>NC_059429.1:64252048-65453298 GCF_021028975.2 Sphaerodactylus townsendi | reverse complement strand
AGGAGCTACGTTGTGACAATGTCACAAAGCGCTGATTTCCCACCTGTCACAAACTGGCAGGAATCTGCATTTTCGTGAGCCTTCTCTGTCGGAGCAGAATGAGCAGAGCTGAGCCGTTGCTTCGTGCATGAGAAGGGGTTTTTTTTAAGGCGTACTTTTCACCACCGCGAGTCTCCCGTTCTGTGCATGACCAAAATAGTGCACTGTGATTGGCTGGCCGGGAGAGTCGAGGCGAGGGAGATTCTGCACTGTGCCGGCTTTGGCTTGAGTGCAACCCGGGTTCATCAAAAAGTCATACCTCCCAGTTGAGCTCAAAAATTTGATGGTGAGAGGGGGGGGAGCAGAGGCAGACACGAGTCGAACTCTACGGCTGTGCGGAGTACCCTGGTTGAACCTACGTCAAACTAAGGTCAAATCCTACAGTGCGGAAGGCCTCTTGGTGACATGCATTGGTCCTAGGATATATTTGGAAGGCATGTGATGCAGAAGTCTTTCTGAAGTGAAGCAAGTATGGGCGTGAACTAGGATTGGCAGCACCCAGTCTAGGAAATTTCTGGAGATTTGGGGTAGAGCCTGGGGATGGTGGGGCTTGGGGAGGGAGAGGCTCTAGCGGATTCTGCATGGGCCAAAAACAGCAATGTGAAAATGGTGTAAAATGGTTTGAAATGGTGTAAAAGGGTTTACACCGTTTTCATACTGCTGTTTTTGGCCCATGCAGACTCCGCTTCTGTGGGATATAATGCCACAGAGTCTGTTCTCCAATGTAGTGGTTTTCTCCAGAGGGGCTGATCAGTTGTAATTCTGGGAGATCTCTAGGCCTCACCTGGAAGTTGGGAACCCAACCTGAATAGTGCCTGGCTAGAAGACCTGTCTATATTGCTTTGGGTTCCATGGCAGGAAAGGGGGAAAGGGAACAAAATGTGGTGGCAGTAATAGATGAAGGGGTTTTAATTTCACACACGATATAGACCTAGAATTCAGATTCTAATTACTTACAAAGGACTCAATTGCCTGAGCAAAGGGCAGCAGGGCAGCTCCTCTGATTTGCTCTGTTATTGTAGGTCAGGTCAGCGGCATCTTAGCAGACGAGGCAAGCAGAGAGAACCGAGGAAGTGGAAGGAATAAAAGGAAGAAGAATATGCAGGGCTTTAGAAAACAACTTGATATAACTGGAAGAATGTAAAAACTTTGTACATTATCTGTTGGGTATCTAGCCTGACATAAGTGGCTCAGTTACAGGTCTATTAGTGGGAGACAGATTTGCAAAGGTTCTGAAACTCTGAGGAAGAGCTGCCAAAATGCTCAGTAGTTTTGATTTTCTGGTTATTCTAGTAGTCTAAGGCGTATTACACATGGAACACTTACATCGAGCTTGTTCACTGCACAGTGGGCTTGTAATGGGCTCTCCTCGCATTTCTCTGTTTGCACACGAGGAGGCTGCCCACAGTATGCAGGAAGCGCAGTTTGTCTGATGAACTCTGCTGGGTCTCTGCTTCTCCTGGTTCTCTTAACTCCACCCATCAAGAGCCTTAAAGGCCCAGAGCTGATATTCTCTCCCCCACTCCCTTCCCCCACACATGCATACCCTCTGTCATAAGAAAAGAGAGAGACTTGTTTTAAAACAGAGTCTTGCCTGAAATAAACTTTTAAAAGCCCTCTCAGCAATCAGGGAGGGCAGAAGCAGAGAGGGGGATGTGGGGTGAAGCCAAAAAGACACCTTATTTTACTGTTCTTTTCAAAAGTCCTCTTTGGTGTTACTTTGTATTGAAAGATCAATCTCTCGATCTTAATATGCGCACTTTAGAGAAGCAGGAAGGAGTTGGCAGCATGGAAAGGGGGGTTAGGGAGAAGGCTCCAGGGCACCTGGCAACTGAGGTCATGCTGTGCTGGGGCTGGGCTGGTGGAAGAGAAACTGAACACAGACTTTAAACAGAGATGAGGGAGGGGGTTCTACCTCTCGCCACTATTTTTTATTTATTTTTTTATTTATTAAACTTTTATGCCGCCCCATCCTCCAGGGGCTCTGGGCGGTGTACAGCACAAAACATGGTAAAACAAGTCACTAAAATCTTTAAAACAGCGGTAACAAACATTAATAGTAATCCATAAAATAGCTTAAAACTCGTAAAACAGCAAAAAACCATAATACATAATAAAAGGCGTCCGACCCCAATTTAAAACCTACCCCCATGGGGGGGGGATGGCAGGACCCCTCAATATGAGGGGACCCTGATGTAACTGCCCTAGGGGCAGGGCAGTAAGGGGGCACCATGTCAGCAGCTGGACACTCCAAAGGCCCGGTGGAACAACACAGTCTTACAGGCCCTGCGGAACTCACCCAGGCCCCGCAGGGCCCGGACAGCTGGAGGAAGGGTGTTCCACCAGGCCGGGGCCAGTGCCGTAAAGGTCCTGGCCCGCGTGGAGGCCAGCCGCATCATAGAGGGGCCGGGGGCCACCAGTAAGTTGGCCTCTGCAGAGCGCAGAGGCCGAGTTGGGACATATGGGGTGATGCGGTCCCGAAGGTACGAGGGTCCCAGGCCGCGCAAAGCCTTAAAGGTCAAAACCCACACCTTGAAGATGATTCGGAATTCAACCGGGAGCCAATGCAGCTGTCGCAGCACAGGCTGGATGTGTTCTCTGAAGGCGCCTCCTGTGAGCAGGCGTGCTGCCGCATGTTGGACCAGTTTTAACTTCCGAATCAAACGCAAGGGAAGGCCGGCGTACAGCGAGTTACAATAGTCCAGCCTGGAGGTGACCGTTGCATGGATCACAGTGGCCAGATCCGCCTGGGAGAGGAAGGGAGCCAACCGCCGGGCCTGGCGAAGATGGAAAAATGCAGTCCGGGTTGTATGGGCCACCTGGGTCTCCATTGAGAGAGACGAATCCAGGTGGACCCCCAGACTGCGAACAGAGGGGGTCGGCGCCAATGAGACCCCCTCCCACACCGGCGGCTGGAAATCCCTAACCTCACCCCTGCGGTCTAGCCAGAGGATCTCCGTCTTCGATGGATTCAGTTGCAACCTGCTCTGCTGCAACCAACCAGCTACCGCCTCCAAACAATGCTGGAGAGCCGCAGGGGTGGCAACCGCTCCCCCCTCCATCAACAGAATGAGCTGAGTGTCATCAGCATATTGATGACAGATCAGCCCAAAGCTCCGCACCAACTGAGCAAGTGGTCGCATATAGATGTTAAATAATAGCGGGGATAGCAGCGCTCCCTGCGGTACTCCGCACTGAAGCGGGCACCTCCGGGAGGCTTCATCCCCGCACCACACTTGCTGACTCCGGTCCCGGAGAAACGAGGCAATCCACTGAAGGACAGTGCCCCGTACCCCGGAAGCGGCCAGGCGGTGGGTCAAAAGGTCGTGATCGACCATATCAAACGCTGCGGTAAGATCTAACAAAACCAGCAGCGCCGATCCGCCCCGGTCGAGTTGCATACGGAGCGTGTCTGTGATGGCGACAAGAGCGGTCTCCGTCCCATGCCCAGCACGGAAGCCGGACTGGAAGGGGTCGAAAGCCGATGCGTCATCCAGGAAACCCTGAAGCTGCTCCAACACCACTCTCTCAATTACCTTCCCCAGAAACGAAAGATTCGAGACGGGGCGGTAATTGGCCAGATCACCTGGATCTAACGATGGTCTTTTCAAGAGTGGGCGGACCACTGCCTCCTTCAACCTATCCGGAAAGACCCCTTGCTCAAGGGAGCCATTGATGATGTTCAACAGATGGGGTCGTAGCTCCGCCCGGCAAGCTTTTATAAGCCAGGAGGGGCACGGATCCAGAGGACAGGTAGTAGGTCTAACAGCAGCCAAGGCCCTGTCAACAGCGGCTTCGGAGAGCAGGGAGAACTGGGCCAAACTTGGGCCCGAAGACGGCAAGGGAGCCTCCAGTTCACTAATTGTAGATAACGTGGCGGGAAGGTCCCGGCGAAGCAACGTGACTTTATCTGCAAAAAAGCTCATGAATGCCTCACAGCTAATAGCCAATTGATGATTTGTAGACCCTTCCGATAAGGAGGTCAAAGACCGAATTATACGAAATAATTGCGCCGGGCGGGAGCTAGCAGACGCAAGAGAGGAGGAGAAGAAAGCCCTCTTCGCCTCCTTCGTTGCCATCTCATAGGCCTTCATAAACGTCCTATAAGATGTTCGCGCAGCGCCGTCGCGAGATTTCCGCCACACTCGCTCTAGTCGTCTAAGCATCCGTTTCATATGGCGCAGCTCCTCGGTATACCAAGGAGCCTGCCGAACACGGGGGCGAAGAGGACGCCGGGGAGCAACAATCTCGATGGCATCGGAGAGCCGGGAGTTCCAGTCCTCCACCTGCTCATCGAGTGTGCCGGCGGGTTCAGGGTCCCGCAGAGCATTCAGGAAACCAATCGGATCCATAAGTCTCCGCGGGCGGGCATAAATCAGCCCCTCGCCTAGACGGGTTTGGCGTGGCAGGGCCATCCGAACCTTCAAGGCGTAATGGTCAGACCATGGCATTCTATCCGTAGAGGATATGACCATATTAACCCCCAAACCAAAGACCAAATCCAGCGTGTGGCCGGCCTCATGAGTGGGGCCAGAACTTACCAAGGAGAGGCCTAGTGCCGCCATGGATGACACCAGGTCCGCAGCCACTATACATATGAGAGATCAATCTCTTGATCAGTGCACTTAGGGAAGCAGGAAGGAGCTGACAGCATGGAGTGGTGGTGAGAGGGAAAGTGTGCAAAGCAGTGTGAGAGAGTGGGAAGACTGGTCATGGGCAAAGGGAAGAGGTCCGGGGCAAAACTGTGCCCACTAGCAAATCTGTCCTGCTCTGGAAGTGAAGCAAGTTTTAAATCATGCTATAAGTGGTTTCACTTGCTGTGAGGAGAGTGGAAAGTGAAAGTGGGGCTCCAGAAAACATGTCTGTGCAAGAAGTCCTGCTGTGGTGAACACTGGCCTCCTCTATGCAGCAAAGACTTTGTGCATAATCAGTCTAAGCAAGTAACAGTATATCTTAAAGCATTTCACTGATCTGACCTTAAACCTGCACTAATTCCTGATCTTCTTACATCTGTTTCAGCTATCTTCGTCTTCTATCATATTCAACCATAAACAAAAGTAGATTTAAAAAACCCCAGCAGCAGTACACATGGGCACTAGTTCCATGCTATTTTCTTATGTGTCTACTACTACCTCATTGAACAACAAGGCTGGAAGGGATCTATTGCTAATATCTAACAGCATAATACCCATGAAATAAAGGCACAATTTGGGGCAGTTTTAATATACAGGGAAAGTTCTAAAGCAGGGGTCAGCAACCTTTACCACCCAAAGAGCCATTTGGACCCATTTTCCACGGCCCTGAAGATCTACCGAGCCGGAGAGGTGGCTCTGCATGGAGCCATCTGGTTCAGCCCCTCCACTCACCTTTCCTTCCAGCACTGCTCTGGAGGGCTGGAGGGACACGCCCACGCTACCCTCCGACCTCCAGGCCACGCAGAGCCGCAGTATAAGGCTGAAAGAGCCGCATGCGGCTCCAGAGCCGCGGGTTGCAGGCCCCTGTTCTAAAGAACCAGGACTCCTCTTAAAACCTAAGCAAGCCTGGAACACACAGGAAGCTAGCTGTCTTTAAGTCAGACCATTGGTCCATGTATCTCAGTATTGTCTCTACTGATTTGCCATAGGTCTCCATTGCCGTAGGCAGATAAGAGTCTTTCCCCAAACTGGAAATCCTTTAATTGGAAATGGCAAAAGTTGACCCTGGAATTTTCTGTATGCAAAATGTATACTGTGCTACTGGCCCTCCCTCAGGGCAGTGACTGTTCAGTGGTGAGGGTACTCTACTTTCCAGAGTCTAGGGCTCTTTCTTGGTATTGGAAATTGATTATATAGCTGGATCCTGGGTGAGGCCTTACACATACTGAGCCCTGTGTCAGATGCTAAAAGCACAACAGCAAAGCAGAACTACATATGATGCATGTCCAAGTCCAGTACTGCTCAGTCTGTCACAGGCTTACATCTTTCAAGCTATAATATCTCCCCACCCCCATGCCCTGGTAACTGCATTTAGATTTTTTTTTAAAAAAACCACCACCCTGTCTCTGTCATCTGTCAGTATTTCCATTGCCTTTTGGTAAGGATTTACTTGGCCCATTTACAGAGCATATAACTCTTGCTTTCTGTGAGACTTCCACACCTCAGTGGCAGTGGGAAACGCTGAGCGCAGATTGCATTTAAATGAAGTCTTGTGAAGGAGTTGTTCCAGACGCTGTCTGGAGAGGCTGAAATCTTTACCTGATTCCCTAAATGTCTGCAAATATTCAACCAAGCTAAGAGAGGCTGTTCTTCATTTAGGTAGCCTGGATCTTTGCCGGAGAAAGCATGCAGGGGAGCGGGGGTGGGGGATGGTGACGTGATTTACAGTTTGGGGGACTGTTCTCAGGAGAGCTGGGTAGACAGTAAGAGCAGCTCAAGAGTAAAAACATCCAGAATTACAAGCATCTTCCTTCTGAAGAGACTCAGCTTTTGTTGTGTTAGTAATAAGGGATTTAAACTTTCCCCACTAGTCTTGTGTTCACTGAAACAATCTCTTAGGCATTCTTCAATACAGATCTCAAAATTTCTTTTGAGACACTTCCCAGCTTCAAATTCTTCTGATTATATTCTGACCAACTGCCAGCATGTAGGCTATACAGAGGGTGGAGGGAACAGGTCCGGTTTTGAGGTGAATTCATGTCTTATAGTATGCATTGTAACATCACTGGGTTAGTGCAAGAGGCATTGAGGATCTTGAAAATACTAGCTTAGATAGCTGTTCAGGATCTTTCTAAAGCTGAGCTTGTATTGTGGTTAAGTCACTTACAGGAGGAGAGAGTTCCTGTCCTGCTGGAGTGTGTTGAAAAAAATCAGTGGACTATTGCAAACCATTTCATTGGCTTTATGTTGCCTGTGCCAGGATTAGATTTGTTGCCATAAGGCATATTTTAAAAACACACTTTGATTCAGTCAGGATCAGCATCTAGCATACTTTGGGTTGAATTTGGTGCTTTGAGGAGTGCCACCTGGTAACCGAGGGAGAAGCGACGAGTGGCCATTCTAGAGGCTAAGGGTAAAGAAATGTTTGGCATTTTATCAATATGTCTCTGGCAAAAAAAGAACAACCAAGACTCAATTGCAGGTAACTGCTAAGGGACAACTTCTTCAAATGAATAATTATCTTTTTCTATTCCTATCAATAGTTCTGGACCCTTATGCCAATCCTTAGGTCTCTATTTTCTTGAATTGTATTTTAAGAACCTTTGTCCACACTTAAATACTTGAAGAGTTGATTGCTAAAACAAATCAATTGTGCTATTTTTTAGTCCAGTTCAGCCAGTAAGATACCTGCATGCACAAACTGGTAGTACATTGACAAAGTCTGCAAATACAGGAAGGTGTTCCTCAAGGCATAATCGTCGTGTACAATTCTAACCATTTCTTCTTTTGATGTTTCTTTACAGGTGTTTTGATATATTTTTACTGGCTGTTGGCATTGGCACTTGCATGAGATCCAACAGCCTTGTGAATTTAGAGGACCTTCTGGCTTGTGCTATGCTTACAAGTAACTAGCTTTATTAGTGTCATATATGCAGAACACTGGGAGAACCGTGCAAATCAATATAGCATCCACTGTAAGAAGTTCTCTGAAAATATCAACTGAAATGCAGGAGAGCTGTGTGTCAAAGCACCTTATGGGTTTGTAAGTTACACTGCAGGCAATTACACTAGTCTTAGGCCTGGTTTACATTATATTGTTTTGTTTACATGATCTGTACTCCCTTTCCCCAGGTGCACATTCTCACCAAGAAATCTAATGCAAACTGGTCACTGAGAGTTATGGTCAGCAGCACTTTGCTCGTTGCTACTGGGGTGGGAATTTCTGGTGGTCACTTTTGTGTTTGCCTAGTTTGTGTACTTGGACATGCAATCACAGGTTGTTAGAAACTGCTCAGATGTGCAGAAGACTCCTGTGATGTGTTGGGAGATCTGGGATACAGCCTACTTGCTCAAGCCCTGTATGTCTGGGTTTAATCAGTGCAAGGATGGGACACCTGGGAATCTTTGAGTTCCATGACTGAAGGAAGATGGGGATGTAATAAGACAGGATACACTTGGCCTTTTCCTCTCTTGCAAAGCAAGTTCTAGAAAAAGTACATTTTTGACATCCACAAAGTTGTACACTTAGAAGTAACACAACCAAGGTTTTTAATAGTGCTAAACTATTAACCAGCCCACAGTAATATTCCTAGCATACCTATTTTTACTTATGTTTTTCCCCATACCAAACTACAAGGTTTTTAAGATGGTAAGAGTTTGATTATTGCTGATACTAACAAGCCTGACAAAGGTCTGAACTCTGCCTAGTGTCTCCTACATCAAAACCTGATGTTCCAAAGCATATGAAGCAGAAATTCTGAGGGCTGTTGCAAACATCATGGTGTGGGCTCTGATCAGGTTAAAAATAGCCATTTGCCTGATAGCTAGGAGTAGTAAGAATCACCTCCAGCTAACCAGACAGAAGATTTTCCACAATGGAATAAACATGACAGTTCATTCAGCCAACCAGTGCATCATAAATGCTTTGTGAATGGATAGGTGAGCTAGCAAATGCATTTGTGGACTTATTGTAAAGCTGGGTTTGTTACCCAATAGTTAATGTGGCTTGAACTATATACTGAATGAATAGAGATTAATAGTTATGCATGGTTGTTTCTCCTGCTGTCACTTCATATGTTTTGTTATGCCAGAGTTCTTTTACTACATAAAGGTGCATGGTTAATGTTTTTAATTTTGCAGATTTATAGTTAATCTCCATCCCAAAGGCTCCGAGTGGCTTAAAACTTCTCAGAATTCAAGATGTCACACAGATATTCTCAGTTCTGGAAAGCATGTTGAGATGAGACAGAACTGTCCTTCCCTTGCATTATAAAGTATCGGCTCCATGGTATGCCAGGATTTGAAGTGGGTTGGGAGATGACAACAGTAACTCTGGCAGAAGACTAATCCAAATTGGACAAAACATGGCATGGAGCCCATTTATGGGTTATGAAATGATGGTAGTGAAGGGACTTCTCTGCAGTAATTGAGTGTGCTGAATCTCATCCAGCAGAGCTCTTCAAAATTGTCCTAGGCCTATTTAACATCTAGATTGGCTTCTAAAGATGAGAGAATATCAGTAGTCTCAGGGCCATTTTCCAATAGGTAAAAGGCAACTGTTCACACTTTTGATAAAATAGCAATTTTACACCTGTTTTGGATCTGCTTTTTTGGGGCAAGGTGGATGGTGTGTTGATGAAAGCATATCTGAATACTGTCTTCCCTTATCCATTTTGAATCTGATTTCTGACCTGGTTACAGGAAAGAGACTACTTTAGTAACACTGGTGGATATTTTGGCTGTAGTTGACTAGAGAACCTTTTCCTCTTAATTTTGTTAGATTCGTCAGCCACATTTTATATCTTGTTAAACTATTCTGTACAACACTCTGGAATGACTGGTACCACCTTCCATTGGTTTCAGTGTTTACTATCAGAGGAACAGAGGTTACTTCAGAGAGGTTGATTCACCACTGTGGGTATAGATCTGTGTGGAGTTTATCAAGGCTTGGTGCTATCATACAAGCATTTGTATAAGATTTCTGGCTGAAATTTTTGGAGCTGAGCATTATGAAACCTATAGCATGATTTGCGTTGCGAAAGCTTTAGTTGTAGCTATCTCTGTCTCTGCCCTGAATCAGCGCTATGAGGGTGTGGTTCAGATAGATGGGATGGACAAATTGAATTTGAGTCCAGAGGTTATTCTGATTGGGAAAGAAAATGTGTTTAGTACGGTTATGAATAGTAGAATCATAGAGTTAGAAGGGGCCATATAGACCATCTGGTTCAATCACCTGCTCAGTGCAGTATCAGCCTAACACAACCCTGACAAGTGTCCCCTGCTTGAATGCCAGTGAGGGGGGAGCTCATCACATCATCACCTATACAGCTGATTCCACTTCTGAACTACTCTTACTGTAAAATCTCCCTTCCCAAATTTAGCCCCCCTCCCATATCTAGCCGGTACCTTTTCACCTGTAATTTAAACTCATTATTGCAAGTCCTATCCTCTGCTGCCAACAGGAACAGCTCCCTGCCCGCCTTCAACAGAGATAAATGTAAGATACTACACTTAGGCAAAAAATAATAATAATGAAATGCACAGATATAGGATGGGTGACACCTGGCTTGACACCGCCCTGAGCCTTTGGGGAGGGCGGTATGTAAATATAATAAAATAAATAAATAAATACTACATGCGAAAGGGATCCGGGAGTCATAGTGGACCATAAACTTAACATGAGTCAGCAGTGTGATGCCGTAGCCAAGAAAGTCAAAGCAATTTTGGGCTGTATCAAGGAGTATAGTGTCAAGATCGAGGGATGTAATTGTACCTCTCTCTTCTGCATTGGTTAGACCTCACCTGGAATATTGTGTACAGTTCTGGACACCGCAATTCAAGAAGGATATTGACAAGCTGGAATGGGTCCAGAGGAGGGCAACAAAAATGGTAAAAGGTTTGGAGTCCATGCCCTACAAAGAGAGGCTTAGGGAGCTGGGGATGTTAAGTCTGGAGAAGCGAAGGTTTAAGGGGGGACATGATAGCCATATTTAAATATTTGAAGGGATGCAATGTCAAAAAGAACAAGCTTGTTTTCTGCTGCCTAAGAGACATGGAGTAATGGATTCAATGTGCAGGAAAAGAGATTCCACCTAAACATTAGGAAGAACTTCCTGACTGCAGGGATGGAGGAAGAGGTAACACCCCCCCCCCCGCCCTTCCCTCACCCCTATCCACCCCTGCCCCACCCCGATCTGCCCAAGACCCCAATCTGCCCACACACCTCTCTGTCCCTGCCCCACCCCTGGGGAGGGGGATCTGGGGGGGTTTCTGCCCCCACTTAATGCCAGTGGCATCCCCTCCCCCCCCCCGTCCCATTGCAGCTTCATCTGTGTCTGATCATCAGAGCTGTTCGACGGTAGAATTCACTGCCTTGGAGAGTTGTGGAGTCTCCTTCATTGGAGGTTTTAAACAGTGGCTGGATGGTCATTTGTCAGTAGTGCTTTGATTATGTGTTCCTGCATTGCAGGGGGTCGGACTTGATGGCCTTTGGGGTCTCTTCCAACTCTATGATTCTATGATTTTAAGTGCCAGCCTTTCAAATATTTAAAGAAACCGGTCATGTCCCTCCTAACCTCTCCAGACTAAACATTCCCAAGTCCTTCAACCTTCTAGTCCCTAGACCCCTGATCATCCTCATTGCTCTCTGCATGCACTTCATTCAGTCCACATCCTTTTGGAAGCGATGCTTTCAGAACTGCACACAGTACTCCGGGTATGGCCTGACCAATGCAGTGTACAGCGGGATTGACATCTTGTGATTTGGATGTTAAGCCTGTGTTGATTCACCTCCAACACTGCATTAGCCTTTTTGCCACTGCATCATGCTGGCTGCTCAGAATGAGTTTACAGTCCACCATTACCCCAAGATCTTGTTCACATACACACACTATTACTTGGAAGTGTATCCACTATCCAGTATACATGCTTCTCATTTTTGTTGCTCTCATGTAGAACTCTGCACTTATCCTAGTTGAATTGCATCTTGTTCCCATCTGATCACTTTTCCAGTGTGTTCAGATCATTTTATGGGGTGTTTACTACTAGTCCCAATTTGGTGTCATCTGCAAATGTAATCAGTCCCTCCATTCCCTCATCTAGATCATTTATGAAAATATTGAAAAGTACTGAGCCCAGAAGTGAATTATGTGGCACCCCACTGGACATCTCCCTCCAATCAGATGAAATGCCATTGACAACTACTCTTTAGGTGCAGTTCTTCAACCAGTGCCCTAGCCAACCAACTCACCCAGGGTTCAGTCTGCAGTGCTCCAGATTACCCATCATGGTGAACCTTACCAGCAGCTTTACTGAAATGCAGGTAAATAATGTCAATATCATTTCCGTGATCCAGTAAGTTTGTCACTCAATCAAAGAAGGAAGTGAGATTGGTCTGACATGGCCTGTGAGGGACAAATCCATGCTGCTTCCCTGGGTCACCAAATTGTCCTTCAGATGCTTGCAGATTGACCCAATTAAAATGTGCTGCAAAAAATGGGACCAAGGTCAGACTGACTGGCCTGCAACTTTCTGGGTTATCCTTCCTCCAAATTTTGAAGATTGGGATAACATTCACCGTTCTTTAGTCTTGTGGCACATTTCGTGTCTTCCAAGAGGTCCTGAGGATGATGGACAAAGGCTCTGCAATCTCTCTAGAATGTTCTTTGAACACTCTTGGGTGCCCATCATCTTTCTTGGGAGATTTGTACTCATCCTGTGCAGCTAAGTGCCTCTCAACAGTTTCTCTGTCCATACCAACCAGCAACCCGGATGCCATGCCTTGCCTACTACCATCTCTAAGTGAACCTATTCTCTTCAGGAAACAAGTGAGCAATGTAGGCATTGAGCTGTTCTGCTTTCTCTCTGCCCTCTGTCAGAGTTTCTCCATTTATACCCAACAGTGGGTCTACCCACTATCTGTTTTACTTTGTGTTTGCTCCTCACATCGTTGAAGAAGCTTTTCTTGTTGTAGCAATCCTGCCTGTCCAGCTTTTGCCTCCATTCACCTGGGTCACGCAGTGGACGCATTTTGGCCACTCACCCCCTCCCTCTCCTACCCCGTGCCCAGCACCCAGCCAAACTCGCTGTGCTCACCCAGCCCACCCTGCTCGCCTGACCTGGCACATGCCACTTGTCTTGCTCCCCTGGCCACCACTGCTTGCCTGACTCTCCCTACTTGCCCAGCCTGGCCCACACCACTTGCCCAACCCAGCTCACAGTGCTTACCCTGCTCTCCCCACTTGCCTGGCCCACCCACTGCTCACCCACTGCTCTCCCAGTCCACGCTGCTTGCCTGCTGCTTGCCTGACCCAGACTGGCTCACTTGCCTGGCCTGGCCCATGCTGCTTTCCTGGCCAGGCTTAGTAAGTTGCATGGATCTTAGGTGTCAATCCATGTTGCGTTCAAAGGCTATGATCCAAATTCTATATATGGGGGAGAATAGTGATCTCTAACATCATCTCCACAATAATCTGGATTGTCAGAGAAGCAAGCTGATCTTAACACAGAACAGTGGCCTGCCTCTTTTGCAGTTGCAGCTGCATGAATAGGAATGCTAAAAAATCCAGAAGTGCTTCTCTCTTGCATACATACATAAACAGTAGAAAGACTTGTTTATATTTCAGCCATAGCATAGGGGAAAATCCACCTGCCAGAATCCAGGAGGTAGGTTGTGGCAGAGAATCAAAACGTTGTTAATGCCAGCCTGGATACATAGATTTAATAGTGCAGACAGATAGAAGAGCTTCAGAGGTAATAAGTAGGAACAGTGTGTGTTCATTCTAATTGATGTACCACTGGGGCCACAGAGACAATAAGATGAAGTCTTTCAGGAGGTCATGAATTAATTCTAAAAGTACTCTTCAATACCAGTTGTTGCCTCTGTCCATACCAACCATATCTAAAAATAGGCTGGATCTGAACAGAATCAGCTTAAGGGTTAGGACTTTTATGTGTTGGCTGCTTTGACCAAGTCCTTGCAAGACAGTAGTTTTATGGGCTTAATCCACATGCAGACAGGGTTTGTACACTAGCTTAACAAAAGCTCAGATGTTGATAGTCTCTGGGTTTGATTGCGTTAGTGGGCATTGTCAGATGAAATCGGACTCCTATAATGGTCAAGTAGACATGGTGTTAATTGAAAGCCAGATAAACAATGCCCCAGGGGTTGCTGAGGAAAATGCAACTCTGGTCTGTTCAGTTCATCTTTGCAGGGTTCAACGGTCAGTAGTTGGAGGAACTTGCTAGAGAAATCTGAGAAGGATGGGTTTGCAAGATTAAGTGGTTCCATTTGCACAGTGCAATTCTATGTATGATTGCACAGAAGCAAATTCCATTGGGTTCAATGAGGCTTTCACCAGGTAAAGCATGAATAGGACTGCATCCTTAATCCTTAGCGTAAGGTTTAAAACAGAAATCTGACTCCTGACCATTTACTGGTTCACATATAACAATTTCCAAATGCACTAGTAAATTCAAGTTGAACATCTCTAGCCATTCCTGAAGATCACAGCTGCGCACAAACCTAGTTACTGATTCACATGACTTAGAAATTTCTTGATGCTGTTGAACTCCATTGCTGTTCCCCAGCAGATGAGATGGCTTCTGTTTTTTTTTTCAATCTTGGACTAGTACTGGTAAGTACTAGTAACTTCACAACTGATGTGGAGAGATACTTCAAGCTGTATGCTTTAACTTGCTTGTTTCTGCTCAAAGCTGCTGCAAGTATATAGAGAAACAAAGTCTTAGATGAGATCTTCAATGTTTCTTCTAAGTTGTGAACTGAATAGTGTGGGGAGAACTTGAAAAAGAAGAGAAAACTGTTCCTCCGAAGCCTTTTTTAAATTCTCTTGCGTGGAGCAACATGAGTATATCTAAATGTACTAAAAATGTCTGTGCAGTTCAGACACCATTGTGAATGATCTGGTCTGATCCTGCTCCTTCCACATTTCCATTCCTTGTTTTTAGGCCTGTCAGTTTTAAAGCAATAACTAAACCTGAAGAAATGAGACCTCGCTTAATCCTGCCCCCTCCCTCCCCACACACTGGATTGAAAAGTGACTGAGAAGTTAGAAAGCCCTTTGTGTATGTGACAGTTTAAAAAACTGGGATCAGAAAGAGCCGGCAGCAAAGTTGCCCACTCCAGCTACTGCTAGTTTCCTGTTTACTACAGCAGCTGCATGGAGAGTTTTATGAACCTTCAGCAAGGCTAGCGGCTGTGTGGTAAACACAAGGCAGGCACCCAACAAGTTTTGCTCTGTTCCCTCCTCCCCCACCTTTGCTCCAGCCATTTTCCAGGCTGGGTGAAAGATCCTATAAATGTTTGTCCCTTCCCTTTGGAAAATGTGGGGCCCTTGAAGTTTGGTGGCTTACAGAAAAAGCCTAAGCTCTTAAAGGAGTATGAATGGTCTGTTTGCTCTTTTTCTAATCAAGTACTTAGAGATGAAGAAACTAGCAATCTGCTTGCAGCTACAGTATATGCATAATTAAAACAATCTTGTTCATAAAGAGTAAGAGAATTGGGGATGTTCTTGTTGCAAAAATAATGAACGGCTAATAACTGAAGTGCTATTGTGATTTTAATATGCAGAAGGTCAACCATGGTATTTAAGTGTCTGTTTTGCAAAGCTCTAGGAAGTGATGTGTTTTGGTTCAAGAAGCCGATGAGGATACCTTGTGATCCACCACATACTCCCGTTTTTGTGGTTTGCTGAAATGTATTTAAGTTGTCTCTAAATACAATGAAACCAAATGCTAGTTTTAAAATTTTACTTAAGTAATCCTTCTGTTTATGCAACTACACAAAATTAGTGGGGTCTCATTTTCATTGAATAGATGATATTGTCAAAAATATTTTTGTCCTTGAATTCAGGAAAGCCATCCAAGTTTATGGTGCCTTGACCAAGTCTTGACAATATTAACAAGACATAATTGTACAATAATTCTAAACCCTGGAAAGGGAAGGGGTAGACATGCTGTGTATTTTTATGTTTTTAAAAATCGGTTGCACTGTGGAGCCTCAGAAGAAAGCCAAAACTGGAGAAAGAAAATTTATGATTCCAACTTGTGCAGGCAGCTTAGAGCTGAGGAATGTGTGTTTGTGTGTGTGTTGGGGAGTCAGAAACCTCTCTGGTGCTGCTGCAGCAGCAGCACACTCAGGGTTACAGAGACGTGTGTAGAGAAACGTCTCAGCAATTCTTGTGTAGAGCCGGGGAAAGGGAGGGGAGGTGGGGAAAGCAGGGGCATTTTGAAACTGCTGGCTGCTGCTTGCCGATTGGCGGAGCCGGGTGTCTCAGCGTTCCAGCCATGGAGCACTCCTCCCTCCGCTCTGTCCATCCCGGAAGGAATTTCCTTTGCTTCTTGATCTATTGTTGTTGTCACTGCTCTTAGCTGCATGTTTTGGTCAGATCAAGTAACCATAGTATCAAAACTCTGTTCTCGTGTCTGCAGGCTTTTACAGCTTTCCACAGCCCCCCTCCTTTCCTCTCTATACATTTCTTATTATGATTTCATATGACACAGGGAAAAGGGTGGTGGTGAGGGTCGTTTTTTCCACTGTAGTTATGGTTTCAATTAAAGGGTGTGTGTGTGTGTGTGTGTGGTTTCTCCTTTCTAAAGTTTTCCCTCAATGATTAGATGCAAAGTTTTTTTTAACCGAACTTTATGCTTTTATTCTTTCCAGCTTCCATTTGTGGGGGAGGGGGAATCGTGCTGGTATTCTGAGCATCCCTTTTCCCTGCTGCTCCACCTCCCCCAGCAGCCGCGCAGTGAGAGGGAGCTAAAATGTACAGTGTCTTTTCCTTAAAGCTGGGCTCCTTGCAATTTTTTTGGGTGACACACCGAGCTGCTGGGGGCGGGGGTCTTTTCCGTCTCAAGTAGGACGAAACCTTTCATTCATACAGAGAGGGTATGGATTTTTTTTAAAAGGAGTCTTCCAGCCTTTTGCAAAGGTGCACCTTTTACTCGAACTTTAACATTTGACTTTGAAAAGAATCTTGCACTGAGATACCTTGCGTTTGAGGATTCACACTCCCCCGCGTGTAGCCATTTATAATTGTCGGCTGTTTGTTTTTAGAAGGGAAAGGCACATTGGGGTGTTTTCCCTATTGCCTTTTAACACGCAAACAGACAAAAAGAAAAAAAAAAGATTGGAGATCCCGGTTCCCTTGCTCTCCTCCCTCCCCCCCCCCCGCCCCCAAACAGGGTCCGGCAGGTTTGCTGTAGAGCCACTGCAATGCTTGCTGTAGTGGGGGGAGGGAACATGGGGGGAGGGAAGACTTAAAGGTGGAAGAGGCTGGCATTTCTGCTCTGCAACACCGGCTCTCTTCGCCTCCCTAGGGGTTTAGCAATGGCTAATTCCTCCTGAGGCTGACATTTGGCACTAGGGAGGGAGGGGAAGAAGATGCAGAGCTAGGGATGGGGGGAGGGAGGGGACGTTTCTGAGAAGGAGAATATTCGCGACACGAGCCGGACTGGCAGTGAGCTCAGTACAATACTGCCCCCTAGAGAGCGCTTCTTCCTATTGCAACCCCAGGCAGCAGGTTCTTTCCCGACGTGGAGCATATTTCATTTCCCAAATTGGGGAGCGGGAGAGATTAATTTTGGCAGGGAGCTGTGCGGCTTGAGGGGAGATAAAGCCAGCGCGCTAATCTTTGCTGCGGTGTGCCTCGGAGTCCCTTTTTAAAAATCCACGTGGTGCCACACTAATTTGACTTTCTGAGCAGTAGCTCTCTCTTTCTCTCTGCAACTGGTTTATCAAACCCGGGGAGGGGAAGACACGAGGCGCATCCAGTGTAGCAGGTCTTTATCTTCTTTGGGAACACTTCTTTGTCTTGCGGTAACGGAGTGGGTCATGCAACTGATCTAAGCTTACATCTGTCATTTTCAAAGAGACTGGAGATTAGCGGATGCAATAAAAAAACAACAACAACTGATAACAAAAGACTCCTGGAGTAGCCAAGAGAAGGTACCGCAGTTGCTGGGAGACATTGCGCAATGCTAACAAGGAAACCGGGTGGTTGCATCTATTTCGAAACCACAAGGGACGCGCGGCTGCGCTCGGGGTTGATCCCAAACTTCCCTGAAACAGCTATGGCGCTCCGCGATGCAGGCCATTCCTCTCAGCAAAGAGGGATGTCGGCTCCTCCCCCTCTCAAAATGAGACATTTGACTACCAACCCTACAAGGAAGCTCGCTGGGTGCTGGGTGCGGGATACAGTTCCAAGCACTTCGCAACTGAAGAGGAGGGGTGTGTGTATGTGTGTGTGAGACCCAAGTTAGCAGCCTAGGCCCTGGAGTTAAAAACTCAGAAACTGCTGGACTGAACTTTTTTTTTTTTTGTTATTTCAAGTACTTTTTTTTAAAGCCTCAAATTGACTATTGTTTTTCACTAATTTTGAGTTCTAAGTCGGACCAGGAGTCCATTTGTTTTAATGACAGCCAGAGTTCATGATGGTTGCAATGTCTAGGGCATAACTGAAATTTTTCCCAGGGTGGGGAGAGGGGGAAGGGACGCTTGGATAAGTTACCCACATACATAATCATAGATCAATTTTGGTACAATTATACATTTGAAATCCTTGGAGTGTTCCAGGTATATATACACTAGAAAATACACTGGTATTTCTTTTTTAAATATATATGCTGATGTACTTAGGCATTTTTTTCTGTACTACAATATACACATGGAAGGTTCACACATAGCCTTGCTTCATGCAACATATTCACAGCTTGTTATCTATCTTGAAGGCAGTGGTGTCAGTGGACTTGTCTTTTTTGTACTTTCCCCCAGTCCTGTTGGTGTGTCAGTAAAAAGAATGGTTTCTGTTTGTTGAAGAAAGAACAAATAAAGAAACATTTTTTTCATAAGTGTACATATTTTCTTTTCCCCCTGACGTATAGTGGAAGGAGATTTTAAGTATGGCTATTTCCTTTTGTCGAGAGATGCTTTTCTTGTGCAAGTGTGATACACAATGGTTCTGAAAGCCTGAATGATTCTGCAAAACATTCTGAGTAACAGTTATAGGTATATGGATATGTTGCATTTTGGTTGCTGTTCACTTTACAATTATTCTGAGTCTTTGACTAATACAGGTTACATCTGACTGTGATCAGGATGAGTGGGGATTAAGATTAAGCTGGGCTGTAACTAGACATCTGACTGAATAGCACAAATAAATGTATGAAATCAAGTATGCATCTTTCCCCAGATCTCTTCCTCTGCTTCCTTAGTTCACAGTTCAGCCAGCTTTCTCCATTCACTTCCTTTTCTGCACAGCACAGTCTTAACTTGGCTTTTATAAAGGAAAAGGATCCTGTAATTATAGAGACCTTGTTTATGTAGAGGAGAAATGCCAAGATTTTGTGCCTAGACAATGTGGACATTCAACAGAGCAGAAAAAGACTTAGCTCCTGCACGAGATCCCCATGGCACTTTTTTCCTTTACTGTCCCTTCTTCAGACTGTCCCTTCAGATGGTCGCTTTATTAGGTTTAGCATTGATGTATTGTACTGTTTGGCATCTGAGCAGTGCGAAACAATATGGTTGCTCCATAGAATAATGCTATGAAATAAAAATTACCTTTATTAAGATTTATGATCAATTTCTGGGATAAGGGACATTTTTTTTCTTTCACATAGGTCAGAGGTAGGGAACCTTTAACACTCAAAGAGCCATTTGGACCCATTTTCCACGGGAAAAGAAAACACTTGGAGCCGCAAATAATTTTTGACATTTAAAATAAAGATAACACTGTATATATTGGGTTTTTTTACCTTTTACTCTGCTCATTTTGAGAGGCGCATGGATGTGTCCGCCCTGCTGCCTGCAGGGCGGGCAAGGATGGGGCCAGCGGCTCGGCCTCACCACTCCAACGGGGCGGGCGAGAGGGGAAGCCGGGCAATTGGTGCGCCCACCCTGCTGCCTGCAGGGCAGGCAAGGATGAAGCTGGTGGCTCGGCCTTGCCGGCCGCCAGGAAAGCACCCGCCCCGCTTGAACGGGGTGGGCGAGAGGGGAAGCCAGCAGCGCGGCCCAGCTGGCTGCGTGCAATTGGTGCACTTGCCCTGCTGCCTGCAGGGCGGGCAAGGATGGGGCTGGCGGCTCGGCTCGTGGAGCCGCAGTGCAAGGGCAGAAGAGCCGCATGCGGCTCTCGAGCCGCAGGTTCCCTACCCCTGACATAGGTGCTCTAGCATAACTGTGCAGTTATATTTTGGAGCAACAATTAAAAAATGTCTGTGCCTCAATTTCTGCTATTGAAAAGTAGCAACCCAAAATGGAAGCCAAAACAACTCCTGGAGCAGGGAGCATTGCCTGAAGGAACAGATATGCATAGCCCACCACCCCTCAAAGAACCACATTTTTGGGCCAAATTTGATCTTCAGTAGCGCATGATCATTATATCAGTTCCCAGCTACATGCAATGATTGCTGCTAATACACTTTTCAGTTGCCCCCAGCTTCAAAATTGCTCTCTGCCCTAACGTTACATCAGTAGTTTGATATGAAATTGACAAAACTGATCCAATTGACTATGCTAGTTTGTATCTCTGACTGAACGTTACATCATTAGTTTAATATGACATAGAGAAAAAAATTCATCTTGAAAAAGGAGGAGGAGGGGAAGGAGAAAATGGATGAAGGGAATGTTTGGCAACTGCATGTGGCGTGAATAAGCGCCAAGTGTTTGTGCAAAATGTAAGCCCAAAAAAAGTGAAGCAGGCTCTATTACATGAAGGAACTGAAACACAGAGTCCCCCCCCCAAATAACCACACTTTCCTGCCAAATTAGAGCTGCAGTAACACATGATTGTTACTGCAGGAATCCCCTGTCAATTTCCTCCTGCAAAAGCAAGTTTACTTGTCAATTTCACCAACTCCTAAGTGTAAACACAGCATATCTTCCTCTTAACCTTACACTGCTAATTCAAGGTGAAACTGACCCTTTATGCACATACCACTTACTGCATGGTTGAGAAGCAATGTTTGCTTCAAAGTGAAGCTTCCCTGTGTCCTTTTGTTTACATTTCCCAAAATGTCTCTATTTGGTTGATTTGCCATGGGTCTTGGATAAAGGCCAGGTGTTTGGAGGGGAGGAAATATACTGTTTCAACATGATCATACACTCAAGAGAAGCGATCTTGGAAACTGATTGGGGGAAAAGCAGTAAATGTGCTCAGGAAAACATTGGAGGAAAAATGAAGGGAAAACCTGTGAAATGCTACAGATCTGTGGCCTTTTAATAATTATGATTTTTGCTGGCTGATTCTTTTGCTTGTTCTACAGTATTGTGACTACAAATATCACTAAAAATGGCAGTGCTTGGAAAACCGTGTTCGTCCCACACCAGTGCTCAATTCTTTCCAGAAGAGGGCAGAATTGTTAATTTCAAAAACTTTATAAACCCAAACTGAATAACTGCTTTGTTTTTTCCATTTGAATTTTACTCAGCTGTTTAGATAACTGTGATTTGAGTAATGCTTAGATTATCCATACTACTTAAAACAACAGAAATCTCTGAACCTTCTTGGTCTTGTCTAAACTGTGGTTAGAATCTTGGTAGCCATGTAAACATTACAAAATCAAATTCTTAAGTAAATTCTTCACTTTGTTTCCTGTTATGTAGGTTCTTTTGACCCTCCAAGAAACAGAGTGCTGTATGTGGTCTTTGCATACTGGGAAACAGGTCTGAGTTAGTACAAAGTAGGGAAGCCAAGCAACATTCAGAAACAAGACCAGTAAAAGCAAATGGATGCTTATAGAGCGTCCAAGTGGTGTACCACTAATGGGGACACGGGGTAATCCATGTCAGCAGGCACATGCCATTGGGTCACATGGAGGGCACTGGAGGCCAGCCGGATCCCTGTTTCTGGTCTCTCCTGCAACCTGGCTGGCGCCCAGTGACTTTTCCCGTGCTGGGGCTCAGGCCCGGCCAGGAAGGTCCCTCCCCTGTTATGGGATCGCACTGGCACTGTCAGGCCACACTGGCAGTGGCTGGCACCCAATGCCAGGTCCGGTTGCACTGCTGGGAAGACCCCTCCCCCACCAGAGGATTGGACAGTCTATCATGCTGATGGTGGCCAACACTCAAGGCTGGGCCCAGCCGCACTGCTGGGAGGCCCCTCCCCTACAGGGAATCTTGCCAGCATCATCAGGTCGTGCTGGCGGTGGCCGGTGCCTCCCAACCTCATGGCCTGGAGGCCTCTCCTCCTTCTGTGGTGCCCAAGGCCGGGGATCACGCCAGCTGCGGTGTCCAGTGCTGAGGCATGGCCCACCACATGGCCGGGAGCTCCCCTGCAAAGGAGGTGCTCTGGGCTCCTGCCCTCCCAACCTGAGCTGCTGCTGTAAGTGGGGGGGGGGGGAATGCCTTGCCAGGTGTTGCCCCCAGGTGCCATTCCCCCCCGGTATTCCCCTGGAGCATCCACACTAGAAACAGCAACAACCAGGCACGTTGACTTCTGCACATTTCCATGCTTTGTGGCAGTGCCATAAATATGGGAGGCATTGCCATTGGATATGTTCTGGACCTATATATTTCCTGGTTTAGCACAGAGTAGACATTTTGGAAAGGAGAAAAGCCCCATTTTTAGATTGTGGATAGAATGTTCTCTTATTTGGATGAGGCAAGTAGGGAACTTGCAAGAAGTGATGATGGGCATTTCCGTTTCCAAACAACCACTCTCTTTTCCTTTCTTCCCCCTTTTCTTCTTCCTTCTCGCTTTCCTATCTGCCAGCCAATCTACTTGTATATGACCCCTGTCTTCAGCTTTCCCTGTTTCTTTCCTCTTGGCAGCCTCTAACCCAGAAGATTGTATTTGCTGGTTGCTATCCGGACTTGCAGGGGCACCTCCTTTCCCCCTGTATTCCCTTCCCCATACCATTTTTTCCTTTCCTGCCTCCCACCTTTCCTTGCCACCCACCCATCCACCAACCTATCTGTTTATCTACTTCCTTTGTACCCTACCTTTCTGCACAATGGGGATACAAAGCAACTTACATCATTCTCATCTCCTCCATTTTGTCCTCATAATAGGTCAGTGAGATAGGTGAGACTGAAAACATGAAATAGTTCCAAAATCACCCAGTGAGCATCCACAACAGACTGGTAACTTGAACTCGGATATTTCAGCTTATATTTTAAAACTCTAACCACTGCATTGTACTGGTTTTCATGGGGGTGACTGCTATGGAACAGTAGCTCTAGAATGCTCCACTTGGGTTCTAGTGCCTTGGGGACTGAACTAGGTAGCCACTAGGGCCCAGGGGTAGGGAACCTGCGGCTCTCCAGATGTTCAGGAACTACAATTCCCATCAGCCTCTGTCAGCATGGCCAATTGGCCATACTGGTAGGGGCTGATGGGAATTGTAGTTCCTGAACATCTGGAGAGCCGCAGGTTCCCTACCCCTGCACTAGGCCCAAGCAGAACATTCTTGAACAAAGACGGTCCAGAAAATAGCAGATGAATGTACAAATCTCTTATCATTTTTATGCTGAACAGGGTATAGGTAGTAAGTGTCATGGAGGTTGCTGGTGGGCATGGCTCTGATAAGTCTTCCATCAAAGGCCAAAATAGCCCTGGAAAAGGACATGCCCCTCCCCCTGCCTTATGCTCACAGAAACCAAGGCTGGAACCAGCTGGCAATACTATGATGTTGCTTAGCAACAGCTGCTGATGGCATTCTTTTCTTAAAGCTACAGATGCTGCTTCTATTATTTGGGTTTTTTTAAGCCCTCCCCTGGAGGCATGTAGAAAAATCTTCCTTGTGTGTTCATGGCTCTAGTCTCCACATGTAACTATCCACAAATTTGGCCATGTTGAAAATTAGACATATTGATTTTACAGTTGTCTAATTTCTTCATTTCTTGTTTTAAAAATGAATTAAATTTAATGCTAGTGAAATAAACCAGCTTGACAAATTTTGCAAAGCAATTTCTTTTTGTTACATTTTAATCCTTTTGTTTCTCCCCCTTATAATGGTCAAGGCAATGTACATGGTGGTTGTAATATAATTAGAGGGAGAGGTACTTTCTGACCCAAGGTCAGATTGTGACCTTCATGGCTGAATGAGGCTTTCAGCCTGAATCTCCCCACTTCTAGTCTGATATTCTAACCGTTACATGACATGGCCCTAAATTTGGCTATGAAAGATTACAGGGAAAGCTCATACATGAATGTTAGGTGTTTGACCAGCTTTTTCTAACAGGCTACTTGTATATTCATAAAGCAAGCTAGGTACTCAGCAGGCAGTCTTCATGTGCTATTTACCTGATGGTGTGTGTTCAATTTAAAATGCAGTATGCTTCTGCTCTCTGATATGCTTCAACTAGTTAATAGTCAGAACATAGGTACCATGGCTATATACTGTTCCTGCTATTGATTGAATATGTGCCTCAAATACAAGCTTGTTTGCCAAGTGGTGATAATGCTGTCCATCTTTTTTGAAAATTGATCCTTACAAGTTGCTGAATTTTCAAAATGTCAGGATTTTTTTGGGGGGGGGGTAGCAAAGTGTTTAATTACATGCTATGACTTTCTTGATGTGCACAATTGTAGAAAAATTCATACTTTAAAATCACCTCTGAATCTCATGCAAGTGATTTGATTACCATCATACTCTGAACCCCTAGTATTCAAGAGAATCTGGATTCTGTAACCTCTGTGTGTTCTACCAATCAAGCAAAGTGGCATGGTTCTTGTTCTTTTTACAATTTGTTAGTTATAGGGAAGACCTAGTATTAGTTATGTTCAGAGTTATCTGTAGGATCTGCACTAGCTTCTGAGATTTATCAGACATTATACTGATAGGTTTATAATTTATCTTCACAACCATAACGGGGGGTTAAAGGACTTGAGCGTAAGCTGAGAGTCACAGGATGCTAGTTTTCTTCCTTTAACCTAAAACAGCATTCATTTGTTGAATAATGGAATAGGCACCTAGCCCTGTCTAGTTGTTGGAAGGTAGAAGGACTATGCTGATTGTTATGGTGTGACAGCTGATTTTTTAAAAAGCTGGTTGCCAGGGGGATAATATTTTCTTAACATTGAAAATGATATGTAATAATTTGTTAGCTAAGATAACCAAGGATAGCGGATGCATCTGCGTTGGACTGCTTCTCGTAATATAAGCCTTGTGATTGATTGAAGGAGTAGCCATAGTTAAAGGTATTGGTCTGGATTTATTTATTTATTTATTTATTTATTTATTTATTTTATTTCTTAAATTTATATACCGCCCGATCCCCGAAGGGCTCCGTTGGTATTTAATTAATTAGAGGGAGAGGTAATTAATTACCGCTCCGGCGGTAATTAATGCTTCCTCTGCAGCATCGGCAAAGGGTGGAGTCAGTGACAGGAAACTGGAATGGATCGTTGTTTTTTTTAACATTGTGCTGCTGCTTCTAATTTTTTTGTATGCAAAGATTAAGCATGGGAATACATATCCAACAGTGTGTATATATACATGTGTGTGTATGGGTGCGTGCACGGCACACACCTAGCATCATCTTGGTTCTCTTCATGATGGAGTCAAACTGCTTTCTTAATTTGTTGTGTTGCCATGTGCTCCAAAGGTACTTCTACTTGGAGAGATTCCTCTGTGTAGATCTTCTCTCCAGAATTAAAGAATGAATGAATGAATGAATGAATGAATGAATGAATGAATGAATACTTTTTGGTCCCTACCTTGCTGTGGCCACTAGTTCCTCCTCACCTTTAGAGGGCATTTTAAAAATGGGAATCACCAGGTATCTATAGCATTGTACCAGTAGAACAATCTGTTACCACAATCTATTAGTTGCTAGGTTTTATTTTTTAAGAGCAGAGTAAGTCTTCAGCTCTTTTAATTGCAGAGGAACTAGGGGACAGTGAGGGTTGCACCAGTCTAATATCTGTGCAACAAACTACTGTCTTTGAAAATAAAAGCTGGAATGAACAGACTGTAGCAATAGAGTGTTGTAACATTATAGCTAGGTAGTAATTAGTGTTTTTAAAGATTTCTCTGCTGTATGAGTGGGGTGGCTGCTGTGAGGGGTGAGGTAAATAAAATGGCACTAGTATGAGTGAGACCTGAAGAAGTGTGTAACTTTCTGCCTACACATAGTCCAAAGGCACTTTGACTGCAATCTCTCTCCCCTCCTCCCATTATACCAAACCAAACCTGGTAAAGATAAATGCAAAATGGAACTAAAGGCAGCAAGGAAAATTCAGGATAATAGTTTGAAAACAGTAGTTCTGTAAGAAAAACAAGCAGCACAAAACATTCTTGTGGAAACAGGCCAGGCGTATCTGTGCAGATCTGACAGACAGAATTGGATAAACTATGAATGATATAAAAAGAGTAGAAGAGTTTGGATTTGTACCCTGCTTTTCTCAACCATAGGGAGTCTCAAAGGAGCTTACAAACTCCTTCCCTTCCTCTCCCCACAACAGACACCTTGTGAGGGCTGAGAGAGGGCTGAGAGAACTGTGACTAGCCCAAGGTCAACCAGCAGGCTTCATATGCAGGAGTGGGGAAATAAATCTGGTTCACCAGATTAGAATCCACTGCTCTTAACCATTGCATCATACTGTCTCTCCACAATTGATAACCGAGTAAACCAACCCAACTTCTCCACACAGGGTTATATGTATTTATTTCAAAACATTTGTATACCATCTTTCTATCCAACTTAGGGGCCCCAACCGTGTGAACAGTCAGAACAATGTTAAAATACAGATGGAACACATTAAGTTGACATATTTAATTAGACTGTTAGTCCATCAGTGTCATTCTTGTCTAGTGAGACTGAAGTGGCTTTCGGGGTTCTGAGGATGAGGTTTCTCATGTCACATTACCTGATCCTTCTTATTGAAGATGATAAGAATTGAACCTGGGACCGTCTACCAAGCAGATGCTCTACCAATTGAGACATAATATTTAAAATACTCTAAACATATAAACAGGGAAGAATACTATGAGAGTTAGTGGAGAAACACCAAATGCAGCAACAAAGAATTTACCCACTGGTGGGAGAAAGTGGCCTTTTCTGCACAAGTCATTTAAAACGTTTCTGGGACTTTAATAAATAGTTCCCTTTGTGGTGTTCTGCACTTCATTCCCCCCCCAAAAAAAATTTGTCCCAGAAACAGTTCATTTTCCTTTAATCAATTGTATTTGAAAACGCTTTTACCATGATTTTTTGGGCTGAAATGTTTTCAAGTTGGCTTCCCTTGCAGTGCAATATTCCTTAAATGTTTTAAATTTCCAGCCGAAAAGCTGGCCCATTTCTCAAGTCTCTGTGCCCTCACCCAACGTCCCTCTTAGAGCTTGGCCCACCATTTTTTTGGGTGTGTCCCTCACTTCACTCCTTTCCCTCTTGCCTCTTGGTTTTCATGATTTCATGCATTTTATATTTTTGGGTTGTTTTTCTCACTCCTCTCCCTCTCGCATTTTCTCTTATGTGTGGATAAATTTACTCACGAGTAAACTTATGATTACACAGGATTTAACAGATTTTCTTCCTGCATTTTCTATTATGCTTGGGTAATTTTATTCATGAGTGAACCCACAATTACATGACATGATGATTCAACAAATTGTCAAGGTATCGAATCAACAGATCAGTATAAAAAATGAAACATTTGGAGGGAGTGGAAACAAACAGTGTGCTAAAGTTGGGGATCGAAAATGTTCTGGAGATGTTCTAAACAATTTGTGTGGAAAAGGCCATTGTTTGGGAGAGACAGACCTCTCTGGGGAGGACATTCTAAAGTTTTGGTGCCCTGACCAAGAAGGCCCTTTCTCAGTTTGCCACCTACCTACTTTGAGAAGGTAAGAGCACTCAAAGCAAGGTCTCTGAAGATGACTACAGTGATCAGGGTAGGGTTATATGGGAGTAGGCAGTTCTTAAGGCATACCAGCTCCCAGTGTTTTAAAGTTCAATAGTAGCACCTTGAATTGGGCCTGGAAGCAAACTGAGAATTAGTTTGCTGGAGGAATGGAGCAAGTCTGGAGTGATATGGTCACTCTTTCCTCAGCATTCTGTACCAACTCTACTTTTCAGAGACACATCAAGGGTAGCCTCTCAAAAAGCACATTGCAGTGGTTAATCTAGATATTATTAGAACATATACCTCAGTGGTCAGGTTCCCCCTCCCAGAAGCTGAAGTTGGTGAGGGCACCCCAACTACTGCTGCCACCTGTTTATCCAACAAGACTTGGGTCAGCAGCAGCTTCAAGCTATGGACCTGCTCCTTTAGGGGGAGTGAAACCCCATCCAGAACCAGAGATGTCCCAGTTTCTGGGTCAAACCTCACCCCTCTAGCAGAACCTCCATTTTGTCAGATTAAGTACAAGGTTGTTATCCCTCATCTATCTCAGAACAGCTTACAAGCACCTGTTCATGGTTTTCATAGTCTCCTTGGGAGCCACTGGAAATGCCAAGTCATCTGTAGATTGTAGCAGCTCAGCTCAGATCTCCAGATGAGCACTCTCAGCAAGTTTTATGTAATTAAAAAGCATGGGGGATGAGATAGAACTATAACACCCCAAAGGCCAAGGGCATGAGCAGCAGTTCCCCAGTACCACACTCTGAAACCTACCCTCAGGTTAGGACTGAAACCAATGCAGCATGGTACCTCCCAGTCCCAACCCTGAAATGTGGTCCACAAGGATACCATGATCAGTGGTATTAAAAGCCACTGAGCTGTCTAGGAGCTTTATTAGGGCAATTTACTGATAAGGCTCTTTGAAAATTCATTCTGATGATTCCTTATTACAGGACAGGAGCTGTTGACAGTTCCTAGGTGCTTCCAGGTGCGTAGTATGAGGAACAGAACAGACCATTAACATCATGCTATGTATGGGATTTACATGTAAGCAGAAAGGTACTTGTGTCTGACAGGAGACACAGAGGAGAATTATATGGCATAGGACAACATGTAGGGTTTTCCTTGAGGACAGAATATATGCCAGCATTCTGCACAACTGGATGTAGCAGTGCCCTTTAAATGGTTAATTTGCTTGCTGCAGTTCAGCCTACTTTGAGCTCCCAAGGATGTCAAAGGAAACTAAAGCTGAAAGGGGCCACCTGAACCTGGGGATGGAGTGGGGGTGGGGATGCTTTGCTAGTACAGCCACAAAGTCATAAGACTGTGGTTGGGATTCCCATCTTTGTGCCAGAAACTTAAGCTGTCCCAGAGGCTAGGCTAGCTAATGCAAGAGAATCCACATGGTTTTGATTTATTAGGCTAATTTGCTAGCTAGTGCCTCTTCCTCATCTCATAATGACCCATTTCCACTAGAGATGTCTGCAGAACAGCTTTTATTATCCACTTTGCGGATAGAAGTACAAAGTTTCCAAGCTGCAGAAAACTCTCTGCAAGGGAAATGTGTGTATTTCTGTAAAGTACAGCTCTTGTATCTTAGAAGGAATTGTGATAGTTCATGATATGTTCGTGTCCAGCTTATAAGAGCAGGTGTGAGCCAACATCATGGCTCAAATCTAAATGTATTAAACAAGTTAAGCAAATACGAGTTGGAATAAATTGTATGAGTTAGAAATCCCCAGTTTGATACTCAGCTGATACTGATACCATAAATCATTGGGTGACTTTATGCAGTTTGTGATCTGGTAACATCTTTCTATAATACACAGATAATAGGCCAGAACAGTGAACAGAACGGTAACAGTTAATTAGGCTAGATCTTCATGTAGCCATATAAGGAAGCAGAAATGTAGCAGAATTTGAGGTGCTAGAATGGATTATCATGCTTCTCCCTGCTCCCCCCCACCCGCCCCGTGTTCCTCCAGTGGTGAAGGCACCCACGCACCACCCCAAGATTTCAGAGCAGGTACATGCTGGCCACCCTTTTGGGGACTGAATAAGAATGATTTGCCTCTTGGGCACAATTGTCCTTAAGTTACTTTTCCCCGGGCTCCATCACAGGGTAGGGTGGTATCCCCTATGGTGGAACAGTGCAGGTAAAGATGCTGAGTGGTGCATAGTGAAACTTAAGTAAAGAGCCTGGACATCAGTTTGATAAATGAAGGAGCAGTCTTCAGACCAGAAATCCAGAACCTAGTTGCCTTCATGGGCCCGAGACAGGACCCCTTTGAGGGAGGCCATTATCATTGATCTGTAGACTTCATGGCTGGGGAAAGAGCATGGCACTCTTCCCTTGAGTACTAAAGAAGGCTTAGCAAGGAGGAGCCTGAGCCATAAACAGACAGCTCTGTGCCTGTGTGCATGTATAAAGCTCATGACTTTTTTTCCTGAAGGTGCTGCCTAATTTTTTTTTAATTTCCAAGTCTGTTAATGTGTACTTTCCACAAATTAGTATTTTGTGCAGAACTTTTATTTTAAATATTTGATTTTGTAATGTTTGGGAAACTTCTATAGATGTAATTTTATATAATCGCTCCCTGCCAGATCCCCCAAGCAACATGATTCGCCTTCAGAAAGGGAAATTTCTCAAAGATGAGGGGGATAGTGCGCAGGAAGCTGAAAGGGAAAATCAAGAGAGTCAAAACTGTCCAGGATGCTTGGAGGTTATTTAAAAACACAGTCATAAAAGCTCAGCTGGAATGTGTTCCACAGGTTAGAAAAGGCAGCACCCAGTCCAAAAGAAAGCCACCATGGTTAACAAGAGAGGTTGAGGAAATTATCAGAAAAAAGAAAATGTCTTTTAGAAAATGGAAGTCCAACTTGACTGGGGAGGAATACCAGAGGGAACACAAATGGTGGCAAAAGAGAAGCAAGTTAGCTGTAAGGGAGGCAAAAAAGGATTATGAGGAACGCATGGCTGCGAACATCAAGACCAGCAACAAACAGTTCTTCAAATACATCAAAAGCAGGAAGCCAGCAAGGGAAGCTGTAGGCCCGTTAGATGACAAAGGAACAAAGGGTATGCTAAAAGATGGCAGGGAGATTGCAGAGAAGCTGAATGAATTCTTTGCATCTGTCTTCACCCAAGAGGAGGTGAGGAACATTCCTGCACCTGAACCAAGCTTCTTAGGAGGCGAATCAGAGGAACTAGCGAAGATAAGTGGTAGACAAGGAAGAAGTTCTGGCAGCCATTGATAAACTAAATGTTACCAAATCCCCTGGCCCAGATTGCATCCACCCAAGAGTTCTTAAAGAGCTCAAGCATGAAATTGCTGATCTTCTCACTTTAATATGCAACTTATCCCTGAAATCAGGCTCCATCCCTGAAGACTGGAAGATGGCCAATGTCACACCAATCTTTAAGAAAGGATCTAGGGGGGACCCGGGAAATTACAGGCCAGTCAGTTTGACATCTGTTCCTAGTAAATTAGTAGAATCCATCATTAAAGAGATAACATTATAAAACATGTAGAAAAGCAAGACCATACTGAGAAAGAGTCAGCATGGCTTTTGCAGAGGCAAATCCTGTCTTACAGAGCTTACTAGAGTTCTTTGGGGGGTGTAAACAGGCATGTGGACAGGGGTGAACCCGGTGGACATTGTCTACTTGGATTTCCAAAAGGCTTTGTGTAAAGTTCCCTCACCAGAGACTGTTGAGAAAACTCAGCAATGAGAGGAATAAGAGGGGAAGTCCTCCTATGGATTAAAAGCTGGTTGAGAAACAGGAAACAAAAGAGTGGGTGTAAATGGGAAGTTCTCACAATGGAGAGATGTCGGGAGTGGTGTCCCCCAAGGATCCGTTTTGGGACCAGTGCTCTTTAACCTATTCATAAATGACCTGGAAGTAGGGGTGGGTAGCGTGGTAGCCAAGTTTGCAGATGATACCAAATTATGTAGGGTGGTGAGAACTACAAAGGGATTCTGAGAAGCTCCAAAGCGGACCTTGATAAATTAGGTGAGTGAAACTCCAGAAATGGCAAATGCACAGTTCAATGTAGCAAAATGTAAAGTGATGCACATAGGGGCAAAAAATCCAAACTACACTTACACGCTACAGGGGTCAGTGCTATCAGTCTGAGACCAGGAAAGAGATTTAAGTCTTAGTTGAAGTAAGTTCCATGGGAATGTCAAAAACTCAATGCATGGCAGCTGTGAAAAAAGGCAAACTCTATGTTGTTGGGGATCATTAGCAAAGGAATGGATAATAATACTGCAAAGATTGTCAGGCCCATATATAAAGCAGTGGTGCGACCGCACTTGGAGTACTGTGTCCAGTTCTGAGCGCCGGATCTAAAAAAGGATATTGAGGAGATAGAAAAAGTGCAGAGAAGGGCAACAAGGATGATTGAGGGATTGAGGCACCTTCCCTAGGAGGAGAGGCTGCAGCGTTTGGGACTCTTTGGATTTGGAGAGGAGGCTGACTGGTGAGGGATATGATTGAAGTCTACAAAATTATGCATGGGGTAGAAAAGTATTGACAGAAGGAATTTTTTTCTCTCTCTTTCTCACAATACTAGAACCAGGGGGCATTCATTGAAAATGCTGGGGGGAAGAATTAGGACTAATAAAAGGAAACACTTCTTCACGCAACGTGTGATTGGTGTTTGGAATATGCTGCCACAGGAGGTGGTGATGGCCACTAACCTGGATAGCTTTAAAAGGGGCTTGGACACATTTATGGAGGAGAAGTCGATTTATGGCTACCAATCTTGATCCTCTTTGATCTGAGATTGCAAATGCCTTAACAGACCAGGGTGATTGGGAGCAACAGCCGCAGAAGGCCATTGCGTTCACATCCTACATGTGAGCTCCCAAAGGCACCTGGTGGGCCACTGTGAGTAGCAGAGAGCTGGACTAGATGGACTTTGGTCTGATCCAGCTGGCTTGTTCTTATGTTCTTATGTTCTTATGATTGGCCTGTTGCAGATGGAACACGAGAAACTTACATGCAACTAAAAGCGTAAAGGTGATTTTACACATTTGTTATTTAAAACATAAGATCATGACTCATGATGTATCAGGCACAAACTTCTGGCATGTATCATTGGCTTCTTGAGCTCCAGTGGTCTCTTCTCTTTATCTTAATAGTTTATTTGAATTATTAGAGCCAAAGAGTTTTGTATGAAAACAGCTCTCGACCTAACTTTTATTTTTGTGTTCCCCTTCTAAAGCTCTGTAACCTGTAACGTACAATGTTGACAGATTTTTTTAGCTTTCGAGCTTCATTGGGAGTAGGCTTATGAGGAGCAGTAGTTTTCCTAATTAAGCTGCGTTTGTTTCCTAACAATGATTTTGTAAAGTGGGTTGCTTAGCTACAGTGTAACTTGTTCACATGTTGAAAGGAGTAAAACAATTAGAACCTCTTAAACACTTGACCTATGATCAAGTCTCCAAACTGAAGTTGCAGTGGTGTTCCAGTGTTCTTTTATCATTATGAAATTTTCAATGTTGTTCAGACACAATTAGCATAATGCTGTAATTACTGTTCGTAGATTGTATTCCCCAAGCTGATGGCATCTTTTCATAGAGGGTGTGCTGACATGCTAACTTAATACACATGTGTCATCATCCCCCTCTCATTCTGCTGGATGAATACCCACCAACATGCTGTATTCTGTTCCAAATCTATTACCATATGCCTGTCTTTTTACAGTTCTTTGGTGCATGATGCTCATGGAGTGGATAATTAGCTAAGTAAATTAATTGACATTCATACATGTAATTAGCAAATGGTTACAAGTAAGCTATTCTCTTCAGGATGGCTAAAATTTCTAGGGGACCAATGTAAAAATATTGTAAAATCATTCAGAGTAAATAATAAGGGTTGATTACTTTGCATGATTATAAAAATTGTTTCTTTACCTAGCCAAAAAATATATATATTCATTGTACACAGGGAAGAAAAGCAGTGCTGTAAAATGTTCTGGAAAAGGCCACATCTGGGGAGATCTGCTTGATCCAGATGAAATCAGAGCCAGATGGATGGTATGCCATAAAGAGTGGGATGATGGCTGCTTCAAGCACTTCATCTTCAGCAGGCAATGCCTACTTTTGCTTAATGGGTTTTGCTCTGGATTTCTAAGTCCTTATTTGTATATTTATAAAAAAGAGATACAATCGCTTGTTGTAGAGGAGTGCTCAGCATATGTTAGCAGATAGGATCCTTGCCATCTGACCTGTGACATCCATAGAATCATAGAATTGCAAGAGACCCCAAGGGCCATCAAGTCCAATCCCCTGCCATGCAGGAACACACAATCAAAGCATTCCTGACATATGATCATCCAGTCTCTGTTAAAAAACCTCCAAAGAAGGAGATTCCACCACTCTCCGAGGACTAGTACTATTCACTAGTACTACACAGGGAGTAAAGAACTGAATGGAAAAGAACCTATAGGGCAGCTTCCCAAAATTTTCTGTTTCATGGAAAGGAGTCGTAGACTGCCATATTTGTTCCACACAAAATCCAAAAGTAGGAACAAAGTGTTGGGATTTTGCAAGTGTCTGTCACAACTCAATTATAAAAGGGTTAACTGTTCTTATATAAACAAGTTGCTGAAGTCACTGTTTACTGTTTACACTGTTTACAATAGACCTGATCTATTGATTAAGTATTGGTCAGTCAGATAGCCATTGCTTACATGTTAGTGAGCATGTACATCTGAAGTTGTAAAGTTAACTCTGTTTCTTTGTTTGAGCAGACATGACACCTCCACCATCACCATTAGCATGAGCACGAGACAGCAGATAGGTACCAAGATGTAACAAAACGTACAGTAATGTAGATGTATAACAGGAGAGAAAGGATTTCTTATTTTATCTCCATGTAACCCTCCTTTTATAGTTAGTAAACTCATATATAAAAAGCAACTGAGAATCTGTCTCTTCTGTTCTACTCTGCGTTACACACACACACACACACACACACACACACACACACACACACACACACACACACACACACACACACACACACACCAACACAAAGTCCATGTAATATACTTTATTAAGGTCAAACCAAATTGACATGCAACACTGCAAAACTTTGAACTCACTAGAACTCCCCATCAGGTAGGATGCTGCAAAAACACAGATGGTTGAGAAGCAGAGTTTTCAGACTATGTTGTTATTACTGGTGTTGGGTCGCAACAAATTCTCTGGAAAGAGGCACACGTTGGTGACACAGAAACCAGCAATGTAGTCCAGCAATGTTATTGTCAAATGGCAAACTACAGAACCATCAGTTTATAAATTGCTGCTTTATTTCAGTTCCACTGTTCCATTTGTATAACCAAGGTGATTTGCTGACAGAGCTATATTCCATGATGTGTTTGCGTACTTTCTCATGTGTTGCCAGAAAGGAAAGCCTTGCAAATGGCAATTCCTATAGGTCTCCGTTGCACTCTCTCTAATTTTCATATACTTGATTCAATGTTATGCAGTTGCCGGCCACAGGGAAAGCACAGAGGGCTGGTCTTTATGTTATGGCTGTTACATAGCAGCAGCTTGAAATAATTGCTATTTTGTAGCTGCTCCATATGGTAGCTATGAAGATTGGCAGTAATGTAGAAACCTTTTGGTAGAATGAGAGTTGTCCCACACATGGAACTTGTCTGTACTTTGTTGCTTCCACAGGGAGCAGCCACAATTGAATAAAAGTATGTAGAACAGCACTGAGAAGTCAAGAAATGGGAAGAAATGCTGGAATTCTCTCTGTTTGTTGATACATCACTGATAGTTTAATGTTATATGTTTTCAGTGTGCTGAGCACATTTAAACATGCTATCTGTTGGTGTCTGATATGTCTGCCAATCCAGTGATCAGTTCAGTTCCTAGGGACACTGATTTGTCTGGTTGTTTTCATGCTGATATACCTTGAATCTGGTCATAATCTGCTGCAGGACTTGTGGATGGTTCTAGGTCAAACAGTGAATGTACAAATGTACACAAAAGAAGAACTGTAAAGAAATACAAGGCATACTGGTAACAAAAACAAAGGGAGAAGTTTAGGAGGAAAGGCCTTTCCCTACTGCAGATAACTGAAGAAGAGACATTTTTGCTTGCTTAATTCCTTTAACCCTTTCAGAGCTCTTACATGAAATGAAAGCTAACTGAGTATTCACCTGTGGGATCTGATGAAGTGGTTTCTAGCTCCCAGTACCTTATGCCTGAATTAAAAAAAAAATTAAGATACCACAAGATGACTTTTTCTGCTGTAGCAGACTTACAGACTTTTTGCTGTAGCAGACTAACCCCTGAGGAATTAACTAATCTTTTCAGTGTTTGAGATCAGCAACCCCTAAAAGAATTTAGAGTTCTAAGAACAAAGAGAGGTGTTCTGATTGGCTGCAGAGTATCATTCAGGAATGGCTGCTTCCAACATCTGCATCTGGATTGAACTAAGTATGATTTGTTGCAAAAATATTCCTTTTCAATTTCTGGATTCCTCAGGGATTGTGTATCCATCTACCACATGTGTGCTTAATCTGTTGTAGCATTCTACATAATTAAAATGTCTTATGTAATTTCTTCATTTTTATTGTATTATTTTGTTTCTAATAAAGGATTCTGTAAGAATATAATGTTTTAATGTATGTTAATTTAAAGTTGTACATGTTCCTCTTCAATAATTGACATAATTTACACTGACACAAACTTTCCATGGACTTTTGGTTTTTGAGCTGTAAATCTTCTACAGAGAATCCAGGCATTGTTACAGCTTGCTAGCTAGCAATTTATTTTTTAAATAAGAGATAGGAATGTGCCATTCTTCTGTGAGAGAAAAGTGCAGTTTTGCAAGGTGACTTGCCACCATCAATAGTGACTAGTGCGTTATGAGCCAAATGTGTACATTGCAATTTTTTTTTCTCATATGACTACATTGGATGTAGAGAGAAGGGCAGGCTCAGCTCCGGCATCCAGTCCAGCATGGGGCTGGGCTGCCCAGCTGCCAGTGAGAGTGATCAACGTGCCTGCAGGTGGTGGGGCCGCCCACGACCTTATATGGGCAGGCCGGGCCATCCCGCACCTCTTCTCGCCCTACCTGGTATGCCACGGCTCATACACCAACAGGAAGGGGACAGCAGACATGCTACCCAGTGCTGGATCTGTCCCCTATGCTGCGCCTCTGCTTCCTTTTGCCAGCACACCAATAAAACTGTTGTGGCCAAATTTTACCCACACAATGGGGTTTTTCTGTGTCTCCTTCTGCCCCTTCGGGCCACTTCCTCCCCTCTTCGGGTGGCAATAGAACTTTTCCATCTTCTGCTTACAATTATATAATCTATTTGATTTCCATATTAGTCTGTTGGATGCCATGATCATATATTTGCAATGAGCAGCTTGTCTTCACAGAGTTCTGTGATTCACTCTCATACTGTTTTTCATGCTCCTAACTGAAATTTTCTTATAATATTTGCTTTTACTTTGTTTCCTACTTTCACATTTCAATCACCTATGATAATTAGCACATCATGTTTAGGTGTGTGATCAATGTCTTCCAGGGTACTTGCATAAAAGCTTTCAATTTCTTCCACATCAGCATCTGTAGTTGGTACATAAACCTCACTGATGGTTATAGTGATAGGCTTTCCCTGAAGTCTGATTGGTGTTATTTAGTCAAACTTAGCATTATATCCCTGACTGCCTTTGCTTTATCTTGCCTCACTATTAGAGCAACTCTATTTCTTCTGTGTTTGTCATTCCCTGAATAAAATACTTTGTAATTTTCTGATTGAAAATGCCCCGATCTAGTATACTTTACCTCCCTCCCTCCCTTAATTTGTTTAAACATTCCATTTCTCATTTTATGATTTCAAGCTTACCTTGGTTTATATTTCTCACATACCATTTTTCCATTAATGCATCCATTAAAGTCAACAACTGGACATCCTTTCAACTTTAGTCCAGTTGCATTAAGAATAGCACTACTTGTGCTTGTCCTCCGCCTTTCCCCAGCTTATTGAGTGCCATCCGACCTGGAGGTCCCATCCTCCAGCATTATAATATGTTTCCATTTTGGATTGACCAATCACAGGATTGTTGATGTAAGGGTTGGTCAGAAGAGACATGGTGGAATGAGGAGTACCAGTGAGATGCTGTTATCCCAGGTTACAGACTCTACAGGAAGGATAGGACAGGGCGTATTGGGGGTGGGGTTGCCCTCTACATCAAAGAGAGCATAGTGTCACATAAAATAGACAATGCAAGGGGAGCTGATTCCCCTACAGAAGCATTGTGGATATCAATACCAGGGATGAAGGATAGTTTAATATTGGGAATATATTATCGTCCCCCTGACCAAAGTGCACAAGAGGATTTTGAGATGGAAAAGGAAATTAGAGAGGCCAACAAAAGCAAACATAGTAGTAATGGGCGATTTTAACTATCCCCACATAAACTGGAAAAATGCATGTTCAGGTCATAGTAAAGAGAGAGCATTCCTGGATATGCTAAATGACTGTGGCTAAGAGCAGATGGCTGTGGAACCAACCAGGGGAGAGGTGCAGTGGTGGGATTAAAATTTTTTAGTAGGTTCCAATGGTGGTGGGATTCAAACAGTGGCGTAGCGCCAATGGGACTGGGCTGGGCATGACGGGGCATGACCAGGCATTCCAGGGGCGGGGCATTCCTGGGCAGGGCTGTGGCAAGGACACAGGGTGCGCACACCCCAGGTGCAGTTCCCCTTCGCCCTGCCTCTAGATTCAAATAATGACTGTTTAAAGTATTAAAAAAGCAATATACCAAAAGGTAGTGTATTATGTCTTTTTTATTGATTGATTTTAAATAATCACATTGATTTATTGATTGATTTTAAATAATCACATAAGGAGAGAAACCAAAAACTGTTTACAATTGTTAACATATTACAAACATATCTAATTGCCTATCTCTCTCAACCCCCCCAACTAAAACATCCTATATTACCTCCCTCCTTCCCATATTTCCCTTCCTCCCTACTTTCTACTTCCCCTTCAGATTCCTATAACTACTTTATCTATTCCACTTGAAAGAAAACTAACAGAGGGAGAGATCCAAAATCCTTAATCTAAAAGAGTAGTTTAAACTCCTCCTCTTCCAATATAAATTTCAAGGGAAAAAAAGAAATGAAAAAATCTTTACCTATAATACTTTTCTCCCAACCTTTTTTATACCAATGAACAAAAAAAAAATTAAGGAATTACTTCATATATTGTAATATTTATTTTATTACAGTTCATACTAACAATGGTGGTGCCATGGGGGGCAGGGGGGCCGCAGGGGGGATTTTGCATCCCTCACTTGATGAGATTTGTTGTACCCAGGGACAGAGGTTACCCCCTTGTCCCTAGTGGAGTTAATCATTAATAACCAGTTCTCCGAACTGAGAAAATTTTAGTAACTGGTTCTACCGAATAGGTGTGAATAGGTTGCATCCCACCTCTGGAGAGGTGATCCTAGATCTAATTCTATGTGGGACTCAGGACCTGGTGCGGGAAGTCAGTGTTGTTGAGCCGATAGGGAACAGTGACCACAATGCTGTCAGATTCAGTATCTCTGCATGCGAACAAGTGACAACTACTTCAATGTAGTTACATTCGGCTCTCAGAAAGGGTGAAATTTCTCAAAGATGAGGGGGATAGTGCGCAGGAAGCTGAAAGGGAAAATCAAGAGAGTCAAAACCATCCAAGATGCTTTGGAGGTTATTTAAAAACACACAGTCATAAAAGCTCACCTGGAAATGTGTGCGTTCCACAGGGTTGTAGAAAAAAAAAGGCAGCGCCCAGTCCAAAAAGAAGAAAGCCACCTATGGTTACTGCCAAGGGAGGTTGGAGGAAATTATCAGAAAAAAAGAAAAAAAATGTCTCTTTAGGAAAATGGAAGTCCAACTTGGACTCGGGGAGGAAATACTCAGAGGGAAATCACAAATGGAGGCAAAAGAGAAGCAAGTTAGCTGTAAGGGGAGGCAAAAAGGATTATGTAGGAGGAACGCATGGCTGCGTAACATACATGGCTAAGACTCCCCAGCAACAAAACAGTTCCTTCAAAATACATCAACAAAAGTAGGGAAGCCAGCTAGGGCTTTGGAAGCAGGTAGGCCCATTAGGATTTGACAAAGGAACAAAAAGGTGTGCTAAAAGATTTAGACTGAGAGATTGCAGAGAAGCTAAATGAATTTTTTTTGCCATCTGTCTTCACCCAAGAAGAGAGGTGAGGGAAAAACTTCCTGCACCTGAACCAAGCTTCTTAGGGAGGCTGTAATCCGAGGAATCCAGCTTAAGATAGTGGTAGACAATAAGGAAGAAGTTCCTTGGCAGCCATTGATAAACTAAATGTTACCAAATCCCCTGGCCCAGATTGCATCCACCTAAGAGTTCTTAAAGGAGCCCTAAGCATGAAATTCAGCTGATCTTCTCACTTTAATATGCAACTTATCCCTGGAAATCAGGCTCCATCCCCCTGCTGAAGACTGGAAGAGATGGCCAATGTCAGCACCAATCTTTAAGAAAGCGATCTAGGGGACCCAGGAAATTACAGGCCAGTCAGTTTGACATCTGTTCGTGGTAAATTAGTCAAATCTATCATTAAAGATAAAATTATAAAACATGTAGAAAAGCAAGACCTGCTGAGGAAGAGTCAGCATGGCTTTTGCAGAGGCAAATCCTGTCTTACAAACTTACTAGAGTTCTTTGAGGGTGTAAACAGGCATGTGGGAAAAGGGGGAACCAGTGGACATTGTCTACTTGGATTTCGAAAGGGCTTTTGACAAAGTTCCCCACCAAAGACTATTGAGAAAACTCAGCAATGAAGGAATAAGAGGGGAAGTCCTCCTATGGATTAAAAACTGGCTGAGGAACAGGAAGCAAAGGTTGGGTGTAAATGGGAAGTTCTCACAATGGAGAGATGTCGGGAGTGGTGTCCCCCAAGGATCCGTTTTGGGACCAGTGCTCTTTAACCTATTCATAAATTACCTGGAAGTAGGGGTGGGTAGTGTGGTGGCCAAGTTTGCGGATGATATCAAATTATGTAGGGTGGTGAGAACCGCAAAAGATTGCAAAGAGCTCCAAGCGGACCTTGATAAATTAGGTGAGTGGGCCCAGAAATGGCAAATGCAGTTCAATGTAGTAAAATGTAAAGTGATGCACATAGGGGCAAAACCCCCCAAACTTCACATACACGCTACAGGGGTCAGTGCTATCAGTCACAGACCAGGAAAGGGATTTGGGTGTCTTAGTTGATAGTTCCATGGGAATGTCAACTCATTGAATGGCAGCTGTGAAAAAGGCAAACTCTATGCTGGGGATAATTAGGAAAGGAATTGATAATAAAACTGCAAAGATTGTCATGCCCTTATATAAAGCAGTGGTGTGACCGCACTTGGAGTACTGTGTTCAGTTCTGGTCGCCACATCTCAAAAAGGATATTGAAGAGATAGAAAAAGTGCAGAGAAGGGCAACGAGGATGATTGAAGGATTGGAGCACCTTCCTTATGAGGAGAGGCTGCAGCGTTTAGGACTCTTTAGTTTGGAGAGGAGACGTCTGAGGGGGGATATGATTGAAGTCTATAAAATTATGCATGGGGTAGAAAATGTTGACAGAGAGAAATTTTTCTCTCTTTCTCACAAAACTAGAACCAGGGGGCATACATTGAAAATGCTGGGGGGAAGAATAAGGACTAATAAAAGGAAACATTTTTTCACGCAATGTGTGATTGGTGTTTGGAATATGTTGCCACAGGAGCTGGTGATGGCTGCTAACCTGGATAGCTTTAAAAAGGGCTTGGACAGATTTATGGATGAGAAGTCGATCTATGGCTACCAATTTGGAACCTCCTTGATCTGAGATTGCAAATGCCTTAGCAGACCAGGTGCTCAGGAGCAACAGCCGCAGCAGGCCATTGCTTTCACATCCTGCATGTGAGCTCCCAAAGGCACCTGGTGGACCACTGTGAGTAGCAGAGTGCTGGACTAGATGGACTCTGGTCTGATCCAGCAGGCTTGTTCTTATGTTCTTATGTTCTTAAGTGGTTTACCCTTCTTCTGCACAGTACTAACCAAGGTTACCTGAAGTGGGACTTCTATTGTGAATGAAAGATCCTCTTCCAGTGTCACCTTTCACTACTTCTGCTTCTCAGCAGCTAGTCTTTAAGGATTGCTCTATCCCTATCTCCATTTATTCTCTTCTGCTGATATGGCTGTTGATCCCTGAGGCTGGTGGATGCATCTTAGTCTGATGTCTCATCTGTGATCATTCCACCTCTTGACAGATTGTAGGACCCTCACAGTATTGTTCCCAGCTTTGCTGTCAAACACAACCCCCCTCACCATGTCAAGGTGTGCGTCTTGCTTAGGTATGTTGTATTATATAGAAATTAAATATGGATAGTTGTGAAACAAACACTTGTGTCTCTTTCATCCACAAAAGACAGCAACAGTAGAGAAGAAAAACCCCACTGAGTTCACAACCCAACAGAATGGCTGATCAACCCTTACCATTTTTAGGGGAGAGAAGTCCATCCTAGTGAAGCCTTCTCAGTACTGGAAATTATCTGTGATGCATGTTGGAATAATGGGGGAGGGGGAGCAAGTTAGAGCAGAAGTCCCTGGCAATCATGACTTTGCTCAAGGACCCCTCCAGATTGTAAGCAGCTGTCATTGTTACTACATATCATCCAGTCTTATAGGATCTGGTTCAGAGTTGATTGGTGTGACTCATCTAAATCATCATAGGTGGAATGGAGCTCCAAACAGCCATGAGCTCTAAAAATAAATTGTCTCCAATCACCTCTCTTTGTCTCTGGCCCCTTCCGCACAGCAAATGTATAATGGGTTGCACAGGGGCGTAACGAGGCAGCCCTGGGCAAACTGTAGCCCTGGGCAAAACCTGAGTTGGATGCCACCCCCCCATGGGCGGCCACTCCACCACGACCAAATTTTTTTTAGCACCAGGACATTGGTGCCTGCAAGGGGTGCATTTTTAGACATATCAGCACCAAAATTTCAGCATATCATCAGGAGACCGTCCTTATGCTACTCCCCAGGTTTGGTGAGGTTTGGTTCAGGGAGTCCAAAGTTATGGACTCCCAAAGGGGGTGCCCCTATCCCCCATTGTTTCCAATGGGAGCTAATAGGAGAGGGGGGCTACAGTTTTGGCCCCCCTGAACCAAACTGCACCAAACCTGGGGGGTATCATCAGGGCAGTCTCCTGATGAGACCCTGGAAGTTTTGAGACTGTGCCTTCAGAAATGTCCCACCCCAGCCTGCAACCCCCATGGACAGCAATACAGAAAACTCAATGCAGAACAAAGATTCTTGGGCAAATTTCTGGGATGTTCCTGCAGGGGGTGCATTTTTGGATGTATCGGCACCAAAATGTCAGGGTATCATCTGGAAACTGTCCTTATGGTACCCCCAAAGTTTGGTGCAGTTTGGTTTAGGGGGTCCAAAGTTATGGACCCTCAAAGGGGGTACCCATCCCACATTCTTTGCTAAGGAGATGGGGCTACCCTTTGAGGGTCCATAACTTTGCACCCCCTGAACCAAACTGCACCAAACCTTGGAGGTGCCATCATGACAGTCTCCAGATGATACCCTGAAATTTTGGTGATGATACATCCAAGAATGCCCTCCCTGCAAGAACATCCCAGAAATTTGCCCAAGAATCTTTGTTCTGCATTGAATTTTCTGCATTGCTGTCAATGGGGGTTGCAAGCTGGGGGGAGCACATTTTTGAAGGCACAGTCTCAAAACTTTCCGGGTCTCATCAGGAGACTGCCCTAATGATTCCCCCCAAGTTTGGTGCAGTTTGGTTCAGGGGAGCCAAAGTTATGGACCCTCAAAACTGTAGCCCCCATCTCCTATTAGCTCCCATTGGAAACAATGGGGGATAGGGCCCCCCCTTTGGGAGTCCATAACTTTGGACTCCCTGAACCAAACCTCACCAAACTTGGGGGGCAGCATAAGGACAGTCTCCTGATGATACGCTGAAATTTTGATGCTGCCAGTCTAAAAACTGCACCCCCTGCAGGCCAAAAATGGAAAACCACTAAAATACCCCAAAACGAACCCAGCATTTTGATGCCCCCCACAAGGTGATGCCCTGGGCAGCTGCCCACCTTGCCCAATGGGTATTACGCCAGTGGGGTTGCATTCAGGATAGAGTAACCTGTTTTCCTGTTTTTGCGTTCACATGCATCTGTGCAGGCAGTGGCTGGAGCCCATGGAAACAATCTGGGTTGTTGTTGCGCCTTTGCACAAAGGCACAACAAAGGAATGCACAAACAAACCCCACAGCTATGCCAGCTATGCCACGATACAACCATCTGCACCTGCATAGCTACAAAGCTACACTGATGCAAGCCGCAAAAATGTTTTAAAAAGAAAATGGAGGTGAATAAAGTGCCTCCTACCCAGCTGTTCGCTCGCAAGTGGCTGCAACCTGGGATTTTTAAAAAGGCTCGTGTAGAGATTTTCAAAAAACCCAGGTTGGGGGAAATAACATGGGGCAGACTCATTTGGGGGGTGGTATCTATGCGAAGTCCCCCCCCCCAAAAAACTGGTTTTTTAGTGTCCTATACCTGTGTTTATTGACCCCTGCAGAACTGGCCTCTGTGTTGCTCAATTATTGGCTATGTTTTTGTAAGGTGTTTGGGTGTGAGTTGTACTTTGCACTGCTTTGGCAATTTTGACTGCATAAATTGGATCAGAAGGGGCTAAAAACTGGACAAAAGAAAGCACTGGAATAACTAATCTGGCTTTTTCTGTCTCTCCCTCTCTATATATGACATTGATAAGAATTGGAGGACATACCCACCAAAGATCTGAATCTTGTGGTTTTGTCAGGTCTAAAATGCTGAACCTTGTAAATAGAAAACGAAATTAAGTGGTTTTTGTGAAGGAAAAACTGAAATGATTGCAATGTGCTTTAAAAGTGCAGAAATCTAAGAATACGGTCTTTATTTCTTGATTGTGAAGTGGTGGGGTAGGGCAGTTTGAAGGGAAGTGTTTTGGTGAAAGAGATTTGGGAAGTGGCTAAGGAGGATGGTTATGGTTTAAGTTCCACCTTAAGAAAACTTCAAATGATTTTTTTTTTTGCCCAAATGGAGGCGGGGGTTCTATTCTGCTGTGCTCCAAGGAACAGACCTGGTTGTGACTCTGCGTGGAAGGCCCAAGGGCATACACACACACAGAGAGTAGGAAGTATGGGGCTGTCAAGCATTGCGAACAGGTGGCCTGGTGTCTTGTCCTTCACCTAAAGTCACTGCCTCAACTGATCCATTCACTGCAGGCGCTTGTCTCTGTTGCACAGGAATTACCTCCAAGCACTGCTGAGTTCCTTCGGAGCAGGTGAGAAGGACTGGGGGAGGGAATAATTGGAGGGGAAAGAGAACTACCCTGAACTGACAGTCTTGCAGGTTTGCCAGGAACTTTACAAAGGGGGTGGGGGAAGATGACTCTTCAGAACTTAGAGGTCCCTGGTCTTATGGAGGATATTTGACAGGAGGCTGCCTGAGCAGCATATGGATATTTAGTGCAAAATAACTTTGTTCTGATGCAGCTGCCTTGAGGCAGAACTCCAAACAGGTTTGTTTATGGGTTTAGAATGCTGGTTTTGTTCAAAGAATTAACTTCTATGGCTAAGGAAAATGTACACTTCTGCTGGAAGATATTGTAGGAAGCAGTGCGAACTGACCATATTGACCTTTTGCAATGTGCATTTTCGCTCTTTAAATAAGCTGAAAACTCATTTTCCCTAAAGGAACTCAGTTTTCTTACTGTCTTCTGTAACTTAGCCTGACTATACAGCCTGCAAGGGGTTAGATAGCCAAAGTAAGTCTAGGATCTGTAATGGGAGTGGGGCTTGCAGGCTTCCCCGTTCCCACATGTCTGGTGTACAATAATGCCATGCTGTGTTGTTGTAGAACCTTGAAAAGTTTTAAAGATTGCTTTTAAATTCTCCTTTCATTGATTTTTACCCGTTGCATGCATTCTGTATCTATTTGTGTCACAGTGAAAACTGCTCATTAGTAGGTGGGTATGTGGTCCCCCTATCTTAATAACTTCCTGGATTAGTTGAGTATACCCAATGCCTGTGAAGTATAAAACACATCTGATTTGCTCTACCTTTTTTTCCCCCCTGCCACTATTATGGATAGGGCAATCAAAGGGGGTTACAGGCTGTGTGGTGTTTAATAGGAGACAGTAAGGGTCAGGATAGGCATGTAAACCCCAGTAATGCACTGACCCTAGTTTTATAAGCCACTTTGAGACTGAAAATTGAAGGAAAAGTGGATTATAAGTGTATGCGTACTGTCATCACACGCATCCTAAAAACCTTGATGGGCACTGTGATGGTGAACTTATTGTTAGGTTTATTCCATTATCCTTATTTGATTAATCTAAATTGCACTCGAAAGCTGCCATTCTAACTTATGTTTGCTTAGATTAAAAATAAATCACAGTGAAATTAATAGGACTTGCTTTTAAGTAGCACAGAATTGTTAAGTGAGAAGTGTTTTTTCCAAACATTCGTCAGGTTGGCTATATTGTGAGTGAGGTCCATGTATATTCCCATTTTCTGGACGAGGAGCAAAGGCTGAATGAATGGATTCTACCTAGTATTATACGGCTTCGAACCTATTGCTGTTGGGCTGCACCAGCAGAATTTGTGTTTGTAGTGGGGAAGAACAAGATATGCAGTTCCAGGAGATGTAATGTTGTCCCTCCTAGTTTTTAAACTCCAACAAAATGTAATTGATACTTTTGGTAATTAAAAAAAAGAAATATGATTTGATATCTAGGGAAAGGCTTGGGGAGGTAAATTTTAATGGACATTTTCATAGAAAACCAAAGCTTATTATGTTCAGCACATCAATAACTTGCTGCTTTTATATTATTGTGATATTTTAATTGCACCAGAAATAATTTGATCAGGTACATATGGAAACCATGTGCATGCACTCTCTCGTTCCCCTTTCTCAGTTGAGAATAACAGTATCAAAAAGCCGTCACTACAAAAAAAATCTGGTCAGTGTACTGACTTCAGAAAGTGGGGCACATTCTCCAAGCTTTGGTCAAATAACAAATCTCCATCCTAATTCATCACTCATTATGCAAAAACTTACCAGCCATGCTTTTCAAACACATTCTGCAAATCATACAGTGCACAGGAGGGACTTTGAACTTCTTGCTAGTGTGATTTTTTCATTTCCTTCAAGTGCTGTTGCTCTTTTCTTAAGTGACTGAGCAGCATCCAGATCTTCAGAGGAGAGGGGGAAAGGATAAAACAGTTATATGTGTAGAAAGAAGGGAATGCTACGGAGAAATTTTATTGAGGAAAAAACATGATAGCTAGTGAAGTTTAGCTAGGTCCCTAGGAATGTTTACATATTTTGCATGCAACAATCTTATATGTGGGATTCGTGCAACTTTTTACATTAAAACAACACTGTGGTAGACAGGATTCTTAAGACAGAGTATGTAGCAGCCCCACATCTTGGATTCATCTTAATTTCATTCTAGATTGAAGGGTTTTTTTGTTTTTTGGTGGGGTGTGTGTGTGTGTGTGTGAGAGAGAGAGAGTACATTAGCAGAAAAAAACCTGTCAAAATGGGTGGATTTAGTTCTTTTCTTTTGTGGATTTTGTGATGGTATAAATTGGGGATAGGATTGGGGATGAATACATAAAGTGGCTATGCATTCTGACTGTATGGGATAACATATGGGTGGATTTAGTTCTTTCCTTTGTGGATTTTGTAATGGTGGAAGAACATAGGGAATAAAATATCTAAAGTGGTCTGCATTCTGACTGCATGGCATAGGCCCGGGCTTCCTTGTCCCTCATCTTCTTTGCTGCAAATAATTAATGGTCCTGCCTTTCTTATACTTCCAGAGTTGAGAAGAGTTTGGAAGATAATTTGACATTGCCCCCAACAAGCTGATGGAATTTTTCAAAGTAGGTCAGGTTATGCAGATTTGCTTGTTACTATGGTTATTGCTTAATTATACACCAATAATCCCCCCTGAGAATTTCATGATTGCTGTTCATTTTCCCCTTTTTAAAATATTCCCAGAAAGTGTGAAGGATGCTCTGATAGTTTGAAACTGGAAGTGAATTAAATGAAGCAAAGCGAGATCTAGTTTAACACATGTGAGAAAGCAACAGTCTCCTAAGTGCTATTTTTAAATCTGCTCCCTTTTACGTGCTGTATTTATTTTGTTTTGTGCTGGGAATTGAGGCATCTCAAACCTTTACAGCTCTTTCTAGGCTAGGCATTTTCAACCTTTTTTTGGGGGGGGGGGTGAGGAATCCCTATAATGTGATATTCTCTGGAACCCCAATCCCTTCCCCTTTCTTCAGTTACAATTTAAAAACAAAGTAAAATCTTGCATTAAATTATTTAACAGTTTAAAAATTCAAAGACAAAATTTTGTATGAATGAATAATTCTATTTGGAATATTAGTCAAAGTCATGTAAAACTGAATAAATAAAACCTTACCTTTTTTTTACACCACTCACATATATAAAGATTTGGGACATTTGGCATTGAATATTTCAAGATGTGAAAGAACAGTAGACTGTCCCTCTTCTGTGTATTGCTTGTGGATGTTGTCACTCCAGGAGTTTGGTGACTGACTGGTGCAAGTGAAGAGGCTGAAATGGGAAACTTAAAACTTTGAAGTGCCCTGGGTTTCACAGAACTGTGGCTGAAAAACTTTGATCAAAGCCAGCATTTCTAAAGTTCAGGGCTGTCTTCCCAACACTATTCCACAATCTCTCTGTTTAAGCTGTACCTCACTGTGCCACAAGGAACAAGTGGACCCACCACACACAGGTGCTCACAGAGGGAACAGAGTCGTCAAAAGGAAAGAAAGACACATGCTGCATGGAAATAATTAACTGAAAATCTGTACTCTAGCTGGTTTAACTGCAAGAACTTTATTCAGATATCAACAGCTGTTTGATTCTGATGTGTTGGTGGTGCCTTCACCTTAGCAGACATTCTGTATCATTTTGAAAAGGTATGAATTGCTTTATCATTGGGAAATTGAATTGCTTTGACTGGTGCCATGGAGGAAATGTGAGAACCTAATAGAATAGGTTGAATGTTTGGTTAGATCCCTCAGGAGCCCATTTTTTCAACACATGTCACTCCCTGCTTAGATTGGCTGATAACTTGAATGTTGCAGTTGTGGATACACAGGGAATCTTGACATCTCTTCTTACAATGTATGTCTGTGTACATAAAATTGAGTTTAGCGCTTCTGTACAATGGTGGATTTTGATTGTTCCTGCTAGTTTTGCTTGCTACAGTTAGGAGAAGTGTCTTCTTTTATAAACTGATTTGCATATGTGTGTACATACTTCACTTTGTTCAAGTTTAACAGCTGATTAAGTCACACACTAAAAGACATTCAAGAATTAAAAACAACACCAAATAAAAATTTAGCTACATCAACTGTTCAGGCTTTACAAAACCATTCAGTCTAAATTTATGAGTTATCAGAAGTGGCTGGATATTTTAACAACCATTTCACAAGAAATTTCTTCCCAAGATTTTTGTGAACTCCATTTCTATGGCTTCAAGTAGCTGTATTGATAGCCCATCTTCTCCTGGTTTCTCCCAATTGCTTTGAGTTCTGCTTTCATTTCATTTTCTAAAACTGCAGATTCTTTTAAAACAAAATCCTTCTTTGGAGGAATCTGTCATCCTTTCAGGTCTTCAGTGTAGTTCTTCATCGCTCCATCTTTTGGGCTCCACCCAGACACAGGATTTGCATTCACCAATACTGCTGCTGCTGCAGGAAATGCAAATGCGACTACAATGTCAGTGGATAATTCCAATGGATAACTGATAACCCCACCCGCAATACAGTGCACTCAACCACACCTTTTCATAGTTCCACCCAAACACTTACTGATTGGTTCCCCACCCTGGGACATGGACAACATGTACTGCACTAAACTTTCCCTTCTCACTAGACACAGTGTGAAACAGACTTCTCTCTGTGATACACCTCTGAAGATGCCAGCCACAGATGCAGGTGAAACGTTAGGAACAAGATCCACCAGACCACGGCCACACAGCCCAGAAAACCCACCACAACTAGCTCCATCTTTTCTTTATTTTTCCTGTTCAGCTAATGTGTTTCTATGTTGATCTTTCAACATCTCTAACCATAGTTTAAATTTCCCTTTGTTTTCTTGAATCTTGTGGAACAGATCTCTTATTATTCCGTTTTTGTTGTCCTCTTCTATTTCTTCACCTTGGTTATTATAACAGTTATCTTTGTCTCTATGTACCAGTTGCTGGAATACTACATTTGGACTTCTGATTCTATTTCTGTCATCTTTTGTTTTTGCTTCTCCTCTATTTTTAGCAATTTTAAGATTTTCATTTGTCATCCATTAAGGCTTTTAATTTTGTTTGGCTGCATAAATAGTTGTTGCATGTTTGCATATATCAGGTTTCAAGCTACAGTTATTCCAGTTCCCATTCACTTGAACTTAGTGATGCAAATTGGTTCTGTCCATGATCTTTAAACTCCGGATCTGGCACTAGGCAGCACGTCTGCTGTCCCCCAGTGACCACTGAACAGCACGTCTGTTGTTCCCCACTAAGAACCTTCCCCCAGCCCGATGCATGTGGGAAAAACCAACACCCCGAACAGCAAGATAGTGGGAGCCATCTGGGTGCTGGCCTCTGGATGAACTCTCCTTGCTGCTCACTACCCCCCCCCCCCGCCTCCTATGGAGGCTCCCACCAAAAGGGAAGGCCTGGCATGCAGGCTCTTCCTCTCCTGAATGGATCAGTCCCCATGCGCAACCCACCAGGCTGTGATGGATGAATGTAAATAATAACAAAGTCCAACAAATAGTAGGGTAACACTACAAGGTTGAAAAATGAGGGAGGGTGGGTACGAGAAGCCGTCGTAGTTCGAGCAGAAGAGAGGCACGGTGTCAGGCCTGTGCCATTCCAGGCCTGGCAGTTTGCACATCCACACCTCAGCTGCAGATGGCCCAGCCATTATCTTTGCTCAAGGCTACGGAGGCCTCTCCCTGCTTGCAAAGTAACTAGTTCAATAGAGCTTAGCCACTCACTCTAATCTGCCTTCCAGAAGGAGTGAACTGTCTGCACAAACAATACTGTTCTTCCCATTGTCTTTTCACATGCTGATATTATGAGAATGCGAGGGTGGGGGGATGCCAGGGGTTGAACTAAACTGTAAAGTATATACCCCTCAGTTTCTGCTACCTGAACCTGGCATGACACAGTTCCAATAAAACTCTTGAAATCTTCCTGAGTTCTTGTTGATGACTGGAGTAGCAGACCCTAACACACGGGAAGGCACGGCCTGCCCTTGTAAGGCCGCAGCCCCACCCCCTCCACCTACATCATGTGCTTGCACTGGCAGCAGAATGGCCCATCTTGCTGGGCTAGACACTGGCGCCGAGCTTGCCCTACCTGCTCCTAGGCAGCAATGGGGGGGTGGCCAAGGTAATTCTCAGCCCCGCTTTCCTGGGACCAGGTTACTTTTGAAGTGTCAGTGTTGCAGTGATTTTTTGGAGGAAGATGTAAGAATAGCTTTTTAAAAGATGTAAGAATAGCTTTTTTAAAAAGAAGCCTTTCCAAATCATGTACCTTAAAAAGAAACCTCTCTCCATGTGCATTTTGAGGTGGAGCATCCTTGTAAAGGTCTCCGCCATGTGCCTTCATGTTATGCGTATGACTTCTGCTATTTGTTAAAATAACTGTGTGACTGTCTTCCACATAATGTTTGTCTTACTTGATTTGGTTATGAAATAGGAAAATGACAAATAGTTCCTGGAAAATTCAGAGTCGTTCAGCAGTAATTTGGTAACAGTTTATGTCCTTAATGAACCTCAAATTAGTCATTGCCTTTTGGATACTTGTAAATGATAAGAATATATCCTATGAATTACAGCGACTGAATTATATTTGTGGCAGTGGCTGAAGTTATCAGGCAAGCTTTTCTGCTTCTTACCTCTTGTTTTCATTTTAATCTTGTCTCCTCATTGTATAAATCCTGCTTTTCTTTATCTCTTTGACAACACAGAAGACTAACATAGGAACAGGGGAAAGATATTCAGTTTGAGGACTTGTATTCAAAATATAATGCCAACAGTTTTTTTTTATGGCTGGAACTAGGTCACCCAAGGGGTGACTATGTAAGAGCATCATCACCTAGGTAATATATCTTGTTGCCATGGTGACCCTAAAGTGTGCATCAGTCAACATCTTTTCAAAATTTTGACAGCTGAGTGAGATGGAAGGTTTTAATGAGGACAGACACTTGGTTAGTTTCAATAGCCAAATACTCTGAAAATACTTTCCCACCTTGTTAATGTTTCTAGAATGTATTTTAATAATTTAGACTCTTTCTGTGCAGTTTCTGACACTTCAAAGCAAGACAGTTGAAGTGTAACAGTGCTGAACTGATTCCTTATTTGATATGGCTCTCCTGGCCATGAAACTCATGGGGTTATGATGAGGCATTGGCTGGTCTGTTGTATTAATTCCGGAATAGTTATTATGTTGGTACAGAGGAAGCTCTCTCTCTCCATTGCTTTTTGAGATGGGTGATGTGGCTGTGTATACTAGCAGGGCAGACATCGCCATAGTTTTCACATTGGTGTTTACAGCTGCAGATATACTTGTTGCATTTGTGTGCAACTATGAAACTGGCACTGAAACCGCTTTTTCACAAGGGAAGACTTTGAGTTGGGTTTGAAAGTCACATTTTGATGTGTGATTATTAAATTAATCAATTTTTTACTTTAACTTTGTTTTCTGGGATGGTTTGTAATCTGTAGACAATTTCCTGGTGCTCTCGGGAACTAGCAGCTGGGCTGTTTCCTGTACTCCTATTTCTCTTCATTGGATTCTTCTCTTCTAAGATGGCAAAAACATTAAACTATTCTGGATGACAAAGTGAGAATTCTGAATAAAATATAGAAAGCCAGCTAAACAAGAGCCCATTATTTTAATAATATGAAAATCAGGGGTATTGGATAACAATATTTCTCAGAAGCTCGACAATATTTTTTATGAGTAATGATAATTTGCACGGCCATAACATGTCCATTGAACATATAAAGCCAGTTGTGTTGCTTCCACAGAATCTCAAGATTCTAAGCATTATGATTCTCCAGCCTTACTGAAAAAACCTATCTTTAAGGGGAAGATTTAGCTTTACTGGTGAATGTTGGTTGAATTGTGTCAGGAGGAGGAAGACCTTAGAAGTTTCTATAACAGGGGTAGGGAACCTGCGGCTCTCCAGATGTTCAGGAACTACAATTCCCATCAGCCCCTACCAGCATGGCCAATTGGCCATGCTGACAGAGGCTGATGGGAATTGTAGTTCCTGAACATCTGGAGAGCCGCAGGTTCCCTACCCCTGTTCTATAAGAAGCAAAGAGCAATAGCTGTAATGAGGCACAGTAAATAATAACGCTTTTCTACACCTAGCATGTTGATTCATGTATACAGTCTCTAAGAAGGATTCATGCTTAAACAAGACTGCTCAACCAGTAACTGAAGCAGAGATTCTGGCCTTTATGTCGTCCTGAGTGTGTGGATGTGCATTTAGCCTGTGTTTTTACATTAGTGTGGGCTCAAAGTGTCTTATGATGTCAAAAAAATCAAAACCAGAAAATCATCAGTTCATTCCTTGAAGTTTAACTTCATGTAGCCTCATTTTAAATAAGAGTTTTGATGAAATCCATAGCATCATAGAGTTGAAAGAGACCACAAGGGCCATCCAGTCCAACCCTCCACCATGCAGGAATACACTATCAAAGCAATCCCGACAGATAGCCATCCAGCCTCTGCTTAAAAACCTCCAAAGAATGAGACTCCACAACTCTTTGAGGCAGTGAATTCCACTGTTGAACAGCCTTGATGGTCAGGAAGTTCTTCCTAATGTTTAGGTGGAATCTCTTTTCCTGCACATTGAATCCATTACTCCGTGTCCTAGTCTCTAAGGCAGCAGAAAACAAGCTTGCTCCCTCTTCGACATGGCATCCCTTCAAATATTTAAACGCAGCTATCATGTCTCCCCTTAACCTTCACTTCTCCAGACTAAACATCCCTAGCTCCCTAAGCCTCTCCTCAGTGGGGGCAAGCATGGACTCCAGACCTTTTAACACCATTTTTTGTTGCCCTTCTCTGGACCCGTTGCCTAGCTTGTCCAATAACCTCCTTCTTTGAATTGCAGAAAAAACAGTGCCCCGAACTGTACCCAATATTCCAGGTGAGGTCTAACCAATGCAGAAGAGAGAGGTACAATTACATCCCTCAATCTTGACACTATAGATGCCGCTTAAAATCGGGTTGGCTTGCTTGGTCGCCGCATTGTCTGTTGACTCATCATCACACTGTTGACTCATGTTTAGGTTATGGTCTACTAAGACTCCCAGAACCTTTTCACATGTGGTGTTGTCAAGCCAGGTGTCACCCATCTTATATCTGTGCATTTCATTTTTTTTTTTGCCTAAGTGTAGTATCTTACATTTATCTCTGTTGAAATTCATTTTGTTTGTTTTGGCCCAACTCTCTAATCTGTCCAGGTCATTTTGAAGTCTGACTCTGTCCTCTGGGGTATTAACTACTCCTCCTATTTTGGTGTCATCTGCAAATTTGATTATCATGCCTTCTATTCCATCATCAAAGTAGTTGATAAAAATATTGAATAGCACTGGGCCCAGGACAGAACCCTGTGGCACCCCACAAGTCACTTCTCTCCAGGATGAAAATGCCATTAATGAGCACCCTTTGAGTTCAGTCAGACAGCCAATTAGAAATCCATCTAATAGTAACAATGTCTAGTCCACATTTCACTAGCTTACTTGCGAGACTATTATGGGGCACCTTGTCAAAAGCTTTACTAAAATCAAGGTTTCCTATGTCCACAGCATTCCCTTCATCTACCAAGCTTGTCACTCTATCAAAAGAGAGAGAGAGAGAGAGAGAGAGAGAGAGAGAGAGAGAGAGAGAGAGAGAGAGAGAGAGAGAGAGAGAGAGAAGATTGGTCTGGCATTACTTGTTTTTCAGAAACCCATGCTGACTTTTTGTGATCACAGTATTCCCTTCTAAGTGCTGGCAGATCATCTGTCTAATGATCTGTTCCAGAATCTTCCATGGTATTGATGTCAGGCTGACTGGACAGTAATTATTAGGGTCTTCGTTTTTCCCCTTTTTGTAGATGGGGATAACATTAGCCCTCCTCCAGTCCACTGGGACTTCTCCTGTTCTCCAGTACTTCTCAAAGATTATAGCAAGTGGTTCTGAGATTAGTCAGTTCTTTTAATACCCTGGGATGTAGCTCATCAGGCCCTGTAGATTTGAATTCATTTAAGTAGCCAGGTATTCCTGCACTACCTCTTTCTTTATTTTGTGTTGAATTTCTCCTACTGTATTTTCTGTTTCATTTTCTCCTGGATGAGCACCATTTCCTTTTTGGGAAAAGACTGAGGCCAAGAAGATGTTGAGTAGTTCTGCCTTTTCTCCATTCCCTGTTAGTATTTTGCCATCTCCTCCATGCAGTGATTCTATCCTATCATTTTTCTTCCTTTTGCTATGGACATTACTAAAAAAGCCTTTTTTGGTGTTGTTTTTAACCCCTCTAGTAAGCCTCAGCTCACTGTGAGCTGTAGCTTTTCTGACTTTCTCCCTAATATATCCTGGTTATTTGTTTGAATTCCTCTTTGGTGGTTTTCCCCCTTTTCCATTTTTTGCACATAATCGGAAGAGAGGAGAAATTACCAAAGAAGAATCCACCCTCAGTTTCATGTGGGAAATGGAAATACTCTGTGATAGCCTGCAACAGTTTCCTTATGCTCCCACATTTTCTCATATGTACATGGTTTTTTTATTTAAATGCTTGAAGATACAATTGCTGAGTTTACAACTGCGCAAGTAACACAAAGATGGCAATTCGGTATGTTGCTAACACTAACCAGGTGGCAACTGTTGTCTGATTCCCAGCGGCCTGAGCACAGATTTGACAGAGGAACCTCGAATACTGTCTTCCTGGAATGCTCCTTGGGAACTTGTAACTTCAGGTATCTAATACCTAAGTTGATTCCAAACAGGATTTAGATATAAGAGAGACCTAAACTCTCAAGTATACTCAGCTGTAAAAAATTTTTTACATGCTTCCTGAATTATGCAGTAGAAAAATTTGGGGGATAATTCCTCAGCTGTACTTTGCTATTGTGATTCCTAAACATGGGTCAAATCTGCTCAGCTGTTCTTGTATCTTTCCTTGTTTTTCCCCTGGTGCTTTATTATGTTTTACCTAGTGCAGAAAGGCATAGATTATGAAGGAGACTGTATCCATTTGTGAATTACAAGGCAAAACAAAGCAAAACTCCTAATTCATATCAGGCTATTGTGCAATACTGCTGTGTCACTGTGGTGAAGTGGGGTAATGGGCAACTTTATGAAGACCTATAAAGGTGGAAGAGAAGGAATATCTCTTCCTGTTGGGTAGGCATCTCTGCCTGATCAGGCAATTATGTGCCTCCTCATTCACATATATGGTGAAAGGTGGCTGTCTTTTTAATGTGAAAATTATCGTGGGTTACTTAAGTCCTCCCCCTTACTTCTCTGTACTGGTTTTTTTAAGGAACTTCTCTTCCTGGCCTAGCTGTTTCAAGGAATGGGGCTGAAAAGAAACATGCTTTAAGCAGAGGTGGGCAAGTTATGGCTTGTAGGCCACACCTGGTGTGTGGGAGCATTTCTTCTATCCCAGAAGTGACCTGCTTAATTTTATTATTAGTTATTCTGGAATCTGGTTGTATGGTTGTATGGTTTAGGGAAGTTCTACCAGACTCCTGAATTAGATAAAGAGGTAAGAAGAAAATGAAACTGACAGGGAATGCTTCCAATCTGCAGAGTAAAAACAAATCTTGTGACAATTAAGAATTTTCCTGATCAATTCTTTAGTTGTATTTTCTAAATAATCTAGAAAATACAATCCTTTTATCTGGGATTTGATAGCCTGTTGTAAGCTCAGAGGTATGTTCTGTGTATGTGTGTAAAGTGCCATCAAGTTGCACCCAATTTATGGTGACCTTATAGGGTTTTCAAAGCAAGTGTTTAAGCTGAGGGAGTTTGTTATTGCCTTCTTCTACAAAGTCTTCCTTCTCATCCAAATACCAGCCTTCTTAGCTTCTGAGAATCATAGAGTTGCCATCAAGCAGTGGTGTACCTAGGGCCATCAAGCAGTGGCATACCTAGGCAAACTGGATCCCTGGGCAAAACCTGAGTTTGATGCCCCCCCCAATGGGCGGCCACCCTCCCCCACTGTGACCAAATAATGATTTTTTCCACCAGGTTGTTTCAAAGTCACCATCACATTATAGAACATTCCCCAACTCACAAATCTGAACACAGCAATGGGCCATGCCTCACAGCAGAAATAAATTTTTTGAAAACATTTTCAAAATGCTTTCAAAAAGTTTTATTACTGCTATGAAAACATTTTATGGTGTTGTATCCAGTCCCCCCAATCGGGGGGAAACAGCATCACTTTCAATGTTATTTAAACTGGGGACCCCAGATTCTCCATTTAAGGTGGATTTAAAAGGAGAATCTGGGCTCCCTAGTTTAAACAAGTGATGCTGGAATCCACCCCCAAACAGCATCATTATCAATGGTGTTTAAACTAGGGAGCCCAGATTCTCCTTTTAAAGCCACCTTAAAGGGAGAATCCAGGGTCCCCAGTTTAAACAACATTGAAAGTGATGCTATTTTGGGGTGGATTCTCCCCCACCCTGAAACAGCATCACTTTCAACGTTTAAACTGGGGACCTCAGATTCTCCCTTTAAATCCATGCCGAAGGATGTGGATTTAATAATAATAATAACCTTTATTAGGCATTGAGAGAATAAAAGAAAGAAAGAAAACAAGCATTGGCAGGAAGGGAGTGGATTTAAAAGGGCCTGGGGAAATTTAGGGGGTGCCTGATATCAGGGGTGCAATTATTAAGATAGCAGCACCAAAATTTCAGAGTATCTTCATGAGCTCCTACTGATGATACCACCCAGGTTTGGTGAAGTTTGGTTCAGGGGGTCCAAAGTCATGGACCCTCAAAGGTGTAGCCCCCATCACCTGAAAGATGACCCTCCAGCCTCTGTTTAAAATCCTCCAAAGAAGGAGACTCCATCACACTCCAAGCCAGTGTATTCCACTGACAAACAGCCCTTAGGAAGTTCTTCTTAATATTTAGCTGAAATCTCGTTTCCTGTACCTTGAATCCATTACTCCTTGCCCTAGTCTCTAGAACAGCAGAAAACAAACTTGCTCCCTCTTCAACATGACATCCTTTCAAATATTTAAATATGGCTATCATGTCACCTTATAACCTTCCCTTTTCCAGGCTAAACATATCTAGCTCCCTAAACTGCTCCTAATAGGGCATGGAATCTAGACCTTTTACCATATTGATCGCCCTCTTCTGGACTCATTTCACCTTGTCAATATCCTTCTTGAATTGTGGTGACCAGATCTGGACACAGTATTTCAAGTGAGGTCTGACCAGATCAGGCTATGTATGCACTGAGTAGCTTTTTTTAAAAAAAAATTGGGACCATTTAATATAACCTCTAGACCTGATGCATGCAACCAATCTGCTGTTCAATGACTATACCAAATTAACCATGTAGCCAAGGAATCCCAAAGGACATGCTGGACATAGCACACTGTGTGAGGTTACTTGCCATGCAGATTTGCTTAGCTTTAGCACACCACTGCACATTACCCTTTCTTCTTTTTGAGTAGCTGCCATGTGACCACTTGTCTGAATGAATCTGTCCTTTGGGATTCCTTGGCTTACATGACTGTTGTATACAAATGTCAAGCCCAACGAATGACTTTTGCATTTTTTATTCTCATTTGCCTTCTTTTATTTTCTGCCCCTTCAGTAAGATGCAAACATCTGCATGCTGCCTTTACTAGGCAGGGAAAATAGTTGAAATTAACCTTGAGCAAAATAAGCCTTCTCCTGTACACAACAATGTCGGGCGTGTGGGGGGACGGAACTATGCATAAATATCCATTTTCTGCAGTGACACAGACGTACTGTGACTTTTTATGAACCTTGCACCATGAATATTAAGTTACCACCCTACACTTTCAGAGACTGCTGTCCTAAAACCTCAAATTCTTGAAATTAAGACAGAGACCCAATACAATAGCTAGTTTTGTTATAAATGCAGAGTTCTCTCCTGCAGTATGCTCTATAACATTTTGTCTGCTGGTTTTTATGTCTCTTTTGCAGAGACATGCAGTGACTTCAAAAATTACTGACTATCTCCAGCTTCGCTACACCAGATTTCAATGGGTTTACTATCAAAGACTTCTTTTCTTTCTAATCACACCCCATGTTAAGTTCTGATCTTATTCTCCAAGCAGGATGTGTTAACTTTAAGAGAAGGTAATTGATTAATGGCAAAGATCCTGTCTAACACAGCCTTCTCATAAAAAAAAATTCCTGTAGGAGACTGGAGCAATTAGAATCTGTCCCTTAATTCCTTTTTATGTAGCTAAATATATTGAAAAGAGGGTAATTTAATATGGCAACAAAGGTGATTTCAAGTTTCTGTCTTCATTATGTTAAATGGTCTTCATTTTAAAGCCTAATTTCCAGAGCTGAGGCATTTTGCTGTAGCTCAGGATTCCTTGTTCGCTGAGGAGGGGAGGATTCAACTTCCACCGCCAGCTTGGCCTTAATTATACAGCTTGTCTAGTTAACAGCTTGTCACTTTTTCTCTCTCTTATTGTTCATATTGAATAGTCATTTATTAGTGTCATTAGCTTTCCTTTCCTGAAGGGCAAGTAAACAAAAACCTGGCTTCCGCAAACTGATCAAAACCTCTGTTAGAATTAATTCTCAGCAAAGGAAAATTAGCATTTTTGCACTGCTACCATTTTTATTCCTAGGCGTACATTTCTTTTTACATTTTGAGCATCCTGGAGCTATAAAACTGCCTAGCTCACCTAGCTTGCTATTCAAATTTCATCTAGGCCAAAATGTTCAGAATGGATTGGCAGCAATGTTCACTTGTGGGGGGCGGGGGTAGGATCATTGAATGAAAGCTTTACATGCTACTGTGTGAGTGTATTACCCCTAAAGCGGGAACACTAGATCACTGAACAAGCATGAACATTTATGTGGCATGGAAGAAACCCATATTGACAGTGCAGTCTGTGACTGTTGTACTTGCTATACAATGAGAGGCAACTCTGAGGTTCAACCCTTCCCCAAGAGGTTTTTCACCAATTAAGATTTTTATGTAAATAAATGGCTCATAGGCTTCAGTTTCAAAGAAAGAAGGGGAGCAAGAAGCAGATGAGAACATAGTTAAGAAAAGATTGGGGACCTAGTCTTATTACAGAGTTTCCAGTCTTACAGTATTGGGTAATGTATATGTGTGTGGGGTAGCAGAAGATTGAAGTCCTTCTGAGAAGCATCATGCCAGGCAAAAATGCTATTCAGATTAAAGGCTGACCCTGAGCTTCTATCCTTGGGAAGGTGACTGTATGGTCAGGGGAGCCTTGGGCAAGTTTGTTTAGGAATCTGACCCATGTCCCCTTTATAGGGCTTTGAAGTACAAGACCAGAACCTTGAATTGCACCCAAAAATGAACTGGAAGTCAGTGTAGATGGGCCAAGACTGAAGTGATATAGTCCTTACAAGCAGAAGAGCTGGTTTTTATACCCTGCTTTCCTCTATCTTTAAGGAGTCTCAGGATGGCTTACAGTCACCTTCCCTTCCTCTCCCCACAACAGACACCTTGTGAGGCAGGAGAGGCTGACAGTTCTGACAGGACTGTGACTGGCCAAGGTCACCCAGCAGGCTTCATGTAGCAGATTTCCAGATTACGGTCTGTCGCTCTTAACCACTCCAGTCAGCATCATGGTTGCAGCATTCTAAACCAGTTGAAATTTCTGAACACTTTTCAAGGGCAACCCCCCCCCCCCCCAATACAACACATTGCAATATGCTACTCTAGATATAACCAGGACATGTATTATAGGGGCCAGATCTTTTCTGACCAGGAAAGGTTACATATGGCTAATGAATTGAAGCTAGTAAAAGGCATTCTTTGCTTTAGTTGCCACCTGCTTTTCCAGCAGTAGGCCTGGGTCCAAGAACACCACCAGACTGCACATCTGCTCCTTCAAGGGGAGTGCAACTTAAATTCTGGGTCAGACCATCCACCCACCAGTAGTACTTCCATCTTGTCTGAATTAATCTTAGCCCAAATCCACAGCAAAACTGCCTCCAGGCAATGATTGAGTGTTTCTACATCTTCCCTGGGATCAGCTGGAAGTATGAGATAGAGTTGAATGTCAGCTGCATATTGGTGACAGTCCAGCCCAAATCACTGGATCACCTCACTGAGAAATCTGTAGGTGTTAAAGAACAAAAGGGACAAGATGGAACTTTATGGGATCCTTAGGCCAAAGATCAAGGGGCTGAACAACAGTCTCCTAGCACCGCCTGCTGAAATCTGTCTCCCCTCCCAGATAGGACCACAACTACTGTGGAGTGGGGCCTCCCAATCCAGATAGACAGCCTAGAAAGATGCCATGATCCATGGTATTGAAAGCTGCTGAAAGATCCAGTAGAATCAACAGAGTTGCTCTCTCTCTCTCAGCGTAAGTCGTTCACCAGGGCAACCAAATCAGTTTCAGTCCCGTGACCAGGCCTGAAATTACATTGGAAGGAATCTAAAAAATGTGCCTTATCCAGGAAGGCTTGAAGTTGTCTGGCCAAATAGATTTGCTAATTATGAAATTAGTATCACTAGTTATGCAAACATGAAATAAATTAACTTGTCCTAAAATGTTACCAAAATACAAGGTACATGTTTGAATAATTAGAAAGTTATAGGCAACAGTTCATTTCCCAAACCTGACCTTTAAAAACACTGATTACATATGCGCAACCGCATTGTTTCCCAAGGGAAAGCAGCAACCAGGAAATTATCTCAGAGTCATATTCTCTCTAGGAGCAAGCACCAGTAAGCCTGTGACTCCCAGGCACTAAAGTCCTGCCTTTAAATAAAGAAACATACCTGCAGTGGGACAAAAGGGTAACAGTGAGATAACTGGTACCTTCAAGGCAGGTATGTGAGAAGCCCATCAGGGCTGAACAAAATTCATATCATATCATACAACCTGAGTGACACAATCACATCTCTGATTCTGCCTAATAACAAAGGAGAGAAAACAATGGAAAACAGAAAAGGCACAACTGCTTCCTGGAAAAGGTAGGGTGTGTGTGTGTGAGAGAGAATGAGAGATAAAATCTCCTGCAAAGTGAAATGAATCCATAACATGGACAACTTTGTTGACTTCCCAAATAGGATTCTAATGTTAAGCAGCAGCATGGGAGCTTCCACAGGGCATCTTTCCCCATAATTTATTGACCCTGTCCTCTGGCAGCAACCCCCACCCCACTAGTGCTTTTTCATTTTTTTTGTTAAACAGGCAGTTGAATGTTGTTATATCAACAGAACATTATAACAGTATATCTAACAGGTGGTCTGAATTCCTAGCTTGCTTTTTAAAAAGTGAGACTGTAGACCTTTTTGTTGCAAAGATAATTTGCCCTTATCACTTGAACAAACAGTATTAGATACAGAGAACCTGTCACACATATAGATACCACAATATTCAGTTGCCAATTAAAATTAAAACAAAAAAACATCAACAGCCTTGTAGAGAAGATGGCTGCTGTGTGATGGAGCCTGGGAAAATCTATACTTTCAACCCTCATAGCAGCCATCTAGGCTTTGCTGCAGTCTTTCCTAAAACTTCATAGTAAAGAACGTTTGGTACAGATCAGGCAAATCCAGGGAAAACCCAGTTGGTGGATGAATATGATATGATGCTATGGGGAAGCAGGCATCGACAGCATCAGACCTGAGGTAAATAACCTGTGTGGCCTTGGTTACAGGAACACACTTTGAAGAGGAGAGACTGATTTGTTGTAATTGACTTTAGGGGATGATGATCTGAATGAGTACTAGTTTTGTTCAACAAGTAAAACATGAGGGCTAATAGTGCACATGATACAACTACCCTGTGACAGTTGAATGGGTACATGATGGCTTGTACCTGTTTCACTACAGACACAACTTGCCAGCCATATCACATTTAGCACCCTATTGTTATCATGTATTTATTCCATCTATATATCAGCACCTTAAAATGCTGATATGGTTAAAATGGTTGTGTGGATAGTCCTTTAGCCTTCTAAAATAATTCTGATGGTTATTGTGTGACCAGCTAATTCTGATGGTCATTGTGTGACCAGCTAATTCTGATGGTCATTGTATGACCAGCTAAGATGGCAGTGCAGAATCTATCAATACAGTCAAGCTTGTGATAGGTTTATCACTACTTTTTAAAAGGGCCTTCTGCAAATGCCATTTCATGCAGGAAACTGATCACTTTAATTGGAACTTGAACTTTACTTCTGTTTCCCATGAAATATGGTACATTATCTGTATTTTAAAACTACGATGAAAGTTTCCTAGGACACCTTTTATTTCACAATAACCCAGGTTCCATAGAACTCTATATAAGAGAAAGCATGCAATGCGATTTTTATTCAGAAACAAAGAGAACTTTGTACTGAATCATCTTCTTCCATTTGATTAGCGTTTTCACTAGAAATGCTAAGGAGAGAAAAGAGAACCAAAAATAACTTCCATTCAACCCTGTGTGTTGAAAGTGTTTGTCAGTCAGAGTACTCTTCAACTGTTCTTCAAGGTTGAAGTATCTCAAATTGAAGACTTAAAGGCCTGCGTGTGAACTCACTTTAGCGGCATTCTGTTCCAGTTGGAGAATCTAGGCCACATTTGCATGCCCTTTATACTGACTTCTGGTTACCTAAACCACTGAGCCAGTCTCTTTATCTAAACTAGTTCCAGGAAGCATACCTGGGGGCTTTCAGGAGCGACGTGATAATGAATCTGGTTTACAGACCCATCTAAGCAGCTGACTGTAGCACCATTGCTGTGCCACCCCGCTCCTCCCAGAGAGGCTTCCCGGCAGAGTGGGAAGGCTTGCAAAGAGAAAAAGCCTCCCTGCCACTGAGAAGTCTCTATGGGACTCTATAGACCAGTGGTGGTGAATCTATGGCACTCCAGATGTTTGTGGACTACAATTCCCATCAGCCCCTGCCAGCATGGCAAATTGGCCATGCTGGCAGGGGCTGATGGGAATTGTAGCTCATGAACACCTGGAGTGCCATAGGTTCGCCACCACTGCTATAGACTTACACCTCCTTTTCGGTGGCTTAAGGCTAAGCTAACTACTGCCAGCATAAGACAGCAAATGACTGGGAGGGAGCTGACTAAAGTTGGCTCCTCCCCCAGCCACACCCCAGACTGCTGCAGCATCCCACTCCACACATCACTGCTGGGGAGGGCACCAGATACATGCAGGCAACTTTGCCCTTCTGCCATGGTAAGTGCCCTGGGAGGGCAAATCTGCCATAGTGGCCGTGCACGGAATCCAATGGGCGGATTCAGCCCCCCCTTTGATTGGGGCTGTTAGTCCCATTTGAAATGTTTTTCGAGTTTCCTTGTTTTATAGTTTTTATTATATGCCAAAAACCTGATTACTGAAAAAAAATTTTAATGAGATTTCTGAATTTGTATCCCCATCTGAACAGTGTTCCTGTCTCTGTCCCAATGAAGAAAATAGTGGTTTGCTTATAGTTTCTTACAGCCCAATGAATGAGGACAGATGCTTGTAATGATTCTTATTTTCTTGCTGAGTTGCATTTGCTTTGGTTTCACATCTTGCTTTGCTTTGGTTTCACATCTTTTAAATGTGAAAAGGCCATAGTTGGGTCTTACCTATTTCTGTCCTGAGGAAATGCAGCAAAATATTTAGGAATGAAGTGCTACAGAGACACATTGCTTGCATGACATCAGAGTTTGGGGTGAAAGGGATGCAAGGTTTGGGGCCTTACTGTTTTCTACCTTTCCATGGCCAAACCTTCAGTTAAATATAGATCTCATTTGTTCAGAGACATAGAAACTGACTAAAATTGGATTGTGGGTATGAATTAAGAAGCTACCAGCTACATGCAGTCAAAACAGACACATCATTCAGTCTGTGGAATTTTTGTGGCATGTCTGTTTGGTTAATTACCAGCTAAAACAGCTCACTTCCACATTGCACTCAGCAACTGGAAAGAAGCTGGAAATGATTTTGGTGCATGACGCTGAGATTTATTGAATTTGGGAAATACATTGCTGTATTTTTGCTAACCCAAAGTTGGAAATGGTTCTGGAATCTCTTATATCAGTAGCTATGGAAACAGTGCACTCCTGGAAGTACTAAGTTAAAAAAAATCTGACTGAAAAGAGGGCTCCAGAAAGATGGAAATGCTTCCAATGGAGACTTTCCCCTCCCCCATCTTTCTGTTACTATACTGGAAGGTTAATTTCAAGCTGCTACAATGAGGAACTTACAGTGCCTGTGTGTGAAGCAGTTATTGCTAGGTCAAGAAGAAGAAAGTTTAGATACAAAATTCAAGAGTAGGATCTGTTGAATTATTCATCTTATGTGCAACAGTAATGGCTACAAAAGGAAATTCTTTGCTCAGAATCTGGATATGTAAAGATGACAGCCAAGTGATCTAGCACTCTTTTTCTGCAATCACTTAAATGGAGAAATCAAAGCCTGCAATCCTGTGCAACATTAGGGCATTTTACTGTAAATGAAATCAGTGGCCTGGCCTAACTTATACAGGATTGTAGCCAATCAAATTGCTTTGGTATTTTGAGCGGGGTGGTGGTTAATGTATTTAAAGGAGTTTAACAGAGAAACACAGGAACAATTTTCAGAAAGAAAAAATGAATGATTTGTATATTAGGGATGATTTTTGTCTTCATAGAAATCCTTCATAGTGCAGATGGCAGAGAAAGGGAAAATGGTTTAAGGCTAGTAATCTGATCCATTCTGAGGAGATGGGTCATCCAGAAAGGTCACATCTGCAATATCTGTTACGGACACTGCATTTCATTTCAATAAATACTTTTACGTGTCAAAAAACAGTTTATTGAATTTGCAAACTTTTTAAAAAAGCAACATTTTAATATTTTCCTTAAGTTCAAGTGCAAAACATAAGAAGCCAATAAAACCATACTACACTGTACGTATCAGCCTGAAAGAACACATATGATTTATTTTTAATTGATTTTTATTTATTTTGGATTTTTAGGCTGCCCATTCCCGAAAGGGCTCAGGGCGGCATACATCAAAACACACAATAAAATACATTCCAACTTAAATACATTTAAACCCAATAAAACATAATGACAATAACAGTAAAACACGTTAAAAACTTTTTAAACTTTAAAAACCAAGATGGCTGCTTCTCAGTCTAGACTCACAGGAGGCCATGATAAAACTTGATGGTTTAACCCAGCTGGCATGATGGAAAGGCCTTGGCGGAACAGCTCTGTCTTGCAGGCCCTGTGGAACTCATCTAGATCCCGCAAGGCCCAGATCTCTGGAAGAAGCTTGTTCCACCAGGTTGGGGCCAGGACTGAAAAAGCCGTGACCCTCGTGGAGTCCAGCCGGGGAACTTTCAGGCCAGGGATTCCCTGATGATTCACCTCTGATGAACCGAGGGACTTAGTCAGGTAATATGGAGAGAGGTGGTCCCTCAGGTACGTAGGTCCAAGACCACTCAAGGTTAAAGGTTAAAACCAAAACCTTGAAAATGGCCCCCGTGGGTGGGCCAAAATTTGCTCGACGCCTAGATGGGGGGGGAGTTTTGTTGATCCAGGCCTTAATGACGCAGTGGTCTGACCGTGGCACTCGACTAATCAAGGATGAGACCACTTGCACACCTATCACAAAGATCAGGTCAAGTGTGTGGCCTTTCTTGTGAGTGGGAGTCCCTTTGTTAACAAGGGAGAGGCCCAGCGCTGCTGTAAGGAATTCCAAAGAGCAGAAATAAAAAGGCTTTTTGATTATACCCCCCACCACCACCCCCCCCCCCCCCACCCCCCCCCCCCCCCCCCCCCCCCCCCCCCCCCCCCCCCCCCCCCCCCCCCCCCCCCCCCCCCCACCCCCCCCCCCCCCCACCCCCCACCCCCCCCCCACCCACCCCCCCCCCCACCCCACCCACCACCCCCCCCCCCCCACCCCCCCCCCCCCCCAACCCCCCCTGCCCCCCCACCCCCCCCCCCCCCCCCCCCCCCCCCCCCCCACCCCCCCCCCCCCCCACCCCCCCCCCCCCCCACCCCCCCCCCCCCCCACCCCCCCCCCCCCCCACCCCCCCCCCCCCCCACCCCCCCCCCCCCCCACCCCCCCCCCCCCCCACCCCCCCCCCCCCCCACCCCCCCCCCCCCCCACCCCCCCCCCCCCCCACCCCCCCCCCCCCCCACCCCCCCCCCCCCCCACCCCCCCCCCCCCCCACCCCCCCCCCCCCCCACCCCCCCCCCCCCCCACCCCCCCCCCCCCCCACCCCCCCCCCCCCCCACCCCCCCCCCCCCCCACCCCCCCCCCCCCCCACCCCCCCCCCCCCCCACCCCCCCCCCCCCCCACCCCCCCCCCCCCCCACCCCCCCCCCCCCCCACCCCCCCCCCCCCCCACCCCCCCCCCCCCCCACCCCCCCCCCCCCCCACCCCCCCCCCCCCCCACCCCCCCCCCCCCCCACCCCCCCCCCCCCCCACCCCCCCCCCCCCCCACCCCCCCCCCCCCCCACCCCCCCCCCCCCCCACCCCCCCCCCCCCCCACCCCCCCCCCCCCCCACCCCCCCCCCCCCCCACCCCCCCCCCCCCCCACCCCCCCCCCCCCCCACCCCCCCCCCCCCCCACCCCCCCCCCCCCCCACCCCCCCCCCCCCCCACCCCCCCCCCCCCCCACCCCCCCCCCCCCCCACCCCCCCCCCCCCCCACCCCCCCCCCCCCCCACCCCCCCCCCCCCCCACCCCCCCCCCCCCCCACCCCCCCCCCCCCCCACCCCCCCCCCCCCCCACCCCCCCCCCCCCCCACCCCCCCCCCCCCCCACCCCCCCCCCCCCCCACCCCCCCCCCCCCCCACCCCCCCCCCCCCCCACCCCCCCCCCCCCCCACCCCCCCCCCCCCCCACCCCCCCCCCCCCCCACCCCCCCCCCCCCCCACCCCCCCCCCCCCCCACCCCCCCCCCCCCCCACCCCCCCCCCCCCCCACCCCCCCCCCCCCCCACCCCCCCCCCCCCCCACCCCCCCCCCCCCCCACCCCCCCCCCCCCCCACCCCCCCCCCCCCCCACCCCCCCCCCCCCCCACCCCCCCCCCCCCCCACCCCCCCCCCCCCCCACCCCCCCCCCCCCCCACCCCCCCCCCCCCCCACCCCCCCCCCCCCCCACCCCCCCCCCCCCCCACCCCCCCCCCCCCCCACCCCCCCCCCCCCCCACCCCCCCCCCCCCCCACCCCCCCCCCCCCCCACCCCCCCCCCCCCCCACCCCCCCCCCCCCCCACCCCCCCCCCCCCCCACCCCCCCCCCCCCCCACCCCCCCCCCCCCCCACCCCCCCCCCCCCCCACCCCCCCCCCCCCCCACCCCCCCCCCCCCCCACCCCCCCCCCCCCCCACCCCCCCCCCCCCCCACCCCCCCCCCCCCCCACCCCCCCCCCCCCCCACCCCCCCCCCCCCCCACCCCCCCCCCCCCCCACCCCCCCCCCCCCCCACCCCCCCCCCCCCCCACCCCCCCCCCCCCCCACCCCCCCCCCCCCCCACCCCCCCCCCCCCCCACCCCCCCCCCCCCCCACCCCCCCCCCCCCCCACCCCCCCCCCCCCCCACCCCCCCCCCCCCCCACCCCCCCCCCCCCCCACCCCCCCCCCCCCCCACCCCCCCCCCCCCCCACCCCCCCCCCCCCCCACCCCCCCCCCCCCCCACCCCCCCCCCCCCCCACCCCCCCCCCCCCCCACCCCCCCCCCCCCCCACCCCCCCCCCCCCCCACCCCCCCCCCCCCCCACCCCCCCCCCCCCCCACCCCCCCCCCCCCCCACCCCCCCCCCCCCCCACCCCCCCCCCCCCCCACCCCCCCCCCCCCCCACCCCCCCCCCCCCCCACCCCCCCCCCCCCCCACCCCCCCCCCCCCCCACCCCCCCCCCCCCCCACCCCCCCCCCCCCCCACCCCCCCCCCCCCCCACCCCCCCCCCCCCCCACCCCCCCCCCCCCCCACCCCCCCCCCCCCCCACCCCCCCCCCCCCCCACCCCCCCCCCCCCCCACCCCCCCCCCCCCCCACCCCCCCCCCCCCCCACCCCCCCCCCCCCCCACCCCCCCCCCCCCCCACCCCCCCCCCCCCCCACCCCCCCCCCCCCCCACCCCCCCCCCCCCCCACCCCCCCCCCCCCCCACCCCCCCCCCCCCCCACCCCCCCCCCCCCCCACCCCCCCCCCCCCCCACCCCCCCCCCCCCCCACCCCCCCCCCCCCCCACCCCCCCCCCCCCCCACCCCCCCCCCCCCCCACCCCCCCCCCCCCCCACCCCCCCCCCCCCCCACCCCCCCCCCCCCCCACCCCCCCCCCCCCCCACCCCCCCCCCCCCCCACCCCCCCCCCCCCCCACCCCCCCCCCCCCCCACCCCCCCCCCCCCCCACCCCCCCCCCCCCCCACCCCCCCCCCCCCCCACCCCCCCCCCCCCCCACCCCCCCCCCCCCCCACCCCCCCCCCCCCCCACCCCCCCCCCCCCCCACCCCCCCCCCCCCCCACCCCCCCCCCCCCCCACCCCCCCCCCCCCCCACCCCCCCCCCCCCCCACCCCCCCCCCCCCCCACCCCCCCCCCCCCCCACCCCCCCCCCCCCCCACCCCCCCCCCCCCCCACCCCCCCCCCCCCCCACCCCCCCCCCCCCCCACCCCCCCCCCCCCCCACCCCCCCCCCCCCCCACCCCCCCCCCCCCCCACCCCCCCCCCCCCCCACCCCCCCCCCCCCCCACCCCCCCCCCCCCCCACCCCCCCCCCCCCCCACCCCCCCCCCCCCCCACCCCCCCCCCCCCCCACCCCCCCCCCCCCCCACCCCCCCCCCCCCCCACCCCCCCCCCCCCCCACCCCCCCCCCCCCCCACCCCCCCCCCCCCCCACCCCCCCCCCCCCCCACCCCCCCCCCCCCCCACCCCCCCCCCCCCCCACCCCCCCCCCCCCCCACCCCCCCCCCCCCCCACCCCCCCCCCCCCCCACCCCCCCCCCCCCCCACCCCCCCCCCCCCCCACCCCCCCCCCCCCCCACCCCCCCCCCCCCCCACCCCCCCCCCCCCCCACCCCCCCCCCCCCCCACCCCCCCCCCCCCCCACCCCCCCCCCCCCCCACCCCCCCCCCCCCCCACCCCCCCCCCCCCCCACCCCCCCCCCCCCCCACCCCCCCCCCCCCCCACCCCCCCCCCCCCCCACCCCCCCCCCCCCCCACCCCCCCCCCCCCCCACCCCCCCCCCCCCCCACCCCCCCCCCCCCCCACCCCCCCCCCCCCCCACCCCCCCCCCCCCCCACCCCCCCCCCCCCCCACCCCCCCCCCCCCCCACCCCCCCCCCCCCCCACCCCCCCCCCCCCCCACCCCCCCCCCCCCCCACCCCCCCCCCCCCCCACCCCCCCCCCCCCCCACCCCCCCCCCCCCCCACCCCCCCCCCCCCCCACCCCCCCCCCCCCCCACCCCCCCCCCCCCCCACCCCCCCCCCCCCCCACCCCCCCCCCCCCCCACCCCCCCCCCCCCCCACCCCCCCCCCCCCCCACCCCCCCCCCCCCCCACCCCCCCCCCCCCCCACCCCCCCCCCCCCCCACCCCCCCCCCCCCCCACCCCCCCCCCCCCCCACCCCCCCCCCCCCCCACCCCCCCCCCCCCCCACCCCCCCCCCCCCCCACCCCCCCCCCCCCCCACCCCCCCCCCCCCCCACCCCCCCCCCCCCCCACCCCCCCCCCCCCCCACCCCCCCCCCCCCCCACCCCCCCCCCCCCCCACCCCCCCCCCCCCCCACCCCCCCCCCCCCCCACCCCCCCCCCCCCCCACCCCCCCCCCCCCCCACCCCCCCCCCCCCCCACCCCCCCCCCCCCCCACCCCCCCCCCCCCCCACCCCCCCCCCCCCCCACCCCCCCCCCCCCCCACCCCCCCCCCCCCCCACCCCCCCCCCCCCCCACCCCCCCCCCCCCCCACCCCCCCCCCCCCCCACCCCCCCCCCCCCCCACCCCCCCCCCCCCCCACCCCCCCCCCCCCCCACCCCCCCCCCCCCCCACCCCCCCCCCCCCCCACCCCCCCCCCCCCCCACCCCCCCCCCCCCCCACCCCCCCCCCCCCCCACCCCCCCCCCCCCCCACCCCCCCCCCCCCCCACCCCCCCCCCCCCCCACCCCCCCCCCCCCCCACCCCCCCCCCCCCCCACCCCCCCCCCCCCCCACCCCCCCCCCCCCCCACCCCCCCCCCCCCCCACCCCCCCCCCCCCCCACCCCCCCCCCCCCCCACCCCCCCCCCCCCCCACCCCCCCCCCCCCCCACCCCCCCCCCCCCCCACCCCCCCCCCCCCCCACCCCCCCCCCCCCCCACCCCCCCCCCCCCCCACCCCCCCCCCCCCCCACCCCCCCCCCCCCCCACCCCCCCCCCCCCCCACCCCCCCCCCCCCCCACCCCCCCCCCCCCCCACCCCCCCCCCCCCCCACCCCCCCCCCCCCCCACCCCCCCCCCCCCCCACCCCCCCCCCCCCCCACCCCCCCCCCCCCCCACCCCCCCCCCCCCCCACCCCCCCCCCCCCCCACCCCCCCCCCCCCCCACCCCCCCCCCCCCCCACCCCCCCCCCCCCCCACCCCCCCCCCCCCCCACCCCCCCCCCCCCCCACCCCCCCCCCCCCCCACCCCCCCCCCCCCCCACCCCCCCCCCCCCCCACCCCCCCCCCCCCCCACCCCCCCCCCCCCCCACCCCCCCCCCCCCCCACCCCCCCCCCCCCCCACCCCCCCCCCCCCCCACCCCCCCCCCCCCCCACCCCCCCCCCCCCCCACCCCCCCCCCCCCCCACCCCCCCGTCAAGGCCAGGTTTGGCTGTAAGGGAAACAAGAACGACTGAGATCCTTACAGCTGCCATGGATGACACCAGGTTCGCTTCTACCAAGGAAGAGGCCGAATCAGCATGGATGTTGAAGTCCCCCAGTACAAAAAGATTTCACAACTTCAACGCCCACTCTGCGACCACCTCTAGGAACCATGACAGGCCATCTGCCGGTGTGCTAGGCAATTGGTACACTATCAAGACAGCCATCCTCTCTGGGGAGTCCCAACTCAGGCGTACACACTCTAACCTATCTCTGCCTAATCTACAGAAAGAGGGGAGCCTCCAACAGCTTACCCCATGGCCTAATCAATAATAGAGGGTGGTACAACCTCCGCCCTGTGCAACACCCAGACTCTTAAGTATAATGGCTGTGCTCCAAGATTCCAACATAAACAAAACATTTGTTGTTATTCAAAGGGAATGTCCAGGGACTCCTGCCACCAGTCCCTGAGACTAATCTCTTCTTAGATTAGTATGGCACAGCGCAGCTCAATTGAGGGCTCCTGCCACTAGTTCTCTCAGCTGCGCCCTCTGCTGTTGATAGTAAAGAACAGAATTGAGCAGTGGTCTTTGCCACTGACCTCCGCTCCCTGTTTCTAAGAAGAAAGTCGTGACACCAGTACACACCAGCTGTTACACCCCAAGCAGGAGTCTCTGCCACTGACTCTCACTTGAGGCTTGGCTTTGTAAGGGGCTTAAACAATTTGTTGTTGAGTCTACCAGCTGTAGAGCATTCTGCCACCAATCTCGTTGGACAATTTTTTCGTCCCAAGTAAAGTTGCTGCCACTGACCCTCCCTAGGACTCATCTCAGCAGGGTTGACTCCACATATTGCTGCTGTGACTCCCAGCTGCCCAGGGGCCTGCTGTCTTTCCTTGGACCCCCCATGGGCCCACTTGCCTCCAAGACCGCTGCGCTGCTTCAAGGCTCGTCGTTGCACCTGGGGCTTCGTTGTTTGCAAGCATCCCCCTGCTGACTACACCCACCTGCTCCTCCAGTAGCCTCGGCTCACGCAGGGTCCTTGCCTCCGACTCCCACTCAGGCTTGCTCGTCTGGACCTGCTAGAGCTCCGCACAGCCGGACCAAGTCATTGGGCAACTGCCACGGTGCCGCGCTGCTCAAGGCTCTGCTGCTGAGCAGTGGAGTCAATTCACTGTTGTGCAGTCGAAAAGTTTAGAAAAGGCCGACAGACGAGGGAAACCACCATCCTTTGGCAGCCACCCACTATCCAACCTGGTAGGTAGATAATAGCTAAACATCTATTAAAATTTAGTCGTTATACTTGGTAAAAAACTCCAATACAGCCCTAAAACCAGAGCGTACTCACTAACGATCTGCTCTGGGCACCATCTTGTTTAACGTCTGACAACAAAATGATGTTGGTATCTGCCATTGAGGCTGCTTATTAATTTGTTCATTGAAACATTATGCTCTTTTTTAGATTTCTGGCCCATCTCACCCCTAGGTATCATGAAAATTGCTTTTAAAAGTTGCACAACATACATCTTCACCCTTGATGAAAAAAACTTTTTTTAACTGTTAAAAACCTAGTCCAAATAGGAAGCTTGTCCTGCCCCAAACCCAAATATATTATTATTGTTATTGTTGTTGTTGTTGTTATTATTATTAATTCAATTTATTAGACCACCCTACCCCCAATATACATTTGTTCCTGAAATAGAAGGGGTCAAATTGAGGCAGTTCCATAATGTTTCTAGTATACTTTCTCTTTTCTCAACAAGCTCATTTGATTCTCCCTTCTACATTTTATGCTCAACAATCCTATGTGGTAGGCAGAGCTGAGAGAGAATGGCTGTTCCAGAATCAAGGTGTGAGCTTCATGACTTGAAACCTCAGAGACCCTAAACAAACACTATAAGCTCTACACTACACTGACTCATAAGGTTATGAACAGGATCCTGATTTGGAAAACCTCTTTGCTAAGTATGAGAACTTTTCTAAGAAAGTTATTATATTATATGAACACAAAGGGCTAAATCAAGTCAGGGAATGACCCTACGATCAGGTGATCATATTTTGGTTGTCTGAACTTCAATGGTGGTGAAGTGCCTAACCTTCTAAGCAAATGCCAGCTTTTTGTATTTCAACTTAGCAAATAATTGCTCATTTTTCCTGTTGGAGCTGTGAATGGGGAGTCTGTTTTAGCAACAATGAAATGGCTTATGCTGGAGAAGAGTGTCTTTGGCAGAGACAAGTGCTGTCTCAGACAAAGGGGTACTTCTTAGCAGAAACTTCATTGAGTCTTAATCTACTATTGCTATTTTTATATATTGTTTACGATTATACCACAGTGTGTTGACAACCACTCAGCACATATCAGTAACAACATCACCTGAGCAACCATTCCCATTATGTATTTTCACTCTTTTCAAACACTGTTATTAATTTCAGTGTGTGTATGGGGGGGTGGGGGCGGCGGGGAACAGGGCGGATAAGTATATGAAGCATGCTTGTGTTTTGCCCAGAGGAACTGTTGAGAGTTCTCACAGGCCTTCCCAGTCCTGAGCAAGTGAAATACAAGAGAGCAGGTGGCAAGGGGGAATCTTTCCTCTCTTTCCTCCTCTCTCTCACCTATGCATGCCTGATATTTTTTTTCAGGGTGTTTTCGCAGGTGATGCCAAGAATGTCTTTAAGGCTTTTCCACACAATCTGTATTTTGTGCGTTAAATCTGTAGCATTTGATCCATAAATCTTCCCTCAATGAAAACAATTGTTTCTTGGCAATCTCATTTTCCAGAGCCTTGGAACATCACTGTGGTTATTAGACAGCTCATTGCCATTTTGAAGATGCTGTGGAATATGGTTGTGCAAATCTCCCAGAATCGTAGTTTGTGACCAACAACATAATTTCTTCCTCCCTCCATAATGTTCTACTTATTTAGGAGATTTTTATCCCACCTATCTACTTCCAAAGCATTCTAGGTGGCTCATGATCAAAATTAAGAATAGAGCATCAAGCATAAAAGAGTAAAACCATAAATGTAAGAAAACCATTTGTCCTGTGAATGATGAAAAGCATTGGTGAATATGAAATTCTGGCTATAACTGGAGGCCATCACAGAGAAGGCCCTCCCCTAGTAACTATTTGTTTAATGTCTGAAGGCACCTGGCAGTTTCATTGTCTGCCTGATATTAATGCCTTTCTTGGGATTCCAAATGGGATGCAGTAATGTCATGAGAAAAGTATGGCATATTCTGGTGTTTCTCACACAGAAGGAATTCCTTATACACTTTGACTCCCAACTGGAAGTTTTTGTTGGCTTTAGCCTTTGATAGATTTACTATGCATTGTTTGTGATCATGGTGCTTTATGGGGAAAAGGATTGGGGAGGTTTGGCTTGTTTTATTTTACTTCAAAATTATACAGAGGACCATAGGTGGAAATGGCAAGTGCTAGATCGCTTTTACTGTCGCCTCTTTTAAGTAGACAGGCTAAACCTGAATGACCTTGCTTGGGCCAAATACTATCAGATAGTTGTGAGGAGAAAACGAGAGGGATTCTCCGTTTGTCATCTGGGCCTCTTTGGAGACATTGCGGGAGGGGGGAGTATGGGGGGGGGGGCAAAGGGATTCTCCGGGGGATTCAAAGAGTTGCAGCTTGCATGTTATTTAAATACACGGATGCAGGAAAACGCCACGCGAGAGAGCAGCCAGGGTGGCGTCCAGGGCCAGGACAGCCTTGCAGGCCGGGCCCTCGTCGCTCAGGGGCACGAGGAGTGACTGGGCGCTTTGTTCTCTCCCTCCTATGCAGAGTCCGGCGGCGGCGGCTGCAGCGACCTCGGCGCCTTCGGAGGTGGAGCCGCAGCCGCGGAGCGCCATGGAGGGCCACCGGAACGCCACCGAGGTCCAGATGAGCCAGCTGGTGCTGCCCTGCCACACCAACCACCGCGGGGAGCTCAGCATCGGGCAGCTCCTGAAGTGGGTCGACACGGCCGCCTGCCTGTCTGGTAAGCGGCTTGCTCGCTGGCTGCCCGGGGCCGGCGGAGAGGAGGGAGCCTGTTTCTTGGCAACGTCCCTTCGGCGGCTCAGTCCGGCGTGCGTGCGTGCGTGCGTGTGTGGCCTAATCTGGTTCGAAGCGCGGTTTTAAGGTGGCCCGGGCAAATTCCTTCCTGCAGGACTGGCGAGGCAAAGCAAGGGGAGGGAGAGAGTTTTCGAATGGGGGCTTTGGCTTTCTCGTCTATACTTGCAGGGAACGATCCAAAGAAATTTGCTGCAATCGAGCACATTTAAAAAACTCTGGTTTTCCTTTATTTCCAACCACTGGATGTTCTTCGGTGGCATCACACCATGAGTAACAACTGAAAAGAGCCTGCCTGATGCTCTCTTGTTGCCATTGGGGTGTCAAGAAAGGCCAGAGGAGATCTTTTGAATCCCCCTTGGAGCTTACTGGTTGGTTTTGGACCAATCACTCTCACTCTCTGTCAGCCTAACCTACTTGTGAGGACAAAATGGAAGAAAAAGATCTGAATACACCACCTGAACTTTTTGAGAAGGGCAGAAAATATGACAGATTAATCAAACTGTGCCCTTCCTGGAGTTCTCTCTCCAGTTTGTCTTTTATGCATGTGCACACTTGACCAGAAAGTTATTCCTAGTGGTCAGTAGCTCTGTGTGTTTGTGTATGTGTGTGTGTGTGTGTGTGTGGTAGATGTAGTCTCCAGCTGTCAGTGCGGTGGACAGAGGGGCTTGTGGAGGGAGCAGCAACAGAAAGTGCTGGTAATTCATTTGGGAGGAGCCTGCCAACAATCTCCACACACCCCCCCCCCCGCCTCCACACATGCATAATTATTAGTTACTGATTAGAAGAGTAAAATAAAATATTATTCAAAATTAGGGGGAAGGACTGTTTGCCAGAAGTACTTGCAAGACAGGTGTATGTCCAAAAAGTGCAGATGTCTTCAGGCAAGAAAAGAAGATGGCTCACCGATGGCCGTGACTGTCAGATATTAGTATGAAGTGTCCTTAATCTTTTTTTTTTCTAGGCAACTGAGTTCTTCTGTTGGGATCTCTACTGTTTAAGAACTATACCCTGTTCTACATAAAGATCAAAGTAAAATTGTAACCTCATCTGCCATTTCCCCCTGCCATGTGCTCCAGCCTACCCTTGTCATCTTGTCTGGACCAGGCTGCAATGAGGGGGGGCATGGAGCACGGGGAGGGTGGTCAGGAGGAAATGGCACATAAAGTTACAATTTTACTTAGGTCTTTATGTGGAACAGGATATATAGAGCTCCTGTATCTCTTCCATTTGACAGGCTCTTAGGAAGCTTTGAAATTAATTAATTCCGCATGAATCTGCCTCTTATACTGAATTATACCATTGGTCCATAAAAGTCAGCATTGCCTATTCAGACTGACAGCACTTCTCTGGAGGTGTAGGTGGAGGTCTGTTGCATCATCTACTGCCTAGTGCTTAAGTGGAAGTGCCCAGAATTGAACCTGGGATTTTTTTACATGCCCAGCAGATGCTTCAAGAACCACATCCCCTCCCCTATCAGTGTACTCAACTTCAGTTGACATTTTATACTCTGATATGTTTGGGAAGGGTTGAGTGCTCTCTAGTCCAGCATTCTACTATATAGCAGGATTGTCCCCACATCAGTCGTCCACATCAGTTGTCCACAGATGAATCTGTACAAAAGACCCTCATTGGGATGCATCATGGATGTAGTCCAGCTTTGTGTTTCCAACAGTGACCTACCAGATATCTGCAGGAGAAAAACCTAGGAGAAAGGTACATGTTCCCAACAAATGGTATATATAGCATGAGAGAGATAGAGAGACCTCTTGTCCTAGAGATCCCCTTTTGTTAGACCAGTGGTGGCGAACCTATGGCACGGGTGCCAGAGGTGGCACTCAGAGCCCTTTCTGTGGGCACGTGCAAACAGAGTCGCCCCCCCCCCCCAAATCTAGGCTGGTCTGGGCCACTGGGCTCGATTATTAGCATTAAACCCAAGACCTAGTTTTGGGGAAGCAGTGTAGGTAACCCTGTTAAGTGCTGTTAAACCCCACTGCTTTTCATGCAAAGAACTAAAGCGTGATCCTTTACCTGGGAGTAAGCTCGGTTGCTGGCAATGGGGCTTGCTTCTGAGTAAACTTTCCTAGGATCATGATTCATCCATTCGAAGCGTTGCATGGTTGCTTCAAAGCACTGACTACCACCAAGCTTACTCCCGAGTAACGCACGCCTCTGAACCAACCATTTTTTCTAAACTAAAACCTCAGTATTCAGGTTAAATTGCCGTGTTGGCACTTTGCGATAAATAAGTGGGTTTTGTGTTGCAAATAGGCACTCGGTCTCAAAAAGGTTTACTATTACTATGTTAGACCATCTCTGGACCACATGGACTTGAACCTAGAGTTACTTATTAGAGCTAATAGTAGTTATCAAAAAGCCATCTAATCTAGTGGGCAGAGCCACATTATGTAACAATCAATTCCACTATGCGAAATATTACTGTCTGTGTGTTCGTGTACTTTTTCATACGATTCATAAATTTTATAAAATGTATGTGTTCACTTCTCATTTTTTTTCCTGTTAAAAAGCCTCAAATTCTTTAGCCTTTCCCCTGGAAAAAGTACCCCAGTATCAGGTAATTTTGGTTCTCCTTTTCTGTGCCTTTTTGAGAGTGACTGCCTTTTTGAGAGCTATGATCTCCTTTTTGAGCTGAGTTGTTTAGTACACAGTATTTTAAATGCAGCCACACTGGAGGTTACATAACAGTATTAACATACTGGCAATTTTATTTTCAATCCCTTTCCTAATTATCCTTGGAATGAAATTTGTCTTTCATTGCTGCAGCAGACCAAGCTTGATTTTTTTTTCACTCAGCTGTCTATCGCAACTTCAAAATATCTTTCCTGTGCTGTTACAACCAGTTGTGGCTATATATGCCCTGATGGAAAGTTGAGATTCCCCTGGCCCACAAACATCTATTTGCACTTACATTAATCCTAATTTGCTGTTCTAAGGCCCTTTTATCCAGTTTGGAGGGATGATTCTGGAGTTCTTCTATTTGTGTTAGACTTCACTATGAATAATGTGTTAGCATTCGGAAATGTGGCTACCTTAAATCCCTGATTTAATACTATTTATGAATTTTAAGTAGTTCTGGTCCCTGGTGACACCCCCCCACCCTTTTTCCCCTTCCACTATGCAAAATTTTTACTCCCAGCTTCTGATTACTGGTATCTAGTTTTTTTTAAAAAAAAACAAGATACCAGTCATAACAGGATTACTGAGTTTATGTACAAGCTTTTGGTGAGGAACCTTGTCAGGAGCCTTTGGAGAATCCAAGTATATCAGCGCATGAGCACCCTATTGAAGCCAAGTAGATCTGTTTTTCCACAGATGTTTTGGTCAGCCTTGGCTTTGTTACCGCAGCACTGTTTTGGGGAACACCCACATGACATCCTCTATTTGTCCTGTTTTTTGTTTTTCCCTGTTTTACTACAGTCCTTCCCAGTCCTGGTTTTTTTTTTTTTTTTGCAAACATCTCAGACAAATATATTGTTGTATAAGTGGATGGAAAAGTGTGCGCTTTTGCAAGTTCCACCCACACTGGTAGCATATCACTTTAGAAAATGGGGCACATGATAGAGGTTTATAAAATTATGCTCAGAGTGGAGACAGTTGACAAAGAGAACTTTTTCTGCCTCTTCCAAAATACTAGAACTTGAGAACATCAGTGAGGTTGGTGGGCAGTAGATTTAGGATGGACAAAAGGAAGATTGGATATATTTATCATGAAGAGGTGTATCAGTGGCAATTGCAATGATGACTAAAGGGAACCTCCAAGTTTGGAGGCAGTCAACCTCTGAATCCTAATGCAAGGAGGTAACATCAGGTGAAAGCCTGAGCTTGTAGGCTCTGCTGTTGGACCTCCAGAAGAAATATTTGGCCACTTTGTGACACAGGATGTTGTACTAGATAGGCCATTGGTCTGATCCAGCAGGGCCCTTATTATGTTCTTATTTCTTATGCCAGTAGAAATGGCATGTTGACTCAGCTTTTTTCCATTTCCTAATTGTCTTCCAGAACAGTGTAGTGGCAGAATACTGGATTTTGATCTGGGAGGCCCAGGTTCAAATTCATACTCTAAACAAAAAGAAGTGGGTACAATGTAGTAAGCTACAAGAAACATCTCCTGGCTGCTATATTAGGGCTTAGCTCCTTATTATATTAAGCAGTCTTGGAACAGTGGCATTTCTTGTTTCCAGCGTCAGATCCATATTCTGTTATGGCAGTTTGCTGGGAGACCTAGAATCAGTCACATAATCTCAGCCTAACTGACCTCACAGGATGAAATGGAGAAGGGAAGAATTACAAGGTGCTTTATCTCTAGTCTGGTAATTAAAATGAAAACTCCAGTTTTAGCCCAAAGATCATAGAAAAACTCTTCCCCTCCACAGCTTAGATATTGGTTAGAAAGTTAGCTGAATCGAGAAAAATGTGGAGAAAATATGTGTCCTGCAAAAGAGTTAATGTCTTATCATTCTGCTGAAGGTATGAAGTCTGAAAGAAAATGGTCTTCTATAGATCTGATCTGAACAACCAACCCCGTACTTGTTCTCACACAAGAATGCCCAAAAATTCTGGTTTGAGGCTGGAGTGCCACAGGCAAGATAGCAAGGTGCATGAATAAACTGTAGTTCAAGCTATGCTCACGGCCTAGGTTCTATCCCAACAGAAGTTGGTTTCAGGTTGCTGGTTCCAGGTTGACTGAGCCTTCCATCCTTCTGGAGTTAGTAAAATGGGTACCTAGATTGCTGTGGTAAATTGTAGAAGACTGGGGAAACACACACACACACACACACACACACACACACACACACACACACCCCTTTTTTTTTCACGCAGCCTCCATGGCAAATCTGTGGGTGTGCACTCAAAACTTAGACAAAATCTTCAGACTAGTTTTCTTCTGAAATACCCTTATGCTGGAAAAGACAATAACGCTAGGAAAAGTAGAAGACAGCAGGCAAACAGGAGGACCCAACATGAGATGAATTGATTTCATTAAGGAAGCCACAGCCCCCATTTGTCCTCGTTTGCAAGATCTGAGCAACACTGTTTAACAACAGGACATTAAGGAGGTCATTTACTCATACATCTGCCCTAAGTTGAAAGTGATTTGAATGCACACAATGCCCATACACACCCACACCTGGTCCCAGGCTTGCCTCTCTTCTCCCGCCTACCTCATCAGGTTTGCCTCTCTTCCTCTACTAACACGACTAGCCTTTTGTGTTCTATCTCTAGTTTATGTAGGCAGGATAGCAACGATGAGAGGCTCAAGCACTGGAAGAGTGTGTGTGTGTGTGTAAGTGGCCATGTAGCAGCTGCGTTGCTGTTGTGAATGCGTCTGCATTTGAAGTAGCAACAGGTAGATCACATGAAGCATTATCTCTGTGTGGAACCAACCCTAGTCTCGGTCTGGCCAGTGCTTATAAATTTCCTACAAGCAGTCATGTATGCAAATTTGAGATGCATGAATAATAAAGTACAATTTGTACAAATAAATAAAGGCCAATGCAAAGACTTGAAACTGTTTGTTTGCAATCTCTGCTGCTCCAGCATTCCTTTCAGCCCTTTCCCCTCTGAAGGTTCTGACTGATTTCCCCCTCCTGATGTGTTTGAAGAAATGTTTCCAGGATGTGATGATGCCTTTCAGCAGTTTGTTCCTCAGTTCCTTCTTTGTTTTATGTACTTTATTTGGTTTTTTTGGATTTGTACCCTTACTTTTTATTTCCTGCGTTTGGGCATGACTCCTTCACGGAAGCCGCCTTGCCTTGTATGGCTTCCTTGCTGCTACTATTTTACCAACAACTGTTTGGATTTGGATATTTACCTAAACAGCTATTTAGTTATAATCTTTCAGTTTTATGAAGAGATTTTATCCTCCTGAAACTCCCCAGATTTTTTGTAATTTATTCAGATTTTCTGTTCTTTCAAAAATAAATATGGATGTTTTGGAGTCTATCAAGAATGGGTGGGGGTGTCAATTTTTGTGACACTTAAAAAGAAACTTGAGTTGTGCTCTTTAGTAATGCCATTGAAGCTACCTGTATCGAGAAATCATTCCAATAGTTAATTCCATGGTAAGCACATCTCTAGGTTTGAACTCACTGCCTCCAATGCAAACAAAGGTCTCAGGACTGTTTACACAGACAAGCACGGGCATTCATGCCTGAATACATAAACAGTCATGTCCAAGGACTCCTTCCTCTCAATTTTCAGCCAAATAGGTAAAAGCCTACTTGTTATATGGGCAGTTAAAATGTTCCCTTGCAGAGTGAGCACAGGGAAGTGTTAAGCTTTTCTTTCCTTCCTTGGGATCTTCAGGATGGGACAGGGATGGGTTATTTTTTGAAAAACAAGAATCAGGTGAGAGGAATGCAACCCTGCCCCCTTTGCCTCACTGCATGTCATTTCATTCAGTATTTTAAACATAATAATTTTCATTACTATTATTATTCATTTATAAACCTTTTCTTATCAGTGAGGGTCGAAAGCAGCAACAATCTCCCCTTCTCCATCTGATTCTTACAACAACCCTGTGAGGTAGGCTAGGCTGAGAGAGAGTGATTGACCCAAGGCTTTCATGGCAGAGTGGAAATTCAGACCTGGGTCTCCAAAATAATAATTTGACTAACTACTATACGACACTCGCTGTTTCTTTTCTTCTATTCTGGTTAACTTCCAGTCTTGGAACCTGTATGGAAGAAAATATGCTTCAAACTTTGGGACAAAGTGAGGTAAGATGAGATGAGAGAGCAGGGTTGGCCCTCTTTCCTTGTGCAAGCTGGATGTGTTTAAAATACCTTTGGCTGATATGCCAACAGATGGACTCAACAGATGGACACCCCCCCCCCACTCCTAGCTGATTTTAAAAATCGCTAAAAATGTTCCAGAGATATTAGAACCTGAATCAGTGGTTCCGTTTCTCACAGAGAGAGGGGGGGTAGATCCCCCACCCCACCCCAGCATCATCCTAAGTGTATCCTATTCTTTCTGGGAAAAGGTGAAGTTTGGGCCCCTGCTTCAGTCTCCTTAGGCCTGCCAGTAGTCAATATTTATGTGTTTCCGAGCCAGTGGTTATATAGAATCAACCTTCTCAAAGCTAGTGAGATGTGCAATAATTGGCAGAATTTGGAGAGGCTGAGGAAGGCAATGGCAAATCCCCTCTGCTCCTCTCTTGCCTTGTGAACCCCATGATGGGGCTGTCATGACTCTGTTGTGACTTTGATAGCGGAGCCAGAAGTGAAATTCCTCCACTTCTGGACTGTGTTCGAATTAAGGTTTAAAGACTGTCCTGTTCTCTGTGCTAGCTAGATAGAAATTACCTGTATTAGATAGTAAAATAAGATTTGTAAGTTTCTTTGTATTTGTGACTGTATGGAACCTCCTTAGCCCAAGGCAGAGAGCCATCTCCGCTCCACCTGGGCACATCCTATTCACGTGTAAAGGTTCCTGATACACGCGGACAAAAAGAAGACCTCAGTCGAAGCGCCTCGCCCTGCCTAATCCCGTCAGCAGGCAGATAAGGAAGCTCTCGTCATCACCCTCTGCTTCCTGACCCCGGACACCTAGGGAAACCCTTTGTGTTTTCCCCGCCAGTGGACACGTCATCGCCTCGCCCTACTCTGGCGCGAAACTCAAGAAGGGGATGCCTATCGGACTCTGATTGGTTCCTGCATGTAGCAAATGAACGATTGGTTGTTTTGAATTCTGTTAATGAATGGTGGTGGGCTGTCTTTGATTCTCCCGTGCTCCCACGGGTGAAAATGTACTTAAGGGGTTGTAAGGCTGCTAGGCAGCGCAGTTGTTGTGCGGAACGGGGGTGCTGACACTTAGGTCAGCATCTCAATAAACCACTTTTATCTATCCGAGCCGTGTCGGGTCTTGCTTGGGTTCCTGGGCGCTGCCGAGAGCGGGATACTTCTGAGTAAGGAAAGTGTTACCCAGAGCAGCACGGTAACAACTTGATGACGCATTCTGCCCACCCACAGAAATGTTGGCTTGAATGATCCTGTTTCAAGGGAAGATGGACTGGTTGGATTGGATAATATATCTCATTCACATACATCTGCTGACTATTTACTGTTCTCTACTGCCCAAGAAAATGAATCCAGACAGAAGGGTGCCTGAATAAATGTTTAACTTAAAAGCTTCCAAATGTTGAAAAGAATTATGTATAGGATGTTTGTTATATTTTCAAATGGGTGTGGTTTCATTCAAATATCGATTAATAAAGTTCTGACTCTTCATCTCTACTGCAAATTAGAAAGTAAATTATTGGTCTTCCAGAAAGTTAATCAGTCAGTTGATTAAATTTAATATGTTTGTATATTACTATGAAGTTGAAGTAAAGAAGTACTAGAACTTCAATACTGTGTGAGAGACTGAAATGTAAACATTTTCAATATAGTAAAAGTTATCATAGTGTTCAAAACAATGGCCCTCTTCAATAGTATTATTTTACTTTTCTGTGATTATAACACATCATAATCAAAATGGACTCACAAAATAGAGAATTCTAACCTGAAATTTTAGTCCCACTTTAAAAGTTGTTCTCATTGACTGTTATTGGCTAACACTAATTAGTCAACTAAAGCTGTAGTTGATAGATTTGTCAATTAAACCAATTAAAGCCTGCAGCCCTTTTAGTAACTAATAGCTGATCTGGTAAAAACACTGGTCCAATCTGCACTGCCTAAATAAGATGTCCAGGGGATGCTAAAAAAGGTGTCCTGGGAAGGCACTCTGCACAGCTTTCTTCCAAAGACGTCCTCAGGATTCCTTATTTTAGCAAAAATCTTTTTCGGGGAATGGTTCAAAGTGGGCCGTTTTTCCTAAGCAGCCTGCAAGACATCTGCTGCCTGGCTGTGTGGAATGCAGAGCTCAGGAGATACCTTATTTTTCCAACTTGACTATTTTGCTCTCTGGTCAGTTTCACCCTCAGCTTGTGTCCAACATTTTGTGTGCTGGTGAAAGGATTCTCCTTGCCTCCATTTGCTGAAGGTTGCCCCGGGACATTTGTTTTGCAGGCTCCGATCATGGGTGCCTTTTCAGCCTGAAAAGTCCATAGTTGTACTCAGCCGGTCCTGGCAACTCTGGCAATATATAGTTTTCCTATTTATTTTATTTTTGATGAGCTATCTCCGCAGCTACGCAGACACAAATATGAGAATCTTAGTCACTCGGAAGACCCGTCTACTTCCCACTGAGAAGCATTGGGTTGGCCTGCCTTCTGCAGGCCAACTTTTTTTTCTTACTACACAGAAATACCAAGTCAATATTTTATGGACCTGCCTATGTCAAATTCTATGTCAAATCAACATCATTTTAAGTAACTGGTTGACCATATATATGGGAATTTCCCACAACCCTTTGTGAAAACATGATTTTTGACAGTACTCCTTAACACAATATAATTTTCTATTCTTGGGTGCATATATTTTCTTCCTGAAACTTTTTGTATGTTTCCATTCTAAGCCTACAACGAATGGTTGTAAACAGAAAGAGCCCTGTTTGGTGCAACGATGTACATAACTAATGCTATTTGTTTGCCTTTGCAGCCGAGAGGCATGCTGGCTGCCCTTGCGTCACAGCTTCAGTGGATGATATCTATTTTGAGCACACAATTAGGTAACTGCCTCATTTCCTTGACTTTTGCAGTTTACTGGATTTTAAATGGATTTGCCCCATCTGCCTTCAGCAAATGCTGAAGAAGTAGAAATCTGTGCCACATTAATTAGCTGTTTTAGAGTCTGGATAACTTCCCTGGTTCTCATTCTGTGCAACTAATGATAAAATGTTGGGAAGAACTGATAGGTGGGAATGTAGTGATTAAACTGGAGTATTCTAATGGAGCCATGCCAGCATCACAAAACATGATGCCTGGGAATGTTCCCAAAACATATTCTAGTAAAACAGTCCAAACTGGAGTCTTTCGGCAGTTCTGTCCAGGCACTGTACTAAACCACAGTTTGTGTGTTGTTTAGAACTAGACTATGGTTTCAGTTTCTTCACTTACAGGCAAATTGTTACTGTTCCCTGTCTATCCAACTCTCCAGCCTTTAGAGGTGGAACAAGAAGTATGGCTTATCATCTATGGCATCCCACCAAAATATGGATGAGATTTGTTGAATGCTTTACAGTCCAATCCAGACCTGTTGTGGGGGAGCTTCATGGCAGTTGGGCCCCCCCCAAGTCCCACCCTTATGCTTATAAAAGCAAAGGAGCTGGGGACGGAGCCTGTCAGTTGCTTCTGCTCTCCCTAGAGGGGAGGGCAGAAGGGGTGCCTGCTGGGAGCTGGGAGGGGAGTGGCAAGACCTGGGGGTGGGGGCCCATCCCCCTGAGCCCTGCCCCCTGGTGTAGCGGGGTGGGGGTGCCCGGAGAATGGCTGTCTGCGGGCGCCATTTTACCACCATACGCCTCTGTAGGCACCTATAACTTGACCTTACTGCAGTCAGTTTTAATAGGAGCACTATGAATATGCAACAAACTTTTACCAATCCACTGATGAGACCTTATGAATATTTTTAATGGTCTGTATTTTTAATGGTCTGTAAGCTAGCAAAGAAAAAAATGAAGACATACTTTTGCTTGCACATGCACACACAGATTGAGAAACTTACAGCATCTTCAGAAATCAAAATCTAAGCATCCTTTAAAAAGGAGCCATTGTTTTCTGTCTGATTTATTCCCTGAAATTTGACCTGAATTCACCCTGCAGGTGGGATTTGTGCCAAATTTCAGTTTAATGGAACAAATATCTTAAACAGAATTTTCAGCCACTACTTCAGTGAAACATCCGAAAAGGAGTGTACTTTATTATCTCTATAAACGCATCTTTTTTGTATTGTGGTGGGTGAGATTCCTTTTCACCTCTATTTTGCTTTCTTTTCCAATCCCATACCTCCCTGTACTAGACAGCTGCATATACAGCCTCATTGGGTTCTGTGTGAGAAGGATGAGATCTGGTATGAAACCTAGTATTACAGATGCTTGTAGCATAAATTAGCTTGCTAATATCCTAACCCACTGATGTCATGAAGCATTAGTGTTAATTAACCTGACAATGTTCAAAAGGTAGCTATGAACCTGCTTTTCCTGTGGACCAAGTTAATAATGACATCTTAAAGTACTTTTGTCCTTTAGTTCACATGTTTTCTTTCAATTGAGTTTCTCAGCTCTAATAAAACTAACTTTCATAGGGTCTCCACATGACTGTGAAATTGTATGGGGAATGAAGGGTGCTTTGTCCATCTGCTTCCCTGGTTCTAGAAGACATGAGGCTACCAGACAAAGGGGTCTTTTATGGGAGTAACTGTTGTTGTTGTTTTTTATAGCGCTCCAAAGCTGAATGGCTAGGAGTAGATTGCATTTGGTAGGTCTCCTTCCCAAGTGCTAAGAAGTGAAGAGAAGGACTTTAGCACCCAATCGTTATTAGATTCTGTGTTCTAACCTCTAGTGGAGAGCAAGTATTAAAGGGGAGTTTGGGATTCAGTCAGGCACCAGAATGGGGAATGTGAGCATTCACCCTGTAAATTGTATGAGCCGTGTTCAGAATCCCATGTGCAAAATCAGAGGCAGGTTTAGAAGTTTCATTTGATCTGTGCCTGTGCAGATCTCTGACCAGTGTGCTTCAGCTGAATAATGCTTTTCTGTCTGTTGCAATGCAAATGCCTTCCCTAATGGGAATACAAGCCAAATCTACAAAATGATACCGAGATGATACCAATACTCTGGTTCTAGGGTAGGGAATCTAGAAATATCAAAATATTCAAGCAAAGCCACCACCCTAAAACCCTGCAATTAATGTAAATGGTGCAAACAGTTATTTTTTAAAAGATAAACTTGTTATGATCTTCAATATACTGACATACCATGTCCTCACAGGTGCAAACTGATTTGGAATGATTGCTTACTCTGTGATTAACACAATGCATCTTTACCCCCATTTCAAATATCTAATAAATTAACAGAGAAAAACACAAATCACATCAAAGACTAACGTCATATTTTACTTTCATTTCAAAAACAACTGTTTTTCAATTTGTGAAGTTTCACATATTGAAGTTTTGGTCAAGGACGAGAGAAGACTCATGTTAAGGAAAATGGGTTGGCAAGATAATCCTTGGTTGATATCTGTACTCATTTACACAGTATGTGATCTCCTATGTGCACATACATCCTTTTTTGGGGGGAAAGTTAGGCCAAATGCAAACAATTCTATAGGAAAAGCTGGTTTATCTGCTTATGAAGACAACTTGTCCCTTACATACATTTTTACAGGCTCTGTAAAACACAGTTTTTATAATCACCCATTTTTTGACTTTAGTGGTACCCTGTAACTACCAGTACATTCAGACATTAGATATGTACTCAGCCTTATTCATGATGAGAATGAGCCTGGTTTTCCTCTGTCTCAGTCAGTAGGATTGTTCTCTCTTCCCTTTATATGTAGCCAGACATTTATGACTTCCTGACTTGAAAGGAACGTGCAGTCTGTTGTGATATTCACAGGGACACTTTCACCTATTATTTGTTTTTCCTACGAACCAGGCACAAAATATGGCTTAGAATCCTGGTTTGCAAACAAGAAGTAATTCACATTCCAATCCAACCACTGCAACAAATATCATTTTTCTAAAGATAAGGTCTTCATTCTCAGTTTGGGGGGTGGGGGTAGGGCAGTGCTGTAGGGGGGGAAACTGGCACCCAGGGCAAAATGGCGCTCCCCCACGCCTCACTTAACTTTTAAAGCTAAAAGATCAGCCTGCTCCAGGCCATGGGGGCAGTCTGAGGGGAGGGGTGGGGGCGCGATTCTCTGCCCCCCTTGCCTGCACCCAAAGCGTTTGTCCCCCCGCCCCATGGTAGTCCCCCCTTGGTGTAGGGGGAGCAGTATGGAAAGTGAAGGTCAGTAAGATCATTCTTATTACAAATGGGTTTTTGTGGCACTTGAGGGCTGCTTGGGTATCAATACACTGAGTATCAAAGCTATCACTTTGGATTTCATAGTCCTAGGTAAGTTTGATATTGGGCCACTTAAACTAGGTTTCATATTATCCATCTTCAGTGAACATGTGGCAAGAGGATAGTGTGTTTATCATCCAGTGTACCATAATATGTGTACCAGTGTACCTGCCACAAGAAATTGATTACGGTACCACACCGAGGAATCTGTTGGCTGCTTCTAGACAATCTAACAGCATGAAATTAAATGTTACAGCACTATTTTTTTCTCTTGCACCACCCTTTTCTGTATAGGTGCAAAGAAGGTGAAAGAGAAAGGAGATGTGCTGTTGCTCTTGAGAGAGATTGTATTGAAGCTTTGAACCCAGCTGAGATCTCCAAGTGGTGACCACTCATCCCTTTTCTGAATAGTGGAGGTGGTTCAAAGTGTATTTAGCTGACGGTACAATTTTATCCATATGGCCATTTCTGTTGAACCAGGAAACCATATAAGGACTAGATCTTTTTTGGTGGGATCTTGGAAAAGGGAAGGATCATTTTTATCCCATAAATCTCTAGATCTGGCCAAAACTGCCCTCACTCCTTCCCTGAGCCATCCATCTGGCCTGGTTTTTAGGCTTCAGGAACTCATCTAACTATGTGTTTCTGGCAGCCAGTTTCTGGCAGATTTAAGCAAGTTATTTCACCAAATGACAACAGTATTGTAGAGCAGTGCCTTCCAATCAGGTAGAACTCAGGCATATTGGAACCACAGGATGTTTCTATCCATTGTATTTTAATGCTTTGATCTCTTTTTGTCTTTTTTAAATCTTCAGTGTTGGGCAAGTTGTCAACATCAAAGCAAAAGTAAATCGAGCATTTAACTCAAGCATGGAGGTCTGTATGCTTTAGCATGCTGTGGGGAGGGGTGTGTGTGTGTGTGTGTGTGTGTGTGTGTGTGTGTGTGTGTTTGCTGTTCCAGTGGCTATTGGCGGATAATCCCTGCCCCCAATAAGTAACCAGCACCCACAATTCTATGCCAGATGCAGACATATTCTGTTGTTGGGGAAAAAATTCAAAATTGACTTGTTTAAGGTAATTTTATTGTTTAAGGTAAATGAACATGGATGAGTCTGAAAGAGTTTCAGCAAAGGATGGGGAGACAGAGCTGTGTGAAGAAGGAAATAAAAAGGGAAGGACATATCAGCGACACATTACGTTTTCCTATAAAAAGCAAACTACATTTCAGGTTTATGTCCTGATTTCCTTCAGACCCATCCCATGAGCTGTTTGATGCTGTTTAGGGAGTCTTTATTTTGCCTGAGGGCCTCCTATAGACCTTTTGGATTTTGGAAATCTGGGCAAATGAATGCATGCAATGGGAGGTAGAGAAGGAAATTTATTGAAGAATAATAGTTCAGTCATGAGTCCGTAGTCTCTTAGCCCAGCATAAGATTGTGCTGCAACTTAATGCAGCCTCCCTATTTCTATCTATGATATCATGAATAAAAATAGGCCAGATCATTCTGCCATGTATCTGACCATGCTGACACAGTGGAAACATGCATCATTAGCTGTTGGTTTTTTCCTTACCTGGGTTTGTGAATGGCTGGAGTACAACATCAGAACTGGCTCAAAGTGTATGTTAATTGAAAATGTTAAATATTCTTTCTTTCACTCTTTTTTCTTTCTTTCTCTATACATTTTTGAAGCAAAGAAAATTTGCTTCTGTTGCCATACATTTTGCCCTTCGTCCAGTGTGAAACTAAGGGCCTCTATTGTATGTGCCTTCCATATTATCAAATTATCCTCATACACATAAGGGCTAGAAGCTGCTTTATAAGATGAAACCCAACTTAAAAGCAGCAGTCCCCCTGGAAGCCTGAGACCACATTTTATAGGACACAGATTAGTTGTGGTTTAGGCTGTATCCCCTCCCCCCCCCCTCCCCCCCCGGCCAGCCGTGCACACACACATTTAATTCTGTTAATTTTTTTTAAAAAAAATAATCCACAGAGCAAAGTCTATCCAGGCCCAAAATACACCCTGATTCCCACTCCTTTTGTTTGTCACTTTGTCAGAGAAAGGCACAGTCTGATCCACTCAATGTCTGGTTTTCACTTTGCTGCCCCAGGGGACAAACTTTTGTGATTTGTTTGCTTAGGAGAGCAGCAGTACATAGAATACAATAATTGCACTGCCTGTTTGCCTTTAAATATGCAGAAGTATGAATCGCCAAGCCAGAGGTAAGAAGTAGAACAACACACAGAGCTGTTGTACAAATGTGGTGCCTTCAGTTACCGCAGAGTATTCTTTTGAGGAATTGAATGTATCTTGCAGCGTGTCTAGTGCTTTCAGATTTTCTTTCTTGGAATGGAAATAGCTGTCTTTCTCTGTGTTATTACCTCTTTACATTCAGTATCTCTCTTCTCCCCCACCCCTGCACTGATTCTAGGTTGGTGTACAGGTCAGCTACGAGGATCTTTGCAATGGAAAACAATGGAATGTGTGCAAGGCACATGCAACTTTTGTTGCACAAGGCAAACCTCCTGCTAAGGTAGGACATAGATCCCAGAGAATTGAATACATGGACTTCCTCCATGTCTATAAGATATTGAATCTGTGCAGTCTTCCCACTTTTTAAGTATTGCTTTATACTGCTCGCTTTTTATTTGGAGTTTGTACAAAAGCTCCTATTGATGGCTTTGGCTATTATCTTGTAGTCTCAATTTCTATTTATAAATAAATGGTAACAGTTTTTTTTATTCTTTCAGTTTTATAGGATGTGTTCTTAGTGCAGAGTTATGGATGGATACCCTGAAAATGTTGAGCCTATTATGTGAAATTAAAAAAACAAAAACAAATCTAACCTTGAGCTTGGACTTTTGCAATATATGAATGGACTCATTTTTATATAAAATGACTTGATGCTGGCAATTATAGTTTGATTTTATTAGGGTTGTTTGACATGCTTAATTTGCACTGATTTGACAGTGTCCAACAGTTTGACAGTATTCTGTAATACTGAGATTATAGAAGATTTTTGCATGTAATAAATAAGCATCCTTAGGGAAAAGGTGGGGAGCGGAGCATAGCTTTTCCTGTGTGGAGGTAACATGAGCATTTTTCCATGTCAGTCTTCCCCTGGAATTGAAAACAGTACAACACCACCACCACCACCACCACCTCTGCAGCTGAAAAATAGGCTTAGATCACACAGGAAAATTCTATAGCTAAGGTGACTTCCACACAGGGATGGGATTTTCTCGTTTCCACATTGCTAGTACAACTGCAAATAAAGCATGACAAAACAGGGCCTCCACACAATAGTTTTCCCTGGCCCAGAGGTGGCTGCCCCTCTCCTCTGGACTACCAGGGCTTTAGTAATTTTGAATACCTTGCAAAAATATTATTTTTTTCCTTATATCTCTGAAATGGAAGAGGATAGAGATTTACTTTTTATAAAATAGGCTAAAGATTCAGAGAACTTGCTATAGCTATTGTTACAAAAGTGTATTGATATAAAGATAGTCTAGTATCAATGTTTTTAGAAATCCCCCCCCCCCCCATGGTGTGGGTGAGGAAATTGCTGCCACATGGATAAGGTAATGGAAGATGGTTGCTGTGTAAGCCAGAAAGCCCAAATTTTCTCACTTACACTGTAGCCATTCAGGTGTTACCCCTATCTTTCCCAAAACTTTGGATAAAAGCAGCTTTGAGATAGATAGCAGAAAAGCCAAGGAAACCCCAGGAGATACATGAATGTACCAAGATGTGGTGGCAAAGCTGGAAAAAACCTCACTTCCCAAAAGCATTTAACTCTAGATAGATAACCCATGTACAAGACCCCTAAGAGAAATATTTATCTTATTTGTTGAGAACATGGTTCTTTTCCTATGCGCTTGGGAGCGAATAATACCTTTTCCTTAATTTTGAATGCATTCTACATACATTTCCCTTGATAGTTCATTTTTAGGGGGATACTATATTTGAAAAAAAAGTATTGCATCTTCTGGCTAAACCCTTTTACAGCCTTTGTAACTGTGTTATGAGCTGAACTTCTGTGGGTCTGATTGGAGACTCTGAAGGAGAATGGCAGGTTCAGAGCAAAAAGCTATGTAAGACCAGCTGAAATAACACACAACGCTGTGCAAGGAGAATGACTCAGGGACTTTCAGCATTCTCAGCTTACTCATGATTTTATTGACACTTGATCCACAAGCATTAGAATTGGTTTGGGCACAGTCTTCATGTCTGTTCTACCTCTGTATTTTAACAATCATGGGAGTCAGTTAATTTTCTTCCACACATGCCTTCAGTAATGGGGATTTTCAAGGAAATGTGTTGTCTTCATTGGCAGCATCATCAGTGGCCTCATAGCACTCTCTTTTTATCTTTTGTGCAAACTTGTATCAATATATTGAAATCGGGGCTAATCTTTTTAAAGAAAGTCACTAAAATATCAATATCTCAATATACCATTGTAGGGCTATGTCAAGCAGGTTTTCTGGATTTCCAGCTTTCATTCTTTCAAAAAAACTAAGCCTCTATTCCCTTCCCTTGTGGAGATATGGTTTTTTCCTTGTATCTCCACAAGAGAAGAAGCTAGATAAGCTTTTTCCTTTTAATGAAAGGTGGGAAATCAGAGAACCTGCTTGACTTATAGTTATAATGGTATGTCAGTATTTTGGCACCCCATGCTAATCATTGAGGGGGCAAAGAAGGCGTGCTTTGATGGTGATGGTGGTACAATCATGGAAAAATGGGTAGGAGTGGATAGGAAACTAACAGAAACATTACACACAAGGAAAAAAGGTGACTCAAAATCAGCTTCCAGAAAAAGATCAAGGTAAAAATGGTCTCAAAAGAACAAGGAAATAATTGGGGGGGGGGGGCATGAAAAACTGAAAAGGGGAAAATGTAGTTATGGATTACAACTTTCAGTTGAACCAGAGTGAAGGTCAGGTTGGGTTCTTACAACTGGCTTCTACTTGCATCTGGTTAGTACTAACAGGTATGTTGAGCACTTTTTTCCTTATGCTTAGATCAAATTAAAGCCCCTGGTTCCTCAAACAGAGGAGGAAAAGATTGAGTATGGCATTGCTGCTGAACGCCGCCGGATGCGACTGGCTCACACAGACACCATCAAAGACCTTCTCACTAACAGCCCTGTTCAGTCTGGTAAGAGAAACTCTCATGCTCTTTTCTGCTGCTTTTGTCTAAGGGCAGAGATTGCCCAGTGCATTGATTCAGTCTGGGCTGGAAATAGCTAAGAGTGTTCATGACAGTTGTAGTACACCCGGAAGAGTCTCCCCTGTTACTAGAAGTGGTAGGGGTCTGTCCCTTGTAGGGTGAGGAATTAGTGAGAGCAGACTTTTGGCTTAGCGAGTTATCTGGCAAGCTCAAGTTGCTTTTGTATATCAAGATCAACTTTGCAAGAAAATCCTCAGGAGAGCTAAATAAAGTTTAACAAATTTATTTAGGGATGATAGGGGTACACAAGCACACAATAGTCAAAGCATCAGAACACACACAGTCTTAGGATATAGGCAGTGCTGAGGGGATAGGTTGGGAATAGCAAAGGAATCGGGGGAATTCTTAGGGGTAATACTGTACCAGATACTGAAGTGGCTTTGGGTGCATGAAGCAGAGTCCAGTGACCTGCACTGGGCTCTAAGGAAGCAGGGAGAAAGCAGATGGCACACAGCACAACGACCCAAATGCAGGCTCAGAAGTACTAGGCATGGAGAATAAGATAAGGGGCTACTTTATAGGGAAGGTTGGGCCCTCTGATCATGCTAAGAGAGCTTAATCTTCCTGGACAAAGGAGAGTCTTGCCTTTCCAGGGAGAGGCAAGAGAGAGATATAAAACTCAAGTATTGGGACATTATTGAGCACTTGGTTTAAGTGGCTAAACTGGGAGTGCCCACAAGGGGGAAGGTAGCTGATTAAATTACAGCTGTAAAACAATGACAATGTAAATAAGGTGGTCTTCAGAGCGAGGTTAAACTGTGGAAGAACTTTAAGTTAGTACAATTCTGGGAGGAACACTTGGGGCAAATATATTAGCAAGTCCTTTGACTTTGCAGGGCAGATAGTCCAGGGCTGGAGATGGGAACACTTTCCAAGGCAGAGGCATTGTTTTCTCTTAATCTTTTTAGGAAGGGTGTGAGGCAGGTATTTTGCAAGGCAGATATGGGTGAAGTCAAGTCCAGATAAAATTTTACTGACCTTGTGCATACATTAGTCAAAGAATGGGCTCCCCATTTTGGCAAGGCACTGCTAGGCACTCTAGGATTGGCAGGATGGATACAGATGCTGTTGTCTTAAAACTAGCCCCCCCCCCCCCACCACCACACACACACCATGGGTTGGACTGGTAGCAAACCTTGCATCTGGACATCTGAAACACACAACAGTCTATTTAATGGAGGGGTTCCCATGACAAAATGGAGAATGAAATATTTATGTAGGTATAGTACAATTCATAGGTTGTATTTATTCAGGCTCTGTACAGCTGCTAACATTGGACTGGTGTCTCACAGTCTGCCATCCAGACAGTATTGTCTTCAGAGTTTATCTAGAGCACAGAATCGTGTAAGTATGCATTGTGGGCCAGGCACATGGATGCACACAGAGTTTTCCCATGTTTGTCTCTGTTCTTTCTTGCAGCCCCTTCTAGCCTCCAGAAGGATCATTCCTGGGGTTCTGGGCTCCATGTGGAGGATTATCCAGGCAGCTTTTATGATGCTACATTATTCACCATACTGCTGCTAACAAAATAATTGATTTTTTGGTTTTCTATACTGTGTTTAACTTTGCAGCTATTAATTTTTATGTACTGTTGACATTTTATGTTTATCAGTTATTGTATTGTGAGGTGCTTTAAACACTACTTTTAAATGTGATGTGTATGTTTTTAAGTAAATTAGATAAAGCACTAGCTAGGGGCGTGGCTGCCCCCTAGAGAAGAGGGAATTTTCTGTCATTGTGATAAAGCTGTCACTGCTTGAGAGGCATAGTGTTAGGTAAGTAATGTACTCAGATCCCTGTTTCCCAACATCTGCCCTGCCATTATATTCCTTCAGGCATATTACACTTGACCACAAGTGCACAAGCCCTAGAGATGATGCTCCATGTCCTCTAGGGCTTGCGGATTTCATTCAAAGGTGCTATTTTATAATGTCTGTAGCAGTTCCTGGCTTCTTCCCTTCCAGACCACTTGATTCCCTGGAAAGGCAAGAGAACCAGACCAAGAGACTTCTCAACTTAGTAGTCCTTTGTTCTTGTTCAGGTATTCATCCACCTGGTGATGTTTCCATATACCTTGCTGATCAAACATTATGTTTTTTGATAGAGGGTGAGAACAGAGAATGCAACACTGTGGTACCTGCTGAAAAGACCAGAGTAGAGAGTGTGGAACTAATTCTACCTCCACATGCCAATCATCAGGGGAACACATTTGGAGGACAGATCATGGCCTGGATGGAAAATGTAGCCACGATAGCAGCAAGGTGGGTTGCTTCTTGACCTTCGCTTGTCTGAGGTCTGGACATGACCGTGGCAGAACACTCTCCTTAAATGTGGGTCTGTCTTAATTGTATACAAAGTGATGTCTGAAGGAGTCCAGTTGCCACCCTGCCTTCATTCCCTGGCTCCTTCATAAACTTCCCCTAAATATATACACCTACAGGCCAATGCCCCCCATCCAAATTTGTATTACAGCCAATTGGGAATAAAGAGTGTAGTGTTAAAGAGTTGGTGGGTGTGCAGTGAGGTGTCTGAACTGTTTGGCCCACTGTAAAGGTAATAAAGAGTGCATTCCAAATCGTTCTTCTGCAAGATGGAGGATCTTCTGTTGAAACCACTTAGCCAGGGTGAAGGGAAATGGTCTTTCTTAGAGGACATCTACTTTTCTATAGCCAGGACTGTATTCTGTATGCTGTCACTTTGCTAAAAGCAGCACTCTGGCCTCCCACTGGCTGCTGCAGAAATGCATCACTTATCAGTCTGTGTGTAAAGATGGTGTATATGCTCTTTGCCGCCTTCCCAGAAAAAGTAGGGTTGCTGTGTCTCTCTTCTTTAGGAACAGTTTGTTCCATCAATGGCAGACTCCACTTTGAAGGGTTTTATCTAAAGCCTTAAATAGTACCCAAGATTGACATTGGCATTGTTGCAAGAGATAAATGAGTTGTTATCTTTAAGGTGGCACCTTGTCTTCATGAATTCTAACTATTCTGGGTTTTGGTTTCTACATCTATGGAGAAACACTAAATGTGTGTTTCACAGCTTTCCTGCGATCCCTTATTAGTGAAACTGCTAGTGTTCTCATGGGCCAAAGAAGTGTTTTTCTGTAGTAAAAGGTCTGAGGAATTCTGAGTAGATTTGATCCTTTAGACTCGACTCTTGCTGTGTCATAGTGCCATGGTGAAGCAATTCCATGTCTTGTGGGAGATTAGAACCTTTTTCTAATTGGCAATTCTGTGCAAATCTTCTGTTCTGCAGAGGGCAACAGGGTGTGTATATTAGTCTTGCTCTCTGAATGCCAAATAAGCTTGTGTTTGTTTATTTCTTTTCCAGCCGACTGTGCCATGCTCACCCAACCCTGAAGACTATTGAAATGTTCCATTTTAGAGGACCATCTCAAGTTGGGGACCGTCTACTGTTTAAGGCCATTGTCAACAATGCATTCAAAAACAGGTATGCCTTTCTGTCCTCTAGAGGCAGATCAATAAAACCCTTGCTTTTTGATTGTCTTGCTTAAATCATGTTATGCTTTTCTGGGACAAGAACAAAGCTGTATTTTGTCCATCCTGTGAGCAATGTTTGCCCAAGATGAGTGACCTATTTAAGATGTCCACGGTGACCTCCAAAATTTGACCTTTTTATTTCACAGAAATCTAAGTCAAAGTCAGATAGACGTTGTGAGTAAATATCCAACACTTTGAAATGAGTTTGGAATAATTTTTCAGTTTCCTTGGAATTAGAACTTCGCAACAAGTCCCCTTTGGGTTAGAATCTATTCCTGCTTGTCACAGTGTTGTGTTTGATATTTGGACAAGTGTTGCAGCTAAAATAATTATGTTCTTAATTCCAGCATGGAGGTTGGGGTGTGTGTAGAAGCTTATGGGCACGAAATGGAAGTAAGCCGAAGGCATATCAACAGTGCTTTCATGACCTTTGTGGTCTTGGATGGAGATGGTCAGCCGTGCACGTTGCCGATTCTGCAGCCAGAGCCAGGGGTAAGAAACCAGCAGCAACATGTAGGTTTAGATATGAAATGAGTATTCCTGGGTAGATTTGGTCAGATACAGACTAAACCAAAATTGACTTTTTCCTGAGGGCTGTTATTCATGTGAGCTGAGAAGTTAGGGAAGTTTAAGGAAGGTGGTTAATAACAATAAATGTGTGCACAATGACATTAAAGTTATTCTATTCTATTCTATTTTAAAGCACAAGTGCATATTGTTCATGTAATTAAATTAAACAGGTTTAATTTTTTGCAGTGGAAAGTGGCAGTGACAGAATGCATATGTAATCTTCATCAAATTAGCACCCAGAGCCCAACTCAAAGCCCAGATGCCATCTGTCTCCATATCCAGTCTGGCAACAGTATAGGATCACACTGTCAAGGGCTCTTCTCCTACAGTATATATGCAGTCATCTGCCATTAGTGCCTTTTGGCTGTGTCTGCAGGACAAAACTGTTCAGTCTCTGTGCAAAATAAGAAATGGACATAAGCATGACAACCTTCAAAAACCTGTGGCAAAACATTTCTTTCTACCAGGACACACTGTTGTTGATCTGAAAGAGTTATTCAGAGAGACTGTGACATTTCTATGCAAACCTGTACCTCTTGTTCATACTCAGAATTTGTAAATTTTGCTGACCAAAGTTTCACTTTTTGTATCAGATGAAGTGACCTGTACCCCAAAAAGGCCGATGTCACATGGCTTCTTTTGTTCTGTTGTTTGAGAATAAATAAGGCAAATTTGAACGCTGACTGCCATTTGGCCTATCTGTTGGTCATGGCCTCATGTTTTGTTCCTATGCATGTGGTGTAGGCTTCAAAATGTAATCTATGCATTGTATTTCTCTTTTGAATAGGATGGAGAGAGAAGGCTCAAAGAAGCCAGTGCTAGGAAAAAAATCAGACTGGACAGGTGAGTGAGAGCAGTTTTATTATTATAATAATTTCCTTCCCTATCCATGATTCAGAAGCACGCATAAAACTCCGTAATACTGTCAGGGTCAGTATGGTCGACTCCAGGGGTCCCCAGACTTTTGCAATTTGCAGGCACCTTTGGAATTCTGATGCAGCATGATGGGCATGGAGACTAAATGACTGCCACAAAACGGTTGCTGCTGGAGACAGGGCCAGCACAAAGTGAGGGCAGCAGTTTATCTTCAGTCACACAATGAAGATCCTTGTGCTGTGATGCCCACTGCTGCCAATCTGCACAGCCAATCAAATCTTTGTGGCAGTGGCTCTCCAGAGTATTTGGCAGAAGTCTTTCACATCACCTATTACCTGAACTTTTTGGTTGGAGATGCTGGGAATTGAACCTAGAACTTCTTGTGTGCCAAGCAGAGGCTCTACCATTGAGCTGGGGGCTCCCCTACATCCTGGTTTGTATCAAGGAAAAAACTTCAGCTAAACCATATGATTTGAACCACACAACAAAATGAAGTTAGACTGAAGACTTCTGAAAGCTGAAAACCTTCAGTCTTGAGGCCAAACAGGAGAGGGGCTCTGTTTGAATATGGTAAATTGTGTGTAAAGTCACAATTTGTGTTCAAGCTATGCAGAAAGGAGGGAGGGGATTTAACTCTCCAACCCCTGCTCAGTTTGATTAATTGGGAAAATAGAAGTAAGAATGAACAGTGGAAGAGTATGCATTTAGTTAGTTGCATGTCCTGAGGCTCAGTTTTAATAGGGGGTGGAGAATAAGGAATTGTGCCAAATTAAACTTTAGGAGTTAAGGAGTTAGGAAGCCAGTGTATACACCGAATATTTTGTATGCAAAATATGCTGACTCAGCATGAGAGAGGCCACAAATTTACTGGATGCTATTCAAATTCTGGAGTTCTGATAGCAAAACTCCTTGGAAGAGTGGCAAGTAGGGAGGCAAATAGGAGAAGCAAGAGAAAGAGATCAGCCAGGAATAGAGGGAGATTCTTTCTCCTCCCCTTGGTCTGTTTTCTTTGTTCTGCAGCAAGTTCTATTTATAAAACCAGCCCTCTTGGGTTCTGTGCATTGTTCTCCTTTCATTTCTGCCCTATTGGTGACATCAGAGCCCCCTCCGGCTTGCCTCCTGTTATGTCACTATAACCTCACAGCATATTTATAGCTATGTTGTTTGGTTGTCTCTAATTTATAATTTATTATAGAACACAGACCGAGACCGCACACATTATCCTTAAGGCCACAGTTCTCGGGGCATTAGCACCAGATCAATGGTGTTCTCTTGAGAGCAGTGCAAGAAGGCAGGCTGGAGACAGCCTGCAGAATACTGTTTGCTGTATGTAAGAGACTCATAAACATGCTGCATTCAAGGGATTGCTCTGGCTTGAGAGGTTGCAGCCTCTTTTTTGTGCCCCCTCCTCCTCAGATTTTTCTGTTGCTTGTTCATTTTTATCTATGACTTCTGTGAGCTTGCTTCCTCCTCATATTGGGAGAGCAATAAAAAAAACCTTCACTACAAAGTAATGTCAGTAATTCTAACATTCTGGGAATATTCAGAGCATCTGGGTAAGCAGAAGTACTATTTGTGAAGGGCTAGAATGAAATATAAGGCTGCTTCCACATGGAGGTTTTGCTCAATTTTGGCATCCTAATTGGAGTGGTATCCCCCCCTCCCGACATTTGAAAAATCTGCGAGATATTTTCCCCAGTCATCACCCTCCTGGATTTTCTCATGTTCTGCTTCAACTTGCCCTGAACATGGATTGTTCTCTCATGACTGTATGGTTCTGTTACTCCACCTTGCCTTTCTGTGGTGATGTTCTCAGGAGCATCTGATGTTATCCTGCTTTGGTGTTTTCCCCCACTTTGCTACAATCTTTCCTGAACCTGATGTGTTTTGATTTTTAAAATTTTTCTAATTATACTTATACCCCACCCCTCCCTGGCCATAGCCAGGCTTGGGGCAGCTTACATTCAATTTATAACAATATATAAAACTAACATTAAAATAAATCAAGGTAATCTCATTCCCCAGATGATGATAAGCACCTTTCAGCCCATTAACCACAGTCCCAGAGTTTATCTGGGAAAACAAACAGTCGAGAAGGGGGCATAACTAGATGACATAATAAACAGATGTTAATAATAATGGTCTAGTTGACCGTTGATGGTAAGTGGTCTTGAGGCTGTCAAAACTGATGTTATGACAATATATAGGTGGCCTCAACCAAAAGCCCGGTGGAACATCTCTGTCTAATAGGCTCTGTGAAATTGGACAAGGTCCTGCAGGGGCCTGATGTCAGTGGACAGAGAGTTCCACCCTGTTGTCTGACCTGTTCACAAAGAGTTAGTAATGCATTCAGCTGCTCTGGCACCTACGTGCTGCATATTTGCCCATACAACAATTGAGAAGTGCCATTATCCTGGATCTCTAATGCTGCAAGCGGAGGGGGTACATTCTGAATTCGGGTGCTTTTTCTCAAGCTATTTAAAGGGATATTTAAGTTCTGCACCAGGGTGGAGGCTTTGCTTACTTTCTGGCAATGCTTTCCTTGAAGGCTGCAAAAACAGGAAATTTGTCCATAATGTGAACAGTATTTCTTAAGTGCCTGACCAAGAAAGCACTGCAAAATATAAACTGTATATTAAAAATCCCAGAGCCTTCCACAGAGGTTTACAATTTAAACAATATAAAACACCTGTTAGGCATTGCTACTTAACCAGGTGTGCCATGTGTAGCCTTGGGACTGCAGGTGGTTCTGTCATGTCTTAATGCACGAGTGTTTCTTTTGCGGTGGAGCAGGAAAGAAAATGGATGGTTCCATCATTTGGTAACTGTCACTGGTGCACAGGAGTGCGCATTTTTATGTCCCTCATCCACTTACCAGTTAACTTTGTCTCATCTTTTCTTCTTTACAATCTTTACATTATCTGTATCTAGTTAAGGTGTGCCCGTTTACTTGGTACTTTGCACCTGTTTACTGTGGTTCTGTCATCTCAAAGACCATCGATCAGTGGTTATCAGTCAAATCTCCGCTTCTTATCTGAGGCCCTGAGAATCAAAGGAGCGATACAGAACCAAGTACAAGTCCCTCTCGTGACTGTCTGTACCCTGCAATCAGCAATCAGCCCTTTTGTACCCTTTTGGTCCAAGACTAGTATTGGGTCCAGCACAAGAGTCAGATAATACCCACTTGCTTTGACCTTCTGTCTCAATACTTGGTTCCTGTTTGTTTTTATACAGAAACTCTTGTTTGAAAATAGGCCTAGACTAATAGCAAAGGTGTTCTTTGTACAGAGTTCTAACAAGTAAAATTTGGCGATGATTCAGATTAGAATACTTTATCCAGGAAAAAGAGCCTTGTGTGATATACATTGGGAGTAGGGTTGCCAACTCAGAGTTAGGGAGACCTGGAGATTTTGGTGGTGGAGCTTGAGGTGGGTGGAGTTTGGGGAGGGGAGGGACTTCAATGGGGTATAGTGACATAGTGTCTATCTTCCAAAGCAACCATTTTCTCCTGGTGAATTGATCTTTGTTGCCTGGAGGTCAGTTGTAATAGCAGGAAATCTTCAGCTACCGCCTGTAGGTTGGCAACCTGAACTGGGCAGTGGAAGGAATTTTCATCAGTAATTATTGTCATTGGATGCCTTGAGGTATGTGTGTCGCATGTAGTATCATGAGTGCAGTAGTTTTGGAGTGCTGAACATTTCAAGCAACCAGGATATAAGTTTGCCCATGTGTTTGCCTTCCTATTTTACCCTTACATGAGCAGTTTACCAGGGGGCCAAGAGGTCTAGTGCCAAAATATGCGAGTGAGAGAGAATGCCCTTAATAATGCTGATAGCGTTGCATGTGTTACCAGGAAGTGGCAAGAGTTGATGGATTGAAGAATTGTGGGTGAGGATGAGTAGGGAGGACAATGGGAGCTGTTTGTGGTGCCTGAAGCAGGAATGTGGTAGGGCAGAGCAGATGCTGAACCATCTGACCTGGGGATTGTGAATGTGTGCAGGGACAATGGCTTCATCATGTCATTGGATACCAATCTGAGTAGGGAGTGTCTTCAGGGCATCCAACTGGCCCTAGTGGGATCCTCACGTGCTTGCTGAGGCTGTTCATATTGGATTCTCTTCAGCTAACCCTCGACATCCACAGTCACTGTGTACACTGCCTGTGCGTTATCCACCACAGAGATCCCCTGTACCAGTGGTGGCGAACCTATGGCACGGGTGCCAGAGGTGGCACTCAGAGCCCTCTCTGTGGGCACACGCAAACAGAGTTGCCCCCATCCACCCCCACACACACATCTAGGCTGGTCTGGGCTGCTGGGCTCAATTATTAGCATTAAACCTAAGACCTAGTTTTGAGAAAGCAATGTAGGTAACCCTGTCAAGTGCTGTTAAACCCCACTGATTTTCATGCGAAGAACTAAAGTGTGATCCTTTACCCGGGAGTAAGCTTGGTTGCTGGCAATGGGGCTTGTTCTGAGTAAACGCTCCTAGGGTTGTGATTCACCCATTCGAAGAGTTGCACGGTTGCTTCAAAGCAAAGCCACCAACTACCACCAAGCTTACTCCCGAGTAACACACGCCTTGGAGCCAACCATTTTTTCTAAACTAAAACCTCAGTGTTCAGGTTAAATTGCCGTGTTGGCACTTTGCGATAAATAAGTGGGTTTTGGGTTGCAATTTGGGCACTTGGTCTCAAAAAGGTTCGCCATCACTGTCCTTTCTTCCTCCACGGTCTGTGCCATCTGTGGCTCTTCAGTCCATGTGTTCTTTCCATTTACTGGCAGCCCACCGAGCACTATAACCTGCATCATGTCTTTGCTTCACTGTGCGCAAGAACAGCCATCAAACAGGTGCATGTTGTAGTTGAGTTACCTGTAAGTGAACATGTGGAAAAGGTAGTGTCTGGTTAGGCCTTCGGTTTCTACTGATCATGCTCCCATCGGGATTGTGGAACATGGCATATTTTGCTTTCACACACTTTACAGTTTGTTTCTGGGTTATTTAATGTTGCCTGTGACTATGTGCCCTACATGAAAGGCCATAACACAAGGAAAGGTTTGAGTGCTTTCTCTACTCCTGATGATCCAGCGCAGCAACGACAGGGCTTTCACGTGGCAGATTTCCCCTCAATTTCCCTGCTCCAGTTCCCCAGCAGCAGCCCGCTCTCTTACCCTGAACCTTTGGGATGTCCTATTTTTTTTTCAAAAAATCATAAATTGAATATCATTATATTGATATATCTTTAAAAAATTGTTTAACAGAGTCTTTGAATTTCCAGGTTTCATTTTTTTAAAGTATACATTTCATCTTATATTTTTACAATTGAAGGGGATAGATTTTGTTGTTGTTGCTACATCAAAGCTGGGAATTCATTTGTTTATAATGGTATATCAATACAGTGATGTTCAATTACATATTTTTAAGTCCCTTGGTTGCAGGGGGAATCTCTGCAGGAGGGAAAGTCAGCAAAAATGGCAGTCATATGGATGTCAAAATCTGAACTTTCCCATCCACAAATCAGCCAACCAGACTTTACTGTAATCTTTCCACAACTTTGCAGCAAAGCAGATTTGAGAGAGACCAGAGAAAAGCTGGGGAAGCTCTAGGAGATCCATGAATGCACCACGATGCTGTGGGAAAGCAGAAAAAAATGCTTCCCAGTAGCACTGTCTAAGGGCCATGTGGAAATCGGTGTTATCCTAATCCAGCAGTTGGCAATACGAAACACAGATTTACTTGAATTCTTAATTTTAACTGGGTTTTTTTAAAAGAAGGTTTGTCAAAACAGTTCTGCTGTCTTCATCGTATTAATTACCTTTGTTGCCAATCAGCATTTCAGTAATCAAATCATTCTTTTGTTTTCTACAGAAAATATGTAATTTCCTGTAAACACACAGAAGTACCCTTGTCTGTGCCTTGGGACCAAAGTAATAAGGTAAAGTAAATTTTTCGTTTTCGTGACCCATTGCAAGTTTCCAATTTCTGCTTCTGGAAAGATTCTCTAAAGAACCCCATGCTAGAGTAAAGATTACTAGGTAGAGTAAAGATTACCCTTATCCCACCTCAAAAAGATAACAGTTCTACAGTGAGCCACATGGCAGCACATCTTACCTTGCTGCTACATGGGGCTAAAAAATGGCATTCTTATAACATCTGGAAGAGGATTAATGGAAACATTGCCGCCCACAGAAGGTATGGAAAACCTGTAAAGCTTCTCAGCGCCACTGCTGTCTTAAGGAGCAAGAGCCCTCTTGTGGGCAGTAGCTAAAAATGCTACCCATGCATAAAGATGAAACCAGGCTGATGTATCTTGGGGTGGTATGGAAATGGACTGACAGAATGCAGGTTGCCCACAGTGTTCTACACAAGAATCCATAATGGGCTTTCAGCCATACTGGAAGTTTGATCTGTGTCTTGGAAAATTAGAGATGTAGAATTGAACACATATGCAAAGAGTCTTGCAGTAAGTAGAAAATACTCTGAAATCTTGAATAATTATTTTAGTTAGAAGATTTGGCTTGGAGGAACCTCAATTTTATTTATTTATGGTTGCTTAAAATACATGTTGCTAAAATAAAATAATAATAATAATAATAATAAGCCTTTATTTGGCATAACAATAATCATAACACAATAAAAACCTGAGATAAAAGGTATACAAATACAAAGGTTTAAGATAAAAGGTATACAAATACAAAGGTTTAAGATAAAATATAAATTATTGATTGTGCATCACCTCCAGTAAAAATTGTGCAACCAATTCACAAGTTTCATTGTCAGAATTGTCCAGAAGAAAAGGAAGTCTACTTGATTCTTCCATTTCACTAGGTATCCTAGAAAGAATGTTGGAATATTTTGATCTGATATTAGCAGATTTAGGGCAGCAAAGCAGTTGATGTGCCAATGTTTCAATTTGTTGTTCACCACAAGAGCATACCCTTTCGCTCATTTCCAAGTTGTTAAATCTACCACGCAATAAAGCCGGAGGGGAAAACATTGAAGCGAGCAAGTGTGAGGGCTCTTCTCTGCATTGGATTAGTCAAAAAATACAAATAGGGAGCCATCCTGTTTTGATATGGGGTATTGAAAGATGTAAGGGTGAACAAGTTTTCATAGCAGCCCTAAATAAATTAATCCATTCGCTTTCCAACAATTTTGTTTTAACAAGTTGTAGGATTCTGAACTAGATAGCGGGAAAAGCGAAGTCGAGAGATATACCAAGTGATTCAATCTTTCTTTTCGATCAGAGAGAACCGGGGATTAGCCTGAGTTTCAGACAAAGGTAGGTGAATCAGCGAGTGCTCATCATGCGAGCAATGCATGCTAAGCCATAATTTAAAATCTCTCAACCAAGCCTTATAAACTAATGTATTTTTGCCCAGTTCTAAACAGAGGGCCGCGATACGGTACACAATTTGGCAGGCCCATAATTTTACGGAAAAATTTGGATTGGACAGTATTCAAGGAGTCGTCAACTGCTTGGAGCCAGATAGGTACTCCATAAAGTAACTGCGCTTCTATCTTAGAGTTAAAGATTTTTAGTGCTGCTGGGACAAGGGAGTGGCCCTTTCCATAAAAGAAGCGTGCAATGGCAGAATAACTGATGGTAGCACCTGCAATAGCAGCTTTTTTGTGGGGTAACCAGGAGAGGTTATAAGAAAATGTAATTCCAAGATATTTGTATTGGTTAACCTGCTCCACTGGCACTTTATTAATCGCCCAGTTATGTTTTTTGTATTGTTTGGCAAAGATCAAAATCTTGGTCTTTTGATAATTGATGACTAGTCCGTTATCTGTACAGTACTGCCCACATCTATTCAGCAGTCGACTAAGTCCAACTTTTGAGCGAGATAGAAGGATGGTATCATCAGCATATAGAAGTATTGGAATATGCCTTGAGCCTAATTTAGGGGCATGGTTATTAATTTCCAATAAGGCTGATGAAAATAAAATTATAATATAAGCAGCCCAGCCCATCCTATTAAAAAAGCGTAGTCCATCTTGAGTCCCAGTGAGAAAGGCAGACTATAAATAACGTTAATGAAATAATAAATAAAAATATAAAATTTGCAAACAATTTTTCTGACAATATTGGCAGCAATTAGAGAAATAGTTATCAGCATGTACTGATACCCCTCTCCACAAACAGTTTTCTTAAAAGGAGTTGTAAGCTTCTTCATTCCCCTGTTGGAGAGAAGAACATGGTATAATATCTAATTATAACTTATCATTGAATTTGAACCATGCCACTAATTCCTAGCCCTTTACTCCGTATACTTTGGGAAGAAATTTTATGAAAATAGCTTAAAAAATCTACCAAAATTTCTGAGATTTCTGTGAAATACCTGAAACTGCAGAATTCATATGTCACAAAAAAGCATGAAACACCATTTTGAAGATGTCTTAATTACTACCACCTTATTCTTGGAGCACTTAAAACATGTACTCTGTGCTATATGATACATAAGGTCATAGCCTGCCCTTTCAGTTGATTAAAGATTGAGGTAAGAGTAATGGCAACAGGAGGGGAAGGGCCAGGTGGAGGCAAATGAAAACAGAAAGAAAGCGGAATCCCTCTACTGATGTGTTGCACTTTGTGTTTTCTAATGCAGGTTTACCTGAGTTACAACAATGTTTCTGCACTGAAGACCTTAGTTGCCAAAACAAACTGGGTCCTTGCCTCCGAAAGAGACAAGGTAGTTACCACTTTGCACATTCTGCCAAGGTTAAGTGCCCAACCTCTAACCAAGGGCCTGTCTGAACACAGTGGCTGCCTTGCAGAGACACAGTTGTCAATATAGAGTCCAGATGATGTCACCCTAGTAAGCCCTTCCACTAAGGATGGAGTGATCATTCCCAAGCACTGACAACTAAACTCATCCAAAGGGAGGGGGCCCAAATCCACTGAGGGAGCAACGTGCTGGCTGCACCAGCCAATTCGCCCTCACTGGGGCAGTACCCCAGTGGAGCAGCAAAACTGCTGGTGTGTGGCTCCTGTCCTCCCCTTCTGCTGGATACTGCACAGGACACTGAGACAGCATTCCTATGTCTTCTCCCCTGCTGATGTAATGGGGGCAGGGTGGGGGAGGAGCTAGTCAGCTCCCTCCTCACCTTTTACCCTGTTGCGCTGATGGACCATAGCCTTCACTTAAGCCTGCTATGAGCAGAGGGGAGGGTCATCGGTGCCTTTAAGCTTTCCCATTGGTGCCCTGAGATTTTCTTTCTCCAAAATTCTAACAATTATGCTTTGACTGAGCAGTGCTTTTATGTCAATATTGCTATAAAGTAGTGTGAATGTGGGGATTTAGAATCTTTGTGTACACTTTGCATTTTTCCATGTATAAATTAAATTAAACAGTAAGAATGTTCTTTAGCTGTTCAGCTTGGGCACTTCACAGACAGGAAGATTAACAGGTCTGTAGGGACACCTAGATAATCTTTTCCTGAATGTCAGAAAATAAAATAGTAATAAGCTGGCACCAGAGGCTTATAAAATTAAATAAAGAATCAAATGTTTTTATTTAACAAGAACTAAATCAGAAATTTTTTTCTGGCAAAGGTTTTATATATAATGCACACACAAGAAGCTGGTTTTAGAGAGGTTACTATTTACAAGTTGTTTCAGTCTCTTTACAGTTGGTGCAAGGATCACACATATCTTTAGTGCCTTCAAGTTGTTATTGTCACTTCAAGTATATGCATAATAAGGACCCACCAGTATAGGTGTATAATTTTGTTTGGCTTTCCAGTTTATGTGCTGAATCTTTAATTCAGCCCACAGGTAAGTATAACCTACATAGTTCCTCAGACACTAACTCAAAGACAGTCTCTTCTCTGAATGAGTCTCTCTTATATAGTACTTCTCAGAGAAGGACTTGCGGCTTTCCTCCAGAAAGCCCAATCCTTTCTCTCTTTAAAAATTCAACCATCCTCAAGGAGCTTCACTGCCCCATGTCTAGGTGAGTTCTCAGAGAAATTAACCAAGTTGCTGGTGTGATTAATCAGTGACACTGTGTTGTGGCTAACTCCAGGATCTTGGCACAGATTTCCTATTTTAAATCTGTCCTACCTGGCACTTAATTAGAGTAGCTCAGCTCACTTAGAACTGGCTCTCAGCCACCACAGAATGGAGCTCTAACAGAACAGCCATTCCCTCTAGCATTCAATTCCGTTCTCCCCACAAAACTGTTAGTGCTCTGACTAAGAATGGTCTGCAGTTCTCTCTAGCCAATCACGTGGAGTTCCATGTTAACCTTTTGGGCTCTCAGCATTCTACTGCCTGAGGGTGCTTAAGTGTCTGTATTCATCACACCTTTGGGCTACAGTAAGTGTGGTGCAGCCCATTGAGACTTCTCAGTGGCAGGGAGGCTTTTCGACTTCCCCACTCTGCCAGAAAGCCTCTTTGGAGGCAGCAGCCAGGCGCCCTGGCGCTTGTGGATGGGGCTGACAGTTGCTGGGAAACTTCTTAGCATGTGACATACTATGGGTGTCATCAGTCTTCAGGAGGCAGTTGAGAACAGTTTTACTTAGGATTGCAGTTTGGTTGATTTAGCTTTTATTATTGGCAGTCCTATTTGGAATTTTAAAACTGTGACTTTATTGGGTTTATAATTTTGTTTTTACTGTTTTCTTTATAACGGTTTATTAATGTTATAGGCAACCTTGAGTTCCGCTAAGGAGAAAGGCAGCTAACAAAAATTTGAATTAAATTTCAATTCCTAAGGAGCAACAGCAGGATTGGGGGGGGGGGGGGGCATCTGGTTGGCCACTGTGTAAAGCAGGTGCTAAATTTGATGAACCCTTGGTCTGAGCAAGCCAGGCTCTTCTTGTGAGGTACTGCCTGTTGTATTTTTTAAGCTAGAGGGAAATGTTGCATCAGTGATGTTACTACAAGGCATTTTGGAGACAATTAAGCATTAGTCCTTGCTGAATCCACAACATTTGTTTTGGAGTTTGTAAGTGTTATTACTTGTTCTCTCTCTCATGAACTGCAATTAAAAACGTTTTTAACTGACTCTTGATCTGCACTGCCTAAGGTCAAGATGTACACACTGGAGGAAGATACGTTCCTGTCCATCAGAATACAGATGACTACCTGTATTGATGCAAAGCAGGCCTTCCTGCTGCTTTCAGACATGGGACATAGGCATGAGTGGGATGAGCATTATGTGTAAGTACTTCCTAGAAGAGGCAGGTTGTTATAGTTGCTCTTTTGTCCAGATTGAACAAGGTCTCCAGTGTTCTGTTTAACAGGATAAGCTGACTTCAGCATTATCTTTGCAATAGCAAGGGATAAAAGGAAACACTTTTTCACGCAATGTGTGATTGGTGTTTGGAATATGCTGCCACAGGAGGTGGTGATGGCCACTAACCTGGATAGCTTTAAAAAGGGCTTGGACAGATTTATGGAGGAGAAGTCCATCTATGGCTACCAATCTTGATCCTCCTTGATCTCAGATTGCAAATGCCTTAGCAGACCAGGTGCTCAGGAGCAGCAGCAGCAGAAGGCCATTGCTTTCACATCCTGCATGTGAGCTCCCAAAGGCACCTGGTGGGCCACTGCGAGTAGCAGAGTGCTGGACTAGATGGACTCTGGTCTGATCCAGCAGGCTAGTTCTTATGTTCTTCGTGTGTATGTTGTAAAGACAATGCCACGCAAAAGCTGAGGCCCTTAGCTGGAATCTTTCCTCAGTGCCGAGTTCTTTCCTCTTGCATAATCATAGACTATTTACATAACAAAATAGGATACTGGATGGTGAGATGTAAAGAAAAAGGTTGGCTTATACATATTTTAAATAAATAAATATTGAGCTGCATGGGTCACCATACTAAAAATGAGGGAGAAGGAGGACAGGTAATAAGAGGACTCAGTTTAGTGTCCTCTTTCTCACTGTCCCAGGAAGAGTTATGTAATTCAGGAGTGGGAGACTTCAAGCTTGACTTCAAGCTGTTTTTTTAGCAGAGCTTCAGGGTCCACCAGTTGGAACTTGCTGTGAAATAGGTGAACCTCAGTTGCAATATGGCTCCCCTAGAGGGCAGTGTCAGTCACAATTACTTGCTGTGTACATGAGCCAAACACTGGGATGTTCATAAAAGTACAGATTCACAACTCAGTTACTGTGCATTTGGAAATCAGTATCTGTGAATAGCATCTAACAGTGGAAGCCGGACAATGTAGGGGCAGGAACTTCCTGTGAAATATGCTGAGGAAAAAACATTAGGTTTGTTCTGAGAACTAAATTTAAGCCAGGGAGCAAAAGTAATTGAAGTCTCCCTTTCATACCTGAGTGAAGAGCTTCTGGAGATCTACCACAAAACAGCCCAGGATCTACTGATTTAACTGTAATCTGCATTTTTTCCTGTCCCTGATCTGATTGTTGTTTCTCTCTGCCTTTTGTACAATATGACCTAAATCGTTTCACATATACTGCAAGATCTGCCTGCCTTTATTTTGCCTGTGTACACAAGAAACTTCTTGTTGCTTATGAGAAGTTATAGTTTCTGATTTCCTAAGATTTTTCCTCTTTAAAAAAATATCTTTTTTGCAGATGTGCTGAGCTGGTACAACAGGTTGACAAAGATGATATGATCTATCATGTAATTAGTCGAACCATCAGTGAGGAAAACAAACCTCAGGACTTTGTAATCCTAGCATCTCAAAGAGAACCTTGCAGCAAAGGGTACGTTGGCAAGAACTTTACCCTGATTGTTAGAGCAGCAACTGATACTCAAAGTAATATCAAGGCTCATCTGGACTTTCAGAATCTTTTTCTAAAGGTTTCAAAAGTTATGATGGTTTCTGATTTTTATAAGAACCAAAGGCAACAATCATAGACCAAATAGCTCTATGTGTTCCTGAGTAATTTACATTCAGTTAAGTTGCATGAAAATCCACTGTTCTTGTTTCAGTTTGAAAGTAGGGGGGATTTGCCTTAACCAGATTTTCTTCGTTCCAGTGATCCATATGTTGTAGCGTTCAGGTCTGTCACATTGCCAACACAACCAGCAGTTCCAGAGTACACTCGAGGAGAGATCTTATGTTCTGGTTTCTGTATTTGGCAGGAAACAGAGGAGCTCACAAAGGTAAGCATTTGGACTTCCAGGAGTATGTAGAGCAGTCAGGGCTTTGTTTGAATATTTCTCCTAGATATGGTTTCAGGTTTATACCCTATGGCAGTGGTTCCCAACCTGGGATATGCATACTTCCAAGGGCACACACCAGAGCATTTGGGGATATGCAAAAAACATTACATAATGGATTTGCTAATATGGAGGCACAGCTTTAGGGAATTGGGTTGCCGAGGGGTACACAAGTGAAAAAAGGTGGGAAACCCTTCTGTGAGGCATCCTAAAAAAGGCCTAAGCCACAAAGATGCTGCTTCACACATGAAAAGGCAGCCAAGTGGTTTGCCATGCTGCCAGTGTAACGTTTGCAGTTGTTTTGAGACATTTGTAATATCCAAGATAGTTTAAGACACATAGGTTTTACCCCATTGGGGTAAAAATGTAATTACTGACAGTTTACTACTCTGAGGTAAACTGCCTTACCCTGACTAATGACAGAATCAGTTCTGGTTATATCCTCATATCGTTGTAAAATAATTTTACACAGCTAATCTTTAAAGCTGAGCTTGAGGGGAAGAAAGGGAGAAGAAACTTATCTTATTTTGGAATCAGCTAGCCTACCTAGGAACTAACTTACAAAATGTGTTGGTTTCCAGGTGTCATATTACAACCAAGCCACACCAGGCGTGTTGGCCTACATCACAAGAAACATTGCTGGGCTGTCCTTGAGTTTTCATTCCACCTTCCAAGCCTGTGAACAGTTCCTGCAGAAGCACAAAGATGATGTCTCTATCAGACTTCAGAATCTTTAGCTGCACAATTTTATCTTTGTATAGTCTCATGGTGAACATGGCTGTAAATAATGAAGTGACTTTTCTGTATTTGTGATAGGAAAGTAAAATACTTGTTCTAATACATAAGTTACCTAGCCTAAGTTTGTGGTAGGGGCCTATCTTACTTGACTCTGATCAGAATGAGAAATTGTATTCAGGAAAGTAATTATTGGAATCTTACCAGTTATGGTTCGTGTGCCTTCTCTATTCAGGGAGTGACACAGAGATTTTTCTGGGATTATGTATGTCCTTAATATTTCTCTTGACTTCTTTTAAAGTCCTTTATTTAATTGATAGGAAAATCTGATTGTAAAGGGATATATTAAAATGGACCCACTTCTAGTGCCTTAACCAGTAGAATAGGTGCTAAATCAGTAAAGCAATTTTTTTACAGGAAATAACTTTGTATTACATCAGTGGAAGTGAAACTTCCTCTAAAGTGCCTTGTACCAAGGAAATTTGATGTTCACAAGCACCAATAGCTCAGGTTTATTGGAATAATTCTTTATTTGAAGGGTTTTAGACTTTTACACAGGGCTTAGTGGTGGGTATTCTGAGCACTGGCTTGCATCCAGGGCCGGATGCGCCCTCTGCCCTTGCCACACCCTGGAATGCCCGCCCCATGGCCCCGCACTGGCCTGCACCTGGTGCGTCGCGCACCCCCTTTCCCTTTGCTGCTACGCCACTGCTTGCATCACAGTGCATCTGCCTCTTGAAACCTTGGTTTGTCTTGCTTCTGTGCACTTTAAATAAATGCTGCAAAATGTCAAATGATGTCACATGTGAGAATTGGAAGATCTAGTCCTTTATGAATGTCTCTTCCTTACAGCTTGATTGTATACTGACATACTCCAGTCTATGTTCAGTCCAGATTGGGGGGTGGGCAGGGGGTGGGGAAAACATGCATAGGGAATGACTGCTGGAGGGGACAAAGGCACCATAGACTGGCGGTGCCGTCTATGCCGCCTTTGGTTCCCACAGTACTCCCCCACCCCACAACTGGATTGTACTGCTAGGATTGCGGTGTTAGTCTTTCTTGAATGTTGGAAACCGTCTGTTGTTTCTTGATCAGTCCGAGCTTGATAGAGATTGTGACAAAGTTATTGTTCTTCTCACAGAATTCTGGAAAATGTTCTTTTTTGTTTTTGATCGCTTGACAATTGTGGCCTGAATGTGTGATCACCATTCTGGGCATTCTGTGCATTGCTTGATCAGTCTTTTCTTTTACGATCTTCCATCAGGTTTGTTGATTTGGGCTTTGTCTTGTCTTCCATGACAGTCACGATTTTGTAAGTTTGTTGAAATAAATGGCAAGAACAGTACGTTTAAAAAAAACTGCTGTGTTTCTGTTTGTCATGAAGAGTCTGCTCTGTTGCTCCCCTGAGGAGTCTCTGCAAGATTTTCAACACTGAGTCTGTGGTGAACCTACAGTGGTGAACCTACAGTGCCAAATAGGATGGTGCCAACATTCTTTCTGAATAGATCATAGTCTTATCATAGTACTTATCATAGTGCAGCAACCCCCCTCCCACAGAGTCTGTCAGTATCCAGTTGGGTAAAACCACACAAACTGCTTCCCGTTAGAATTTTCTTGTAGAGTTGACTGTGGAAAGAGAAGTAAAGTCAGTTCCTTTTCACTCCTGGAGGGTACAGTGTTGACTAAAATAATGATCTGCACATGCTGTAGCTCTTCTGATATCAGTCATGGTATTTACTGTTTGGAACTTACATTGAACCTGAGCTCTGGCTCTCAATACTGAATCCATGTTTTACATTGCCCGACTAACTTACAAGTAAAGGAAGGCAACCACACCACTGCTGTTGGGACTAGACTATAGGTAGGCACTTCTCCTGCAGCTTATTAATGTCCCAAATTGGAAGCTTTGCTCTGTTCAGACAATCAGAAGTTTCTCAGTGTGGCCCTTAAACTAACAGGAGATATATTTATCTCATAATTAAATGGAAGTCCTAAAACTTTGCTATATACAGATATAACCAGACCTCAGTTTTTGGTGTTTTATCCCTATTTGATAAAGCAGCAAATAGGCATCTTTTAAAAAAAAATCCAGGTGAACCTAAAATAATAATCTTTATAGCTTTACTAATTAAAGCCTCCCACAGCAGCGCAATCAGTGTTGCCCCCATCTGCAGATATCTAAATCCATGGTTGAGGGCCACACATACCAAAAAGAGATTTTTCTACAAACTTAGAGGACCTCTAGGTATGCAAAAAAAGACTAAGATCTTTTAAAAAAATACAAGGGGAGGTATTCCCCCCCAAAGTAAAATACTGTCTGTGCACCTGCTGAGAGCAGGGCTGTGGGGAGGGAAGACTCACTGTGCTCACCCACAGCAGTCTGGGTAAGCTGTCAAAAGTGGGGCTGTGGAGGGGAAAAAGCCTTGGAGAGGGGAGGAAACAAAAGGTGAAGGAAATGCCGCCTCTCCACAAATTTCTTGTAGGTCTCCACTTGTCTATATACTAACAATGAAATCAGCCAAATCTAAGGAGACAAATTCAGAGACTGGAGCAATGAACGAGCAAGACCAATACAGGTTTTGGGGGAAAAAAGTCAAATCTAAAAAAGAAATTGTATTTTTTTTTTTAAAAACCCTAAAATTATAAAAGAAACAGTAGGCTTGGCCAAAGATTCTCATTTGGTGTGAGCAGTGGCATACCACCCACAGGGACATGTATGGTCACATGTCCCCAGGCGGAGGCCATTTTGTCATGTGGGGGCCCCTGGAAAATTGCCCCCCACATGGCCACACCCCTCTGCATGCGGGCCTGTCTGGGAGGTGGGACCAGGTGAGGGTGGCTGAGGAGGTAGCGGCTGTTTGGGGCTGCTGAGGCAGGAGCTGGTCCAGAGCGGCTTCCTCTGCAGGCAGGCAAACGGTGGTCTGGAAGGCAAGGCCAACTGGGCCCAGTGAAGTAGGCTGGCCTGGTGCTGCGGACCCGCCACAAAGAGACCAAGTTTGGGTACATGTAGCTTGGACAAGATAGTCAGAACCTTTTAGGTAAGAGAGTGATAACTCAAAATGCACGTTGGATTGCAGTCTTGCAATCCCCATAGTTTATTAGCCCATATATTTACACTAGGTGTTCTATTACCTGACCTGAACAAATTTCATTTGTAAAATTTTCCTTGTCCAGCCATTTGGCTATAGTACTTAGAGGTAAACCAGCAACCTTGAGGTCAATTATACTGGTTGACTTCAAAACTTAAGTTATGTTTATAGGAATCTAGTGCTTCTGATGTGTGAGATTTTAAGCAAATATTTCATGACCTTACATTGACATTTCCTGTATCTTGGTTGAGGCATTTATCATGCAATCAAAAAGTAAAATTTAATACTCACGCGCCCTCTCTTTAAACTGAGACAAAACAGGATCATAAATGTCATAAAAGATTTGTTCAGGATGACTATTCTCTCGGATAAACAGGAGATCTTCTACAGTAACTGGGTCAGTCTTTCCTTGCCATAAAGTCAAACTGTATCTAGGAAAATGAGACATTTTGGCACAGATTCGCACAGGCTGTGAAGCTAAGGGCTTTCAGTACAAGTATTCATTGGAGTGAATAGCTTCAGGCAAGGCTTTAGACTGAGAAAATGGCATTGGGGGAATAAGGGTTAAATTCTTGCTCCTTCCATAATTGATTTGGACAAACTGGCAGCCCTGTGTGGCTGAATGTCAGTAAAAACAAAACACTGGAAGATCAATGAAGAAAATTAGGTCTAAGAAAGAAACTAGAGGTGATGATGGGAGACCTATGGATGGATCTTTCCTTTGGCTTTTAAAACTTGTTAGCTGCTAGGGGGCAGAGGGATCAGATTTAAATTGTAACCATAGTACAATACTATAAACCCTGTCCTGCAAGGTCACAGTCTGAAATGGCAGTGCCCCCATGACTTCTATTAACAGTTCAAAAATGTGTAAGATCCATTTAGGCGTACCCCATTGTCAGGTCTAGCAGCATTTTTATGAACCTCTACCTGTTTTGTCTTTGGGAATCTGGAGTTTCAATTATCAACAGTTCTACTTTGGTAGACCTACTATATATTGGCTTGGATCCATCAGTGCAGCAGCAGTCACTCTGTCAGAATGGTTTTCCATCTGCAGAGGTGAGTTTTCCAATCCCCCCCCTCCCCACAGCAGACTAGCCCACAAAGTCCAGTGTCCCACAGGAGCACAATTTTGAGAAGCACAGAAGGCTGTAGGAGAAATGGCAGGTTGGGACTTGCCTTCTCTAGTGCATGGCTTCTGTGCTGCTTAGGCCAGTGATGGTAAACCTATGATGTGTGTCAAAGGTGCATGTCATGATGTTTTGGATGACACACCAGCATCCACCAACACCTGACAACAACTATGCTCCTTGTTGAGTGTGAATCATTTTTGTAATTATTTGATGTTTCTTTCTATAATATGTAGCACCACACATTTTTTTTAAATGAATATGTAAAAATTGTTTCTCTTTTGTCAGGGCGTGTGTGTGTTGAGTTAAATATTTTCTGAATTTTTGGCACACTGAGCCCAAAAGGTTTGCCATCACTAAATCAGGCCATGATTTGCTACGATGAAATGTCCAAGTCAACCCAAGGTTGCTGACATATTTTTTGGATTGCACAGGAGCTAAAGAGTGAATTTGACAGGACAACCTCTTACCTGTTAGATTGAGTCAGAAGCCAGCTCAAATGAGGCCAGGCTGGCCTTGCCATGACAGCTCTTATAGGGAAGGTGATTCGCTGACGCAGCTTTCCCACAAGGCTATGCATTTCCTCAACCATTTTCTGGGTATAGGTCTTATTTGAGAAGAAGGGGAAATAAAGAGTTGTCCAGCCGACAGAGAGAGTACAGTTTGGAAACTTCTCTTGGATGACTGAGAGGAATCTACGAATGGCAATAATAATATAGTTGTAACATTACATATGACACAAGCCATTCTTTTTCCTTGCAATATTTGAATTAGCAGGTCTTGAGACCAGTCTGGGCAGAGATTTTAGCTTAGTAAGGTTAGGGAAAAAGTGACTTCAGCACTATGTCCTCGGTGGGCTCCTACCTTAATCCCTACACTTATTACATGGGGTCCACTATGATGTGTTCACATAAGCTACTAGCCCGCAAAGTGCACACTAAAATACAGGCAGAAGCTCTGAGCTGTGAGTCATAGTAGTTCTCCAGGCACAGTCTGTGCAAAACTGGCCCAGTGAAGCTTTGCAACCACAAAAATGACTACAGCGGTATGATCTTGAGCTTTTTTACTTGGGAAATGCTGGTCTTGCTTTAGCTCAGCGTGGCAGAAACCTGTACCTTTGAATTCATTGCGAGAAGATGGCAGTTAGTTCTTTACAAAATGTCTGAAATAATTTCTCCACAGCTGATAGATGGCAAGATACTTATTTAGTACAGTGTGGTTAGTGAGTGATCTTTGCACAGATCAGCCCACTGGTGTCTTCTTTTGAGCTGGTCTACTGTTCCTTGCATGTGTGTAGATTCAACACAAGAAGAGGCACAGGAGCAGTTATTAGATTTGTGCCCACCTCTTTCCATGTATGGTTTCCATGAGTGTCAGAGTCCCTTTAAATCAAAGAAATGTTAAAGGCAGACTATTAAATACATAAATCAAATAAAACAAATCAGTTCCTTAGCACAATTGTATTTTGGCTCTGGATTCACAGATATCCGGGCATTACTGGAGTAAGCTGTAAATAAGATATTCAGTTTATTGTTATGGCTTTTCAAGTTAGAAAATGTCTGTCTTGAGATAAAGTGCTGAAGGTATTTCCTCCAAAAATAAAGACGTGCAAAATACACTATAATACAATATAAGAAAAGGTCATTTTACTCACAGGCTGGCATTGACTGCAGTGTTAATAGGCACATTGGGACCTTTCAAAATATCTGCATTTAGCCACACAGGCCTATCAATAGCCACTTGAGAGGATTTTTTGGCTAAGATATCCAGGGACGGGCCAACAGCCTTGATGGTTTTGAAATCTAGCTTGATAGCTGTATGGGGAAGGAAGACATTCTTGTGACTGAAGCTCATTTTGGTCTCACTGTTTGTCATCCTAATCCATTTTACAAGGTAGCTCTGAAAATAACCTAATATAAGATTGTATCATTATCCATACTGTGACCTAGGACAGGAAATAAACAATTCATCTTCTGTCTATCAACCAAACAAGTACTTCAGATGAAACCCTTTTGCACCAAAAGAGCCAGGAGCTTATAATTCTCACCCACCCTAACGTGCACCTCTCTTTTTATCCAGTCTAAATATACCTTTGTTGGATGAAAGCACAGCCTCCAGCCATTCCTGCAGAGAGTTGTCACTGTAGATGTCAGGTGGATGGGCCATGATGGGTTTGTCTGTTTCGTTGCGTGTGTTGTATCCTTCAGTGGTGACATCTGCTTCTAGGACCATAACATCACCTGTGTGTATGAACATAGGAGCCCTGCTGGATCAGACTAGCAGTCCATGTAGTCCAGCACCTCTCTCACACAGTGGCCAATCAATTACTCTGGAGGGCCAACAATAGGACATGGAGGTCAAGATCTTCCCCTGATGTTGATTTCCTAATACTGCTATTCAAAGGTTTACTGCCTGTGAATATGGAAGCTCCCTTTAGTTCACCATGGCTGAAAGCCACTGATAGACCCATCCTCCATGAATCTGTTTAATACCCCTTTAAAGCCATTTATACCCATGGCTGTCACTATAACATCAGACAGCAAATTTCACATTTTATTCACTCATTGAGTAAAGAAGTATTTCCTTTTGTCTGTTCTAAATCTACTGCAAATCAACTTCACTGAATTCCCTCAGGTTCTAGTATTTTTTGGAAGACGAAGAAAAAGTTCTCTCTGTCCACTCTCTATCCTGTGCATAACTTTATAGACCTCCCATGATGTCCTCCCTTAGTCATCTTTTGTAAATGGAAAAATTCCAGACTCTTCATCTTTTCCTCACAGAAAGGGTGCTCCAGTCCTCTACACATCTTGGTTCCCCTCTTCTGTACCTTTCCAGTTGTTCCTATAAAATCCTACATTAAACTTCATTAGTCACATTGTGGCCCACTCACCCAGTTGGGGGAAATCCTCCAGGAGCTGTTTATAGTCATCACCGGCTTTCATCAGCCTGAGTAATTTTGTGTCAATTGCAGACATGGCCACTACAGTGCTCACCCCCAGTTCCAGACTGTGTAGGAACACATTAAATAGTACTGGCCCTAGTACTGATCCTTGTGGGACCCCACGGCTTCTTACTTCCCTTCATTGTGATAAATATCCTTTTATTCCTACTCTTTGCTTTCTGTCATTTAAACAATTCTTAATCCACCCCCTTATCCCAATACCACTAAGCTTACTCAGGTGTCTTTGGTGAAGTATGTTATCAAAAGTGTTTTGAAAGCCCAAATATATAATGTCTATCAAGTCACCTTTATCTACAGGCTTGTTCACTTTCTTCAAGAACTCCAAAATACTGGTGAGGCAGGACTTCCCTTTGCAGAAGCCATGGTGATTTTTCTTCAATGGGCTTTGTTCCTAACAATTCTCTTTTTGATTACTGTTTGTGCTAATTTGCCTGGTACAGATGTTAGGCCAACTGGCATGTAATTAGCTGATTTTAGTGATTTGTTACATGTACAGATTAGCAGATCAACAATCTGACATTTTAGCTCCATATGAACTCTTGGGCATATGCCATGAACACCTAGAGACTTTTCAGTTTTTAATTTCCCCCAAATGTCTATAGCTTCATTTCTCATATTCTCAATTTGACTCAGTTCTTCAGACTCCCTTCCTAAAAATAGTTGCTGTGGTCTTGGTACATGCCCCACATTTTCCACAGCGAGCATAGTGGGAAAGAATTCGTTTAGCTTCTCTGCCCATCTTCATTCAGCAATTCCCCATTTTCATCTCCCCATCTTCATTCAGTAATCGTTTTATTCCTTGGTTATCCAAATGTCCAGCTGCTTCTCTCTGGCTGGTTTCATACTCTGGATATATTTAAAGAAATGTACATCCATGTGCACAATTCATAGTGAAGAATTGTTGTGGGAAGATTTTGGCCAGAAGTACCATTCCAGATTATAGGTCTGAAAGATTCAGCAAGCTTCAAAGCCAAAATCTAAATACATTTAAAGTTCATCTGTGGAAAGCATTGTATTTCGCAAGCACATACTCAAGCCACAATAGTATAATATAGTTAGCATATTGGGACTATAACTGAGGACACACATGTTCAAATCACCGCTATGTTATCACTCACTTGTACTTAGGCTAACCTACTTCTTAGGACTGTTGTGAGGAAAAAATAGAAGAGGAAAAAACAATGTATGCAACCTTGAGTTCCTTTGAGGAGTTAGCTTTGAGGAGTTAGCTTTTGCCTTTCTATCCTAATAACTATAGTAGAGGTTATCAACAGTATCCAAGAAAGCACTGTTTGTAAAGCAAAAAATGGAAGATGTATTCAACCATGAATATACAATTGATGACACAGGAGAAGAACAAACCAGTTTTGTTGACTGGAAAAATAGAGCTGTGCTAACAAAACACCATCTTGAACTCCTACTGAAATCCATATAACTGGGTTTTTGATCACCATCTACATTTGTTCTTCAGGAAAGGCCTACAGATTTTCTTTCTTCTTAAAGTATTTGTGTGATCCCTCTACATTGGGCAACTCAGTAACCTTGCCAACTGAAAGGCATCTCAGGGGAAACTTCTCTAGTCTACTTCTTCCATCAAGAGGGTTTTCAGATACTCCCCAAGAAGACTTGAATTCTCAGATAAAACAACTGATCTTGAGCCATATCTGGGAAGACTGCATAAAACTGATATGTGGAAGGAAGAGTTACATACCAGCCTTCTGGAGCTTGCTTTTCTTCTCATTTTCTTATCATAAAATGATAAGCTCTTTTAGATCAAGAATGCCATACAAAATAGAGTGTTCCATGTTGATGGAGGTGCTTTATCTGATACGACTCGAATCAATCGCTCATTCTTATCTCTACAAACTAAGCCATCCTTTCTCCTTATCATTACAGATTTTTATGCCATGATTAATTCAAGAATGATGCACTTAATATGTTAAAGTTTAGCAGAACTTTTCAGTTATGGAGGTAACACACTTTCTATTTATTGGATTAAAGAAAAAAAAACTAGGTATATGCATTCTTTGTCCACAATTTGGCTTAATTTTTTTCAAAAAACTTGAGTTGGTTTTGATAAATTAACCCTGAAGAGTATTAGTATTAGTTTATTTTTTCACTTCTATTGGCTTCAATTTAAAAAAATTTCTAGACATAACTTTCCCCATCCAGTAGGAAAGAAATAAAGGCGGATTACGCATGGGCCAAAAACAGCAGTGTGAAAATGGTGTGAAAACGGTGTGAACACTTTCACACCATCTTAAACCCTTTTACACCATTTTCACACTGCTGTTTTTGGCCCATGCGGAATCTACCAAAGTTAAACCTCTGTAAATTTAGGCTTAAAGATAAATGTAATGTCTCTAGGCAACAGTGAAGATTGTTTAGAAACACCTTCACTGAATTTAGCCCTAACATGTTTTTCCTCATCTAGAAGGGAACCTATTCTGTAATTTTTTTTAGAGTGGCACAATTCGAATGGAGAAAAATTTAATAATGGAACGTGCTAATGTATTAGCCATTGGCACATTGTTCCCCTTTCATATTCTTAAGCAGATTTGTAACTAGTTTGGTATTTTTAATAAAGTAAAGATAAAAGTTATAAACAAATATAGTGTTATTTTTTTTTAAAAAAAAGCCTAAAGTGATGATCAGCAATGAACTGTGCCAATAAATTTTGAAACTGAGATCACACATTAAATGAAATCGAAACAGGTGTGCGACGTAAAAGATATGAACAATGGAAAAACTGCATAGCACACCGACTGGCTGGTGGTGAATGAAACTCAACAAAGGAATTATATTGATGATATTTCTTATATTAATCTTAAACCTAGATACATATAACAATTCTTACTGACACAAGTTCCTAACCTCTAAGTCTACTAATAATATATATACATTTGTTACAATTCTTAAATGGCAATGGCAAGTGTCCCCTACCTCCCTTGCTGCTCCATCTGTGTCCCTCCCAAATCTGCACATTCATTGGAAGAGGATGACCATCCGAGATAGATTAGCAGGATTAACTGCTTTTTAATATTCTCATAGAATTTACCCCTTTCCCCCTTCTTTGCCCTGCTCAGTTCAGTTTCACACCCAGCACACTTAACAAAATTAAAACCTCCATACTAAACCCTGCCTCTGAACAGTTCAAGATGGTGACAAAACCCTTCACTGGCACATCTTGGGAGATATACAGGTGTCAAACCAGTGTGATTGTGGCCAGAGTACAAATGGGCATCATCAAGATGAGTCAGGAGTACAGGGCTTGATCTACCACGCTGAACCTGTCCAGTCATAGTCATCCCCCACCCCCACCAGCATCAGTGCAATATTACATTAGCAACAACTGTAAATAGTTTTTTAAAATCCCATGGAGAATGAAAATACACCCTCCCTCCTTCCCGTGCAATCTCCTAGAGCCTGATGCAGCATATAATACAGACTACATGCTGTGGTAAATATTTCCTGAAAGATTGTGATAAAAGCAGTTTTGGTTGTGTGGACAGGAAGGTAAAGATTTTCTCATCTATCCACTCACATCTGGCAGGATTTTGTCTTCATTTCATTCCACTCATGGCAATCGTGCACCCTGTCATTGGCAGACTTTTTACCAGTGTTTAAAAAATAAGTAGTTAGTGTATCACCACAGTAACATTCCACTATAGCAACATATTATCCATGATTAAAAAACAGCAACAGAAAACCCAGCAGGGGGTATTGGGCATAAGGGGAAAACATGGAGAATATCTCCATGCCGAGTCATTATAATCACTTCAGATGTCTTTGTATCCACAGTAATGAGTGCAAAATGTCCTCGTGTATAAATAACCTAAGGCTAAGCCCTCCTAAATAGCTATGACTCCCATATCTTAGATGATTTGGTTGTTATTGCTCTTGCCTCCTGCTGTACAAACTTGGGACACATGTTGGGGACTTTGGTGATGGGAGCCCCACACAAACAGGTAGTGATTTTCACAAACAGGCAAGGAGGACAGCCCACACTGTAGAGTATTTCTAATAGTGCTCTGCTCAGATCCATTACAGGTTCTCCATGCCAGAACAGACATCAAAAGAAACCCTCTGTTTCTTCATGCAACTTGGCAGTGCAAGGTCAGCAGACCCTACAAGGGTGAAGAAAGGCTGATTCCTTGTCTCAAACCATGGATGCGGCACCTGTTTTTCCTGTCTCCCACACTACGTGTTGTGCCTCAAGAATTTCTAGACTTCGAAGGATTCAGAACAAGATCAACAGGAAGTAAAACAAAATATAATTTTACTGCAAGAGACTTGCATTAGGAAAAAAGGATATCATCAAATATTTGCCCCACAAATTTTGGGGCAAAATTTTTATTTCACCCAGTAGCAAAAAAGAAAAATGGTGTTGTATGTAGGGCACCACTATCTCCCCAAATTCCTTCAGCCCCCCCCCCCCCCCAGTCTGGATTGGGCTGTTAGAAAGTAAAACTTCCATTAGATTACAGAAGAGCAGAGACTTCTTTTGACTGGCTGAGGCTATAGAAAAATTGAACCAGGAAAGGTTCCTGGTCCAGATAGTTTATTGCAGCTGTATCATATGTGTTTTGAAGATGAAATTTTACAGGTTCTACAATGAATTCTATTATGCAAGAAGGGAAGATTCCAGAGTCATGGAAAGAGGTCAATATAGCTCTAATACCCAAAGAAGGACAAGATTTAACTTTGACAAGAAATTATAGACCTATAACATGATTGAATAATAATTATTAGCTGTTAACAATAATTTTATCTGAAAGATTGAAAACAGTTCTACAAAAGTTTATTCATGAAGATCAAAGTGGATTTCTATCTAAAAGACAGTTAAAAGACAATGTCTGGACTGTATTGGATATTTTGGAATAATGAACATAATGAAAAACAAGCCACTTTGATTTTTATAGATGCAGAACAAGCATTTGACAATTTGAACGGGACTTGTTTGTTCAAGGTTTTAGAAAATATGGATTTTGGAGAGGATTTTATAAAATGAAACTGATTTATACCTCAAAGTCAAGTGCAAATAATCGTTAATAGAGATATAACTAAACTATGTGAGATACAGAAAGGAACAAGACAAGGTTATCTACTTGCTCCCCTCTGTTTATTGTTGTTCTTGAAGTATTGATTAGAGATATAATCAAGGACGTAGGTAAGGGGGGATTTCTTGGGTTCAACCCCCCCATTACATGTCCGAAGCTCCACCCCTGTTTGTGGATTTTTTGTATTTTTTGGTTTTTGGCCTGCACGGGGTGCAGTTTTTAGGCTAGCAGCACCAAAATTTCAGGGATTTGTTGGGAGACTCTCTGGATGATACCACCCAGGTTTGGTGAGATTTGGTTTTGGGGGTCCAAAGTTATGGACTTCCAAAGGGGGTGCCCCATCCCCCATTGTTTCCAATGGGAGCTAGTAGAAGATGGGGCTACACCTTTGAGGGTCCATAATTTTGGCCTCCATGAGCCAAACTTCCCCAAACCTGGTGGTATCATCAGCAGAGTCTCCTAAAGATATCCTGAAATTTTAGTGCTGCCAGCTTAAGAATTGCACCCCTGACAGCAGGCACCCCCCAAAATGTGAGGGTGGGGGCACAAAACTCAGATTTTGCACCAGACTCCATTTTCCCTAGCTACACCTCTGCCCAGAGGGGAGGGAAGAAGGGACTGCTAGCTGCTGGCTGGAAGCCCAGCCAGTGGGGGAGGGGGCAGAGCAGGTGGGGCAGGGGAGTCTGCCATCCCTGGCCTCAGAGAGCTGCTTTTATAAGCACTGAGGCTGGGGCGGGGCTTGGGGAGGTATGGCCATGCCCCAGGGGTGGGGGGGGCATGGCCCCCCCAACCCCCCATAAAAAATCTATACCTACATTCCTGGATATAAGACAAGATGAGAGAACTAGGGATATAAAAATTAAGATACCCAATAAATTAAGAGCCTTTGTAGATTACTTGATGTTGGTTTTGGAAAACCTTTCAGGGAGTTGAATTTTTAATGTGAAACTGAAAGAATTTGTTGCATTAGCAGGTTTTTAAATTAATAAACAGAAAACAAAGATTTTAACAAAAAAACATGGGTCTAAAAGATCAAATGGAGTTGATAAGGAAACCGGGATTTAAGGTTGGAAAAAAGGTGAACTATCTGGGTATTACACTGACAAATGTGAATTGTATGTTATTCCCAAATAATAATTAAGATAAACCATGGAATGAAGTAAAAAAAGATTTGTCAAAATGGAATAAACTTTAGCTATTGTTGTTGGGGAGAGTTTCTGTGATTGAGAAGAATGTTTCACGCAGAGTGTTATACTTGTTTCAAATAATACATTTGTTAGCAAATGACATTCCATTTACACAGTGACAGAAAAATATATATCAAATTTTTTTTGGCAAAGGAAGAAACTTTGGACTAAATATAAAATTCTATAAGCTGCAAAGAAAAGAGGAAGTTTACTTGATTTGAAATTGTATTTTGTTGCCTGTTGCACAGTTTGTGTGGAAGAATGAGTTTTGTTGACAAATGGAAGACTGAGCATAATATACAAATAGAACAATATGTGGTTGAAGAAGTTTAAATTGACATTAAGTTCCAGTGTTAAAGAGAATTTTAATAATAATAATAATAATAATAATAATAATAATAATAATAATAATAATAATAATAATAATATATTAATTTTCCTATACCGCCTAACCCTCAAAGGGCTCTGAGTGGTGAACAATAAGGCCAAAAAGGCAATATACAATGATAAAATATAAAACATATAAAGCATTTTTAAAAAATTAAAACACAGGAGCAGCAACACACAGAAATTGTTGGTGGTGCCCAATCCCACGCTTGGGAGAGGACTTGGCAGAATGCCGAGAATGGTGCAGATGAAATAATCGGGGGGCATCACGGAGGATGGCAACAGATCTGTTGTATTGTTGGTGCATCATTGGCAAAGAAATTGGCAAGGATGTATAAAAATGGTTCAAACGTATGTTGGAAATGTGATCATCATGAAGGGACTTTTTAGCATTTATCATAGACTTGTAACATAACTAAAAAAATGTGGATACAAATACATTCAACAACTCAGATGATTTTAAAGACACAAAATAATCCAGAGGCTTTTCTTTTGGGTTTTATGGACAGTCAGTTTGAAAAAAAACACAACAACCCAGAACTTTATCTTTATATATGACATTACCAGCAAGAATATTATATGCACAAAAATGGAAAACGTCATCTGTACCTACAACTGAAGAATGGCTTGTGAAGTTGCTAGAATTGATGTAGATGACTAAACTTACGTCTTTGATTAGAGAAAAGAACTTATCGAAGTTTTTTGATGACTGGAAACTTTTTTGATAAATGGATAACTGGAAAATTTATTGATAACTGGAAACTTTGGGTGTAAAACAGAAATAATGAATTGATAATTTGTGGATTTGAGGAGTAGAATAACAATAAAATAGATATAGTAGAGAAAAATGTAATAACAATAAAGAATTAATTTTACATTTGTAACTAGAGAACAAGTAGTAAACTTTTAGTGTATTTATACATGGTGCAGATAACATTGGGAGCCCCTCCCTTTTCCCCGTTATATGTATTTTTTAAAACCTTTGTTTTTAAAGACTTAATAATAAAGAGAGATAAGACTTTAAAAAGAGAGAAATAGAAGTTTGTTAGGATATACAGGGACATGATATGAGATTTGGATGGCACACCAACTTATAGTATGACAAACTGTTAAGTCAATAAGGATTTTGAAAAACCGTTAAATCAGACATGCAATATACTGAGAATATGGGAAAAATATAAATCTACATTGTGTCAGAAAACATTGTTATGACTCTCATCACCAGAAGCATTACATAGACAGAAACAATAGTTGAAAATAGGTGGTTAACATATTGTTACATACTAGAATTTTCTCAAGAGGATTGCAAAATGAAACCAAAAGAAGATTTAGTAGCAGAAGGACATGCTTGTCATTGATTTTTCTATGCACAATTATGAGAAAGATTTAAAGAGGATAAGAGGTCTCATGATTTTGAAGACTCAAAGGCAAAATCTGAAGTAGAACTATGTAGGAATGATAATAATGTTATTGCCAAAATGTATAAATTGCTGTGGGAATTTGAAACACAGGAAGAATGAGTGAAAGAGTGAACAATGGACCAGTAACTTTGGGTACAATATACAAATGGATCAATTGGAGAATATGTGGTTAAAGGCTCTTAAATGTATAAAATGTTTCAAATGTGTATTGTCAAAATGTGTTGGAAATGTGTCAGAATGTGAAAATCATGAAGGTTCATTTTATCACTTATGGTGGATTTGTAATAAATGTTGAAAAAATTGAACACAAATATGTTTAATAATTCAGAAGATTTTAAAGACTAATATTCAAATGAAACCAGAGGCTTACCTTTTAGGTCTTATGGACAAATAGTTTGAAAAAAGAAATGGTCATTAGAATACCTTCATATTATCTTATATTGGAAGAATTATTCTTAAACATTGGTGCAGGACACCCCTGGTTGTCATGATTATCCCCCCTTCCCCAGATTTTGTAGAACATCCAATTTAACGGACAGATTGGTCTATGATTGTTTGCCTCTATTTAAAGATCCCTATTTTGATTTTTTTTCATCTAGAAACTTCAAGGAAACTTGGGCTCATTCCGCACATGCAGAATAATGCACTTTCAAACTGCTTTCAGTGTTCTTTGAAGCTGTGCAGAATGGCAAAATCCACTTGCAAACAGTTGTGAAAGTGGTTTGAAAACGCATTATTTTGCATGTGCAGAAGGGGCCTTAGTTTCCTTGAAGCAGAATTAGAATTTTGTCTTAGATTAGTGTATATGCAACCTGGAACTCAGATTGGGCTATGTTGTGTAGGAGCAGCTTTTGCTGTGAAGCACAATATTGCTTTCTTACATTCTTTCTTACTTATTTTGGTATGTCTAGCCATATACACCTTTAATAGAAAGTTGAAAGCTCAAATCTTACTCTTTAAAGCTTGTTCCATCTCACTCTTTTTGTTCGCAGCATGGTGCCAGCTGACTAATAATCCATCCTTTTGGTCTATTCTCTTCAGGTTTAGCAGATAATCCAATACATTTCCGGCAGTGCTGAAAATTGGCTTGGGTGCCAATTCTGAAAGATAAAGATAAAGAGATAAATTGTAAGGAAATATGGGGTGCTCCTGATAAAAATAAGGCCAAAATATCATTGGACTACAGGAGATATATATCACCAGCTCAGCTCTGATCCTAAGGCACACCATGGGAAAGGAAGTTTAACTCTAGTTTGGAATCCTGTGGGAGATTACAAACTGAAGTTGTAATTGGTAGGGAAACCAGAATTTAAAACTAGGTTTGGGCTAACTGTGGCTTGGCTTGACTTCTACAATGTTCTTCTCCCAAAGTCCAGTCTGTACCAAGGACAAAACCAACCAAACACCCCTAAAGTGCAGCCAGATTGTTTGGAAGCTCAATTATTTGGGATCTAAATTACAAGTTGTGCAAACCATGGTTTGATGCTGTGTCTGAATTAAGTCCCTTTCTCCTTTTTGGACCAAGAATGGTATTCAGCCTGTGAAGGATTATGGGTTGGTATGGACCCATACCAGTCATGGTATGGACCCAGAACAGCTTATACCATTCTCCTCTCCTCCATTTTATCATCACAACTATCATGTGAGGTAATGTGGCAGGCTACCCTGAAACAAACTGCAGGGCAAGGCAGGCAGCAGTGGCATACTGCCCACGGGGACATGTGGGGTCACATGGTGCCCGTCAGCCACAGCCATGTCTCCTACCAGCACCAGGGAGAGGGTGGGCGTGGAGGTTAAGAAGGGAGATTCAGGGTCACTGGCTTTGGGGGAGGGGGTTTGGGTGGTTTAGCTTATACTTGGCTCGGGGATTGGGCGGTTTATAAATCCAAATAATAAATAAATAAATAAATAAAATACCTCAGACTGTGGAGCTGAAGGGAAGCGGAGAAACTTTCACCATGGGCCAGGGCTTGGGATGGGCAGGGAACGGGCTGGGCTGGCAGCACCTACAACTGACCACCCCCTTTTCTCCAGAGGTGCATTTGCAGCTCTTTGCACAGGAGCTGAGCAGTGCCCCAATGTTGCTTAGAGGAGAGATCAGTGGGCTGCTCCCCCCTTTTCTCCACCCCCCCCCACACACACACAATGGGCACCACTGCAAATTGCCCTGGGAGTGGGCGATTCCCTTCGGGTTCCTGCACTTCCTCCAATGAGGTGGCTGGAAAGCGCCTCCTTCCTGCCCCTCAGAACGCTGGCCCAGCAGATCCCAAACCCCCAAACTGGTTTCTGTGGGAAAGGCAGGAGTGACTTCTCTGCAAGGCAGCCAAACCTCCACTGCCCCTCCATCCCCCCCCCCAGGGCAATTCTTCTCTGGGACTTTTGCAAAGCGCGATTAACATTAGATGGCTTTTGAAATATTACCGTAGTACTGTTATAACATGCTGCAGTACTCACAGGGAGACATAGAAATGACATGTATATTGCAGAATAGAGATGCAAACTGTTTCATTGGCGTGTGTCCCTTAGCCGAGGCTTGGTTAACCAGCCACTGCAGATTAGCAATTTTTGACTTATAAGCAGTATAAGCAGACAAAATAAGCAGTATAATCAGGGACTGTTATCAAGAGATCAAAGGTCTTCCTGGGGTCTTGAATTTCTTGTGTTAAATGGGGTGCTGTGTATGTGTTGCATTCTATTTAATGCTGGAATTAAAGCCCGCTACATGGTAAGAAATACAGCAGGCCTAGATAGGGTGGGGGGTGAGGGCAGATAGGGGACTGGGAAAATTTCCCCCACACCCCTCCTCCTTCCCCCGGGTCCTTACACTGACTTCAAGATCTGGTGCAAAAAAAAGTTGTTTGGTCGTGGCGGGGGGAGGGCGGCTTCCCATATGAGGGGTGGGCAGTGGTGGGATTCAAATAATTTAACAACCGGTTCTGGTGGTGGGATTAACAACCTGTTCCGGTAGTGAGATTCAAATAATTTAACAACTGGTTGTTTACAAGCACCATTTTAACAACCGGTTCTGCTGAAGTGGTGCAAACCTGCTGAATCCCACCACTGGGGTGGGGGCAGAAAACTCAGATTTTGCACAGGGCTACATTTTACTTGGATATGCCTCTGCAGGCAGACCTTTGGGTCCAGCAGCAAGAAGAAGAAGAAGAAGAAGAAGAGGAAGAAGAAGAAGAAGAAGAAGAAGAAGAGGAGGAGGAGGAGGAGGAGTTTGGATTTATATCCCCCCTTTCTCTCCTGCAGGAGACTCAAAGGGGCTGACAATCTCCTTGCCCTTTTCCCCTCACAACAAACACCCTGTGAGGTAGGTGGGGCTGAGAGAGCTCTGAGAAGCTGTGACTAGCCCAAGGTCACCCAGCTGGCGTGTGTGGGAGTGTACAGACTAATCTGAATTCCCCAGATAAGCCTCCACAGCTCAGGCGGCAGAGCTGGGAATCAAACCCGGTTCCTCCAGATCAGAGTGCACCTGCTCTTAACCTCCTACGCCACTGCTGCTCAACTGGCTGGAGCAAGTTGCAACCAAAGACAGAAAGGTGCAGCCAGGACAGCCTCAGCAACAGGGCAGCCTTTGTGGTTTGGTCCAGGGAAGTTCAAAAGGTGTGGAGACAGTGAGCAATCCTGGGTAGAAAAACAGTGGCTCTCTGGGCCCAAGTGTTTACCATTTGATTGTTCACATAATTAATCCAGTCCCAGGAATACCCCTGTTAGTATGGAAGAATTTTAAGTAAAGTGTCGTCTTTTATTGGACCAATTTGTGTAGAAGAAAACAAGATTTCAAATTGTACAGAAGTCTTCCTCCTCATCTTCTGCCTGTTGAACATGACTTCAAAGCATACTCCTGAATAAACCTAGTTGATCCAATGAAAGAGATCAGTTTAGAAGCTTAAGTTGTAACAATGTCATTGTTGTTGGGCCCAGCGAGGTAACCACTCTCTAGAAAGCTGATCTGTGGAAAATTTCATCATGCATAATTTTAATGTTTTTGCTTGTATCCCTTTTCTACACAGTTGCCTCTTGCAATATGGATTCTACAGCACGAATATTTAGGACAGTCCTCCCTTACCTGATATACCAGTGTGCCTAGCCAGCATGACAGCAAAAACTGTGAAGCCTGACCGTGCAGTCGCTCACAGCCATTGTGGGAAGCCCAATGTCACCCACTGGGCTTACGATTCTGGTTTGCTTGATTTAGTACCTGGAGGGGAGTCTCTGTTGACTGTCAGATACACAGTGAGAGCGATGCAGGCAGAAATCAGGACTGCAGTAGAGATCCAAGCAGCCGCGGCTCCCTTCACACCAACAGAAGAGCACTTCATCATGGAAAGTGAAATGCTGCAGACGTGTACCAGCTCCTTGGCAGCTATTGTCTAGAAAAGTGCAGCTTCTTTCCAGAAATTAACTGAGATGATAAATAGAGGTAGAAGATGAATTCTGAATTATTAAATCCTGAAATCAGAATCCAGTAATCTTAATGCAGTAGATTCATTCTTGTAGATGTCTCCTTTTAACCCAGTGCAATTATCTTCTACAGTTTAGAGCTAATTAAAAAGTAATACTTCAATATTGCCTTGGACTTGTTTGTTGTAAATACTATGGTACCTTGGAGAAGGTTCCTTCTAATATTTATTTTACTCAATCTGGTACTTTCTTGAAGATTTTTTTCTAACAAGTCTGTCCGGGCACGGCCCTGTCCCCAGCGCCCGGACTCAGCACAGCAGGCAGGGCAAGGGCTGGCAAAGGGAGAGACAGCAGGATAACAGCAGACAGAGTAAAAGCCAGCAGAGTGAGTGTTGGCAGGGAGGGGCCTCTCACAGCTGAACCAGCTGTGAGAGAGAGTGATGAGCTGCAGCTGGGCCAAGAGGAGGAGTAGATAAAAGGAGAAGGGAAATGGGCCTCTGGAGCTGTCGCTGCAGCAGGGACTGGGGAGGGCGTTGGCAGGGGAAGGGAGTGGTAGAGAGACAAGGAGCTTAGAAGGGGTGGCTGCCCAGCGCTGTGGGGAAACAGGCTGGTGAGCCCCGGGCTTCACACCAGCTGCTCACCCACCCCACCCCTGTGAAGCATAACAGGGTGGGGCAAGGAAGCTGGGGAAGGGGAGAAGCAATCAGAGGGCTCTCTTCTGTGAGGCAACAGAGAGAGAGGAGTCAGGCAAGCCGGTGGCTCTGGCAAACAGCTCCGGGACCCCAGGCCAGGGTATGGGAGGAGGGTACAAGGCATAGCCTAACGCAAGGCGCCCTGTGGGCAAGACTGTTCCTTGGCCCTCAGGGCCAGGCTAAGATAACATCGTCTGGGGAGTCCAACCCCCAGGTCAGGGAAGGTGGGTTGGTACAGCCACCTGCGGGGCCGGGGAAACTAGGGGAAACGCCACAAAGTCTTCATAGTCTTATTTTCTTTACATAATCCGACTAAAATTGCCTTCTAATACTACCTTCAACTCCTTCCTTATAGGATATTTTTCTTGATAACAGAAGATTGCTGGAGTGGCAAATTTATGGTCTAAAATAATCATAGAAGGTTTACCTGAAGCCGCTCCTGAGCTCTATAACTCAAGAATAACTTTGCCCAGTTTATATGGAATCTGCCCCTCCTCCTTTTTGTGTCCTGCAGGCATAGCAGTATCTTCAGGCCAAAGTCTGTCTCTTCAGTCCCTGCAAGTGTGGGAAAATGTTCCCTCCCACCAAGAACTTGATACAGTCGGGGCACTTGTGCACAGGCCGCTGTTCTTAGCTGACTCAAGGATGATTGATTCTCATCTTCAGAACTACACGAGGCCCCAAAGGAAGTGCCTGCGAGCTGTAAATGAACCAATTCAGAGTAACACTGACTTTCACATTGCAAAGATTTCCTTAAGAGAAGACATTCATCTGAAAAGCTTCCGTTAAAAATTACGGTTAACTAACTACACACTTACGAGGAATTGCAAAAGGTTCAGGTCTCATAACTATAACTACTGAATTCATCCCACTGTACATACAGGTGTCCTGAGACGTGCCTGTGCAAATCCTGCTAAGGCCCTTAAGCACTGTGCTTGCTTAGCATATCCCAAGGCAGAGCTGGGCTTACAGGACGTAGGCTGGGTCAGATCATCTGGTGCTCTCGTTTGATGAAAACTATGGCAACCAGGTTCAATCTGATCCAGACTGCAGCCATACACAGCCTTGTTATAAAGGAAGTGTATCGTCACAGAGAGTTACTATGGCTAAGCATCTCTTTTCTATAATCTTCTGCTTGTCTACTGCTGTTCCAGGCCAATACACAATGGTGTTTTGCATCTACTTGACCTGGTCTTAGGAGAGACGGACTGTTGTAGTCTTATCTGAACAAGTTCACATATTCAAACCATCTACATGGGTTAGACTGCAAGTTCAGTGTGTCTTATTGCTCAGTATACAGGCAAGTGGTCTTCTAATTATTCCATCTAGCTGCCAGATAGTTTTGCAGTTACAGAGTATGCCATTATACCCCCACAGCTAATCAGAGGTTTTTTAAAAAAACCATGCCTCCACGTAACAGAGGAATCCAACGGCCAGGGTGAGTTGCAATACTTTGTATGTGCCTCAGCGAGCTTGCATTTTGTGAATCACTAGGCTTGTTTCAACCAAATAAGAGACCAGCTGGTTTTATTTCCAGCTTTCCAAATTGCTTTAATGTGAGAAATAGTTGCAGTGTGCAGAGGGGGTACCTAAAACTGAAGCAGCAGCTTATAGCTAGAGGACCAAACTGATACTTATTACAGATCCAAACATTAGGCTTGCATTTCTAATAAATCTTGGTGTTACTACAATGGTCATGCAACACATATGTCCAGTAGGAACAAGACATTCTGCTGTACATACTTTTTCACAGCTGTCACTCCAAATATTGTCCTTGAATTTATGTTGCAAGACTATATGCATGTGGTAAGGAAATACTTTCAGACCAACAGACTGAAAATAAAGTATGGCTAAAGATTGATGATAGCTTAGAGAGGTGGGTCCTGAGCAGATTCGATTTGATTAATTTCCAAGGCCACCATGTGCCAGGAATCACAGTTCTCCTCAAAACCGCCCTTCTACTGCCACCTTCTGGTTAACAAGCTGTATAGTTTCTATTTGGTTTTGTTGCACAACATTCTTTGCAGCACTCTGAAAATTCACTCTCAAGGCTTGAAACGTAGGGTTTTGCCTATCAGTCTCCCTCTCTCTTTCTTAGCCTTTGTAGCGTCCATTCTCCTTTACTTGAAAATAGCACAATCATGCATAACTGGCTTTCATATCCAGAATTACATATGGCACCCTTCCAAGGTCCATGTTCACCATTATCTGACCCTCACATTTCTTCAAAATAGTGCTTCATCTAATGCCTGCTTTATGACCACATCCAGATGTTTCTGAGGAACAGAAGATTTATAAAATCCTTGAGGCATTTTATAAATTAATTACCTTTACCTATTTGAGATAAATCAAAATATTATACATTCTGAAATTTGCCTCTTTCATTTGTAAAGGAAAAGTCAACTTAATCCCTGGAACAGTGTTTCAAGTTTTCAAAGTTCTTCACTTACATTACCTTCTAAGGCCAAGAAGTATTTGCCACAATTGTCATGTCTGGAGAAGTGAAAAATCAAATGAAGACATGAGGCCCATGCCAGCTCCCCTTCTCCCTCTTTTCCAGGAAACTTGTTAGCACAAAGTTCAACAGGGCCCAAGTTCAATCCCAGCATGCATGGGAAGAGTGGAGGGGGCAGGCAAGTCCAGCAAGAGAGGAGCAGAGGAACCATTGGAAGGAGGATCATTGTAGGATTGAATGTAATGGGCAAGAGAAAAGGCCTCACCTTCCTTTGAAGTTTCTAAAGAATTTCACCAGAATTATTTTGAAAAACAACGTTTAATTAAAATATTTATATTTGACACTTCCATGTGACTCAAGGTACAAATAACAATTTAAAATGGTGCAATTTAAAACATACCAACACCCCCTCCCCCCAGCCCTTTCCATATAAAATACTTGCAGTCCATACCTCATGGAAAGCCCAAGAAACTAACAAGGCCTTGCAGTGCCACCTGAAGATTTTTGGTGAAGGCTCCCTTCTACCTGCTCAGGGAGCCCATTCCATAGAGTGAGCTAAAATGGAGAAGGAAGAGATTCTGCTTGAGGCCAGGTGGGCCACCTTGACTGGGGGAAGAGCCAGGAGGGGGCAGATTGAGAACTGTGCTTGGCACACGGGACATAGCTGAGGAGAAGGTCCTTCAGATAAGTGGCTGTGTCAAGGCATAGCTGTACTCAAATTCCTTTGATTCCCATGCTAGACTTCAATTTGTAAATCAGTACTGACCCCCCCTTCCAAAAAAAGAAGTTCAATCTGTCTATGGCTTGCAAACACAATAACTTGGGACTAGAGAACAGACTGAGGTGAGTGTTGAGGGGAACTAATTTATAACCCTGGTTCTTCTAAACTAGTCACCTATTGATCTTGCCAAATTACAGCTTACAAGCGCTCTGTTTTATGAGCTCCACTTTTCAGGTTGAGGTTAAGATTGAAAGAGCTTATAACAGCTCTATTAGAAAAGTTTTAAGGACCATAGTGAATGTAGTTATTATTGGCAGTGCCCGACATGCTGAGGCCCTAAACTGTGTTGAGATTAAAAGGTTCCATAGCATTCTCCCCAAACCGCACTGTTAGTAAAATGTTGTAAATTATTTTGTATTAAGAGACCCTACCCTGTATTTCTCTTAGTTTGTCTATAAAGCTAGATCAGATTATTGATGAAACACATGACAGCTTCAGGTCTCTACTACACTGGTATATAAATGTTATAAAGATACAGATGGCTAAATCATAGGAAATGGAACTGTTCCAAGTTTTGCCATGTATCTAGATCTCCATAGAGTCATGCAGGTGACGGCTTCATCTGGAAGCTGAGTTTCCCTCAGCCCCGTCTCCACGTGCAGCCAAAGGGGGAGTGCTGGGGGATCAAAATGTTGGGGTCGCCAAATATGCAGCAGCTGTTCCTTTGGCTCAGTTCTGGGTCCCATGGAAAGCCAAGCAAGGCAGGCTCACCAAGCGGGAGGTGATAGCAGGAGTCGGGATCTCGGTCCCACCCTATTGCCTTGAGATGTGATTGCAATAGTCTTCCCCCACTTGGCCTCCTGCCCTACTAGCTGATTGCGAGTGGGTGCCCTGCAGAACAACCACTTTCTTGAGGGCAAAGGGGGGAATTTGCACCCCATTCTCCTGTTGATTACTTGGGGACAAGTTGGCATCTCAAGCACATGCATAATAGGCCAGGGCCACCCTGTATGCAAGGATTGCATTGTAAGTTAGAACAGCACCACTAGTTGGATTACTGCAGGCAAGACATAATCATTATCACCCTAAAAAGGAACAGCTGGTGCTGATACAGGAAAGGGTAGATAAGCACAGGGAAGGAAGGGGAAAGGCAGAAAAACTCTTTCGTCCTTTGTGCAAGGAGGGTGGTAGTTAAATTAGGGCATGTAGCCCTTGTTTTATTCAGTACTGAAATAGTTTTTAACCAGCAGTGCAACTACCTGCAAAATTGTTTTTTCTGTTCCTGTTTTTAACTGCTGTGAATAAAAGTGGTCGGACTGTGGCGTTGCCAGCAGTTGGATTTGTTTTGCTTTCTTCCTGAAAGTGAAAGTGTTTCACGGAGAAGGCTGCTTTGGGAGAGGAGAGAGAGAGAGAGAGAGAGAGCCTTCTAGAGAAGCTTGTGGGCTGTTCGCCGTCCGGTTTGCGAGACTGCACAAACACCAGGATAGAGGGCTTGGCTTGTACACACCCACATAGGAATGGTGCTCTGAACCATGCCCCCTCCCTTGAGCCCTGGGAAGCTTTCCCAAGGCCCACCTTCCTGTTTGTGCTGTGTTACTGCCCCATGGTCTTCTCTTCAGCTGTTCACATGCATGTAGTGCGCTGCAGTCTTTTTGCAGCAAAAAAAGGATAAAAGGTTCATTCCTGAAAATAAGTGGAGAATTATTCCTCTAGGAGTCAACTGCTAACAGTGGTGGTTTGGCTTGTTGCTGCTTGGGAAGGAACAGCTTTTTGTGCTAAATGCAGCCAATTCATATCTTGCTTTGAGATACTGTTTTCCAATTACAAGATGTCTATTGACTCACATTTGGATGAGTACTTTCTCAAACAGGACCTTATTAAGTTTAAATATTTGCAGAGGCTAACAGAGCTGTTCATAAAACATCAACCACAGGCTGAAATCCTTTCTAGTCTGGTAATGTGCTTCTGGCTCTTAGGTATGCATTAGAATGAATAAATTCAACCGATTAAGAGAAACTGTAGCCTCTTGATCCTTAAGTGGCTTTTGAATAAAAAAAGTTTGACATATTGACCATAAAGAGCTGCCATAATAGCTACGCATCTGAATAACTGTTCTTGAGTGTAATCGGATTGATTCTTGCGTGAGAGATAAAATACAGTTTTATTTAAGTCTATGACATTACCAATTTTTTCTTGTTTAAGCCTTCTATACACAAGATATGTTCTGTTTTTGCTGTGAAATCAACAAGAGTTAATTTCTCCCACAACCTAACTAGAAATATAGTTATCTTCCATGTATTGTGTCCATTTCTTTATTTTGTGACTAACTATACCCTAACTCTTGCAACAGCTGGTGATTTCAAATATTAGGCTTGTGCAATCTTAGCTGCACTTTATTCGTTGCACAAGGACCTGTTGGGGCTTTGGGAAGGTAGATTATTGCTCCTGCAACTTTCCCAATGGGTGTAATAATGCAAACCACTATGTACTAGTTAACCTTGTGAACAAACACAAGTGTCTTTTTAAACATTATATATATTATTATCTCTCAAAGTTCCACAATGGATTCTCTAAAGCAAATTGTTTTCACTGATATTTCAAGTTATCACTCATATTTCACAATAGTATACAATTTTTCAAAATAATACAAGGTGAATGCAGTCACTCTAAAGAAAATATATATGGTAGACATCAAAGAATTATAGTATCAATAATACATTCCATACCTCAGAAATTTCTTAAAAGTTCAGGACAGAATGCAAAATCGCCAGTAGCCTCTTGTACAAAATGTGTCAATTTCAGCTATCTGAGTATTTAAAGTGTTTCTTCTGCTCCCCTATAACGTACAGAATCAAAACTTAATTAACATCTAGCCCTAGAAATAAAACTATAAAAAATACACGTTTCAAGCATTTCTGTTCAAATCTACTGGGACTCCAGAGGCGGCTTGTTCTTTGCTGTCTAGGTAACTGGGCCAGATTGAAGGGAATCCCAAGGTCAAACCAACTGGGGTTTGATTAGTCCAAATATACATGTGCCTTTAAGTTTGTTGCGATCTGGAATTATATATATTTTCTTCAGGGTGACTGCGTTATAACAATATATAAAATGTTTAAAAAGACAACTGTGTTTGTTCATGAGGTTGACTAGTAATAGAGTAGTTTGCATTATTACAGCCTAGGTCCCATCTGCACAACACCGGGAGAGCGGGTTGCAGGTGGGATAAAGTAACTCACTCTCCTACTGTCCCATTCGCATGCCTCTGTGCAGGCAGTGGAGTCCGTGGAAGCAATGCGGGCTGCTGTTGCACTTTTGCATGGAGGTGTGTCTTAAAAAACCCAAAACCCTCACTTCCATTGCTGCATAGCTGCGTGGGGAGGACCTTTAAAAACCAGGAGGCAAGCGCAAGCAGCTGTACTCCATGTTAAAACAAGAGGATTGCGGGTAGCTCAATTGAATAACCTGTTTGGGGGGAAAATGTGGGGCAGCCTCACTTTAGGGGCGGGAGCTGTGTGAAGCCCCCCCCCTCGAAATGGGTTTTTCCTCACCCCCATTCCAGGTTTTTTGGCCCGTGCAGAAGGGGCCTAAGTGTACCGATCCCCTTCATATGATGAACATTCCCAATGGGTGCTGTTTTTCCAGTTAGTTTGGAGGATTTCTCAATGGTTATGCTGACAGCTGATGTTAAGAGCCTCACAGCTAACTATAGCTTCCAAGCAGTTTATATACCCCTCTAATTTGAAGCCACTGTCATGTGCACATGCGTGCTTACACACACTGTATTCAGTAGTCCAAGTCCAGTCCCAAGACAGTTCTCACGGGTATCAAATGTAAAGGGGTAACACACCTGACATGAATCCAGGTGTCCAGGTCAAGGCCAGAATGAAGATGGCAACACACATGGCTAGGGGCAGTGGCAAGCAGACTTGTTGCTTCCATCCAGCCTTCTGTTTCCCAGCCTCTTTTAACAGGATGCTGATCAAGCAGTTAGAGGTGGCCTGCAGCTAGGTCACTGCATTAGACTTGCTCCTGCAACACTCCTTTTTGCTATTGAGGTCTGGGCAGTTCAGGGCTGCCACATGCTCACTATGCCTTCTTCTGTGCTACTCACAGGGATGCAAGGGAGAGCAAACTCAGCTCCCTGTAGTCAGTTTGGAGCCAGAAGGCTGATGACTAGAAATCTAGGAGCTTCCAAGCTGGTGAAAAATAAATAATGAGCCAGAGACAGGATCTAATTTACAGAAGGGAAAAGAACCTGTCTGGCTCTAGTGTGGACTTTAATTAAAACATTTGTATAACAGAATCACAACTCTTAATCAACAACAAAGTATACATATTATAAATAACAACAAAACAATGAATAATACACACTTAGAGGATCCCAAGTACAATAATATCAAGTCTCTGTAATTAAAGGTATCACTTTGAAAGAGATCCACTAATTGTGTAGATGTGAAGGATACCAAGTGTCTGATGCCTGTCAATACTCATCTTCTGTGGATGAGCTTCATGTACTTATAGATGAACGTACAAAACATCAGGATGTTGATGGAGAAGTCCTTGGCTAGTGGACAATAAAGGTGAGAGTATTGACCCAGGGGAAAAAACAATACTTTCGACTGTTATGTCTTCTTCAGCCACTTTAGGCACAATCATTAAATATAAATATACAAATATATTTTCCAAGCTGGTCCCTGGTTGTAGCTCAGGGTCTAATCCCACAACCTCTGTGCTGGTTTCCAGTTGTAATAGTCGAATGTGGATTTGTTTTGATGAAAATATTTATTAGGAAAGATGGGCAGCTCAGTTCAGAGGAGGGCATGTGAATCCTTCTGGAGCTGGCGCAGTTTAGTACCAGTGTGGGTACTACCAGCACAAGGGGCAAATGCAGTGGTGGAGTACTTAACCTAGTGTCTGGCACTGCAATGGTCCATAGCACCCAGTCCAAAAGCAGCTACAATTGCCTAGGCTTGCTGGCACAAAACGCTGTGCCGACATGGCCAGAGGCAACCTTAGTGAGCCTCCACTGTCAACTGGACCCCGTGTACCAGCGTAGCCATGATGGCATATCTCTATTCCCTCCCATGGGGGATTCTTGGGGCTTTTTTGTTTTTGTTTTTAAAAACTTGTTTGGGCTCCCCATGCTGTGGGAAAGCCCTTTGGAGGGAGCCGGGCAGCATCAGAGTGGCACTGTCCCCACCCACCAGGCCCCTCTGGATGGGGCTGTAAGACAAAATTCAAGAAAATTGGCACAGATGATTTTTAAAAAATCAAACCAAGGCATCTATCAACATTCCCATTTATATCAATCATGAACAGTTGGATGTGGGTCTTATGCATATAGGCTGATACACCGGGCCACACCTTTCCAGTGTCATAGTTTTGCACTGATTTTGTTACATGAACTAGTATTTGGTTCCTGTACAATGAAATAGGAGCTCTGTTTAACTCCATACAGAAACAATTCTACTTGCCCCATCTTAAGAGGTGACTAGAGGTCATTCATTAGTGATCAAGGTGTCTCCCCTGCCAGGTAAGTATACGAGGGATCTAGGACCAGACTTTTTGCTCTTTGTCCTGTAATCTTTAATGAATACTCTACTGTGGGGAAGATTACGTTCCTATTAAACAATTCTGCCTCCGAGGTTTTAACTTTTGTAGCTAGGTTCCTTATGGAAACTTTGAAATGATTACCTGCGATGGTCCTCATGTATGGGATACTTGTTTGGACAATGTTGGCTGTTATATGGATTCTATGCCTAATAAAGGTTTATATATATATATATACACACACACACACACACACACACACACACACACACACACACACACACACACTCTCTCTCTCTCTCTCTCTCTCTCTCTCTCTCTCTCTCTCTCTCTCTCTCTCTAGTGGTAAACATCTACTTGAAGTAACAGAGCACCACTGTAATTTGAGGGCCATGAGTGGATGTTTCAAAAATACATGTACTCAAACATGCAACCCACATTCCAGGCAATCAGTGGTTAATGCCTCATTTAGACTAATGGTTCCAGATGTTGTCTTAAGCCTCTTAAAATAATTAAATATGGCTCCATAGTGAGTTGACCTAATCATCTCCCTCCCTCCCTCTCCTCCCTCCCCCCACCCCCCAGCCAAGGTTTACGAGTGCTTACAGATAGATCAGAAGAGATTTTTCTTTGACTGGACTTTGCTAAGTACTATTAGCTATCTGTTCTTATTTAATTCCTTCAAAACATCCAAGGAGTTTGTAGATCCTTGGACACTACTACCTCTACTTGTATTCTTTTTACAATACTGGATGGATCCCTCCCCACCCCACACTATCATTTAAAGTTAAAATAACTTTCTTGTGCCTTTTCAGTGTAAATAAACTGGAAGATTGAGAGTGCAAGTGGCATAGCCTCCTAGGTGAGGCTGGACCAAGGCCTCCCGTGAACTCCAAGAGGCCTCCTGGTGTGAAGTAGCAGGCCTATGAGACACTGATACCTCAACTGTAGTGAAAGTGCTTCATTTGGTTTTCCTTTGAACTGTCTGGGGAATGCAGATCTAGATCACTTTCACACCGAGCAGGTTGCATTCCAGTCCGCCCCTTTCCTCATGGCCTCCCACATAAAAGCCTAGAGCAGCCATTCTCAAACAGGGTTCCCTGGTACCCAGGGGTGCCGTGAGCATGTCCCAGGGGTACCGCGGCAACACTACCGCCGCCCCCTCATTTTTGTGGTGTCTCCCACCAGCGCCAGCAAGGACATGGAGCTGGCCCATGGGGGAGGGCCTGCCACAAGGTCAGCAGCCACCACCACCCCCAGTGCTACCCTTCACCCTGGGAGGGGAAGGTGGGGGGTGTGGCAAGCAGGGGCAATGGGAGGGGAAGGTGAAGGGTGGCGGCAGGGGTACCGTGAGATATGAAGAGTGAGGTCAAGGGTACCCTGACTTCAAAAAGGTTGGGAAACACTGGCCTAGAGGCAAAACTGATTAAATGGGTTTCTTGGCATGGCGTGCCAAGATTTCCAATCTGTTTGGAGAAATGCAGTTGCTGTGAATATGGGGCTGGCAGTGGAACACAGAATGTATTCAGAATGCTGAGGATGACAATACTGTGGGAAGATCTAAATACACTGGATTGATGAAGTTAGGATGGGGGATGTAGATTTCTGATAGCAGAAGAGTTCAAACAGGTCGGAACATGTGAAGGAGAAAGTACTGAATTGCAATCCTTTGTGTACTTTTTAATAAACAACCGAAGGCCGTTTCCGCACGGGCGTTTAATGGCGACCTGGGGACGGAAAAAACGCCATCCCCAGGCCGCCATTCGCACAGGGGGCGCAGCTGCTTCGCAGCCGCGCCGCCCTCGGGCCGCCCGCCCGTCCCCACGCCAGCGTTTCCCCAGTGTGCTCGGAACCGCACTTGTTGGGGAAACACCGGCTGGAAGCCGCTGCCGTGCAAATGGCAGCGGCTTCCCGGCGCTTCCCCCCCCCTTTCTTCCTGTACTTACCTTGTCCCCGGGCCTCCGGCGCGTCGCCGAGGCCTGGGGACACGCCCCCCTGCCCTGCGCCGCTGGAGGCCTGGGGACACGCTGGGCCGGCCGGGCGCCGGCTGCCCGGCTCTTTCTAGGACCGTCTGTGCGGACGGTCCTAGCGTCGTCGGGTCGGCGTCGAGTACGCCAACCGCGCCGCTTCCGCATTCGTGCGGAAACGGCCTAAGAGAGCTTGGCTTCTGCAATAAGGCTAGTGGGATACCGTGCATATATTAGCTTGTTGCATATCCAAGATTCATTGTTTAAACTTTATCCTTTTGACATGGACAAAGAGTGGGGCTATAATAATTCCTTCTATTATAGTTTCTCTTTCAGGCTTTGTGATGATCAGCAATCTGACCATACCTGCTATGTATCACCGCAGCGAGCTGCTCAATGAAGAAGCCATGCAGGTAGCAAGTTCCCTGCTAAAGTGTTCTGTAATAACCACATTGTGCACACAATGATTCATCTGTCATAGTGCGTTGTTACTCTTGCTGTGCTGGTATATAAGCCCTAACTGGCTTCTTTTGCTATGGCATGAGCAGTGAATTCTGAAACAAACTGTGTTAATCCCAAACTACTGAGAAAGGACAGTGGCTGCCTCAAATGTTGGGAGGTTCCAAGACAAATGCCTTCCTGAAGCCAGAAAATTAAACTAATAAAATACATGTAAGAAATGTATTTTTTTCCAGAAAGCATATTTTAAATATGTTAAAATGTGGAATTTTGTCTCCTCTTTAAATTAGTATTTATTTTCAGTAAGCCTGTAAACCCAAGAGCCTGTATAACAGGCTGGCAGGGGCCGATGGGAATTGTAGTCCATAACATCTGGAGTGCCAAAGGTTCACCACCACTGCATAGAATTACCAACCAACGACTGTAGATATGGCAAGCTGTATACCTTGAGAGAGAACCAGATTCTTCATTTGAAAATCAGGTTATCACATGTATTATTTTGTAAAATGAGGAACTGTAATAAATGCCAGTTTCAGTTCTGCAGCCTTGTTAACCCTCAAGTGTTTTACATTCCTTCCTGTGGACTGGCAGGACATGTTCTATTCAATTGTCATTGTGACTGTAGAAAAGAAAAGTACACACGTTCAAGACGTTCCTGTTTAGAAAGTTAAACCATGCTTGTCATAGTATGTGCTGGTTTTGTCCTTTCAAGAAAAGTTCGTATTTGTTCACTTAAGACAGTGAACTTTCTTCCCCGCAAAGTAGTTTTTAGAGAAAGGAGCAAATTTTACCAAAACCAAAAAAGTAGGAGTCCCAGCTTTCACAAAGTACCTGCAAAAAAATGTGAAAAGTTACCACCTTCTCCATTGCTCACCCAAAGGTTAATTTCAATTCTATTTCATATTCTCCATGTATGGTATTTTGTAAGTCAGTGACTGTGGAATATTTTTTAATGGAAAAAAAACTACTGTTGCCTCTTATATCAGACCCGTAGCCTGCTCTGAAATCTTAGGTCAGGAACAGAAACAATTTAATCTGGATGGTGCAATGAATAAACTACCTCAATAGGAAAATGAGAGCCTGGTATGTAGAAAGTTAAGGAACAAGCAGTTGGAAGTTTGCTTTTCTTTAGCTTTAGTATCTAATTTGCAACAAAAATACCAGAAGCCTGCCAACAGAGGATCAATATTTAGCCACTCTAGGGCGAAGTATATCTGCCACTTTACCTGCCATTCTAGGGCAGGCCCCACCATGGCTCCAGACTGAGATAAACAGTAACATGTTTACAAGTTTATTCCTGAGGGAGTTACTGTACTGTGCATGAGATACTTATTCCCAGCAGGACCTGTGAATCCAAACAATAAATCAGCCCTTTGATTAGTCTGTGAGCCCTGCCCCTTTGATACTGCAAACTTGCCACTTTATTGATCAATGAATAACATGCATCTCACCTTTGGTGCTGCAGCACTTGCAACAATGTGGATTGGGGGCATATCTGATGTATCTCTTCTCTTTCTTCATCCTCATAATAAAGCTATGCGAAGTAATGTGGGGGAAAAACAGATTTAACATGCACCTGCAATACACTTTAACCTTGGTAAGATTTTCATCCAGGTCATGCAGTGGAACATTTGCAACTCTGCTTGTTTTGGGTAGAAAGAAATCTGAAAGGTTCTTGCCTATGATTAATTAACAGAATTAGTTTGTCACTGCTGTTCATTTTGGCTGGTTTATGGGATCTAGCACTAAATCAGTAGAATGGTGACAATTTCAGAACTGTTGTGGTAATTTGATTTCACACATTGTCACATTCTGCTGTCAGACAGATAGCCCTCAATAGAACTAAACAAACTTTTAAAAGGTTTGCCAGATAGCTTTGTTTAAAATATTTACCTGTGTTGATCAGGAAGTCTGAGACATGACATAAATATCTGGTAAAACACCACTGCTTCAAATATTTTATTAAAATATTTATACCCTACTTTCTTCCCAAATAAAAGTGGGAAATAAGACACATAATTATGTAAGCGAAAGCAATAATTTAACAGAATAACAGCAGGACCAAACAAGCAACATAAAAACTTCATGGCTACAACTGATCCCCCCCGCCCCCAGCCCCATTATTGCCTCCTCAGATACCAACATACACCTTCTCAGGAAATCTTCTCTTAAACAGTTCAGTTTTACAGGCTGTCTAAAAGCAGTCTGTATTTGCTCCAAGAGGCCACTTCATTTCCCACAGCCTACTACTGGAATGTAACTGTAACCAATACCAAAATATATAACCATTACTGGGAAAATAGGATCACAGCAGTTAGTCCATAATCAAATGGACAGCTGTGTGCTGAACCACATGGAAGTTTAAAGTTTCCAAACTAGGCTCCACAGCACACATCACAGTAATTGGGCCTTCAGGTTACTGTAGAATGGATCAGTGTGGTCAGGTCAGCTGACTTAAGGTGTGTGTGTGTGTGGGGGGGAATAACTTCTGAGATACATACAGAGTGAAAAAATATTTTTCTGATGAAGCAAACCTCACTCCATCAAATACGGGAGTAGCAAAACGATCCAAACCAAAAGGCTTGCCAACTAGCATCACTAGATAACAAGACATTTCTTTCTTCTTGCTGTTTTACTGAATGACAACTAAAGACTTGGAACTATTTTTGAAAGACTCAAACCCATTTTACTTGGAATCCTCCCAAGTGCTATTATTGATGCTGTTTCATAGCCAAATACCAGAAGCAACCTTGAAAAGCTCTCCAGAGCAGCTCCTTCCAAGGCTGATATTTTTTTTTATATATAGGAAATCCAGTGATAATAAAGTGGGAGTTTCCTAACAAGGTCTCAGTGCTTGACTGAATGTGGTAGTTCCAGAATGCTCTCCTTGCAGCCTTGTTCATAAAGCGGATATTATTGCTATTTTAAAAAAACTAAGTGCCACCAATGTGCTTGGCATAGTATAAACACAGAATTTAAGACACATTCTTTCCTGGAAAAGGCTTGATTTACCTAGACAAAGGAGAAGGGAGCAGAGGAAGGGGAGCATAAGTCAAAGCAGAAGTTAAGCTCACATTACTAACAAACAAAAGAACTCCAAACTACAAGATAAACTGAAAGTATCCTTTTAATGATAAAATAAGGGTACTTTCTAAATTAGCCTACCCTGAATGTCGCAGGCTAGCCCAATTTCATAAGATATTGGAAGCTAAGCCAGATTGGCCCATATCAGTATTTTGATGGAAGACTATCGAGGAAGTTCACGGCCACTGTGAAGAGGAAGGCAATGGCAAACCACCTCTGTTTATCCCTTGCCCTGAAAACCCCATAAAGGGTTGCCAGCTGTGACTTGACTTTACTTCACATACACATTTTCAAAATCAGATAAATGCCAATTTCATATAGATGCAATTTCCTACCTCTAATTCACTAGGATAATATTTTCTTTCTGTATCCCAGGGAGGTAGCTCTTCAAACATGACCATTAAATGTTCGATAAATCTGAAAGAGATGAGAAATGTTACTCTCCTATAGCAACATCTTAGCCCATCATTAGTATTTTGATAATACTTCAGCAACCATTAGCATGAAATGAAAGCATACCACTGTGAATATTCAAATCAACCTAGCTTTATAAAAATCAAGCATGGTATTTATTTTCCAGAATTCTTTAATAGATATGTTCAGGGTGAGATTGTAAAACCATTCTTCTTTAATTGTGATTAATCTAAAATAGCAACTTTTCTAACACACTGTCCCCACAGTCCCTATTGTAGATGAGAATCACACCATGTAAACACATACTGAACTACTGGAAAATCCTTCAACTACCCAGGAAAAATGCTCAGTTAAGATGGGTTATCAAATTTAGGTCCTAATGAACATCTCATAAGAACATAAGAACATAAGAACAAGCCAGCTGGATCAGACCAGAGTCCATCTAGTCCAGCTCTCTGCTACTCGCAGTGGCCCACCAGGTGCCTTTGGGAGTTCACATGTAGGATGTGAAAGCAATGGCCTTCTGCGGCTGTTGCTCCCGAGCACCTGGACTGTTAAGGCATTTGCAATCTCAGATCAAAGAGGATCAAGATTGGTAGCCATAAATTGACTTCTCCTCCATAAATCTGTCCAAGCCCCTTTTAAAGCTATCCAGGTTAGTGGCCATCACCACCTCCTGTGGCAGCATATTCCAAACACCAATCACACGTTGCGTGAAGAAGTGTTTCCTTTTATTAGTTCTAATTCTTCCCCCCAGCATTTTCAATGAATGCCCCCTGGTTCTAGTATTGTGAGAAAGAAAGAAAAATTTCTCTCTGTCAACATTTTCTACCCCATGCATAATTTTGTAGACTTCAATCATATCCCCCCTCAGCCACCTCCTCTCCAAACTAAAGAGTCCCAAACGCTGCAGCCTTTCCTCATAAGGAAGGTGCTCCAGTCCCTCAATCATCCTCGTTGCCCTTCTCTGCACTTTTTCTATCTCTTCAATATCCTTTTTGAGATGTGGTGACCAGAACTGAACACAGTACTCCAAGTGTGGTCGCACCACGGCTTTATATAAGGGCATGACAATCTTTGCAGTTTTATTATCAATTCCTTTCCTGATTATCCCCAGCATAGAGTTTGCCTTTTTCACAGCTGCCATACATTGAGTTGACATTCCCATGGAACTATCAATTAAGACGCCCAAATCCCTTTCCTGGTCTGTGACTGATAGCACTGACCCCTGTAGCGTGTATGTGAAGTTTGGATTTTTTGCCCCTATGTGCATCACTTTGCATTTTGCTACATTGAACTGCATTTGCCATTTCTTAGCCCACTCACCTAATTTATCAAGGTCCGCTTGGAGCTCCTCGCAATCCTTTGTGGTTCTCACCACCCTACATAATTTGGTATCATCTGCAAACTTGGCCACCACGCTACCCACCCCTACTTCCAGGTCATTTATGAATAGGTTAAAGAGCACTGGTCCCAATACGGATCCTTGGGGGACACCACTCCCCACATCTCTCCATTGTGAGAATTTCCCATTTACACCCACTCTTTGCTTCCTGTTTCTCAACCAGTTTTTAATCCATAGGAGGACTTCCCCTCTTATTCCTTCATTGCTGAGTTTTCTCAATAGTTTTCTCAATAGTTTTCTCAATAGTTTTCTCAATAGTTTTCTCAATAGTTTTCTCAATAGTCCTGGCTCACTTCACATACACATCCGACCATCATATATCCTGGTCCCCTACTGTATTGCAATGTTATTCCCATACATCAACCCATGCCAGTTTTAGAATAATTTAAAAAACCCAAGATTATTGCACCACAAAGTCCAGTTCTCCATGGAACCATTATGCAAACCTGGCCAGATGTTACACTAGGGAGCAGAATTCCACACCAGAGGAACAAAATCCCTGGTTTCACGCTCCAGCCATGACCCAGTGGTGACACAACTGCTATAAAGTATATACCAGGATGGAAATCTGTATTTAAAACATTTTATGCTGCCTTTCCACTTGATCAGGATCCACAAGGTAGCACATAAAACAATAAAACATTTAAGCAATTAAAAATGCAGCTAAAATTATAAAATAACCCAATTAAACAATTGAATAGTGTATTGTAGAAGGCTTTCATGGCCAGATTCAACTGGTTGTTGTGGGTTTTCTGGGCTGTATGGCTGTGGTCTGGTAGATCTTGTTCCTAATGTTTTGCTTCCATCTGTGGCTAGCATCTTCAGAGATGTATCACAGAGGGAAGTCTGTTACACACTGTGTCCAGTGAGAAAGGAGTAAACAGTGTGTAACAGACTTCCCTCAGTCATACACCTCTGAAGATGCCAGCCACAGATGCAAGCAAAATGTTAGGAACAAGATCTACCAGACTACGGCCACAAAGGCCAGAAAACACACAAGCAACCAAATAAACAAACAACCAAATAAATTACCAGGGCAATCTGAGGCACTGAGTGATTCCACCAGGCTAGGGAGTAGGGTTTTATACTCAGCAAGTGGAGGTCACTGTTTCTAGCCATACGGAGGCATTCCATTTCACCTCACAGCCTCCATATCCACAGGCAGCTCTGGGATGGGGAAACACGTCATAAATCACTCCTTTGATGATGTCTGGGCAAGAGATAATTTTTTAAAACAATCAAACAAACCTGGATTCCTCATGAAAAGCAGAGATTAAATCACTTTGCCCATACTCAGGATACAAGAACAACACTGGCCAGGAAAGGCTACCATTTTCATCAAGACAGACCCTGGGACCAGCTGCACTCTTTGAGCTCAAGCCATTTAAAGACATCTCAGCCAAATCTGCTGGTATTACATTGTCATCCTTACAAGATTCTGGCAAAAAATTGATATTGCGATCCTATATCAAAAGGACAAAAGGGGGACATATAAACACACTTCAGACAAGGATTCAAAACACATTTTCATGCATTTAAATGGGCAACAATTTCAAACAGCATTTTTTAGAAAATAAATCTACCTGGATAGCTTTGAATACAGCATCTTTCTGAGCCTGTTCCTTCTTCTCCAAGAATCTGGCTTTTCTCAGATCTCTCTCTCCAGTACGCTGCAAGACAGGCAAAGCTACATTTTAACTGTGAAAAGTCAATGACACCCCCCCCCCCAGTCTGGTCTTAAAAGTATTTCTGAGAGATGGGGTGCCAATATTTTACAATAAACAGATCTACAGTACCTACAGTTGTGTTCCTTCCCCCTTCTAACCTTTAGTTGGTCAGCTTTAGCTCTTGTTTCTAGGAGTTTCTTCTCTTTTGGATCTATTCTCAGTCCCTCCTCACACCACGTCATGGCTTCAGAAAAATGCTTGAGTTCCAAATGGCACAGGACTCCTGGAAAAGTAGGTAGAAAACCTCTAGCACATAGCAAAACATGCACATATCAGTAAGATACAACGCATGTGTGGTAGCTGCCAAATTTCCAGCAAGGAAGCAAATGGGTCACGCCAGCCTCTTTAGACACCTGAAAGGCTATTTCAGGAATCAGGGACCAGCATGGCCAAAAAGCCTCACATCTGGGATGAAGGAGAACTGCAGTGAGGAGGGGAATTGGGGAGACTGCCCTTTCTCCTTTTAACACCCAAAGTTGTTAACTGGATATACTGAGTAGGCAAACAACAGACCATTTATGCCAGTCAATTTCTTCAGGATCTAAGTTCAGTATCAGGAAATGGGTCAATGAATGCAAAGACAGTGTGGACAATTTGCTTTTGTCACTGACCTACTCTGAGCAACATCCCTGCCAGGTTCCCAGGCTTCAGCTCTGTTTTTTGTCCACCAAAAGCAGGCACTACTCTTCAGCATGTATTATATTATTTGTTTCACTTAATTATAGCCCATCTTTCTCAGACTGAAGGCAGATTACAGAGTACAGAATATTTCATAACTTTCTGAAAGCTTCTCTTTTGAAAAAATTCCCTCAACACCCACAATTTTTGCACTGTTAAAGGAAACAATATTTCCTGCTGTTACTGGTACAAGCAGCACAACGTTTCTGTAACTACTTAAAGGAGATGTGTCAAACATGCAGAGCAGGGGCCGGATCCAGCCCCCTGAAAGGGATTATCAGGCCCATAAGCCAACTGAGGCAACCTCCCTTGCTCCCAATCTAGCCTGTGAGCTCACCACACCAAGCACCCACTCACCCCACTCCCAATCTTGCCTAGAAAACCCATTGCAAGCTTACCAAGTCCAGGCACCCACTGACACCCCACTCCCAATTTGGCCTGGAGAGCCTGGCATAGCCATCCCACCCCCAGTGCCAATCTAGGCAGGTGAGCCTAATGCAGGCTCACCAACTGAGACAGTTCCCGACACCCAGTGCTGAACATCTCTCCCAGTGATGTTCTGGGCTGGTGAGCCCACTATGGGATCAACAGTCAAGGCAGCTGCCTTCACACTGCTGATCTGGACTGGCAAGCCTACTGCAGGTTTGCTAGCTGAGGCAGCAAATCCCTCAGGCCCCAACCGATCAAGTCACATTAATGTCATATCCAGCCCTTGTAATAAATGAGTTAGACACCCATCTTAGAGGCTACCATTTACCAAGTGTCACCACTGGACCTGGTAGACTGTCTCACCTCTTATTATAGCTTTGAGGTGGTTGGGCTTGAGCTTTCTGGCTGCAGTAGCATCATTGAGAGCTGAGCGATAGCTGCCTAAACAAAAGATAACAAGAAAACATAGATCATTACACTGTTCTCCTGGATTTCAATACAGTTTTTGACAGGTTCCCCCATGATGTTCTGATGGGTAAACTGAAGCCTTGCAGACTGGACTCTAGGATTAAGTGGACTGAGAACCGATTGGAGAAGTGCACTCAAAGAATAGCTAGCAATAGCATTTCATCTGATTGAAGGAAGGTTTCCAGTGAAGTGCCTAAGGATTTGGTTCTGGGCCTGCTACTTTTCAACATTTTTGTTAATGATCAGGTGTGTGTGTGTGTGTGTGTGTGTAGGTGGAGGGACCATCCTTTAAATTTGCAGATGACACCAAATTGGGGTAAGTAGTGAATGCCCCTGGAAAATAAAGATAGTTTTCAACGAGATCTGAACATTCTGGAAAAGTGGGTGGATGTGAACAGGATGCAATTCAACAAGGAGAAATGCCCAGTTTTATATTTGGGTGACAAAAATGAGAAATGCGCCTACTGGAGAGGGGATACACTTCTGGATAGCAGTATGTGTGAACAAAATCCTGGGGTACGGATGGACTGTAAGCTAAACATGAGCAGTTGGTGTGATGCAGCGGCAAAAAACACAGTCATAACATTCTCAGAAAATCTAGGCCTGCATATGCAAGACTGAATTCTGGCTTTTGGAACACAGTAGAAAATGCTGATCATAGACTGTAAAGGTGGACACATGAAAACTTTGCCAGTTTGCTTCAGTGTTCCAATCAAAATCTCCGTCCCATTTGTGACATTCCATCACTTTCAATACACTCATCTGGACAGGCAACTGACAGAAATGAGTGGGCAGAGGAAGAAGAGTTGGATGTATGCCCTGCCTTTCTCTCCTATAAGGAGTTTCAAAGCAAACTCTCTCTTCCTCTCCCCTCAGCAGATGCCTTGTGAGATATTATTATTATTATTAATTGGGTTTATAAACCGCCCTCCCCCGAAGGGCTCAGGGCGGTGAACAACATAGGTAGAGCACAGCATCAGATTAAATACAATAAATATGGATTAAAACAGCTCTAATAAAAATAAACCCTACCCCATTTAAAATGCAGCATTAATTAACTCAGGATGGCGCCTGCTATCAATTCCCACAAAAACCCCAAAAGGGAAGGGGTGGCAGGATCTCCATGATGTTATAAAGGAGGGAGAGGAAAAGGAGGGCCCCTTATCAACGGCTGGTCTCCCCAAAGGCCCGGTGGAACAGCTCAGTCTGCAGGCCTCTGCGGAAATTCAGCAAGCTCCCGCAGGGCCCGGACAGCTGATGGAAGAGCGCTCCAACAGGCAGGGGCCAGAGCTGTGAAGCTGCTCCCGCCTGGGTGGGAGGCCAAGTGTATCATCGAGTGGCTAGGGGATCACTAGGTAAATTGGCCTCTGCCGAACGCAGAGAGACTCATTCGGGACATATGGGGTAAGACGGTCCCGCAGGTACGGAGGTCCCAGGCCGCGCAAGGCCTTAAAGGTTAACACCAACACCTTGAAAATGATTTGGAATTCGATTGGTAACCAGTGCAAGCGGCGGAGCACAGGTGTAATATGTTCTCTCATGGCACCCCCTGTGAGCATACGGGCCGCTGCATTCTGGACCATTTTCAATCTCCGAATCAGACGCAAGGGAAGGCCCGCGTAGAGCGAGTTGCAATAGTCTAGCCTGGAGGTGACCGTTGCATGGACCACAGTGGCCAGGTCAGCTTGGGAAAGGAAGGGGGCCAGCCGTCGGGCCTGACGTAGATGGTAAAACGCGACCCGGGTTATATGGGCCACCTGGGTCTCCATAGAAAGAGACGAATCCAGGTGGACCCCCAGGTCGCGGACAGAGGCAGAGATAGATGAGGCTGAGAAAGTTCTAAGAGAATGTGGATTTGGATGTGTATCCTGTTTAACTTGAGTCTGACAGGTGGGGAAGGGGAATCAGAATTTGAGTCTAAGGATGTTATACTCCAGCATTCAAAGAGAGCAGGGCTGTAGCTCAGTGATGGAGCATCTGCTTGGCATACAGTAGGTCTCAGGTTCAACCCCTGGCATCTCCAGTTAGAAGGCTCAGATGATATGAAAGATCTTTACCCCTGACCAGTAGTTCTCAACCTGTGGGTCGGGACCCCTTTAAGGGTCGAACAACCTTTTCACAGGGGTCGCCTAAGAGTCTCTGCATCAGTGTTCTCCATCTGTAAAATGGATAAATGTTGGGAGTCACCACAACATGAGGAACTGTATTAAAGGGTTGCGGCGTTAGGAAGGTTGAGAACCACTGCCCCAGACCCTTGAGAGCTACTGCCAGTCTGAGTAGACGAATGGGCTGATTCAGTATAAGAAAGGTCTATATGTGCATTTAAGGACAACCTCCCCCACCCCCAGACCTTCAAAGTTTAAAGGACTGGTTATTGTCTGATGAACTCTCCTTTTTCATGCTGGCTGTAGGGAAAAGTAGGCAGGACGACTCAGGAGCTCTGAATGCAGCTGCCACCTGGCAGGATGTTGTTTTGTTTGACTCATTTAAACTTGGCCAATGAAGTTTCCTCATATTTCCTTAAAAATATGAAGGAAGAGAGTTCTCTTGGGGAGAGGAGACTCAGGCTGTACACCTTTCATAGCCTCCTCTCTCCCCTTTCAGGCTGAAAGACTTTAGCCTTGTACATCTCAGCTACAGCTGCAGGCCACATGATGGCAACACACATGTTTAGCCCACACAGGTTGGGATCATTTGTTTTAAACCACAATTTTCATGCATATCTTTGGAGACCCCAAGGAACCCCTTTCTGGTATAACTTTCCCTCCAATTCCTGCCTGACACAGCTGTACATGAAATCTTCAACTGCTGTAATGGGGGTGTAATTTTATTACAAGGATGAGCAAACAGATATCCAAAGATTAACTTTATCAGGCCTCAAGTGGCCCTGCTGAATTTTAATAAACATATGATAATAGCTATGTTATTTCAATTGCAAGAAAAATGTTTTTAATTGTAAGAAATAGAAGCCACACTTTAATGTTAATCTCTTTCTTAGTTTGTAAGCAACCACACATTTTGCATGCAATACTGTCTTCAACATATGTGCCAAATAATTCATAAGCCTTTACTGCTAGATACTGCTGTTTTATTATGGAATCTGAACAGTTGTCTATGTCTTATAACAGACTTCTGGCTCTTGGACATTGTAATGGACTGTAGAGTAGCCTCTGACAACACAGAAGTTGAGCATTTACTTTTTTGGTTATTTTGGATTTTAAATTATTTGATTTACACTTTTAATTAAAAAGTGTATTCCGTTTTCTAAAAAACAAGATGTTTAGTAAATAAAGTAATTCAATGGATAATGCCATTGGATTTCTGAGCCCGATTAGTCTCATTTTACAGACAAAGATTTGATCACAGTTCTCTTGAATAGTCTTTGAGCACCCTTGACCAACTGTTTAATGCACACCTGCTTTTTAGTATTTATCTCTTCAGATGTGGATACTCAGCAGCTCCTTGGCAGCTTTCGTTTGTTTGAAAAACATTTCAAAATCAGTCTGCGATCACTAAAACACATAGGGGAGGAACTCTGATTTTTAATTATTTTTTTGCTACACATGAAAACAACAATATGGTACATTACCCAAATAAAACTGGGCTGCAGCTCTGTTAGTATGAAGCACTGCATTCAATTCTTGGTCACTACATTTCTTTTTTAGTCCTTCTGTATATGATATCACAGCCTTCTTATAATCCTTTTCCTTGAAGTAATCATTGCCTTCATTCTTATAAGTCATTGCTTGCTCTGGTCAAAAAGAGAGAGAAACATCATAGCCTTCTGTCAGAAGCCCGGGGGGTGGGTGGGTGGGGGGGAGAGATTTATTAGGTGCCACCAACCTGGTATGATAGGTTTAAGCCCCTTGGGGATTGGGCGCTCACTCACTCGCGAGAACCCAGAGCACCCTCCCTGTCCCAGACTGCTTCTTTTCCCAATAGGGAATACTTTTTAGGTGACCAAATGAGGCATGAGGACCCAGGCAGATTAACGAATACTTTTTAAAAAGAGATCTAACAACAATTCAAATCACATATAAAATGAGATCAGTAAAGACCAGTAAACAGACTACCACCCCCCCCACCCCACAAACAAGTCTACCTTTACTATCCCTAGCAATCTCTTGAAACTAGCCTGCAAATCAATTAACCTCTTCCTCCTCTTCCTGGATGACGACTCCCTCTAATTTAAGCTTCTCTCCAGCCCTGCTCCCTCTCTTTAGAGCAGGGGTCTTCAAACTATGGCCCTCCAGATGTTCATGGACTACAATTCCCATCAGCCCCTGCCAGCATGGGCAAGTGGCAGGGCGGATGGGAATTGTAGTTCATGAACATCTGGGGGGCCATAGTTTGAAGACCCCTGCTTTAGAGCAAGGCCTTTTATGCATTCTTCCCAGGCCCCACTCCTCCACCTACACTGGTCGTACTTTTTCCTCCAAATCCTCTTTTACAAATCACAAGGCCCACACAGTGCCTGGGATACGGTATGTAGGCCTGCTATCAATTTTAATATAGGCCTTCCTAGGGCCTCTAGGCCACATTCTAGGCCTAGGATCATGACACCTTCAGAAAGGCAATCACTGGAAGATTCCTCTGCCCAACACTTGTAGAGGCAAGTGAATACCGAACTGAAGATGGCAAGTTACCCACGACAGTCAAACAAGAACATATTCAGATTCTTGGAAAAAATACTGAAGAACATAACAAATTCTATCAATTGTTTATATTTAAAATATGCAAGCAAGACTGTGAAAAATACCTTCAAGAGTTTGCTCTTCGTCAAAAATTATAGACTGAAGGCAAGCCAAGTCGGGATTATGCTTAGGATCTACTTCAGAAGGACCTTTCTTCATGAACATTGGAATCTTCTCAAATTCCTGCCAATAGAAAAAAGGTAAAATAACAACAATACTGCCCAGACAGTGGTCCAAGAGGCAGAACTTCAAATGTAATGACATTTAACAAATGCAGGCAGCTCAAGTTAACACATGAAGTTAGCACCCCTGCTCTTGCCCTTTCCTTTTATTCCCTTCCTGTGTCTTTTTCCCCTTTACCCTCTCCATGCCCTTTCCTTCCCTACTTGGTTCTCTCCTCCCTTTTATCCCTCCCCTCCCTTCTTCCTCCTCCTTTTAGTGAGTAAATTGCATGGGAATGGGGCTGAGCTACATTAAGAGTAGCTAGAATTATCAGATTATACCCGCTTCTCCCCGTTTAGAAAACAGAATGGAAAATGATACGTTCTTGCATATTTATATTTTAATTGGTTATTGATTAACTTGAGTCATTTTAACTGTTATTGTATCAACTATGGTTGTGTCTGATTTATGAATGTGCATTCATGGGTTGTAAGCTGCCCTGATCCCGGCCTTTGGCTAGATTAGGTTAGGGGAGAAATTAAATAAAAGTAAAGTAAAACACTTTTACAAAATATACTCCACACTTGAATGATCAGAAGAGGTTTTTTTCCACTACACATTTGATTTTGCCCTTGGTCCTTTCTAAAGTCTTTTATTTTGGAATCTTTGCCTGTAGGTCAACTAATTGCAGGATGGTTTATTCCAGGGGTCGGGAACCTTTTCCCCTCAAAGAGCCATTTGGCTCACCCTCCCCCGCTCACCCCCCACTCGCTCGCACGCCCCCCCTCCGCTCCCCGCCCACTTGCTTGCTCTCAGCCCCTCTCTCGCCCGCTCAATCCCCTGCCTGCAGGGCGGGCTGGTGGGTCCGGCGGCTCCGCCAGTCGGTTTCCTTGTAACCAGCAGGGTCCGCAGGTGGCGAAGCCAGCGGTGCGGGCTGGCCGCCTGGCCGCCGCGAGTTCTACGCCCGGTTATGCTTGCAGGGCGGGCTAAGATAACCAGCTGCTCGGCCCATGGAGCCGCAGAACAGCGGGCGAAGTTGAGGCGTCGCGACGCGGCTTGCGAGCCACGGGTTCCTGACCCCTGATCTAGGAAAAATGCCTGGAACAAGTGGTCTGTGTTTACATGGAGTCCTCTTTCCTTGATGGCATTACTAATCGGGTTTGTTTTGTGTCTGTGAATAATTACAAACAAGGAAGAAAAGAGAAACGTCATAGAATTACATATCTGGGGGTGGGGTGGCAACTTAATTTACATGGAGATAGGTTTTGAATGTGTATTTTTTGCTTTTTTTCTGGCCCTAATACTGAAAATGTGTCAAGAAGGAATAAACCAGGGGTCGGGAACCCGCGGCTCTTCCGCTGCTGTTCTGGGCTCCATGAGCCGAGCCGCCGGGCCCCTCTTCGCCCGCCCTGCAAGCAGCAGGGCGGGCGCATCACTCGCCCGCGGCCGGCCAGGCCGTGCCGCGGGCTTCGCCTCCTGCCCGCCCCGCTGGTTGCGAGGTGGGTGTTCTCCCGGCAGCCGGCCAGGCTGAGCCGCCAGACCCATCTTCGCCCGCCCTGCAAGCAGCATCACTCGCCTGTGGCCGGCCAGGCCGCGCCGCGGGCTTCGCCTCCTGCCCAACCCGCTGGTTGCGAGGTGGGTGCTCTCCTGGCGGCCGGCGAGGCCGAGCTGCCGGACCCATCTTCGCCCGCCCTGCAAGCAGCAGGGCGGGTGCATTACTCGCCCGCGGCCGGTGAGGCCGCGCTGCGGGCTTCGCCTCCTGCCCGCCCTGCTGGTTGCGAGGCGGGCGCTCTTCCGGCGGCTGGCCAGGCCGAGCCGCCGGGCCCATCTTCGCCTGCCCTGCAGGCGGGGGGGTAGGGTGTGAGCGGGCGGGGGGGGGGCGCGAGCAAGTAAGTGGGCGGGGAGCGGAGGGGGGGGCGTGCGAGCGAGTGGGGGGGTGAGCGGGGGAGGGTGAGCCAAATGGCTCTTTGAGGGGAAAAGGTTCCCGACCCCTGTGCTAGACAGATATCTTCCTATTACATCTGGGGGAGAGGCTGTGAGCTTACAACTATAAAGTTACCAAATGTTTTCACAGTACAAACAGATCAGATGCGAACTTGGGACACCACCTACAACAACTCTTCCCCTCCACGAGTCCTGATTAAATCCTGTGGCACCCGATTTCCTCAATGCAAGCTGGTCGCCCCGATTTATCTTGGCACCTTTTTTGGCCAATATAATTCCAGCCTATCCCTCCCATCTCTTCCCAATATCTGGTCAATGACTGTAAATAAAGTCTTCTTCTTCTTCATCTCTTCCCAAGTCGCAGCTCCTTCTCCCTCGGAGTCTGTCCCAGTGCCCTCTCGTCACGACCTTAACTGAGGTGAAGCCCACCGGCCCCCACAAGTCTGGCCTCGCCTGCCCCGTAGAAACCCACCTCCTCCCAGTTCTCTGGACTGAAGCCCCCCTCGTAGCGCTCAGGGCCCCGGAACTTATCCAGGAAGTCGTCCCAGTCCCCCTCGTGGTCCCCCTCTTGGTCCGCCATGGTGATTGCTCTTCTCCGGCCAGCAGAAGCTCCGCTCTTCCGGAGGCGGGGCCGAGCGGGAAAGCCAATAAGGCTCTCCCTGGTTTGCAGGCATCGTATCTGTTGAGTGCTGCAAGTGTCATTAGGGAAAAGGGGCAGAATTTACACTCCATCTCTATAGTAACCTTTTAATTTTTACAGAGACTTTTTGCTTAAAATTTGCGTGTGAGAGAGAAAGAGAAAGCATCCCTCCCGCACTACGTACCAACCATCTAGTGGACTTTCTAAAACAGTCATTGTACAGAGAGAAAGGAGGAGCAAGCTCAGGGAAGTTAACCAGGAAGACTAAATGTGCGTTTTTATTGAAGAACCAGATAATTACCTGTGAGCCAGTGTGGTGTGGCAAATTAAAATTGAGAAGGGAACGTGACTCACTTGCGGGGGGGGGGGGTACTAAAAGGAATGACAGGATTGCCCATTGGAAACATTGGGGGAGGCTGGAAGGCCCATTTGAAATAATGGGAACCAGGAATGCCACTTGACTTGTATGGACTCCATTGAAATACATTAGGGCACAAACAAGGTAGCAAAGAAAATGTGGAATGGACTTCAGCGAAAGTCTCTGGGCCCACATAGACTACCTTGATACTGGAAGGACAGTGACAGCCCCTGGGGACAGACTCTATGCTTTGGGACTGGAATGATAGGTCTCACACTGGAATGACAGCCACGGGTAACAGAATATGGGACTAGAATGGCAGGTTTAAGGAACAAAATCTGTGCTCTGTGACTGAAATGACAGGTTGCAAACCAGAATGGCAACCTAGAGAATAACTGCTGGAACTGACATTCCAGTCCCAGAGCACAGATTCTGTTCCAGGGACTATCAGTGTGAAGGCTGTCATTCCCTATGTGTTGCGTGGTGGTTTATATAGCCCTTGTGAGACCTTAGGTGGTGTTCCAATTTGGCTACCGCTTGGGTTACCTTGTTTGTGCTGTAATGTATTTCAATGGAGTCCATAGGAGTCAACCGGCATTCCTGGTTTCCAGTATTTTAAATGAGCCTTCCAGCCTCCCCCTTTATTTCCAACCAGCAATTCTATCATTCCTTTTAGCACTCACTGGGAGAGTACCTGCTTTGCAGGTCCCCAGATTCAATCCCCAAAATAGTTGAAACAATCAGATGATGTGAGAGTTCAGCCTTGGATAGCCACTGTCAGAATACACAATAATAATCTTGATCATGCAGTGATCTGCCTCAGTGTAAAGCAGTGGTTCTCAACCTGGGGGCCGAACAACCCTTTCACAGGGGGCGCCTAAGACCATCGAAAAACAGTCTTTTTATATTTTATATATACCAATGTTATGGTTGGGGGTCACCACAACATGAGGAGCTGTATTAAAGGGTCATGGCATTGGAAGGTTGAGAACCACTGGTGTAAAGCATCTTCATGTTTTCTTATGTCCCCTTGAATTTCACAGGCCAGTCACTTTTTCTACCTAACCCACCTCATGGGGCTGTTGTGAAGATAAAATGATGGAGCGGAGAATGATGCTGTAAACAACTTTGAGTTCCCATTAGGAGAAAAGCAGGGTATACATATCTAATCTAAATAAAGAATAATTGAATATCCTAAACCCCATACCAACGGCTTCCATACTGGGATGTCATTCCTAATTTTTATTTTAAATAATGGGAACTTAAATGCCCATAACTTGGCCTTGGTTGCTGTACGTCACTTAAAACTTCTATCAGATTAAGAGCAAGTAAAACACTTATTGACAGCACTTATACCTCTAACATATCTTGAATAGTTGACTCAAGAAATATATTTGAGAAATATATATTATTCAGCTCAGTCCTATTTCTGAATCAGCCGTTTGGCTTAACAATATAAAATGGAACACATAAAATAATATATAGAAATGTAGAAGAGGTTGTACAGTTGTCTGCAACTGGGTTTTTTTCCCCAGTGCAGCTTTAAGTCTCTTGCAGATAGAAAGATGTAGGAACATGAACAGAGCCTTCTTATAGTACTGGTGATTCAATATACAGGTCCCCACTCAAGCATGGTACCATCAGAGTTCTGTAAATGTAAGTTGAACAGTCTGTCTTGTATACAATTTGCAAAACCTTTCTATTTTAATATGAGATGGTTTTAAAGGGAGCACAGCAATGGATAAAAGAACTATTCACATGTGTCACTCCAAATTCCAATTTAAAAACTATTTTCTCTTCTTTTTGGAGATAGTTTCTTGATCACTGAACACCCAGAATATATTTCATTTTGAACTTTTTTTTTGGTGAAAGCATGAAAGATATCTGTAACAATTAAACCAGTAAATAACTGAGCTAAAAGTAAGTTTCATGCTCTAGGAAATGCTCAAGTTAACTTTTCTAAGTCATGAACATGATAAAAATTGATGGGCCTATATAAGCCAGTCATCCCTTGCAGCAGTTTGTGAAGCTGAGGCAGAGAGGGATAAAGGCTAAGGTTAACCACTGGAAGTTCTTCACAAAGGCAAGATGTAAATGCAGTTTTCCTTAATCATCACATTTGAACGGGTTTGTCATTTATTCTGATCACTCACAGTGTGGAATACAATTTACTGGTAACATAATCTGATGTTTAGAAAATCATCATTTTTATACATGAACAAAGTAGCTGTCAATGTAATAGAGGCAGATTACAATCAATGATTAAAAATGCTGGATGAGCAGAGAGGAGAGATAGTAGTAGGATTTTTTGTAATTAGTAGTTCAGCTTTCAGATTAACAATTGATATATTTTGCTTCCTCAGACATTTGATAATAAGGCTGTTAAGCCACCTCATTTTTGTTATTTGGTTCATCACCTCTGTGACTCAGCATCAATAAGTGGCCAGTTGACTTTAAAATCAAATACATAGCTTGAAAGTATGCTTAACTTAAAATGCATGATTTTTCTAAAATTAAAATGTTACAGACTCCAACTGGATCCAAGTTGGCCATCTTAAATCATGATGAAAGTTGGGGTACAAATATCTCAACAAAAATATTCTTAGGCTAAACCCCTAAGAAACATTCGAACCTGTCCCAATCTTGACTAGTAAATGCACCATACTACTTTATAAGCCAGTAACATAGCTAGAACTCATATAATTTAGCTAGCAAAGATCAGAAAGACTCAGACACCCCATATTCAGAGAGCCAGTGAAGTATTCAGACCATATGGATCTCACCCCTACTCCACCTGGGAAATTCCTAGAACAAACTTAAAGAGTACTGCCCCTTTTGGATCTGTGTGTTCATCCTTTTTCAATTTCATTTTCATATTAGCCATGGATACAGGATTGCTTCAGGAGAAAAGGACTTTGGTAAGCACTTTGTTTCAAAGTATTTTAAGATTTACTTCAACCCACTCTCCTACAGATAAACTGTCAGATTGAATACACATTACTATGAATAACCAAGGGCTAACCTGGGTCTACAGTGCTGGAGAAACATCCCGATGGCACAGAGGGAGGTATCATCAGAGCCAAAGTCACTGGTCAAACTATGTCAGCAAAGCTTTGGAAAAGAAGTCATAACCTTTTTTCCTTTCAGTCCTTGAGCTAGATAGAATTATCTGGCTATTTCACCCCCTCACTCTGTTTATTTCAAAAGCATTTAGCTCAAGATTCAAAAGCCAAACACTAAAGAATTAGCAGGTTGACACTTTACTTAGAAAATCAATAATGGCTTGTCTGGTGAGGAACAAAGTCTCACCAGTCTTGTGATTCCATACTTCAAACAGTGAAGGGTCATCCAAAGCCTTCTTCCCACCAATGATCACATAGGGGTATCCAAGTTTTTTAGCATCTTTTAATCTATTACCAATGGTGAGATGAATCCGGTCATCAAACACTATTTCCTCTTTGAGTTGAGGGATTGCTTCAGCAACAAAGTCATATAAATCTTCCAGAAGCACTGTTCCTTTCTCCTCCTTGCTGCCTTTCTTTGGAGGAATGAAGCAGACTTGATAAGGTGAGATGAGGCTTGGCCAATGAATGGCATCCTCTGTAGAAAGCACTTCAATGGAAGCCGCCAGGATGCGAGTCACACCTAAACCATAGCAGCCCATTTCAGCTGGAGCAGGTTTACCCTGAGAAGTTTGAAAAGTAGCATTAAAAACAGAAGAATATTTGGTTCCCAAGAAGAATGTATGGCCAACTTCAATTCCTTTGGTCTCAACCAGTTCCCCTTTGCAAACTGGACAATACTTCTGATCTGGGCTTATTAATTCCACATTGGTTGAAAAGTCACACTTTGTGCATGTCATCAGCTTGTCCTCACCAATGTCAGCAGGAAGCTGGAACTCATGAGACATTGTCCCCCCAATGCTCCCTGTGGCTGCTTTCACTTTCACAAACTGCAAACCCAAGCTGTTGAATATATTACAGTATGCATTGCAAACGAGAGCATATGTGTGATGGGCAGCCTCCTCAGAGGCATCAAATGTGTACATGTCCTTCATATAGAACTCTCGACCACGCAGCAACCCAAAGCGTGGCTTTATCTCATCTCGAAACTTTCTTGTTATCTGGTACAGCAAGAGGGGGAGTCCCTTGTAGGACAAGTGGCCTTGAGAAGCTATGAGGTCTGTGATGGCTTCTTCATGAGTAGGTCCTAGACAATATTCTTGGCCATGTCTGTCTGCCAGGCGTAAGAGCTCTTTGCTCATCAGCTCCCACCTTCCACTGGCTCTCCAGAGCGTTGCTGAGCATAATGTGGGCATGTTGATTTTCTGACCTCCTATGAACTGCATTTCTCGGTCTATCACTTTGATGAGCTTCTCCATGGCTCGGACAGTGTATGGCATATAGTGATAGCAGCCAGGGCTGGCAGGATAAATCAGGCCTCCTAGTAACATTAGCCTCTGACTTTTACATGTCATTTCTCCCATCTTGCTCTCTTGTGATACCAAACTATCCTCCCGAAGATTCATTGACAGAAAGTGCTGGGATAGCAACAGGCGCTTCCGTCTATCATGGTAAAATCTGCAATGCTGTTGCTGCTTTCGACAGAGACTCACATAGTTTGTCACAGCAGGAGATAATATTCTCCATCTTCTCAGAAGTATACCCATGTCAATACTAACAGGAACAGCCTCTCTTTCAAATCTGCACATGGAGAGAGAACATCAGATAAACTGGTGCATTTAGGCATGCTGTAACTGAGGTGCTAGTAGGATTCCACCTAGACCTGCTTAGGATTGCACTGTGAGAGCTGCTTTCAGGGGGGAAAAACTTTACTGGCCGCTTTACAAGCTTCTGGCCAGACTGCAAAATAGACAGGCAGCAAAGTGCTCTCACACACAGTGCTCATGCACAGCAGCATACAAATTGTGATGATAGGGAGAATCTTCACAGTAACTTTGTAGGAACAGGCTAGAACTGGATAATAGATATTGTTACAAATGTTCTCAATGGCTACAACAACTGAGAACAGTGGCCATAATGCTATTATGTCCAGCCATTATGTCAATGGAAAGCTGAAGTGAAAAACTTTCACATTTGATTTATAAAGAGGAAACTACAACAACACATGAGGGAAGTAGTCAGAAGGAAGAAGAAAGATCACATCACACTACTTGGAAGCTAGTTAAAACGCTAATTAAGGCCCATATGGAATGCATGCTTCAGGTTAAAAAAGGTACACTACCCAGAGATATGAGGAAGAAAATTTTCTAAAATAGATTTTTTTTCAGTGTTTTATCTTCCCACAGATTTCTAAAGATCCACTGTTTCAGAAAATTAACAGGAATGAATGGATGGCATTGTCAAGATTAGGTAAGTCTGGCAGTTTCAAAGAGGAATTAATGTTTCTGTCTGGAGTCGGGGGATCCCTCCCCGCCCCCGCGCACAGCCCCCGCAACTCACCGGCGGCCGGGAGAAGGGCCTCAGCCGGCAGGGGAACGGGACAGCAAAGCCGGCGCGTTCGCACGAGGCCAGGACGCGCAGCCCAACCTGGGGGCGGGGCAAGAGCCGCCGGTCGCCCGAAGAACGCCCCGACGAGCCGGAGCCGGAAGTGCAGCCTACGGCTTCGCTCGGCAGCTGCCCGGACCCAGCAAGGCCCCGCTCGGCCGGCCAGACGGGCAGGGAGCTGGGAGCGGCCAGGACAGGCACGGATGGCTGGGAGAGGGCGGGGAGAATTAAGAGGAAAGACCAGCGATTGGGAGGGAGGTGGGAGGAGGAGGAATTGAGGGAAGATGAGCGAGAGGAAGGGGGCTGTGACTGTAGGAGATGGAAAGGGGTAGTGAGAAGAGAAGTGACGTTTGTCAGGAGAAACAGAAAGCGAGGGAAGGGGAGGAGGCCGCGGAAGAACTGGCGAGGAGGGTTTTCTTTTTGCCAGGGATAGGCCAAACTGTGGGTGCACAAGCTTCTAGGAACCCCATGCCAGCAGCCTGAGGCCAAGTACGGGTCTGGCAGCACCCGGGCAAGGAAAGGTGGGAAGGATCGGGCCTCAGCAAGCAGGGCCAGGGAGGTGGGGCACCACAGTTTCTTTGGTGCTTATTCTTGGGAATTGTGTGAGAGCAGACGTGTATTTCCCTGATTTATAAATGAGGGAGGTTAAAACATGAGTACATATTTTAAATTTTATGTATATGAAAATACAAATACAAAATCATAAGAAATTCAAGTGATTGGTTGTGGAGGTCAAAATCAAAACCAAAGCAAAAATTCTGATTTGTATGCTCCTGCTTCCATGGTACAGGGATGTTGTAATTTACCAGTCTAATATGGAACTAATAAGTAATGCAGGTGACTTCCATGCAGAATAAAATAGTTGGGATATAGATGAATAGACATTCAAGTATCCCACACACTTCTCTGAGAGCTCTAAAAAGTGTTGTAATTATTTTCTGTAAGAATACAGGCCAGAAAAGAATGTTTGCCCTGACCCGGATGGCCCAGGCTTGTCTGTTCTTGTCAAATCTCAGAAGCTAAGGAGGGTCAGCTCTGGTCGGTATTGGGATGGGAGACCACCAGGGAATACAAGGGTTGCTACACAGCAGCAAGCAGTGACAAACCACCTCTGAAATGTCTGCTGTCTTGAAAACTCTGTGGGGTTGCCATGAGTCAGCTGCCATTTGAAGCCAAAAAAGTTTTCTATGCTTTCTTTTTCTCCTCAAGTTTGGACAATGCAAGGGAGGCACACACTACATAGTCTTTAAATGTCAATTCAGTGTGTGGTAGCAGTGGGAAAACCGATTCAAACTCAGGCTGCAGGGTCATTAGGAAAAGGATAGAAAAGAAAACCATCAGTATTATAATGCTTTCGTATAGGCCTATGGTGTAATCATATTTAGAATACTGTGTACAGTTCTGGTCACCGTTCCTCACCAAAAATATTACAGAGGCTGGTGCAGAAGATGGAAACTATGATGATCAAAGAGCTGGAGCATCTTTCCTCTGAGGAAAGGCTAAATTATCTGTGCTCTTTCCTTATAGAGAAAACCATTAATACCAGTGCTAGGAGATGTCATCAGTATAAGACATTGGTCTCCATGCCCTATAGAACATCCAGTATAGTGGGCAGTATTCTGTAAGACAAGATGCTGGATTGCACCATTGATCTGATCCAGCAGGCCATCGCTTACATTTTAGTCCAAGTGCTTGCTTCATCCAGTCCTGGCCTAAACCAATAAAATCTCTGTCCCTTCTGAAAGACCTCGATACAACTCAGCGGAAAAGATGGGAAGGAGTGTGCTACAGAAGCAAACAAATTCCTTTATATTCCCCTATGATACCCTTCACTGACCTGTTACCATCCCTTTCACAATCAACTTTTCTTGAACTTAAAAGTATTACTGATTTCTACAGGACCTTATTCTAGCTCCATGTGAATGGTAGTGTTACATAACTATTTAAGGCATCATTTCAGATTCTGAATGGTAGGGGATAAAGCCACCATTAAGTTAAACACTGCTTCCTACTTCATTTTGAGACACAAGGAAATAATGGCAGCCTCCATTCCTCAGTTTCTCTTCATTAATACACACAGATATCACACAGTGTGGCCACACAGAACAGTCACCATCCATGGGCAGGCTTAAGATCAGCACAGTGAATAAAGGAGAGGGCTGGGATCAAATCTCCCCACCGCCACAGGCTCACTGGGTGGCCTGAGGAAAAACACTTTTTCTCAGCTCCTCATGCGCAATACAGAATATTCTATAGGGCATATACTCTAGGTTACTTTACCAACCTTAGGATATATGCTATCGGATACTTTACCAACATTATCATAAATCTCACTGGGCAAAACTAGGACAGTCACACACTCAGCTTACCTACCGAGCAGGATTGTTATTGGGGTAAAATGGATAAGAAGGAATCATTAAGGAATCACTCGGACCCCTTCAAGAAAAATGGATCCAACGCAAACTTTTAATGTGGCTTTCTACATCTCCCTTCCCCGGGTTCACACCCCACAGATACCAGGTCATTTGTCACAGAAAAATACATTTCTGAAATGACACGGACCATTTTATGGGAATAGACTTGCAGCCTGGAGTAGCCGTCCAGGCCTTGTTAAAGTGTATTGACCTTCCTCCCTTCTGCTTAGGCCCACCTGACAACACCAAACAGCATATGGATGAGTTTCAGACCCAAGCAGCAATGGTTTAAGCTGCATGAGTTGCATCACCAGCCCAAGAGCAGTTTGCAGAAATGAAAAGCAGCTAATGAAAAGCAGGTCCTTTTGTATCTTCACCCACACTGCTTTGTAATTATCTTTGAATAGTGTATCATTTTGCCCAGTTAAGTTTATTTCCAAATATTTAACTGGATTTAACATTACTGTGCATCCTGTAGTCCTAATACCTTACTCTTCCTAATTAAATTTTTTACAATTATTTTTGTCTTTTTCTTGTTGATTTTACAGTTCAAAAGGGACCCAAATGTTTCAATTTATTCTAATATAAAATGCATCGACAGTTAGGAATTTGCAATTGTCAGCACTTCATCAGCAGCATAATTTTTCATTTTGAACTCTTCTCCTTCCACTTTCAGTCCTTTAATTCTAGGGTCTTGTCTAGTCTTAGTGGCCAGCACTTCTAGTGCTAGAATAAATAGAAGCAGTGACAAAAGACATGTCTGAACATTCCAACTGAACATTCCAACTGAATGCCTTGAATGTGGCCCCCAAACTGATGGAACAATCAAAATCACCAGCCAGAAATTAACAAGGTCACTGAATTCAAATACCTTGGATCACTGGTTTCAGCTAATGCAAACACATTGACAGATGCCTGGCCACAAGTCAATACTGCATGGCTTAAATGGCAGCAAACCACTGGCATCTTGTGTGACAAGAAAATGCCTGAACACCTCAAGGCCAAAATCTACAAAACAGTTGTTAGCCCAGTAGCACTGTATGGAGCCGAATGCTGGCCAGCAACAAGAAAACATGAACAAGCCCTTCATGTCATGGAAATGAGGATGCTTCGATTGATGCTAAACCTGATGCTGTTCAACCATGTGCCAAATGATGACATACAGCAAAGACTTAAAATCACCAATTTACCAGTACATGAGGCAGTCATGGCTAAGGTGGTATGGCCACGTCATGTGCCGTGAGGAAACATCTGTAGCAAAGACAGCCCTGCACTTTGAACCTGGTGGATGCCGCCCACGTGGCAGACCCAAAAAACGGTGGATGGACACAATCAATGAAGATCTGCGGGCAAAGAACCTTACCCCAGAAGACACTCAAGCTCATGACCCCTGGAAGAGACAGTTACAAAACTGATCCTGCATATGCAGGAAACCAGTTTGGAAAGAAGAAGAAGTGATCAAAGACACCCTTGGCATATCCCTTTTTCACTTTGAAATCCATCAGCTCAAACTCCATTTTTAAAAATCTTTTCATGCTCTTTTGTATAATTACTCTATCCAATTCACAAATCTTGAATCTCAATTTAAATTCCAAAGCATCTTCAATTAAAGAACCAACCTATATTGTGGCACCTTGATAAATTAACAAGTTCAGTTTGCAGTTTATGCAGCAATATGTTGGCTAGATGCCAGGGCCATTTTGTTTACCTATGGCTTAGCTCTCCCTTTTAGTTGTTGCAAAATGTTTTTCCCTCTTGCATAATGCCTTGGCCTCTGTGTTGGTTGTTTTGGCAACCAACACACAACACTGAGTGTTCAAGGATTTTGCCAAGGACTCAAGACAAAGCCAGAACAAGCTTGTGCAGTTACAACATTGCTGAACTTCTTTTACGCTTGCCTGTCTTGACTACAGGGTAGTGTGTTTCAAAATGGTATAGGTGCAGTCAATTATTATGTCTGATTCTTGCAATGTGAACTAAATCTGTGAAAGGCACTTTAGGGAAAGAAATTAAACAAGTGTAGGGGAGTGGCTAATTGTAATATTACACAACAGCTATAGCAGGCTGACAGTCTGACAGTCAATAAATATTTATGTTCTACACAAGGAGTTAAAGCAGTGGCGGGATTCAAATAATTTAACAATCGGTTCTGGTGGTGGGATTCAAATAATTTAACAACTGGTTGTTTACAAGCACCATTTTAACAACTGGTTCTGCCGAAGTAGTACGAACCTGCTGAATCCCACCACTGAATTAAATTAATTTCAATATCCAACCATATAGTGACTGATTGTGTAATCCGGAGAACACTCTCCTGGGAGTAAGTCTCGTTGAGTAGACTTCACTAGGATTCTAAGTAGACCTGCTTATGATTACAATGTGAAGCTCATATAAAGAAATGCCTGAAAGTTGATTTTCAATATGAAATATGCCCTAAAATGTTATCTCAGGGTGCAAAATGCCTTAGGGCAGCTGTAACCCTGTCTAGGTAGGCAGCCAATGAAACCAATATATATTTTATTTCCTGCTGTACCTGTGTCTCATATAGCACATATGAGGCAAAAATAATTGAAAGTTCAACTCTGGGGTGATTTTATATTTTCTTAGAAGGATTAAACATTCACATTTCTGACAATTAAAAATGTGGGGGGGGGGAGGTTTACATTTATGAATATCAATCCACATACCTCCATTTTTCCACATACATAGCAGCAGAATTACTACTTGGTAGGTGCTCTGAGCAGTACACAATTCTATTACATAGCTCTTCATAAAATAGTTTCTCTGCCAAACAAAGTAAATGAATTATTGTACTAAAAGAACAAACTTGGTGAAAACTTTGTTTTGTACTGTGGCCCAGAAATCCGCTAGTCAAAAAGAGAGTGAGCGTTCATTCAGTTTGCCTTTGTTAAAGTCACACTTAATTGTTTCAAAGAGCAGCTTCACCAACTCAGTCTTCCCTTTGGCCACCATGGCTTTTGACAGTTCAAGCACCTCAGTTGTGTAATGGCGGCATACCAGCTTAAGCTCCAGCTGTAGTCGCTGTTTTGGGTATTTCTCCTCAGCTTTCTTTACCCAAAATTCTACTTCCTGCATCAGCATCTCAGTGTTCATCCTTTTCTGACTGAACAAATTAAGTAGTGTTTCCATCAAACAACGGAAACTCTCTGTGTACACAGAACCCACATCATCCAGCTCTATTGCCTGTTTGAAGTATTTAATGGCATTCAGTTCTTCATTTTTGATTCGTAGACATTTCCCTCTCAGCAACTGGATTTCAGGTAGGACATTTCCCATGTCCAATTCCATAGCTTTAGCAAAGAACGCAAGGGCAGTATTCAGGGCATTTTCATCCACTAGAAAAAGCTCTTGTATGGCATCAACTCCCAAGTAATAATAGACCTAAAAGAGAGCAGAAAAGGAGGAGTTGGAGGTTATGGTACAGTTTCCAACTCTGGCTTGTTAAATTCCTGGAGATTGGGGGGTGGTTCTGGGTAAGCCAGAGTTTGGGAATGGGAGGGACCTCAGCATAGGTGAAATGTCATAGAGTCTCCCCTCTAAATCTATTTCCTCCAGGATAACAGAAACAACGTGAAGGCACTAAAGATAATGACTTGCATGAACCTTCCATCAACTGTAAAAAATACTGAAACAACTTATAAATAGTAACCTCCCTAAAACCAGCTTCTTTTGTGTGTATTTGTGTATCTTTTTATTCTTTGCCATAAAAACTTCCTGCTTTAGTTCTTGTAAATAAGAACATTTGATTCTTTGTTTAACTTTATAAGCTTCTGGTGCCAGTTAATTATGATGTTGTTTTTTGACAATCAGGAAAAAGTTATTTAGGTGTCCCTGCAGAGCTGTTTATTTTCCTGTCTGTAAAGTGCCCAAGCTGAACAGCTAAAGAACATTCTTACTGTTTCATTTAATTTATACAAGTGGGAAAACACAAAGTGTATACACAAATTCTAAATCCCCATATTCATGCTACTGCATAGTAACATTGACAGACAAAAGGGCTAACTGACCTTTAGAAAATCAAAGTTTAACTGACCATTAGAAATTTGAAAAAAAATTCTCAGGGCACGAGGCAGTGGGAAGGCTTTAGGGCACCAAAGTCCCTACCTCTCATCATACCTGCAGTCATGCTGATAATCTGGCCACTTTGACTACATTTTTGCAGCATCCCTGTTGAGGCATAAATGATTCATCAGCTTCAGCATTCTACCTACTGTTTCTTGGAGCCGCAATATAATTTCCACATTTTATTGTCCCTGTTTGTAAAAACAAAACAAGGAAGTACAAGCAATGAAAAAGTCTGAAGAATTTGGATGGTTTCACTCACCTGGCCGAGGTCAAGGTATGTCTTCAGGCATGGATGTACCTTCACGACACTCTCAAGATCAGCTTTAGCATCAGAAAGGTTTTTCTGGTCTGGCATTCCTCCCAAGCCCATCTTTACACGTTCCAGGTCACGCAAATATAGTTTAATTAGCATCTAAAAGACAGATATATTAAATCAGTGGCTTATTTTTTCATTGGCATTATTCTGTGTTTTTCCTAATAAGCCTACAAACATTAGAATTGCAAACAGTGGATCAAGACACAGGAAAAGGCTTTTTTCCTAAGATGTGGATCTAACCAGAAGCCAATACAGCAGATACAGACAGGACAGACATTGATAAAAGGACCTTCCAGAAAGCAGAAGGCTCCAGAAAAAAGTGTTTTTGTTTAATGTTACTACAGAAAAGCCTGGTCTCTTCAATAACACTAGTATACTAGGAAAACATTATTTTGAAGGCATGTGTAATGGAGTCCTTATATTCCAGGCGAGGGAGAGATATTATCCCACCACTAGCTACCAATTGTAATGGGATGGGTGGTCTACAATCAAGGTTCCCACTAAACTGACCACTGGGGTTTCCTTTGCCACCCAAAATATCCCAGGCTAGTATTCAGGGATTTTTTAAATCTGCTGCCACCATTAAAGAGAAGGAACTAGGAATCCCAAAACTGCTTCTGGCTGCCAAATATATAAAGGATCCCACCTCACATTCGCTCTTGATCTGAGGGGAATGTCCTTCAGAGTCCCATATACAAAAATGGAGGGAACTCAAAATTGGCTGGGATTCTAGTCTCACAGACAGGCACTCTTCAACCACTCACACACAAACGCAGACTGGCACGAGGGTAACTTGAACACAATGAATGAAATTTATTTTGAAAACAAAAGAAAGGCTTCTTAAACTGGCTCAGAGAGGTACTAACACTTGATGGTTTCAGAGAGGTTCTTTTCACTTAAAAGTTACAAAGCTTCAGATGTTACTTAGGTTTCACACACACAGAGACACACGCAGGTGTCTCTTCAGGAACGATTTTTCTTTAATTCTACTAAATTTCTTCACAGACAAACACTAGTCCTTTCTGGTCCACAACCCACTGAATACACGCACACACAGTCTATGCCCTGTGAGATTCTGGTATACAAAGCCTCCCTCTCTCACACTAATCCCAAACTGGCCTCACTGCCTCTGGATCAGGCTTTCCCCAGACTGGTGTTACACAGGGGTAGGGCAGACCCTAGGTCTGGACAGTATTCACTGTCAAGCCACTGACTGGTGCGTCACTTTGCACCAAACTCAGGGCCTCCTTTCTCTGACAAGCCTCCTCAGCTTGTAGAGTGACTGGAGTTCTGTCAGCTAACTCGGCTGAGACAGAATCCTACAATACAGATCTGACAGACCGCTCTCTGTCAAACTCTGGCTCCTTCTGATCTCTGTATCAGAATCTCTTTAGAGAGAGTGTATTCTCTGACAGGCTCTGCTCTGTCTATTTATACTGCCAACACTCTGGCTCCCCCTATCCCGGGCCATAGGCAACTGTGCCTTTCTCAACCAATCAAATGGGGTCTTTTGTATAGTGGAGCCTGATGCCTTAACTCTGGCTGTTACTAAGGCCTTTTCCATTAGGCCTTTCACACACACCAGCCCTTCAGGGTGGGGCAAGGCTGTTACAGCATGCAACATACCTTAGCACGTATACAGTATGCTTGCCAGTTGAGTGCTGGGTCTGGCAGAACATCCAAGGCCATGTTGCAAACAGCCATAGCCATCTCTTGCTTTCCAAGGAAGTGGAAGATTTTTGCCAGACGGTTTAGAACAGGTGGATTGTCTCTTGCTATTTCTATTGCCTTCAAAGCAAGCACATCCCCCAAAAAAATATTTTTAGCAAAATTTCACCATTGTATGGATTATTTGGTTATAAATAAAAGAAATTTACTTGGTTATGTTCACATAGTAGACACAGCTACAGATTATGGTCTTTAGAAGAACTAAATGTGTGAGAGTCCAATTTGGGACAGAGTTTACTTTGGGACTGAAAATAAAATTTGCTGGTGGTTCCTGGCCCCTCTATGATTCGGCTGGCCTCAGCTTGGGCCAGGGCTTTTACTGCCTTGACCCCCACCTGGTGGAACATTCTGCCTCCAGCTGTTCAGGCCCTGTGGGATCTGGAGCAGTTCCGCAGGGCCTGCAAAACAGCTGTTCCGCTGGGTTTTTGGGGAGGCTGGCCGGTGATGTGCCGTTCCCTGCATGCTTTGACATCTGCACACTTTACCATCTTATTACTACCATCATGGCCCAAACCTCTCCCAGAAGTAAATGGAAGAGGCTATGTTAACTATGGGTTGCTATCTGTATTAGTTATAAATGCCATTTGTTGTTTTACTTATTGTTTAATTGGTGTGCTGGTTGTTAAGTTTTAATTCATATATTGTCATGCCCCCAGAGAAGCTCTTACTATTTTCTTATTAAGTCTCAGTTGTTCCTTTAGTTATTATGGATTTAATTCCTCTTGTATAGTGTTCTATGGGAGGGAACTTCAGTTAGACCCTGTCCCTTTGAGCAGCTCCCTAGAGGCAACAGTCTTACATTCTTCCTTTTATTACTCAGTAGTGCTCCTGTTCAGTTAGTTATAGTCTAAGGTGCCAGTGGAGCTGGAAGGCTGTAATATCTCTTAGGTCTAAGGTGTATGTTATGGAAAGTAGAGTCCTGATAAAGGACACTGAAGGAACCAAGAGGGAGCACAGACAAAGTGAACTTTCTTGGAAGAAGTCAAGAAAGGATCAAAGTCTCAAGCTTCAAGTTGTTCCAGTCAAGCAAGTACTTTGTTTTAGTCAGACCCTGGGAGGGGTTAGGGTCTTAATTCTTCTATGCAATAAAACCTCTTTTTTTGAACTATTACACCTTTGCTTGTGAGTCTCCCACTCTGTTCTGGCTGAATACAGGGCACCTAGACTATTTTACTTGGGGAACAGGACATATATATTGGTATTTATTGGGGTTTTATAGTGCTTTATAGACGTCATTTGTACACCGCCCAGAGCCCTTTGGGAGTGGGCAGTATATCAAGTCCAATAAACAAACAAACAAATGAATGAATACAAGAGAAGAAAAGTTCTTCTCATATTAACAGGTAAGAAGCAAGACAGAAATTGTGGGTTATAATTTGAGGTCCTCAATATCTTTCCATAGCCATATTTCTGAATTAAATTTTTAAAATGGGAGATCTCACTTCTGAGTGCCCGGACAATTTTTCAAAATCATGTAATGATTACAGAAATGCTTCCACAATTCTCTAGAAACGTTTATATTTGGGTGCTGAATGGCAGAGAAGAGCTTTGTCTAGATTTGGTGGCATTTAGGTGTACTGTTTCCATTAGTCAGCTAAAAATACAATTTGGGGAAGTTTGTTCAATAACTATAACCACATGGGCCAATTCATGTTTTGCAGCATGTTTTGCAGCATGGGAATTGTAACAAGGGAACAGCAATCCCTCTGATCACAGCCTAAAGTATTTCCTCCATTTAATTTTTTCTCATCTCCTCCAAGACCATGTCCAAACCAGAAATGTGAAGATTCCATTTAAAGCACTCTCTACCCTGTTATTCAGAGCAACTTGAGGAATAACAGGTATGTGTTGGATTAATAAAAATAGTAAAGGAATCCGGGAATACTGCTGGTCTGAGTAACAACTATGTTCTCTGCATTTCAGCAATGATATATAAATCTACCTTTCCAAAGCAGTCAAGGGAGCCATTCCCAGAGTAACCACAGTCTTGAATACCCATGGGGGTGGAAGAGAATGTTTCTGTCCTTTCAAGCAATATCCCAAGATAACACCAGGATAGAGCTAAAATCAAAAGAAAATAGCATTCAGAGCAAATCAAGTATGTCTTATTTCTACAAGCCACTTTTGAAAATTAGCAGCAACTGTAAGAGTTACAGCAGCATGAACAATAGGAGTGTATAAGTGTTTGTATGTAAATAGCTCTTCTGCATCTTGGCCATGAACCCTTATTCTTTTAGCTGAACAACCCAATTTGCTAATTTTATTACAATAGTTTTACATATAAACAGTCAAAGATGTGAAATACTCACAGAGCTGTTGTCATACTAGAAATATTATTCTACCTCTGTAATTTAAATTAGAAGATTTGAGGACTTGTTGAAGCAAAACCAGTGTCCTGTTGAAGGCTGGCAACCTTTTTTCCTCATTGTTACCATTGTTCAGCCACATTCCATCCAATCTGCAAAAGAAATGGAACCGCTGTTTTTGTTTATTTCTCAGCACATGTAGAAATACAATCTATTTGCTTCTTCCAGATATCTTCCTACTTGCATTGAGTTGCCACATTTTTTTAAAAAAAGATGACAATATGGGGAAGATATGCTTCCCTGACATGACTACCATAATTCTCCTCTGACATATAACCCCCACCAAATACATACAGACTTCAGATGTTTAACCGTTGTGGATCAGTCACTTAGAACACCTCCCTAATGGGTCCTTGTAAATTTGATTTTAGCACACAGATGATATTATTGGAAATGCTTCCAGTTATGGGCTGAAAGTCCCATTAAACAAAAAGTAGTCCATGTGAGGTTGTGAAATATGCCTGAAACTATATGAAGTGAAACTGAAGAAATATATTGTCCTAACTGTTGGAATAGACAATACCTAGAGTACAAAGAAGAAAAGAAAACCTTGCAGGGGATAGTAAGAGGGCAGTTAGAATAGTGAGGTTGGCACCTTCTTTCCTGTTAAGTATCATTCTTTGTCTCAAGAAAGCTACTCTTAGGGCAATAACTGGTTTCTTCTTGGAAGTTCCTGACTGTTGGGCCGATTCTGCATGGGCTAAAAACAGTGGTGTGAAAACTGTGTAAAATGGTTTAAAGCGGTGTAAAAGGGTTTTGACACCACTGTTTTCGGCCCATGTGGAATCCGCCTTGCTCTCTCTCAGCTAATCTTGTAGTTAGGAGTCGGACACTATCTCTCCCCTCTTCACTATCATGGATGTCAGTTCCTGAATAAACCTTTATCTATACTTTAATCAGGTTGTACATCTTTGCTGTGTTTATTACTCTGCCAACACTAATAAGAATGAACTTTGAAGAATTTGGTATACTGAGTTGGAATGGATTACAAACTCTTTTGACTCATATAAGATCTTTGGATTTTAAGGCATTAGGGACTGTTTGGGTATAAGAAGTGGTGATGGGGGAGATCTGGAGTGATGTACAAGCATGTGAAGGGCCCTTTTACAAAAGTGAAAGTTGGTCATGGAAACAGTGGATGAAGTTTGGTTAAAATTTGTTTCTAGTTGCCTGGATGGAAACAGCTTCATACCAAAACTGTTTTGTTACAGACTGGGAGTAAGGGTCAGTGTTTACCATAATAATATACTTCCTATTACAAGCAGATAATTACTACAGTTTTGTTGAAGACTTTTATAGCTGCCATTTTGTGGATATTCTGAGACGGTATCTTAATTATTTTTAAAATGCCCACAAGCCTAATAAAAATAATTCAATAAGAAAAGAGACCTTTAAAAAGAATTTGGCAAGATTCTGCAGAAACATATTTCAGCTGGAGAGAACCTTTTTGATATTGCACAAACTTGCAGAATTGGTTCAGGAATCATAACATACTATTGGAGAATTCAATCTGCTTCAGAACTGTCCCTACCTGCAGCGAATACAATTGTAGAAATGGTAAGTCGAAGAACTGGTAAAGTGTCTCACAGATTAAGAGGCTTTCCGAGGCGACCTAAGTTCGACTCGTGTCCGCGGAAATCGTTACCTGAGCTTGACTCTGCTGTTACTCCGCACAGCAGCCAGGTCATCTCTCCGGAGCCGAGTTCAAAGGGCAGGATTACCTCCTCGCGTCTTTCGCTCCTCATTCCCGATTGGCTGCCATTCTATGGCTGGAAATGTGAGTGCGCATCCCTTTTTTTCCGTTTTGCCACAGCCGCCAGAACATGCCACCAGAAAGGAGGGAGGGAGGTTGGCAGGGAGCGTGTTTGATTGGCTAACCCACAGAGATGCGGGATAACTGTTACAATTTCTGGCCGTTGCTTCGTGCACAAGAAGGGTTTTTTTTAAGGTGCACTTTTCGCCGCCACAAGTCTCCCGATCTGCGCATGGCCAAAATAGTACACTGTGATTGGCTGGTCAGGAGAGTCGAGGTGAGGGAGATTCCGCACTGTGCCAGCTTCGGCTTGAGTGCAATCTGGGTTCGCCAAAAAGTTGTGCCTCCCAGTCGAGCTCGAAAATTTGACGGTGAGGGGGGAGCAGAGACAGACACGAGTCGAACTCTACGGCTGTGCCTGGGTCGGACCTACGTCAAACTAAGGTCGAATCCTACAGTGCGAAAAGGGCCTAAACTTATTTCAAAGGTTCAAGAATAGATTCCAGAGAAAAATCATCAGGAAATCTAGACTACAAAGGAAAACCTCCAGAAAACCCCAAAAATCAACTATGCAGAAGACAGCAAGAAAATGGATTAAAAAAAATAAGAAAACTTTGGGACATTTTTTTCATTGTTGATGGATTTGTAAAAATATAAGAAAATGTTACATACTAGTTTTTGCAAAGACCCTCTAAAACACCAAGGATTAAATAGGTCTCAAATTTATTGGCGTTATGGTGTAATTATGTTGCTAAATACATTTTATAACAATTAGTAAAACATTAATAAAAATACAGAGTATATGTTGGAATGTTAAAAAATAATTTGGCTTCCTTTTTATATATAAGATGAATTTGTAAAAGGATAAAAATATATATGAAAAACTGGCTTTTAAAAATTATTGGATTTGCAAAAAGGTAACAAAATTGTGCATATTAAATTACACCAAGACTCCAAAAACAGGTTTTAAAATTAAAACTGTTATGGTATAATGATCTTGTAAGACACTTTTTCTTAACAGTCAACAATAATAAAAATACAAGAGTACTTGTTGATAAAGCTAAGAAAAGCTTGGTTTTTAAAAATATATATATGATGGATCTGTAAAAAGACAAAATTTTGGATATTAATTTACACTGAAATCTTATGAATTACCAAAGATAAATTTTTAGATGGATCTTAAAAATGAAGGTGTTATGATATAAGTATATTGTTAGGTATCCTTTATTAGAACAATAGTAAGAACTAATTTTATATTTACAACTGAACAGAGAGTGTTATTGCCTTTACCTGGAAATCTGAAAGAACTCCCATTAAAAATAATTGCAAAGATAATATGGGAATATTTATATATAGCTAAAACTTACTAATTTTTGAATAGAAGATTTGAATATAATCCAAAAATAGGATGGGAATCTTAAATTAATCATTTCTTTATGCGTATTAATGTTAAGTTTATGCTTTGCTAATATAATTCTGAAGTATATGTACACAAATTAATGTCTCTTTAATATACATAACTTTTAATTATATAAATGAATTATATAAGTGAATTATATAAATATATAAATGAATCTAAATGAATTATTCACATGAGTATGATAATATGTAGAAACATATGTAATATAATGTATTATATGTAAAATAATGTATTCTATATATATTATACATTATATAATACATTATATAATACATTATATTATAATGTATTATATATGTGTAAAATAATGTATTAAGCTTCTCTTTTCTATCTTGAATGTGATTGATGTTTTTTCAGTTTCGTGAGCTATTAATAAGCTGTTCTTACTGTATCCCCCTTCCCCTTCTTTTTTCTTTTCTGTATTATTCCTTTTTTATTTATAGAAAAAAATTAAAAATCTTTTTAAAAATACAGTATGATAATTCCAAATGAATAATTTGCTACCTGAAGTGGAACTTTTGGACATACAGTTAATATGTTCTAAACGAGTCATTCTTGAGCAATAAACCCCACATAATTACTCACACTTTGAATTTACACATGATATGATCTTGGCTGGACCCTTTGAATGAAAGCTGCAGTGAATGGCCATAAATATTTAATTGCTTGTTTGGTAGTAAACAGAGACAGTCCTTCAAATGTGTAAATGAATTAAAATATATCTTTCCTTTAACAGATACTTGAATTTGACAGGCCATGGGTAAACTGGGCCATAAAAAGCAATTCATTAATCTCACCCTATGGTTCTTGTATGAAATAGTCTTACTATTGGCCTGTAAATTGCCTAGAATATCTATTAAACCATACATGGCTTCAAACTTTGATTCTGCCAAACGTTTACCTTCTATCTCCAACCTTTCCTATCTCAACAAAAGCTAGTGGCATCTCTCACAAAGGTGGCACAGAGTAAGTAGGCACAGTGCAGAAAGCAGGTTCCTTTGAACAGATGCTAGCAAAAAATTGGGAGGAGGGACATTAACAATTTGAGATATGCTGATGATAGTACATTACTGGCAGAAAATAGCAAAGACTTGATACGAATAGTGTTGGAAGTTAAAGAAAAAAGTGCCAAAGTGCCATCAAGAAGACAACAGTAATGACTACTGCAGAATTAATTAACTATAGGGTGGACAATGAGGAAATTGAAATTGTTGAATACTTTCTAATTCTTGGCTCCATCATCAACCAAAAGGGAGACTGCAACCAAAAAATCAGAAGGAACAGACATGAAAGGGCTAGAACAGATTCTTGAGTGTCAGGATGTGGCACTGACAACCAAGATCAAGTTAATGCTACAGTATTTTCTATTACTATGTATGGGTGAGAAAGCTGGATAATGGAGAAAACTGACAGGAATAAAGTAGATTCCTTTAAAATGTGGTGTTGGAAGAGAGTGTTACAGATACTGTGAAAAATCAAAACCAAACAAATCAGCACGTTCTAGATCCAATCAAACCTGAACCTGAACTCTCCCTGGAAGCTAAAACAACTAAACTTAGGTTGTCGTACTTTGGTCACATAATGAGAAGACAAAGTCACTGGGGAAAAAATGCTAGAAAAGGTTGAAGGAAGCAGGAAAAGAGGAAGACCGAACATGAGATGGATTGACTCTATAAAAGAACCCATGGACCTGAGTTTGCAAGACCTGAGCAAGGTTGTTTGTAACTGGACATTTTGGAGGACACTGATTCGTAGGGTCACCATGAGTTGGAATTTTATGGCACCTAATACACACATGCAACAGAATATCACTATGATGTTACCAGATTGACCCACGGTGGGTTGGGGGAACCCTGTTTTATGGTCTCTGTTTTATGGCCAACCCTTGGGGTGCCTAGCAGTGCCATGCCAAAATGGGAGCCCATTCTCTGCATTGTATCCACAAGGACAGTAAAAGCTTGTCTGGACTTGTCCTTGCCCCTATCTGCCTTGCAAAGTACCTTTCTCACACCCTTCCTAAAGAGATTAAGGGAACATAATACCCTTGCCTTGGAGAGCATTCCCATCTCCAGCCCTGGAATATACACCCTGTGAAGACAAAGGACTTGTTAATGTGTTTGCCCCAAGTGTTGCTGCCAGTGTTGTAACCCAAAAACATCTTCTGCTGACTAACCTCTCTCTAATGACCACCTTATTTACATTGCTGTTGTTTATAGTTGTGATTGATTCAGCACTCTGCCCACCTCTGGGCACTCCTAGCTTAGCCCATCAAGCTAAGCACTTAAACCATTAGCTTAATGGCTCAACACTTAAGGTTGATTTCTGCTTCTTGTCTTTCCCCAGAAAGGCATGTTTCCTGTTTGTCCTGTGAGATTAATGGCCAATATGCATAACCCTGAGGGTTCCTTTTTCCCCATAAGAAGTTCCCTGTCCCAGTAGCCAGTGTTCAATATCTCTGGACATCTCTCTGTCTATTGATATTGCCCCCAGCACATTGATCTTTCTTCTACCAGAGCTAAGCACATGTCACTCAGCTCTGTCCATCGGACCTGTCTGCTCCAAGATCAGGCAACAATAACCCTTACTTCTTCAGTTCCTTTAATCTGTTCCAAACCTATCCCCCAATCACTGCTTATGTTCTAGGACTGTGTGTGTGTGTTCTGCTGCTTTGATTATTGTGTGCTTGGGTACCCCTATTATTCCTTAATAAAATTGTCAGACTTTATTTTGCTCTCCTGCAGATTTTTTGCAAAAGCTGACCTTGGTATACATAGGCAAAAAAAGACCCCAAGCTTGTCCGATCTTTTGCTAAGCCAAGAGTCTGCTCTTGCTAATTCCCCACTCTAAAAGGGACAAACTCCCACCATTTTAGGTAACAATGTTAGTGGCTTCAAGTCATGCCGGTGTCATCCCCCATGCAAGTGGGACAAACAGAGTATTTCTGGTAAATCCAATCACTTCAACCATTAGTATTGCTAGCCAAACACTCATCACCACTTTGGCTTGCAGAATCATAGCTGCATGGAACAGCCCAAACAGAAACTTCAGACCATGTTCCTGGGCAACTCCTTAAGAAGAAAGGGTAAGTACTGGTCCAGTGACCATACTATCTTCATCAACAGGTGAATTCTACCATGTTGGAAGTCCTTAGGGTAGTGTGGACATATAGGGACTCCAAAAATGCCTAGGTTGTGTCCACTGAGCTCACTTGCTCATTATTGCTATTGCAGAACAATACTCATTGTCCTCATGTCTGTTTGGGCTCTTTCCAGGCAGTTCTCCAACAGGAGTGAAGGAAGAATAGAACCCCATTCACAATGCAGTGCAGATGATATACCTACAACATGACCAACAGTTCAGCAACAAAGTAAATTCTACCACAAAAACTACTTCTAGCCGGCCTGCCATTATTTCTCCTCTTGTTTGTTGAGCAATTGCTGCCTTTCTTTCTGGAGTGCTTTCCTACCTAATGTGCAGTGTAGCCATAGTGAAGTACCAACTTCTTTTCTCCTCCAAAGGCATCTGTAACAGAAACAAGTCAGTAGAAAAGAAATAGCTGCTTCCTGCAAAGAGATATGTGGATATAATAGCTCCATTAAACAAAGGATTCCAGCAACCAGCCCTGTTCTCATGATACTCAACAATGCTATCTATGTTTGAAGAGCAAGCTGTAAACTTAAAGCAGGACCCTAATCTTAAAAAATGCAGGAAATATGCAGTGAAGTTTCACCACATACTGTCAGACTATCAGGTGTTTGAAATTAATGTTCTTTACACCAAGGGAGATCATATTGCCCCCTCCCTTCCCTTTAGGACAGTGTTTTCCAACCTTTTTGACGTCATGGTACCCTTGACCTCACTCTTCATATCTCACGGTATTCCTGCCATCCTCCCCCCCACCTTCCCCTCCCAGTTCCCCTGCTTGCCACCCCCACCTTCCCCTCCCAGGGTGAAGGGTAGCACAGGTGGGTGGGTGGGTGGGAAGTGGCTGCTGTCCTTGTGGTAGGCCCTGCCCCCTGGGCCAGCTCCTTGCTGGTGCCGGTGGGAGACACTGCAAAAGTGAGGGGGGCTGGTAGCATTGCCGCGGTACCCCTGGGAAATGCTCACGGCACCCCAGGGTACCACGGAACCCTGGTTGGGAATCACTGCTTTAGGATTTACTTGGAGTCAAATATTACCAAGACCTTTATTATAGCAGTCATTTTTGTGGCTGAATCAAAGTTATTTTCCCACAGTAGATGGAGCAGGCAGAATCATTTAAATCATGGCTGAACACTGATGTTTGCTTCAAGGGCATCATGTTTGAGTGTTCCCTGTGTATAAGAAATTACACTGCTTTGTGCAGTTTCATAATCTTTTAAAAATGAGTTGAAAGAAAAGACATAGCAAGCAAATGATCTGCAAATGATGTTCAAAATATGTAGGACACACCTGAAAGCAAATCTGTCATTATTTGGCCAAACTGCAACAGAAAGCCTGAAATATTTGAGGTTAAAGAGTTTATTTCTTGCCAATGTATCTGAAGAAGTAAGCTCTGTCTCCCAAAACCTCATAACATTGCTAGTCATTAAGGTGCTAGTGGATTTACAATAGACGCACACAGGTCCATGCTGCACAGCACAAATAAGACCCCCTGAGGACCTTAAAACAAGTGTATTGGGAAGGAATTCTGTACAACTTTTTCCCCAAGACGTCCTCAGCTCAAGGTGTCTTTTTTTGAAAATGTTTTGAAGTGCACCTTTCCCCCTTAAGGTGCTGCAAGACGTCTCCTGCCTGGCTATTTGGAATGCAGAGCTGAGGAAGCATCTTATTTTTGCCACCTGACCATTTCTCTCTCTGGTCAGTTTCACCCCCTACAGCACAGAAAAACAAAGGTAGTCCACAGAGGGCAGGTCTACCCAATGCTTTTCAATGGGAGGTAAAGCAGACTTCCGAGTGGCTAAGATTCTCTTATTCATGTCTGCATAACTACGAAGATAGTTCCTCAAATTTCTTTTTAAAAAACAGGAAAACTATATATTGCCAGAATCAGAAGGACGAGCTGAGTACAACTATCTACTTTTTGGGCTGAAAAGGCATCCAAGATTGAAGCCTGCAGAGCAGATGTCCTGGGGCAATCTTCAGCAAATGGAGGCAAGGAGAATCCTTTCACCAGCACACAAAGGCTGTTTTTGCATGGCCAAAAAACAGCGCCCAAGGGACAGAAAAACACCATCCCTGGGGCACTGTTCACACAGCTACCGTGTGCCGGCCCCTGAAATGGCGGGAAAACGAGTTTTCTCAAAAACGTCAACTTCCTGCTGGCGCGGTGAGGGTGCTGCTTTTAGCCCCTCCGCTGTTAGCAAGGGTCACAGGGAAGCGTGGGCGTATCTTTCCAGCTGTCCAGAGGTGCACAGGAAGGAAAGGTAAGTGCCTTGCTAACACCCTGGGCGGCTCCATGTGGAGCCGCCCCTGCGGGCAGCAGTGGCGTCAAGACTGCGCGCATGGGACTGTGAGAGTGGTCCCAGCATTCCACCGGCTTTCTGTAAGCCGGTGGGAAGCCGCTGCTCTGGCCGTGCGGAAACAGTCAAAATGTCGGGTGCAAGTAGAGGGTGAAACTGACCAGAGAGTGAAATGGTTGGATGGGGAAAAGTCTCCTTTCTCCTCTGACACCTTTGCTATCTGGAACCAAACTAGTAGCTGCCTCTTTTTAAACATCCCCCAGACATCTTGTTTTGAGTGTGCGGAGTGAAAAGGAGCAGTTGCCTCTTTTTTAAAACATCTCCTAGATGTCTTTTTTTGTGCTGAGTGGAGCAGACCACAATTACGCAACTGGCCAACCCTATGTACATCTACTTCAAAATAAATTCCATTGAAACAGGCAGGATTTACTTTTAAGTGAACTGACAGCAGCCTTGGCTGACAGAATAGTCCCAGCTTACAGAAAATTTGAGCTGAATAACTTGTAGAGCAACATTTTTGTTTAGTCTTGCCAAAGGTTACAATTTTAGTGTGGGTTTTGAATCCCCGTTTTTGGCTCTTTTCAAGCTTCAGAAGTTTGGTAGTTTAAAGATAAATACAGCCCAGCCTCAGTGCAAACAGAGTTCCCTCCCAGGTACCTGCCCTTCTGTGGGTGATTCCTCTAAAAGAACTATAAACTGGACGAACAAAGTGTCGCACCTTTGTTTAGATAGCAGAAAGGAACCAACAGCATATACTCTGGAAACTGGAACTAGTAGAGATTGGTACAGAGAGTTTGGAGCATTTATTGATTCACTTGCAACCCATGTCTAGACCTATGTGTTCCCTTTGTTGTAGCGCCAACAGTTTGTTTGTCCATGTTGCATGCCATAATGGCTACTGTACATTAAGAAAAAGGATGATATCCTGTGCAGACATTGTGAATTGTATGCTTGCATGCCTTCAGAACAGTGGTCCAGCAACAGTGGTGGGATTAGCTTGGGAACACTATTACCAGACCTGAATGTATGAACAAACGCAAACCACAAATGGACCTCCTTAATTATCTTTAAATCTTCCTCAAAGCCCCATGCACAGCCATTTAAAACATTTTTTAAACTTTGCAGCACCGTATCCAGTTGCAGGATCCAATAGTTTATTTACTTAGATTTACTAAATCTCATGATTGAAAGTGGGGAGGGAGAGATGGTAAATTACTGTTTTTAAATTTAAACCTGTCACCTGATTTAAAAAAATCTTAAATAATTTGTTTAACTAATTAATTATTATCAAACACTTCACAGTCATTGAATAGTCACTTTACAGTCACTGATTATTATCAAACACTTCACAGTCATTGAATAGTCACTTCACAGACACTGATTATTATCAAACACTTCACAGTAATTGAACTCCATGCAGAGTCCAGGAATGGAGTCAGCCCCGCAGTGTTTAACTGTGCCCTGACCTTGAATGGGGTGTCGTTGTGAGGGGGGGGGCACATAAGTGCATCCCCCAGGAAGTGGCACCCTGTCTATAACCCCCTTCATCCCCCCTATGCCAGTGCTTACAGGGTCACTATAAGTTGGTTGTGACTTGGCGGCACTTTCTACAACCACCGGAGAAAATGTCCAGTCTTAGATGTCTCCTGGCAGCTACAGTTTTGATATTAGAAATGGCTAGCATTTTTAAACATGGGTTGTCAAATTAATCAAGTCAATCAAAAGGTTTTTCAGTAACATTAACTGACGAACTTACTAAATGCTGCAGCTTGATTTAACTTGTTTTCCTACTTATTTTTCCTTTGGCTCCATAGTTGAACCCATGCTATGTATACAGAAGATCACTGCTTTTGTTCATGGAATTTTCATCAAAAAGATCTTAGATAAAGGGTCTGGAAAGTTCTCTGCCTGTATCAGCTCAGACCTAGATAACTAAGTGGTCTAAGAAAAGGGTAGGTTTATATGTTTAACCCATTAAATCATCCTCTGATACCAACCTACACACAGATCATTAACTACATTTTCATTTCTTCTCATCCTTCTGATGAAGACTACTGATGAAGGTTAAAGCTGAAAGTACAAAAGCAGGTGTACAGCTGAACATCAAGAAGACAAAAGTAATGACTACTGAGAAATTATTAAAGATTTTGTATTTCTTGATTTCCTCATCAACCAAAAGGAGACTGCAAATATAAGAAAATCCCATATGAAAAGAGGCTTTGCCTCTGTCCCCTTGGTGAAATAGATTCCCTTAGAACTGGGTTCATCTATCATGTTTTCCGATATGTTCATGGATTCATACTCCTTATCACTTCTGCCAGCATGGCCAATTGGGCATGCTGGCAGGGGCTGATGGGATTTGTAGTCCATGAACATCTGGAGAGCCGTAGGTTGCAGACCCCTGCCCTAGAACATATGTTTTTTAGAGGTCCTATTTATGAAAAGTTTTGTAAGGAAATCCTCAGTCCAGTCCTGGCAGGCCTGACTGGCTTAAATGACAATGATACACTGGACTACATGCTAATGGGTAGGGATCACAAAATCACATGTGCAATGACTCGCTTTTGTTCATTAATTTGTAAACATAAAAAGAGACACCTGGCGGTTGAACAGGAAGCAATGGGATGCTCTTAAATACTGTACAGTTTTAATGTTTAGATTAATATGCTGAGTTTTAAATAGGGATCGGGTACCTCTTTTAATGGTGTTTAACTTTTAATGTTTAATTTATGTACTAATCAATGTATTTTATTTCATTGTCGCTGGTATACCATGATAAGATGGGGTTTTATATACTGGACGTTGACTGTAAATAAACAATTATGAATTATTATGACTGCAACCAAGAACTCAGAAGGAGCTGGAGACTAGGAAAGGCAGCCCCAAGGAGCTGGAAAAGGTTCTTAAGGTCGATTCCCCACTGGCAGAGTCAACCTAGGTTCGACCTAGGTTCAACCTAGGTATTCCCCACAGCTGCTGAGTTCGACTCGGTTCCATCCCAGCTTCACCCCCTCTAACTGTCAAATTTCCGACTCCACCAGGGAGGTACAACTTTTTCAGCAAACCTAGGTCGAACTCAGGTTGAAGCTGGTAAAGTGGGGAATCGTCGAGGAACTGTTCCCTCCGGTCAGCCAATAACAGCTCAGTGTTTGGGGCATGTGCAGAATGGGAGACTCCCGGTGGGAAAAAGTGCGCCTTTAAAAAAATCCTTCTTGTATACAAAGTGATGGCCATACATATAAACAGCACACATTTACACGCTGCTTCTAACTACATAGAGCACTGCTTTGTGGCTACGTTGCCATTATGTAAAAAACAAAAACAAAAAAGGATACACGTTCACGTTCCCATAGTAACACGACAGCCAATTGGGAACAAGGAGCAGAAGAGGCGCTGAGGTGATCCCACCCTCTGAGCTCAGCTCTGGTGGGATGAACTTGGCTGCTGTGGGTAGTAACAATGGAGTCGACCTAGGGGGAATTGGCTCCCCCACCCCATGACCGCCACATGTTGAGAGCTGAGGATCCACCCCCTGCCATTCCCCTCTGAAGCTCAAAACGCGGGGAGAATTGGCTCCTCCACGCCCTGCGGCAGGCACATGTTGAGAACTGAGGATCTCCCCTCTGTCTGAGGATCTCCCCTCTGTCTGAGATGCAAAATGCAGGGGAAATAGGCAGGGAGAATTGGTCCTTCCCCCATGCCCCATGACTGTCACATATTGAGGCAAGTGAATGTGCACAGAAGCTTCCCTCTTCTGAGCCCTGCATTCTTCCGGGGCCAGCTTTGTGCAATGCTGACTATGGCAGGAAACTTGAGGAGATACATGGTGGGATCCTCTTCCACAAATTCTGCTTACCCAAGTCCAGGGGGCTTGGAGGAGGGCAAATGTCCGCCTAGTTTATCATCTCCAGCCGCATTGTGAAGAACTCCTCCGATTCCAGGTTGGGAGGAGCTGGAGGCAATAGCTGCTTGGCATGGCTCTCATGATCGGGGTGTGTGTGTGATGTTTCTGCCCTCCCCAACAATCCTTTCGAGCTCCTCATGGAAGGGGAAGATTGCCCTGTCGTTACCCGACACCCTGTTGTGTTGCACAACACTCTTGAATTCTCACCACATTGTCTTGGTCTCGGTGCAGCATTCAACGGCAGTCCTGCTGTGATCCCAACTCCTCATCTCCACAGTCACCTCCTCCAAAACATCCATGTTCCTATGCCTCTCGATAAGGGCTTTCTGGATCGCCTGCTCGCCCCAGATCCCGGGCAGGTCCCTGGTTTCTGCCTCCTTCCAGGCGACACCTCTCCCTAGTCCCTTGGCAGCTCTCCTGCCGGAGATCCCAACAACAGCATTGCCACTTGATCCAGCCATTATTGTCCATGCACTCCAATTGCTCAAAACCACACTAGCAGTTGCTGGTGATCCCTCCTTAATACTGAACTCAAACTGTTTCCTGTCTGAGATCTGTTTTGGGCCGTTGCCACTCCCACAAAAAGGCTGTGTTTCTGACTGGTCAACCCCCAGCGAGCACGGGAAAATGAAGCCCCCCCTTTTCCAATTCTTGATAGTGCCCGGTGCAGGCCTCAACCTGGAAAGTGGCAGCAACAACCTGGAAAGCGGCACAGCATCACATCACATTCCCGCTCACTTTCTCATATCTTTGTGGAAAGGAAGAAACTCCACTCCCCCCCGTGATATGCCCACTAACATTTGGTCCAAAGTGCACATCCCCCTAGCTATGCGCTTCGAGCAACCAGTACATGTACAGAAACGAAAACGGGGACATTTTGGGACTTCACTCCTGATTAACCTAGCCAAAATGGCACCCGGTCAATACCATGAGCAGAAAATGAGCTTAGGGGAACATTTTGGGAAGGGCAGGCTGCAATGGTCAGCAGTTCAGCAGAGTTGAAAACTGACATGACGTCAGGTGGGGAGATCAGGGGGTGGGCGGTGGAGGAGATCAGGTGGCTGGGCGGGAAAAATAAACTGGTTCTGCTCCCATGGTGTTTGCACAGTAGCGGGTTCAACAAGGGATTTTTGAAAAGGATCACCATTTTGGCAAATTTTGAAAAACCCGTGATGAGGGAAATATTGTGGGACAAACCCGCTTTAGGACCAGGAACCGTGCAAACTTCTTGGCCAAACCGGAATATTTCCCTTGCTCAACCCGGGGTATTTGGACCATGTAGAAATGACCTTAGAATCCTACTGAGGTCCAATCATTAGGTGTTCTTTGGATTGCGCTGTTAGGTTCAAACTAGAAGAAATGCTGGCAGATCCATAGTGAACTCTAGTGCATTTTTATTGTTAAATTGCAGCCAAAGGAACCTTGATTTGGATCAGGGCTAACCACAGGAGGGAGAGAGGGTTAACTTCACTCCATGCAGTTTTCCCAACCTCAATGCATCTCCCCTAAACTTATTTGACCCATGGGGAAAATGTTAGACCTCATGAGGCAATCTGTATCTTTTCCCCAGTGGGCTAAATTACAGCTTGTGGTATGTGCATGCACATTACAGTTAAAAGCATGGAAGAAAGAATTAAAAAGGTGCTGTGTGGTTTTCAGGCTGTATGGCCGTGTTCTAGGATCAGATCCTCTGATGATGCCAGCCACAGATGCAGGCGAAACGTCAGGAGAGAATGCTGCTAGAACACGGCCATACAGCCCGGAAACCACACAGCACCCCAGTGATTCCGGCCATGAAAGCCTTCGACAATACAAAGAATTAAAACTTTCTCTACACTAAACTATGGTTCCAATCCAGACAGAGTGGGGACTGCTATTAAGTAATTTTAAAAATTGAGTTGTATTCACAATTTTTCCAGAGTTTCTTAGCAGCCATGCTCGAAAAACATTTCTAAAGAGAAAGTGAATATAGTGCAAGTTCTGAACCCAAAAATAGAAAGTGTGTGTATTTCTCATCTATGAAGCCTGATTGTCTACTTAGGGCCAGACTTTCTGAAAATCAGATATTTATATACATATAAAACTGCGTCATATCATTTGTCTGTTTAGCTAAGTATTTTTCTGGACTTGTATTGGCTCTCCATAATCTCGGGCAGAGAAAGGCTTTTCCGAACTCCTGTTACTTCAGGTGCTTTGATAGGAAAAAAAGGTCCTGAGTCTGTTCAAGACAGAGGTTCAATTCATTTAAACTGTGGAGACTAGTAGGGGTTGAACCTGGGAGCCTGTGCTTGTAAGACATTAGGTTCTGCCCACTGAGCTCTAATCCCCCATTATCTGCTTGAACCACTTCCCTCCCCTCCTGCCCTGAATAAACTGTAACATAAAAAGGGTCAAATGCCTCCTGACCTGTTTCCCATAAGCAAGAGCCTTCCCATAGAGTGTGAGGCCGGCTGTCAGTTTCTCCAGCTTCTCTTCTTCATTCATCAGTCCAACATCAAAGGCATAAGCATAGCCCTGCTCTGCTAAGCACCGAGCAGCATTGAGCTGGGGATCCTCTTGTGGCTTGTCTTTGGAATCCAAGCCCATGAGGTGGGAGAGTCTTTCAGTGCACTTCGCCTCTTCTTGCTCATCATTCAGTTGGTCATACACATAGGCCAGATTGGCCCAGGCATTCAGATTCTCCGGGTCCTCCTGAGAAATGTGGAGGAAAATCTCCTTGGCATGCTCCACATCCTCCAGGTAGAAAGAAAAGACCCCGAGGAGGTTTCTGATGGCAAACTGCTGGGAACCCGTTTCAAACTCTAATTCATAGGTTAAGCTTTCTCGTTTTAACTTCAAGTCTCTTCCCTGGAAATTCATAGGTGAAGAGGATTCAAAATTCAAGTTCATATCTAGGTGAAAGTGACCAGGAATATAATCCATCTCATCAATGAGTGTATCAATATCCACCTCAGGTTCTTCCATTTTTTCAATAAAAAGAATATCCACAGCTCCAGTTATCCTTAAACAAGTTGTATGCACTTCCCCACTTTTCTTCTCCAGCTGCCTCACAGTATATTTGCTTTTCCACCTCCTCCACCTCTTTCTTTACTTGTATTTCTGGTTTAGCTGATTCATATGACATCTAGAAAGGGAGGAGCACAACAGAACGCTTGTCATTCTTCTGCTAGCTTGCTGTTCAGAGTTGTCATTTGTGTAGTGAATGGCAGAAAGCCAAGACCAAACAAAGCCCTGCCTCAATTGATCCTCCTTGTTTGTCAGTAATGGGCAAGGCAATGAGATCTGACAGGTTGTCATGGTGTGTGGGTTGTACAAAGATCAGCTTCTTGATGTCATAAAATGGTAATACATTAATATTTGTGTGAGCACTGGGAATGAGCTTCAGACAGAGTAGGAGTTATGCATGAAGTGAGTAAGCCACAGTTTAGGCCTTCAGATTCTGAGGGACCTCTAAATGTGAGGGGGGAACGTACTTAAGCTCCCTAAATTGCAATTTGGGAGAGTAATGCTGCCGTATGAGCCTTCATCAATGTGATGAAGCCTCAGCATGTCTTACTCTAGCCCCAAATGAACACTAAGAATACTGCTGTCTTCTTAATATTCGTTTTGTTTGGAAATACATAAGCATAATTTGGAAATACATAAGAATACATAATCCTGATTCAGCAGGGAACACTGGTGCTAATTGGCAGAGGCTGAATGCCAATTGAGGTGGTTCCTTGTAAACTCTCAGTTCTCTCTCTTTACCCTTTTCAAAACTACAGAACCAATTCCAAACTGTTTTTCAGCTTCTTCATAAGTTCCAGAGACTATCATTTTTCCCAGGCTCTAATGGACAGTACCTTCTGAAGGCTTATTTCTAGGCCTTGAGGAAAACCTGTGATTGTCATATCATGTCTTCATAACTTTGAAGACACCTCACTCACTACTACCACAAGGTTCATGTTTTCCAGCTTTGGGTATCAGCATCCAAATATAATGAAAATGGTAAAAAGGAGCCCTATATCTGCTTACAGTTCTTGTTCTGATCACAATGCTAATCCAGATAGCGGACTAGACAGTAGCAGTATCAACACAGGCTCAAAAAGAGGCATTTTTTTTCTGTCCACCTATGGTACTTCTTGGGGTACCTTTTACCTGTTTGAAGTTTAGTGTCACAGCACAAGCAAGCTGAGGAAGAATCTGCCATTTCTACAAGCCACAAATCACGTCAAGGTTCTGTTTGTTCCATGGGGGTTCTGATGATGAGCTGGACCAGCTGCTTGAAAAGTCATACCTCCTTGTGAACACAGCAGCCTGACCTGAACACTTGCCCCTCCCATGGCAATAGAAGCTCAAGCGTCTGATGTTGCCATGGCAATGAAATTCCAGAGCTATTCTTAGCTGTGGTCACTCATCAAGAAGGTGGTTCTTCCTATGCTCCAGACCCCAGAGGATGGAGCATGGAACCAAAGGGCTTTTCAGGGGCCCCATTTGGGTCTCAAGCAGCCAGGTAAGGAAAGTGTCAAAAGGATCCAGGATCAGTTTTGTTTAGTTACGTGTTTCTATAGATAGGGACTTATGTGAACATGTGAAGCAAGGACTTATGTGAACATGTGAAGCAAGAAAAATGAGAGGGCCTCTGAACATGTTCAGAGTACTTTCCCCTAACCCTTCAATAATCATATCTTGCCTCCAGAAATCTGAAATTTGGTGTAAGAGCTTACAGCTCAGAAGTCTTGATCCCCAGGAAGGCAGGAGGAAGCCAGGATGCTGCTAAGTACTACCTACCAGAGGTTTACAATTTACAGGTCACCCTTGTTCTGTGACATTGGGTCAGTCACCACATTCAACCTAATCTACCACAGTGGATTATTTTGAGGATACAATTGAGAAATAGAGAATGATGTAAGTCACTTTTGGCCTCTATTAGGGAAAGAAGGCAGGGTATAAACGATGTAAAGCTTCAAGTTTGAGTACATAATTGTAGTAGTGCACTGCCGACCCGGGTGAAAGTCGGTAGTGAGAACGCTACACGCCTAACGGACTCCGCGCCTTGCCTGCTGCCAGATCGCACTCCCCCACTCCTCATCCCCCCATGAGTCACAGGTCGCGAACTGTCTGGCTCAATCACCGGGCGCAGGGACAATGATCTTGCCCCCAGGTGAGGATTAGGCTCAGACGCTGCGATTTCCTCGGTGACGTAGCCAGATGAGATCAAGCGCATCACCTGATGATCTCCTCCCGACCTCCCGCCTCCCGAACTCCCCCCCAGTCCCTCCCTCCTACACGCCTATAGAGTAACAATAAAGGTGCCAGGAACCGCAGACGGGAGATTCGCGAACACGGACCGTCTCCGCTGCTGGCGCATTCCCCACCAGATGTTATCTCCGCTACTCGCTCGCTTTCTACGCTTGACCGCGCGGTCGACATCATGCTTGTGCCGAAACCCGGAATCCTCTAACCTCCAATTCTGCTCACCGTCGCCCTGGGGAAGGGCCGCTATACCGGAAGTCCGCTGGATCGGCGCAGATCCAGGGACTCCCCTGCTTTCGTATCATCGCTTCGTCCTCTGGATCGGGCGATCCAGAGACACGCCAGTCTCTAGGACACTCCTCTCAACCGGGACTGAACACCGTGAGTATGGGAGCTTTGCAAAAGCAGGCATGGTGACAAGCACGCTTGACGAAGCTGGAAGGCTGCTGACTTAAATGCGCAGGGTCCCTCAGAAGAGAAGGGAGCTGGCGCAAATTGGTTGAGGAGATTGAAGCCCAGTGTCCATGGCAACGCAGAGGTGGGGACACTCGAATCTTAAGGACTGGGGAAACGATCGGGCGACTTCGCGATAGAGCCTCGCCAGCCGATGTCGCTGCTACTGACGGGAGACAATGTTTTGTCGCCATCAGCCCGCAGACCTACGTACCCCTCGCTGTAGGTCCGCCTCTTCGCCATCTTTCTCACCTTCAATTTCAACCCCGGAATTTTCTCTATCCACTAAATTGATGCCTGTCCTCCTTCTGCCCCTCGCCCTTCACCCACTCCAACTCCTCCCGCCGCCTCAGTCAGCCTCCCCTTGCTCCGGCCTTCTTCATTTTCCGCCAATACTCGTGCACTCCGGCTACGCTTATCGTAATGGCGCTGGTTTTCGAAACCTTCGCAGAGCCGCGATAGCCAACATCTGCAGAAGAAGGAAACTCTGGACGGAAGATCTATTTATTATTCTCAGATTGTGCCCCATCCACTCTACAGATAATTTAAGAGGATGGCATAGTTCGGGCGGGTTGTCGAAAATACGCTTCCGAGCCATAATATCCTTTACCGAAGCTCCAATAATAAAGCAATGCGGACGTAGGAGTCACTAGCCCCTACGGAGAGGCATGCATGGAAGTGCCACCGCAAGGAACCACCTAATGGTTCCGTGATGACTGAAAACCACCTTCGTGATGCTCCTGAGCCCCTGCACAATTTGTAGTCTGGGAAAGTGAGTTCCGGGCCAGCAATGCTTCAACAGAGTCACACTTCTGGTATGCGGCGCCACACCGGGCCAGCCAGCTTTACGGCTTCGGGATGCTTTTTAAGCAACCCTGGAACGATCAGGATTGTCCTGCCTGAGGCCACCTTCTACGGTCGCCTTCTGAGTGGCGCCTCTATAAGGCATTTGTCAAAGTCCCTAATGCCGCCAGCCAACTCAGAGTTTCTCCCTCCATCCGCAGAAACCCCAAGATTCTATGCCACTTTGTGAACAGGCTCCAGGAAGCGCCAAGAGGCAGGTAGTAGATAGCGAGGAGGCTCCAAAGCGAAGCTCCCTCATGCGCCAGCAAAGCGGTGCAGCGCCACGCCGCCTGAGAACGCTGCCTATGGAGTGCCAAAGCAGGGCACTCACGGGCCTAGGCAAAATCCTGAATCCCGTGTTTGAGCAAGCTAAAAGCTTGCCAGGACATTGGATCCTCCGCCCACTGCAAGCTAGCCTCCGGCCAGCAGCACTCTCCATCCGGGCGGGAGACGGGCCCCAGGATTGACTGCTTTGAATCCGCGGCAGACCCGACACTTCCCTCGGAGGGAGTGGTAGGCAGTCTCCGGCGGGGGCCTAAGCAACCCCTCATGGGAGCACAGGAGGGTCCTCCCCCCCCTGAGGTGGAGGGAGAAGGGGCCACCAAAACCCCGGGCGCCCATCATAAGCCAGAAGGGCTTCCACTGGAGAGACGACTTTATCGCCTGGTCAGAAACCTCCCGCCTCGGGCGCCTCCCCAGCCCAGGACCAAGGAGGAGAGTACTAGAGCAAACTCAAATGCCAAGGCTGCCCCCTGCCAAACCACACTCCCCTCGCGGCATCTCGCCTCACGCATGCACTCAGCCTCGTCTCCTTTTTTGTCTTCCCCTGCCCACGCAGGTTCTTTGTCGCCTCAACCCAGCATGATCTTGCTTCCATCCCCAGCCGGATTTCAATTGGGCTTGCGTTGCCAAAGTGCCTCTGCCGCTGAGCAGGGACTGTTCATCGCCCCCGAGTGATCGACTCCACGCACCAAGGACCCCATCCACCTCCAGGTCTGACAAACATCCCACAGTGAGCTGCCCGGGCTGGAGCCAGCTACTTTCGCGCTTCTCAGCTGATTCTTCTTGCCTCTATGCGCTGCCTCATGTCGCTGCCTCCAATAAAGCACAGGCTACGAGCTCCCCAGTGCAGCTAACATGGCGCAGCTCTACGCCACCGCTTTCAAAGCAGCGTGGAGACGCTTATCGGGAGCTCCCTCGCCCGTCTCTGGAGAGCTCGCCATAGAAGGATGTAGGGGTTCGGCGGCCTGCGGACACCGGGCGCTTGATGTTACTGGCCATCAGAGCAGCCGAAAGTGGCCTGCGGCCCAGTGGCCGCACCGAGGCTTGCCCGCATTACATCTGGGTGGGGAGACAAACTACATGGTGACGGCAGCATCCGCCTTCACGGTCAACAGTTCCAGGACTCGAGCGCCGCAGCTCATGTCCCGCTTCCCATCATTCTAGACATCCATGTCAATCTCTGGGAAGAGACTCATGAGTCAGGTTAGAATCCACTACCTGGTCTGGGATGGGTAAAGCCGCCACGATTCGCTGATTCCACTCGTGGCCTTCCTGTTGCCTCCTAATTTCCACAGGAAATCTGCTCTCCCTCCCCCCCCCTTTTCCTTCTGTTTTTTCTATCAGAATGCGAGGGCCAACTGGCTGACTGGCTCCTCCTGGATTAAAAAATCTGGGCCCGCCCTGATAACAGAAAGCATCTGGTCAGGACAGGCCCTAGTTTAAAAAAAGGGCTGCCTTTATTATGCGCGCTCTAATACTCTAAAACTCCGCTTAAGCGAGTATTGCCCAGCTCTGGCAAATTCCTTTATCAGTACCAATGCTAAAGGCCATGCCAGGCCTAAACCGCCTCTTTAAGGAGCGGGTCCCAAGGGCTGCAATTTCCAGATAATTCTATCACAAAATTCTAGCACCATCCAGCTTCCTGTATTGGCCACCAAGGTCACGGTAAGTGCAACTCCCTTGCAAAGCAGGAAACTCTTCTCCTTTGTGTGTGTGCAAGGAATTTGCCTCTAACGCCTGATTAAGCTTCTATCTTCCCTGGATGCACCCATCCTCCTAAAGGTGCTTCCAAAGCCCCTTTGTGTTGCTGATTAAGCAGCATACCCACAATCCTCCCCAGGGACTCCTCGGCCCTGTTCTCTCGGAGGCTCGGACCCTCGGCTTTGACGACCTCCCATGATGACGCTTGAAGCTAATTCCCACCCAGGGTCAGCCTTTACCTCCTGCCCCTCCTCCCTGTCAAACAACTACAAAGAAAGTAGGAGTGTAGGCGCCCCCCAGGAGGGTTGCATTAAAAGCAACCTTCACAGGCTGCAAAACAAGCCTTCTTCTCTTCCCATACTAAATATAAACACTAACTCATCCCACCTCCTTCAAGCCATCCGGGCTTAGAATTGAGCCTGGCGGGACTCCGCCCCCCCCCCTCGCAACTCCAGGGGCAGTGTGTGTTTCAGTCCCTCTTTCCTACAGGTTCCTCGCGGACTCCGGATTCGGCTGTTTTACAGGCCCACTCTTGCATGGAATGGCCAGTGAGTGAAACCAACTCCCCATCCCGGAGATGGAACGCATCTCTAGAGGATCCCCGGGCCCCAGCTGACCTCGAGCTAGGAACGCCACGCCAACGCCTAAAAGCACCCGTGATGACTCGGGAGACGCCTGCTACACTCACCAGCCAGGTTCTAGCTGCTGGCGCCAGCAAGACCACGACCCCTGAGACACTCCCGAGAACCTCAGGGTGTCCTCTTTGCGACATCATCACCACTCAACTCAGCAACCACTCATCCTTTTGCCTGCTCTGCTGCCTTCCCGTCATGGCGACATCGGGCCACCCCTGACTTAGCTTTCACTCAGACCACCATCTGGGAGCAGTTTGCTGTCAGCTGCCAACGCTTCATCTTTCTGCCTGCCAGGTACCTCTAGGGAGTCGGGAGCCTGCTAAGCTTCTGCTCTGCTCCTCGCCTGTAAGCTTCCGAGACTTCCTGGCATAGAGTCTGCTGAGCCCCTTCACGAATGCCTCTATCCATCAGGGATATTCTCTATGAGCGCATCGTACTGGGACCCGCTGGCCAGCCCCTGCTGGCTTTTTTCCCTTTGTCACCAAGACGGTCGCTAACCACGAAGTCCAACACTCTTGCGCCGTGATCACCGGGCAAGAGCCGAACGGGAACCCACCCGGGCCCATTCGGCTGCCTCGGGCCAGTTGGAACTGCATCACATGGAGGACATTCCCTCGCGTGTTCGAAACATCCTGCCTCCCCCCAGGGGCTGGTTCTGGACTCCAAGGGGAGAGGGACGCTTAACCATATCCCCGCCCGGCCAATTCTGGCCGAACCCTTTGCTGCCTCAGTCAGCCTTCACCATTGTCCTACTCCCAGGCTCCACCTCCCCCGAGCTCCTCCGGACGCCAGCTGGCCGCTTCTGCTCTTCTTTTCGACCCTCTCTGTCGGAGCTGACGCTGGCCGCCTCTCCACAAGCTGGAGTTCGCCCCTCCTCGCGAACTTCCTGCAGTGGGAGTCCCCCCCCTGACTCCGCTTCCTAAGGGAATGCAATGCTAAGACCTGCTGCTGGCCTGTGCCCTTGGCGAAGTCCATCAATCCTACTACCTCCACCGGCTTCTGGATGCCCTGGCCTCCTCGGGAGCAGCAGCAGGAACTGGGCCTAAGTTTGACCCAATTCTACAATCGTGCCGCTACTATTTGTTTGCTGTTGCTGCATCACCAAGGCTGTGAGAATGTACATAATATGTGTTGTTTTAATTCTTTCTGATAATTCCCAGTTGATCCATTACATGAAAGCGCGGAGCTGCAAGAAGTTGTATCTAATCTGAAGTACGATGTTTTGCCCCATTGGTGGTCAGCCCTCTGGAGCTGGCTGCCGGGAGGATGGTTGAATGCTATTGTACAGCTCTGCATTGGTTTAATTGTATGCCTCGCTATCGGATCTTGTTTCGCTCAATGCATGTCTAATATTGCCTGTAACGCGGTGTGTAAGAAACCCTCAAGATTTCTTTACCCCGCAACCAAATTCTAATGTTGTACAAGCAGCTTGGCTCGGCTTGACTATACGACGGAGGAGACAAGCTGCCCCTTTAAATCGCCCCTAGCATTTCGCCAGCCCCCCGCTTTCTAAAAATGTGTGCGAGGAGATGCTGTAGTAGTGCATCGCCGTCACCTCGCAGTGTTGTAGTAGAACGCGGCACGCCTAACGGACTCCGCGGCTCTGCCGGGTTGTATCGCACTTCACTCCTCATCTCCTTCATAAGGAGTCAAGCAGGTAATGCGAACTGTCTGGCTCAATCGAATGGGCGCAGGGACAATGATCTTGCCCCTTAGGTGAGGATTAGCTCAGACGCCTGACATTTTCTCTCGTGACGTAGCCAGATGAGATCATGCATCACCTGATGATCTCCTCACCTCCCGGCCTCCTCCCGAACTCCCCCAGTCCTCCCCTCCTCCTACACGCCTGGTTAGAGTAACAATAAAGGTGCCAGGAACCGGGCAGGACGGGAGATTTCTTCCGCTTAGGAACACCGGACCTCCTGGCCTCCTCGGGCTGCTGGCGCATCTCCACCAGATGTTATCTCCTCGCTCGTCTTCGTTTCTTATACGCTTTAGGGATCACAAGGGGTCGAATTTCACACATAATGTGACTCAGACTGAACTTTGAAGCAACATATCATAGACAGTGGTGCAGTGTCTCTGCTCCCAATGAAGAAGTCCAAACTGTAGTTCTGTCTTGCTCCTCCAAATAACAGCAGGTAGTCTTGTGTTAAAGCGTGAAGTGCCAATAACTGTTCCAAAGGCTCTTATGTCACATGCAGGGGTGGGATTCAAATAATTTAACAACCGGTTCCGATGGTGGGATTAAAATAATTTAACAACTGGTTGTTTACAAGCACCATTTTAACAACCGGTTCTGCTGAAGTGGTGCAAACCTGGTGCGAACCTGCTGAATCCCACCACTGGTCACATGATTTTGATTTCAATGGCAACATAAGGATCTTTTGGTTTTTTTGCAGTTTGACTTAGTTGTAATTTCTTGTATTTCTTTGCTAGATTTGATATATCAGCAATTTATCCAAATTTCAAGAAACCTAGTACCTTCCTGCAGGCTCCTTACTCCAAATCTGTCTGTTCAGACTTGGTAAGTTCCCTGATCTCAACCGGGATGGGTTCACACTGCTCAATATTAAATGCACAGATACCCGGCGACGCATGGTTTGCACACTTTTCTCAAATCTTTGATTGCCCCTTGACACTCATGTCACTCTCAGATTTAACAATAAATGTGGTTCTTGACGATATGCGCTTATCCCCAGACTGGCCCCCAGTAAGGGAGAAAGAAATAGAGAATTTGATCAGCTCCATTAAAACTGGGAAAGGTCCTGGAGAAGACCAGATTCTTAATGATTTGTTTAAAACATTTCCATCATGGTGGGTGCCAAATCTTGACAAACTCTTCACCCAGATTAACAGCACAGGCAGTTTTCCTAGTGGATGGAAAACCAGAATAATTGTCCCAGTCCATAAAAAAGGGGATAAAACAGACCCAAACAACTATCGCCCAATAAGTCTTTTGAACACTGCCTCCAAAATATATGGCAAATACCTTCTTCTCAAATTAGAAAATTGGGTAATTGAAAACCAGGTACTACATCCACAACAGGCAGGATTTAGGAAGGGACAAGCCACAGTTGATCACTGCCTGGTATTATACTAATTAGCTCATTCAGCCATAAGAGGCCCAACTAAAGCCTTATGCATTTGTTGATCTGGCCTCGGCGTTTGATTCAGTCTGTAGGTGGAAATTGGCAAACACAAATATAGAGATAAACACCTATTCTTTCTTATTAGGAAGCTTTACAAGGAATCACAGATTAAAGTCAGAGTGAATACACCCTGCAGTAAGACAGTTAATTTTATTTTAATTATGTAGCATCATAAAGTTCTTTGACAATAGTATCATGGGGGAAGAGATACAATTTAGGTTGGAGTGAGAGGAGATATAAACATTGGCAGGTATAATAGGTCAAGATTTTGTATAAAATGATCTACCGTATATTGGTTTTCCTGATTGTAGAATTCCCTAAATGAAAAAGAGAGGAACTTGTGTATGGCTTCTTAAGATATATGTATTAAGAATGTTTTATACATTTTATATTTTCAAACCCTATATATATATAAAAGTCAGAGTGAATACATCAGGCTCTTTAACAGACGAGATTATCAGGCTCTTTAACAGACGAGATTATAGCAAGGAAAGGAGTTAAGCAGGGCTGTCCACTTGCCCCCACTTTATTTAACCTGTATATTAATGATGTAATCCCCAGACTAACTGGCCCTGAATTTGTTGCCCCCTCAGAAAATTTCGATTCTGCCTTATGCAGATGACATGGTCCTGACCATGTAAACCATTACAAGGAATGGTTTAAAAATACTTTTATATAGCTTGGGTGAGTACTATAGAGAGGAGGCCCTCTCCATAAATTATTCCAAAACCAAGGTAATGGTGTTTAAGAAAATATCAGGAAAACACAGATGGAATATTCATAATATTCCCATTGAGCAATATAGTAATTTTAAATATTTAGGTGTAACATTTAGTCCTTCATTAAACTGGAATGCCATATAGCAGTAGTCAAAGCAGGAGCCCAAAAATCTGTGGGGGCAATTCTGAGATTTTACCATACAAGAGGAGGTCATTTAGTAGATCCAGCCCTAATTTTTTTTTCAAACGAACGCTTTCCTTAGACAAATTCTGTTATTCCCCAAAGGAACACCAGCGGCACTTCTCAGGGCAGAACTCTGTTTGCCCTCCTGTAAAGCCTGCGGTCAATTGGCAATTCTGAAATATATCAAAAAGAGCTCTTTAAAACCTATTTCATTTGGTAACCAAAGTCTGCAGATACTATTAAAGGTTTCAAAGTTACATAACACCTCTGTAAGCAATATATTGCATAGTTTCTCAGTACCAGATGATTTACTGCTTTTGTCATCTTCTAATCTTGACCTTCGGGACTGGATATTTAAAGGTGATAATTCTATGGACAGAGATATACTTTTACATTCCAAATTTGCTCCTTAATATAGCCCAGGGGTAGGGAACCTTTAACACTCAAAGAGCCATTTGGACCCGTTTTCCACGGGAAAAGAAAACACTTGGAGCCGCAAATAATTTTTGACATTTAAAATAAAGATAACACTATATATATATATAGGGGTTTTTTTTACCTTTTATTCCGCTCATTCTGAGAAGCGCATGGATGCGCCCGCCCTGCTGCCTGCAGGGCGGGCAAGGATGAAGCCAGCGGCTCAGCCTCACCGGCCGCCGGGAAAGCGCCTCTTCGCCCCGGGCCCAACGGGCGGGCGAGAGGAGAAGCCCGAGGCGTGGCCCAGCTGACCGTGGGCAGTTGGTGTGCCTGCCCTGCTGTCTGCAGGGCGGGCAAGGTTGGGGCTGGTGGCTCAGCTCGTGGAGCCACAGTGCAAGGGCAGAAGAGCCGCATGCGGCTCTCGAGCCGCAGGTTCCCTACCCCTGGTATAGCCGCATCAAAAAAACCATTACAGAGCCCCCTATCTTGTTGGCATAACCCAATATAATATAAGGAAGGCTCTGACTGCGCTACGATTTCAATCAATGCCAACAAACTATCTAGAAAGCAGATACACTCAAATACCAGTAGAGCAATGAATCTGTATTTGCAAACGTGAAGTAGAAGATCTACCTCATTATATATTGAACTTCCCCCTGTATGTTGAGCCTAGGACCTGTTCCTTCACAGTTTTATATCTATGGCCCAGGTATACTCTGATCCAGATAAAATATACTTTCTCCTGTCAGATTCGGATCCTTACATATCCTATAGGGTTGGCCTCTTTGCTTTGGCAGCCTCAAAGATCCGATCTAAAAACTCACTGAAGTAAATAGTCAAACCAAAAGTTGTGCAAGATATGTTTGACTCTAATTTAGATACACTGGAAGGGGAAATTGAGAGAGTCTCAGTGTCCATATATTTGAATTTTAGCTGTTAAACCTTTTTACTGGTGTATTATGCTGATCTATGTGTTTTGATACTGTAATATTGCAATGTCTATGACTCTACAATAAAGTTGTTGTTGATGATTACTTGGTAAGTCTGTCTACAGTTGTATTCACAAAGGGACATTATTCTTTGGATTTCCATTATCTTGGAGTCTCTGTCTGGGCAACTAGCTCTTTGTTTCTTCCACGTTACAATGACTGCCACCCAAATGGAGCCTTATATGGGGGCTTCCTCCTGCAAGTTATCCCCACATGGAACCAGTCATGTTAAATAGGTGTGGGGCCAGAGCCGCGTTTCTGGTCCTACACAGCTGAGTTAGTTTTAAGAAAAACTTAAAATTAGCAAACACCCATGAAGCAGTTTTGAGAAAGATATGTTAGAAATAAATTCCCAAATAAAAGCACAAGACCTCTGACATTAGAAACAAACAGACAATTTTTACTTAGCAGAATTTAGATAAGATACAGAAGGTGACCTCTCCCGAGGGATAGGCACGCCCTGGTGCTCTCAATTGAGAGACACGGAATTTAGAACATTACAGGAGGTTACCCCTCCCGGGTGGCTCTCGAAAGAGGCACGCCCCGTAGAGGAAGAGCCTTAATTTTTATAGATACAGAATTACAGACGTCACACAATCCATCCCCTTACGTTCCACGTATCATAATCCATACCTCTCACGTGCTACAAGCATGTGTGTTCAAACCCCATTGGTCAGATCTGTCTCCTGGTCACATGAAGGCAACCTCTTATTCTACTACGTGTTCACATTCCTTCTGTTACTCAAATGCTACATGCTGTCAGCGCATGGCCTCTATGCATATACAAAGGACAGCCATAAAACTAGCTTGCTGTCTTCAAGAAAAACCCGTTTTGCTAAGTTTCTCCCAGAGAGAGCTATGTCCCTAGGCAATGCAGGCTTAAGCTATGCAGCATTCTGACTCTACATACTTTTAGATCATAAAACTTCCCTTTACCAGCATGAAATGTTAAAACATGATTCTAACAGATTTTACATACACTGATTCTAAAACAATAGAATTATAGTAAAATACTAATACATGTGAATTACTCATTATCATTTCTCTGTATTCATTTAACTATATAGAAAAACACTTTGTAATTTAACTAATCACATTCATTTAGCTAGTTCTAACCCAAAAACAAGGTAATAAAATGCATCTTGTTCATGCTAAAGGTCACGTAGGCCCCTCAGTGCCAAGATGTCAAAGATGTTATCTTGTTTGGCTTATATAGTCACTCAGCAAGCTGCTGGTAACATTCCTTTTGAACCGTTACAAAACTACCGTATATTTCTGCTGGTCACTTACACAGAAGCTCCCATTTTGATTCTTTGCAATCTCTGGTTCTATGACTTTCATGTTTCTTGATTAAATACAATTTTTATACACATTCTGATCCGTTCCCACATAGGAATGTGGGAAACATACATACCCTGTATCGCAAAGTAGGAGAGGGATTTGGAAATAGTTGATGAAATCACAGTATCACTGAAGACTTTTACTGAATAAGGATGTTAAGATCCATTTCCAATGTTGTGTTGAAGCAGATGAAAGTATTAAACTTTAAATAATCCTATATTGTTTCATTTTGTCTTCACTCATCCAGCAATGCAAATTCTCCACTTTCATCGCATGAACTCCTTACAACAATGTGAAGGCATGCTAAAGTTCTGTTCCATCTGTTCATGTGTGTTCTATGTGCTTTTAGCCTTCAGAGATACAGGAACATGGCCATTACTCCCTAATAAGTGAATGGCTACTGTATCCTGAGCTGTGTGAAATTTTAAGGAGAATAGCAGGAAGTGTGTATAAAACATGCTAATGATACTGAGGGAGCACTCATTGGGCCCCTAGTCTACAGCATACAGTCTAACTGCTAATCTAAATGTTCTCCAATATTTACTCCATTTTTCAAAGAAATTGTACCAATGCAAAAAATCCCTCTAATCTTACATTTCCTTTAGAACCGAAGATTAGGACCTGGCACTTACAGTACTGACCATGGATGCTTCAGTTTCATCACTGTGCAGAAATCTTCATTCTCTACCTGGGCAAAAGCACAGGAAGCAACAAGACTCACTGAAATGCCACATTTTAATTTTAAGGAAATATGCAAGAAAGGGAAATTTCTGGTGAGCTTTTGATTTTGTCTCTTAACTGCATGTTGGTTGGATCAAGGACTGAAAATATTAGGCAGATCACTGTCAACTGAACCGGGAACTCTAAACAAAGCTTCCACCCACTCCCAGCTGCACTCTCAGTCAGTTGTGTAGATTCTGCTGTAGTAAATGCCCATGTAGTACTCTCTTAAATCTGAAGTTTGGTTTCCAGACAATCAGTGATTCATCTGCATTATGAGCAGTGTAGTCTTAAGCGCATTTATGGATGCAGAAATACATCTTCAAGTAAGTTATGCACCCCCAAATAACTGTAGCCATAGCATCACAAGTAGGCATGGCAAAGATAACAAGTATTTCAGCATCTTTAAAACTAAATTATAGTTACATAGGCTGCAGTTCAAATTGGGGCCGGGCTGGATAGCGAAAAGGACATTTAACCATTCTGTTCAGGCATGATTTCTCTCATCAAAATTGGGTGTCCTGTACTCTTGTTAGCTCTTTAAATAAAAAGAGATCATTGTCTTTAAAAAGAAGAGCTGTAACTGTGGGGGCAGAGGTATGGAGGGAGTTTTAGATAGTGAAAACAGGCAGAAGTTGAACAGTTAAACCATCTCTTCATTTCTTCACTCTTACATGGCACTGATCTGGATGAGGGCCCAGTCACCTGTCACTCAGCTTTAAATAATGTTCAATAATTTCAGTCACAGATCCCCCAGGGCCTTGTTTACTTTGATCCTTAGCCTAGAACTGTGGTGGTGAACCTATGACACAGGTGCCAGAGGTGGCACTTGGAGCCCTCTCTGTGGGTACACGCAAACAGATTATTTTGTGCTCGATTATTAGCATTAAACCTAGGACTGAGTTTTGGGGAAGCAGTGCAGATAACCCTCTAAGCGCTGTTAAACCCCACTGATTTTCATTTGAAGAACTAAAATGCGATCCTTCACCTGGGAGTAAGCTTGGTTGCTGGCAATGGGGCTTGCTTCTGAGTAAACCCTCCTAGGGTTGTGATTCACCTGTTGGAAGAGCTGTAACGGTTAGCCCAAAGCAAAGCCAGCGCACTACCACTAGGCTTACTCCTGGAGTAACGCATGCCTTGGACCCAACCATTTTTTTTCAAACTAAAAAAAACCTCAGTATTCAGGTTAAATTGGGCCGCGGTTGGCACTTTGTACATAAATAAGTGGTTTCTTTTGGGCTTCGCAATTTGGGCACTTTGGTCTCGAAAAAAAGGTTCACTAATACTTCAGCCTAGAATGTTGCTATTATTGAATATGAGGGAACAGCCTATTGATGGGTCCGGCAAGTAGAAAGGGGACCCTGCCATTTTTCTCCAATTCTGAAGGTTATTCATAACCATGAGGGGAAATTTCAGTGAACCTTATTTTCAAATAAATATGTTTCAAACAATTATTTGAATTTTATATGTAGGATAATGCAACTTGACAGTCATGTTATGCCAGCTCTTATGCCACCAGTGCCATGCAAACTGGCATGGACACTGGTGCCAAGGAATTTACTTAGGTGACTGGCTGCCACAGTGCCGAAACCTTGACGCTGGCCACTACGGCAGCTAGCTGCCATCACAAATACTCATGCAGGCATGGAGGAAGGTGTTCCAGGGGTGTTCCTAGAGGTGCAGCTGACTTTAGTTGGCTCCCAAAGGACTTTTGGCCTGGGAATGCCCCCCTTCAGTGGAACTGACTAATGTCACCAAAAAAAATGATGGGGCATGTCTAACTAAGGGACAACTCGACTTTGCAGATTTAGCTGATGCTAAAGAGGCACACACCCGGTCATATAATTCTTATGATGTGCTGTTCATTTTCTCACCTAGAAGCAAAAACTGGGTCCTGGAACTTACAACTATCAAGATTTTCTGGAGCTCCAGAAGAGTCGTCCATGCAGCATTAAAGGAGCTTGTAACACAGGAGAAGTAAGGTTTAAGGATCATATCAGGGTATGTATTGCATTCCATCCTGGAATCAATTACATCATTTGAAAATGCTTCAGAAAACAAACAAACAAGATATTAGATGTATCTGCTTTAGACATATTGCGTTGTACTGTAGAGCATTACTGGACATTCATAATAAGCAGCTTGACATTACATTCAGAATAAACCCTTAACGTGACAAGCAGAAATAATGAAACTTAATGATCCTGTTGTCGTGTTCTGCCTCCTCTTCATGCACTTCACATCCCCTTTCTCCTCCTCAGTCTTCCCCTTCCCCTTTGTCAACCTTAGACTTGGATTGGGAGCTCAGAGGCATGCTCTCCATGCTCCCTCTATTCAGCATTTTATCCTTCACTCTTTTTCTCTCACTCTGTGCTCTGTGACTTGGGCCACTCAATGCTCCCTTCTCCTCCCTATCTGGTGATTTCTGTGCCTTTAGTCCCCTCTCTCCTCTTCAATTCTGCTTCTTCTCCTAGGGAAGGAGGAAAGCACAAGGTGTATCTCTGTAGACATATGTGCCTCCTGTGGTTGCAATATGGGCTCCTCACCTGTGAATGAGGGGTCTGCAGACCAAGTCTTTTTTTCCCTTTCCCTATAAATAATCTTTATTAAATTCCACATAATAAGAAACATCATAAACATAATCATAATAAACCATAATCCATAGGCGTAGCTATAATGGGGATATCTGGGGACAACCGCCCCCAGCAGCCCCCATTGAGTCACATGAGGGTGGTGGAAAATTGCACCCCACACTTCTGCCAGCCAGCCAGGTGCCATCCAGGCAGGCCTCGGCTGACTTGGCTGCTGCCCAAGAGGTGAGCTAAGGTGAGCTAGAGGGGGTGGGGTGGCCACGGCGCAGTGTGCACAGGCACGGGGGAGCAACCAGGAGCCACCCGGGCAGGCCTTGGCCTGTCGTCTGGCTCGTCTGCTGCCCAAAGGGCGGGCTGAGGCAAGCCAGAGAGGGCCTTCACTTTTTTCTCCCCACCGCTGACCAAGGTAAGTGGGGCACGGGGTGCGGGGCTGGGGCATTATGTGCCATCAAGTTGCTTCTGACTTATTAATCAATTATCTCCAAAACATCCTTCTCTAGCTAACAGCCTTGCTCAGGTCATGCAGACTGAGGGCCATGGCTCCTTTATTCAATCAATCTATCTCTTGGTGGGTCTTTCTCTTTCCTATAGTCTTCAACTTTCCCTAGCATTATTGTCTTTTCCAGAGAGACTTTTATGTGACTATAGAACAGTAGCTTCAGTTTAGTCATTTTATAGTTTATAGCATTTTATAGCAGTTTATTCTATAATTTAAAAGAGTTGTTGATTATATATGTTGATCCACACACACACCACACACACACACACACACACACACACACACACACACACACACACACTCATCTGATCCTTACATATATCCTATATAGGGTTGGCCTCTTTGCTTTGGCAGCCTCAAAGATCCGATCTAAAAACTCACTGAAGTAAATAGTCAAACCAAAAGTTGTGCAAGATATGTTTGACTCTAATTTAGATACACTGGAAGGGGAAATTGAGAGAGTCTCAGTGTCCATATATTTGAATTTTAGCTGTTAAACCTTTTTACTGGTGTATTATGCTGATCTATGTGTTTTGATACTGTAATATTGCAATGTCTATGACTCTACAATAAAGTTGTTGTTGATGATTACTTGGTAAGTCTGTCTACAGTTGTATTCACAAAGGGACATTATTCTTTGGATTTCCATTATCTTGGAGTCTCTGTCTGGGCAACTAGCTCTTTGTTTCTTCCACGTTACAATGACTGCCACCCAAATGGAGCCTTATATGGGGGCTTCCTCCTGCAAGTTATCCCCACATGGAACCAGTCATGTTAAATAGGTGTGGGGCCAGAGCCGCGTTTCTGGTCCTACACAGCTGAGTTAGTTTTAAGAAAAACTTAAAATTAGCAAACACCCATGAAGCAGTTTTGAGAAAGATATGTTAGAAATAAATTCCCAAATAAAAAAGCACAAGACCCCTGGACATTATTGTAGAGAACAAACAGACAATTTTTTACTTAGCAGAATTCTAGATAAAGAGATACAGAAGGTGACCTCTCTTGGTGGGATTAAGGCGCCCTGGTGCTTCCTAAATTACAGAGACACGGAATTTAGAACATTACAGGAGGTTACCCCTCTCCGGTGGTTTCCTCTCTCGAAGAGGCACGCCCGCGAGAGGAAGAGCCTTTAATTTTATATATAAGATACAGAGAATTACAGGACGTCCACACAATCCATCCCCTTACGCTCCACTTATCATAATCCCATACCTCCTCTAATGCGGTGCTACAAGCATGTGTGTTCAAACCCCATTGGTCAGATCTGTCTCCTGGTCACATGAAGGCAACCTCTTATTCTACTACGTGTTCACATTCCTTCTGTTACTCAAATGCTACATGCTGTCAGCGCATGGCCTCTATGCATATACAAAGGACAGCCATAAAACTAGCTTGCTGTCTTCAAGAAAAACCCGTTTTGCTAAGTTTCTCCCAGAGAGAGCTATGTCCCTAGGCAATGCAGGCTTAAGCTATGCAGCATTCTGACTCTACATACTTTTAGATCATAAAACTTCCCTTTACCAGCATGAAATGTTAAAACATGATTCTAACAGATTTTACATACACTGATTCTAAAACAATAGAATTATAGTAAAATACTAATACATGTGAATTACTCATTATCATTTCTCTGTATTCATTTAACTATATAGAAAAACACTTTGTAATTTAACTAATCACATTCATTTAGCTAGTTCTAACCCAAAAACAAGGTAATAAAATGCATCTGTCTGCTGTCACGTAGGCCCTCAGTGCCAAGATGTCAAAGATGTTATCTTGCTTGCTTGCATAGTCACCAGCAAGCTGCTGGTAACATTCCTTTGACCTGTTACAAAACTGCAGGCTTCTGCTGGTCACTTACACAGAAGCTCCCATTTTGATTCTTTGCAATCTCTGGTTCTATGACTTTCATGTTTCTTGATTAAATACAATTTTTATACTAATATTTTCGATCCGCTTCCCACACACACTTAGGAATGTGGGAAACATACATACCCTGTATCGCAAAGTAGGAGAGGGATTTGGAAATAGTTGATGAAATCACAGTATCACTGAAGACTTTTACTGAATAAGGATGTTAAGATCCATTTCCAATGTTGTGTTGAAGCAGATGAAAGTATTAAACTTTAAATAATCCTATATTGTTTCATTTTGTCTTCACTCATCCAGCAATGCAAATTCTCCACTTTCATCGCATGAACTCCTTACAACAATGTGAAGGCATGCTAAAGTTCTGTTCCATCTGTTCATGTGTGTTCTATGTGCTTTTAGCCTTCAGAGATACAGGAACATGGCCATTACTCCCTAATAAGTGAATGGCTACTGTATCCTGAGCTGTGTGAAATTTTAAGGAGAATAGCAGGAAGTGTGTATAAAACATGCTAATGATACTGAGGGAGCACTCCGTTAACTCTAGTCTACAGCATACAGTCTAATTGCTAATCTAAATGTTCTCCAATATTTACTCCATTTTTCAAAGAAATTGTACCAATGCAAAAAAATCCCTCTAATCTTACATTTCCTTTAGAACCGAAGATTAGGACCTTGCACTCCTACAGTACTGACTCATGGATGCTTCCAGTTTCATCCACTTTCCGTGCAGAAATCTTCATTCTCTACCTGGGCAAAAGCACAGGAAGCAACAAGACTCACTGAAATGCCACATTTTAATTTTAAGGAAATATGCAAGAAAGGGAAATTTCTGGTGAGCTTTTGATTTTGTCTCTTAACTGCATGTTGGTTGGATCAAGGACTGAAAATATTAGGCAGATCACTGTCAACTGAACCGGGAACTCTAAACAAAGCTTCCACCCACTCCCAGCTGCACTCTCAGTCAGTTGTGTAGATTCTGCTGTAGTAAATGCCCATGTAGTACTCTCTTAAATCTGAAGTTTGGTTTCCAGACAATCAGTGATTCATCTGCATTATGAGCAGTGTAGTCTTAAGCGCATTTATGGATGCAGAAATACATCTTCAAGTAAGTTATGCACCCCCAAATAACTGTAGCCATAGCATCACAAGTAGGCATGGCAAAGATAACAAGTATTTCAGCATCTTTAAAACTAAATTATAGTTACATAGGCTGCAGTTCAAATTGGGGCCGGGCTGGATAGCGAAAAGGACATTTAACCATTCTGTTCAGGCATGATTTCTCTCATCAAAATTGGGTGTCCTGTACTCTTGTTAGCTCTTTAAATAAAAAGAGATCCTTGTCTTTAAAAAGAAGAGCTGTAACTGTGGGGGCAGAGGTATGGAGGGAGTTTTAGATAGTGAAAACAGGCAGAAGTTGAACAGTTAAACCATCTCTTCATTTCTTCACTCTTACATGGCACTGATCTGGATGAGGGCCCAGTCACCTGTCACTCAGCTTTAAATAATGTTCAATAATTTCAGTCACAGATCCCCCAGGGCCTTGTTTACTTTGATCCTTAACCTAGAACTGTGGTGGTGAACCTATGACACAGGTGCCAAAGGTGGCACTTGGAGCCCTCTCTGTGGGTACACGCAAACAGATTATTTTGTGCTCGATTATTAGCATTAAACCTAGGACTGAGTTTTGGGGAAGCAGTGCAGATAACCCTCTAAGCGCTGTTAAACCCCACTGATTTTCATTTGAAGAACTAAAACGCGATCCTTCACCTGGGAGTAAGCTTGGTTGCTGGCAATGGGGCTTGCTTCTGAGTAAACCCTCCTAGGGTTGTGATTCACCTGTTGGAAGAGTTGCACGGTTGCTTCAAAGCAAAGCCAGCGACTACCACTAGGCTTACTCCTGAGTAACGCATGCCTTGGACCCAACCATTTTTTTCTAAACTAAAACCTCAGTATTCAGGTTAAATTGCCGTGTTGGCACTTTGCGATAAATAAGTGGGTTTTGGGTTGCAATTTGGGCACTTGGTCTCGAAAAGGTTCACTATCACTAGCCTAGAATGTTGCTATTATTGAATATGAGGGAACAGCCTATTGATGGGTCCGGCAAGTAGAAAGGGGACCCTGCCATTTTTCTCCAATTCTGAAGGTTATTCATAACCATGAGGGGAAATTTCAGTGAACCTTATTTTCAAATAAATATGTTTCAAACAATTATTTGAATTTTATATGTAGGATAATGCAACTTGACAGTCATGTTATGCCAGCTCTTATGCCACCAGTGCCATGCAAACTGGCATGGACACTGGTGCCAAGGAATTTACTTAGGTGACTGGCTGCCACAGTGCCGAAACCTTGATCGCTGGTTACAGCCTAACCTCTGACAGGTGCTAACATGCCATCACAAATACTCATGCAGGCATGGAGGAAGGTGTTCCAGGGGTGTTCCTAGAGGTGCAGCTGACTTTAGTTGGCTCCCAAAGGACTTTTGGCCTGGGAATGCCCCCCTTCAGTGGAACTGACTAATGTCACCAAAAAAAATGATGTAAGCATGTCTAACTATGGACAACTCGGACTTTGCAGATGAAGGGATGTTAAAGAGGCACACACCCGGTCATATAATTCTTATGATGTGCTGTTCATTTTCTCACCTAGAAACAAAAACTGGGTCCTGGAACTTACAACTATCAAGATTTTCTGGAGCTCCAGAAGAGTCGTCCATGCAGCATTAAAGGAGCTTGTAACACAGGAGAAGTAAGGTTTAAGGATCATATCAGGGTATGTATTGCATTCCATCCTGGAATCAATTACATCATTTGAAAATGCTTCAGAAAACAAACAAACAAGATATTAGATGTATCTGCTTTAGACATATTGCGTTGTACTGTAGAGCATTACTGGACATTCATAATAAGCAGCTTGACATTACATTCAGAATAAACCCTTAACGTGACAAGCAGAAATAATGAAACTTAATGATCCTGTTGTCGTGTTCTGCCTCCTCTTCATGCACTTCACATCCCCTTTCTCCTCCTCAGTCTTCCCCTTCCCCTTTGTCAACCTTAGACTTGGATTGGGAGCTCAGAGGCATGCTCTCCATGCTCCCTCTATTCAGCATTTTATCCTTCACTCTTTTTCTCTCACTCTGTGCTCTGTGACTTGGGCCACTCAATGCTCCCTTCTCCTCCCTATCTGGTGATTTCTGTGCCTTTAGTCCCCTCTCTCCTCTTCAATTCTGCTTCTTCTCCTAGGGAAGGAGGAAAGCACAAGGTGTATCTCTGTAGACATATGTGCCTCCTGTGGTTGCAATATGGGCTCCTCACCTGTGAATGAGGGGTCTGCAGACCAAGTCTTTTTTTCCCTTTCCCTATAAATAATCTTTATTAAATTCCACATAATAAGAAACATCATAAACATAATCATAATAAACCATAATCCATAGGCATAGCTATAATGGGGATATCTGGGGACAACCGCCCCCAGCAGCCCCCATTGAGTCACATGAGGGTGGTGGAAAATTGCACCCCACACTTCTGCCAGCCAGCCAGGTGCCATCCAGGCAGGCCTCTCGGCTGACTTGGCTGCTGCCCAAGAGGTGAGCTAAGGTGAGCTAGAGGGGGTGGGGTGGCCACGGCGCAGTGTGCACAGGCACGGGGGAGCAACCAGGAGCCACCCGGGCAGGCCTTGGCCTGTCGTCTGGCTCGTCTGCTGCCCAAAGGGCGGGCTGAGGCAAGCCAGAGAGGGCCTTCACTTTTTTCTCCCCACCGCTGACCAAGGTAAGTGGGGCACGGGGTCTTGAGGGCTGGGAGGCATTATATTACCCATCAAGTTGCTTCTGGACTTATTAATCAATTCATCACTCCAAAACATCAGCTTTCTCTAGCTAACAGCCTTGCTCAGGTCATGCAGACTGAGGGCCATGGCTGGCTCCTTTTATTCAATCAATCTATCTCTTTGGTGGGTCTTTCTCTTTCCTATAGTCTTCTTCAACTTTTCCCTAGCATTATTGTCTCTTTTCCAGAGACTTTTATGTGACTATTATAGAACAGTAGCTTCCAGTTTAGTCATTCTTTTGCATAGTTTTATAGCATTTTATAGCAGTTTATTCTATAATTTAAAAGAGTTGTTGATTATATATGTTGATCCACACACACACCACACACACACACACACACACACACACACACACACACACACACACACACGTGTGTGTGTATAAAATATGGGGAGGTGTCAATTTGTACATGTGCCCCCCCTTCAAAAAAAGATGTAGATCCAGCCCTCATTCACAGTGGAGTAATAGATAAGTCACTACTTATTGCTACAGATATACCTGCTGGAAAGTTATTCAGAGCTCCACAGTACCTTCAATCGCAGCAATCTTTGCTGGGTTATCATAGTGTTTCCTTCAGTACAAACCATCACAAAGAATGCCTAGCTATATTTTCTAAGTGTCTACATTTGTAAAGATGATATGCTAATAATATTGCTCTATGACCTAAAGAGCATTATCTCACCACATTTGTTTGGGGGGAAGAAAAGTATCCAGAGTACTTTGCCTAAAAGTGTGAACCAGAAAGGTTTATTTTGCTGAAGACCAGAAAGAGACCTGCAGACAAGGACCAGTGAAATCAGTGAAAACAGTGACTTCCTAGGGTTGCCAGGAGAGGTTTTTTTTCCTGTAGCAGGATGCCTTTGCCCACTGTGACAACCAGAGTTGGGCATTGCTGGTTTCCCATCACTACATCAGCAAAAACAAAACTTACAACCCAATCCAAGTGCCCACTGTGGCCAGGGATTGCACCACTACTCTGTCACCCCACAGACTCCAGGCAGTCTGGGGAGGCAGTCTGGGGAGGCAGGTAAAACAAACCAACAAAAAACCTCGGCTGCCTGAAAGACCTCCCTGGGGCTAAATGGAGTCACACCACCCTGCTAATGGGGACATAGGGTGCACATTGTTCCATCACGTGGGGCACCACTTGCTGGCTGAGTTGTTCACCATGGCCACAGGCTGACTCCTGCACACCCAGGAGCCGAGTTGCAGGGCTGCTGGGGGGGGGAGGGCTCAGGGGAGTGGCCCAGGCAGGGGGAGGGCAGAAGCCAGCCTGCAGAAAGGCCAGGGGTGGGGCTCCGGGGGGCAGTCCAGGTGCTTCTCCATGTGGTGCTCCTCAAAGTCCCAATCCCCAACCTCAGCTCTCCCTGCTGGCTCCCTCCGATAAGTGGGGCATGGGGGGGAAACCAGAGGGGAGCTTGGGGGGGAGGGCAGAAGCCAGCCAGTAGAGAGGCTAGGTGGTGGGCTCGGGGTGGTGGTGGTGGCCTAGGTGGACACCACAATGCCTGTCCAAGCCCCATCCCCACCCCCACCCTTTCTGATGGCTTCCTCCCATAGGTAGGGCATGGGTGGGGGAAACGTGGTAAGCCAGGAGGGGAGGGGAAGGTGCAGGGAGGTGGTCATGTCCCCAGGCACAATTTAGCCACAGTACAACACTGCACCACTCTAATGTTGGCAGAGGGGGCAAATGTGCCAGTGCAGCCCTGTGCTGTCTCCACTGGCCAAACCCCCCCCCCCCCCCGCCCAAGGACTGGTTCACCTGACTTGATAATGATCTGAAGGATACGAGGGATCTTCCTGGTTTCTGTGACCAGGGCACATCTTGGTTCATATTTGATTAGATAGTGTTGATTATCCAATCATTTTTCTTTCTCATATTGGTCATCTTTCTAGGATTGTTACCCTGGCCCAGGAGCATATGGGAATCCTTATAAACGTTTAGAGGAGAACGAAAAACGGTCTGTGACTGCACTTGGGATAATGGACAGCAAAACTGCAAAATGCTTCACCTTTCTCAACATGGCAAGCTTGATCTCTTAATTCTTCACTCAGCTGCTTCTTATCTCTATGGTCTTCCTGTTTGGTAATTACCGACCCCAGGGAGGGAAAAAAGTTCAGTACTGCTTTGCCACATGAATAGTTCATGAAGGCAAAGTCCTGTCTCTGTACCTTCTCAGTCTTTTTTTAGGGTGATGGTAATAACAAAATATATAGTTACTGTCGAAGGCTTTCACGGCCGGATTCAACTAGTTCTGGAGGGTTTTCCAGGCTGTGTGGCCATGGTCTTGTGGGAGTGAGAAACAGTGAGAAACAGACTTTTCTCTGTGATACACCTCTGAAGATGCCAGCCACAGATGCAGGTGAAACGTTAGGAACAAAATCCACCAGACCACGGCCACACAGCCCGGAAAACCCTCGAACCAGTATATAGTTACTGCTTATTGTTAGACCCAGAATAATTTCTACCTTTCTCTCCATTCTGCTTCGCCTAAATTGGATCTCCTAAATGCGAAGTTCTGGGGGCCACTCATAATCACTTCTTTCAGTCCCTCCTATATTGCTAGAATAGGACTGATGTGCAATCCCAATTCTTTGGGTTTTGTAATAGGAGTATTCTGCTTAATCTCTTGCACAGAATGTTCCCAGGTTATTTTATGATGACAAAATGTGGAGATAACGATTACCTTTACTGAGAAAAGCACCTCCAGGTTTGGAGTAGCAGCAGAAAAAACTACGCTCTGTTGCTTTCACTCCAACATGTTCCACCGCTCAAGACTTGGGCTTGTAATATTTTTATAAGTAACTGCTTCTGCTGTGAAGTTGCAAACCGCCCTGGGGGTACTGGCTACTAGGTCAAGCAAATTGACAATGGGAAACACGCACCTGCCAAACAGTAGCTGCATGCTGCCCTTCCTCTAGAGACAGATAACAGGAGCCATGAGATTAATGCTGCAACCCTGCTCCCAAATGGACCTGATCCAGGAGAGATGCATCTAAGGAAATATTTCTCTATACACGTAGCCAAAATAATTGCAAATGCTTCTGAATGGGCTTTTGTGTGGTAACACTCATCTGGGCCTTATTGAATTGGATGGCTCTGTCTTTTTATATTAACGGGTCTGCACATCTACATGTAGGGCCATTGTACTTGCTGTGCAAAATGATAGTTGGATTGGAACTGGTGTATTCCCAAGAATTCATCTGGCTGACGCAATAGTTGCTGCAGCTTGCATCAGTTAAATATGTCCAACATTTGTAATAATATTTTCTCTCCATGTATTGTCGAAGGCTTTCACGGCCGGAATCACTTGAGTGCTGTGTGGTTTCCGGGCTGTATGGCCGTGTTCTAGCAGCATTCTCTCCTGACGTTTCACCTGTGTGTGGCTGGCATCTTCAGAGGATCACCACTTTTCTCTCCATTCTTGGTTGACTTTAGGGAAGTGGTTTGGGTCCTGGCACTTATAATCTCAAAAATGGTATAGACGAGATGTTGAAACAAGTAGTCAGCACAAGAGGTCCCTACGACACCTTCACAGGAGACAGGTCCAAGCCGATTATTTGTGGACATCGTGCTACTGAAGTACGTATGCTCATCTTCTTGGTGTACTAGAGGTTTCTAAAGCATCATAATGTTGGTTTGTCATTCAGGCAAGAGTTGTCAGTCTTCACTTTAACATATAAGCCTTCAGAAATTTAGTAAACTCCCCCATACCTATTTTTGAGCAATAGAATGAAACAAAGGTTAATCCATAAGGTCCTGGGGCAGCATTTTCCCTCCCTACTATTTCCTCTTTCACTTTCCTGAAAGTTCCCATAGCCTCTCCCTTTTTCTTTCTTTCTTCCCACCCAACAGACAACCTACAACCACTGCCTTCATCTTTCTCTAACTCCCTCCAGCAGCCTCACCCAGGAAAATTAGGGCACAATTGTGCAGTACCAGCCAGTGGGCCAGGGCAACTTGCAGAGTAAGGAACCCTCAAGGACTTGTGGGGGACACCTCATTTTCTCCTGTGTCCCATTCCCCACACCATTTCCTCTTTCCTGCCTCCTGGTGACAGATTATTGTCACTCCTTTCCTGATTCATTCTCTCCTCAGCCATTCACCATCCTACCTTTTATCTGCTCTTATCTTCAGCTGTATTTATTCTTAATTTATTTCATTTATACTCCACCTTTCTCCATAGTGGGAACCAAAGCAGCTTATATTATTTTCCTCTCTTCCTTCTTATCCTCACAACAGTAGGTTAGGCTGAAACTGAGTGGCCCAGAAATCACCCAGTGAGCTTCCACAGCAAGATGGGAAATTGGACCTGCTACATTGCACTGGCTTTCAAAGGGTGGCTGCTGTTGAACAGTAACAAGCAGCTAGACTTAGTTGTCATGCAAACCAGGTGATGTCAAGTCACTCAGGAGTTGCTGCCAAGTCCTAAGGTTGCCCCGCTCCAGGGGGTTGGAGTACCTTCCATTTGAGAAGGACTAGCATGACTAGGATTTCTGAGAGGCAATATGATAGAGGTTTATAAAATTACTAGCAGTAAAGCCTGTTGTATGAATAAATTCAGTGGGCTCTAGAAAACTGTTGGTGGGTTAATGGTTCCCACTGAGGGGAGCAACTGCTCCTGACTTTCCTCCCTTTCTTGACTTTGCATCACCAGCTCCCTCCTCACCCTCATCCTCTTCCTGGATACCTACATTGACATGCAAGGGTTAATGGTGACCACCGAGGGGAATAAACCCTCCTGCCTTTCCTCTCATCTCGCCCCGTATCACCAGCTCCCTTCTCCTCCTCTTCCTGGACCCCTGCTCCTCCTCCTGGATGCCTTTGTCGTCACACAACAGTTAACGGTGCAATTGCAGCCATTAGCAGTAATGACCCTCTCATGGGGATGAGCTGATGCCAGCTCCTCCTCAGGCAGTTGCAGATGGTACAATAACTGAAATTATTCAGCAATGGGGGAGAAGGGTGAGCGTGTGAGAGAGTAACTGCCATATTCAATTTTGTTTGTATTCTGTGTAAGCCCTGCCCCCTGGCCATGTGTGCATGGCAATTGGCTGGAAGTGAGTCATCACCACCACGACAAACCTTTTATATAATATGATATCTTGGGCAGAAAGTGTGGATAGAGATAACTTTTCCTTTCTGAAAATAGGGCACCCAATGAAGTTGATGTGCAGTAGATTCAGAATGCACAAAAGGAAGTAAGCCTGTGGTGGCCACAGGCATAGAATCATAGAGTTGGAAGAGACCCCAAGGGCCATCAAGTCCAACCCACTACAATGCAGGAACACATAATCAAAGCACTCCTGACAGATGGCCATCCAGCCTCTGTTTAAAAACCTCTAAAGAAGGAGCCTCTGCCACACTCTGCCACACTCCAAGGTAGTGAATTCCCCTGTCGAACAGTCTTTACTGTCAAGAAGTTTTTTCTGATGTTTAGGTGGAATCTTTCCTTCACCTTAAATGTATTACTCCTGGTCCTAGTCTCTGGAGCAGCAGAAAACAAGCTCGCTCCCTCACCAATATGACATCCCTTCAAATATCTAAACATGGCTATCAAGTCACCTCTTAACTTTCTCTTCACCAAACTAAACATACCGAGCTCCCTAAGTCTCTCCTCATAGGGCATGGATTCAGACCTTTTACCATTTTGGTCACCCTCCACTGGACCTGTTCCAGCTTGTCAATATCCTTCTTGAATTGCAGTGCCCAGAACTGTACAAAATATTCCAGGTGAGGTCTAACCGTCGCCTTGGGCGAAGTCGCGCCCCCGGGTTTCGCGCCCCCGGGTTTCGCGTGCCTTCACCGATCACGAACACAGGGCCGGGGGGGTGGGGTGGCATTGTTCATCCGTGAGTCTATCCCCTTTAGGGCAGTCCCTGTCCCGGAGATCACTGGCATGGAGTGTGTCGGCCTAGAGTGGTTGGCCTCGGAGAGGTTGGCTGTTCTCCTGGTGTACCGGTCGCCTAGCGCACCGGGAGGCAGCCTGTCACGGCTGCTGGAGGTGGTGTCGGACTGGGCGTTGCGGTTCCCCAAACTTATTGTTTTGGGGGACTTCAACATCCACGTCGACGCCGCCTCATGTACGGCGGCCGCGGACCTAGTGTCATCCATGGCGACGCTAGGCCTCTCCTTAATCAACTTTGGCCCCACCCATGAGGCCGGTCACATGCTAGATTTGGTCTTCGGGTCAGGGATGAACCTGGTCGTATCCTCTGTTGATAGAGTGCCATGGTCCGACCATTATGCCTTGAAGGTCCGGGTGGACTTGCCACAACATCCCCGTCTAGGCGACGGGGCTGATTTATGCCCGCCTGTGGAGACTTATGGATTCACTTGGTTTCCTGAATGCTCTTCTGAACCCGCCGGCACACTCGATGAGCAGGTGGAGGACTGGAATGCCCGGCTCTCCGATGCCATCGATGTTGTTGCTCCTCGGTGTCCTCTACGTCTTCGCTTTTCGACGCCCATGGTATACGGAGGAGTTAAGCGCCAAATGAAGCGGGGTCTTAGACGCCTAGAGCGAGTGTGGAGGAAATCTCACGACGAAGCTGCGCTAACATCTTATAGGACGCTTATGAAAGTTTGCGAGATGGCGACGGCGAAGCGAAGAGGGTCTTCTTCTCCTCCTCCATCGCGTCCGCTAGCTCTCGCCCAGCTCAATTGTTTCGCGATAATTCGGTCATTGACCTCCTTGTCAGAGAGGTCATCAAACTCTCAATTGGATATCAGCTGTGAGGCATTTATGAGCTTCTTTGGCGGATAAGGTTGCGTCGCTCCGCCATGACCTCCCACCCACGCTGGCTACAATTAGTGAACTGGAGACTCCTTGTCAGTCTTCTGGCCCGTGTTTGGCCCAGTTTTCCTACTACTCTATGAAGCCGCTTGTAGACAGGACCTTAGCTGCTGTTAGACCTACTACCTGTCCTTCTGGATCCGTGCCCGCCTTGGCTTGTGAAAGCCTGCCAGGCGGAGCTACGACCCCATCTGTTGAGTATCATCAATAACTCCCTTGAGCAAGGAGTTTTCCCAGATGGGTTGAAGGAGGCAGTGGTCCACCCACTCTTAAAAGACCATCATTAGATCCTAGGGATCTGGCCAATTACCGCCTCGTTTCTCGGAATCTGTCGCTTCTGGGGAAGGTAATTGAGAGAGTGGTGCTGGAGCAGCTTCAAGGCTTCCTGGATGACACATCGGGCTTTCGACCCCTTCCAGTCCGGCTTCCGTGCTGGGCATGGGACGGAGACTGTTCTCGTCGCCGTCACAGATACACTCAGATGCAGCTTGACCAAGGCGGATCGGCGCTGCTGGTATTGTTAGATCTTACCGCAGCGTTTGATGTGGTCGTTCATGACCTTTTGACCCACCGCCTGGTTGCCTCTGGAGTGCGAGGGCACCGGCCTTCAGTGGATTGCCTCGTTTCTCCGGGGCGGACTCAGCAAGTGAGGTGCAGGGATGAGGCCTCCCGGAAGTGCCCGCTTATTGCGGTGTACCCCAGGGGGCACTATTATCCCCGCTGTGGTTTAACATCTACATGCAGCCCTTTGCTCAGCTGGTACGGAGTTTTGGGCTGTCTTGTCATCAGTATGCAGATGACACTCAGCTCATTCTGCTGATGGAGGGGGGAACAGCCACCGCCCCTGCAGCTCTACAGCATTGTTTGGAGGCGGTCGCTGGTTGGTTGCGACAGAGTAGGTTAAAACTGAATCCATCGAAGACAGAGATCCTCTGGCTGGGCCGTGAGGGGGAGAGGGGGATGTTTCAGCCGCCGGTGTGGGAGGGGGTCACATTGGCACCGACTCTCCGTACGCAACCTGGGGGTCCACCTGGATTCGTCTCTATCAATGGAGATCCAGGTGGCCCATATAACCCGGGTTGCTTTCTTCCACCTTCGCCAGGCCCGGCGGCTGGCCCCCTTGCTCTCCCAGACCCATCTGGCCACAGTGATCCATGCAACGGTCATCTCCAGACTAGACTATTGTAACTCGCTCTACGCGGGCCTCCCTGCAAGGCCTGATTCGAGGTTAAAACTGGTCCAAAATGCAGCTGCCTGCTTACAGGCAGTGCCACCTGGGATCATATCCAGCCTGTGCTGCGCCAGCTGCATTGGCTCCCAGTAGAGTTCCGCATCATCTTCAAGGTGTTGGTGCTGACCTTTAAGGCCTTACGCCGCCTGGGACCTTCAGATCTTCGACCGCGACGCCCCACATGTCCCTATACGGCCTCTTCGCTCTGCGGAGGCCAATCTACTGGTGGTCCCTGGCCCCTCGATGATACGGCTGACCTCCACACGGGCCAGGGCTTTTACAGCTCTGGCCCCAGCCTGGTGGAACACTCTCCCACCAGCTGTCCGGGCCCTGCGGGACCTTACTGAATTCCGCAGGGCCTGTAAGACGGAGTTGTTCCGCCAGGCCTTTGGAGGATCCAGCCGTTGATGGTGCCCTTCTCCCCATGGCCTTTACATCAGTGCCTTTGCCATCTGGGGTTTGCTGATCTTCCCCCTGAAAGAGGGTTTGGAAATGGATCTGTCGGACGCCATTGCGTGTTAGTTTTAATCTTTCTACTAGTTTTTATTTTACTGCTGCTTTTAATGGTTTTAGTTATTTTACTTGTATACGTGCATTTTTATCTGTATATGTGCATTGTATTGTACACCGCCCAGATCCCTACGGGGATGGGGCGGTATAATAAATCGAAATAAATAAATAAATAAATAAATAACCAATGTGGAAGAGAGAGGTACAAATACATCCCTCAGTCTAGACACTATACTCCTATTGATACAGCACAGAATCGCATTGGCTTTCTTTGCTGCCTCATCACACTGCCACTCTAATGTATACAGATTGAGAAGGAAATGTATCAACAAGTGTGAACAGGCAAGAATCTGTGCAGATCCTACATCCAATAATATCAGATTCCACTGGACTCTATATAGATTAAATCTAGATGGCAGTATGATGGCAATTTATGTAAACCATCAACCAATTCCAGTTCAGATTGCTGAGTTCATATGGGTGTGAATGTGAGACAGACAGAGCAGTATTACAAGAATTATTTGTGGCAGTTACTATGAAACAACAGAAGTTTGCTTGACATATTTTCTTTCCTGAGGCAGTTCTATTTGCTATTGGTAGAAAACCATTGTTGAACTGGGAAAGGGTGAGATTAAAAGCTTCCTCAAAGAACTGGAGTCAAAGGAGAAAAAGAAGCATGGAATGTTCAGCAGCCTTGCTCGGAATCCTGGTTGCCCCCCTGAAAGGATCTTCTGGGAGACTGTTGGCCAGTGTCCACATATAGCAGTAAGTGAATTTCCTCTGGTGTTCAACATTTGATTTCCTCTAAATACAACAATCAAATTAGAAAGCAGTATGAGGCAGAATAAATAAAATGTTACAATTTATTTTTAAACACAAGAAACCAATGTGTTTTAGTACATTTCAGAAAGAATCTTAGTTCATCCAAAGTTCCAAACACTATTGTGACTCCTTGGCTGACTTTAGGTAGAGGCAGAATTATATCTAGTAGACACCTCAGCAATTGGGCATTTATATGGTTCTATATGGTTCTACACAGCAATGTCTGTTTACTAATTACATGTGCAGACCGGTTACACTCTTCTAAAACCATTGACTTCAATAGTCAATAGTCAGTGGGACTGCACTGTTAGTTTAAAATCCCTAGTATGAATTGCAAAGCATTGGATGACAAGACAGTTGTTGTCTGACACTGTACTTGTTAAATCTCTTTTGTGTGGATACTGTTTCCCTCTCCCGCTCCTCAAAGCATGGAATACAAATTCATTTCTAGCCCACAGGCAGAGGAAAGGCAGGCTAACGTAGCTGCAAGTCCTTACTGTAAAAGAAGAGTTGGTTTTTATACCCCACTTTTCTCTGATGAAAGGAGTCTCAAAGTGGCTTACAATCAAGATAATGAGATAATGAAGATGGGAGATGGACACAGGTGCTAGTCAGACTATTATACCTAGTAGTTTCAAGGCCAAGAAGTTTGGCCTAAGTATTCCATCTTGTTAGTGTGGGAATCCAAGGATGATTGATTAGGCCTTATACAGCTGTAGCATATATGGTCTCATTATGGCAACTCACCTGGTTAATTGGATCACCTGATTACATACAACTGATTACACCATTTACAAATGATTACATCATTTACTAAACATTTGATTGGTCAACTAGAATCATGCCAAAGTGAGGCATTGGGAATAACAATCTTTCATTCTAGTTTTGCCCTGTACCCAGTTAAATATTCTTATTATACAACCAACATATTATTTTATACAAAGGCTCATTCCGCACATGCAGAATAATGCACTTTCAAACTACTTTCAGTGCTCTTTGAAGCTGTGCGGAATGGCAAAATCCACTTGCAAACAGTTGTGAAAGTGGTTTGAAAATGCATTATTTTGCGTGTGCGGAAGGGGCCATAGTTTGTAATGCAAATGAATTGTGTCTCTCATATTTATCTCTTTTGTATAAAGGTAACATTAAGTACATAAATGTGAAGTTTCCAAATAACATTCTTATAGTAACTTCAACATAAAGATTGACATAAAAGTAATTAATAGCCCTTAAGTAAAACAGCCTTTAAGTAACACAACACTAAAATATAGATTCAGATATCCCAATCGAGTCTTATATCTTCTGTCACATTTTAAATGTTGATCTTATCTTAAATGTTGCTTTTATCTTAACAAGCTTCTGGTAAAACTTGTTTAGACAGTGCTTCCTCAGAAGTTCAATCCAATAAATACAATTCTTTCTTAAGATAAAATCAACGTTTAAAATGTGACTGAAGATATGAGACCCAATTGGGATGTCTGAATTTACATTTCAGTGTTATATTACTTAAGGAATGTTATTAAGAAACTTTAGGCCAATCTTTATGTTGAAGTTACTATAAGAATGTTATTTGAGGACTTCACATCAATGTAATTAATGTTACCTTTATAAAAGAGAATTAAAATACAAGAGACCAAAGGCCCTTGAAGTTCTCAACCTCTACATGGAGATTGGGGTTGGGGCAAGGCAGCTGGCCCAGGTCCCGATCTCCGGGTGGAGGTGGGGAGGGCAAGCACTGCTGGCTGGCATTCAACTGTGCCCCTGCTCCAAACTCTCTGGTTTGGACTGGGACACAGTTGTGAGAGGGGGTGGCCCTACAATGCACCCCCTAGGAAGTGGCACCCGGGGTTCCAGCCCCCCATGCTCCCTAGCTACACCACTGGCCTTGCCTTGCTTGGAGCCACGGCTATCAGCAACCAGATTGGCTGCCCCAAGGGCAGCCCCACCAGTGCCATTTGGGCTGGCCACTCCAAACCCAGCACTGCCACCACCAACAATGTCTGGGCTGGCTATGCTGTAGCCATTGCCACTGATGCTGATGTCCAGACCTTATCACCTGACCAGGTAGGAGGAGACTCACTGAGGCCAGGCCAGGCAGAAATGGAAGTTAGAGATGACAAATGTACTGGGAAATATAAAAGAGGGCTTTATAACCAGGGCAGGGAGAAAGAAGCGGAAACACTGAGCCTGTACCAGAGACACAAGCTCTCCTGAAGGGAGAAAAATTGGACTGGGCTGCTGTGATCCTTGTCTTCTTGATCCCTTTCTGAGGCCTGTGGAGACTGGGGGAGGGGGGAGACAGAATGTCTGAGGATGGAGCTGCTAGAAGAGGGGTCTCATAGTGTGCCATGACCCCTTGAAGTATTCATTTTGCCACAGTTACTAGCACTAATTAGCCATAATGAGCACAATGATGACATAATACTTGTTGTACAATGAAACCCACAAATTAACAATGTTTGCTTCTCACTTTGCTGCAGTTCACAGCAGGGCCAGGATCATACGACCTAAAGCCTATTAAGCGATCCGAATTTGAAAACCAACCACCATTTTGGACGGGTGCAAAACGATTTGACCGGAAAACATACCGACTCTTTTTTGGAAATAATGTAAGTGAGAAAAACATGGCATGAATAAGCCTCAAACATTCTATCCTCTTGGTTTCCACCTTTAAATCCCACTCATGGTCAGTTCAAATTCACTTGTTATACTTGGAGCTTCCCAAAATATCTTTTCCATAAGAGAGTGTTTCCCAGTCAAAACATCTGAAATCAGCTCACCAGATGGATGTTCATTGATGCTGCTATGGAGATTCCCCATGTGACTAACTCTATCCATGTAGCAAACTGTTTTCAAATGTTGTGACTCCTTTATGACTATTGCTGTGCAGACATGGTTTCCACTGGCCTCCTGATAGGAGTTTGTAGATGGTTTTAATGAATGATACCAAATTAGGTAGGTTGGTGAGAAACACAAAGGATTGCGAAGAGCTCCAAGCGGACCTTGATAAATTAGGTGAGTGGGCCAAGAAATGGCAAATGCAGTTCAATGCAGCAAAATGTACAGTGATGCACATAAGGGCAAAAAATCCAAACTTCACATACACGCTACAGGGGTCAGTGCTATCAGTCACAGACCAGGAAAGGGATTTGGGCGTCTTAGTTGATAGTTCCATGGAATGTCAACTCAATGAATGGCAGCTGTGAAAAAGGCAAACTCTATGCTGGGGATAATTAGGAAAGGAATTGATAATAAAACTGCAAAGATTCTCATGCCCTTATAAAAAGCAGTGGTGCGACCGCACACTGTGTTCAGTTCTGGTCGCCACATCTCAAAAAGGATATCGAAGAGATAGAAAAAGTGCAGAGAAGGGCAACGAGGATGATTGAGGGATTGGAGCACCTTCCTTATGAGGAGAGGCTGCAGCATTTGGGACCCTTTAGTTTGGAGAGGAGACGTCTGAGGGGGGATATGATTGAAGTCTATAAAATTATGCATGGGGTAGAAAATGTTGACAGAGAGACATTTCTCTCTCTCAAAATACTAAAATCAGGGGGGCATACATTGAAAATGCTGGGGGGAAGAATAAGGACTAATAAAAGGAAACACTTCTTCACGCAACGTGTGATTGGTGTTTGGAATATGCTGCCACAGGAGGTGGTGATGGCCACTAACCTGGATAGCTTTAAAAAGGGCTTGGACAGATTTATGGAGGAGAATTCGATCTCTGGCTTCCAATCTTGATCCTCCTTGATCTGAGATTGGAATTGCCTTAGTAGACCAGGTGCTTGGGAGCAGCAGCAGCAGCAGGCCATTGCTTTCACCTCCTGCATGTGAGCTCCCAAAGGCACCTGGTGGGCCACTGCGAGTAGCAGAGTGCTGGACTAGATGGACTCTGGTCTTATCCAGCAAGCTTGTTCTTATGTTCTTATGAATGATTTTTATACTAATAGGAATGAGTATTTTCATTTAATTCATTCCAGTTCCACTGTGTGCTAGATTCTGCAATAAGGATTCACTCTATGCTCCATCTTTGTGGAGAATTTCTCTTTTTTAGAGTTCACTGAATATTTCTTTATTATTTCTTTAATTTATTTATACTCTGCCTTTTCACTGGGACTCAAGCAGGATACAGAATAAAAGTCAGTACAATTAATAGGATGAGGAGACATAATAAACAATGCAATAGGATTAGGATCTCAGAAATCTGAAAACAAGCATATGTATTAAACAATGCAAAAATGGTGATATAGTGAAAGTTAGATTAAAAAACATACAGCAATAGAAAGTATATATTAGTATAATCAACAGTCCTTTCTCTCTATTGAAATGCCTCTCTCTGGAACAGTGAGATGAACATGACCATCGACATGCTTACTCCCAAGTGCTCTCACTTTACCTATAGACAGTGAAGTAGGTATAGATTTTTTTATGGGGGGGTTCGGCGGTGGATCCATGCCCCCACCCACTCCTGGGGGTGTGGCCATGCCTCCCCAAGCCCCGCCCCCACCCTTAGTGCTTATAAAAGCAGCTCTCCGAGGCCAGGGACGGCAGACTACCCTGCTCCACCCCCCACCAGCTGGGCTCCCAGCTGGCAGCCAGCAGTCCCTTCTGCCCTCCCCTCCAGGCAGAGGTGTAGCTACGGAAAATGGAGCCCAGTGCAAAATCTGAGTTTTGTGTCCCCCTCATGCGTGGCTGCTGTGATGCTGGAATCCACCCCCAAACAGCATCACTTTCAATGGTGTTTAAACTAGGGAGCCCAGATTCTCCTTTTAAATTCACCTTTTTTTTTAACATTTTTAATTTTGGGGATTGTAAATCAGCCAAAAGAAAAAGCTGACTGTAATTATTTAAATTAATATGTCCAGGTTTGTATTTCTTTCTGACTATGCCAATAAAGGCTTATGTGTGTAATATGTCCAGGTTTACACCCAACAAATATATACTTGAGATGCCCTCTTTATTCTTTTTTCAGTAGAACAAGTGGGACTTACTACAAAGTAGTCATGTACAGGGTTAGGATACATGTGCTAAATTAAGCTCTTTGATTTCAACAGACTAAAATATTACCTTGCACTGGTATGCTTGTGGGATGTAATCTTCTCCACACAGTTCTATAGACAGTTCACAGGCTCAAACTTCCTACAATAATGACTTGCTAAAGGGAGACTTTCCTTTTTACCTTATGCCCTTTCTTGTATCATCTATACTCAACTTTTTCTGGGTTCCTGTGATGAGCAGGAACAAAGCTGGATGGACTCAAGCGGACAAAGGAAAGCTTGCATGTGAAAGAGTTCACTTCCACTTAAGAAAACAGACAGGGTCTCCCAGACAGGTTTTTCCCTTGATACCAGAGAACAGGGAAAGTTAAAAGAGGTCAAGTGTGAAGGTTGTTTTATAATTGATGGGGAACATTGCTGATTGTCAGTGGACTTCCTTGCAACTTGTCTGAGATTTTATTGTGATATGGAAGTTAACAGTTTGGGATGTGCTGCAGTTCAGTGGCAGATTAAGTACGTAGAAAGAAGAGACCTCCCTAGAAGGTAGAAAGAAGAGACCTCCAACAACCAGAGTTGCAAGATGTGTGAGAATTCTTGCTATCTGAGCATCAAAGGTCTATGGATGATACACAAGTCTTTAAAAAACTCTGTCAGATGCAAATATACACAAATGCATCATATCTGGCAGAGTGTATAGGATGGCTGGCACAGAGGTGGCAGCTTCACTCTTCCTCTAGTTATTGCTCCAAGTGTGAGGGACGATGGCTTTGTAAGGAGATGCTGTGACTATATGGTTCCCACAGTGGTAGCAGCATTTATATGAGATTTCCAGGCCTACAGCGTGGACTACAGACTACTTGCTTCCTGGCAGAGTCAAGATGGATAGAGAAGAGAAAGAGATGTTCCCTGACAACTTCAGTGACAGGCTCTTTGGCAGAATGACACACACATACACAACACTCCACCACCACTGCCGTGGTGAGCCTGGAGTTTTTCTGGAGTATTTTAGTGACAAACTTCCAAAGTGAAATCACAGCTCAGGTTACAACCAGTTCTTCCCATATGCAAAATAAGCAGAGACTGGTTACCACAAAGGGCCACTAAAGTCACTTTCCATTTTGCCTAGAATGTGTGTGTGTGTTTTAACAGAGTGGCGTAAAAGCTTGAATCAGTAAATATGCCAGAAAAAAGTATTTAAAATTGTCAAATGTTTGCCCCAAACATGGGAGTGTGCTGTATGCACGCATGCAGAGCTGGATACATGTGCTGGTGGAAAAGGGATCAGGGGAAAGGAAAATTAATCCCACTATCTGAGGATATGATCTGCTCTTTGACAAGCATCCTTAAATGTTTAGGGGCCAATTTGCAACACAACTGAGAAATGAGGAATAAACTGTAGAAAAAAGAAACCTTGTAGCTGTCTGGTTTGGAAAATATCCTTCATGAGTTCCAACATGGATTCTCAGATGTTTCCTCTAATATCATCAGTTGAAAGGAGTCCTGTTGCCAGGCAACAGCAGAGGCCTTAGACGGCCATCCTCGTGTTTCTTACTGATCTGCTCTCTGTATTGTCACAAGGAAAATAAGCTGTGCACAATTTAATTTTTGCTAACACAGTTTACCCACTGCTAATATCTGTGTTACCCTCGTTTTCAGGGCCTTGTTTGTTTGGGAGGCTCTATTGGGTTTTTAACTAGTTTTCTGAGCATTGGGGGGGGGCAGTTTGCTGAGAGTGGGGACTTCCTTCACCCCTTCTTTCTTTTCTTCTTGAAAACACTTGCCTTCTGGTGTGGGATAGGGGGAAGACAGGCCAGAAATCCTTCGAAGACCTGGGACTGGCTGGTTGTATTATCTTGTTTAGTTGTGAGGTTTTTCCTGTGTCTTTGCTGTTAGATGGTTGCAGAGGTTGTTGTTTTTTTAAAAAAATATTTGCTTGACCTTGTTTGGGAGATTCTGTTTTGCCCAGGTTTTATGCTTGTGTGTGTGTGTATGTTTTCTCATCACTGTTCCAGGTTTATTTCTTTGGGTTTCTTTCTCTGGGTTTCAGTGTCTTAGCAAAACTTCCCCCACATCTTCAGTTATCTAGCATTGTGTGGTTGGACATGGGCTGTCTTGGGTTTCTGCTGCCAGAGTGTGCCTGGTCATCTGTGCACTGGATTGGCTTGTGGCTCTGTCAGGGCTGGCAACTGTGTCCCCTGTTTTGATTTGTGTGTGTGTGTGTGTGTGTTTCTATGTGTTCTTTGTTGCTTTAACAATTCTGTTAGACTTTGTGATGCACTGGCACATGATTCTGCTGGATTGGGTTCTGATCTGGTTCTGTTGGGCTTGTATTGGTTCTTGGTTGGCCACAGGCATGCCTCTTTGCTTTTCCCCTGGGGGAAAAAGCTGGGTTTTTTTCTCCACTGGAAACACTGTTTTGCTCCAATTGCATTCAACGGGAGATCTTTATGGGGCTGGAAGGGTGCTGTTTTTCAAGGTAGAGACCAAATTTGCAGCACAGCTGCAGGTGACTCTCCTCAGAATAACAGAATAATTTGTGAAATTTGGGTGGGTGGGTCCAATTCCATGGGCACCCAGCTTTTCTCCATGTGGGTGCTCATAGAATAGCCTCCCCCTCCAAAAAACCTTCACCAAACCTGGGGGTTATTCTGAGGAAGGTCATCACAACTGTGTAGCAAATTTGGTGCCTCCATCACAGTCGCACAAAAATCTCACAAAACAGTGTGCCCCCTCCCAACATTAAAGCCTACTGTGGAAACTCCTCACAAATGATTGGGTGTTACGCTGGCCCATTAAAGTCTATGGAGGATTTGAGATGGAGGACTCCGGGGGGCTGTTTTTCAAGATAGAGACATCAAACGTACAGCATAGCTGCAGATGACTCTTCTTAGAAGAACACTCAAGCTTAATGAAGATCCAAAGCGAACAAAGTTTGGTTGAACTTGATGAGCCCCCAAAGGAGGTGTCCCCATCTTTCATTGGAGTTTTTAATTGTTTCCAAGGGAAGATGGGGGCACCCCCTTTGAGGGACAAAAATTGGACCCCCTGAACCAAACTTGGCCATTCTTCTAACCTTTACCTTGAAAAATGGCCAGATCTTAGTCTGAAACTCTAACCACTGTACCAGATTGACTTTTGTAGACTGGCTGCTGTTGGAAAGTAGCTAACAGCTGGCCCTGGCTGAGTTACGGAACTGGCATGGTAGCAAATCATCTGGTGGTTGTTGCTGGCCCTGGCCCTTCTCTTAAAGACCAAGGCAGCCCTGAAAAGGGGCCTTCCCTTCCTCTTCCCTTTAACCAACAGAAACCAAGGCTTAAGCCATAGGGGGCATGTTTCTTAAAGCTATAGATGCTGCTTTATTATTTTGGGGCTTTTAAAATTTTTCAGATCTTTCAGATCTTCCTTCAAACCTAGAGCTTTCCGCAAGTTTGTAGAAATAACTGTCTTGTGTGTTCATAGCTAGAGTCCCTAAACTTAGGCATCCACAGATTTAGCCATACTGAGAATTTGACATATTGACAAGCAGGGGACTCACAGTAAGTTGTGGGGGGAGGTATCTTATTTTCCCCTACACTGAAAGCTCCTACAATCTCTCCTAGTTTCTTGTGTCCCTCTTTAGCCACCAGCCAACCAACTTTTATCTGCCTCCCCATCTTCACCTATATTATTGCTTTTCTCCACAATGGTGATACAAACCAGCTTTCATCTTTCTTCTCTCATGTTTTATTTTCACAACAGTCATGTGAGAAGGTTAAGCTGAGAGTTATGACCAGCCCAAGTGAGTTTCCAAGGCAGAGTAGGGATTCAAAACTAGGTTTCCCAGTTTGAAACTCTAACAACTATACCACACACACTTTGGTGAGGTGGCTACTGTTAAACAGCAGCCAGGCCCAGGTAATTCAGGCAAATTGGGTGGTAGCAAGTTGCCTAGTGGTTGCTCCTGGCCCTGCTAAGTCCTCCCTCAAAGGCCAAAACAGCCATGGAAAGGGTCTTGCTCCCCACTTCTCCACAGAAACAAAGGCTTGAAGACTGGTGAGATTGTTGTGGTTGCCCTGTGTAATCCCTGAGGGCATTCATTTTCTAATTCTACTTGCACTGCTTCTACTGGGCTTTTTTTTTTTAAAAAACCCCTCCCAATGTATTTTTTAAATTTTAGATTTTTAATTTGTAGAAACATCTGCTTTGTCTGTTCACAGCTCCGGTCTCTGATTTTATGTATTTACAGATTTGGCCATGCTGAAAGTTAAATATATTGACTATGTTTGTATTAGTGTCAAATGTCCCTTGTTCTGAATATCAATTGTAAGTATCTGGTCCTTTCACAGAAGGGAATGCACTTGAGACCTGTGCATCTCCTCTCTGAGGTCCACTTCAAACTGTGTAATGGTCATGCAAAAAGGAGACGTGTGAGAATTTACTGAGCCCCCGGTCAGAAGTTCTTACTTCTGCAGCTGTTTCCACTGTACTTTTTCATTCACAGAACCCAGTTGGGGTTGGTCGATATGATGTCACAAAGCATGAGAAATACCCAAAGAAGATTAGATACCGTTCACTTTACAAGAATGAAGCACAGCGTTACCTTAGTGACTTGGAAAGAGACAAGTCCCTACAGTAAGTGGAGTCTTACAGTTGTACAATGAAGAAAAGCAGAAATTAATTGTACAATATCCACAAAAAAATCTCTTTGAAATTTTACAAAGAAATGAAATTCTCACAAAATCCATGTCGTGTTCTGGAAGACAGGTTTGGTCCATTGGAATGGAATTCCATAAAATATCAATGAACTATGAATCTATTGCTGAGGGATAGGGAGGGACAGAAAGCTGTCCAGAGTCCTCCTTTTGACTTTTCTTTAGATGCTGAAATGGAAATCTACAAGGACATAATAGTTAGGGTGATACACTTTCCCCCGCCCTTAAACTGATTTCCTGGACAAATTCTGTTAAGAGAAGGAAATAGGATGCCACTAAGATTTTAGTTTCGGAGGGTAGCTATGTTGGTCTGCAGCAGAACAGCAAGTTCCAAGTCCAATAGCACCTTAGATACTGACAAGAATGTTAGGGTATGAGCTTTGATTCTTCAAATCTAGCTGCACTAGGATTTTATTGCTAACACTACTAATGGTGGAAAAATTTGTTGAATTGTTATTGCAGACTGCTGCCTAGTTAAGACTGCAATGGGAATTTTTATATTTATATGTTTTCTTTGTTCCACAAAATAAAAATCTAAATTGCATACAACCAGGCAGAAAACAGAAAAAAAAACAAGAAAGCGTGATCCTTACAGTCTGTTTCTCACACAAAAGTGAAGGATCTGCTCAAAAGTGAAGGATTTCCTCAAGAGAGCTTGTCTTATATTAAGCACTTTCCAAATTCCAACCTGGTCAGGTTGGGACTAGGACATCACAGGATAGCCTTCTGCAAAGGTACCTCCCCCGCTCCCCCTATCCAAGTATAGTTTCTCACAGAGTTGTTGTAAGCTAAGAAGGTGCATCTCTGGGTTTCTTGGAAGAAAAGTGGGATGCAAAAGATGTCTGATTTACTCTTCTCCCCCTCCTCTTTTTCAGGGAGCGAATCACTCCTGTTAATAAAGGCCAGCATCTCTCTGAATCACTGCTGCTTACTGAAACCAAGAACAGTTAAAGCAATCTGATTATGTCACACTGCTATAGTTAATTCTCAGACAAATTATGCCAACATGACTGTAGAGACCCAACAGCTAAGACACTTACACATTTACACCACAGGACTATCACAAACACACATGCAGTCATCCCCTTATGATTACTCATACCATTTAATCAGGGAATTTGATTAATGCTTGTCTTTTTCAAAACCTGTGTACTGCAATAATTATGTTACTATTAAACAGCTGGTTGTAGTTATCAAAATTTTTGCTTTTGTAATGTAATAAAAGGATCAGACTTTGGAATGGTTATTTGTCCTACAAAAGCAGACATGGCCTTTTGGTCCATTGTTATAATAACATAAAGAAGATTCATTTTTAGAATCTCTCTCTTGTGCTAGGATCATCAGGCAGACTTCAGCACATCCAAAGAGTATCAGTTCATGGCTGTAAAAATGTTTCCTGCTTCTAGTGCAACATCTGAAGGCCAACTTACACAGAAGAAAAGTGCACAAGCTATTAAATTTGTTCAGAACAAACCAAGGAAGGCTGTAGTACCAGCAGCATTGCTAGGGCAACATGATCTCTCTGGTTCTTGGTCTACAGCCACCAGATGAATTGTACTTTGCTATTTGAACTCAGGTATGCATAACACAATGTCAGTTACATGCCTCTACATATGTTGTCCTAACTGGCCTGATTTTTCAACAAGGTATATTTTGTTCCTGATATTTAAAGCACACTGATTTTAGAGCATGTGAACAGTGCATGGTTAAATACTTTCTGGTATATGCCCAGAAGTATCTAACTAGATTGCCTGGAGACACTATGGCAGTCTAACTCCAAGCTTTCTTGGATGTGATATTACTCAAACCTATTTCAGTTCTGTTTCTGATTAAGTTTTGTTCAGAATTTGTACTGAAATGTTACAGATATGGGCGTATTCTTGCAACCATGTCTCGCACTAGTCTCAAATTGTCGCGGCCGCTTTCCCGACAGTTTTCGAGGAAATTTCACGCCGGCAAGAATTCTGCCGGCGTTTCTTGGAGCGATAAGCTTCCGCTTCGCGACGCGAGCGCTGAAAGGGCCCTTGGTAGGAGAGGCCGCCGCGGATTTACGCCAGGCTGCTCCGCATGGAAGCCGCCTCTGCCTCACCTTGTCCCCTTCGTTGGCCCGCCACTGGCCTCACACGCCGCAAGCTCGTTGGCCTCCGGTTTCTCCCACGATGACTCAGAGGACGGAGTGAGGAGGGGCTCTGAGGCCAAAGGCGGGCCGGACGACGGGGACAAGCGCGAGTCAGTGAAGGGAAACAGCGCAGTTCCCTTCATGCATGTTCGCGACCGCGCAGCCAGGAACACGGCGAGTTAGGGGCAAAAAACAACCCTTTAAAGCTGTTGTTTTTTAGGGCGTGCCTTGGACAAACGCCCCTGGGGGAGGGAGTTGAAGAAGCCCAAAGTCGGTGCCAGTTGCTGCGTTGCAGCAACGCCGCCTGTGCGAATGGCTCCCTGGGAACGGCGTTTTTGCTGTCCCCAGGGCACCATAAAAGGGCCGTGCGGAAATGGCCTTTGTCACTTTGACAGACAACCCACACAGGGCAAATGCAACCCTATCAATCCTTCTGGATCTTTCAGAAGTTTCTGATTCTGTTAGCCATAATCCCCTTTGAACCACACCAGCAGAAATGAGGATCAGAGACATCTTGCTCTGTGACCAGAAAGTGCGCCATGCTTCCCAGCGCAGGGGACAAAGGTACCAGTAAGATAAGGTAACAGGACTGGCAGGGAAGGAATTTCTCCCTCTTGAGTTCTCTGCATGTCTCCCACTTGTATTTTTCCAATATATATGTACTCTAAGTGAAGTCAGGCTCTGTTCAAAGCAAGGCTCTTGCACTACTATATGTACAGTACAATCTTTTCAACACTACTTTATTCAATCACACCAAAATAGTACTTTTCTTGTAAGTGTACACATTTTGTCTTAAGGTATCAGTGCCAACAGTAACAATACCAGCAGCAAGATTATATTTGTATCAATGAGATATTTGAGCTAGCATTTGTTGCAATAAGATACAAAAACCACTTTGCAGCAACAACCTATGCTGAGAAAAGTACAGTGTGTAACCCAAAGTAAAGGCATAGAACAGATTAGAGTCTTCAAAAAAACTTTTCAAGCAAACTGAACCAATTTACACACAGATAAATAGAAAGCCTCTGCACAGTTTAAATCACATCCTATTTTTGGATTCAGAGTATATTCATTGGCACAACCATGCTGGCTTTTTGCTGTTTTTGTAATTTTCCATTCCACACATGGATTATGAAATAGATTCTCAAAGGTCTGGCAAAGTCACCACATAAGCATAAACAGAACCTTCAATATCATGGAATGGACTGCTGAAAGTCACACATGAATAGTTACATTTCTTCTTGAACCCCAATAAAATCACTGGCTGAATATTACTATACCATAGAGACTTGCTAGCATTCAAATCAACATTTATCTGTAAGTTCAAACAAGTATTGCAATTAATCTTTTAAAATTATACTTAACTAGTCTTTGGGTCAGCCTTTGGTTAACTTGTGGTAAAATTAATGAAAAAAAAAACCTAACAAAAATCAGTAAAGCTGGTTACTTTTTATGATGGGAAGGTTCATGGCCCCTGCGAGTTAAACTGGACATTTATTACTATGGTATTATCAGTCTTGAAGTACTGACTGGGAACAGTGGTGGCTTGCCCCTTATTATTTGAAGTAGAAATAGGATAAAAAGAAATGACACTATTGCTTCCCCTCTTGTGCTGCCTGCCTCCCAGTTTGGCTTCTGGATCTTTAAAATAGGGAACATCAATTTCCTTTTATTTTGTTCTGGAACACACATTTGGAGAATTAGTAGTCTGGAGATTCTCACTGTACCCCTATATTTTGAAAGTCTAACTGTTGAAAAATAAATTAGTATAAGATGGTTGGGCTTCATCCAGCTGATAAGGTTGAGGATGTGGTGAAATCTTTAAAAAAGAAACCTTTTACTGGAAAGAGACACCCAAAGCAAATAACTTCAGATTGGAACTGCTGCAATTCATTATTTTTATGTACTACCCAGACACCATTATAATTCAGCTGCTGCAGTTCCAGTAACTTTCATGTGTGTGTATGGAGGGGAGGTTCTATTTTTTATGACTTGATTTTAAGACTTAAGCTCAATTGGCCACACCAAGTCAACAGCATATTGACTATTGAGGTTTCCCAGGGTTGTTGTCCCTTTAGAATTTTACCACTTGTCTTCTCCCAGCTTGATTACTTCTAGCTCTTTCCAAGGGGGAGGAATCTCATAGCATTTCTGAATTAACTGTAAATAATCAGTGCCTTCTCAGAGAGGGTGGGATGTCCTCAGCTAGAGCCTTTTCAGCTCTGGACACAGGTTGGTGAAAGTCTCTGTTGAATGAGACCTGGGCCCTGTGGGAACTGGATCAATACTGCATGACCAGCAAGACTGAGATGTTCCGCCAGGTCTGTGGTTGAGGCAGCGACTGTTACAACTGGCCCTACCTTCTTTTTGGCTCTTCAGTTGTGCTGATTTTGTCTTCCTTTATTATTTTCCTCCCTTACTTAGTTATCCTCAATGACACTGTTTGATAGGGCGCCGAGTGGAATTTTTTAAAAAAAGATAACATGTAATTATATTTATTTGGTATTTTAACTGATTGTACTTTTTAACTGTTAGTCCCCCTGAGCCTGACATCAGTCAGGAAAGGATGTAAATCTTATAAAAGAATTTAAATGCTGATCCACACTTTTTAGGGAGCGAAAGCCATTGTTTTGTCTTTTTTTAAAAAAGCTTTTATTATTTCATGATCATGCTGTTAATGAGCGAAACAGTTTTTAAGACTTAAGAGCAGGGGTTGCTACAAAATAAAAAGTAGTCAACCCCCTCCCACCAAATAACATTTACATTAGGTCCTATGTGTTACAAACCTAGGCCCTTTCCGCAAGGGCCATTAACGACGCCCTGGGGACGGCAAAAAAGCTGTCCCCAGGGAGCCGTTCGCACAGGCGGCGCTGCCAAAATGCAGCAGCGCCGACCTGGCTCCCCTCCCCCTCCCCCAGGGCGGCCTCAGGCCGCCTCCAAAAACCTCCCTCCTGGAGGGAGGTTTTTGGAACAACAGCGCATTCCCGGCGGCGCTGTGCGAACGGCACCACCGGGAATGCGCTGCTCGTTCCGTCTCTCTCATCGTTGCCGCTGTCACCCTGCTGGCCTCGACGAGCTCTCGTCCTCCGACCCCTGGAGGTCGGAGGGCAGCGTGGGCGGGTCTACTGAGGCCAACAGGGCGATGACGGCGACGAGGTGAGTGGGAGAGGGACGGGGAAGAGGTGGCTCCGTGCGGAGCCGCCTCTCCTGCACCGGCCTCTGCGGGGGCTGTTCGCACGCTTCTGTGCGAACGGCCCCCACCCTTGCACCGGCAGAATTCCTGCCGGCACAGGGACGGCCCAATGGCCGTGCGGAAAGGGCCCTAGACAGGTAAAGAAAAAATGGTATTTAGCAGGCTAAAAAACAAAGGAACCAAAACACAAAAAGGCAGGGAAAACTTGGACCTTTGGTGAAGAGGCTGTATTTCCAAATAGCAATCTTTCTACATGTCCTGTGTGAATGGGGAACATAGCACTTAATATTGTGCTGTGTACCCACCTCCTTTTTATTCTGTTTGCTGCCTAGTAGGCATCCTTTAGCAGTGCAAAAAGCAGAGGTGTATTAAGGTAAAATGGCGCCTGGGGACAGAGGGTACCCCTTGTCCCTGGGTAAATACGCCACTGGCAAAAAGGTCATATTGTGGAACCACCCTGAGTGATATCAGCAAAATCTGTCAGTAGTAAAGGCAGGAACAGATACCACCTGATTACTGCACATCAACTACTACATAACTCCAACACCACCATATTTTCTTCACATTACATAAAAAGCATAAAATAGGAGGCACAGAAACAAATGAAACATTTTTCTGTTCAGTTACAAATTAATGACCATTTCTTTGGTCCTCTTACACATCAGATCAGGTCTGTATTTCCAACAAGCATGTTAGAAACCTGTTAATCTGGCTTCTGCAACTTAAGGTAAGAATCATTCAAGAATGTTTCATATCTTGTATATGCCATTAAAGGTTGAATTGAATTGAATCTTGTAACCAAAGCATCAACACTAAAAAATAGCATACAACCCCTCCCCAAACATAACAGTTTCAAGAGAGAACTTGCATGAAACTAAGCAAAAATACTTTAAAAACAGTGGTTTACTATAGACAGGGGAACATATATTAAGCTTCTCCCCAGTCAAAGTATGCAAACAATATTTTTTGCTGATTGCATGGACACCTTTACGGAATAACAAGTGAAGTCAGAAACAACTCACGCTGGCTCAAGCTAACCCCAAGTTACAACTTCCAAGGTGTTCACATAAAAAGATTTATTAATTGCAGATCTAATGCATGTTAGATTTACGTACTCATGCAGAAATTTTCCAAATGCTAAAGCTCCCATAAAACTCCACTGGCATTTTCTAATCAGAAATATTACTGAAGTTATACATTACTCTTCTACTTAGTTTTAGACTTTTCCACTTGCCTCCTATAGTACATAACCAAATGCAAGTATGGAGGGATCTATAGCTATGACTAACTGAGCAATCCAAATGGGAGGAGGTGCTGCAGCTGTACTGAAAGAACCAGGATCCGTACGCCAACGTCAGTGCCCACTATGCTGTGAAAAGTGGCATGGACGCTGGCCTTGGGCCACTAACCTTGATATTGGGTCACTGTGTGGTCAAACCCAGAAACTGGCCCCTGCAAATGGTTCTGTAATTATTTGCTGTCATAGGGGAGACCTCTGGATGTGGACCCCACTATTTGCCTAGGTCTCACTTGTACTTTTCAGGTCAGAAATGTCGCGCCTCCTGAGTGGCACTGACTGTCCCCACCCAAAATGCCCGGCATAAGCCACCCCCTCTATGTACTGGGCTTTTCCAGGAAGCTGCAAAGGTTCTTCCCTTCTTCCCTGGCATCTGTGCCACTGATTGCCAATTGGAGGTAGGGTGGCAGCGCTGTCCCTGGCCACCACTTTACTACCCCTCCTCCCCTGGACTTAAGCTGCAAACCTTACAGTTTACAACTGAGATTCATTAACAGTATTAAAATATAATGCGGACACAATTGGTAATATCTCCCAAAGAAAGGTGTTTTATGGGCATTTTCAAATCAACCATGCGTAGGCATCTTTTGGCTTGCCACCAGCATTGAGTTTGTATAAGAAATGCTGTAAGTTTTTTTGAAATCCGGTTTCCCTGATTATTTGTTGAGGTTAGAGATTTAATGTCTTGCAGCTTTGGAGATTTTATCATAAACCTCTGGAAAAGCATCATTGCACTGAAGTTCCTTCCTCAGCTTGTGGTATAGGGAACCATCAAACATTTCCCAGAATTCCTCACGAGTCCATAGGCACCCGGCCATCACATCTGAAACCTGAAAAAAACAAGGAGTTGAGCATTTGAAGGATGATGGTGAAATTGACATTGAACACTTCTAAGATTAGGCTGCTCTACCAGTGTAATAGGCACCATGCTGATATTATACCAGCAGCAGAACCTTTGAACCCAATCTTATGCATTCCAGTAGCAGTGAACCAACCCTATACTGTGGAAGATCTTGTTTTCTTAAAAGACTTCAGCCTTATCAGTAACAGTAAAAAAGCAGTTCAGAATATGTTCACAGAAACAATATTTTAGTTATCTATAACTAGAATAAAACTATATTTTTAAAAAATTGACAAACATAAAACAGGCTAAAATTCATTTTGTGTGACCACTATATCATGTGAGCAAATCAAGGGTTAATTACTAGAAGCTTCTCCCAAGGGTTAATTACTTGAAACTTCTCCCAATTATTTTTATGACAGAATCCTTTCTTCAGGACTTAAAAATTCTTACCCGTGTATACTCCTTACAAATTTCTCCATTTGTCTGGTAGAAGCCATGGCATTAAAGTGTTTTGTTTGGGGTAAACGATAGATCCCGGAACATCCACATATTATGCTCTGTTTTTATCTCCCGGGGTGAACCATGCCAGGAAGAGTTCGGGTAATATGAAGGTGACAGCCACAGGGGATAAACCTACAGGCAAGTTGGAGAAACAAGTTACTTTATAATGACCTCAATCACCTATCCGACATATTATCACCATTAACCATTTCTATTTATCAATAAGCCAAGAGAAGATCTACAGTCATGAACATAGGTAGAAGAAGAAGTTTTTATTTATGATCAATTTTTTATTTTATTTATTTATATATTAGATTTTAAACCACCCATCCCCAAAGGGCTCTGGGCGGCGTACAGCAGGCCTGCAACAACAATACATAATAACATTAAACACAGCAGACTAAAAACAACTGATTTTGTTTATAAAAAACTAAGGTGGTGAAACACCTTCGCTACAAATCTATAACCATGCACCGCAGCAGCAATAATATATGGTGCCCAATCCCCAAGGCCGGGAGGGGACAGTAGCCCCATTTAGATAGAGCATCAGGGCGTTAGCCAATGATGGTACGCTTAAACACAAGGAAATCCTAGAGGGGGAATCCGCGGCTTCTGGCCCCCCACCCAAAGGTCCCCGGCGGAATTGAGAACTGGTTTTACAGGCGCTACCATGGAATTCTCACTCCGCGATCCCTGGCGAGGGCCTGCACCTCTGATGGAAGAGTGTCTCCACCAGGCAGGGGCCAGGGCTGCAAAAGCCCCGTCTTGCAGAGGCCAGGCCGCGATCATGCGAGTGGCTGGGGTTACTCAGTAAATTTGCCCCCCCGCCAACCGCAGAGGCCTACCCCGGAAGAGCATATGGGGTGAGACGGTCACCGAAGCTAAAGGGTCCCAAGTCATCATGGGCCTTGAAGGTCAACACTAACACCTTAAAGGTGACCCGGAATTCCACTGGTGTTTCAGTGTATGGTTCAGCACGGGGGTGATATGCTCTCGCCCGAGCTTACCCATTCAGCAGCTTCGCCACGCATTCTGGACCAGTTTCAACTTCCGGATCAACTGGGGTGAAAGCGCCCATGTGAGGAGCGAGTGCCGCTAATAGGTCTGCTTCCGGGAGTGCAGACCATTACGTGCGACCGGTGGTCAAACTGGGGAGGAGATAGGGAGCCAGTCGCCGGATCTGACGAAGATGGTAAAAAAGCTTACCTGCGTGACATGGGCCACCCGGTTCTCCCGCGAAAGGGGAGTGAATCCAGGCGGACCCCCAGGCTGTGCAGGCCAGGGAGGTAAGTTAAAGATGACTCTCCAACACCGGGCGCCGAAAATCCCCGGGTGTCCCCTGCACTCCGGCCCAGCTGTATGACCTCAGTCTTCTTCGGCGATTTAGTTTTAACCTGCTCTGCTTCAACCAACCAGCAACTCTCCAAACAATGCTGCAGGAGCTTGGTTAGGGTTTGCGGTCGCCACCCCCATCCATCAGAGTCGAGCTGGGTGCTCAACTTCATGATATTTGATGGCAGGCCAGCCCAAAGCTCTGCACCAACTGAGTGAGGGGTTGCATGTAGATGTTAAATAAAAGAGGGAATAACAAGGCCCCCTGGGGCACACCGCAAACAAGTGGGCACCTTCGGGAAGCCTGGTCCCCGCACCACACCTGCTGACCCCTATCCCGGAGGAACGAGGCAATCCACTGAAGGACAGTGCCCCGGGCCCCGGAAACGGCCAGGCGGTGGACCAAAAGGTCATGATCGACCACATCAAACGCTGCAGTAAGGTCTAATAATATCAACAGTGCTGATCTGCCACGGTCAAGTTGCATGCGGAGCATATCTGTGATGGCGACGAGGACGGTCTCGGTCCCATGCCCAGCACGGAAGCTGGACTGGAAGGGATCGAGTACCAATGCGTCCTCCAGAAAGCCCTGAAGCTGCTCCAACACCACTCTCTCAATTACCTTCCCCAGAAATGAAAGATTCGAAACTGGGCGGTAATTGGCCAGATCGCCAGGATCTAAGGATGGTCTTTTCAAGAGTGGGTGGACCACCACCTCCTTCAACCCACCCGGAAATACCTCCTTGCTCAAGGGAGCAATTGATGATATTCAAAAGGTGGGGTCGTAGCTCCTCCCGACACGCTTTAATAAGCCAGGAGGGGCACAGATCCAGAGGACAGGTAGTAGGTCTAACAGCAGCCAGGACTCTGTCAACATCGGACCCAGCGAGCAGGGAAAACTGGTCCAAACATGGACCTGAAGACGGCCATGGAGCCTCCAGTTCACTAATTGTACTAACAGTGGATGGAAGGTCTTGGTGGAGCGACGCAACTTTATCCACAAAAAAGCTCATAAATGCCTCACAGCCAGTAGCCAATTGGGAATTTGTAGAACCCTCAGATAACGAGGTAAGAGACCGAATAATCCGAAATAATTGGGCCGGGCGTGAGCTAGCAATGAACATAGGTACAGGCATGGCATGTGGGCTATATTGGCATACACACGTAATTCCATATCCAAAGTAATGAATAATTTGTGTGAATGTTTGTCAGTCCTCCATATCCTACTTCGGGCTGCTCACGGGGACAGGGGTCAAATGACTCCAACCGCACTGGCTTTAGGCATGGGGGAGGCAGCTAAAGACAGAGCTGGCCTGCTGCCCTGGCACCAGTCCAAACCACCTCCTTCCCTTCCCAGGCCCTTGGGGGCAGGGCTCAGGGGCAGCTCAGATGGGTGGCAGGCCGGCTCCTGGGTTGCCCGCCACAGCACCCTGCCCCCGCCTCCCTGCAGGCCAGCTTCTGCACCTCAAGGCCTGGGGAAGGCAAGAGGCAGCCTGCAGGAAGGCGGAGGGAGGCGGCTTGGATGGGCGCCGTGGCATCAGGCTGACCCCGGAGCTGGCCTGCTGCTGCGGTGCCTGTCTGAGCTGCCCCCACTCCCCACCCCCCGAGCGTGGGGATACCCAGAGCAAATGTTGTCCCCAGGCGTCATTTCAGCTTAATATGCCTCTGGACGGCAGAATACTGACAAAATTCAGACACAGGGAAGGTTAATTTGATTTAATTGTGATTTTTTTTTTACTTCTCAGAAATCCCCCCTGCAATGCCTTTCTCCCATAGAAATTACTTTCTGGGAAGGAATCTCTGCAAATATAAGTAAGCAAGCAAGCAAGCAAGCAAGCAAGCAAGGTTATGTGCCATAAAGACATTGAAGCCAGCAGTACCGCAGTAATCTCTCTCACCTCAAGCTTATTTGCATCATTAAAACCTCCAGTCAACCCACAACTGCTGCACGCTTCATGTTGTTGCCTATTTTTGCTACTTCATATTCTTCCGTTTAAGCTCTAAACATTTCCAGTGTTCTATATCAGGGATCCCCAACCTTTCTGAGCCTGTGGGCACACTTGGGAGTTTGGGCATGACTTAGTGGGCACAGCAACAAAATGGCCGCAAAAAATAATTGCGGCAAGAGGTGAAGCCATTCACAAAATAATCCCCTTAGCTTCAGTAACACAGTCAGATCCTTGTGCTGTGGTGACAACTACAGCCAAAGCAACATTTAAATCTGAATAGCCAATCAAATCTCCAATTGTGAATCAGAAGACTTGGTGAACAATAGCCCTACCAGACTGCACCCACTTTCTAACAACACTTGGGGAGCACCAGAAAAGTTGTCAGCGGCCTCGTGGTCTGCACAGGCACCATACTGGGGACCCCTGCTCTATACAGAGTGTGCTCTGAGAAAAATTTTAAAAGTGCTTCATGTCTCAACAGTAACAAATATTTGAACCAAAATATCTGATTTAATTTAATGTGGTAATTGACCAGATTCTATCAAATACATACACTCAACATTCCAGCAAACCAAAGCACAATTTAATTAAGGAACATTTAAAAATATATATATCTATATTTGAACTGTGTGTTTTAGTTGAAACCTGAAAACTCTACCATACCCAAAGAAGACTGCATCATATTGCTGTCAACATGGTTGTCTCCTTATCTTTCAACAAAAAATACACGTATTCACACAATTCCTTGGAAAATCATTTCAACTTTGCAACTGTCAAATTTACCTAGTACTGTATTTACAGTGGCATTCAGTAATTTTATCAATAAATGCATGTGGAAAACATTTCCACTACAAATCTTTGCTACTTCCAAAAGTCATCTAACAATTATACCTTGTCTCAGCAAAAGATAAAAATGTGGCCATGATGGCATGGCAGGAGTTGACAACCATGCCTTTCCACTGTTTAAATAAGTCCCAATTCTATGGCAGGTTTTAAAAAGCTATTTTAAGAGCCACTTGTGCCAGAACCTTTATTCTGAGCACTCTTAAGTTTGTTACCTTGATATTTTTAGTGCCTCTAAAGACTATTAGTAGAACTTGCCTGTTGAACCTGCCATTTTGAGTCACAATCAGACTTTTGAGTCAATGGGGGTAAACTGGGTAGGCACTAGGACCACATAGAGCAAACCACTGCATGAAGATCCAGGCAGTGGCTGCAGATTTGTTCAGCACAGAGGTTCTTTTTTTTTTCAATGAGACAAGGTATAGAACATACTTCAAAATAAGCTACTCACAAATGCTGTGATTTTTACCCAGTACTACAGTACTGAAAGCATCAAGTGTTCTGCACCACTAAAATTATGGAGAAGTTCCTCTAATGTATCAGTAAATGAAATCGATAAATCACTCATTGAGGAAAGCCCGTATTTGAAGAAGTCCCAGAAAATGGGCAGTGATCTTTATGCATAATAAAAGACTGAATTGGATACAATCTTTACAGACACAACAACTTAAGTTAGCATTTACTTTGTAAATACTAAATGCTTCTTAAGAGTATATCTCCACTTTCTCATTCAGGAAGACTCTATTATTGTGCTTTCGCCTCAGCCTGCAGCCCTGTTCACATACAACCTGAATGTACATGTTCACATCAGTTTGTAAGATAGCCAATGTCAGTTCACCTTCAAAATGAAACCAGGGACCAATACCTGGATAAACTGGATTGTAGATTTGGCGAAGTTCTTAGTTCTGGCATTGTCAAAACTTCAGTCATTTTGATCTTGATTTTATTTTGGCTACCCCTATTTTATAATGTTAACCTATGCCTAATAAAGGTGATTGAATTGAATACCTGGATAAACACACAGTTTCAATCATGTGTTCAGATGTATATGTACCGAATGCAATATGAGAATTGTGTGTGTTTGTGCGCCTGCACCATCAAGTTTTATTCAACCTACAATGAAAAATCAAGTATACACTCTACATGGTTTGTGAATGAACTGTAATATGTGAACAGTGCTTGGGTCTATCTCTCTTGCTGCCAGTTTTCCCATTTCACTCTGCAAGTTGTGATGCAGCCACTGCTACAGTTTGTCTCAGTCAAATAGAAGGCTGTGCATGTGCATACTCTTTGAAATTTAAAACAACGGAAACACAGGCAGCCACTGCAGGACCTATTCCATTCTTTGATAAACAGCAGCAGCAGAAGTATACAGAAGCATGCATGGATAAGATGCAAAGTACCTGAGACACACCCTCCATTAATACACAGTATAGTTTGCTTCCAAAATAAGGTTAGCCGGACACTTAACAGTCGTGTCAGTGGCTTGTTGCTTCCTATATGTACTTCCATCCCTCCTCTGCCCTCTGGCTGCTAAACAGGTGCTTAATCTTAGATTCAGGATATATGCTCTTACTTTTATGTCACTGTGGAAGGTTTCAATACATTTTTCAAGACTTTTAATAGGAATCATCATGTCTTGAACCACATGATGCTGTTCATAGAGCTTTCTCATTGCTTCTCCTTGAGTCAGTTTTAAAAGAGAGATTTTAGGAGGTACCATCCAGCCAAATAAGTAGCGGAAAACAGAATTATTTCCAAAAGGAATTATGTCCTATTAAAAAGAAAAACAAGCAGTGAGCAAACTGAACATTATATAACTAGAATTTTAAAATGAACTGTACTCTGCCTTTGAAAAAAAGATTCTTCTGCAGGGCCAGATTTTTCAGGTGGTGATGATGGCAAAATAATCTGCCCCGTGATAGAAATGGAAATAGAGCCCGCACCCCTGGTAAAACAATGCCTCTCTTGCAACATTTTCTCCATTCACCTCCCCAAACCCAGGCAGCTATCTGGAGATGAGCAAACTGGTTATACAAAGACAGAATAAACCTCACCACCAATATTGCAGCCCTACCCTAAAAAGAGGATACTGGGCACAGTGAATGTTGCTCTCTTTTCTCCACAACCAACTTGCTCTCCTCCAGTCTCCTGCTCATCTTGCTCACTGTGTCTTGCAAAACACAAAGTGAAAAAGCAGAGAGGAAAAGTGATACAACCTTTCCTGATATAGGGCCTGCTCAGCCTGCTGGTTGGCTCTGAGTAGGATCCTGCAGTTGGGATTGCACACAGGCTTGCAACAAGCAAATAAATGAATTCATTTGTATGTCACCATAGGCCATTACAAAAGCAACGACAATTATAAAAAATATTATAAGTGCAAATAGTAAAATAGACATTAATTAAAATATAATAACCAATAAAATATAATAACCAATAAAATCAACTGTAAAAAATTGTTATCTTAGCAACTATATTGGACCTTATTTTCTTTGCTGCCAGGACATACAAAGACATTTTATAAGAAGTGCACTCACTGGAATCTGATAACAAAAATATTAATTTTCAGTGTCTGAACAGAGGTTTAGAGCAGAACACAGACTTGGAGAAAACTTTCTTGTCTCTTTTAACAGGTCTTAATACCACTTTCATCTGCAACAAATGAAGAAGAGTCTGAATTTATACCCCACCCTTTTCTCCTGTAAGGAGTCTCAAAATGGCTTATAAACTCCTTCCTTTCCTTTCTCCACAACAGACACCTTGTGAGGTAGGTGAGACAGAGTTCCAAAAAACTGTGATTAGACCCAGGTCACCCAGCAGGTTTCATGTGTAGAAGCAGGGAAGCAAACTCAGTTCACTGGGTTTAAGTCTGCCACTCACGTAGAGAAGTGGGGAATCAAACCTGGTTCTCCAGATTAGAGTCCACCTCTCTTTAACCACTACACCATAGTAGCTCTCAGCAGATGATGTGATTTAATTCCATACCCCATGAATAAATTCACATCTTTATTCCCATACATTACACGTCTATCAAAAGGACAGGATGGTTTTTTTTCTTTCTCCAGGCCAACTGAAACTACAATAGGAAGCCAAAATGCCTTGTACTTTCCTTGCTGCCTTTAAGATTAGCAGCGTTGACTTGGAACCCACCTTTGCGAAACTCTTGCAGTGGGGAAGTCTTAGTGCCACAATGGTTATAGATCAGGGGTAGGGAACCTTTAACACTCAAAGAGCCATTTGGACCCGTTTTCCACGGGAAAAGAAAACACTTGGAGCTGCAAATAATTTTTGACATTTAAAATAAAGATAACACTGTATATATTGGGCTTTTTTACCTTTTACTCCACTCATTCTGAGAAGCGCATGGATGCACCAGCCCTGCTGCCTGCAGGGCGGGCAAGGATGGGGCCAGCGGCTCGGCCTTGCTGGCCACCGGGAAAGCGCCTGCCCCGCTTGAACAAGGTGGGCGAAAGGGGAAGCCCACGGCGCAGCGCAGCCGGCTGTGGGCAATTGGTGCGCCCGCCCTGCTGCCTGCAGGGCGGGCAAGGATGAAGCCGGTGGCTCGGCTTGTGGAGCCGCAGTGCAAGGGCAGAAGAGCTGCATGTGGCTCTCGAGCCGCAGGTTCCCTACCCCTGTTATAGATCAATGTTACAGAGCTGCAGAGGTTCTGTGCTTGATGCTGGGCCAAAATATGGAGCTGAACGAAATGCTTTAGAGGGACAATCATGTATCAAACTAACAGCAAGGTAATTACAATACAATAAACAATTGTATTTCTAACACTAGAATCTCTATCTTTAATATTACTGTATGTCTGAGATTAGTGTGATAGGGTCTAGAGCATGTTATAGTCATGTAGCTCTTCTGATTGATGGGAAATGAAAATGTGGCTCTCCATAAGACATGGGAGTGAATGCCATTGTGAAACACTTTTGTCTATGAGCCAGCAGGAGATGTGAGATTGAGATTTGCCATCAATTTATGACCATCACTTTATATCTCAACAATACTGGAGGATGCTGTATATGCATAAAATGTTCTAGGATGGGTTGTATTGTCCAAGTGGGCACAAGGCATAGTTTAAGAAGAAATTTATTTGGCTGTGATTTCTGGGAAAATCCCATTCTTCGCACGGTGCCATTTATTTTGAGAGAATTAATGTGCTTTCACACAACTAGGTAGGTCATTACTCAAAAGAGGAATAAAACTAAGATGCCATCAAGTTAAAAGAGACAGGGGGTCTGAGTTCAGTTGCCAGCTGCTACATATGTGCACGATAATAAATCTACACAAATGAGATCCTACCTGGAGTTCCCAGAAAATGCTCCGTGTATGCCTGTGATAGTAATGTCTTGTTGGTATATACTCTATTCCTGTCTTGTTAGCCTTCAAATACTTCTCCACATGCTTATAGAACCACGGCTTATAGTAGTTTCCAATGCTATTAATCTTAATGTAAAAAACAGAAGTACAGTAAAAAAATAATGCTGATTTGCTTCATGATTTATTAGAACACTGCAATGTACTGTTTCATAAAGGCTGAAATTATCCATAACAGCAATTAACCAATGCCACTCACCTCAAATAATAGTGTGGCCATTAATTATTCCTCCAGAAATGACCCTACCACATAACTAGAGATAACTAAGGGGTTACAGTCAGTGGTGGCATTTAAATAATTTAACAACCAGTTCTGGTGGTGGGATTCAAATAATTTAACAACTGGTTGGTTCTGGTGGGTTTTCCGGGCTATGTGGCCATGGTCTGGTGGATCTTGTTCCTAACGTTTTGCCTGTATCTGTGACTGGCATCTTCAGTTGTGTATCACAGAGGGAAGTCTGTTACACTTTGCAGGCGAAATGTTAGGAACAAGATCCACCAGACCACAGCCACACAGGCCGGAAAACCCACCAGAACCAGTTGAATCCAGCCATGAAAGCCTTCGACAATAACAACTGGTTGTTTACAAGCACCATTTTAATAATCGGTTCGGCTGAAGTGGTGCAAACCTGCTGAATCCCACCACTGGTTACGGTACTCTCACTCCTCCCCCCCCCCCTTGTCAATGTGAATTAATTTTTACAAAGACATCAAACCTAAAAGATTACACCAAAGAACTAGATCCTTCTGCAGTTAAGCTTGAATCACATAATGGTAGACAAACATGCCACTGAGAGCAGACACAGCCATGAGACTCTTGACAGATCTCTGAAAACTATCTTCTTGTCAAAACAATGTGCAAGTTTCACTCACAGATTGAAGTTAGAAAAGTACTGCCTTGTTAAAAAACATTTATATCCTACCTTTTGCCATGGTTTGGGACAATCTACAATACATAATTGAAACCATAAAAGTCCAAATTCCTCCAACCTAATAAAATACCTATAGTCTACTACTATTAATTCCTTGCATCACCCCCTAAAAGTTTACAAGGACAACCATGTACATATAGCAAGAACAGCCGCCAAAGAGAAAGTATGAGCCCTTGCTGATGGCAAGCTATGACACAATTTTAAACTAGCTTCACTTCCCACTTCTGTCAACCATTCCCACTTAAGCAGTCATGGCAAGTACAGTATTATTCTGTGGGATGGTTAGGACAAGAGATGTACAATTTCTAGGAATGTTGAAGAAGTGAGGGAAAGTATTTTTTTCCAGGAAAATGTACAGAAACTTTGGATAAATTTTAAAGTATCTATAAATTTATATATATCTAAACCTATTTTGCAGATTTAATTATATAAAGTGCAGCAATTAGAACTCAGCAAACCGAACGGTATTTTCATTGATGGGATTGAAAACTATAATTGCCAGAGGCCCTTTCCATACCCGGTTTATGCCAAAAACCCTGGGATGCGCCAAAACGCCGTCCCAGGGGAGCCATTAAGCACGAGAGAGCGCGGCTGCTTCGCTGGCCAGCGCCGCCTTCAGCGATTGCCCGACCGGCGCAAAGCCGGCATTTCCCAACCTTGCTCGGGGAGTAAGGTTGTTGGGAAATGCCGGCTTGGAGACGCTGCCGTTCGCACGGCAGCGGCTCCAAGGCGCCCTCCCCCCACTCCCACCCGTCCCTTACACCTGGTCCCTGGCCCTCCGGCGTGTCGCGGGAATACAGGGGACAGCAGCTCCCCTACCCTCACGATGCTCAAGCGAGTAGCGCGGAGGGCTGGGGGGGGCTTGTCTGGAGCCACCGGCCGGCGTGCTGAAGAACCAGATGGTCAAGCTGAAGTGGGCCGGGTGACAGTGCTCCGCGGCGCCGTCGTCCCAGCCGGTTCTGGGACCGTCCATGTGGACGGTCCCAGCATCGTCGGGTCGGCGTGGATTACGCCGACCCAACCCCTTCCGCCTCCATGCAGAAGGGGCCTTAGTTTTCTACAAGAAGTTACAAATATAGAGAAAACTGCATTCTACACTAATCACATTTTAAAAGTGGGGAAGACATTTCACAGTCCTTTTTTTCAGTGATCCCTAAAAATCTCCATGACAAAAGATTTTTCCAATAAGACCTCAGACTTACATGTTATACATGCTAAGTAAAATCTTGTCTTAAAACAGGCACTACCCAAATTGCAAAGAAAAACTCTATTCACAGGAAGTTTTTTCCCCCTGGTGTATCCCAAAATTTCCCAGTTTTTTCTCAGGCAAACAAACACACAAGAAAACAACAAAACAGTACTTTTGCTTTTCCCCGCAGCTGTCGCTCTGACAGAATTCTCAAGAATTCTACCCTCTCAGAGTCCATGACAATTAAATTGGTACATAACTAAAACTCATCTATCTCACTGCACCCTCCACAAAAGGGAGGTTAATTTATCCCACCTTATTATGATCTTAACATAATTATGTTACCTTGCTCTGATCAGCGTCATCAGTCAGAATTCCTGTCATTATGACAGCTTCTTCAAACGAGTACACCAACCCCTCCACAAAATGGTTTTCTTTCTTTTCAGATTCTTCATTAAATCTTTTGCATATAGCTTTCAACCCTCTCACAGGTTCATAATGCAATTTTACATATTTTTTAACTGGGACAATATTTATTTCAGCTGAAACCAGAAATCCCAGGGTACCACAAGACCAAGGCACTGCGTAAAATAGGTCTGGGTTCTCATCCTGCCAAAAAAAAGTTACAATAAATCCTGCATTAATAGAGGCATAATAAGATACATAATTTATCAAATGTTTGAACAATAAGGATTTATTTACCATGTATATATTTCTATAAACATGTAAAGAAAAAGGCTAATGATGTGCAGGGAAGTCTTATTGAGAGCCAAACACAGAAACCAGATGTTCTGCAGGGTCTGCATCCTTCCTATATTGGAGGCAGTTGCTTATTAGTGCTTAAAGTTCAAATGATAAAGTTTCAACAATTTAACTGAATACTTTTTAAAATTTACATCCTTGGGCATAACATCATAAGTCTCTTACCGGTGTACATCTCACGAGGCTTCCATCAGCAAGTACGATTTCATAGGCCTTACAGGTGTGCTGAAATAGTCCATAGATATGTGAAGATGTCTCTATACCAGTTCCCATGATCAAGCCACCTGAGCAAAAGACCATGCACAGGAATCCGTTAAAGTGTACTTGGCTCTTAGTTGAAAGCTATTTACAAAACTTACTCTTACATACCTCTAAAAAGAACAAGCAACGTGAGCTCTGAAACTTTTTAGGAAAACGGTTGTTGTGGGTTTTCCAGGACCTGCCCTCTGTGATACACCTCTGAAGATGCCAGCCACAGATACAGGCGAAACATTAGGGACAAGATCTACCAGATTACGGCCACACAGCCCGGAAAACCCAGTTGAATCTGGCCATGAAAGCCTTCGACAATACATTTTAGGAAACACTCAACAAGAAATTTTTTTAATAGACTATTATCCTGTGATGTAAACTTGTAGAACTGCATCAAGTTACTTTATGCGCAGGAGTCCTGCTTTGTAAGTTCTCTCACCTACTGTAAGATCATCAAGCTCTGGTACCACTGGAATAGTCCAGCCCAAGGAGTTGAGATGTGCTGTTAACTGACCCATTGTAACCAAGGGTTCCACACGGACAACCTGAGATAGAACACATTTTACATGCCACAGTCTGAATACTGTTAGTCAGCGTAAACAAACATTTGAGTCTACCCAAATTTCAATCTATATCAGAGGTCCTGGGCCTTTTTTGGTGGTGGACTCTCCCCTGTATTCCATTGCTATTTGATACTCATCATTTCTGAATTTTAACCGCAAAGTAAAGATTTTTTGTTCTCTTAGGCATTTAGCAATTTGCATGTGGGAGTGAGTTTTACTGGGTGCAGTTTTGGAATCTTCTTTTCTTTAAACAAGAATGGAATAAACAGCTATGTGAGAATGGAGAATAGGCCTAAAATTGTATTTGATATTAAAGAATAAGGGATTTATATAACCAGAGATTCAGGAGGGTTTTCTCTCTAGGTCAACTGGTTATGCAGACAAGCAAAAGATTATACCACTAAGAAATATATTGTCACTAAGGAGTTTGTAACACTGCAGAACAGATTTAGAGATGTAAGAGAGAGAATATCTAATAGACCATTTAGGCCTACCCAAATAGATCAGATGGCCTACGTGAACAAACACAAAAATGAACAGATCAAAGGTAAAGAAGAGAGATGAATCTGATCAGATAATTGAAAATGTGTTTTTCTATATTTTAATGAACACTGAAATAATAATGATATATATATAAAACATGTATTCTACTAGAATCACATATTTTAATTGTCAAAATCATTTTTAACTTTTTAAAGTGAATAAGTTGTATGTGAAATCCTTACACCTTAAAGATGTATTTCTCTATGGGCAAACCCACCCTTAGGAATGCTGGGAACTGGCTATCTTGATTGAAAACCAGAATTCAGTTTATTGCTGCCCCTTGCAAATGGGCAGAAGGGGACATGGAGCTTTTGTGTAACAAGAAATAGACAGACAAGCCAATTTGATTTTAATGCTAAAGAAGAAAGCATATGAAGGAGAAATACGATTATATGGGCTATGTGTGCTGGTATGATTATAAAATATGACGTATGTATTCTTTGTATCTATAAAAGTTGAAGATCTTTGTCTGGTTAGGTGTGACTCTTATAGAAAGCACCCTGTCAGAGATCTAACTCTGCACAGTAAAAACAAATATTTCTGTTTAAAGCCTGATTCTTTGGTATTATTTCCTTATCAGTCTTTATAAACGTAATTGCGCAGGGCCAGATATGAGGTCTGGTCTGACAGTTATAACTTTTTTTAGTTTCTACAGCCACATTTTAATTATTGTTCATTATGCTTTTAACCATATTGCAGATTGTCCAAAGACCTATAAGTGATGAGTCAGTGTAAGTATTTAGTAAGTATTTAAGTATTTAGTAAGCACTGGCTGAAAGAATTGTAACTTCTATCTAGTTCTGCTAAGGAGGTATTATGCAATGTTTAGGAACATGCCAACATTTCAAAATTTACAAACAGTACACAAGGTCTAGGCATGGTTGGCCAGAAGGGAGATAAAAGAGGGAGTATGGTCACAATAGTAGTCAGTCAGAGTGAAAATGGCCATGGGGGAGCCGAAATGCACAAATGAATACATAAATACATCTGTATGGCTCATTTCTGACATAAATACATCTGTATGGCTCATTTCTGGCCTTCCAACTTGCACATTTTAAGAGCTATTTTGGGGTTGAGTGGGAGTAGTAGTTACTCATAAGAAAAGGCACTTTGCAGAATGAATAGGCACTGTCAGTTACTTCAAGCTCTTCAGTTGAGTACTGCACTGAAAATAGCTTAGGCTGGAGTTAAGAAGCCTTTCTTTAAATTAGCAGGGCAATCTATAAGGGAGATTGAAAATGCTGAGGTGGTATGAACTCATAAATGCCTTTTTTTGCTGGCATAAGAAGCACTTATGTTGGCACTGGGAAGTTGTGCAACTGCCCCACAAATGGTGCCAGAGGAGCCACAGTGGCAATATATGCCAGTGCATCTCCAGTGTAGAAGCTAGGGGGCAGAGTTGGCATTAGTCAGTTACTGAGTCCTTTCAGCATGGGAATGCCTACATTTGCCAGTGCAAACTTATGCTAGCATTCGGTTTGTGATTCCCTTGATGTACGGCAGAAATACCTTCTGCGTGGAGGGCTGTTCTTCCTCAGTTGTATATTTTCTCTCATTTTTATAAAATTCTGATTTTTTGTTTGTTTTTCAGATCACTATGACATCCAGAAACGGCAGTTTCTCCTCTTTTTCTTTCCCCATGATGAACTGACTGTTAGGGTAGTGATGTTAAAGTGGCCCAGAACTTTCATCAATTCCTCCTTGCTATGGGGCCAAACTTGTAAAAGTATCATCCACAAATTGGAACCATACTGTCAGATTTTGGGATGCCAATTCTATGGCATGTTTTTTAAAGTGTTTCATGAAAAAATTAGCTATAACAGGGCTGAGGGGGCTTCTTATGGTCACCTCATCCATCTGTTCATACAAGTCATCCCATTGAAAATAACAGGTTGTCAGCCAATGCTAAAATGAGGGCAAAAAACTAAGAGCTAAAACTACCAGACCACAGCCATATGGCCCAGAAAACCCACCACAGCAAGAATAAGAATTGCTCAAATTTTATTATGAAATTTTATTTTTCATTGTGAGATTCTGTTACACTCAAATAGATGTGTAAGTCTTGTTTTGATTGGTTTAGATATGCCTTAAGAGCCACAGATTACAAGCTTATGCAAATTAGTTTTTAATTGTCCATTAGTTGTTAGGTGGGCTAATACACCAGTGGGTGAAGACTTTCTAAATTGTGTCTTGTGTTCCATCAATGATCCTCCTTCCTGCCTAGTGTTTTAATATGCATTTTAGCTCTTTTTAAATCAGTTATATATTTTATTATGCTGTTTTAATTGTTAGATGCTTTGGTGGCCCTGACTGAGCAGAAAGGCAGTGTATGTATGTCTGTGTGTGGTTAATTACACTGAAAAATAAATAAATGTTGCAGGCCAGAGATTTTGGAGGTTGAATCTGCTTCCAAACAGGACTTTACCACCCCCCCCCCCCCGCCCACAAATGAAAGGAAGTTCCTGCCTTTACAGCAAATGTCCACATGAGGGCATGCTCATTTTGAGAATTACTATTCGGGAGGCGACGTGTCCCCTAGGATTACTGATGTAAATACTTCTTCCACCAGCGCAAGTGGCATTTACACCGGTGCTCGGGTCACATCACCTCTTTGGCAGTTGCCCCCTGCCCCAGATTGCACTGTAAGTTTTAATGAATAGTTTAAAATGAGACAGGACAGATATTAAGAGTAATAACACTGATGTAGAAAGGTTAGTACAGCACCAAAATGCAAATTGGTGAGGCAGCAATAGGAGGGAGTGAAAAGAGAATTCAGAACTGTAATGAAGGAACGGCCAATCTAACAGTTAATTTCCATACTGATTTAAAGTGGCATAAATGTTCTGTCGTTCAGGTGCCATATCTCAGGGAATATAGAAGTCAATGACAAGAGAAATCACTCTCACAGTAAACTGATTTTTCTAACACTATAAAAAATCCTTAATTACAACGAGACAGAAAATAAATTATAAATAAATGCAACTTCACTTTTTCTGCAAAGCATATGGAGGTTCAGATTTGTAAATAGTACAAGGAATACATTTTTGTCTGGGTATGCACAGCATGGTATAGTGTTTAGAATGCCAGACAAAGACAGCCTAGTTCCAATCCCCATTCTGCCATGGAAACTTGCTGGGTGATCAGAGGTTTCTGAGATGGAAAAAGAAATTAGAGAGGCCAACAAAAGCAAAAAATATACCATTGGTGTGGGCGACTTTTAACTATCCCCATATAAACTGGAAAAATGCGTATTTCCAGGTCATAGTAAGGAGAGAACATTCCCTGGATATGCTAAATGACTGTATTTAGAGCAGATGGTTGTAGAACCAACCAGGGGAGATGTGGATCCTAGATCTAATTCTATATGGGACCAGGGACCTGATGCGGGAAGTCCAGTGTTGTTGGAGTCGATAGGGAACAGCGACTCACAATGCTGTCAGATTCAGGTATCTCTGGCATGCAGTAACAAGTGACAACTACTAATGTAGTTACATTAGCCTTCAGAAAGGGAATTTCTCAAAGATGAGGGGGGATAGTGCACTTGGGAAGCTGAAAGGGAAAATCAAAGAGGAGTCAAAAATGTCCAAAGGTGCTTGGAGGGTTATTTAAAAACTACCCGTCTTAAAGCTCAGCTGGAATGTGTTCCATGAGTTAGGAGAAGGCAAGAAGCACAGTCCAAAGGAAAACCACCATGGTTAACAATAGGGAGGTTGAGGAAATTATTAGGAAAAAGATGTCTTTTAGAAAAATGGAAGTCCCAACTTAACTGATGAAGAATACCAGAGAGAACACAAATGGTGGCAAAAGAGAAGAAGCAAGTTAGCTGTAAAGGGAAGGGAGGCAAAAAAAAAGGATTATGAGGAGCGATGGGCTGCTAGAACATCAAGACTAGCAACAAACAGTTCTTCAAGTACATCAAAAGCAGGGATAGCCAATGAGGAAGCGGTAGGGCCCATTAGATGATGAAGGAACAAAAGGTTATTGCTAAAAGATGACAGGGGAGACTGCAGAGAAGCTGAATGAATTTCTTTGCATCTGTCTTCACCCAAGAGGAGGCGGTGAGAAAATTCCTGCACCTGAACCCAAGCTTCTTAGGAGGTGAGATCAGGAGGAACTAAGCCCGAAGATAGTGGTGGCAGACAAGGAAGAAGTCTCTGGCAGCCATGATGATAAACTAAATGCTACCAAATCCCCTAGCTCCAGATTGGGCATCTCATCCAAAGGGGTTCTTAAAGGCTCAAAACTTGTAGAAATTACTGATGTTCTCACTTTAATATGCAGCTTATCCCTGGACAATCAGGGGCTCCATCCCTGAAGACTGGAAGATGTGCCAATGTCACATAATCTTTAAGAAAGTCTAGGGGGACCAAGGAAATTAAGCAGGCCAGTCAGTTTTGACATCTGTTCCTGGTAAATTAGTAGGAATCTATCATTAAAGAAGCTAAAAATTGTAAACATGGTAGAACAGCAATACAGTGATGAGGAAGAGTCAGCATGTAGCTTTTGCAGAGGCAAAGTCCACAATCTTCTAAACTTACTAGAGTTCTTTTGAGGGTGTAAACAGACATGTGGATAAGGGGAACCAGTGGACATTGTCTACTTGGATTTCAAAAAGGCTTTTGACAAAGTTCCTCACCAGAGACTGTTGAGAAAACTCAGCAATGAAGGAATAAGAGGAAGTCCCTCCCTGGATTAAAAACTGGTTGAGGAACAGGAGACGAAAGGGTGAGTGTAAATGGGAAGTTCTCACAATGGAGAGATGTAGGGGGAGTGGTGTCCCCAAGGATCCCGTTTGGGACCAATTACGCTTTAACTTATTCATAAATGACCTGGAAGTAGGGGTGGGTAGTGTGGTGGCCAAGTTTGCAGATGATACCAAATTATGTAGGGTGGTAAGAACCACAAAGGATTGCTTGAAACTCCAAAGCGGACCTTGATAAATTAGGTGGAGTGGGCTAGGAAATGGCAAATGCAGTTCAACAATGTAGCTAAATGTAAAGTGATGCACATAGGGCAAAAAATCCAAAACTTCACATTATTGATGCTACAGGGGTCAGTGCTATCAGTCACAGACCAGGAAAGGGATTTAGGCGTCTTAGTGGATAGTTCCATGGGAATGTCAACTCAAATGGAATGGCAGCTGTGAAAAAGGCAAACTCTATACTGGGGATAATTACAGGAAAGGAGGTTGATAATAAAACTGCAAGGATTGGTTCTTGCCCTTATATAAAGCAGTGGTGCGAATCGCGACTTGGAGTACTGTGTTCAGTTCTAGTGCGCCACATCTCAAAAAAAAGGATATCGAGGAGATAGAAAAGTGCAGAGAGAAGGGCAACGGAGATGATTGAAGGATTGGAGCACCCTTCCTTATGAGGGAAGAGGCTGCAGCGTTTGGGACTCTTTAGTTTGGAGGAGGGAGGCGTCTGAGGGGGGGATATGATTGAAGTCTATAAAAAAATTATGCATGGGGTAGAGAACAAATGATGGACAGAGAGATTTTTCTCTCTTTCTCACAATACACTGTAGAACAGAGGGCATTCATTACTGAAATGCTGGGGAAAGAAGTGGGACTAATAAAAAAAGGAAACACCTTCTTCCATGAGCGTGTGATTGGTGTTTGGAACATGCTACCACAGGAGGTGGTGGATGGGCCACCTCAACCTGGATAGCTTTAAAAGGGCTTCTTGGACAGATTTACGGGAGGAGAAGTCAATCTATGGCTACCAATCTTAGTCCTGTAGATCTCCAGATTGCCAAATGCGCATATAGCAGACCAGGTGCTCAGGGGCAGCAGCAGCAGCAACAGGCCATTGCTTTCACCTCCTGCATGTGAGCTCCCAAAGGCACCTGGTGGGCCACTGCGAGTAGCAGAATGCTGGACTAGATGGACTCTGGTCTGATCCAGCAGGCTAGTTCTTATGTTCTTATGACCTTTGGCCTGTGATGCACTTCCAGTGTAACTTCCCTCAAATGGTTGTTGTAAGGATAAAAGAACAGAAAACTAGGCAAGCTATTTTAGGTTCCCACTGGGAGAAAAGATGGGGTATAAATGAAATATGTAAATCACTAAGCTACCAAATCCATAAGCATCCCAACAAATACACTCTTATTGGAAGGCCAGATAGACTTTGCATAAAATATACTGTTGGGCAAAGCCATGTTTGATGTTGCCTTAATTATTTCAGCCAACAGTCAATGCAGAAAGACATTTAGGAATTTGTACTTTTTTAAAGCAATTTTTTTACTTCAACTTTTTATGGCCACTCCAGTGTTAGGTTTCCATATTTTCATTTCAAAGCTGAAAGGACATGGTAATTTAAGATATGTGTTTAGTATAAAAAATGATTATAAGAAGTTAGTTTTAGATTAGAAGTCCTGTAAGGTTGGCATAACAAGAACCATTCTATTTACAGAACCTTGTTTAACATCTAATAAACAGTGGGTTTCAAGTCCCCAGTAAGTACTACTTTCATTGACATCTAAAAGTCACATGATCTGAAAAACCTGCATTTAAAAGAACCAAACTGCAAATTATCCCAGTATATCAAAGGGACAAGTGAACAATTAATTACTTTAGAAGTCCTGTGTCTAAGTGTAGTTTCTCCTAATGAGCTGAAACCAAATCAATTGGTTTAGGTATATTAAAGAATGGAAATCACAGTGTACAAGAACTGGTGGCTTCAATTATATGTAACTTAAGACCTGAATCCCTTAAAACAAAACTCCAATTTAAATGTAAAGGCAAGTTTCAAACCTACCTGTCTTTCAATATCAACCTCCAAAATATCCATCAAATTGATGGATATATTCTTATGAGTCTTCTTGTATTTTCCAACACGAAGAGATACTGTGAGCCAGCCAGGACGACCAGTGCACATGTATGTTTTTTGGCCTTCTTTTTTCCATTTCCGCACCTCCATGAGAAAAAAAGAGCAATCACACATAAAGATTCAAAGTGTTCTTCTGACTTGAAACTGTTTACAATAAAATTGATGCCGTTTAAACAGAACATAGCAAAATGCACAAGCAATTGTTCCTTATTTATAGATAGTCCTATATTAATGTATTGTCGAGAGAGGAGCTTTCCTGTAAGCCGGAATCCCCACTTGGGTGCTACTGTGTGTGTGGTTTCTGGGCTGTATGGCCGTGTTCTAGCAGCATTCTCTCTCTGGCGGATTGCATACCATCTGTGGCTGGCATCTTCAGAGGATCTAATGTTGGGAAAGCAAGTGGACACTCCAACAGATATATACTCCACTTGCTTTCCCAACATCAGATCCTCTGAAGATGCCAGCCACAAATGCAGGCGAAACGTCAGGAGAGAATGCTGCTAGAACACGGCCATACAGCCCGGAAACCACACAGCACCCAAGTCCTATATTACCTTGACTATCCTTAAAAATTACTGGATGTTGGTTCTCCCTCACATTTATTGAACGCTTTCTTTACAATTCCCCAGTTCTGCAAGATACCTAGAAGTTACATATGTTCAACAAATAAGTAATCCGATCAACACATGAAGTTGCAACACTACATCTGGGACAGGATTTTGCATCCTCCATCCCATTGTTTCTGTACAGGTCACAAGGAAAACACTGTGTTGTCTGAGCCCAATTTCTGGGGAGTTGGAAAATATAAGGCAACACATTATTAATAAACAAATACAACTCCTTTTTCAATGCCACTCTCAAATAGGTTTCATTTTTAGAGTTAGGGACACATGGGCTATCTCACCAGAACTAAACATACTTCCCCATTCTATATCAAAAGTGGTTTTTCCCTCGTTCCCACAACTCTCCAGTCTCACCTGTGCCTGGATGTGGTGAACCCGTTGGCTATGCTGCAAAGGAGCACTGTGAAGCTTCTGTACAGCCCAAGCGCGGAACTGATAGCAAATGTCAAAAAGGACTGAAAGGGGCATCAGGAAGAGGCACACAAAAATCCAACGATGATGGACCAGCACATACTCTATCCCCTTGTACCTAGCCCATAGCAGCAGCAGCAACAGCCCGATCCCTAGAGACAGCAGCGGCGCCATCCTGGGCCGGTCAGCGAATCACACCTTCACTAAAATCAGCCCTCTACTAAATCTGTAAATCTTCTCAACTCCGGATGGCCCTCAACTGCGGCAAACACCTGCCAACTGGGCGCCCCCCGACCGAAGCGAGACCCAACGCCTGTTCCAACAACGGGGGGGGGGGGGCGGGGGCGCAAAACGCACGGACCCCACTCCACTCTCCTGGCTGACGACCCCAACTCCCTCAACGCCCCTTCCCTTGCCACGCTTCAACGGCAGCGGACCCTGACCCAGCGCCTCGTCCCAGCTGCAGACACGCTCGCCCTCCAACGACACTCTACTTCGGAACCAGGGGAGGCAAGGAGGAAGAAGCCGCTTTATACAGATCAAAAGAACCGCGACCCCCTCCCTCCCTCCCTCCCTCCCTCCCTCCACGCAGACCCTTTCTGAACTCTCTGCCCCCTGACCAGAAGCCTGTGGATGTAACCGGCTCCAGGCCTCGCTGACTGAAGCGACGTCCCCAACTGCCCTCCTTTCTCCCCGCCGGTTCCCCTTCCTCTTATTCCTCAAAAGACACACAAGGCACCCAGGACCAGCCTCCCGTTCTAACTGCCGCTGCTCCGCCACGCAGCTCGAGCGCTTGCACGCTCCCCTCCTGATTGGTTGAACTGCTTCCTCAACAGTGTGGAGAGGGATGATGTCCAGCCACTAGAAAGGAGCCGTTGGGATCGGATGAGGCGCCGCGAGGGGCGATTGGCTGGATGGGACGAGGTGCTGATGTGGTGGCCGCCTCTCTTTTTGGGGACCGGCACGCTGCCGCCAACACCTGTAGAGACTCCCTCTGACAGAAACGCCACTCGTCCGTCTGAAAAAGTGCTCTGCCTCCCTGTGCGTTAGTACCTGAGAAGTAATTCATTGTGAAACGACCCTGAGGGTGTTTCCCTCTCTCGCCTAGTTCAGAACAATTCCTGTGTCAAGTCTGTTGTGACAAAAGAATTGTGTAGATAAGCACTAACTGGGGCTTTCTTGCCTCTAAAGGACAGGGCTCGTTTTTTAAAAAGTTTATGCAACAATAAAGTGAAGACACTGTTGTCCTTTCTCCCTACCCCCGCCCTGAATTATTTCATCCATACCCCATATTTACAGGTTTCCCTTTCATGCCCTGTGATGCCTCCATTTAGAAATTAAGCATTAGAAATAAACAATTGGGAAATAGACATTCTGGGACAAAGCAGCCGCTAAGCACTTGGCACAGAGCCAGGAGGGGTGATGGCTTGCAGCACATTTATTGGAACACTGCAATTCTCCTCCTCTCTTGTGACATGTTGTCACAGCATAAAGATGACTGAAGTGGGTCCCACTCAGAGTTCTCAGAGGAAGAATGAAATATAAGATACTAGCAGTAAAGCCTGTTGAACGAACAAATACAACAGGCCCGAGAAAACTGTTGGTAGCTTAATGGTGCCCACCAAGGGGGCCAATTCTTTCTGCGTTTCCTTCCCCCTTGGTCCCAAGTCATCAGCTCCCTCCCTGACCTCCTCCTTTTCCTGGACATCTGCACTGGTTAATCACTAAAGTATCACAAAGCTATTTTGATTTGTCTCAGGCTAGCCAGCTTTCCCCTAAAGAGTAGCTAGAGCAGGAGTAGGGAACCTGCGGCTCGAGAGCCGCATGCGGCTCTTCTGCCCTTGCACTGTGGCTCCACGAGCCGAGCCGCCAGCCCCATCCTTGCCCGCCCTGCAGGCAGCAGGGCGGGCACATCCATGCGCTTCTCAGAATGAGCGGAGTAAAAGGTAAAAAAACCCCTATATATATAGTGTTATCTTTATTTTAAATGTCAAAAATTATTTGCGGCTCCAAGTGTTTTCTTTTCCCGTGGAAAATGGGTCCAAATGGCTCTTTGAGTGTTAAAGGTTCCCTATCCCTGAGCTAGAGCAAGAGTCCCTGGAAAAGGCAATAGTGCTGTGTGTTAACTGTTAAGTCTTGTCAAGTCTCTTCTAGCTTATGGTGACCCTATGAATCAATGTCCTCCAAAACATCCTATCATTAGCAGGTCTTGCAGACTAAGGCTAATGCTAAGAAATGTTGAAAGCAGTAGGAAAAGAGGAAGCCCCAATATGATATAAATCATCTCAGTAAAGGAAGCCACAACCCCAAGTTTGCAAGAGCTGAGCAAGGCTGTTTACAATAGGATGTTCTAGAGATTATTAATTCAAAGGTCACAATAAGTCAGAAACAACTTGTCAGAACTCCCTTGAATAGACAATGAAACACTTAAAAGTTCAAGGGCTTTATTGCTTAAGACAGGTAGAAAGGAGAAGACTGTTCTGAACTCCCAAGCTCAGAACTTGGATAATATGTTGCAAGTCCCGCCCGCCCCCCCCCCCCCCATGTGAACCAAGGCAGTACATAATTCACTTGAACATTTCCCTCGTCCTCCAAGGTCAGACTCCACCGAGACTCCACTGAGATAAGGCACTGTGGAAGAAAAGCATAACAGCACAAAGCAAAGGCAACCTCCCAACACCCATGACACAGCATCTAACATCCAACCTCCCCTAAGACCCTCCGCCCGGGTTTGCTTGGGCAAGCCTGTTGAAATGCCTTGATGAGCTTTGGGGCCCTGACATCTTCAGCATACACCCTCTCATCATGCCGAGGTATTTGACTTCTTTCCAAGAAACCAAATATTGCAAGCGTTGTGAAAGTAGCGAGAGTCCAGAATCTCTTGAATGCTGATCTCCACCAATCATCTGAGGAGGAGGAGGAGGAGGAGGAGGAGAGAGCATAGGATGCCACACATCTGGAGCAGAGGCCTTTTTGAGGAGGCTGCAATGAAACACAGGATGAATTTTACGCAATGCTTTAGGCAGTTCAAGTTCAGCAGTAACAGCATTAATCATTCGAGTTATTTTGAAGGGTCCAATGTATTTATGGCCCAATTTGGTGTACTTATGGATATCTTTCAGACTCCACCGAGACTCCACCGAGATAAGGCAGCTGTGGAAGAAAAGCATAACAGCACAAAGCAAAGGCAGCATCCCAACCCCCATGACACAGAACCTGACACAACTGGTCTTGACCACCCTTAGCATACACACCTAGAGCAAAATATATTCCGCTGGAGAAGGATCTGCATAAATGACTGAATGCCTTTCCACTGGAGGAAAACAAACTTAAGTTGGAGGAAGGTTTCTCAGGTTTAGAGGGAGCTTCATGGAAATCACACCCCGTCCTCTGCAGAGCTCAGTGCTAGGCTACAGCTTGTTATGAGCTTGAAGTTAATCCCCCTTTCCTTGTTTGCATTTTCCAGTTCCTTATTTGTGAATCTATTTGAAAATATTGTCAGTACTTGCACAAACTGGAAACCAACTTTAGCCTCCTCAGCTTGTTATTGTTGTTAACTACCAGTCTACCATCCTTTCCCCAGCTGCACCCTTTGCCCAAGATTTTGGCCAGGCCTCCTTTGGGCTCTCCCCACTGAATCTTATCCTGGCTAGACCTTCCAGGCCACTGTGTTTCCTTGGCAACAGGAGAAGCCTGCAGGCTGTAACCTGTAACCACCACGTCCTTTGGAAGAGGTATAGAGGGTGGAAAAGGGGTCGCCATGGCAGGAGGGAAAGTGATTGCTGGGGCTGACAGGCTCTTTCCTCACTACAGTGAGCCTAGAGGCCCTGGCAGGTAAGTCTCCCCTCTCCTCTTTCCTTTCACTTACCGTGCTTCGTTTCTGAGTGAAAAGGTTCGGGGGTTCATGGCTTTGTGGAAGTTGCACCTGGTGCTCTGAAGTCTCAGCTGTGTAAAAGTCACCTGTGATTTTTTAGCAGTGAGAAACTGTTAAGAAAACTGCTTCATGTATGTTCAGAGGCACTCTTTCTCTACCTCAGTACTCCACTCTTGCAATTAACTTTTTAATTTATTTTACCGAAAAGAGATTTTAGAGTTTAAATGTAGACTACTGGACTCCCTTTCTTCTTTTAGCCCCAGTATTCTCTAAAAGAATGGTAGAATGGCACTTTCTCACCACCCTAGAGTTCAAAATGCCCCCCCCCCCAAGTTATACCTTGGGGTTACCTGGGGTGCCCTGACTGGTATGGTCCAAGCTAGCCCAGTCTCATTAGATCTCAGAAGCTAAGCAGTCTGCTGTGTGTAGAGCAAGTTACCACCAAATTCCAGAGTTTTGTTTGTGTTGGTTTTGACTGGTTCTGTGTAAGCCCCACCCTCACATCATGTGTGCATGGCAATTGCCTGGAAGTGAGTTGTGCACAGAGATTGGCTTGAAGTAAATCATCTCCACCTTCTAGGTTTACTCTTATATATACCAATAAGGACAGTTGAGGCAAGTCAGAGACCTGTGGGGTGGTAACCTCCTACCCCAAAGCCTCTCCTCACTGATCAACATCAAGGACTAGCCAGCCATTTTATGTAGGGACTTTCCTTAAAGATCTTTCTTGATTAATCAGCACCAAAAAGCCAGCCATTTGGGTGAAGTGTGTATGAATGTGAACATGTGAATGCAGGTCATGCTTGTCGTTATTCTGCAATCAATAAAGCCGCCACTGTGTTTTTGAGGCACTTGGGAATTCTGTCTCTTTCCTGATACCTGAGCTTGAAACAAATCCCAGCACAAATTGGTAGGCAGATGGGCAGAACCTCATGGCTTCTCCCCTGCCTACCAGCCTCTGTATAATTTATTTCTAACACTAGCAACGGCCAGAGGTTTGGGAATCAGGGTCATGAGGGATCATTGTCACATGTGTTGTGTCATGACTTTCAGGAAAAATTATAAGAGACACTAGCGAGGCCCGACCCCGCGTTGCTGTGGCAATTGTCCTTCTCATCACAGTCCGCAAGCCACACAGATGTCCATGCAGTTCCAATGATCCCCAGCATAGCCTTTTGGGGTGGTCAAATGGAATCCCTCTTTCCCTTTTCAATTCACATTGTTATATGGTGGTGTCTTGTTTTTTAGTATGAGGTAACCCTTTCCATTCCACAACGGAACTGTCCAGAGTGCGAATCCCGCTATCCATGAGGCTGGTTGACACGCACAGTCCTGGCATGGGTAAGGCAGAACTGGGGCAAGGAGGCTATCCCAGTCAGGCAGCAGAGGCAGGGTGGTGAGGTGTTCAGGTCGAGGCCAGCTCCCTGGGTTCTTAAAGGGCCATGTGCAAAAAAAGCGGAGCCAGTAGTGTTGGTTCGCCTCCACCCTGCGGATTTTCTTAGAAGGAAAAGGCAAACTCCAGCTCGCTTTTAGTAAAAGAAAGCTGTGGCGAATATGGGTGAGGAAGTGGGTAAGTGGTGGTTGGATGTGAGGGAGGGCAGAGTGAGGTGTGTGAGGATGAGCTGGATGTGTATTGTGTGGTAGCAGTGGGTGAGACACAGAGAGTGAAAGTTACCTGCGTGTGAGGGGGGGAACCCCACCTGACGTCTCACATGGCAAAGTGTGTATATGTTTCACTTCCACTCGTATTACATAACAGTATTACCTATTTACTGTTTTCACTGCTCATCTCTGCCCATCTGCACGAACATTCTAAGCCCTCATACCAAGCCCTCAGGCCACAGACATGCTGCACGAACATTCTAAGGGTGACAGTTAAACACAGCCAGCTTCATGGCCTGGTGCGCCAGGAAAAAGATGTTTTACCTGGCTCAGGTATGGACTTTTGGCGATTTGAAGGTCCGATGACCTGCCCAGAACAGGGAGGAACGTCATGTGAAAATTTGGGGGTGATCCGTCCAGCTGTTTCGGCGTTAGGGCATGACTAACGAAGTCACTGTTCGCTTTTTATATATATAGATTATATTACTCTAGGAATCTCAGAAAATTCTATGGTAAAATCCTACAGTTACTGGTAATTTCTAGAGTGACATGTCATCACTTCTGGATTTTTTCTGGAATTGATGATGCACTGTGTGCAACACTAACATTTAACTTTTTCTCCCATTGTCAATTATGAGTTGCAGTGGGCAACAAGGGCTGCCAATGGGAGATCTCCCATCACAGCAGGAAATACGACAACCCATTGTCAGGGCTTTGAATTAAAGAAATGTTGTTTAATTTAAATTGCCTTTCAGGTTCTGGAGAGTTTATAAAAGTGGTGCCCAATGTGGGATTTAGAAGGGAACTTGCAAACAGATTGCTGTGATGGATATGTGCAAAAAAGAAAAGAAAAGGGGGGGGGGGGTTATGTGTGAATTCCAGAGTCCCAGAACTTGAAGCTGCAGATCCCATATGATTTATAAGGCATTGAGGAGGAACATGAGATTTTAGCTCTTTGGTGTCTGGATCAGCACATGAATCAAGAAGCGATAAGATTTTTTGTAGTGCATGATTTAGTCCTTGGCGGAATCTCAAATGATGTACCTTTCAGAGAAAGAACTTGGTGAATTTCTCCTGCGGATTTTGAGATTTATGACTACATTTGTGGGAACTAGCTGCTTTAGGTATTATTGAAGAAACCAGTGGCTCACGTATGTCACCATTAACACTTGTGAGAAAGAAGACTTGAGCTCTTAGGATAGTAGTGAGTTACAGGAAACTAACAATGCAATCCAAAGGATGGGGCGACTGTGGCGTACCTTTACAAAATGGTGCCCAGGGCTTGCCCTAGACGCACCAGCACTAATGAGAGTATTTTGGGGTGCTCCTGGGGTTGGAGCCAACTTTAGGCAGCTTCCTGTGGACCTCTTGCCCAGGAACCCTCCCCCCCCCTTTTGCTGGCATGGATTTAAATTGGCAAAAAGGCAGGCTTGGCCTATTGGGTGCATAGGTTTTCAGGGGGACCAGAGATTTCTGTAATTTTTATTGCTTCCCTAAGTGCCTTCAAAGACTGTGCTGTGGCAATGCTATCCCTGGCTGCTGCAAAACAACCCTTCCTCAGTGAATTGGGCTGTAAAAGTTGTCCAAGGAAGATGCTTACTCTCTACCAAATGTAAAAAAAACCCACTTTTGCACTAGCTTACAAATTCTAAATAGTTTTCTGTTCTGTATCTAAAGAATGGGTACTATCAAGTACTAGTGGCACCAGCAGATAACCAAAAATATTGCAAATTAGTAAAATGAATAAACTATTACTACAAGAAAGCAGCTTCTGGGATTCTCTGATTTTTAATTCTGAATACCTCTGCCAAAAAATTTGCTACCTCCAGTGTGATCCTGAAGTTCTTGTCTTCTAACAGATGGTCAATGCAAGACTGTACTGAACTTCCTCTCAGATTTGTCACTAGGGTGAGAATCCTTTGTTGGTGCTCACAATGGTAAAACTTGCAAAATAAAAGAATTTGCTGCAGGGTTTTAGTTTCTTAGATATTATAGGGAGACAGTCTAAGAGCGTATGGTACACCTGTAAATCTACTACAAAGTGGTTTTTTTTAATGGGAATACATTTAAGCTTGCTTTTGTCATCAGCCTATGATAATGAAAAACAGTCAAGGTCTTCAGATGTTTTGCGCAGCAAAAGGGTGCCATGTAGTTTATTTGAAAAAAGGCCAGAGAGCAAACTGCGTGGGAGCAGGACCAAAGATCCTGCTGATGTAATATCCCATTGACTCTGCTCTGTTTATTTGAGTACTAAATTGTACCTCAGAAGGACAAAAAAACCAAGGGGAAAGCAATTGAGGCAGCTTTTTGTGAAGACATTTTCATCCAACTACTGGAGTAATCATCTTGGGCTAGACAATTAATAAACCTGGGACCTGTGAGTCAAAGGCTCAGTGCTGCAAACCACCCTCTGCTGGTCACCTGTTTCTAGTAAAAGGACTGCATTAGAGACACAATTAGATACTTTTAGGAACACCCTTTAAAAACTAGCCTGGAGTCTATCAAACACTAGTGGTGCTGCACTAATTCACACTGTTATAGCTTCTAACAATTGTGTTGCCACCTTTGTATTATTAAAGCAGGAGGAACATAATGTCCTCCCCAACAGAATAAAAGTGTAAGATGGAGAGTAGGCCAGAATTTGCTTTCTTCACGGCTAGTTGTCTATGAGTGGACCAGGACCCCGAATGACGGCAATTTAAGCCCAGATGAACTTCCTGACTTGCTCTAAAAAATGGCCATAAATGGGCCATTGGCAAGGTAATTTTTTTTTCTTTCAAATACCAGGACTTTATACGTCATGTAAATAATTCATAGGACATTTAAGTTGCAGTAAACAAGACATTTCCTCAGTAAATACAACAACTCTGGTCTAGAATGAGAAAGTATAACGAAATCATTGGTATATAGTAAAGTAGGAATCTCCCTATGGGCATGATGAAAAAGGTGACCATTGTCACCCAGCTGAATTGATTCAAGATTGGTTATAAATATAATAAACTAGCAGGCCCGGCCACGCGTTGCTGTGGCAATTGTCCTTCTCATCACAGTCCGCAACCCACACAGATGTCCATGCAGGTCCAATGATCCCCAGCATAGCCTTTTGGGATGGTCAAATGGAATCCCTCTTTCCCTTTTCAATGCACATCGTTATATGGTGCTGTCTTTTTTTTTTAGTATAAGGTAACCCTTCCCATTCCACAATGGAACTGTCCAGAGTGCGAATCCCGCTGTCCATGAGGCTGGTTGACACGCTGAGTCACGCAAGCTTGGGTAAAGAGGCAGAACTACGGGGCAAGCAGGCTATCTCGATCAGGCAGCAGAGGCAGAATTGGTGAGGTGCTCAGACCAGGGAGGCCAGCTCCCACTAAACTTGCAAAGGGAGCCATATGCAAAAAAAACAGAAGCGGTGGTGTTAGTTATTTACACCCTGGGATTTTCTTAGAAGAAAAAGGCAAGCTTCCATTTCATTTTGAAGTAAAAAAGAAAGCTGTGGCGAATATGGGTGAGGAAGTGGGTAAGTGGTGGTTGGATGTGAGGGAGGGCAGAGTGAGGTGTGTGAGGATGAGCTGAATGTGTATGAGAGTATGTGTGTTGTGTGGTGGTACATGTCACAACTGTGGCCGTTATTGTGAATCTGCCACTAGCTGACGAGATTGGAACCACGAAGTTCTGTTCCGCGAACAGCGCCATCTGCGCGCTGACAAAGCAACACCCTCATTACAAGGGAAGTAAACATGCCTTCTGTTTGAGACTATTCCAGACTATTTCAGCCTTTCGCCAACCAAAAAAGGACTTTCAAATCCCCACAGGCTAATACGGTATATAGCGTACGCCTGGAATGTGCATTAGTACGTGAGAGGAATTCCGCACCATGCAAAGAACTTGCAGCCATAGACCAAAGGTGTTCGCTACTTCCTCGCATCCACATCAGTCAAAAAATGAGAAATAGCCAGGACTGGGACTGAAATTGATTACCTTACCTACAGAAGAAATGGAAGAACGGTACATTGCCAGCCACACAAACAGCAGAGGAATTAAGAGGAGAAACTGCAAGAATATTGTGAAAAGCAAAACTTCCCTTTACTAATATTACATGAAAGGAAAGAAATGCTATTAAGAATCTCGGCTCAGATCCAGAAATCATCATCGGCTTCCAGCGAGACCAAAGGGAATTGCAACAGCAATCATGAAGACTGGACAATATAAAGAAAAAATCAGAGGGAACTCCTGGATCCCACAACATGCAAAAAAACTGAAGTAAAGACCCAGCAAAGAGAGCTCACTCCACCAAACTACATCGCACATTGATTAAGAGCTCACTCCATTCAGCCGGACACATGCGCGACTCTGCGATTCAGAAGCGCTTTACCCCGAACATATGGACTCCCCAAAATCCACAAAGAATCCATTACTCAGACCTGTGTGAGTGTAGTTGGTTCCCCGACGTATGAACTGGCAAAATTCTTGACTTCACAGTTACAAAGGCACATTGGACACTGGCGCATTATGTTAAAAGACTTAAAGCCCACTTCATGTCCGAAAAAATTAGCAATCTCCATCTCAACCCTGGCGACAGACTTATCGGCTTTAATGTTGTCTCACTGTTTCACCAAAGTTCCAGTGAAAGACACGCTTGCACTCATCGGCCAAATGTTTCCAGGGTGACATCCTGCTGCTACATTTTAACACTGCCTAACAACCAGCTACTTCCAAGGGGACAATGATTATTATGAGCAGACCGATGGAGTAATGGGAAGCCCTGTATAGCCCAGTGATAGCCAATTTTTTTACGTGGAACATTTTGAGAAAGAAGCCCCTCAACACAGCACCCAGGAAATCTGCAACTTGGTTCCAATTTGTGGATGACACTTTTACAATCTAGAGCCATGGTGGCGAGGAGGAACTGGGCTGAATTTTCTGAACCACCTTAACAGCATCCACCCAAACATACAATTTACCATAGAAACTGAAAAAGAAGGGAAACTGCCGCACTTTTAGATGTCTTAGTCTTTCGCCGAACCCAACCACCAACTGGACCACACAGTATACAGAAAACCGACACACAGAGACTGGTATCTACATAAAAGCAACCATCATCCACAACAGAAAAAGGGCATAATCAAAACTCTGACAGATTGTGCAAAACAAATCTGTGAACCTCATCTCCTCCCTGATGAAATCAACCATCTAGACTGGGCTCTGCAGGCTAATGGCTACTCCACAACAGAAATCAGAAGAGCTTTAAGACCAAGAGAAACCAAGAGGACTAAGGAGAAACAGTCTACCGCAGGAAAAATATTTCTACCATACATCAAGGGAATCACAGATCAAATAGGGAAAGTGATGAAAAAGCATTACCTACAAAACCTTGAAAACTGCTGCCATCTGGAGTGAAAGGGATGGGGCCCGCAATCTGGACATGGCCCACCCACCCTAGCGGAGGAAGGGGAAGGTGAGGGAGGGTCTGGGGATTTGCTGGACCAAACGCTCTGACAAAATGTAGCTCATGCCTCCCAGTGTGTTTTAAGTTAGGTAATTCGCCTGCAAGGGAAGGGAGTGAAAGGGACAGGGCCAGCTACCTAGACATGGCCCACCCACCCTAGCAGAGGAAGGGGAACGTTAGTATATATATATAGTATATATATATAAAAATCTATCAGTTCGTTTTTCTGCTGACAGGTAATCTCCCAAACTACTGGACCGATTACTTTGAAATTTTCACACAACGTCGCATTCACGTGCAGCCAGGTTTTCATTCTGTTTCCACACCTCCTGTTGTGTACATGTCACAACTGTGCCAGTTATTGTGTACATGCTACACCTGTGACAGTTGGAACCACAGTTCTGTTCCGCAACATCACCATCTGCTGGCCGTCAAAGCAACACCCTCTGATACCAGGGAAACAATCATGCCTTCCTTGAAAACCACTGCCATCTGGAGTAAAAGGGATGGGGTGGGCCACCTGCACATGGCCCACCCACCCTAGTGGAGGAAGGGGAAGGTGAGGGAGGGTCTGGGAGCTTGCTAGACCGAACGCTCTGAAATTTGAACACAACGTAGCTCATGCCTCCCAGCGTGTTTTACGCTAAATAATTTGCCTGCAAGGAAAGGGAGTGAAAGGGACAGGGCCAGCCTCCTGCACATGGCCAACCCACCCTAGCAGAGGAAAGGGAACGTTAGGGAGGGACTGGCCGGGTTGCCATGCAAGGGAACGGGAGAGAGGGAGGGGAGTGAGGGGCCCCTTGCCTCTCCCCTCCCTTGCAATCATTGTGTAATGACACATGTTCAAACCGATCGATTCCCCTTTTCTTCCTTTTCCACTTCACCAGACTCAGCCACAGCAACGCGTGGCCGGGCATGCTAGTAAGATATAGAAGTTTTTTGTCATTTAGGACTGCCTCTAGTTTCTTCCATAACTTGGCCCCAGAAATAGAATCCTTTAGATCAAAAAGCGGCAAATAATTTACTGTACATTGGCCTTGAATATTTCTCAGCCAAATGGGCAAGAATTAGGCACTGATCTATGGTGGCGTGATTTCTTCTAAAAGCAGCCTGGGAATTTGAGATGATCTGGTTTTCATTTAAATAAAGGGACAACCTGTTGGTAAGATAACGGGCATACACTTTGTTGAAGATGGACAGCAGACTAATTGGACTGTAATTGTCTGGACAAGAAATTGGGCCCTTCTTGTAAATATGTACTACTGTTTGTTTCCAACAAGCCAATTGCATTTACTGCTGTAAAAAGAGCAGCAATTAATGGAGCCCACCCGTGCTGGTTGGTCTTAAGTATCTTAAGTAATTCAGCTGGGACATAATTGACTTCTGGAGCCCTACCATGTTTTAATTGGGCAATTAACTCAGCAACTTCCTCTGCTGTGATGGAGTTCCACTGAGGAATTGTAGAAAGAGCATCTTTGATTTGAAATTTATCTTCTAGATCATAGCCATTATTTTCTGTAAACAAAACTTTGAAAACTCTGTCCCACACATCTGATGAATTGTGCAACTGGGAACATCGGTACCATGCTTTAAGGATCCATTTACTAGTAGTTGCCAAAAGATATTTGAATTGTTGTTTAGGAAAGCATTCAAAAGTATACACTGTCATCAGTTGCTGCTTGTTTTCCTTTTTGGGCCAGTAATTATTTATATATATTTTTCAGCTGAAGATAAGATATAAGAGGACTGTTCACCCTTGAATTTCTGAATTCTTGATACAAAGCCCTTAAAACCTTTTTAGAGGAGTGACATTCTTTGTCAAACCAAGGTGCTCCCTTCAGTCCTATATGGGGAGACATCAACCTACTAGGCTCAGTGGCATAGCGCCAATGGGGCAGGGGGCACATGATGCCCCGGTTTGTGCTGTGGCGGGGGTGTGGCTGGGGCATTCCAGGGGCAGGGCGGGGGCATTCTGGGGTGGGGCGGATGGCGCCATGGCAGGGGCACAGGGCAAGCACACACCCCAGGCGCAGTTTCCCCTTGCTCCGCCCATGACTAGGCTTGATGGATTCAGGCAGAGTATGCTGAATTAAACAAAAATAACTCTTCAAAGGCTTCAACTGAAAAACTTGGGTCTCAGTTGGAAACAATTTGGAATTTTAAATTAATGGCTTGTTCAGAATTTAATCTCAGCATAACTGATTTGCCCAGTTCAACGCCATCTATGTCCCTTTATATAAGGAACCAAACAAGGTTGATTTGAAGATGTCCTAAATTTGTTCCCCAAAATATCAATAGCTAAAACTAATGGGAGGTAATCATTCTCTATTCTAGAATCAATATGGAAAGAACAAACCGTTAAAGGTTACCAAGCCATAATCAATTGTACTAGAGCCACAAGCATTGGTAAAAGAAAATCCCCTGGCACTGCATCATTTGCAATAAACAAATCTAAATAAATCTAAATTGTGCCAAACAGTTCCCTGCATAATTTGATACCTGGTCTTTAAAATTTCTGGGTGGGAAAAAATCTGTCCTCCTTTAATTCCATAAACAATGGAAATTTATTTTCCAACTCAAGATCATTTGGACCAAATCTAGCATTTAGGTCCCCCCAAGTGAAAACATGGTAACTGTTATATTTAATGAGCAATTCATGAATAGAGCATTCAGATTTTTCCCAGGTATCTTCAAGTTGAGCCTTGGATTTTAAAGGAGGTAGACAAACAGATAACAGTATAATTTTATCAACATTTGACACTAAAGAAATACCAAAGGCCAGCTGGCCACATTTATCTATGGTGGAAATTTGGACTTTCAGAGATGATGAAATGAAAATAGCAAGACTGCCACTTAGACAGCCTTTGCTTTTGGAACGGACAGCATTTAACAAATATGTGGGAAAACCATTTAAGTCAATGTTCTCAGTAGCCCAAGTTTCCTGGAGTAGCATTACGTCAAAGGCTATGATACATTGCAGAAAATAGCTATCTGCTTCTTTGTTAGCTCAGATAGGAATGTTCCAAGATATTATTTTTAGTGGGTCATTTGCCGTAACGTGGAGCCTCAGTCTGCTAAACTAATCAGGTCCAGTGCACTGTCTTCATCTCTGAAAATACACGCATTATTATTGTTCATAAGCTGTCCAGCGTTTGATTGCTTTCACTTCTGTAACAAAATTATGTTTCAGAGCACTGGAAACATAATTTCCATTACTTGAGAGAAGCAGCGGATCTATTAAAAAAAACAACCCTGAAGTTGAAATGATGTAGGCCCAACAACAGTTCCCGGGTGACCAAAATAAGTTCCCTTGGAGAAAATGGCTGCTTTGGAAGGTGGACTTTACGGCATTATATCCTGCTAACCTAGGTCCCTCCTCACCCTGCCCAGGTTCCATCCCCAAATCTTTAGGTATTTCCCATCCTCAGTGAGTACAAACATAGCCAGCTTAAGGGTGTCTCGTTTTCCAAATACAACCATGAACATTCTCTTTTTGGAATCTAAATGCATATGACAACATTTGGTGTGTGTGAAAAAAAAATCACAAAACCTGAACATAAATTATGACTGAGAAACCAAAGAGAAAAATGTACAGTATTTGTGCCCCCATTCCATTTATCACTGAAAAACCAGAGATAATGCCTGTCACACAAAAGCCCTAAAATAGAGCTCTCTACGGCAAAGGAACTTAAGAGGGAGGATATGACTTTCAGTAGAGCCCTTGACCCTGGTCGTTACCCCACTCACCTGGGTGAGTGGTTGCTGCACGCTACTCCCAGCGCGCGTCATTTCTGACACGAGCCCGGGCTTCGCCACGACCCCGCACTCTGCATGGCGTCATCAATAGGCGCCGTTTCAAAAGGCGCCAGGAATGTCACGTGCTGAGGGGGTGCGACAGCGGCAGCGTCGGGGCGGCTGCGTTGTCGCCGCCCCTGTAATGGGGAGTGTCGGGGGACCTCGCGCTACTTGGGGAGAGTAGCGTGCAGCAGCAGGTAAGTGGGGAAATGCTCTCTGTTGAAACTTTCTTTGAAGTATAATTACAAACCTTTCTCTGCACTCCTACATGCCTGCTGGCACAGTTCTTCAGAACTCTCCACCTACCTCACAAGGTGTCTGTTGTGAGAAGAGGAAGAGAAAGGAGTTTGTAAGCCACCTTGAGTCTCCTTACAGAAGAGAAAGGTGGGGTGTAAATCCAAGCTCCTCCTCCTCCTCCTTCAGGTAGGGGGCAGGGCTGAAAAAGCCCTGGCCCTTGTGGAAGCCAGCCAGACCACCTTCGGGCCAGGATCTCCAGTAAATTTCCCTCTGATGAGTGAGGGATCTAAGGGGACAATACGGGGAGAAGCGGTCCCTTAGGTATGCAGGTCCAAGACTGCTCACAGCCTTAAAGGTTATCACCAAAACTTTGAATATGATCGGGTACTTGATTGGCAGCCAGTGAAGTTGGTATAAGACTATCAAGTCTCTGCTTGATGTTCCAGAAAGAAGCCTGACTGCCACATGTTGGACGCGTTTTAATTTCCAGGTCACAGACAAAGGAAGGCCAGCATATAGTAAGTTACAATAATCCAGTCTGGAGGTGACGGTTGCATGGATTACTGTGGCCAGGATTATTGTGGCCAGAGAGATATGGAGCCAGTTGCCGTGCCTGTCGCAGATGGTAAAAGGCCACTTGGGTGGTCTTGATTACCTGAGCCTCAAGCGACAAAGCTGAGTCCAAGGTCACCCCCAGGCTTCTGATAGATGAGGCGAACTGCAGGACCTTACTGTCCAACGTAGGCAGGCAAAAGTAAACTGGTCTCTCCCCCTGACCCACCCACAGAGCCTCTGTCTTCTGTGGATTCAGCTTCAGTTGGCTCGTTCTCAACCAGTGAGCCACGGCCTCTAAACAATGCTGGAAAGCCCCTGAGGCAGAGGTCAGGTGGCCTGCCATCATGAACACAAGCTGGGTGTCATCTGTATATTAGTGACACCTCAGCCCAAAACTCTGGCCCAGTCCAGCTAGGGGGCACATGTAGATGTTAAAAAGCATTGGAGAGAGGATCACCCCTTGCAGTATCCCACAAATCATGGGGTGATGCTTGAAGTTCTCACCCCCGATGTTACCTGCCAACCTCGATCTCAGAGAAACGAGGACAGCCAATTCAGGACTGTCGCATGAACCCCAATCTCGGCAAGGCAGCAGACCATAAGGTCGTGATCTACTGTATCAAACACTGTAGTGAGATCTAACAACTATAAATATGAAAACACCACCAGTCCTAATGCCACAACAATAGACACACATACAATATTTCTGTGTTTAAGCTACACTGTTTACTAAATGGAGGAAAAAATAATGATAAGAAGAATGCCCAATTATATAAGACAGTGTAAACATAACAACACCAGCAGCATTGAGCTGCCTCAATCTACCTGGTGCTGGAGTTTGTCCACGATGGCTACCAAAACTGTCTCTGTCCCATGGTCAGCATGGATGCCGAACTGGAAGGGATCGAAAGCCTCTGTATCATCCAAGAACTTCTGGAGCTGGTCTGCTACTGCTCGCTCAATTGCCTTATCCAGAAATGAAAGATTCGAAACTGGGCGGTAATTTTTTATTTATTTATTTATTTATTTATTTATTTATTTATTTATTTATTTACTTACTTATTTATTTATTTATTATTTCAATTTCTATGCCGCCCGATCCCCGAAGGGCTCCGGGCAGTGAACAACATAATATAAAACATTAAACAGGAGCAAATCCAATACAACACAATACATAGGCTCCATCAATAAAACATCTTAAATAAAACAGCAGCTAATAATTAACATTTAAACAAAAGGCGTCCAAGCCTCAATTTCAACCCACCCCAAATTGACTAGATCTAATTGATCAAATTGAGTTTTTTCAGTGGCAGGTGAACCACTGCCTCTTTAAGCTGACCAGGAAAACTCCTTGGTCAAGAGAGTTGTTGATAATCTTCAACAGGTGGCCCTGAAGCTCCTCCCTGCTGGCTTTCACCAACCAGGAAGGGCTCAGATTAAAGAACAGGTGGTAGCTGCCAGAGTCCTACCTACATCATCAGGGTCGAGTCAATTGAAGTGGTCTGAACAAGGGCCAGAAGATGGCCAAGGGGCCTCCACTTCCCTTATTGTATCAACTGTGGCCGGAATGGCTCGGCAGAGGGACAAGACTTTCTCTTGGCTTGCAAATGCCTCACAGCTAATTGTCAATTCCTCAGATTTTGGACCTATAGAAGAGGTCGTCAAAGTCCGAATTACCCTAAACAATTGTGCTGGGTGCGAGCTTGCAGTCGCAATGGAGGAAGTGAAACAAACTCTCTTGGCCTTATTCACTGCTTTCTCATAGGCCCTCATAAATGTCCTATATAAGCATTGTAGCCCTTAGTCAAAAACCCGCCACCACACTTGCTCAAGCTATCTCAGCTCCCGCTTCATCCTTCGCAGCTCCTCAGTATACCAAGGAGCTGAACTGGCATGGACACAAAGAGGACATCTTGGGACAGCAAGCTCGATGGCTTCAGAGAATCTGGTCTCCCAGCTGCCTACCAGCACATCAAGGGGGTTGCCAGTGGGTGGGGTCTCCCGCAGGATGTCCTGGAACCACTCAGTGTCCATTAGTCTATGCGGGCGGGCCCAAATATGCCAGTTGCCTAGACGGGGGGGGTGGGGGATGGCAGCATCAATTTGGACCTTTAGAATAGAGGATAAGACCACACGCACTCCTGCCATGAAAATCAGGTCCAGAGTGTAGTCTCCCTGATGGGTAGGATCTCCAGTGTCAACAAGTGAGAGATCTAGCATCGCCATGGATGACACTAGATCTGCGGCTACTGAAGAGGAAGCCAAATCGGTGTGGATGTTGAAATCACCCAATACAATCAAGTTTGGGTGCTGTAACGGCCACTCGGAAACGACCTCCAAGAGCCATGACAGGCTGTCTGCTGGTGTGCTAGGTGACTGGTACACTAGCAGCCGCTCAGGGTGATCCCAGTAAAAACCCAAACACTCTATGCCAATGATTTCCCTAAAGGGAATAGTATCATGAACGAGCATAGCCTCGCCATCCCCGGCCCTGTGTCTGAGACTGCTGGACTGCCATGGTACCTTCTGGGGTGAGATTATTGAGGGAAAACGTCTCCCCCTCACCCAGGTTTCTGTGACACATGCGAGGTTAATACCTTGCTCTCCGAGATAATCTTGGAGAGTGGCGTATTTGTTGTTAATAGATCTTGCAAACCCCTAACACACAACCTGCACCCCTCAGGATAGGCTGCAGGTCAGACAGAGAGCGAGCCTGTCCATATCTCGCTTTGTGTCTCGCATTCGGCCTGGGCCTACCGCTGTATCTCCCATGCCTCAAGAGCACTGTAATCCCCAACCCACCCAAGGCCTCCTCCTGGACACATGCAGTAAAGGTCACCCCTACCTAGGACTAATTACAGCTAATCCACTAATTAACCAGTACATAAAACATACATATGATAAGACCTAGCCTAGCAACTAATACATATACAATAAAATATTAAACTGGAATACTATACTAAGCTTGGATACTATACTAAACTGAACTGAGCCTAAAAACTCTACTGAGCTAGCACTAATACTTAATAACCTATTAAGTAACAGCCTTACAGCAAGCAACGTAACACGTGGGAAAATCAACTATACCTATCTTAATCTAATCTAACCTACATTAACCTAACCTAATTGAATCCTGACTTCCCCCATGATATAATCTAATCTAATCTTATCTAATCTAAAACATTTAAAACAATGCAGTAACTGAGACAAGGAAAACAGCGGAGAGCGAGTACTAGTTAATAAGATGACCCACATTTGTTAGTCTGTTAAGATCTTAACCCTTCGTGGTAATAGTAGCCACTATTACCCTTTTGTGGTAATAGTAGCCAAAAAAATTCTGCACTATGTCCACTGTGCTGGAAGACTTCCCCCAAGATCCTCATCCATGAGGGGATACATACCAGATCTCCTTCTGTCGGCCCATTGGTGCTCACACCACCTCATCACCATCTTTTCCACAGGCATTGCCACTGCCCCTGGGCAGTCATGACTCAGCTGCAAGCACCTGGGAGCTTTCAAGGGAGGCACCAGTCAGAAAGTCTGTCATTTGTCCCCCGCTGCCACCCAGTGGGCTCCAACCATGGCTGCCACTGAAAAATGATGTCATGGGCTGTTAGGCCCGCCCGACCCAACCCCAGTGCTCTCACTGCTTGCAGGTTGCCTTCATCTCCACCATCATTGCCACTTGGGAGCCTCCAGTAAAACCTGGGTGTGGATGACCTCGGTCAGTCGCCGCTCCTCTGCTAGATGCCGCTGGGGGGCCCCTACCACCAACTGCCTTCACTGATATTCCATGCAACGACACCCAAAGGGGTCGTTCCCCACTTCAGTCAGTCGCCGTTCTTCGGCCAGTTGACCAGTCGCCGCTTGGTGCCCCTTCCACCGGCCCCCTTTCATCAATATTTCATGTGTTGTTGCCTAGAGTGGTTGCCCCCTCAGTTGACCACAACGCAAGGCTGCTTCATTGTTCGACTGCTGAATAGTAAGTACCGGTAAGTACAGCTGCTGCTGCTGCCGCCGATTTTCAATCACCAATACCAGGAGGCTGGAAGTTAAATTAAAAGAAGTCCAACCACTCTAATCTGCCGCTCACAACTCAGTCCTAACAGTTCAATAAATAGTAAGGCTGTAAAAATAGTTAAAATAATAATAATATAAACCCCTTCCCTAGATGGTTAAAAACTTCACTGGAGCTCCACAGCTAGCAGGCAGCTCTGGGCACGCTCTTAGGTAATCAGTTTTTCCTTTTTAATGTTTTCGAGGGATGTCTGTAAAGTTATGATGTCATGATTCTGCAGTAGCCTAAATACTAAGAAATACACATGTTGCACTCTGGCTGTATCCAATCTTATATATTGATCTTACATCTGAACCGGTAAGTCTGCCCTGACCACTGTTTGCCTTAAATTTCTTGTTTGACGTAGACCTATTAGCGGGGGTAAATCACATCCGGGTAGATTTCTGGCCATGTGCCAATTCCTTAATATGCTGTTCCTTATCACTTCAGACATGGACGTATAGTCCACCGACCACACCAGTCTAGATTTTTGAGTCTGTGATTTTGGTCTTAGTAATATACCACCGTCTATTTCGGTTATCCTGTTCCATGCACTTTGTAACACTCGAGTGGGATATCCCCTATTATAAAAAATTGTAAGCTGGTGAGTTGCCTCTTCAAAAAACTCCCCATATTCTGTACAGTTCGGTTTTGCCCGTAAAAGGGCATTGAAAGGTAAATTCTTGTGTAGCCGTCGAGGATGGTAAGACCAGAAATGTAAGCTCTTATTGCAGTCAATAGGCTCGTGGTATTGTCTAAAAGCGATTTTTCTATCAGCAGCCACATATATGGTAGTGTCTAATTTTTTGTGGGTCTGCCTGCCCACTGAATTTTAAGTTGTCCTGTTGTACATTTAACCATGACAAAAATTCATCAAAATTAAATGGAGCTTCAAATATAAATATCAAATCGTCAATGTATCGTTTATAGAATTGCATGGTGCTGTAGAACGGATTCAATTGTGCATTTAAAATACATCTGTGATCAAACTTATGCATGTACAAATTTGCGGCTGACGGGGCAAAACTACTTCCCATCGCTAAGCCTGTCGTTTGTAGATAGTATTGGGACAGAAATCTGAAGTAATTATTCTCCAAAATTAATTCTATTAAGTTTATAAGAAAGTGTGTTGGTGGTAGACCATTACCTCTAACAGTATATCAAACAGTACTAGCCTGATCTCATGTGGAATTATGGTATATAAGGAAGTCACATCCAGTGTGACTAACGTAGTTACCACTGTGCAACAGAATCCTTCTAATTTCTGGATCAAATCCGCTGTGTCCCGTAAATATGCAGGCATTTGTTTCACATACGGTTGTAAGAACGTATCAATATACTGGGCCAGCGGTTCTGTTACTGAGCCCACCGCCAATACTATCGACCGTCCCGATGGGGGAATGCCCACCTTATGGATTTTGGGTAGGGTATAAAATACCGGGACCCTTGGGAATTTGTTAATTAAGTACCTTGCCACCTTCGTTGTTATCCAGCCTGCCAATTCAGCCTCTTGAACTGAAGTGGAAATCACTTTCATTACCCGTATTGTTGGATCCTCCTGCAATTTCAAATAATAATGTTCATCATTTAACTGGTGGTTTGCCTCTGAGACGTAATCTGCGCGGTCTTGCAGCACAATCGCCCCTACCTTTATCCGCCTCTTTAATTACAATTGTAGGGTCCGATCCCAGCTCTTGTAGAATGTGTAAATCTCTCTTCCTCACATTCATTACCGAACGTGTTGACTTTTTCAGTTTACTTTCTGCTATTTCAATATTTTGCATTATTATTGTTCAAAAGTACTAATAGAGGGATCAGATACTGGGGAAACGAATGAGGATTTCAACACTACTTGACCTGGTGTCTGCGTCTGCCGTGTTGATTCTTTATCCGCAAAAAACACATGTAATTTCAGTGTCCAAATCAATTTATATATATCTACTTTCGTAAAATAGGGGTCATAATTAGGAGTGAATACAAACCCCAAACCTAAATTTAATACTTTACTTTCAGCCGGGGTTAAGTTTCTGCTGGATAGATTCACTATTAAGTTTTCCTCCGCCCGTGCCATAGTGGGCGAAAAAAAGGTGTCGGGCGTCGATCTCAGGAGCCCCTTCTTCTCTCCCTTCTCTGCCTGGGTTCTTGGGCTTCCCCTCTGCCCTGCCTATCTTCATTCCCTGCCAAAGATACGGGTTTTTCTCGGTCCGTGGTGTCATAGTCCGAGGAGCTATACCCATCGAACCAATGGACCCTGCTGGATGAATGGGGCATGTATGCTGCAAAACAAGCCATCACCTGCGGGCAACTGAGCCCCCCCTCCTACCTTTTGCTACTGTCCCCTCTCTGCCCACCTCCTGGGGCACCTTGCCTCTCCTCACTCCCCTTGTCCATGCCTTTCAAAATCTGCTCCTCTAGCCTAGAGGCTCTAGGTTTCTGCAAGCTTGCACAAGCTTCAGCAGATAATTTCCCTTCCTTCCAGCCAATTCAGCTGCAATCTGCCCAATTCCCCTGCAGTACATTCAGTTCACATCAGGTCATTAGGGGGAAGGGTCTTTTTGTTCATATAATTTACAAAAATCAGATTTTTCCACATACAAGGCCAGGGGCAGTCCCTCCTCGAACTCACTCACACACCTTTGCCTGGAAAAGGTGCTGGATGCATTTGTGAAAACCATTATTTCCTCTTTTTAAGAGCTCTCCCTAGGCCATTAAAGGAACCAGAAAACAACCCAAAAACTGTAGCCAGTCCAGAATGCAGCAGCCCTAGGACTGCCAACTTCCAAGTGGGGGCTGGAGATCTTTTGGAATTACAACTAATCTCCAGATAGCACAGCTGCTTTTGAAGATGGACTGCATGGCATTATACCCTACCAATGTCCATCCACGTCCCAAATCTTACTCTCCAAGGCTCCACTCTCTGATTGTCAGGTATTTCAGAACCTGGGGTTGAAAACCCTACTGAGTATTGTCAGGGCTAACTGCCAGGAACATGCGTTGCTCATTTTGTACAACAGCTGCCAAAATATTTCCACGTCAGTTCAAGGTGTTTGTTTTGACCTTTAAAGACCTTCATGACCTATGACCTGCACCTTCTCTTTCCACATGTCTCCATATGCCAACTACAGTTGTCAAGCAGCCATCTGTTGATTGTCCCATCTCTTGGGGTCAGTGGTGTACCAAGAGGAAATGATGCTACTGAAATGCTGTACCCCCACGTGACCTAGACATGTGGTGTCTGGATTGTGAGACATACACCCCCGCAATCCCCCAAGATATGTCCCTGCTTAGGGTGCCCCCTCTGTCATTGACCAGAGCCTAGGCCTCTTTCGTTATGGCTCCAGCTCCGTGGAATGGACTCCCTGAAGAGCCAAAGGGCACCATCTCCTTGGAGATCTTCATGAGGGTCTGCAAGGCCTGCCAGTTTGCCAGGGCTATTAAGGGGGTCTGGCAGGCATCTTTCAAGGGGGATGCAGGGACAGATGTTTGTTATTTTAATTTTATTATTTTATTTTATTTGTTTGTTATTTTATTTGTTATTTTAATTTTGATTTTAAACTGAAAATGTTTTAACTGTTATTGTAAGCCACCTTGAACCATGAAGAAAGGCAGGATATGAATAAATAAATGTATGTCCAATGTATATTTTAAATTGCTTTGAGTTCTGGAAGACATTGGGGGGGGGGGAAATCCTGAAAAGGAGGAAGGTGAACTCCTGCAGACCACACAGTGGGGCATTCTCCCTCTTTGCGTTGCAGGTCAGGGGCAGGCCATATGGAGAATGAGCAGCAGAGTCTGAGCAGATTCAAAAAGGATGGTCAAGGTTGGAACTACCTGCTGCTAAGTGCTTCTGGCCTTAACTCGGTGTCTTGATCCACGAACCTCAGTATTTACTGAGGAGTAAATCCCACTAGAGACTTTGATCCTTTTATTTCTTACATACGTTTCTCTATATGGGACGGTACACGTACTGGACGTAAGAGGGCGCTGCTTAGTTATGCTTCATAGTCTGGGCTTCAGACGCTATTCAATCTAAAACAGTCTTACTTCAACTACAACCTTGCGCTTTTCCTTTTCCTCCCTGTTTGATGAGTGGGAGGAGTTTGCTATCTTGCAAGGGGAAAAAAAAGAAAAGAAAATTCTCATGCCGATGAAAACCATCATTTTAACCTGTTACTCTGGTGGGTTGCCCAGCCCCCTTCCCTCCACAGTCTCCGGCAGCATCTGAGGGAAAAACCCTTCAGTTCTCCGCTGGGGGGAGCTGCTACTGTTACCAAAGTTAGGTGCCTGGACTGGCTTTTCTAGCTGGGGCTTGTGGTTGCGAGTCTTGCATTCTTGGGAAGCTGTGCTTGCCCTATAGTTTGTCTTGCAGCTGGGGAAGTTTCGCTGCTGGCTTTTTCACGCATCCCCTTGTAAACTGGGTGCACTTGAAGCCGTGGAAGAACAAGTAAGTATCCCTGGATCTTTCAAATCTGAGGTTGTGTTGGCGGGGAGCGAAATGTGCAGCGTTGGGGGTGATTTTGCAGCATTGATGTGACGCTGAGGCGTGCCTGGGAGGCTTTTGATTAGTACCGGTGTGATGCTGCAGGACTGCATGCTGTCCCTTCAAGCTCTTGGAGGTTGCCCGAGCCATTTAAATATTACTGAAAGTTAAGCGTCGATTGTCATGCAACTACCAAATAGCTCAAGAAGGCACAGATCCAGTGGCCACTTTGGCAGATGTTGCTGCCTGGGATTGTTTTATCTGGATGCATTTGCTTTCAGGCGAAGCCGGTTGAGATAATAGCATGTGCCGAAGATTTTCATCTTAGAGTCAGTGCATTTACACAAAAAGCAAAACAGTTGGCCGGGGGCGGGGACGGGGAGATCTCATTTCCATCTAGGCTGGATCAGAAGCGAATTTCTCTGCCTTCTCAGCGATACATTTCAGTGGTTTCTAATAGCGTTGAGCAGAAAGAAGAATGATTGGCAGGGCAAGATGGCATTACACTTGGTTTCCGTGTGGGACGGAGATCCAAAAGTAATTTTCTTTGCTTATGTGTCTGGATTTTGTTCACTAAAGTGTGCAGTGCACAAACCTTTTAATTCGGATACTTTGGAGTAAAATCAGTTTAGACTCAAATGGATTTAATTGTAAGCACTCTGGTTTGTTTGCTGATGAGTCATGAAGATTAGGAGAGCCTTTCAGTCAGGTTTGAGGTAATTTTGTGCACCAGTTCTATTGTTTGGATGGCTTGTTTACATAGAGTAACCCCTCGGAAAATTGACACATGCTAGAAATAGAAAGTTGACAGACTTTAAGGTCTTTCAGGCGATTCTACCCTGGTGCTGATTCTGGATCTGCTATAGCCAGATGTTATTGGTAGATCAACCTCCATGATAAGAGGTAACTGTACAGTATAGCAACTTTTAGAACAGAGGGTGGTTAACTCATACCATGCAGGAGTGTGCTGAAGATTTAGAATTCATGCAAGTGATGAGTTTTACAATAACAGAGTGGGATTCACTCTGAAGTAATTCTTAACTTAGGATAGGATTGCTGGAAATCTAAAGCCGTCTCAGCCCTGCTGTTCACAGAGTATATAGCACACACAATACAAAGCATCTTTTTTGCTTCCCACTTCATTCAGGAAACAGCTTTCTTTTCTGAGGTCCAGGGTGTGTGCTCATTATGCAGATTGAGTAGATGACAAGCTGTCAAATGCCTCCATCCGACTAATGGCGTTTGAAGTAACTATCAACCAAATTCTTTAGAGGGGTTAATAATCAAAGGCTGGTGAGTAAGTAACAAAGATTACGGGAGACAGTAGATCATATTTAGAGACTTCCAATTATATCCTCCCAGCAACACCAAGAGCCAAACGACTGATGCCACCTCAAATTCAAACATATTAAATGGTTGTGTTCAAAATGTAACAATGGATATTGAAGAGCTAAATACTGATTATTGATATAATCACCCCACTCAAACAAGGTTTGTTTCTTAGAACTTTGCTGGGTGGGATAAAGGTAGGGGACTGGTCTTTTGTTACAGTAAATGTATATATACCCCCAATTCAGAAAAAGGTGAAATTGGGTAACATGTAGAGTAGGTTAATTTCTTACATGCAAAAATTAGAAAGTCAGTTTCCAACAATCGATATAATAATAGCAGGGGATACAAATGCCAGAATTGGCATAGATTTATCTCATCTCCTTGTGAAAGAAGGGTTTGATCAAGATGATATCCAGCTGCTATATACCCCTTATTTAAGAAATTCAAGAGATAAAATCACAAACACAGCAGGTATTCATTTGGCCAAACTGGGATTAGATTTAATAAATTTTGGCTAAATAGCTTAATACAATTCTCAAATGCAAGCAAATTTACGTTTGTTTCACAACATGGGAGAAGTGTAATTGACTATGTACTGCTTTCTCCAGATTTGTTTCATCTTGTGGAAGATTTTGCGATCAATAATTACTTTCTCAGTGATCACCTCCCTATTGTTATGACATTCAGCTATCAACTTCAATTTATTAAAAATAATATCCAAGATCAGAAACAGTTTAAGAGAATTAGGTGGACAACAGAATTAGAACAGGAAATGGCTGCATTTCTTAAGTCACCTACAGTTGAGGAAAACAAATTTAAGATCATGGTGGCAAATACTGCAAGGAAAGGAATCAATATGTATGAGGAATTACAACAGCTAATCACTAAACATTTAGCAGGCTCTGCAGTATCTGATGGAAAAAACTTCAACAAGCCCAAAATTTTGTTTGATATGAAATGTGTGGGTATTAACAAACAAATCAGAGTAATTTACAATCTATATCGACAGACTAAGGATACATACCTATTTGAATATCTAATAAACTTAAAAGCATATTTAAATCAGACCCTAAAACAAAAACTTCAAGATAAGGTCGAACATAAATAGCAATGGTTATTCCAGACTATTTGCTCCAAAAACCCTAAACAATTCTGGAACTGGGTTAACAGTTCGATTCGTCCAATACAACTTCCCCAACATCATATTACACCAGAAATGTGGAGCTCATATTTCAATTTTGTCTTGAATGATAATGATATCCAACATCTGAGTGAAGAGACAAGTTTAGAAAATATAGCACAGTGGCCCCCAGTCATGCCTCAAGAGACTGTATCTTTAATAACTGGTCTTAAACTAGGAAAGTCCTCTGGGCCTGACCTCATTGTTCCTGAGCTAATCAAATCTAATGTAGCTTGGTGGTCACAAATTTTGGCCATCATATTTACTCAGGTAAATTCAATAGGAAAAATCCCACAATTATGGCTAAAGGCGATAATAGTGCCAGTTTATAAGAAAGGTGAACATAATGACCCTGCCTTTTATTGGTTGTTGGGAAATTAAACGCCAAGTTCTAAAATTACTCAAATGTTCACAAGAAGTAGAGATCATAGGTCATGAGCAAATAGGATTTGCTAAAGGAAATTCTAGTGTTGACCATATAGTTATTCTGACACATCTGGCCCATAGACAAAACAACACTCTGCAAAATTGTCTTCCTAGATTTGAAAAGAGCCTTTGAATCAATCTCTAGATATTTACTATGGGAGAAACTCAAAAAGAAAAAATATTGATCACAGACTCCCCTTCCTGATTAGACGGCTGTATACAAACACGTCATGTCAAATAAAATACACACATGATGGTTTCCTTACTGGAAGTATTCCTAATAACTAAGAGGTAAAACAGGGCTGCATAGTTGCATTGACTCTGTTTAACATCGATATTAGTGATCTACCAATCTAATTAGCAAACATAGACAGACTCAGTCCAAAACTGAAAGATAAACATATACCTGCCCTGCTTTATGCAGATGATACAGTCCTAGTTTCACACACTAGAGTTGGCCTCACACGTTTACTATACAAATGCAATAATTACTGTAAATTAAATAAGTTAGAACTTAATTTTGATAAATCAAAGATCACGGTTTTTGCCAACTGATGGAAGAAATTAACCTGGAAAATTGCTGGACAACAAATTGAACAAGTGAAGTACTGTAAATATTTAGGAATCTTGTTTACTTATAATCTATCATGGTCAGCCCACTATAAAATGGTATCAGCGAAATCCTCTCTGAGTGCAAATGCAATAGCTAGATTTTAATCCGTATGTACCGGCTGCAATTACAGCCTTCAACTCAAAAGTGGGTCCACAATTAATGTTTGGTGTACCGGTATGGGCATTAACTTATGATGCGGTCCTAAACACTATACATTCTAAATTCTTGCATAAGATTATGGGCCTCCCAAATTGTGTTCCATATGCAGCATTATGCATTGGGTTGGGTTCAAATACTTTGACAAGTCTGGTCTGGATCAGAGCGTAAAAATATTGGTTAAAAATTCACTACTACTCTGAACCTGGAAGCTTCTCTAACTTGATGCTGTCTGAATTAAATTTGTCAATGTGGCATGGAAAGATTATTGGAAAAATCACCGAGATTGGAGTCTCTTTAGACAACCTACTTACGCTTACTTATTCAGAGGCCAATAGATTATTGAAAGATAGGCTGCTGGAATGGGATTATCAAAAAATCTCCAATGGCTGCAAATAAGACCTGCTTACAGTTGGAGGTAAAGAATGCTTTAGTTGGAGGTAAAGGATGCATGCCTCAATACCTTCGATATTTGATTGTCCCTAGATTGAGACTTGCCCTTACCATGGCAAGGTTTAATGTAGTCCCCTCTGCTTTACTAGCTGGCAGATACCAAAGAGTTCCCAAATCTGAAAAATTTTGTCGTTGTTGTACTGGGCAAGTAGAAACACTAGAACATACATTGTACTACTGCTCAAAAAATGAGCACGTAAGGGCAAAAGACTGGGCACAGCTTTTTTTGTGCAATGTGATTGATTAGTCGATGAACAGAAACTAAAATTTCTCCTGGACAATTCAGATGCACATTATTCTGAGTCAGTTGCAAAAATTTTATCTGAGATAATTGATGATTTTAAATAAGTTTATTAGTTGTTGTCTTATTGTATGTTGTGTTGTAATTTTATGATAAATGTATATGCCAATAAAGGCTATGTATGTATGTATTTCCTCCCAGGTCATCCTGACAGTAAACATCTTAAATTTACCTCAATTCATTGAGGGATGTGTGTGTGTGTGTGTGTGTGTAGAAGGTAGCTGGAATATTTTAATCAAAGGCATTAGTGCTTTTGTAAACATGACTAAGTGTTTCTCTGGGCGTTACCAGGTGTCCCTTATACTTAAAATATCCAGATGATCAAAAATGTTTGGTTTGGTCTAATTTATATCTCAGTTCAAACTATGGTCCTGGGTTCAAAAAACTTCACTTTGACCTTGGTCAGCTCATCCAGGTCCCTGTTGCCTACTATGACTGGCAGTCCTTCACCAGAGCCCCAGGTGGAAATCTGTCTCATTACCTGCCACCTGATCCTTTATTTTAATCTGGAGGTGCCAGAGATTGAATATGAAGCCTTCTGCATGCAAAGGAAATGATCTGCCGCTGAGCCACAGCCAGGCTCCAATGGGCTACAGTCATTGTTGTGGATGTTGGAAATGGTTTTTTATTACTTTTTAAATTGTATATCCTGCTTTTCTTCATGAACAGGGACCCGAAGCAGCTTTTCAAATTGCTTCCATCTTTTCCACTTGATTCTCACATCAACAACCCTGTGTGGGTTGGTCAGGAGAAGAGATTGTGGCTGGCCCAAGGTTACTCAGTGGGCTTCAATGTCAGAACAGGGGAATTGAACCTGGTCATTCCTAGGTCCTAGTCTGAAACTCTAACCACTATACTATGCCAACCCTCACAATGATTTCTGTACATGTATACCAGCTAAGCAGGAGGTCTTCACTGGCAACTTTGTCAGTTCCAGCCACCTATTGGAGGTGGAACAAGGTGGGGGCAGATATGAATTTTGTGAGAGCCAACTTGATGATTATTTGGCTCTCTATTAACAGTCACAACCAGCACCCAAGTAATAGGAACTGCAAACGTGACATCCTTTCATATGCAAATTGCAATGGACAAGTATGTGAGTAAATGGCAGAAATTTAATTTGAACTTGCAGCATGCGCAGGAACACAGTAGCCATCTTTGTGATCATATTTTGCACTCATGCTGGCTGTTGCTTTGCCACACAAACCACTTAATTGATACTACTCCACACCATTTTGTGTCCACATTCCTGTGAAGGTAAATCAGTAGAATGAAGAGGTCCATAGCCCTACTGAAAAAATAATTCTGTATTGTGAAGCACGGAGCTCTCACTGGTGACTCACGGGTGGAAACGTTTCAGGAATACTTGTGGGACAGCCCAGTTATGTTGATGATTTCAGTATACTGGACTGCCACTGTTTGCTGTGTTGCCAGTGAGTCATTCTGGTGATCACTGGGCACCCTGGACAAGCAGTAACTTTCTCAACCATTTCAGTGTTGAATCTCTGGGTGTGTATCCAACCCCGGGATCACTGGATTGTGGTTGCTGTGTACCTGACTGTGATGGTAGTCTTGCTGAAGTCAACATAAAATTAGCTTAAATCCAAATATGTATTGAAAATGGATCACCCTGTTGGAGGTAAGGGAAAGGATATTTGCATGTAACTGGAAACTGAAGCAGCTGCTGAGGGTCCTGGCATTGTGAAGAAGAGGCAAGCAGCCACATATATGGGCTCTTCTACCGTATGTCATGCCATGATCCAAAGAGCACTGAGTCCCATTCATGCACTGAAACTATACCCCTTTCAACAAAAAGAACTATGTGCTAGCAGCTAGACTGTCTTTGTTTGAGACGGTTCTGCTTGAGTCCTAGTGTCTATATAACAGAATTCTAAAACAGTCGGTCCAGGACACGATGGATAAAGTTACAATTTTACTTAGATATTTTTGTCACTAGACCTCATCCACCATAATACAGTTGGCAATTGTGAGGTCATGTTGATGGACTCATTAAACAGTTCATCTCTTGAATTCTGAGGCTCACATAATGATGTTTACAGCAGTTGAAACAAAATTACATATAATCTCAATGCAGCATTGAGATATTTTCAGGTAACATTTTGAAATTCCACATTGACAGCTACTTCGAAGGAGGGGGGTGGGAGAAAGTGCTGTCTTGCAGATGAGTTTTTGAAGCAATAATGTTGAAAAAATGTGTGTAAAGTGCCATCAGGTTGTTACCGCTGCTGCTCGGGTAACAATAAGTGATTTCAGCTCAGCAACTTAATGAGGTGCAGGAAGCCGATGATCTTCAAAGCAAAAGGATTTTATTTGGAGATGGTGGTCACAGCTCGGGCAGGAGAATCACCCTCTTGCAACCAAGTGCAAGGGCTTTTATTCCCAAACTTCAAAGGGGCAAAAGGGGCAGGTAGAAAGGGGAGGTGAGGGGGCAAATCCTTCACCAAACACCAATAAGAAAACAACAATACAAAAGCAAGATACAATTACAACTTTGAATGGGATCACGAAATCCCACTGTCAAACGTAGTCCCGAGAGATCTCGCAATGGTGCTGAAAGGAAAGTGGATAAGGTCCATTCAGGAAATCTAGGTGGGCTTGCTACCGCACCCAGCTATCTTCTTTATCAGATGGCTGTTTCCTTCAGTAATGCCCTGAGGCTCCCGCTCCTCATCTTTGCAACAAAGAAAAGTTCAAACTGTCCAGTGATGGTCCCTGCACATCTTCCAACGTCTGGGAACTCTGGGTTCTGCCATTAGATTTGATTTGCAAGTCCAAAGGGGGTCTTTGTCTTTGCTAAGGAGTCGGCTGGGTATTGGTCTAAGCTGCATTCCAAAGCCAACTTCCTTGTCCCTTAATATCAGTCTCTACAGGCTGCTGCTTTTACTGAAAAACACAAATCTTAAAATAACATTTTTAAATTAAACTTTAGGGAACACAGTACAATACAAACACATGAGAATCTCCTAAATTAACAATAACAAAACCTTAAGCTAACGGGGGAACCTAGTCAAACTAAAATCCTAAACAGTGGGCAAATCCTAAATCCAACTCTAAAGGGGCTTTTATTACATCCTATATGGGCATAAACAAGAGGGAAACCATATAACATTGGCACAATCATACATATACGCTCTTTGGGATCCTTGTGGAGGCTTCTGAACTACACCAGTCTCTGCATCTTGACATGGAACCAGTGTAGTCAGGCAATCTGACTCAGGAAAATATTTTGTTTATTTTCCTGGGTAGTAACAGTGTTGCAGCTGACTTATTGTGACCCCAACAAGGGGTTTTCAAGGCAAGGGAGAGCAGAGGTGATTTGCCATTGTCTTCATCTGTGAAGTCTTCTTTGATGATCCTCCTGTCTGGTACCACCCCTTGTTAGTTTCTGAGAGTTGATGAGATTGGGCTATGCCATGCCACCTTCTCTACACTAAGTAATTTACCAAAATCTATTTGCTTCATGTTTATTCCAAAACACTTAAAGCACGAATCCTAGATTCACAAGTCTGTGTGTCTTTGAATGCTTGCTCAGTCATGATTCTTGCTGGGTGATCTTTAGCCAGTGTCTTGCTCTCAGTATAACTTAGCTCACAGAATTGATGGCAGGGTAAAAGGGAATAGGCCACACGCATGCCACCGGAAGTTCCTTGGGAAAAAGGATTGAATACATATGTAATAAACAAAATGATTTGAACCATGGAATATTGAAAAATAAGAGTATTAGGAAAGCATAAATCTGAATTCCTGTCAGCCATGAGGGCCAAAGTGGGGTTGGAAAGGGGATGTATACTACAGCCATATTCCCTCATTCACTTCTGAAGTGAAAGTCAGGAATAGTTTTTTTAAAATAAAATGGAACATGCAGACAAGGATCACTAAAGCTGACCCCTTCCTGCAGCTTTTCTTGCTGTGTTGCTGTTGCAATTTCAAGCACTTCTTTTGTAGCCTTTCTCACTTCAGTTATTGAACTTGGGCTGGAAAGCAAGAGCTGAGAGCACCGGAGTGGCGTGAAGTAACTTGGGGGAGGGGCAGGGTTTAGCAAATGCCCTCACCTTATGGAAGAGTTGAGACAAGACCCTCAGTTTTCAGATTTTTATTTGGCAACCGTTAGTGTGGGGGATCCACTCCACCTGGCCCCCAGCTCTTTTCTTTTCCTGCTAGCGTGGGCTTGGGATGCTGGAAATGTCGTTGTTTCAGCTGCAGCTTTTATGCAGGGAAAGAAAAAGAAAGAGAACTTTATTCTGCAAAACTGTCAATCTCTCTTATTTTGTAAGCTATAAAAATTGTGTTAAGCTGTTAACTTCCCCCACAAAAATCATTCCAGAAGGCTGAACTGGAAGGTGTTTGCCAGGTTGCTTTAAATGCAAAAAAGAAAAGAAAAGAAAAGAAATTAGTAATCTTGTCTCAGCAGAATTACAATATATTCTCAGGGTCCAGCTTCTTGTATTTGGTTTAATTTTTCCAGTCCTCAGATTCACAAGGACAGGTTCCTATTTACCTCACTCATGACTTTGTGTTTACCAAGCGACTAAACCCACATTTCACCAATAAGGAACAAAGCTATATAGGCCTGTCTCGTGGATCCCAACATGTCAGCTGACATAATTGTTGTAGTTTCAGGAAGGCGTTAATTATATTTAGCACTTACATAGCACATTCAGAGTGCTTCACATTCACAATAAGTGGCCAGCCTGCATCATGAGTGGTACAAGTGACATGGGCTGGGAACAAAGACTTGTGACTCTCCTGGGGTTGGATGCAGCCTCCTTGCCTTTGTAATCAAAGCTCCCCCCACCCACCCCCGACCCTGGTCCTTTTTCACCAGCAGAAAAGTTGCTTGGGTCCAGTCTCTGGATTAGAGAAAAAGAATTTACCTTAGTGCAATCCTGTTCACCCTTCTGAGGGCTATTGAAGGTAATAATGTAACTCTGTTTAAGATTGCATTGCATGTCTTCGAGTCAAGCAGACCAGAACCTCCATTTGCATCTCCCATGCTACCCATGTGTGTTGCAGTGCCTTTAGATGGGATTACTGAAGTAATTTCCTTGATGTATGGCATAGGGGCCAAACAGGTTGGCCACTGCCAAATATTATGTCAGCAGCCTCCTTAATGATCTCATAATTTCTTCCCCAGATCTGCACCATAGGGTGGAATTGATATTGCAGATGGAAGACTCAAGACACCTAACATCAACTGTGGCTTAGCTGAGATTTGAACTGGGCCCTGGGGCCTTTCCAGTTTGCACTTTTAGGCACCTATCTCCATGGTTTTCATGGTGTGTAGGTAATAGTTTCAAAATATCTGCCTCTCTTCCCCTTTTCAAAATAACGATCAGCTACGATCCTACAATATACATGCAGTACTGATTGAAACATTATGTCGGGCTGCCAACTCTGGTTTGGGAATTTCTGGAGTTGTCAGGGTGGAGCTTAGGGAGGGCAGAGTTTGGGGAGGGGAGGGACCTCAGCAGGGCATAATTCCATACAATGCACAAACTGAGGCAGAGGAACTGATCTGTAAATCCAGATTTCCCAGGTCCAGCTGGAGACTGCCAACTCTAACATTATTTTGGGCCTTTGCCTAGGGGAGGAACCACTTGTGATTCTCCCTCCACCATGCTGTTGATGTAAAAGATGAGCTGGGAAGAAGGTCTCTGACCATGCTGATCCTGTGGGTTCTTCTGAAATTTTAAGAAGTAATCTGTGCCATCCCAGAAAGGCTGCCATAGACGGCTATTTCCTTCCCCCCCCCCTTCCACCGGGAGTCTTTTTTAAAACCAGAACTAGAATATTCTTTTATTAACATGCTAGTGTAAGAAGTGCAAACAGGTTCCTTGAATTCTCAGCTTTCATCTTTTAAAAAAAAGTCTTTAGCCCATCCCTTTGCAAAGGTACAAGGGAAGGCCTATCATTGAAACAGAAGAAGCTAGAAACTTATTTTAGAAAAAAAGAAAAGCGAGTAAGCCAGCTGGGAGTTCACAAAATCTGTTACACCTATTGTCGCAACAGTATATTGAATAGTATTCCAGTGCCAATTTAAAGCAATCCCCCAAAATGGTTGGTATGGGTTTTCTGGGCTGTGTGGCTGTGATCTTGTAGTTTTTGCTCCTAACATTTTGCCCATATCTATGACTGGCATCTTTAGAGGCATGTCACAGTAAGAGGTTACTGTAACATGACTCTGAAGATGCCATCCATAGATGCAGAAGAAGGAGCAAAATTACCAGACCAGAACCAGACGGCCTGGAAAACCGACAGCAGCCATTTGGTTCCAGCTGTGATGTCCTTTGACAAGTTGCAAAATCCTTGATGACCAAGGGATTGTCAGATCTGGCCTGGCAACATGCTTGAAAGGGCATTGATTTGGAGGCCCAGGATCTTACATTATATGATTTGTGCAGAATAGAGGGAGATAACTTGGGCCATTATGCCCTTATGGTCTCCCTTGCATTGAGTGTTCATTCCCTTCAGGTTGGATTCTCAAATACACATTTCACCCTCTCCTGAAAGTACTACACCTCAGATCAGAGAATCTCCATGCTTTCTGAAATCTCTGAAAATGCAACTCTTCCTTCTCCTTTGCAGGGAGAATGTAGGGAAACAGCCTGCTTTTTGCTTTTTTCAGGTGTTCTCGCTCCTCCCCACCTTTCCCTGCCTACACAACAACAGTTTCTCCTGCTCTTTCAGCCACCAATTCCAAAGGATCTAAAGGGCTATTTATTTTCATGACTAGGGTCTATCTCTGGATTGATAGACCCTGAAATTGACATAAAACTTTCATGGTCTAGTGAATTAATGCTAAAACACAGATAGCGCCCCCCCCCCCCCAAATGAGGAAGGCAGCCAGCATTCTTCCCAGACAGAGGTGGCATGAAGAGAACAAGGAAGCAGGTGGTGGGCTAAATGGTAGATTGGCTCAGCTAGGGACACTTCACAGCAGGAAAATTCCAGGTGTAAACAAAAACCCATGGGAAAAACCCATGATGAAGCATCAGCCCTGGGGTCAGTAGGGCATGCATAAAGGGCCACAGACTCCAGGTGGTATATAAGGAGGTCAGAATCCCTGGTGCCTATGATTTTCATTTGTGTTTTTGGACTCTTTTAATTAAAACTATTTTTTAAAGCCCAGAGTATAGCAAAACTGACAGTAATGAGACATTCATCAATATGCTTTTAAATTGGAAAAAATATTAGCAGGCTCTCTTTAGTGAAGAAAATTGTAGGGGAAGTAACAGTGAAGCTTTTTAATTATTACAATGATAGAGATGTTACTGTAAGCTTTGAAACTTCTTGGCAGAATCCTGGTATCTACAGATATTTAGAGGCTTTCTCTAAAGAGTCATTTATACAAAAAGTCTGAGCCTGTTACCCAGTTCTGCAAGCAAATTGTGTGGTTAATTAATTAGTATTTGTTGATACAGTATGTGTAATGGGACCTATGCAATATAGCTTTTGCAGTGGATTTCAAAAGGGTTGACACACCACAGCTCTTACGGATGTTCCTTTGAGGGAATAGAATATTGTAGGTATACATTTAAAGAGATACTTAATTAATAGAGACGGAAGCAGCATCCAGTAGAAGGAAAGAGCCAGAGATACTTTGAGTTGCTTTATATATTACTAATTTAAAAGGGTAGGGTTACATGGAATAAAACAAATAAATGCTGTACTGCTCTGTTGCATATTTACAGTTTTAACAGGTAGTGGATTCAGCCTATTCGCACCAATTCGGTAGAACCGGTAGCTAACTTTTTGTCTAGTTCAGAGAACTGGTTGTAATCCCACCACTGAGTCCTATCAGAACCAGTTGTTAAATTATTTGAATCCTGCTACTGGTATTAACTATATTTTTCTCTGTCCGTGTGCTCCTCTTTTGAAACAAAGAAACTGTTAGCTATAGCTTCTGATGTATGAGCTCACTAGCATGTAAGCAATGCCTATCAGACTGACCAATAGCCATTCAATAGGTTAGGTCATAAACGGTGACTTCAGCAACTTGTTTACGTACAAACAGTTAACCCTTTCATGACTGGCTGTGATGGACACTTGCAAATGCCAACAAATTAGCCTTGTTAGTTTGTTGGGTCTCCTTAAAGACTAACTGATTTATTGCAGCATAAGTGTCCATAGACTAGAGCCTGTTATCAAACAAACATGTTTTCTAGGAGCTAGATCAGGGGTAGGGAACCTTTAACACTCAAAGAGCCATTTGGACCCGTTTTCCACGGGAAAACACTTGGAGCCGCAAATAATTTTTGACATTTAAAATAAAGATAACACTATATATATAGGGTTTTTTTTTACCTTTTACTCCGCTCATTCTGAGAAGCGCATGGATGCGCCCGCCCTGCTGCCTGCAGGGTGGGCAAGGATGAAGCCGGCGGCTCGGCCTCGCCGGCCGCTGGGAAAGCGCCCGCCCTGCTCCAACGGGGCGAGCGAGAGAGGAAGCCCGCGGCGCGGCCCAGCTGACCATGGGCAATTGGTGCGCCCGCCCTGCTGCCTGTGGGGCGGGCAAGGATGGGGCCGGCGGCTCGGCTTGTGGAGCCGCAGTGCAAGGGCAGAAGAGCTGCATGCGGCTCTCGAGCCGCAGGTTCCCTACCCCTGAGCTAGATTAAAGGGAGAGATGGATTCCTGTTCTCACTGGCCCAGATTATGGTCTGAAGGCATATGATGCAGCAACCTTACTGACCTAGGTCTGGGTCTGGTCAGTGCCTGAATGGGAGACATTTGGGGAAACCTTAGAATATGAAGACAGTATATAGAAATGCCATGGAGAAGGAGAAAGCCTGATCTCTGCAATGACTGATTGCCAGACCAATAATGAGCATTTGTGTGTATTAACTGCTCTCCCAGAGGCTCCTCACTTGGCCATAAAACACAGTACAGAATCAGCTATGAAGTTGCCTCATGTTTACTTGAACCAAAACATCATTTGGACTCCATCAGCATGTTCATAGTGTGGGGCACTGCACTGGATTTGCTAACCGGCTTGTCTACAACTTTAATAAATCAGATTTTATCACATCTCTTCATTAAACATGGATAAGATCTTGCACGGCTTCTTTCATTGACAAATAATTTAACTTTCCATCCATCTGGCCTAACTGATAAATTGCTGCATAAGAAAAAACAGTGAGATAATTGTAAACTTTCTTTTAATGCATAATTATGTACTTATTCTTTAATAACAATTAAAAATTAAAATTAATTTTTTTTAAAAAAGATAAATTGCGGCATAAAATGTTCAGTTTCACTGGTCTGGAAGACTATACATTAATCCTGGATATTTTTGCTTTTATCATGCTGCATCAGATTTTTAATTATACAGTTTGGAATAAATGAAAACATATGACTATTTATTATTAAAAATTATAGTCTAATGGAATGTCAGTATCTCTCCCCCCCCGCCCCCCAAATTTTAATGCTGCATAAACCTTCAGGAAACACCAAGTTTCTTTTTATTAATTTTGTGTCACACCCGATTTTTGTAAGTGTAACTACAACAATGACAATTTTCAAATCCGAGATAGTAAAGGTTTTTTCCTCGGTAATGGAACATTTGCAGTTTGCAAAGAACTGCTAAATAATTCAGCATTTGGAATACTTTTCTTCTTTCATTTCCCTTCACCCTTTTATTTCACTTATGACCATGTGTATTGTGACGGACGTCTGATTCATATAAAATGTTTTTGTATGGCTATCAGTTCATCAATGCAATTACAGCCATCATATTATGCCAGAGATCTATGGGTACATCTTGTGCAGCTTCCATTTCAAAATCTAAACAATATTGCTAGCTTCAGTTCTCATGGGATTTCTAAGTCACAGCTTGTAAGGTGCTGCTCATCTTCACTACAACAGTTCTTTCCAGATCTTCAAAAGCTTGCACAGCCAATTTGTGGAGGTGGACCATGATTGCATCTCCTGCCCTTTCCCCAGAACATGTTACGTGGAGGGTCAGAATTGAGCCTATCCATGTACAAATATATTTATTCAGAGTATTTTGTTAACCTTCTTTTCTGAGGATCTGGTATTGAGGTAGATTATAATGATAGTAAAGTGACAAGAAAGTGGTATCAGAAGAATCAGGAAAAAAACAGGGGAGGTGGGGGGACAAAAAAACAGAAGTGAAAACTGGAAGCACTACAATACATGTAGAAGTGGGGGCTAAACAGAAGCAATATTGGAACAGAAATGACCAAAAGAATTGCAGAAAAGCCTCGTATAAAATCCAGAAATAAATCTACAAAAGTGAGCTTGGTATTGTAGTCTCTTCTTTGATTGCCAATCCAGTCCTTTGTCTCCATCAAATTCACGCACTAATCCTGGTGTGTGTGTTATACTATAATGATATTTGTAAGGCCACTTGAATGGTTTGAGATTTGGCACTGTAAGTAACTTTACTGTGTCACAAAATGAGATCTGAATCCACATGACCACTGCTGTCATCCTCAGGAGCTATTCTTTAGGTCCCGCTGCCTAGAAGGGTGGCAATGTGAGAAAGGACCTACTTGGTCGTAGCACCAAAATTATGGAACACTTTCCCTAAGAAGATCTGTCTGTGCCCCACTATCATTGTCTTGCACCTGTGGGTGGGTGGGTGGGTCTTAACTGTTCCACATGGCATTCCTTCACTGAGTCTCCTTCCTGTGTATGTGTTTAACTGTGTGTGTGTTTAACTGTGTACGTAGTGTGTGCCACTATTTTTATACTGTGTACTTTTAAAGCATATTTTAATGTTTCTGATCGTTTGCTAACTTGGAGCTCTTAAACTGGGTGCAAAGATGGCATAAAGCATTTAAATAAATGAATATATTTAAACTTTCATAAGCAAGAAGAGAACATGAATGTTTTAAAAGTCATGCAGTAAACCTTGATTAATTGTTCTTGAATTCATGAGAAGGGAGAGTAACCTGAGTGTTGATTGGATCACTTGTAATGATCTCTCTGTTTCTGTTTTGTTACAGCATGAGCCAGGAAATCGAAACTGGTTTCTTGTAAATTTTTTGATTATCTGGAGACCTCTGACTTTAAAATGGCTACTGCTTCTTTGCGTCATGGAGTAACTATTGCTGGCGCTATCTTGCTAGTGACAGGAACACTATGTTTCGCTTGGTGGAGTGATGGTGAGATGGTGGCCACATCAAGCAGTGATGTCATTCCTCGTGGAGAAGCTGAACCAGTGATAAGTTCTTCCTCTTCTAATGCAGTTCTCAGGTCCATCAGCTTCCTCTGCTGTGGGATTGGTGGGCTCCTCCTCCTTTTTGGTCTCCTCTGGTCAGCAAATGCTGGAATTGTCTCTCAACGCTACCAGTACCATTTTTCCAGAGACCTTCATTACTTCACTGTTGAACCCCTTGAAAAACAGATTTGCAGGTTAGCAAGATCTTTGCTACAGAGTTTGATAAGGATAGGTTAGAGTTATCCATTTAGCTAGCTAAGAATATTTGGCACAGAAAAGAAAATAATGGTCCAATATTTCAACTATTAGGTTATCAAAGAAAAAGAGACAACACTTAACTTGGAATAACTCTGCTTTAAATTACAGCTGTCATCCAGTGTGTCTCAGTAAGGGAAGGAGTAGACATTCTGAAGAGGGGTGCTTGCCTGCAAGGAAATCTGGGTGTCAGACATAGGATTCCCTCAATCTCCAACTGAGCTATACCTGTTTTATCTGTTTTTTGTATTAAGTTTTTATTTTATTTTATTTGCCCTTCTTGGAAGGAACTCTAGGCAGAATACATGGCCTTCCCTTCCTTCATGCATCAAGATCTATCTATCAGGTTCTATATCAAGAATTCATTTAGTGACTTGTTGCATTATAAAATCGAAAGACAATAGAATCGAAGACAATAGAACTGCTAGATTTTGATGCTGGTATTCTAGGAACTAGACACGTTCTATCTATTTGGGACTGACACCGCAAAATATGATGATAGCTCTCAAAATGTCTCTTGTACTCGAACGTAAACTGGTTTTTTTCTGGTCTCACTAATAGGGTTTCTAATATGTGTTTGTATGCATTATAGTTAAAAATATGCAACAGTATCTACAATGCAAAGATCAAATTGTTCATGACAACATCACTTTTCATTTGTTCCTTATACCGAGACTGATGTAATATCTGCTATGACTAGCCTTGTGGCAAGGTTTCAAGTTGTCTCCTTGAAAAAGAGGAAGTGAGATGATAAAAGGTTAAGTGAAGGGTTTATTTAAACACAAGCCATGTTTGCTCATCAAAGCTCAGTGGAAAAAGCAAAAGCAATATATGAATAGCGGCTGTGTAATTCATCATGACCAATGGGAATTTTCATTGTTGATGCCCCATACTGTGGTATAACATAAAAATACCTACTTTAGAGATACAAACCAAACTGCAGCCATAGTCAACGGTGGTAACATGTTCTTATGACATTTGCACAAATGATGCTTAAAACATTTTTGAATTTCCTACCTTTGAAGTTCAAATATAACACACTTATGGTGCATTCCTGAATTAAACCTTTTTAAGATCAGTGTGCTCAGAAGGGAATAACTTTGTTTAAGCTTCTGCTATTAGTAGACAGAATGTATATTACATGTAGAACTTGTTGCTTTTTACTTTCTGCCTTTTAACTATTTACACATGTGCTCAAAGAAGCTCAGAAATTATTTTAATGTCATATGTGAAAAAGTCCTTTGTGAACTTCTGAAAAGTGTTGATGTGCTTTTCTTCCTCTCTTTCAAGCCTGGGGAAGTGGTTTCAAAATTCTAATACAGCTAGCAAATCTTGGTGTGAATGCTTTTGTAAAAACTTCTAAATCAACAAAATACTTTTATAATTTTTTTTTTTTTTGCTATCGGTTATGTTTCAGCACCTGGGAAACCGGCAGTATTCCTACCTATGAAGAAGCCTTGAATTGCCAGCCTGCTGAAAATGCCCTAGACTGCACACAGTCTCACAGTATGAAAGAAAACAGGCCACCCTTGTATCAAGTGGCAGATGAGAATGACCTGCGACAAGGCAGTTGTAGACGCAGCTCTTCTGACAGTGCTTTGTTCCGGAATATTCTACCAAGGCTAGAGTCAGGATCTTGGGATGATGCGAGCACTGTCTGTGACACCCCACCTCCTAGCTATGAGAGTATCAGCTCATGCAACGGATGATCTAAGGATCGGGTTTATTGTTGATTGAGAATCTTTAGGTTGCTCTTCAGTGCATTTCACTGCCACCTATCTTGTTTCTTAAATGAATAAATTCTGGCTAACAGGCATGGAAAAAGTTAAATAGCTATAAAATATATATTTTGTAAGAGCTGCTTTATCTTTTGTAGGAGCTGCTGCCTTATGATCAGAGATCAGTCTCAGCATAGCTTTCTTTAGTGACTGATGTGTATACAGTAAGCCTCATGTATCTAAATGCCCTGGAGTCCATCCAAAGTGCATGGATAGTTAACAGCTATGTGGGACTTTTGTTGACATGCAGCTAAAGTGTTACAGACCGGCAAGGATAGAATACTGTGAATTTAAGTGACCAGGCTCTGTGTAAATGGCATGTGGAAATTAGAGAGTTCTAAAGTGTTTCTAGTAAATAAAATGTTTGTCAATTGGAAATTACATATACTTTGTATGCATTTTTGGTATAGTGGCAACATTTCTTGATTTCTTCTAAACGTCTTCCAATTTTATTAGAAATTGTCAGGAAATGAAATTATTCTGAACGTGGTTTAAACTGTATTCCACCTACAACACATCGATCTTGAGTATGAAATCTGTCCACCAAGGACCTTCAACATCCTTTAATGCAGCATTTCTCACAGTACCACAGATAGTCTCGGACTCCCTCACAGCTTACCATGCACAGCTTACCGCAGATTTCCCAGTGGTCAGACCTTGTGGCTTAGAAATGTTTTCTGTGAAATCACTCGGCATGCTTTCTTTCCCCGTTTTTTGGGTGGTGGGGGTGGTGATGGTTCCCCTTGTTTCTTCAGTTGCATTTATTCTACACAATACTGTTGAAAACATGTTATATCTGATGGTGGTGGGAAAAAGGAATCACCTTTTTTGTGTGTGCAGGCACTCTAGTGTAACTGTGCAGTTACATTTTGAAATGGCAATTCAAAAATGTCTCAGCCTCCAGTTCTTCAATTGAGAACTGCCAACTCAAAATGGGAACTTGTCCTAGACAGACCCTCACTCATCAGAGATGGAGGTAGCTCATAGCAGACTCAGTAGTTTAATGTAAGTGAAGTATCAAGTACAGAAGGGTCAAAGCCAATACCAAAGTCCAAACTAAGGTCAAATCAGAATTGCCATGACAAGAACACAGGCAGGGGTTTCCGAATTTTATTCAAGTACAGAGGGAGGTAGCAAGGCCAAGTCCAAAGTCTGAAGCAAAACCAAAACTGGATTCGAGTGACACGAGCACAAGCAGTGGCTTTCAAGGCAGAGCATAACGTTGCTGCCACAACGCAGCTTGGTTTCTAACTCCTTATATACTGAGTATCCCACCCACCAGTACATTACCTCATGCAGCTGTGTAGCTTCAGTCTGGCTCCTGCAAAGATTTCTCATTGAAACCAGCTCGCTCTGAGCTGGGGGCCTGTTGCTGTGTTTTCTTTCCTGTAAACTGGCATACAGCTTCCTCTATCATTGCTCCCGGAGCTCTGGAGACAAGGGGGGTGAGTGAGCTGGCAATGCCTCCTCTACTTTGGTGTCAGGAGAACTGGAGAATCTCAGGGCTGGGGCCTGGCTGTGGCTCCCAGTCTGCGCATTCTGTCTGAGTTTCTGGACTTGATCCTTCAAGGACTACTGAAGTTTCTGCCTGAGCCTCTGGACCAGGTCCTGCATGTATTACTGAAGGCTTAGGCTGTTTCCGCACGGCCCATTAATGGCGCCCTGGGGACGGGATAAACGCCGTCCCCAGGGAGCCATTCGCACAGGTGGCGCTGCTGCAACGCAGCAGAGCCGACCTGACTCCGCTCCCTCTCCCCCAGGGCGGCGTCAAGCCGCCCTGAAAAACAACCCTTTAAAGGGTTGTTTTTCCTTCAACAGCGTGTTCCCGGCGGCGTGGTGCGAACAGCACCGCCGGGAACACGCTGTTTCCCTTCCCCGTCCCACTCACCGTGTCCCTGTCGTCGGCCTGCTGGCCATCGAAGCCCCGCCCACGCTGTCCTCCAGGGGTCCATGCGAACGTCCTCCGCCTCCACGGCCGTGCGGAAACAGCCTTAGTCTCTAAGCTGGTAGGTTGTCTGGAATCCTGGGACCAAACCTGTGCCCTCTCCCACATCTGAATCCTCATCCAAGGAGTCCCCAGACATGTTGGATTGGGTCATAATGAAGCCCAAACAACTGAAACAGGGACCATTATCCGAAGAACAGAAATATGTAGCCCCCCACCAGAAAAGCACATTTTCCCACCAAATTTTATCTGCAGTAACCCATGATTATTACTGCCTCAGCTCCCAATTACATGCAGCAATTATTCCTAGTACTTTTAAAAATCGCCCAGGACCCCATCGTTCTATACCTGATGCAGTTCCCCCTTCAAAATTGCTGTCTGCCCTAGTGCTACATTGATAGTTTGATATAAAATTGGCAAAAACTGATCCAATCGCCCGTGCTTCTTCGCATCTGTGCCTGAATGTTAACATTGCACGTTCTGTGTTAAATTGGCAAAGCTGATCCAATCGCCCCTGCTTTTTTGCATCTTTGCTTCAATATTACATTGATAATTTGATATGACAGGAGAAAAGGGTTTTTTTAAATTCTTTTGAAAACACAGGTGGAGGGGCAGAGAAAATGGCTGAAGTGGAGGCTGGGCAACTACATGGGGAAAGGATAAGGGCCAGGTGTTTGGTGGGCTGAGAAATAAAGACTATTTCAACATGATCTCACACTCAATGGAAGCTGGCTTGGCAATGGATTAAAAAATTGGTAAAAGTACTTGGGAAAACAGCAGATGAAAAATGAAGGGAAAACGTTTACAGAAGCAAATGGAGGGAAAAACATGCAGAATTCAAAGAAAAAAATGGTAGCATTTAGCAACAATATATGTTGTAAACGATTTGTGAGGAAAAGGCTGGTGTTTGTAGGCCAGCAAGCCTAGCATTAAATGTTCCCTGTCCTTAATGTGTGAAAATGAACAATGAAACAGTTTTTCTCTGGACCTGTTGGCAACACTATTTGTTATTGTACTGAATATCAAAATCCACAATATAAATCTGTGATGAGATGCTTTCCAACTCATCAGTTACCAGGGAACAATATGTTAAAAAATATAATAAGGATCTAAAAATGAGAACTAAAACAGACACACATATATAAAAATGTAAAAATACCAATGAATAGAGAGACAACAATCTTCTATTAAGGACACTTAGAATAAGTCAGTAAAATCATAAAACCTTTAGGATAAAATATACATATGTATTTGGAGATATCTTCAACAACCTGAAAAAAAAACTTATCTGAAATTCAAAGGCATTGTGAACACAGTGGAATCTTCCGTCACATGTTCGATCAATTCTTCCTTCAAATGAAAGAATGGGTTGTGTGGGTGTTAGACAATGGATCTGGCAGCTTCAGGAATGCAATTAAGTCCCTGATATTTTTAGCAGGGTTGCACCCTTTTATAGGTTAAAGGGAAACATTCTGCTCAGAAATTAACTTTCCATCATATTAGATTATCTTAAAATGACTTCTTGTTTGAGTTTTCTTCATACTTCCTAACCAACAGTGCAAGCCTTGCTGAAAGTTAAGTCCTACTGAATAGACCTTCGTTGGATTCTTAGATCTGCTAAGGATTGCGTTCCAAATGTAGTTTATATTTATAAAACAAATCAAGCGCAGCCTCTCCCTCCAGTTCTCATGAAAAGTGAGTTGTCAGTAGTTGTTTTACTGGTCCTGATTCTATGCGTTTGACAGCTGCCAGATAGGACTGAAACAGGAAAGCTCCCCCCACCCTGCCCGCATCACTTCATCCCATAAGGGGGGTTAATTCTGGCATAATTAGCTTTCCTTTAAGAACACAGGAAAGGAGCAAGACCTAGTGACCATACAGCAATTAAAACCATTTTCTTTACCATCATAAATTCTACTGAAGAATTAACTCTCCTTTCTGCATTGAAATGTTATCAGTATCCCAAAGACTGAACAGTGTAAGAATTGACAAATGGTCTGGGTTGAAGTAATCTTTTCTTTTAAAAAACTGCTCTTGGGTGTTTGCTTGTGATTTTTTCAAAGGAAGCAAAATGACTTATGCTGTGATGAGTGCAACTTCTCAAGGGGCTTCCACACAACCTTAGTATAGCTTTTGTTGCAGTAACGCTTTACTCCTCAGTTATTGCAGTAATTACTGTTGAAAGCTGTCCCAACACTTTAGGATTTGTGATTCCTCAGTGGTACTGCAGTGTTACATCTGGCAAATTTATCCCTGGGAAATCCACAGGCTTTGTGAATTCACCAGAGGGAAACATGTGGAAGGGACCATGTGAATAGTTCTGAGAAGCTGAGTAATTACCAGTTTCTTCTAGGACAGAAATAGCTAGCTAGACCATCCTTATCAAAGACAACATTGTCCGTACTTCCTTATTGTCACCATTCTCAGCACAAGCTGTGAGAAGAGGAAATTAGTCCAGACGGGGAACGGTGACAGCACAAGAACTGAAGCAAACTGTTTTCTATGTCACTTTTTGTGCAAACAATGGCCTTTTCCGCTTTCACAGCTTACCACAATTTTTTCCAGTGGCCAGACCTTGTATCTTGGAAATGTTTTCTGTGAAATCATTCCACATACCTCCTTTCCCTGGTTTTATTTTGTGTGTGTGTGTGTGTGTGTGTGGGGGGGGGGGTCCCCTTGTCTTTTCAATTGCATTTATTCCACACTACTGCTGAAAACATATTACTTGTGAAGGTAGTGTCACCTGTGATGCAGAAGAAAAATCATCCCTCCTTTTTCTTTTGTACATTGCTGTAGTGTTACTGTGCAGCTACATTTTGAAGCAGCAATTTTAAAAAATGACTCAGCCTCTTGTTCTACTATTGAGAACTACCAACCCAAAATGTAAGCCAAAACAACTCTTGGAGCAGGTGCAATTAACTGAAAGAACAGAAATATGAAGCACCCCCCCGAACCACATTTTCCAAACAAATTTGATCTACAGTCAAAGATGTAGGTAAGTGTTTTTTCCCCTTGGGTTCAACCCCCCCCCCCCATTACATGTCCAAAGCTCCGTCCCCGTTTGTTTTTTTTTGTATTTTGTATTTTTTTGTTTTTGGCCTGCAGGGGGTGCAGCTTTTAGGCTACCAGCACCACAATTTCAGGGATTTGTTGGGAGACTCTCCTGATGATAACATCCAAGTTTGGTGAGGTTTGGTTCAGGGGGTCCAAAGTTATGGACTCCCAAAGGGAGTGCCCCATCCCCCATTGTTTCCAATGGGAGCTAATAGAAGATTGGGGCTACACCTTTGAGGGTCCATAACTTTGGACCCCCTGAACCAAACTTCACCAACCCTGGGTGGCATCACCAGAGAATCTCCTAAAGATACCCTGAAAGTTTGTTGCTGCTAGCTTAACAATTGCACCCCTGACAGCAGGCACCCTCCAAATTTCCCGATTCCCCTTTGGCATGGATTTAAAGGGAGAATCTGAGGTCCCCAGTTTAAACATTGAAAGTGATGCTGTTTCAGGGTGGGGGAGAGTCCACCCCAAGACAGCATAACTTTCGATGTTGTTTTAACTGGGGACCCCAGATTCTCCCTTTAAGGTGGATTTAAAAGGAGAATCTGGGCTCCCTAGTTTAAAAACCATTGATTGGGTGTGGATTCCAGCATCACAGCAGCCACCCACTGGAGGGTGTGCAAAACTCAGATTTTTCACCAGGCTCCATTTTCCCTAGCTATGCCTTTGCCCAGAGGGGAGGGCAGAAGGGACTGCCAGCTGCCGGCTGGGAGCCCAGCCAGTGGAGGCAGGCAGGGCAGAAGAGTCTGCCTTAGAGAGCTGCTTTTATAAGCACTGAGGCTGGGGGCGGGGTTTGGGGAGACATGGCCTCACCCCCAGGGGCAGGTGGGGGCATGGCCCCTCTGAACCCCCCCATAAAAATCTATACCTACGGCACTGCCTACAGTCTGTGGCTGTCAATTTCCTTCTGCAAAAAACAACTTTTCTTGTTAATTTCACTAGCTCCTACCTGCAGACACAGTTGAGATGAAATTGACAAAGATGACGCAATGGACCTGGATTGTAATTTACATCATAGCTTATCTTCCCAATCCACTTATCTCTGCCTGAATATTCCATTACAAGTTCTATATGAAGCTGACAAAACTGATCCAATCAACCATGCTTGTTAATGTCTTTACCTAATCACATTGATAATTTGATATGTTAAATTTTTTTTTAAATCCTTTGCAAACGGAAGAAGAGAGGGAGGAGAGAATGGCTGATGGAGAGGTTGGGCAACTACATGGGGCATAAATATGAGTCAGGTGCTTGGTGTGGTAGAAAAATAAAGACTGTTTCAAGGGAAGCTGGCACATAAGTGGACAAAGAACATTATGGCAGAGGTGTTCAGGAAAACAGTGGAAGAAAATTGAAAGGAAAACATTTCTTAAATGGTGGAAAAGAAGTATGGAATTTAAAAAGTAGCATTTGACAGCTGTAGTAAATAAGTTCTGGTAAATTACTTGTATGGGAAATGCCTGTGTCTTCACACTTGCCTAAACACTTGGGCTCATGAGTTGTCTATATTCCATTGGGTTGGGTTGCTCACATTTTTTTGAGAAAAATGAGAAGTTCCACTGTACTTTGATAAGGCTGTGCTTGCTTTTTAAAATAGGAGATGAACCTTGCAGGAAACATCAGACAATTACTTTCACGCCTTTATCAGCAAGTGACTCAGCAAGTTGGGAATAGATTTAAGATGAATTTATATATTTCTGGATCTTGCCAAGAGGGCATGTAGAAAAAACCCTGCATTTTGTTAAAAGTGTGGTTCTTCCCCATTTCAATACACCATTCTAAAGGGATCATCTTGGAGACATATGTAAGACACTGTGCCACAGAAAGGCAATACAGAAATAATTTCCAAGTACAAACACTTTGGCTTTCTGTATGTGCAACAAAACAACTGGAAAGAAGAAAATAAAAATGCTTCTCATGCTAGTATTAACAGTTGCTCACCACCCACTTAAACTGGATTCTTCTATTCAGAATATTAATGATGTGGTTTATCATCCCATTCACATTATTTTTTCTGTGTTGCTTTTGTGAGACTCTTTTATATGCAACATAGCTTTTCAGTGGAGCATTAGGTGGTGTTCGCCACATAATAATTAGGCCCAGAAAGGAATGAAAATAGGCTTGCCTGTGAGGCCCAGCCTTTCTGCCTTGGGCATGGAACAGAGGAGTCGTTCCAGGAGCATATGAGACACCCTTGACCCTCTGGCCAATGAAGCTGCACTGCAAAAGAGAAGGTGGCTAATCTGCTGAACATGGACTTCATTGCCCTGTAATTGTTTTCCAAAAAACTCTGCAGATATTCAGAAGCTAGGAGGTACTAGCGGTAGACTGGTGGGTAGCAGCCCTAGAGGGTTGATGGTGCTCAAAAATAAGCACAGTCAGACCTCAGTAGTTCCACCAGTGTACTATGTAGGGTTGCCAACCTCCAGGTGGTGGCTGGATATCTTTTGCTATTACAAGAGCCCCATCTTCTATAGTTCTCCTGATTTTTGGAAGAATTCACATGGCCCATAGGATCTGTAGAGCACAATGATCAAAGGACTTTATGTGACAGTAATTTAGGACTCACTTCCTTCTTTAAGAGACAAAGCTATTGCATTGACACAGGTTTTGTTTGTCTATATGTATTGTGGTATTTATGTGGGATTGTTGATCCTGTTGAATGTGGCTTTGCATACTGTGAATCTGGCTTTGATAATTTTTGTCATTGTATGCTTATTCACATAGATATATTGTTTTCAAACACTGTATTAAAATTTGACACTTCATTCTTTAATGCCAGTAGCAGTGGTGTAGTAAGTTTTTACTCTAGAGCTAAGACTGATCATTATAGATGCTGAAGGGTCTCAGTTGAATACCCAATGCAGTGCTGGTCAGATTGGCTAGATCCTGGGCCATTTTAACTTCCTAGTTTACGCAGGCAAGTACTGGAGTGGCTGATTCCTCTCTTTCTCACAGCTTCACCGCTCATCTGGGCTGGCTGTCCCTCAACATGTAATCTTGTTCAATAAATATTCTCATGAGGTAACAGGAATTAATGTAGTGGACTAAAAAAAACTGTCAGAAGATGGTTCTGGAAGGGTAGGAGTGGGAAGGGTCTATCTATTTCTGTACAAAGCATTTTTCTGCTTTAGTTGCAGGAAAAGCCCACTAGATGGCAAACTGCTACCAAGATTTTTACTTCTCTGAAAGTAGTGGTGGTGATAGTGGAGGAATATTAAGTAAGAGAAGGATCTAAAATCCGAGCAACCCAGAGGACAAATGAAGTATCAATACTTGGAAAAAAAACACCCATTTGTATATGTACATTTCTTATTGGTCTGTTTAGGGAGCATCTCATGCTTACTTACTTGGGATGTTGAAATCCCTGTCCAGTGGTACTGATTTCTGAATAAGCATGCATGGGTTTGGAGTCTGAGATATTTCCTGTCATCTGGGAAAGGGTTTTTAGAATGATAATAGTACATTATCCAAAACCTAAGAGGAAAGAAGAAAAGAAGAAAGAGCCTTAATTTTATGAATCTGAAGATTTTTTTTTTAAAGAATGGCTTGAGGATGAAAATCCTCTGGACTGAGGAAGGGAAAGTAATGGGAAGATTTAGAGCTGAGAGAATGTACTGGAACAACATAAAAGGTGGAGGGAAGACTCCAATCTATAACAGGCCATTCTTTAACAGACCATCAACACTATCTAAATGATGAACATTAAAATAATCCATAATGACTGACAATGTTTCTTGATAAGTGGTGATTATAATTTGCTAGGGCACATACATAACTCTAATGGGTTATATTTATTTTCTCCACAGAAGTCAAATAGAGATATTTGCTTCTCTGGAGGAAAACAAAGGATATGCAGCCCACCTGAGGTGCGGGCAAAACTTGCAGTAAGTGGCTGGAGTGACACATTTCAAATAAGTCATCTTGTGAGGTTTCCACCTGATCTACTTCTTTGTAGCAGCAATTCATTCTAGAAAACCTGGGGCACTGCCAACGTTATCAGTGCAAGGGCACACACAACACTGAAGACCTTATCATCCAGCAAGAGAGACAGAGTAATTTTCCAACCAAAGAACTGCGTTAAAGATTGTGGAAAGGACTGAAATGTGAAGCAGTCAGTACTTACCTGTTCTGCAGTGGGATCTTTATGTTATCTAATGTTCCATTCAGGCACTGAAACCTGAGAAAGGTCTATATGAGTAGAAGAATACTAGTATCTCCTTCCCCTGTCCACACCCCCTTGGCAAGGCATTCACAGCCTTTGCACAGCCCATGCCCAGAGGGAAGGTTATAATCAAGCAGATCTGGGCAGTGTTACTCAAGTGTGAATTTAGGGATCTTGTTTGCATTCATTACAAACCTATTAAAAACTGGCTGGCTCAGACCTGCACAAGACTAGTCTGAAGGCACAACAGACTCTCTCGTCTCTCTATTGCCTTTGGAACAGAGCACCTGAGAGTGGGGATCAGGGTGTGGGTCTGGGACAGGAGATGGATTGCCTGTATTTTTTTTTTAAATTAAAAACCTTTTCCCATGAACTAGATACCTAGATACCTGCCTTGGATTTTGATTTCCTTTCTGAGGTGTGTGGATTCAAATGGCTGAAGATAAAACCTTCCGCCATGGGCTCATCGTCCTGGGCTTCTTTCTGGTGATGATTGGCATGTTCATCATGAGTGTGGACAAGCCCCAGATCTACATCACCTTCTGTACTCTGGGGATCTTGGTCATAGCAGCAGGGATCACTTGGAGCATGTGCCAGTGCTACCCAAAGGTAGGGGCCTGTCTAAGTAATTTTGGTAAAACTGTGCTTTAAATCATCAGTATCTTTTAAGCTCCAAGCCCTTGGCAATTGCTGCAGGCACTTAACATTTCCATTCTGTACAGAGACTGTTTGCCTGCTGAGCAGTACACAAGAGCATTTATTTATAAAGCAGGAAATATGGGTTCCATTATCTGCATGACAGATTAATTATTTGATATGTCAGTTTCCATACAGTTACCACAAGGGTAATGATATTTTCAAGGACTTATGATCCCAGGTAGAAATTAGTAATAGCAAATAATTTGGTGGGAATTCTGGAAAGATCAATTTTTTTAAAAGACAGATGTGGAGATGTTTTGTTGTGTTCATTGAAAAGTCTACTGTTTAAACTAGCAACCCTGGATGCATTTTTAAAACAAAACACTTTCTCCAGGAAGTCCAAAGAGTGTTTGACCTGCTCAGATTTTTAGGGGTCTTCGACTGAAGAGAGTCACTTTGCCCAACCCCATCTGGAAGGCTGAGAGCAAAACTATAAGTAATGTGGGAGATCCATGAGAGGATTTCTCAACACTTTCTTTTTCAGGGAAATTCAGCTGCTGAGAGCTATCCTTTGAACTAGAGGGAAGGGGGCGAGAAAGAGTTGTTAAACTATTTTACTTCATGTTACTTTACAAATCACAATAATCTCCTCTTTTTTCTCCTCTTTTTTTGCCCTATGGAGAAAAAATATAGGTAATGAAAAAAGGCAAATTTGATCAGGAAAACTACTGGGGAGGCAAGGCTTTTAATTGATTTTATTTTTTATTAAGCTCTCTGATTGTGGTTTTTAGAATTCATTTTAGATTTTGAACAGTTTTATATCACATTATAGTCAATCATTTTTTGGAAATTCATTTCAGCTATAAAGCAAAAGTAGGATACAAATGCCTTTTATAGGTAAACAGATGAGGAGGAGGTTCAGTGTCCCTTTGGCTTTGCCACGCTCTGCCCAAAATGGATCATTCTCTTTGTGCATGCATTTCATTAAAAATGAAACATGAAGAGATCCAAGCATAGATCTCCCTTATAATATGTAGTTTAGTCTTGGATGGGTTCTGAATTTGGGTTTCCTCAATATTGCCAGCCCAATATTCTGGGCTTACCAGTAGAGTCTCAAGGCAAATTAGATGTGATGGAATCAGATATCTATGTTAGCATCAGAATACTACCAAATTCTGTAAAGTAAGAAAGGGAAGGTTTCATGGAGGCAGGACAGTAGTACCAAACTTCCCCACATCAATAGTTTCTCTCAAAATAGCTTATATCCACTCCTTTTTTTCCTGGTGTGGTTTTGAGACTGGCAGTAAGTTCTACGATGAAAAAAAACAGGTAGGGAGAGGCAGTTGGTGGGAGATTGCAGGTTTAAGATGGCTGTCACTTCCTCTTCCCATAGTGCCATGCTTTCATTTGTCCCCAAGCACTTTAAAGGAAGTTAGCATAAGCCACACATGAACTGTGCTGTTGGGCATTCAGAGGTTTAGTGGAGGATATAAGTTTCAAAGAAAGAAAAGTCCTTTCTTTGTGATTCCTTTTTTCCAAAATGTTCTTGTCTTACAACTTAGCGACAAAGAGCGATGAATAAGTTTGATTGGGGGAAATGTACAGTGGCGGAAATGTACAGTGATAGTCGAACATCTGTAAAATGAAAGCTTTAAAAAAAATTCTGCAGTATAATTTCTGTGGTGTCCTGAAAACCTATGCGTATTAGAGGCTATTTGCAATAGTTCATTCAAATATCTACACCTTGCTGGAAGACCATAGCTTCTCTCATCAACCTTTCACATTCACATTTTCAAGCACCACTTTGAGAAGAACCTTCCTCTGGTAAGCATTCTTAACCCTACCTTGTTCTTGTTAAAGTGGGCAAATAACTCAGCTCACCCAGCAAGTTCCCACAACATGGGCCCCTCAGATATTTGTCCAGCATTTGTGACCCCCACACCATGGGGGTATGTGAATGTGAAAAGTAAGAAGGCCTTAACTGTGTGATTTTGCTGAAGGCACAGAATAATTCTCAGGACCAAACCAGATGTGATATGTCCGCTTTCCTTCCACTTCCCCTTCTTGAGTAGAGGTGAGTTTGAATGGCAGGGGAACAGTGTAACTCTTTTATATTTCTACTCAAAATCACATCCTATCTACCTTTCTTCTTACAGAGAGAAATCAATGGTGGGGTGGGGGGAGCCTTTGAGTGGGAAAGAAGCTGCTTGCACTCTTTCAAGGTTGCATTTGATTTAAAAAATGAACAAACCATATGAAGGACTGTGCTTCACAACAAGTGTGGGATGAAGGCTTCCCAGTTCAGGACAATAAACTGCTGCACTTATATATTTGCCCCGGAAGTCAGTGTAGCACAGTGATTACACCAATGTTGCATGGTCCCTTTGCAGTACACACAGCTGATTAATGAGAAGACACTCTGGTAAAATGATTGTATCTAAAATGTCAAGTACAGATCACAAGTACTGGATCAAATGCTACTAACACTTGCCTTATGAGGAGATTCCCCTTGAGAAGCACCTTATACATGCACCAAATCCATGTTAAAGTGAATGCTTGCAGGAAAATGTTGTTAATGTGCATATTTGTGAGTCGTCCCAAATCTAAGGAAACAGGTAGAAAAAATGTCCTCTTGTTCCGTGAAGCCACCTCCCCTAACTTCCCCACTTTTCCCCTAGATCAAAGTTGTTTCGGTTGACACAGAGTCTGAACACTTCCTTGCAAAGAAATCTGCTGCTTCATCTGTTGAAAATGAGATTCCAGAAAAGAACAGGTATGTCTGAGGAACCAAGCCTATACACTTCAACTCAATGGTTTGTAATCTCATATTTAATTAAAACCCTAACTGGGCACACAGTGTAATCTGTGTCTCTCAGGAAACAAGGTCAATGTCTAGAAATACTGGCGAAAAATAATGAATTGCAAAAATATTTTATTTATTTCAAGCAAAAGAATCTGAAGAAAAAGAGCACCTTCAGAAAAATACAGGGCATGTCAAAAATCTTTGTTCCTTTAAAAAAGTGAAAGAGAATTGAAGAGAAGACCTGTGTGGACAACAGTGAAAGGCTGATGGGGCTGCAGCATCTGGTTTAGTGCCCATCTTTGATGTGTACAACTCACCCACAAAGTGTATGTGGATTTACGGCTCACCCTACACTGGTTCTAGCACTAGCTAGTCCTTTAGCCCGCCTGCAGTGTGCAAAAATCAGCCAGCAAGATACAATTATGATTATCAGGAAGCATCTTCTCTGTCACTCAGCTTCCTAACCATAATTGTAGCTCCCTTTCCTCCAAACAAGGCTAGCTGCCATTAAGGCACATTTTAATGAACATGGGCAAGCAGTTATTTCTAACATTAAGATCTGGACAGGAATATTGTGAATTAGCCCAGCTCCAGATATGAATATGTGTGAATCTATTACTGACACTATCCCTTTTTCTTTTCCATCAATCTTTCTTTCTTAATTACTCCTTCTCAATAGTGCAAGAGTGGGCCAGTTTCCCAGCTCTTACAGCTCAATCCTATGCATGCTCACTCTGGTTAAGTCCCACTGTGTTTAATGGGACTTATTCTAGGTAGGTGAAGATTGCAGTCAGTCACATACTGCCTCATCTGCCCTGCCAATTTTGAGCACTGTTGCCTTGGCTTGTACTGGCATTGGTCCTATGCTTTGGTTGGAAAGTACATAATAATCTAAATCGAAATAAATACAACAGTCTCGCTGAAGCAATTCTGAAAGGGATACCTCTTAGAAATTGTACAGATACTGCCTCGAGTACCATGGAAGAATGGTGGACTTTATGTGTAATTTAATAAATAGTATGCATGATGATGTAATATTATGGCTGGACATGGAATGATCTGGTGCTATACATGCAGCAGACAGCAGCAGCCATTGACTTTCTGGCTACTGTGTATTTGCCCAACCGCAAGTGCTCTAGGACTGTTGCCAGGCAGCTGTGACTAACTGTGCATATTGCAAGGTATGCAGGCGTCAATAGATGGTGCGGAGAAGGAAATGTTGAGGTTATTGGAGTGGACATTCCCAAGTCAAATAGCTATGGTGGATATTTTCTAGGTGTCAAGCTGTCAGATGGCTCCCTAAACCAAAGGGAAGTTGTGGCATCAAGACTAGGCAAAGCTAGGCATGGCCCTCAGTTCCACCTCCCTCCCCCATCCCCACTAGAGGCAACCTCAGGATATTTCACACTTGAACAGAGAAGTGGAAGTGTGTGTGTGGGGGGGGGAGAGAATCCATTCAACTGTTGCTACTCTGGCAACTTTCCTGCTAAAAAAATGGAGGCTTGAGTATTTTTCTCCCCATGGGAAGAAAAACAAAGCTACTTGTATCTTTTTCCCAGCAGGGAGAAAAGCAGCTGGGGTGTTTGATCTTTGTGTATTATGAAATGCATGAGCTTACAAACTTATCAAAATTATGAGTCACAATATAATTTGAGAAAAATAATATATTACATTTGAAAGAACAGATATATCACAACATTTTAATTTTGGGATAAGACATCATGTGCATGCACGGAAACAGGAGCAGCAACGTAAGGTACCAACATGATTTTATAGTAGGTTTCTTTGAAATAAACGGAAGATGAGACTCCAAATGCTTCTTTAAAAATACAGATCCAAATACCCAACAGTACTATGCTAGCCATTCTAACCGATTGTACTTTAAAGCTGTTCCTTTTTGATGATCCTCTATGACAGAAAGGAGAAAAAAAGAAAAACAGCAGACCTGAGGGAGAAAAGATTGTTAGATCTGCCACTGGTGATAAGCACACCTTGCAGCCTTAAGTTTGACTGTGGGGAAAGGGCAGGCTGGTGTGTGTGAGAGAGGGTCCAACCTAGTGGCTAGTCAACAAAAGTCTGTGCCTGAAAGCACTGTAGATAAATCTAACTACTGTCTGAAATTATAACCAGTTTAAATTTTTGTGCCTCAGCCAGGCTTTTACTTTATCTACCTGCAGACCTATGTTGCTGGTTTGTTCTTTTAAAATTAACCCAGAAACAAAATAAATCTTCTTAATTGTTTGCATAATAATCCAGCCTCAGTGATCTCCATAATCTCCTTGTGTACCGCAAAACTTACCTCACAGCAATGAACTCAAAGCCTATGGATTCATTACCTGTAGAGGAGTACTTAGGAACTGAGGGGAAGGTTTATAGTTCAAAATGAACTTAGATCCCAAAAATCTTAGGAGGTTGTGTGCATTCTCTTAGTAGAAAAAAAGAGACTTGTCACATCCTCCAGTATAAAAAACATACTGTTTCTCATATTTTTTAAAAATGTAATTCCTTACCTGAAAATATTGAAACTAAGGACATTTCTGCACTGGCCAAAATCACTGATTTCGGCCCAGTAAAACACTGTTTTTTGGGGGAACCTTTTCACAGGCTCCACCGCCAAATCGATGCAGTGTCACTCCAGGACGTTATTCTGGCCATGGGGGCGTGTCCCCTGGTCTCCACAGAGTGACGAAAGGCGGCAGGAAGTAGGAGACGTTTGGGAGTGGCATGGCCCATGCGAAGGTTGCGCCACTGGCTGCAGAACCAGCAGGGCCGTTCATGTGAATGGCCCCCGGGGGGTGCATCGGCATGAATTACTCCGATGTACCCTCGCTCAGCTGGCCATGTGGAAATGGCCTACATTATTTTTAGATCATTCAGTTTTTTTGAGGGAGGGGATTGTTTTAAGATATCTAATGATAAACACTGATACTGTTATTTTACATATAGAAATCAAGTGATCCTCCATGGACTTGTTCTCCAAACAGAGAACAAACTGATTATAAATAACGGAAGTTACAGCAGAAAAGCTTCTTATACCCGTCCAACCTACCAAAGTTGCATCAATTAAGATACTCCATTGTAAATTGGGGCATTATTTATTGTACTTGGAACAATACCAAGGTAAGTATTTATCCAGCAAAACTCAAGAGCCAACAAATTTCAAACTACTGCTCGTGCAATAGCAGATGGTCAGGCACAAGCCACCTGCCTCAGAGGGCTTTTGTAATACATCTGAAGAAGTTCTAGTTTTCTTATTAGCTTAGAGATAACTGGGTAATAATTCAACACGTTACAAGAAAAATAGGTACAGGAAGATTTTTAAATGGAAAAAAGAAAAAAAGGAAAGCTATTTATTTTAATTATTTAAATTCTATGTGATTTTGAACTGTAATGGCTGGAGAGCCCAATGGACCAGTCATTTCCTCTTGTTATTCTTTAGAGGATTTCTTTTAAATGCTGACAGATTATCATTTCTATTTGGATGTAGGTCTTTTCAGCCCTGAGGGTTCTGACATATGTATTCTGAGGTGTGAATATGTGTGTGTGTGTGACCCTTTTCAGACAAAATAGTGATTGTGTATATTGGGAGGAGCATATTGTGCTCGCCATACACACAGTCAAAAATAATGCCTGAAAATAAAGACCTACAATTAATCATGAAAAAGAGATTTTTAAGGGAGCTTCATAATAAAACCTTGGAAGAATAGAAGCAGTAGTTTATGTTATTCATGATTCAGAGTCTCAATTATTTCTAACTGGTGAGACACTGGAGGAATGATTCCAGTTCTAAGAGTTATGGAAGTTTCTTCATTCTTCTATAAAGACCCAAACAGCTGTAGTGCATTGGGAGCTTTCAAAAAGAACCCTTGGACAGCATAACATCTCCTCAGAACATTTACAGCCCCATCCAAGGAAGGGTGTCCCAAATTTGCTAATAAACGGCTTCTGTGGCCAGGGATGTAGGTATAGATTTTTATGGGGGGGGTGTAGTCATCCCCGCAGGGTCGTCGCTAAGGAATAGGCGAGACGCGGAGGAGGTTTCATCTGGTGGAGAGCGTCAGCAACAGGAAGCGCGGGATTTCGTGATCCTGACAACTCTCTCGCTGCGGTGCTGGTTCCTGCCACCTTTATTATGATTCTATCAGCGGCGCAGAAGGGAGGAACGTGGAGGGAGTTCCGAAGATGCCGGGAGGTTGGGAGATCATCGCGTGATGCATGATCTCACCTGGCATACGCGCAGAGAGGGAGCCGTAAGCCGCCTGGAGTCCTAATCCCTCACCTGGGGCAAGACCATTGTCCCTGCGCTCAGTGACTGAGCCAGACAGTTCAAGCGGACCCGTGACTCATAGGGGATGAGGAGGCGCGTAAAGGTATGCACCAGAAGGTCAGAGGAGCGTAGGGTGTTCCAGCCGACCACACGGTGCTGCTTAGTCAGCTGCGCATTACTACATCTCCTCCTTCTTTACATTTTAGAAGGGAGGCCAAATGCTGAGGCCGCATTTAGGGGACGCTTTGTCCCCTCCGCCACTGTTTGGCTCTGAGTTGACCGAGCTGCTTGTGTAACATTAGAACCATTGGTTAAGCAGGTAAGGGAAATCGAGGGAGCTTCTACACACGCTATACAGGCACATATTAGATACACATTGAATAAAACAAGATCCGGACGACGAGGCATACAATCAAAACCAATGCAGAGCTGTACAATAGTAATAATTTTAACCATCCCCTGTAGCCAGCCCCCAGAGGACTGACCCACCAATGGGGCAAATAATGCCATATTTCAGATTGATACAACTTTCTGCGTAACTCACGCGACTTTCATAATGAATCCAACTGGGAATTATCAGAGAGATTGTAAGGCAACACATGTTATGCCATTTTTCACAACCTTTGGTGATGCAATAATAGCAAGTGCAATCACATAGCGCACGATTATCTAGAGTCGCTGACGAAATTCCTGCTGCTCGGAGGCCAGGGTATCCAGAGCTGTGGAGGTGGGACAATTGATAGGATCTCAAGAAGGGCACAGGCCACGGCCGGCCAATAGTCTTAGCTGCTAGTAGAGGCGAGGTCCAGGACTCCCACCAGGGAAACTGCGAGCGAGACAAATTCCGCCTTGAGGGGCCGGCCATGTCGCTTCCAGCAAGCGGGATTCAAGGGGAGAGGAGCGACGGCGGCGCTTTGGGTCTGGTGGGTGGAGCCGTGGGGCAGATCAGATGCGGCAGGCGGCAGCAGAGAGTCCCCGCAGACGGATAGGGCGTGGGACGCAACAACAGCAAATAGTGTAATTTCTAAATTCACAAGGCATGCAACAATTTCTTAACAGTCAGTTGGGTCACAGTATTCAAACGAATCATATACATGAAGATGAGATGAACATTGATAAACAATACATAAGCTAGATGAATATAAGGATCGGGAGGCAGCCCATGGCTGCATAATTTGTTCAATGTGGCTCTTGCTGTTTGGACCACCAAAGCTACTAGTGGAGCAATGGCATGCTAGAAAGTCCATGGATGGATTTCTCAAGGGAATTGGGTAAGGAGAGCTACTGGATAGTCTCTTAGCATTTGTTAGTTCAGTGACACTCTCAATTTGTGCAGAGCTGTGAGAGAAGGCATGTTCCAACATCATCTCAAGCGGCTGAAAACAGCCCGGAGAGTCTCCAAGGGGTTCACCTTATCAGGAATGTCCCTGGCTGCAACTCCAAGCTTCAGCCAGGGGCATGGCAGAGAGGAGGAGAGAGAATAGCTGCATTGTAGATGAGGGAGCAGCAACACGCTGGGCATCAACCTCTGAGCCACAGCTGGCAAGCCCCAGGCTGCCGCTCCCAGGGGGGGGGACGCAGCTGGGCCGTGATCGCTTGTGGGAAGTTAATAGGTGTGCTTGCTCCAGAGAGATCCCTCCTGTCTCGCCCAGGCTGGGGAGCAATCGTGGCCCTTCCTCAATAGGGCCGGCTTTCCCGTTGTCCCAGGGATTTCGAGTTGGCCCCCATCGAAAGTTGGAAATCTGTGTGGGGAGAGAGGCAAAGACAAGCAGCGGCTTTTTTCCAGGGGGTTTGCAGCTGGCTGAGTTAGTTTTAGAGAGAATAGCATTGATATGATCTGCTGGATGAGACCTTGATTGGGTCGATAGATAGGAACCCACTCCTTCTTTCGCTTTGTTTTGGCCAAGCTCTTTGGGTGCAGTTGGCCCATTCCTCGACATCACTTGCAACATTCAAGGTAAGTTAAGAGACACAAGGCAGAGAATTGTTCAAGGCTTAGGAGAAGGAGAGGTCACATCCAGGTCGGATGTTTGTTTGTAAAACAATCCCAATCACCGTCTAAAGTGTGGGTTTTTTGCAAAGCAACTTAAACAATTCACAATTATAGTCAAGCATCAGAATATAGCATCCATAGGAAAGATGTAGAGAAGATGCAAAGAAAACAGTTCCTGGGCTTGAGGTTTGATCACACAGGAGCAAATTGAGAGGGGTTTGCAAAACCCTTTATCAGATCCTAGATCTAGAGGTGGGGTGCGCCAGCCCCATTAGAAAGAGGGAGGGTGTGCAGAAAGGAAGGCGGGGAAGTGGTTTGAAGTCAGCTCTCTACCTTCCCTCCTGTAAGGGACTTTGGCGGTTTGAGTCAGTTTCACCTTCTCTCACAGCGTGAGGCTGTGTAAGATAGGTGGCTGAGAGATCCTGGCACTGTGACTAGCCAGGGAGCTCAGCAGAGAATGTGGGAGCATGAAAATGATTTTGGGCTTCATATGTAAACTTCATGGCGCCACTTGGCGTGGCAGTGTAGGCTCAGATGGGATCTAAGGAAAAGGTGCTCTCAAGGAAAGGTTTGAAGAAGAGTTTTGAGGGTTTAAACTAAGATGGAGGCGCCTGAAGCAGGTCCCATCGGCCTCCTAGGGAGCATGCACGAAGCCGTCCTGTTTAAGGTTGATGCTGTAATGGGTGAAGCCTTTCAAGGCATTGGCACACATAATCAAAAGGAGAGACTTTAATTGAAGCATAAGAGCATGCAGCTTAGAAGCTAATGGACAAATCCCTCTGATGGAGGGAAAATTTTAGGGGTCTCTTGAAAGGGGGTAAGACATACAGAGCATATATAGGCATACAGAGCCGTGATAAAGTAATGAGGAGGATTGCAACTCTGATTTGAGATCTTGCTCTCTGGATCTTGCAGGGCGGTTCCTTTGCAGGCCGCGATCCTGCTCTCTCTGAGGTACTGACGATTTTGTCGCCACTGGAGCTTTGAGCTTAGGCTTTGCACAGGCTCAGAGGCTTCTAGATCTGATTTGATCCTTACAGCTGCTTGTAGTTCAGTGATTGTGGACTCTGCAGAGATTTTGAAATCGTGCCACTCTGTGGCAACTGGCGGAGGCATGGTGACTTTGGAAATAGAAGGGGCTAGGCAGAGCAGGAAGCAGGACGAGGGGGAGTCACGAAAGCAACGAGATTTAGATTAGCTGAACTTAGATTTAGACTCGAAAGTGAGCAGCAGAGGCAGGGTGTTCAGATGAACTTGGCAGTTTCTATGGATGTTTGTCCATACCTGGATGTGGATGGCTCCCCTGCATGTGGAGTCGATGACCCTGATGATGAACAACCCCTGTTCAGCCGGGCGAAGCTTTGGCAAGACCATCTCAGCACGGTCTCCTTCGTGGGATGGGATCACTATACTGAGCTGGAGCAGCCAAGATCTCGTGGGGAGCTCGGGGAAGGGTTTGAGGTGCGGGTTTGGTTCCTGCTGGGGAGATGCCCGGTGCGGGCCTTCCCAGCAGGCTTTGGGAGCACCCGTCTTAGACCTCCCTGGGAGTCTTCGCCCTCTGGGGAGACCTCCTGCTCGGGCTGTAGGCCCCCCACGGAGCAGTCTACAGTCCCACGGAGGTGTCCTGGCTTGTTGCAATTGAAACACTCGCCTCGGGCTGTCTCAGGGCAGCGGAGAGGGGCTGCAGCTAGAAGGCTGGCTTGATAGGCGAAAGACCCGATGTCCTGGCAAGCTTTGAGCATGTCGGCCAGTTCAGGGTTCCTACCTAAGCCTGTGACTGCTTTGGCGGCACTCCAGTGGGAGGCGTTCTCTTTGGCAGGCTATGAGTTCGCCTCTGGGCCTCCTCGTCAACCTGCCTTTGAGAGCTTCCTGGAGCCTGTTCACAAACTCGGCATAGGGCTCTTGGGGTTTTTGGCCGGATGGTGGAGAAACTCTGGGTTGGCTACCGGCATTGGGAACCTTGATAAACGCCTTTGTAGTATTTAATTCCAGAGGCTTAATCGTAAGGGCGGCCCCAGGCACAATCTGATCGCTGGGCAGGAAGGCATCGGTTTAAAGCTGCGCTGGGCGTGTAGGCGCCGCCAGAGGTGGCTGCCCTGTTGAAGCACTGCTGGCGGAACTTCGCTTTCCCAGATCACAAATTGTGCAGGAGCTCAGAGCATCAGCGAAGGTGGTCTTCCAGTCGTCCGAACCATTAGGTGATTCTCACGACACTTCCAGCATGCCTCTCACCAGGGGCTAGTGGCTCCCTACGCCCCGTGACGCTTTGCGGAGCCCAGTGAGGATGTTATGCTTAAGGGCTGCATCGACAACCCCGAACAATGCCATCCCCCCCCTCGGTATCGTGAAATGGACGGGGTAATACGCGCAGAATATCGGCATCGCCTTCCGTCAGGGTTTTCCCTTTGCAGATCGTGGCTAATACGCTCTGCGAGTTTTAAACCCGGCCATTACGCGGGGCGCTGACGGAGGTGCGGTGGCTTCGAAAATGAAGCGCGAGCAGGGGGGGGAGGGGCGGCGACAAGGAGAATTTGAAATGGGCGGAGGAGCAAGGGGCAGAAGGAGGACAGGCGTCCAATTTAGCGGATAGAGAAAATCTTCGGTTGAAATTGAAGGTGAAAGATCGAAGCGAGGGCTGCCTACAGCAAGGGAGCCATAGGTCTGCAGGCTGATGGCGACATAACATTGCTCCCCACGCCAGTAGCAGTGACATCGGCGCCAAGCATGTCGCCAAGAGTGCTACCGATGTTTTCCCAGTCCTTAAGATTCAATGTCCCCCCCTCTGGGTACCATGGACATTGAGCTTCAATCTCCTCAGTTAACCACCGGCGCAGCCTCTTTACGGACCCTGCCGCATTTCGCTAACGCCAGTTCGCTAACGCAGTTTGTCATAAGCCCTGCTTTTGCAAGCTCCCATACTCACCGGTGTTCCGGCCGGACCTGAGAGAGTGTCCTAGGACGCGAAGTCTCTGGATCGCCACGATCCAGAGGACAGGCGATACCGAAACGGTGGGTCCCTGGATGCGCCCGATCCAGCGGACTTCGGTACCGCTGCCTTTCCTGCCACGGTGAGCAGGGTGGGAGGTTCGAGGATTCCCGAGGGTTTCGCACCAGCTTGTAGTCATCCCCCGCAGGAGTCGCCGCTAAGGAATAGGCGAGACGCTGGAGGAGGTTTCATCTGGTGGAGAGCGCCAGCAACAGGAAGCGCTGGATTTCTCGCGGATCCTGACAACTTCCTCGTGGTGCTGGTCTCTACCACCTTATTATTATGATTCTATCGGGGCGTAGAAGGGAGGAACGGAGGGAGTTCCGAGAGGCCCGGAGGTTGGGAGATCATCATGTGATGCATGATCTCACCTGGCTACGTGCGGAGAGGAGCATAAGCGTCTGAGCCTAATCCTCACCTGGGGGCAAGACCATTGTCCCTGCGCCCGGTGACTGAGCCAGACAGTTCATGACCCGTGACTCATAGGGGGATGAGGAGTGGGGGTGCGGTGCGACCAGAAGGCCGTAGGAGCGTAGGTGTTCCAGCGCTCGACCACGGTGCTGCTGGGTCAGCGGTGCATTACTACAGGGGGGTCAGGGGCATGGCCACACCTCCACAAGCCCTGCCCCACCCCGCCCTGGTACTTATAAAAGCAGCTCTCCCCTGCACCGCCCTTTCCCCACCACCACCTGGGCTCCCAGCCAGCAGCCCCTTCTGCCCTCCCCTCTGGGCAGAGGTGTAGCTCGGGAAAATAGAGCCCAGTGCAAAATCTGAGTTTTGCGCACACCCCCCCCCCATGGGCAGCCTCTGTGATGCTGGAATCTACCCCCAAACATCATCACTTTCAATGGTGTTTAAACTAAAGAGCCCAAATTCTCCTTTTAAATCCACCTTAAAGGGAGAATCTGGGGTCCCCATTTAAAACAACATTGAAAGTAATGCTGTTTTGGGGTGGATTATCCACCACCCTGGAACAGCATCAGTTTCAATGTTTAAACTGGGGACCTCAGATTCTCCCTTTAAATCCATGCCGAAGGGGGTGGATTTAAAAGGCGAATCTTGAAGGGTGCCTGCTGTCAGGGGTGCAATTGTTAAGATAGCAGCACCAAACTTTCAGGGTATATTTAGGACACTCTCCTAATGATACCACCCAGGTTTGCTGAAGTTTGGTTCATGGGGTCCGGAGTTATGGACTCTCCAAGGTGTACCCCCCATCTTCTATTAGCTCCCATTGGAAACAATGGGGGATGGGGAACCCCTTTGGGAGTCCATAACTTTGGTCCCCCTGAACCAAACCTCACCAAACCTGGGTAGTATCATCAAGAGAGTCTCCAAAAACATCCCTGGAATTTTGGTGCTGCTAGCCTAAAAATTGTGCTCGCTGCAGGCCAAAAACCAAAAAACACTTTAAATATTTTAAAAACCACAAACAGGGGGTGGAGCTTTGGACATGTAATGGGGTTTTTTTTTGAACCCGAGAACCCCCCCTTACCTCCGTCCTTGTTTGTGGCCCTACCTGGTGGTGGGATGCAATGCCAGACATGGCATCAGCATCCCTGCACCCCTGTTGCTGCCAGCATAATGAGGCTGGTCCAGGGAGGAGCCAACGTTAGTTGGCTTCCTCCTAACCATTGTCCCCATCGTGTTCTCCTGACCATTGCCTTGTCGCACCAGCAGCTGGGGCTTCAGATGTACACTGCTGAAAAGGTGACGTAAGTCCATTAAGCCCAATGGAGATTCCCGGAGGTTTTTTTCTTTCATTATAAGCCACCTCATGCTGCTGGGAAACCTTCATGGGTACAGTCAGAAGGCCAACAAGGCTGCGGCACCACAGCCTGGCAACTGGTCCAATGGATGGAGCTATAGGTCTAGCTATTCCAGCTCTGCTTATCATGAACAGGCAGTGCTTCTGAAACTCAAGGAGAGTACCTCTGTTTCATGTTAGCTAGACTTGGGGCTAGCCCCAGCACTGTTTGTGGCTTCAGAAGATGTACCCAAGCTAAGAAAGGAGATAAAACCTGATTTTTAGGACTTCCATGTGGCTTTATGGAATTGGTCCCATGGTGAATTTGCTTGTCATCTTCTCCCTCCATTCACAGACCATATTCAGTGGAGCAATTTTCATAAAATAAGGGATCCTAACATTTTGGTGAAGCAAACATTTCAAATCCTTATCATCTCAGTTTAAATCTGAGAAAGACTCTCTATCTGAAACCTTGGATAACTGTTCCCAGTGAGAGCAAGCTGTACCAGGAGAGATGGACTATTGTCTGACTTGCAATAATAAGGCTGATTCATTTGAACTTTTTTCCCTATCTGATCATGTGGATTGAAAGGCATATAAGGAAGCTAGTTCTCTTGACAGCTCTACTTGCATGACTGCATAAACCTGCCTTATACTGAATCAGATAATCAATACATCGTGATCAGTATTGCCTCCTCAGACCGGCTGTCAGCAGCTCTCCAGGGTCTCAGACAGAGGCATTTCACATCACCTACTGCCTGATCCTTGTAACTGGAGGTGCCTGGGATTGAACCTGGGAACCTACCTCTGATTCATTGCCCCTCACCAAACCCCTGCAACAGATCATGTAAGCTAATTCAAGAGTCTAGCTGCAGAAGTCAAATTGATTAGAAAAGTGACAAGGTGCTCTGAAAATGCCTGGAGTTCTTATCCTAATCAGAAAATCCTTGTTAATGCAGAAAGATGAAATGAAATGGCATCCCACTTTCTTATGTCTTGGCACAGTTCCCAGACTGCTTACACGACCCAGAAAGAAGCTGAAATCTATGAAAAAAGCCTGCCGACTTATGAACAGGTCCAAATGAAAGGGACAGGTGCTTCAGAGTGCTTGGGAGTTCGGACTGCTTCAGACCTACTGGCCAGGGTCGGAGAAGGTACCCAGCTTATTGTACAGGCCAAAGCAGAAGTCCACATGGATTCAGAGAGCAATGGAGGTATTCACAGGGACCCAGAATCCCAGAGGAATCCCACAAGCTTGTATCAGTGAGTCAGTTTTATGATTTGTTCAGGGGCATTCCACCTAGCATCTTTTCATCGCTAGTCTACTACCTGTTCCTTCTGACTAATGTTACAGATTCATAGCCATAAGGACAGGAATACAGAATTAATTGGAAGCCAATTCACAAGACCACAGCTTGAGAAGCCAAATGCTTCTAACTGATCAGATAAAGACTCATCATTAATTCAGGATATCATTATTCTGTAAAATATGACAAGTCTTCCTTGTTTTACTGACTGTATCTTCATGTAACAATTAAAAACATGATTGACGTATATATTGCTTCAACCTAGATTTTAAGTGAGCACTATCAGTCCCCTCCTTTTATAGGAAGGTATTCTGGAAACTAAAGGTCATTTGCAGCCCAATCTTAAACAGATCGACACCCTTCTAAGCCCATTGATTTAGAAGGGTGTAATCATTTTTAGGATTGCACTGATAGTGGTTACTAAATTTTCAAAGACCTGAGTTGCTTTGCTGGAATGGAATGTTCATCCCCATTTTCATTACTCAGTGGAAATTAATAGTGACAAAGAGGATAGCTGCCTTGAGGGATAGGGTGGCTTGGAGTGGGGGAGGGTCAGAGGCGTATCAGGGGCAAATGGCTCCCGGGGACAAATTGTCTCCGGGCGCCCCCCCCCCAGCTGCCACTCACGTGACCAGGAAGACGGCAAGGCAGCAGGAAGTCCTGCTGCCTTGTCGTCTTTGGGCGCCCTCAACCCTGCCCATGTCATCACCACCATGGGCAGGGTCAAGGGCACCCCCCTTTCAACCCCCCTACTCCCCAGGGAGGCCAGAAGCGACTGTTGTCTCTTGGCCTCCAAAAGCTGCTTTTATAAGCACTGAGGCCATGCCCCCATGCCACCCCAAGCCTCATCTCCAGCCTCAGTGCTTATAAAAGCAGATCTTGGAGGGTGAGAGATGGCAGTTGTTTCTTGCCTCGCCAGAGGATAGGGCAGAAGAGACTGCTGGCTGCGGCTGGGAACCCAGTTGGAAACAAGGGGGCAGCAGTGGTGGAAGAGCAAGGGGATGGCAGCTGGGCGCCCTTGACCCTGGGCACCCTCAACCCTGCCCATGTCTATGACGACATGGACAGGGTCAAGGGTGCCCAAAGACGACAAGGCAGCAGGACATCACAACATTTCATTGCTTATTATGGGTTAGGATGGAATTAGAATATTGGCTTGAATCTTTACTTACAGCAGCAGGTCTCTAATTACTATTAGGTATCTCAAACAAGGTATGTAAACATAATTATCACAAATGCTTAAAATGTGGTCCTATTTTCCCATTTATTTCGGACCATATCCAAAAATTGGCCATTCAATGACTTTCTCATTGAAATGTGAAATGACACTTTCTCATTGAAATGTGAAATGGCACTGATTGCAAACTTTGTGAAGCAAGCAGAATCTGCATTCTTGTGGTTCTAAGCAAGCTGGTTCTGGCTACATGATGTTTGTGACTGACCTTTACCAGTTCTCATTGTAGGTGGGGTTTCGTATGAAAGTAATTCTATCCACACAGAGAGACTAGGCAGTCTAGCCAGTAGGAAGATGTGGTCTGGCTTAGCATCTATTTTAGCTTCTCCCCTAGACAACTTATTTATGCATGTAGGGGTTGGGGAAACATTCCATTCTGTGAACCCCTGCTTTTAGTATGAAATGCCCAGACACAACTTTGCTGCCCCAGTGGGAAATTGGCTACAAATTCACTGAAATTATATCTTTAATGGGACCAGCTACTAATTTTAAGATATGTAGAATTTGGCATTTGTTTGAACTCTTCCTTAGATAGAATGAGTTTTCATTCACAGAGTATAAAAATATGGGTAAGCTCACATGCCTATTCTCTTGATCAAGAATAGGTGGTTCTTGGTACAAAATTGAAATACTGCCTAAAATAATGCATTTAAATTCATACAACTGAGTAAGTTTCACAAAGGTAGGGCAGAGTGTCATTTGATTAAACAAATTATTATTAGTTGCACTCATATTAATGAAATCTTCAATAGGTTGTGGTGGTTTTTCTGGGCTGTGTGGCCGTGGTCTGGTGGATCTTGTTCCTAACGTCTTGCCTGCATCTGTGGCTGGCATCTTCAGAGGTGTATCACCTCTTCAATAAATTTGCAAGTAGATGAAATATTTCTGAAAATATATTAAAGTTTATGCATATGTGTCACATCAAGTTTCCCCTTAGAAAAGGCATTTCTTTTCCTTAGCAGAAAGAATATTTAATGCCTCTTCTAAAATTGTTCCTGCCAACTGCATTTCTTGGGTTAAAAACATTTTCTGTGTAAAATCTGCCTTCTTATCAATTAGGGCATCTTTTAAATTTATGGTCATTATTAATTGAATCTACTAAACTTTACAACTCTATCAGAAGGTGAATAAATTAAGGCTGCAATTTCATACACATTTTTCTGGAAGTAAGGCCATTATAGCGTAGTGGAACTTTCTTCTGAGTAGACATGCACAGGCTTGTGCTGTGAATGTCAGTTCTTTTTGCTTTCACATTCATCTGAGTTACATATATAGTGCATGCTAGCATTTAATCCATTATTGCTGTTGTTAAACCACCTGATTAATTCCACCTCTTATTGTTCTGTCCAAAGATCAGGATGTCGGTGTTCTTCTTTAGCCCTACTCAGGAGAAACAAAATTTTTTAAAAATCATCTTAAATCTGGGAGTAGGCTACTGAAAGTCTGGCATACACCCTACTTGATTTACTGTAAACTTGCTAGTTGAAACACAAAATAGTTCAAGAAGCAGCCTTGGAAACGATGTCCTTCAACGAACTTTTTTTTTTAAATCTTTCAGCCAACCTGAAGTGCTACACAGACAGGCGCCATTAGCTTCTCTCCAAGAGGACATGGACACGTCTTCAGTGGAATCAACTTCCAACAGCCCATTTCTACAAAGGTGCAAAGATACCCCAAACCTCTGCTCTTCACAGGAAAGTCAGCTCAGATTCAAACTTCCTTCCTATGAAGATTTTGCTTTGATTGATTCTCTCATGAGGGATGGTCAGGGCAATGAAAAGACAGCAGAACCAAATAAAAACCCTCAGTCTGATTCTGCCACAACAAGAGATGGGGCACTGCCTCTGAATTTGGGGGCTGGACTATTGGAATCCAGATTCATACCCAATGTGGAAGAGGGTGATTTGTATTATGGAATATATGAGGAATCAGAAGATATCCTTGTATCTGTCGGTGCGGTCTTTGAACCAAAAGACTTGCTAAGCACTATGACAGGGGAACGTGACAGCTAGAGGTAAGCCTGAAAATGTTCATAGGAGACAAAGGCCACTAAGGAAAAATCACAGCCAATCAGTTCAACAGGAGCTGATATTCATTTTTAAATGAACGAGGTGGCATTACATTTCTCCTGCTCTCTGGAGGTTTGATGGGGAATGTTGCTTGAGAACCAAAAAAGGATGGGGGCAATGTAGAAGAAAAAGTAGAAACAACGTACTCTATTGATAGTCAAAAGAAAAATGGTGGTGTGTGAACTCATGAAGCTGCATTATACTGAATCAGACAAGTGGGCCATCCAAGTTATTATTGCCTACTCAGACAGGCAGCACCTACCCAGGGTCTCAAGCAGAGGTCTTTCACATCACCTGCTGCCTGGTCCTTTTAACTGGAGATGCTGCGGACTGAACTTGGTATCTTCTGCTTTTCAAGCAGGTGCTCTATCACTTAGCCACAACCCATCTCCTGTGTATATAGATGTGGGGTGGGGTAAGACCCTTTCCACACAGGCCAATAAACACTGGTTAAAGGCAGGATAAAACCTGGGTTGGGGGAAAACTTTCCATGGATCCCACTCCTGAAGTGGGTCCACTCTGGGTTCCTACCTGGGTTTTACAAGAATTGTGATTTCTGAGATTCTTTTGTTTTAACGCACCTTGCAGTCATGGTTGAGCAAACAGCCACGACTGCAAGGTGCATCATGCGGCTGCCCCTTATTGTTTTCTCCCTTCAAATAATAAATTAAATCACTGGCAATTTGTCTGTGTAAGGATACCCAAGTCTTCTATCTTAGGAGCCTGCCTTTTGTCCATAAACACTGCAAGATCCTGTAGTTTGAGATGGTAAACAAACAACAGACATGCCTCCATGTGAAGGCGCATTGGCCAGCCATGTTGGCTCCAGGGTCACCTGCATGGAGGTGTGTGAATGGCCCAGGGCTGCTCCAAGCTCATGTACCCTGGCTGCACCCCACGTTTATTGGCCCATGCAGAAAGGGCCAAAGTGTGGTATGTATGTTTCTGTCCAAAGACACCCAGAATATTTAGAGGAAAAGAACCTTCATTCCTGTGACGTAGAATAAAATGCACCTCTAATAGCATACATGTTGTGTCATCTACCAAGTCAAACTTCCTGTTATTCTGTTAAAGCCTTTTTTAATGACACAATACGTTGCCACAGGGTGTAATCACTGGGTCACAAGTTATGGAGGTCTGATAATGCCAGATATACTTCACCTGGTTTAATTTTTTAAAATGTAGCAGAGATACCATCTGTTTGGCTGCATTCAGACATCACAAACAAAAATGTACCTGGTTTATTGTTGGGCTCACAACCTGCTTCAACCTCCTCTTACATGCTGCCCTAATAAGACAGGACTGTGGTTAGGAATCCCTGTGAATAGGAAAGAAACACACCTCAATGTGTTAAGTCATGTGTATTCAGATATCACGACTAATAGGAGTTAGTTGAAGACTTCCATCTTCAATCTTAGTGAGCCATGGGAGGGGGAGGAGGGCAAAGCATGTTTTTCTAACAATAAACAACGGACACATATAAGCAACCAGTCTCAAACAAATTCCTATTGTTTGTGGCATCTGAATAGGTCCTTTTTTGAATAATGGTCTAAGTGTTAGAGTTTGTCAAGGGACATGATGAATCCTCCCAGGAGAGTAAAATCAACTGGTTGCAATAGTTGATATGGTTACAAGTGATTATGATAGAAACTGCTGATTTTATACAAAAATCATCTTCATGCATAATTCCATACTCAGGAAAAACAAGCTCACATAAAATTGGCAGATGAATCTTAAAGAAGGGTTTTGTCTTTTTGGCTTATCATATTGCTTGAGGACAAAGGGGAAATTCTGCCTAGTGGAAGATCTGATTGGTGTGATGCATGTGATTATAGGTCATATTCACCATTACATTAATTGCTTTGTTGGGGACATTTTGAATAATGATGGATTCTGTTTCAGTTGAGAAGATTTGGATGCTGTTTGTTGTGGTTTTCCTGGGCTGTGTGTCTATTGTCACCATACAATAATTCCACACTGTGCTATGGAGAGAAACACATCTTACCATGACATTCCTCTGAAGATGCCAGTCACAAATGAAGGTGAAATGTTAGGAGAAAAACTACCAGACTATGGCCACACGGCCCTAAAACCCCACAACAGCCAGTTGATTCTAGCTGTGAAAGCCTTCAACAGTATACTGGATGGTACTTTTAAATGTCCTTCCAGGCTTACAATTTTATGATTTTTTTAAAATGTTCATGGTAATGGCACTGAAAGATTGTGTAAAAACCCATCTTCCAACTCACTGAATGAATGCATACACAGGTGCAGCCATGTCAATGAAAAGAACATTGTACACAGAAGCACAATATCTCTTTCCATATATCCTGCAATGTTTGGGGCCTTCTTATATTTCAGCACTCATAATTACAGGAATAATAATACTATTAAACCACTGATGTGTGAATATATTCTTACTATTTCCTAAATGGTGCTAAATCTCCAAACCCATGGCACCTCAATGTTATTTTAATGTCAACATTTTGTTATAGATTGAAAAGCACTTCTGGGTGGATGCTCAGCCACTTTATTGCCCATGCTTCACTGACCAGCCTGACCTCACTGAAGCAGCTGGCCTGTGTGAGCAGCAGCCCAACAGAAAGCTGATCATGTGCTCTCAGCACCTTTGCGTTGAGGCTCTGCTTGCTGCTCTGTTTCATGCCTCTGGGCCACTATAGGTCAGGTCATTGCAATGGAAAATCAGGAATGATTTATGTCAGTTTCCAAAGCCTACTAACTGCGGTGGCTTGTCAGTTTGCCACTTGTGTATATAGAGGACGCCAAGCTTATAAGCAGTCGTCAGTAAGGATCAGAATCCCACACTGTCATATAAGCAAGCACTGGAAGTAGAAGGGGAAAAATCCATTTTTATCATCTTTTATTCACCAAGATTGTTACAGTATGCCTCTCTGCATCATGAACTATCATGGCCATGAGCTACTCCACATGTCAATATTTTAGGAATGCAACTAGGTTGAAGAAATGTGGACATTTCCACAAGAGTCCATTTCCATAGAACACTTATTGTATCAGTCCTTGATTCATTATAAAACATATGAGGATTGAAGTTAAGGATATGAGTTTGCTTTTACTAATTAATATTGGTGTTGAACAAGTCTTAATTTGCATCATAATTCACATTACTCCAGAACTTGGGTTCAGAGCCACGGTTCAGGACACATTAAAGTAAAATAAAAGAGAATGTCTATGGAATGAAGCACAGTCTACTTGGATGATTGCTTAATTCATTCACAGTTTTAATATTTTTGTATGTTGCATTCTATATAGAAAGATAGTTAAGTTTTAATAAGTACTTAATAAGTTTTAATAAGTAGGGAACTCTTCCCAATATAATTTATTTTTGTTTATGTTTTAATAGATTTCAGGAGGTAAAAAACTATCTTGTTTGTACAATTGCTGAAAATAACATTTCTTATATTTTTCATCTCATAAATAGTTGAGACATAAACTGTAGGTGAAGACAAATAATAAAGTAGTCTGGGAAGGAAATACAGATAATGAGATAGTCTGGGAAGGAAATACAGATAACACTGTAAGTCTCATACTCAATGAGGTAAACTGGATTATCTCTGTAAGAATTAGATTCTTTCCTACGTAAGAAGAAGAAGAAGAGTTGGATTTCTATCCCCCCTTTCTCGCCTGTAAGAAGACTCAAAGTGGCTGACAATCTCCCCCCCCCCCCTCACAACAAGATAGGTAGGGCTGAGAATGCTCAGAAGAACTGTGACTAGCCCAAGGTCATTCAGCTGGCATGTGTTGGAGTGCACAGGCTAATTTGAATTCCCCTAGCATAATAATATCATACATTAGTGATAACAGTATGTCAAATGTGGAACCACAATGTGTGGTTTTTATGATTCACCAACTTCACACAGTAAGGAAGAAAGCTGGCCTATCATTTGGGGAAAGAATCTGTGAGGTACTGGGAAAAATGACCAGGAGCAGACAGCAGCAGGGTGTAAGAGCAAAGAAGAGAGAACAGCTAATCTTGAGTTTTTGAAATTTAAAATCTAGATCAGCGATTCCCAACCAGGGTTCCGTGGTACCCTGGGGTGCTGTGAGCATGTCCCAGGGGTACCGCGGCAATGTTACCAGCCCCCCTCACTTTTGTGGTGTCTCCCGCTGGCGCCAGCAAGGACATGGAGCTGGCCCAGGAGAGATATGAAGAGTGAGGTCAAGGGTACCGTGATGTCGAAAAGGTTGGGAAACACTGATCTAGATCTACATATCAAAAACACAAGCTTGTGACGTAATAGTCTGTTTCCCTGCTCTTCTTTACTAAAATGAGTTTAATGTACCCCACGACTTGAAACCAATATGCTCTACTATACCAGAAGCTGCTAATGATAGTTGGGCTGTGGCTCAGTGGTAGAACATGTGTTTTGCAAGGGGACCCAGATTTAATCCCTCTGTCTCCAATTAAACGGTCTCAGGCAGCAAGTGTTGGGAAATTCCTTTTCGGCATGTGGCCTTGGAGGATCGCTGCTGGTCACCGTGGACCATACTGAACTAGATTGACTTATGATCTGACTTGGCGTAAGGCAGATCAGAGGTGTAGCGTCAACGGGGCCAGGTGGGACGCAATGCCCCGGGTGCGTGGCATGGTGGGGGCATGGCCAGGGTGTTCCGGGGGTGTGGTGGGGCGTTCCGGGGCAGGTTGGGGCAGACGGCGTCACAGTAGGGGCGCAGGGTGTGCGCGCTCCCCGGGCGGAGTTGCCCCTTGCTCTGCCCCTGAGGCAGATTCATATGGTCCAAACAACTGCTACATGATGTTGAGTTGTAGTGGAGAAACACAGTGGTGTAATGATGTCAGAGGAGACCATTTCTCTGACAGATGTCCTGACTTATTCCACAACACTAGCTCTGCAGCTTTGCTAAAACATGTACTTGCTGTAAGTTGCATTGACAGAACTAATCCTACTTGAACACCATATAAACAACCACTTTAAATGTTTATACTAAATAAAAACTTCAGTTTATGACCGCAAAATGTCCTTCCAAGTTGTGTCTATAGCTCACAAAGTTTCAACCCCTCCTACATATGCAGAAGGTCCATCTGCTACCCACTATATCTACCTTCATGATTATTATAGGGAGAATGCCATACATCCAACTCTGAGCAATCTGAAGACTTTTGATCCACTTTTTACTTTCACAAAATTTTTAAATGATTACCGGTATGTCTCCATCACTGAGAGGCTGGGGCTCTTCTTGCATTCTCTGACTCCTCAAAACCCTACCTATTGTAACACTTTGACTTTTCTGTGTTGGCAGACGGAATATTATTATGCTTTTTATTCGGTGTTACCAGAGTCACTGACTAGTTGCCATTTGTAAAAACATTCAAAATAGCACTTGACCCATTACATCAAATTCACATCGATTGTACGTGTGGCAAATAAAGTTCAAATTATTCTGCAATTTGGATTCTTCTGTAGAAAGTTGAGCTACAGGTTAAATGAAACAAGATAAGATATGGTCATAAAATCAGCACTCTTTTCTATCTTCTCTCTTATTTATGTTTGTCTGATTTTTAACCTGACCTTCCAAAGTAGTACCAAATGCAAAAAATAATCGGATATCTAATTTTGCTCAAGACGCAAATATGGGAATTCTCTCTGTGTGTGTGTGTGTGTGTGTGTGTGTTTGATTTATCATTGCCTTACTCACTGACTGCTCCTTGCTTTTATTTTCTGCATTTCAGCGAGATTCCAAATGCAGAAAAATAGAACTATGCCATATTAGCAAATTTTCTGATTGTCTAGCACTGTATTGCATGCAAAATGTCTTCTACATAGAAACACTAGAAGGTGAACACAATGTCAAAGCCAGGTGGATTGTGTATACATTTTTGAGGGATACATGCTGGGTGTGGACAGAAGAAAAGTGTTTCCTAAACATTGCACACAGGGGATTAGCTCTGTAAAATGCAGAAAATGAATTCACCTGTTCAGACCTGCTTGCCCACTCCCAAGACAGGTGTTTTAATCTGTAAGGAATGTTATGGATCTCACCATATAAGATACGATATTACATGAACTCATTACTACTATTCATATTATAAACCATGAAGCTAAAAGATAATAAATCAAAAAGCATGGTTCACACATACCAATTTTACGTTAGGTACAAATAGTAGTATCTTACAGTCTCTTTCAGCGCAAGGACATTTCTACCAGTGTAAGGGAGGGAGATTTTTTATGGATTCCCCCCACGAAAACCCCTCATCACTCACAGAGCTGTTACCTGAAAAGTATGGAAAGCTTTGGGGGACCCAACAGAAGGGAAGAGGCAGGAAATTTATGGGGTTTTTTTTTGTGTGGAATTCTACGTGTGAATTAAAGAATCCAAGCATAACAATTTAGATTCTCAGGATTCCCAAATGAGTGTCATACACCAGATTCTGTACAGCAATAACATGGACTTGCAGAGAATGTAAACCCTAAAAATGTCATCTAACATGGTTCATCAACAATTACATACTAATATGACCTTCTGTTCCATTTAATTCTAGGACCTGGGGGACAGGGAGAATTATGGAAATATAAAGATAATGGTGGAATTTTAAATTTAATCAACTTAATTTGACCAGTTCATTAACAATACTGGTCCATAGCTTTAAACCCTGGGAAGCCAGGCTTTATTTATGAGAACTGCTTTATTTTTCAAGAGCCTTTAGAGCTCTTGAAGTCATAAAATGGCAGGTTGGTGGATGGAAGTAGTCACAAAATGGCAGCTTGCACAAAAATTACAATGTTTCAGAGAAGGTCTGCAGTCCTCCTGGGGATACTTTTACTCTGCTGCTCTCCTAAAGCATAACACTCCTTCTGGAAGTGTACCTTGCCATATTGGAGGGGAAATGTACAGGTTCTTCTTCTATGTTTTTCAGAAGAGGCTAATAGCAGCTTTGATGAAGGGGGAAAGAGTTAACGGCTCACTCTTTCCCCATACATTTGCATGTCTCCAAGATGATGAATATTACTTCTTCCATCATACTAACACTTCCATGATGGCATGTGCCTCCTGGACAAGGCTGTTTTTTACTAACAGAAGTTGGAGTTAAATATTGTAGGAAGGAACATTCCTGCATGAAGTTCTAAGAAACACAAAAAGAAATTCCGACATGCTGGCTGCCTATTTGCCAGAAAAGGTTGAGGCAGTAATCAGTAAATAACCTTGACATTGAATGCTGGAGCCAAAAGACTTCACAGCATTACCAGAAATAACTCACCTGAGAGGAAATGTTGAAAGACATTTAAAAAACAAGGACTGAGCTTCTCATGCAGTACATGAGGTTTCTGATGGAGATGACTGTGCCCTAGCAATAAGGACTCGTGTTGTCATGGACTGCCTCTGAACACTGAGGCATGATTGGGTCAGTGAATTAGGGGATTGGTTTCTTTCCAAATTAGCCAATTTCAGGGTTGCAAATTTCAGATTGGGAAATTCCTGAAGATTTCTGGGCTGGAGCCTGGGGAGGGTGGGGTTTGGGCACGGGAGGGACCTCAGCCCCCTGGTAACATACTGTAAGAGTTCACCCTCCAAAGCAGTTATTTTATCCAGGGCAGCTGATCACTGCAGTCTGGAGATCAGCTGTAAATTCCAGGCGATCTCCAGGCCCCACCTGATTGCTGGCAGGTAAGGCAAATAGCCACAGTCTTCATACTGGGGTACAAAAGAAGGCAGGAAAAGGATCATGATAGTGAGAGGTAAAATAAATAAAGTGAAAGGTTTGTGTCTGTTTGTAAGGTAGACTGTGACATTGTTAATGCATTAGGAAATTACATTAGGACTCGGATCTACTGAAGGATTTCCATGGACAGAAGGGGAACAATTTCCACCAATGTTCCTGTCCTGCTACAGATTTTCAACTCCTCCATGCTGTTTGTGGGAATCCTCTATCTTCCAGAAACAGCATTTGAGGGCAGTTTGCACTGAGAGGTAGAGGAGAGAATCTTTACCCCACTGCTAGATAGTTCTTCTATCAGTGGAAATTTCCAATGGATAACAGCCATGGAGAGGAAAGTTTGAAAGAAAAGATAAGTTCAGTCTTCGACATGGTGAGTTTGAAACAGTAATAAGAAAGGCAGAAATATCAAACAGTTAATTGGAAATGTGAGATAACTGAACGTAAAGATAAGGCCAGAATTAGAGATGTTGAACTGGAGGAGATGTACAATTGGCACTAAAAGTGTGGAACCTGAGGAAGTCACCCAGCAACAGCTTACAATGAGACAATTGATGAGGACCATGGATAGATTCTTAGGCAATTGGTAATGGAGACACAAAAAGCAGAGAAAATAATTCCTGTTACGGAAACAGTGAATAAACAACTAGGTCAAGCGACAAACAGTGGACTACTGGTTCACAGAAGCTGGAGGTGTGGAATGAATCAAGCAGGAAAAACAAGGCAATCTATCAAAGGCAGCAGAGACATTCAGGGAAGACTTGGCAGTGAGGAGATCCTCAGTGATATTTGGTAAGATCATATCAGCAGAAGAACTGTGCTGTGCCCTCCACCTTCCAGAGAGAAGAGCCTGCCCTAGTCCATGGATTATGTCATCACTTACCAGGGGCCAGAAGGGACTGCCATCCACACACCCATCATTACCCTATGTCTAATGTTGAATCTGGCCTTGAATCTGAGAATCAATAGGCCAAGAGAATGAGGCCGAATTCAGCTAGAGGTCTTTTTTTTCCCTGCAGAACTGGGGGACTACCCTGGATTTGCAGGAACATGTGAAAATATGGAGGGGTTTTTTAATCTCCCCAAGAGAGGAATGTTGTCTGCGTAAACTCAGTGTCCCATTTAGGGTGGTTAGGGATAGGCAGAGAAGTAGTAGCTAGTGGCACCTGAGCTATGCAAGTGAAAGACAGAGGCAAAGATGATACTGTATGTGCCAGGCAGGTGTGGAGGAAGAGTGGTGAGAAGCACAGGCAGCCAGTGGCATTGCAGATGGGTGAGAGAAAGGAGGAGGAGGAAGGAGATGTAGACAGGCAGCCCATTGGTGGCATTTTTGCAGTTAAACAAGCAGGTACATAGGCTGACTGACAAGTGGGTGGTCTGGTGAAAAGCGTGGTACAAAAAGGATGGGATTTCATGCATTCCCCTGCATGAGTCTTGGTAGTCTCTGCTTGTTATATTTAATTCTCAACAGGACCTGAGATTGGGATGCATAAATTCATAGATTAGTGCTATGAACAGATAAGACATATACTTTTACAAACCTGAAAAAATACAGGTTTGTAGTAACTGAACTCTTAAAAATACATTGGGAGTTAAACTGTAATAATAGTAGAAGCAGCACCTGTAGCTCTGTAGCTTTAAGAAATTAATGTCCTCTGAGCAGGAGCAGAGTAAGGGGGAACCGTGCCCAGTACATGCTTGCACCCTGCACCCCAGCCGCAGCCCCAGCCCCACCCTGCAATGCCCCCGGAACATCCTGCTACGCTCCGGAACACCCCCGCCACACTCCCACAGGGATACGCACCCAGTGCATTGCCCCCCTCTCCCTTGGTGCTACACCACTGCCTCTGAGCATTGCCTATAGGCATTTTATCAGTCGCTAGGTCACCAAGACAATATTGCCATTTTATCAGTCGCTAGGTCACCAATTAAGCCTAGGTTTCTATTAATAAAAGGCAAGGGTGAGAATGCAGGACCATCCAGGTAACCTCTAATCCTCTCCCCGCTAATCTGAAGCGAGGACTCACTGAGGTCATGTTCAGCTACAATCATTGGATGACTCACTACCATGTGATTTGCATAACTGACCCAGGCACAGCAGTGACCACCTGATGAAGAACTTTTATGTAACAGCTAAAAGGAAACTGGGCAGTAGCTGGAAAGGGAGGTGGGGTCAGAGGGCTTTTTGAGAATGGGGAAATGCAGACTAATGTAGAAGCTCTCAACTTCTCCTACCTATGGTGACCTTATCTACACTACTAAGAACATAAGAACATAAGAACAAGCCAGCTCCACCCCCCCCCCCCCCCAACAGTGGACCCCCCCCCCCCCCCCCGCCCACCCCCCCCCCCACCCCCCCCCCCCCCCCCCCCCCCCCCCCCCCACCCCCCCCCCCCCCCACCCCCCCCCCCCCCCACCCCCCCCCCCCCCCACCCCCCCCCCCCCCCACCCCCCCCCCCCCCCACCCCCCCCCCCCCCCACCCCCCCCCCCCCCCACCCCCCCCCCCCCCCACCCCCCCCCCCCCCCACCCCCCCCCCCCCCCACCCCCCCCCCCCCCCACCCCCCCCCCCCCCCACCCCCCCCCCCCCCCACCCCCCCCCCCCCCCACCCCCCCCCCCCCCCACCCCCCCCCCCCCCCACCCCCCCCCCCCCCCACCCCCCCCCCCCCCCACCCCCCCCCCCCCCCACCCCCCCCCCCCCCCACCCCCCCCCCCCCCCACCCCCCCCCCCCCCCACCCCCCCCCCCCCCCACCCCCCCCCCCCCCCACCCCCCCCCCCCCCCACCCCCCCCCCCCCCCACCCCCCCCCCCCCCCACCCCCCCCCCCCCCCACCCCCCCCCCCCCCCACCCCCCCCCCCCCCCACCCCCCCCCCCCCCCACCCCCCCCCCCCCCCACCCCCCCCCCCCCCCACCCCCCCCCCCCCCCACCCCCCCCCCCCCCCACCCCCCCCCCCCCCCACCCCCCCCCCCCCCCACCCCCCCCCCCCCCCACCCCCCCCCCCCCCCACCCCCCCCCCCCCCCACCCCCCCCCCCCCCCACCCCCCCCCCCCCCCACCCCCCCCCCCCCCCACCCCCCCCCCCCCCCACCCCCCCCCCCCCCCACCCCCCCCCCCCCCCACCCCCCCCCCCCCCCACCCCCCCCCCCCCCCACCCCCCCCCCCCCCCACCCCCCCCCCCCCCCACCCCCCCCCCCCCCCACCCCCCCCCCCCCCCACCCCCCCCCCCCCCCACCCCCCCCCCCCCCCACCCCCCCCCCCCCCCACCCCCCCCCCCCCCCACCCCCCCCCCCCCCCACCCCCCCCCCCCCCCACCCCCCCCCCCCCCCACCCCCCCCCCCCCCCACCCCCCCCCCCCCCCACCCCCCCCCCCCCCCACCCCCCCCCCCCCCCACCCCCCCCCCCCCCCACCCCCCCCCCCCCCCACCCCCCCCCCCCCCCACCCCCCCCCCCCCCCACCCCCCCCCCCCCCCACCCCCCCCCCCCCCCACCCCCCCCCCCCCCCACCCCCCCCCCCCCCCACCCCCCCCCCCCCCCACCCCCCCCCCCCCCCACCCCCCCCCCCCCCCACCCCCCCCCCCCCCCACCCCCCCCCCCCCCCACCCCCCCCCCCCCCCACCCCCCCCCCCCCCCACCCCCCCCCCCCCCCACCCCCCCCCCCCCCCACCCCCCCCCCCCCCCACCCCCCCCCCCCCCCACCCCCCCCCCCCCCCACCCCCCCCCCCCCCCACCCCCCCCCCCCCCCACCCCCCCCCCCCCCCACCCCCCCCCCCCCCCACCCCCCCCCCCCCCCACCCCCCCCCCCCCCCACCCCCCCCCCCCCCCACCCCCCCCCCCCCCCACCCCCCCCCCCCCCCACCCCCCCCCCCCCCCACCCCCCCCCCCCCCCACCCCCCCCCCCCCCCACCCCCCCCCCCCCCCACCCCCCCCCCCCCCCACCCCCCCCCCCCCCCACCCCCCCCCCCCCCCACCCCCCCCCCCCCCCACCCCCCCCCCCCCCCACCCCCCCCCCCCCCCACCCCCCCCCCCCCCCACCCCCCCCCCCCCCCACCCCCCCCCCCCCCCACCCCCCCCCCCCCCCACCCCCCCCCCCCCCCACCCCCCCCCCCCCCCACCCCCCCCCCCCCCCACCCCCCCCCCCCCCCACCCCCCCCCCCCCCCACCCCCCCCCCCCCCCACCCCCCCCCCCCCCCACCCCCCCCCCCCCCCACCCCCCCCCCCCCCCACCCCCCCCCCCCCCCACCCCCCCCCCCCCCCACCCCCCCCCCCCCCCACCCCCCCCCCCCCCCACCCCCCCCCCCCCCCACCCCCCCCCCCCCCCACCCCCCCCCCCCCCCACCCCCCCCCCCCCCCACCCCCCCCCCCCCCCACCCCCCCCCCCCCCCACCCCCCCCCCCCCCCACCCCCCCCCCCCCCCACCCCCCCCCCCCCCCACCCCCCCCCCCCCCCACCCCCCCCCCCCCCCACCCCCCCCCCCCCCCACCCCCCCCCCCCCCCACCCCCCCCCCCCCCCACCCCCCCCCCCCCCCACCCCCCCCCCCCCCCACCCCCCCCCCCCCCCACCCCCCCCCCCCCCCACCCCCCCCCCCCCCCACCCCCCCCCCCCCCCACCCCCCCCCCCCCCCACCCCCCCCCCCCCCCACCCCCCCCCCCCCCCACCCCCCCCCCCCCCCACCCCCCCCCCCCCCCACCCCCCCCCCCCCCCACCCCCCCCCCCCCCCACCCCCCCCCCCCCCCACCCCCCCCCCCCCCCACCCCCCCCCCCCCCCACCCCCCCCCCCCCCCACCCCCCCCCCCCCCCACCCCCCCCCCCCCCCACCCCCCCCCCCCCCCACCCCCCCCCCCCCCCACCCCCCCCCCCCCCCACCCCCCCCCCCCCCCACCCCCCCCCCCCCCCACCCCCCCCCCCCCCCACCCCCCCCCCCCCCCACCCCCCCCCCCCCCCACCCCCCCCCCCCCCCACCCCCCCCCCCCCCCACCCCCCCCCCCCCCCACCCCCCCCCCCCCCCACCCCCCCCCCCCCCCACCCCCCCCCCCCCCCACCCCCCCCCCCCCCCACCCCCCCCCCCCCCCACCCCCCCCCCCCCCCACCCCCCCCCCCCCCCACCCCCCCCCCCCCCCACCCCCCCCCCCCCCCACCCCCCCCCCCCCCCACCCCCCCCCCCCCCCACCCCCCCCCCCCCCCACCCCCCCCCCCCCCCACCCCCCCCCCCCCCCACCCCCCCCCCCCCCCACCCCCCCCCCCCCCCACCCCCCCCCCCCCCCACCCCCCCCCCCCCCCACCCCCCCCCCCCCCCACCCCCCCCCCCCCCCACCCCCCCCCCCCCCCACCCCCCCCCCCCCCCACCCCCCCCCCCCCCCACCCCCCCCCCCCCCCACCCCCCCCCCCCCCCACCCCCCCCCCCCCCCACCCCCCCCCCCCCCCACCCCCCCCCCCCCCCACCCCCCCCCCCCCCCACCCCCCCCCCCCCCCACCCCCCCCCCCCCCCACCCCCCCCCCCCCCCACCCCCCCCCCCCCCCACCCCCCCCCCCCCCCACCCCCCCCCCCCCCCACCCCCCCCCCCCCCCACCCCCCCCCCCCCCCACCCCCCCCCCCCCCCACCCCCCCCCCCCCCCACCCCCCCCCCCCCCCACCCCCCCCCCCCCCCACCCCCCCCCCCCCCCACCCCCCCCCCCCCCCACCCCCCCCCCCCCCCACCCCCCCCCCCCCCCACCCCCCCCCCCCCCCACCCCCCCCCCCCCCCACCCCCCCCCCCCCCCACCCCCCCCCCCCCCCACCCCCCCCCCCCCCCACCCCCCCCCCCCCCCACCCCCCCCCCCCCCCACCCCCCCCCCCCCCCACCCCCCCCCCCCCCCACCCCCCCCCCCCCCCACCCCCCCCCCCCCCCACCCCCCCCCCCCCCCACCCCCCCCCCCCCCCACCCCCCCCCCCCCCCACCCCCCCCCCCCCCCACCCCCCCCCCCCCCCACCCCCCCCCCCCCCCACCCCCCCCCCCCCCCACCCCCCCCCCCCCCCACCCCCCCCCCCCCCCACCCCCCCCCCCCCCCACCCCCCCCCCCCCCCACCCCCCCCCCCCCCCACCCCCCCCCCCCCCCACCCCCCCCCCCCCCCACCCCCCCCCCCCCCCACCCCCCCCCCCCCCCACCCCCCCCCCCCCCCACCCCCCCCCCCCCCCACCCCCCCCCCCCCCCACCCCCCCCCCCCCCCACCCCCCCCCCCCCCCACCCCCCCCCCCCCCCACCCCCCCCCCCCCCCACCCCCCCCCCCCCCCACCCCCCCCCCCCCCCACCCCCCCCCCCCCCCACCCCCCCCCCCCCCCACCCCCCCCCCCCCCCACCCCCCCCCCCCCCCACCCCCCCCCCCCCCCACCCCCCCCCCCCCCCACCCCCCCCCCCCCCCACCCCCCCCCCCCCCCACCCCCCCCCCCCCCCACCCCCCCCCCCCCCCACCCCCCCCCCCCCCCACCCCCCCCCCCCCCCACCCCCCCCCCCCCCCACCCCCCCCCCCCCCCACCCCCCCCCCCCCCCACCCCCCCCCCCCCCCACCCCCCCCCCCCCCCACCCCCCCCCCCCCCCACCCCCCCCCCCCCCCACCCCCCCCCCCCCCCACCCCCCCCCCCCCCCACCCCCCCCCCCCCCCACCCCCCCCCCCCCCCACCCCCCCCCCCCCCCACCCCCCCCCCCCCCCACCCCCCCCCCCCCCCACCCCCCCCCCCCCCCACCCCCCCCCCCCCCCACCCCCCCCCCCCCCCACCCCCCCCCCCCCCCACCCCCCCCCCCCCCCACCCCCCCCCCCCCCCACCCCCCCCCCCCCCCACCCCCCCCCCCCCCCACCCCCCCCCCCCCCCACCCCCCCCCCCCCCCACCCCCCCCCCCCCCCACCCCCCCCCCCCCCCACCCCCCCCCCCCCCCACCCCCCCCCCCCCCCACCCCCCCCCCCCCCCACCCCCCCCCCCCCCCACCCCCCCCCCCCCCCACCCCCCCCCCCCCCCACCCCCCCCCCCCCCCACCCCCCCCCCCCCCCACCCCCCCCCCCCCCCACCCCCCCCCCCCCCCACCCCCCCCCCCCCCCACCCCCCCCCCCCCCCACCCCCCCCCCCCCCCACCACCCCCCCCCCCCACCCCCCCCCCCCCCCACCCCCCCCCCCCCCCACCCCCCCCCCCCCCCACCCCCCCCCACCACACCCCCCCCCCCCCCCTCCCCCCCCCCCCCCACCCCCCCCCCCCTCCACCCCCCCCCCCCCCCCCCCCCCCCCCCCCCCACCCCCCCCCCCCCCCCCCCCCCCCCCCCCCCCCCCCACTCTCTCTCTCTCTCTCTCTCTCTCTCTCTCTCTCTCTCTCTCTCTCACACACACACACACACACACACACACACACACACACACACACACACACACACACACACACTCGAGTTTTAGTGTATATGAGCACCCTTGGTGTAGTGGTTAACAGCAGCTGACTCTAAATTGGAGAACCAGATTTGATTTCCCACTCCTCCACAGGAAGCCTGCTGGGTGACCTTGGGCCAGTCACAGTTCTCTCCCAGAGGTTGACTGGATACTTGTCTGCTATTAAAGTACTAGAGAAACATGTATGGTAGCTTAGAGTGCACGCCTCTTTATTGCAAGCCTTGCAGGAAATCCCCAAAAATCAGCCTCCTGTCACAGGCACCCATGGCCCTCGGCTTTCTCCTACATTGTTTGAGTTCTTTTTCTCTTTGAGACATACGTTCATGCATACGGTACGCCCATTTGCCTTGCCCAGGCTACGGAAGGGAATGCATTTGCAACATGACGCCAGAGAAGCAAAAAGGTGCAGAAACTTCATCCCAGCGGCTTATAAAAGCTCCAATTAACGTCTAACAAGATGGGATGGTTCGACGGGGCACCAGCGGCGCGCTCGGCCCATCCGCGCGCAACAGACTGTCAGAAGCACATGTGGAGATGGCGTGGGGATGGGGAGCGGGGGCCAGGAGGGTGCGCGCCTGCACGCCAGGGAGAGAGGGGATCATGCGCCTGCCAGTGGCGAATCCCGCGCTCTGTGCATTGCAGCCGCTGGAACCCCACTCGCCAGCCGGGTCGGCGCACAGGCTCCAGCCCCCGAAGGAGCGACCTCTGCCTCGGGTCCAGCCTCTGCCCGCTGCTTCTCCGGCCCCAGGCTCACACGGCGGCAGACCCCTCTGGGCCACGATGGGCAGCTGCCGCCGGTCCCGCGCTCCGCTGCTGCTCCTCGCCGCGCTGGCCGTCTTCGCTCCTGCAGCCGCCGGTCCTGGACAACCGGACGACCCGACCCGCTCCTTCGCCTCCCGGGAGGAGAATCAGACCCATTTCGGGACACGCAGAAGCCGCATTTCGGGATCAGCCGCCGCTTTCTACCGCAGCAACAAGGTGGGTGAGTGAGCGGCAGCCGGGCTCGCCGAGGCGTTTGCTCTGAGCGAGCGACGCCGCTTCTTAGCGGAAGGAGAACTAGACAGGCTGACAGGCGCTCGTGTGAACTCGCGGCGAACTCGTGTTGAAAGGAAACCCGTCTTCCGTTGCTTGGGAACGGCCTTAATAACGGGCAGGATAGGAGCGGCAGCGTCCACACTGCCCTCCGCGCACAAGTGTCCGGATTGGCCTTCGGCACTCGACCGGGGCAGTGCAAGGCGTAGCAGTCGCCTTGGCACGACAGTGACACGGCTCTGGGGACAGTGGCCGCTTCGCTACTTTGGCGACCGGGGGAGAGAGAAAGAGAGAGTTCCAGATGGGTAGCCCTTTTGGTCGGGAGCAGCAACACAATCAAACAGGAGTTCAGGGTCATTTTGACGACGAAGAAAACGTTTTCCAGCATCAATGCTCATGACCTGGAGCTGCTCTGGCTCAAGAAGGCTTATCCTGGAATACACTGGGTGGTAATCTTCAGGGTGCCCCTGGAGCCCTGTTTTATTAAGTGGGCCAGCGAGCCAGGGAGCGCCAGGGCCTGATGGCAAATCTCAAGCATGGCGCTGAGCTGTGGTCAATCGGCTGTGAGATTATCTCACAATGTGCTTGAGGTTAGGCACTGCTTTATCATCACTTCTGTTGTTCCGGCACAGGGCCACAGCCTTCCAAACTAGTGCCAGGGAGCAGCACTGACAAAAATTCAGCCACAATGGCAGTAGGGCTAGGGCCGTGGTGGCAAACCTGTGGCACTCCAGATGTTCGTGGACTACAATTCCCATCAGCCCTTGCCAGCATGGTGGCAGGGGCTGATGGGAATGGTAGTCCATGAACATCTGGAGTGCCATAGGTTCACCATTACTGGGCTAGGGCTTCACTGGGTTGCATACCCCCCTCTTTTTTTGGTAAAGAGTTTCCCATAAGGAAGGGTTGGTCATCCGTGGTTTGGAATTTCAACCACCACAGTTGAGTGCTGATGTGAAAAACATTGTAGTGGACCAGTAGTGGGTTGAGCCAAATGCCACTTCAGTGGTTAAGGACTTCTCATTATGGTGGTAACCATATGATAAAAACTATGCCTAGGCAAAGAGTTTTTTAATTGAAATTTGGTGCCAAATGATTCCCCCGCTCCTTTAAAGTCACTGTGGGTTTGTTCTGTCTGTTTTGATGAAACCGAAACATCCTGATATAAAGAATTTTCATTCTGTTTTGTACGTAATTGTAATGGTTTTAAAAGAAGTTGTGTTTTAAATATTTCTGTTAGAATATTTGGCCAGGCATCAGTCCAAGCATCAACAAGTAAACAAACCGTAAAAAATAATTATCAGATGTTTTTGCCACACCTGTACATCTGCACCAGTACCTTTAACTTGTTTCCTGGTGTGCTTGTGGCAATTCAGATTTTTAATGGGATGTGATCTTTAATGGGATGTGATCTGTTGGAACTGCTGACCACTTTTTTTTGGCATACGTGTCTGACATCCAGTGAACGCAGGAAGTTAGATATCCTGAATTTTCAGAAGGTAGGCTCTGTGCATTTTGTTTAATCTTTAGGCTGCTTTTAGGCCTTGCTTATTCTGTGAATTGGAAGCATTCATAGAGCACCTCTGCACATTACTTTCTCTAGATCAGGGGTAGGGAACCTGCGGCTCTCCAGATGTTCGTGGACTACAATTCCCATCAGCCCTTGCCAGCATGGCCAATTGGCCATGCTGAAAGGGACTTGATGATAAGAATTATGATTCCTAAACAATCTGGAGACATTCCCCTGCTCTAGATATTTAATATGCATGCTGATTCTTTGAAAACAAACCTAGCTCTTAACCTTCTAGCCTATTCATTTTGGCATATAAAAATAAAAAGGATGCAGGGAAAACTGGTTCTGGTGGGTTTGGTCTGGTGGATCTTGTTCCTAACATTTCACCTACATCTGTGGCTGGCATCTTCAGAGGTGTATCACAGAGAGAAGTCTGTTACACACTGTGTTCAGACTTCTCTTATAACAGCCTTCTTGCTGTGATACACCTCTGAAGATGCCAGCCACAGATGCAGGTGAAACGTTAGGAAGAAGATCCACCAGACCATGGCCACATAGCCCGGAAAACCCGCCAGAATCAGTTGAATCCAGCCGTGAAAGCCTTCAACAATACATTGAGATTGATGCAGGGAAAGTTCAAACATTAAACTTATTAGAAGCAAAGATGGACAGGAGCAAGTTTTTTGTGCAGGGGTAAGCAATTCCTAGCATGTGTGCTGAGCAATTGCACCCCACACCATTTCATTCAGAACACCGGACCAGTTCTCCACCCAAGCCATTTCAGCAAGGCCGTGACTATAGCAATGCTGTGGGGGACAGAGCAAGGCAGAAAGTAGCGTTATGCCTTCTTTCCATCACAGCTTCACAGATACGTGCAGTTGCCATCTGGTTCCAAGGAAAGCCCCTGAGGTGCTGACAACACTCTTAAGATATGGCTTGCTCCTAGTGTGTTTGGTCAAATAGAACTTTCTCTCTCCCCCCCCCCACCCTTTTTGTTTGCCTGTACAGTAATATCTTCAAGAACACAATATTGTGAACACAATAAAAATTATATTTAAAAAAGAGTAGATACGTTTATTTTCAATTGATAGGCCAAAGAACTTGCCTACCCCTACTCTACTGCCCCAAATGGACTAAGTTGGAATAAAAGAGGAAATCTGTTCATGTTGGGGTTTTACAGTATTTGTTTTTCAAAATTTGTTTTTCAAACATCTTTAAAAAAAAACTATCATGTACAAGTATCTTTATATGCACAAAGGTTTACAGTCTCAGAAGAATTAGCTATGCATTACATTTTCCCTAGGTTTGTACAATTAGATTGTGTCTGGAGTTCCATTTTGGGGACTCGATTGCCAGGCACACACAGGCCTAAACTGGAGACTGTGGAACTTGAAAAGAGGCTTCTCTCCCCGCTCCCCGCCCAGAGCTGTTTTCCTAATGTGAAAAAATCCTGAGGGTGTGACTGTTTGCCACACTAGGGGGTTCCGTGTGTACTGATGGAGTATACCTATGTTTTCTCAATATGCCAACAGTGGTTGTTTCCCCACTTACCTGGGTGAGTGGTTGCTGCGCGCTACTCCCAGTGTGCGTCATTTCTGATGCGCACCTGGGCTTCCCCACGACCCCGCACTCTGCGTGGGGTCATCAAAAGGCGCCGTTTCAAAAGGTGCCAGAAATGTCGTGCGCTGAGGGGGCGCGACAGCGGCAGCATCGGGGCAGCTGCGTTGTCGCCGCCCCTGTAATGGGGAGTGCTGGGGGACCCCGCGCTACTTGGGGAGAGTAGCGCGCAGCAGCAGGTAAGTGGGGAAACGCTCAGTGATTTCCCAAATTGTTCCAGGTCAGGAAAATGTTGTGGGGGTGTGCTGAAATCCCTTCTCTTGTGTACCATGATGCCTATCTGAAACGGGCCTATGTGTGCTTGGGATTGAGAATTGAGCTCCCAACACAAACTCACAATAGTTGTCTAATCATGCAAATCCAGGGAGGAGCAGGGGAAAACATAACATGCATTTAACCATTTAGTTCAGCCAGAACCCAAAACTATGGTTTAATTAAACTAACAATGGTTGTTATGATAGACCAAATATAAGGGCTGCAAAATTATGGTCTGATGTTCATTTGTTAACTGTAATTCTGTGATTATGGACAAAGGGCTTAATGGCTACTCCTCGCTTGTTACGTCTGAACCAAGCCACAGACACTCTCTAAGTATTTCCTGTGGAGAAAACTACCTGTTACATGCAGGAATGTGTAGTGAAGGACCAATTCACTACACATGCCTGCATGTGGAATCTAGATTTTGAGAGAAGAGATTTGGGGAATAGGAAAGAGGCATGCTTAATAGTTTCCTCACCAATCAAGTTTTCTACTCTCTGCCCCCTACCTTGCTGTTTTTCTCATGGGATTTCATATACATGCGCTTGTATCTGAAAGCCCCTAAACCTCCTGGGGGATATTTGTTTGAAAAATGGCAAGGAAGGGGAGGGAGAATAAATAAACCTTCTATGCACTACTATACCCTGGGGCTTTTTTATTTTTCTAAAACAGTAATTTACCATTTTGGTAGTTGATACACATCTGTATATAACATGGAACGTATCACTTTTGTAACATAGGTAATAAAGGTTAAATTAAAATACAGAAAATATGGTTTAAGATGAGGAAAATATTCTTGAGAAGCAAATTATGATAAAAACACTCATAAAGCTGACTGTGGCTTCTAGAAGTTCAACAACCCTGGAATATAGAAAATAATTACTCAGGAGAATAAAACAAAGACAAATGTTCACCTAACACAGAATGAAATTCTTAGCTAAGACAGGAAAAAATAGCTGAAGTTGAATAGAAATATTTGAGAAGGAAGTTGTGATGAGGAGAAAACCCACAGAGCTGATTCTGGTCAGAAAAGATGAAATGTGATCAGCTTTCCTTCAGGACATGTAGAGGAAGATAAAATCACCCTTGAGTTAAATGCTAGAATATTCCAAAGCTGCTTCTGTTCCAGAACAGAAGAAGAACATTTCTGTTCCTCTTCCAGTCTGGTGTTCATAAATGCCATGAAGGCCAGGGGTATACCACCACGGAGACATATGGGGGCAAATGTCCCCAGGTGGAGGCCATTTAGATATGGAGGTGGAAAATCGCCCCCATTACTCTCTTCCTTCCCTCCCTGAGCGGCTTCCCCTCGCCCATGGTGGCAGTAACCTGGCCAGGAGAGGCTCCCTGCCTGGCCTCTGCCTGGCGCGACCCAGACACCTCTGGGTGCACTGTTGCTGCTGCTTCGGATACCCTCCCCACCGACACACTCACCTCCTTGGCCCTTCTGTCTTGGGCCAGGACCTCTCCCAGCCACAGCTTGTTTGCTGTCCTGCTCAGTGGCACCAGATGTTTGGCCCATGGCTGCTCTGACCTGCCAACCCCCGCGTGCACCAGAACTAGTGGCGGCAGCTGCTCTCAGGGCGGAGAACTGCTGCCTGCCCACCAACCCCAGCAGCAATCCCTCCCTGACCCCGGGCTCAGTGGAGGGGTCCTTCGGGGGGAGGGGGCGGTGGCTGGGAAGGACTGCTTGCCCACCTGGCAAAAGGACTCCTGGCAAGCGCAGAGGCCGCACATTTTCCACATGAGCTGCAGGCAGCCCCGCTGCCCTCCTGGGCCTCCTGCCTAAGCGCTGCCGCCACTGACTGGGAAAGGGAGGGAAGACCCCTCAGAAGGGACCCTCCTCCCTTGGGCAACGTCCCAGGATGTGTGCCCTCTCACCCTGGGAATCCCAAGAGAAGGGTCAAGCCATGGGGGGAGCACAATTCCACTGCTTGCCTCAGGCACTATTTATTGAAGATACACTCCTGATGAAGGCAGAAGAAGAAGAAGAGTTTGGATTTATATCCCCCCTTTCTCTCCTGTAGGAGACTCAAAGGGGCTCACAATCTTCTTTCCCTTCCTCCCTTACAACAAACACCCAGTGAGGTAGGTGGGACGAGAGAGCTCTGAAGGTGACTAGCCCAAGGTCACCCAGCTGGCATCTGTTGGAGTGCAGAAGCTAATCTGGTTCACCAGATCAGCCTCCACAGCTCAAGTGGCAGAGTGGGGAATTAAACTTGGTTCTCCGGATCAGAGTGCACCTGCTGTTAACCACTATACCCGCTGGCAGCAGAGAAGATAGCATACAGCAAATATAGCATTCTGTGTATGGGTTGGAGAAAAATTTTGTTGCTTCCATAACTTAAGCATAGTGAAATGTCATCCAGGCTAGTGTGTCCTGTTGGTGGAGCATACACTGCTATACCAGCAGAGTTTCATTGTTCCTCCTGTCCTGCCTGTTTCTACATGTTTAAACACAGGATGCGTGGCGTTTGTCCGGGTGTTATATTGTGGTGCTTAAAGAAGAAGGCCTTAAATTTCAAACAGCACGAACTGTCAAGCGTCTGCAAGCCCGAGCAGCCAAGTATGGCTACTTAACCAAAATCCTACATATCTTTGAGGAGTTATTCCATGGCTTTGTTGTGAAGATGAGCAGTGATCTGCTTCACATGGTAAGTTACTTTTTCCACTAATGTAGCATTTATTATTTTTTCAGATGTCTAGGCTTCCTCTCAGTCAAAGCTTGAATAGCAAAACATATTGCATAAAATGCAAGAAAACAATAATAAACAAAGCAAAGAGTTAGCATCTTGGGAGAAAGATAAATCAATTAAGCTACAGCACTGACAGTTACTCCAGATTACCAAATTCAAGCCACAGATAAGAATTATGTACACACTTAGCTCATAGGTCTTATGGTTCCATATTTACTTCTTCAGATTGTAAACTTGTTCCTTGCTGGTACCATTTCAGACTGCAAGGGGCGGGGGGCAGGAGAAGGAATGACTGAATACTACTCCTTACATAAAAATTATTATTACGCAGGAAATTAGATATGAGGACATATCTCTCTATGAGGATGCAATTTTTTTTCAGGAAGAAAAACTCAGTCATTTGAGGTGCCACCTACTGTGTGAAATGGTAAAGCCCAGATAGAATTTTACCTCAGTAGTGAGAGCTAGGCCTAACACAGTGTTAACAGATCACAACATTTATGCAAAGAAAGACATGATGGTTAAATTAAGGATTCCCAGCTTGTAACATTCCTATTCAATTCAGAGCAAATTCACTGAATCAATCCAGTTACCACATTTGACACCCTTTCAGGAGTTTCTATATAGTTAAATAGTCTGTTGCAGTAAAAAAAGCCCAACATTTTTTAAACACAAGCTTTTGTGGGACAGAGCTCACATCATCAGATGCACCTGTGGGCTCTAGCACATGAAAACTTATGCTGAATAATTGTAATTGTCTAATCTGTAGGTTGGGCCTGTTGATTTCCCAGAATTACTACTAATCTGCAAATTACGAGATGAGTTCCCTAGAGAAAATTGCTGCTTTGGAGGGTGGACTCTGGATTAAACCCCCCAGAGGTTCCTCCCCTACCCCAAACCCCACCCTCCCCAGTTTCACCCCAAATCTCCTAGAGTTTCCTAGATCCTGATCATCAGGCTTCTTTTTGCTGTACATGATCTTATAATTGAGTAAACATCCTTGGTTTAATATAACAGCACTGTTATAACTAGGGCGATTAAAACGTTATATGTGTGGATCCCTCTCCCACAGGACACATAAGGCATGCTTATGGGTAAAATCTGCATTTTATTTTGCAAGAGCAATTGTGAATGTGAAACAGATGGTGATAGTTATTCTAGTAATAAATATACAGCAGATTTCAACTTGTGTTGAAGAAAATTTTCATATTTTGCTACACAAAAGATGGTCTCAGGAAAGTCATTTTTTGCAAAAGATCTTCTCTGGGGGAAAAATACACTCATAGGCAACTCCGCAAATTGCTGGAGTTTTGATAGAAAATACAGGAACTTCCTGTCCCAGTAGTACAGACTTGAGTAGTTGACTGGAAAATAATTGTATAGTAATCTCTGCCCTGAAAGCTAATTGTATAGCAGTCTTCAAAACATCTTATTTAGAAACAAGGTCCACTGAATGCAGTTATCTGCAATACTGGAAGATGACCGCCTATATAAATTCACACTAACATACAAATATGCTATATTTAAAAGCTCATTTAAATATGTACAGTCAGCAAACCATCAAAATGACAACTGGCTTTTATCATGTCGGCCTGTCTTCTGATTCATTAAAGGAAGTTATTGAACAATCAGCCTAACCATGACAGGCAGGAGTGAATAAAATGTATGCAAAGATTAACTAGGCCACAAAATGCCTTCAGATTATAGAAACACATTCTAGACACATCCCATTTTGGAGAAGGGGAATGTCAGCCCCTACTGTGGTCAGAGATATTAGTGCAGATGCACCAGAGAATTTTTAAACAGAAATGCTAATACTGGTTATGAACATTTTCCTTCATTGGGAATTAGTGTCAAGAAGTGGTATAATACTTGTGCAATTCCCTTACCATTTGTGCTATAACACTTCCTTATTTGTCATAGAAGTTGTAGCTAAATTAGGGCTTGGTCAAATATCCATTTTTAGGACAAGGTAACAACACAGAAAAATACTATTTCTAGTCATGTAATGCATTTATGAAATCAGAATCTGGGTCCAGAGTCTGGATGAAAGGATTTCCAGTTGCAGGGCTAGAGGTAACAGTTGCCTCAAAAGTAGACTGCACTGAGCTGGCTGAGCTGATGTTTTGACATGGAGTTGCGTCATTCATTACTTTATTTAAGTAGATTTATATTGTACATGCTCATTATATTAGTTCTAAAGCATGCATGATATGATTGTGTGTCATGGGTACTTGCAGTCATATCCATATGGCATTCCCATATCAGTAAATGTTTTCCTGGCGGAGGGTCTAAAATAGCCCTGGACCTCGAAGTGCTCCTAATATATCACTAATATTATCACTGTGCTAAAAACAATGATTGTGTTATGTGGTTGTACAACTAGGCATCTTTCAGACAGTAAGCCTTCCTCCTCTTGTTTCCTTTGCGCAGGCTTTGAGACTTCCACATGTGCAGTATGTAGAAGAAGACTCCTATGTATTTGCTCAAAGTGTTCCCTGGAACCTTGGCCGAATTATCCCAATGCAATACAAATCAAATGAGTACAATCCTCCCAGTAAGCATACTTTCCTTCCAAAATTATCCCATTAGTACACTAGGGGTGAAAGATTTTTTGAGCCAGGAACAAAATCTCATGCAAATATACTTGCAGAAAGCAGTTATTCACCTTTTTGCCTTGTGAAGAAATAGAGTTTTACCAGCAACAATAAGATATCAAGAGCTGAAAAACAGTAGATGTGAAAGCTTGAGTCAAGAGGAATCTCAATAAGTTTTGAGTTTACAGTGTTTTCTTCTGTGGGAATAGCTCAGTAGTTGAACAAGAAGCAGCAGCGTTCTGGTCTGATTTGCTGCTTATCAACAAACTGCTGTATCCAAGAATAGCTAGTAAAAAACATTCACCACTCCCCCACAGAAGCATTTTGTTTCTTTAACAGATGCACAAAACGTTGGCATTCTACACAAACAACTTTTTCCATTGTAGAGATACAGAGATGAGAACAGTGACATAGGAATGCCGCTGAAATAGGGACATACTAGTTGTAAGATACCCCCCCTTCCTTACCTGCAGGGAGACAAGAAGAGAGGTCAATTAGATGAAATTCAGCTACACCTTCCCTCCCCTTATTTTTCATTTTAAATGCTGTCACTCTAATCTCTGTGAACCACATTAAGCCCTGATTGGTTTGTGCTTACTGGGAGAGGGCAAGGAGGGAGAGGTGCCTGAGAGCAAGCCTTTGGGAGGAACCAACACCTCTTAGAATTGTTGATGGCCATAACCTTGAGAGAGAAGTGGGGGAGTGGAGGAAGAGGAGCTTTGTTGGGAGTGGCGTGGCAGGAGACCTGGGTTGACGGTGTAATGTCCTCTTTCCCTGAGGTGCAGAAAAGGGTTAGTAAAAGGGTGCTTGTAAGGCTTGTCTCACCACCCAGGCTTAATGCTGAGTTTAGAATGTATTAATGATATGAAAGGTTGCCATTATTTCTTTGAATGGAGAAAAAAGAGGAATTATAGTGTGTGCCAAATCTAGTAATCCTGTAAAGGGGTGTGGGGCCCCCCGCTTTTTAGTAAAAGTATTCTGATTACAAACATATTTCAAATTATTTACTTTCTATTCAAAGAAGAAATAGAATCACAACTTAGAATTCAACATAATCTTAGCATGCGCTCATGGATGAAGTTCAATATTCCTTTTTATTCATACCTGGTAGTTTGCTTGTAAAACTGGACCAGTTTCCTTTGTATGTTGCTCATTCAAGCTAAACATCCTCATCTCTTGGCAACAACTGAATAAGACCCACGTGTGCACTTTCTCTTGGCATTACTGACAGAATGTCTTTCTGCAGATAAGGGTGACCTGGTTAAGGTGTATTTGCTAGATACTGGTGTTCAGAGCAACCACCGGGAAATCAAGGGGAGGCTGATTGTGACTGACTTTGAGAATGTCCCAGAGGAAGATGGCACTCGTTTTCACCAGCGGGTATGTGGGGCTGCAAGTTCTGTTTCATTGTTCACAAATGTTGATGCCTTTGGTTAATCTGTCCCTATTCTATAGTTAATACTGTTGGAATTGTGTGTTAGAATGGTATACAAATACTTTTGGGCCAGGTCCTTCAGACAGATTTGTTTGAAGAAGCTTCAGTTTATGCCACATCACACCAATGTTTTTATGTTTCTCCAGGTACATTTATGTATTTATGTTTCTTCAGGGACATAATTATGTTTTTATGTTTCTTCAGGGACATTCCTTCAGTGGAATTATGCTAATGAAGCTGGGTGCACGTGCCCAGTGGCTTTTTAAAAGAAGTTTCTGATGCTCAGTATTGTGTTACTTTTATGAATCCTTATTTATCCATTAAAATTTATCCACTAAAATTATCCACAGGCTTGGCATTCTCTCACCCAAAATGTCGGAATCCTCGTTCTTTCTTCCAGTCAGCGTTGTCATCTGTACCATAACTTCCTGGCCTACTGTCTGCTTCAGTAATATACGGAAAGACCTCTGAGAGACATAGTGTGAAGTAGCCACATTGCACATCAATATACCAAAGGTTCTGTGCTGTGGTAGTACCAACTTGAATAAAATGAAACAATCACTGTGGAAATTCATGCATGTGCCTTTTCCCCTGGTGTCTACCTCCACAGGAGCTGGTGAATTACTAAGCTGGTATCCATGGGTTCTTCTGGCAGTTATTGTGGAATCTTTTTTTTTTCAGTATCATAATGCCAGAATAGGGTTGCTGTTAGTGGTGTGATGTGGCATAAACGTCCACACCAAGGCCACAGCTGGCCCAGCCATTATCATCGCCCGACTCCTTGGCTGGAAATATGGTAGCCCAAGAAGTCGAGCTTGGACTTGTGAAATTTGCATTTAGACAACTTTGCATACAATTCATTGCTTTTTAAACATTTCAACACCTCTCTGACTAAGCGTATATGTTCTTGCTCATTTACAGAATAAATTAACACATCATCAAGGTAAATCACCACCCCCTTATACAACAAATCACGCATAATTTCATTTATCAGTTTCATGAAAACCCCTGGTTCTCCACTAAGCCTGAAGGGCATGACAAGATACTCAAATTGTCCTAAAACTGTGTTAAAAGCCATGAGGTGCTCTTGGCCCTCTGCAACCTGGACCCTGAAGTAAGCTTCCCTAAGGTCCAGTTTTGTGAAAATCTTTCCCTTGAACAAACTACTTAGCAGATCTTTGATGAGAGGCAAGGGGTACTTGTTGCAAAGGGAAACCGCATTCAAGCCTCAATAGTCAGTACAGAATCTAAGGGAGCCGTCCTTCTTCCTGAAGAGGACCAGGGATCCCATGTGGGAAGCTGTTGATCGGATGAAGCCCTGCTCTAAGTTGTTGTCCAGGAATTCCCACAGGGCAGTCACCTCCTTGGGGCTCATGGAGTAGACTTTGCCCTTGGGTAACTTGGTCCCCAGGATGAGTTCAATTCTGCAGTCAGTTTGTCTATGAGGGGGTAATTTGTCATACTCTCTTTCCTCAAACATCTTACTCAAGTCTCGGTACGCCTTCAGGATTACCGGAGACTGCTCCCCTTGGGCTGCCAAGGGTTTGAGGGTGTGAATAAACTCAGAGGGCCCCGGCTTGAGGTGATCCCCACAAGGGAGCTCCGTAAAGCAGATCACCCTGTCCTTCCAGCGGATCTCTGGGTTATGCCTGGAGAGCCAAGACATTTCCAGGATCACTGGGTAGTGGCCCAGCTTGGCTGCAATGAACTAACTCCTTTCCCAGTGGGGACCACACTTGACTAAAACAGTTTCAGTTTTGTGGGTTGACTGGAACCCATCCCTGGGGCTCCTGTTCATCTGCTCAAATTTCATGGGACTTCTGAGTCTTTTGAGTCTGAACCCTTGTCCTTCTGCTACTGTGGAGTCCATCTCTGGCTCTCTGGCCTCTGGCATATACCTGTAAATTACAGTATGGTTCAACCCATAATCCCCCCACCCTCACATTACCATAACATCAGCATTATAAAGGATAGTGGGTTAACAGACGGTTCACTCCTTCGGAGGAAGGCAGATAAGAGTGAACGTTTAAGCTCTATTGACTAGTTACATGCAAGCAGGGGGAGGCCTCCTTTGCCTCTGGCGATAATGGCTGGGCCAGCTGTGGCCTTGGTGCAGACGTGCAAGCTGCCAGGCCGAGAATGGCGCAGGTCTGACAGTAGGGTGTAATAGATAACAGCAGACAGGAGTGCTCAGATTGTTGTTCAAGCTTCTCCCTTCGATTGTTCATCAAAGGATTTTATTATTAATAAGTGTGGTCTTAAATGTTTGGAACTGCTCTCATCAACTAATTTATATGTTTTACTCAGGACCAATTTCGATTAACTAAAGGTACTTTTACTTATCTGTCAATCTATTGGGCTAGTACAATTGATCACATTGCTATATCACCTGCCTTAATGCACATAGAGGTTAGGTCTGAGATTATTGATTGCTCTCTAAGTGATCACTGTCCACTGAGATTAATACTTAACACCAATACTGATATCTTACTGAAACCAGTCCAGGACTTTGCAGAAGATACAATATCCAACCTTAGGAGACTTAAATGGTCGGACCAATTACATAATAATTTATTGCAAATCTTTACAGACTCAGAATTGGGGTCTCAGAGGTTAGCTCTACTTCAACTTGACATAAAATCTTTCAAAACCATAATTAACTACCTCAAACCTATGTTTATTAACAACTGACCCATAAAATCCATATCTTATACAAATAATGGATGGTACAACTGTGAATGTTGAGAATGTAAAAAAGAGAAATAACCACGACCATGAAACATGATAATGATGGTATACTGATGTCTCCATCTTTTAAAACTCATGCCAAGGAATAAAACCTTAATCAACAGGAAAAAAATCTGACCATTCTAAATCTTTACAAAAAAATTAGAATGAGCAGAATTAGAATCAGAATTAGAAAAATAATTAGAATACTTGAGAATCACATACCTTGCCACAGAAATAAATATTATTTTATATCTATCATTTGTACTCCACTTCTACCATTTACCAGTGAAGTAAAATATACCAGAAAAAAATCCCTTTCTAAGGCCCTTTCTGCACGGGCCAAAAACAACGGCCTGGGGGCGGTAAAAACACTGTCCCCAGGCCGCCGTTCGCACAGGCAGCGCCGACCTGACTCCGCTCCCCCTCCCCTAGGGCGGCATCAGGCCGCCCTAAACAACAACCCTTTAAAGGGTTGTTGTTGAGGGGAAAGCGTCTTCCTGGCGGCGCAGTGCGAACCGCTACGCCGGGAACACGCTGTTTCCCCTTCCCTTTCCCATGTACCTCTCGTGTCGCCATCCTGCTGGCCTCCTAAGTCCCTCCCTCGCTGTCCTCCGACCCCTGGAGGTCGGAGGGCAGCGTGGGCGGGGCTGAGGAGGCCAGCAGGACGGGCACACGAGAGGTACATGGGAAAGGGAAGGGGGGAAGAGGCGGCTCCATGTGGAGCCGCCTGCCGCCTGCCGGCCTCTCCAGAGGCCATCCGCATGCCTGCATGCGAACGGCCTCCGCCTCCACGCCGGCGGAATTCCTGCCGGCGTGGAGGCGCCCTTACGGCCGTGCGGAAACTGCCTAACACGAAGTGTGAGATAAAATTAAGATGAGAGAAGCTATGTGAAGTGGCCCTGTGGTCCCAGATAGTAACATATTCTTTGGTGAAGAGCAATGGCCTTGAGTAGTCTTGGCAAAGCCAGTTTGAAACACTGGAATAACTTTTATGCCACACAGTCTCCTCTTGAGCCTTCTTATCCCAGTGGATTTTTTTCTTTGTTTCAGTCTCAGAAGGCAGCTTTTTGTAAACACATTCTTGTGCCTTTATTAAACAGCTGGAAATGACAGAATGTATGTTACAGTGACATGCCTAGTAGGCTGTTGGGCCTCAGGGCTGTTTGCAATTTAGAGGTAACCGCCAACACATTTCCTTGTTAAATGATTATATGCATCCTGAAGGATTCTGTAAAATATGGATCTGTACAGAAAAAATGTGCAGCTTAAGGGATAAGGCATTAATTATGCAGAAATAGCACATCAAATTAGTTAACAGGATATCCTGAAGGAAAGTAGTCCCAGATGACTGAACAATTTTTATTTTTCATTATTAACAGAAATACAAAAATAGTGACAATCATAGCTAAAGTTGTAGAAAGGATGTAAGGGGAATTTTGCTGCTTGTTTCACCATTCACAGTCTCTGGAAAAAATGAAATGCGCTTCTGTGAATTTGTGTCATGTGACTTAAACCATTCGTCTTGAAGCGTAACTCTCAGGTAAAGCATGTTTTTTTGTACTTCAGCAAGGTCTGTGGATCTTATTTCACTTCTCCTTCAACGGAAACAACACAGAGTCCTCTCTGACACTCATCAGATCTTCCGATTTGGATGCTAGTTTCAGAAACTGAAATTAGAGGTGTAATTGCTTCTCTGGCACCTGGAAAATCACCCAGGGAAGATATGATCCTCCCTGAATTATATAAAGCCTTTCTAAACTGGTGGTCTCCTGTGTTAGCTAAAGTCTTTACACAGATTAATGAAACAGATGTACTAACCCCAGTTGGAAACTAAGTATCATTGTCCCCATCCATAAGAAAGGTGACAAAATAGATCCACAGAATTACAGGTCAGTAAGCCTGTTGGATATTACAGCAAAGCTATATAGCTTTGTTTAGATGATAGAGAATCATATTTTATACCCACATCGAGCAAGATTCAGAAAGGAATTTTTTACAGTCGATCACTGATATATTCTGCACTATCTCACCTTTTCAGGCATAAATGACCATACAAAAATGTTATTTGTAGCATTTATAGACTTGACCACTGCATTTGACTTTCTTGGTAGAGGCCATCTTTGGTCAAAACTAGAAGAAAAAGACATTGATAAACAGCTACCCTCTCTGCTGAGTTGTATTTGGATATCCATGCTGAAATCAGGGGGAAAATATTTGGCTCCTTAACTAATAAAATTCCAATTTTAAGGGAATGAAGCAGGGATGCATATTGGCCTCCTTGCTATTTAATTTGTTTATAAATGATATTGTTGAGACACTTTCAGGTCCACAATTTGTTACACCTTTACTTGACCATCAAAAAGTTTTGATTCTGTTATATGCAGACAACATTCCCCTAATCTCTCTTACAAAATTGGTTTGAAAAGGCTGTTGCAGGAGCTGGGTTTACACTGTCAGGAAGAAGCTCTCAACATCAATTATGAGAAGACTAAAGTAATGGTCTTCAGGAAAAGGGCAAAAATTTAATCTTGGGGTATACTTGGGAACCCAGTTCAGCAGTGCGGCTCTTTTAAATAGCTTGGAGTTACATTTAACTCCAAGGAGTTAAAATGTTGCTTGTTAAATACCTTGGAGTTACCTTAAACTGGAATGTGCATTGGTGGGGTCTATTCTGTGTTTTTTTTTCTATATAAAGACCCTGTCTTAAAATTATATGTCATCCCTTACTTCCTATATGGAAAGAAGTGTAGGATGGAAAGAGGACATTTCAACTAAAGAAGTTATTCAAAACTATTTTTAAGGCATGTTCTAGTCTTCTTCAAGGGGACTCGGGCTGCCCTGATAAGAGCAGAAACTGGCCTCCCCTCTCTTAGGGTACGTGCCCAGCTGTTCTAAAATTATGGGGAAAAACAGAACAGTTTGACAAAATAATTTAGAAGCCAATAATTTAATCTTATGCAATCAAAATCCAACATGCCTTAATTTCCTCAATAATGTACTATCCCAATACTCAATCCCAGACAACCTTCTAGGGTTATCGTTTAGCTTATCAAGTCTCGGGAAACTCTTCAGAGGATCACCGTGCATAAGCTTTGACGTTTGATGGATAAATCGTAACTGAATCCCAAAATTGTTTACTTCTCCATGGTTTAAATTATTCAGAAATGACCATCTTAATGCTCCCTATCTAGTCAATATCTCAAGTCAAAACCTTGAAGTGGTCTTAATGTCTTCATGCTTTCAAACAATGCCAACTGCTATATTGGCTGGACTCTATAATCAAATGCCAAAAGAACAACACTTCTTCTCTGTAGATCTCTAACACTGGAGGACTTACCCAGTTTTATATTTGACTGTCTGCTGTATGTGGAACCCAGGGCTAAATACTCCGATGAGTACGTTTCTCACAAAATGTCTTTATATGCTTTGGCAGCAAAGAGAGCACTCTTTTACATTTTTGATGGGAAGCAGGACCTATAATCTGTTAAACAAGTTAAGTTACTTTTTATCTGTAATGGTGGTAAGTACTAAAATCTGGCCCCTTCCGCACATGCAAAATAATGCGTTTTCAAACCACTTTCACAACTGTTAGCAAGTGGATTTTGCTATTCCGTACAGCTTCAAAGAGCACTGAAAGCAGTTTGAAAGTGCATTATTCTGCGTGTGCGGAATGAGCCTCTGAGATGAAGAGAATCCTAGCATCTGTTTCAGTTTAGAAAATGAACATACTGTGTCTCCAGAGATCTGCTTGAGGTAGATCTATGGCGCCTTCTCTGCATGGCACAATCTGGATTCCTGCTGAAAGCTGTTAGGAGTTGTCTAAGTCTGGTGACTTCTGTTTTGATCCTACCAAATATTTTATGTATAACCAGGCACCTGTATATACAAGAGTAAGAGAATGTGAATGTGTAGTCAGCTTTTATAACATTAAAATGAAGAAAGTGGGATCTTTATCAGTAGAAAGGGTGAATTGTGGGGCCCTTGAACAACATTCAGAGATAAAATCTAGGTGGCATTGGTAGATTCAAGTAAAGAAACTGCTTGTGTGTGTTCTTTATAATAAGAGTATCTGTTCTTCTGATTGTAGCAGAATTTAATCCATTCTATAGTATTTTGCAGTGTAGAAAGTACATACCTCATTTATTTCACATTTGGTTTGCTTAACTTGTATTTTGCACACCCATATAAGTTAATGGAGCCAATCATTCCTTTTTACATGGACAACATGAAGAAGTAATAAGAGGTAGACATAGTGGCTTATGATTTAGTGCAAGTGGCAAATCAGTAGAGCCTGTTTGCACATGGTTATAGGCCTTTACAAAACATTATAAACTAATTTGACATGTGGCAAACAGTGAGAAATACTATTTTGCTTCCTAACAGGCTAGTTCTTGTATCAGCCACGGGACTCACTTAGCTGGAGTTGTAAGTGGAAGAGATGCTGGTGTGGCCAAAGGAGCCAGGGTTCATAGCCTCCGAGTGCTGAACTGCCAGGGGAAGGGGACTGTGAGAGGCTCTCTGATAGGTGAGTAGCCACAGCAATTCCATTGCTGAGCTAAACTATAAAATACAAGATGTAAAGCACCAGCAATGCTACTGGAAAAAAAAAATCTGCCAAGGACATTTATTACCTGCAATGAAATTAGATTAACTCCAGTTGTCATAAATGCAGATCCTGATTTTGCAGATACTATTGTATTGATGAGATATCCTGGTTGGTTCTCTCTTAAACAAGGAATGAATTTCTGTTTATTCTTTATCATATATCAGGCTTGCTCTGTTGTTGGTTTGCCTTTATACAACAGGTCTAGAGTTTATTAAAAGGAACTTGGCTGCCCAGCCCTACAGTCCTTTGATTGTGTTGCTTCCCTTGGCTGGGGGCTACAGTCACATCTTGAATGCAGCTTGTCGCCTGATGGTGCAGATGGGGGTGGTCATGATTGCTGCAGCAGGCAACTACAAAGAGGATGCTTGCCTATATTCACCAGCATCAGAACCAGAGGTATGTAGAGTGGTAAATGTTTCTCAGCTTGATCTGTGGCTTTCAGATTGTGGATCTCCAGGCCATGGTCTTGAACTCACCAGGTGGGACCATCAAGTGAATTACAGAGCTCCTCTTGCTGGGTGGTGAACCCCTACAGAACTGTAACTTTTTGCTACTCCCTTGGGAAAATATGTAGCACAGAATGCAAGTATGCCATGCCTTCAATCTAAAGGGGTTTCTTGGTACCCCCTTCTCTGCTCCAGGAATTCTTTGGTGAATATTAGTGCTGGGGCAATGGAGGCCAGGTGTGAGTGAGAGTTAACTAAAAGGACTGGCTTGGCTTCGAGGTTTCCACAGCACTTGTACTTACCAGAAGACTCTTGGAGTGGAGCCAACTTTAAAGGAGGCAGCAGTAAGCAAGGTTGCTGCAGCCAAGACAGGGTGGGGCTCTGCCTGCGCCTCCCCAAGGAGCACTTGGGGTTCAAGCTCCTCCTTACTATGCCTATACATTTCATGGAATTAAACAGTGGAATGGACCATAGTTGCTACTGTGTTTTAAATTTTCAGCTCCAGGAACTGAAGCCTGATTGATGGAAATAGATTCAGTGCCCACAGGAGATTGAGAAATCAGTACCCTAAAACTGCCTTTGTATTTTCAAAGCTATGTAATCCTTTCTGTGATTTTTTTTGTTATGTCTAAAATGAGGAGAGTGATAATCTGTTGCATAAGTAAAAATACAGAGTAATTTAATGTCCTCATGGCTAAAAAGTGTGTTTGAAGGTAAATATTAATTCTCAGACCACAAACAACATGCATGCAGCTGACTGCCAACCTCTGTGCAACCTTTATCCAGTCTGCCCTAACCTGGTGGACTCTGGATCATCTACCGCCAAGATCATAGACCACAACTCCACAACCTCAGAGCCTTTGCCGGATCTATCACCAACGGACTGCTCTAAACCCCTGTGTCTTCCAACGTCCACTTACCCTGTCCCGTCCACCCATATCATTCCTTCTCTCTCGTTAGAAAATGATCCCCATCAAACTCCATCTACTCACTGGGACTTCAAATTAGACCTTAGGTCTGCAAATGTTCTGAGCAGTGACAACCTTTCCAAAACCCCTGGGAAATCATGGTTCAAGGAACTTGAAGAACTGAGACTGACACAATTTCAAACAACAGATTTGCACTTTACTACACCCACAGCAATGGATGTTATGTCCTCACAGGTGTCAGATTGCCCCACAAGCACTAATGGACCCTTTGGCACCTCTACCCAAGTTCCGATTGAATTACATTTTCCCAGCAGCTCCTTGGATGATCCACCCCAGCCAAGCACTTCCGAAGATACTTCAACTGACTGTCCCTCTACAGCTCCAGAAATACATACTACATCGCCTATCCAGTCCAGGGTGCAGGGAAATGGATGTGTTCTACACGGCTCCCTTGAAATTTCAACCATGGACCATACCCAGTGACGTCAGGCTTCAACAAAACTCTCCATCCTATCATGGAACATCACAGGATGGGGAAATAAATCTCCAAACTCATATTTCAGTGACTTTCTTACGAAAGCTGATATAATCCTTCTACAGGAAACCTGGTCTATTCAAGCCATCCACATGAAGGGTTATGAATCCTACTGCCTACCAGCATCCAAAATATGTAGGGCTGGTCGCCCTTCCGGTGGTCTCTGCACACTGGTATCTACCGCACTTAGTGCCAGTGCACTCCGGTCCCTCCCCCAAGTAGCCCAGGCCATTACGATCCACTGGGAGACCAACCCACTGATTTTTGTCAATGTCTACATTCCTCCTGGTTTGCTAAAGAATCCCCTAGACAACATATGGGATAAACTATCCATTTTCCTTGAAGGTCTTGAGTCTGATTATCCCTCAAGTGAAATCCTACTGTTCGGAGATTTCAACGCCAGAGTGGGCACTGACCTACTAACTCTTCTAGCACACGAGGGGCTTGACGATGCCTACACCACCTCCCTCCTACTTCCCGCTGCTCGCAAGTCAAAGGACTCTTGCAAAGAATTCTCTGGGTTATCAAGAGAAAGCTTGGGAAATCCATATTCAGGGGCAAAAGAATGGAATATGTGTTTGTTTCAGGGGTGGAACGAGGGGAAACTGCACCCAGGGAACGTGCGTGCCCTGCACCCCTGCTGCAGTGCCATCCGCCCCGCCCTGCCCTGGAATGCCCCCGCCATGTCCCACCACATCCCCGCTGCAGCGCGAGCCCAGGGTGTCGTGCCCCCCGCCCTGTTGGTGCTATGCCACTGGTTTGTTTCAAACTTTATACATTGGATTTTCCATCAAGCCCCCATGCTTTGCTTGTGTTATTCAATTTAAAATTAGAGGCAGTCTGTTATTATTCTTTATGGGGCACAGGCTATGATAGCTTCTTTGTCTTTACAGATTATCACTGTTGGAGCCACCAATGCCCAGGACCAGCCTGCTTCCATGGGAACATTGGGAACAAACTTCGGCCGTTGTGTAGATGTATTTGCACCAGGAGATGATATAATTGGTGCCTCCAGTGACTGCAATACCTGCTTCACATCACAGAGTGGAACATCCCAAGCAGCTGCACATGTAGCAGGTAATATTTTATAAAACAATGTTAAAGAGTTCAGCTGTTTATATATTTTCCTGAAAAAAGTTTCTAGTGGGATGTGCCTCATTGAATAATATTTTTCCTTCTCAACAGAATTAACCCCTCAAATTTATAAAAATCAGATGTTGTCTGAACAGTTAACTAAACTCTCTCACATAAAAGAACCAATAATTTCAGAATGTACTCCATTTCAGATTTGTCAGCACTTCTGCATTTTCACACATCACTTGTAGTTCTTTTGAACAAGATGTCTACCATGTGGAGGCTACTGGATGTTGGTAATTCTCTTTGGTAAGAGATATTTTTGCATTACAAGTAGAATGCACTGAGGCAAAGCTCAGTAGAGCTTACCCAGAAATGCATGTGTGTCCCGGCAACAAAGAAAACGTGGAGCCAATTCGTAGTTTCTAACTAATAAAAACAGTCTTTATTAGTGTATTCTGGATAGAAAAGTGTAGCGATAGGTTCTCTATTCTAATTTATCTAGCTGGATGGTGAGAGATGCTGTCTGCATCTCCCTGCACACATGGTGTGAAATGGAAGGTGTGTGCAGGAATGATGGAGAGAGGAGGAGAAGCAGGAAGGACGGAAGCTCCCTGAGAGTAGCAATCTACACATCAAAAAAATAGAGCAGTACAGAAACTTGATCCTCCTTGATCTGAGATTGCAAATGCCTTAGCAGACCAGGTGCTCAGGAGCAGCAGCAGTAGCAGGCCATTGCTTTCACATCCTGCACGTGAGCTCCCAAAGGCACCTGGTGGGCCACTGCGAGTAGCAGAGTGCTGGACTAGATGGACTCTGGTCTGATCCAGCAGGCTCTTTCTTATGTTCTAAAGGTGCCCAGTGTCTTAATCCCCTCTAGCTGTCTAACTCACTGATAAGTCCTCCTCTGTTATTGAGGCAGGAAATAGCATAAAGTCCTTCACTTCCAACCGCGATGGATTTGCTTCACATGGGGAGCTGTTTAGAGGATCCGGTTGTGTGAAAACCTTCCATTATGTGGATTGACCTCTGAGGAGAATGGTTTTTGATCCCATAGCTACAACCCAATATGATGAGTATGGGATTTTATAGTCTACCTCTGCTATCTTCAAAATACTTTAGTGTATGCCCCCCCATTTACTCAGTGCAGTTTGCTTCATTTGTGGAACTTTTGCCTCCAGTGATGTGAATGGGGCATCTCTTGGGTGAGTAAAGCCCCCATACCTCTGCATGCATTTCAGAGTTCACGTCTGTGTATGTAAAGTGCCATCAAGTCACAGCTGACTTATGGCAACCCAGTAAAATCTCCTGGCAAGGGGCTGATTGAGGTCGTTTGCCATTGCCTGCATAGTGACCCTGCTATTCCTTGGTGGTCTCCCATCTGAGTACTAGCTAGGACCAACTCTGCTTAGTTTCTAAAATCTGATGTCTGAAATCAGGCTAGCTTGGGCCATCTAGGTCAGGGCTCAGAGGTCCTATGCCAACAGCACAAGAGTAAAGCGAAGCAGTATCTTTTATAGGGCAACTGAGTTGCCCTGAAAATATTGCTAGTCCAATCTTCTATGATGCTAAGAATTTCAGTGTCCGCAGGTGACAACTTGTTTATTTAGTTACTTGAAATACCCACCTATATCAGTTTGAATAGCCCTGACTAGCCTAATCTTGTCAGTTCTTGGAAGCTAAGCAGGTAAGCCATAGCTAATGTTTGGATGGGAGACCAGAAGAAAATTGTACAATCCTGGGGTTGCCATGAATTGGTTGCAACTTGACAGCACAGTCGTTATCCACCTCTAGCTTGCCTTTCTTCTGAAATGGGATCCAGAGCAGCTTAGAAAAAAAATAAACAGCAGATCATAATAAAACTGCACATCAGAAGAATGACTTCTAACAATAATAGGTAGACCACAAAGCTTAGATAAAAGCTGGACATGGGAACCACACTGTACACTCACAACTTGTTTGCTCCGAAAAGCCTTCTTAGCTCCATTTTTCAGAGTTTCCTGAAGTCCATGGGTACCTTTCTAACAAATTCAGGAACCAATTCCATACTAGAGGCTATCACAAAAAAAGCCTGTGATCAGAGTGAGACGTCAGCTCCCTACATGATGGAATGGTCAAGACCAGGGGTAGGGAACCTGCGGCTCTCCAGATGTTCAGGAACTACAATTCCCATCAGCCCCTACCAGCATGGCCAATTGGCCATGCTGACAGAGGCTGATGGGAATTGTAGTTCCTGAACATCTGGAGAGCCGCAGGTTCCCTACCCCTGGTCAAGACAAATCTGCATAGAAGTGCTGCATCATTCATGTAAGAAGAAACAAGCCTTCGAGAAAGAGCGGCACCGAATTAGCAGGGCCAGCCATTGCTGCCTGGGAAGGGTACTGTAAAGAGGCCCCGCTGTGCCTGTCCTTAGAAGGGCAGAAGGCAGACGGCGGCCATGCTCATTATGGGCAATTGCATCATGATGCCAACATGGTGTCATGACATCAGAGAGAGGGGCAGTCGGGAGCCTTTATAAGGCTTTGACCCGGCGCTTGGCCCCTCCTCTGGAACAGAGTGGCAGCAGGTTTCCCACCCACCTCTCCCTTTTGGACAATGTTAATGCATGTGTTTGCTGTCATAGCCAAGCTGGTGGTTGTTGCATGGGAATTGATCTGATGGTGAGGGGAGCAGTGGAGCTAACCCTCTTTGGCAGAACCTCCTTAAGAGGTTTGGGGTGGAGCAAGCCATGGGTCAGGATGCCCAGATGTGGGCTACTGTGGCTTGCGCCCTTAACGGTAAGATGGTTCTTCAAAAAGTGGTCTGTCTCCCAGGTGAGTTCCACTATCGCTGCGCTGTGCAAAAGGGAACTCCAGAAAGGGGCACTTCGCCCATGTATGCCCCTCCATTTAGTCTCCATGTATGCCCCTCCATTTAGCCTCCATTTACTCAGTCCGCAGTTACTGCGCAAGTTATTGGTTTCCTCCAACAGGTGGGTTGAAGGAAGGTTTCACTGGGGGACAGCACTCAGGCTGTCCAGTGTTCAGATCAGATCACATCCTGCGCCCCATGCTTCTTTTCATCATTTGTCAATAAAACTGTTTGGCTACGGCCAAAATTTAACCCCACAGATAAGAGTGTTGTGTCATTTATTTTGGTTGGGAACTCTGAGCAGTGCCAGTCCTGCCCTCAGGTGGCAATGTGGGTCCCAGGCTGTAAAGCGCTTTAAAGGTAATAATCAGCATCTTGATTTAAACATGTAGACTAACAGGCAACTAGTGTAAAGTGTTCAGTATGGGAGTATTGTGCACAAAATGGCTTCAAGGACAAAATCACCTTCAGGACATCCCCATGTAGTGTGTGGTATAATAATCTAGGATTAAGGCCACTGTGGCATGGAATGGAATGTTAGGTTGGCTAGAGCCCCAAAGGAAAAAATAGTCAGAATTGTAATAGTTTGTTACCTTAAAATAATTTATTTGAATCTGTTGACTAATAATTTTTTGTAATTAGAATTATTTAGTACATAAAGTATATATTTTTATTTTTAAATCTTTTCAAAACACTTGACTAGTCAATGAACCAAATCTGTTTTACCAAATGGACAGAACACTTATTCTGCTTGTTGAAGCAGCAGAACAAGCTGAGTAGCCATGCACTGGGAGACACAATCCAACCAAGTTGAATGATTTCAGCCCAGTAGATTTCCGTAGAAGACCTATCAGTATGTACTCTTCTGTTCCATCCTAAGCAAAGTTTTATTGTTCTAAGAGTATTGACTTCACTTGCCTTGAACAATATAATGCTGTTGAGGATTATACTGCAAATTTCCCATTGAAACTGGAATTATTTGTGTAAACTAAATTATATGTTTGACTGGATTTCAGTTTTCATCTGAACACGGATGTCTGATGGAGAAACTGCTGACTGAACAACCAGCTGGCCTGCTAGCAGATCAATTTATAAAATAAAATACTTTAATATTGTACATCATGAATCAAGTAGAATGGGTAGATGAGAGAATGAAGAGTGAGGCAGTGCAAGTATATAACAGCAAAGATTAACCAGGAGACTAGCACTTTGGTGCCCATATTCTGCTGAATAATACATTCTGGAATATTTTAGATTGATAACATTACACTGGAATACATTAATTAGAATTAAACCATAATTTTTTTTGTAAAATAAGATTATTGTTATTGTACTATGTAATTTAATTTTAGACTTGCAGCTGCCAATGTACCTATCACTGGCTTAATAAACAACCTGTATGTGCCAACCATCCCTGCTCCCCACTTGATAAAGAAGAAGGGGGTTTGAGCACCTAGGCTTTTGAAGGAATGCGAATAATCAGCTTTTTGGGATGGGAAATAAGAAGCTGGATGCAGGCCTCCCATCCATCACTACTCATCAGACGATCAGCATGAAGGGCTATGAGGTCACAGTTCTGGATGCTATGTTAACATACTGTTGGACTGAGCTCCATACTATTGTAATTTAATAGCACAACACAGTTGTAAGGTTTTTATAAAATGTTGGAGTATAAAGTATAAAAGGTATGCATGTTCTATAAATGATTTGTCCCTGCCAGATAATACAAGATTATGTGTTTTCATAGGTATTGCAGCCATGATCCTGAACACTAACCCTGCCCTATCTGTCTCTGAACTGAGACAGAGGCTGATCCATTTCTCTATCAAAAACCTTATCAATGAGGTCTGGTTTCCTGAAGACCAGAGGCTGATCACGCCCAACAGAGTGGCTGGCATTCCTTCCAAACTTGTAGCAGGTAATGACACTAAATTTACTAGAAGTACATGATTTATGGTTTGAGAGATCTTTTGATAGGCCTCCAGTTGGGTAAGCCCTGATCTGGATGACTCAGGTTAGGCTGATTTTGTAAGATCTTGGAAGCTAAGCACGGCCAGCTCTGGTTAGTACTTGGATGGGAAACCACAAAACAGGCCCAGGGCTGCTATGTAGAAACAGGCAATGGCAAACCACTTCTGAACGTTTCTTGCCTTGAAATCCCTTCAGGGTTGCCCATTAGTCAGCTGTGACAGCGGTTTCCACCATGACAATCAGTTAGGCAAAACGTATTACCCTCCTCCCAAAGAAAGACCTAAGAATGATACCACTGACAGCACACTTTTGTAAGTCAGCTTTCTTGTGGTTCTGAAATTGCTCTCTAGAATGGATCTTTTGAAGGCATGGACAGCATTTCAAGAGGTGCAGGGTGACAACGTTAGTCCCAGAGCATAGAGTACTGCTAGGTATAAATAACAACTATTGGCCACTCTCTTACAGATGAACTGCTTTACTGCCGCTCGGTGTGGTCATCCTTATCTGGTTCCACTCAGGCAGCAACAGCTATCGCTCACTGCAACAGCAATGAAGAATTGTTCAGCTGCTCAAGCTTGTCCAAAAATGGCAAGCGGCAAGGAGAACACATTGAGGTGATGTCCTGTGATGGCATGCTACTTGTTTTTGTTGTTTTCTGTGCAAGTTCGCATTTGAATGGCAGGTACTGACATTTTCAGACATCCTTATCTCACTGCTGTGCCTTCTAAAAAACAGGATTATGGAGGCAGAAAAGAGTGCGTGGCTCATAATAAGTTTGGAGGTCAAGGCATTCATGCTATAGCCCGGTGTTGCATTTGGCCCAAAGTTGGCTGCCAACTTAACACTTACACACAGACTGCAGAGGATACAGCAGGGACAAGTGCCAGCTGCACTGCGGATGGCCACGTTTTGACAGGTATGTGATGACTGCTCAGATGGCAGAAACTGAAAATGGGGTTCCTACTTGTGAGGCATCTTTTACAGATTATTTTCTAGAACTGAATATCACTGCCCTGTTTCAGCAAGGGAAATGTGTTTGTGTTAGGGAACTCCCATGAATGGATCAGTTTGCTGGATCAGGAACTGTGTGCATAATTATGGGCTGTATATATACATTTCCTGCCAGGATATATGTTTTAATGCCCAACCAATAGTTACCACAGGTGGGCTGTATGTCTGTAGCATATGAATCCAGCAAAATACTCTCCATCTGCAGTTCATCATATTGCTGGCAATTTGCCTTCCTTTTAAAGTAGAGATGCATATATAGGCTGCAGCCACACAGCATCGAATGTTGTGCTACAACAGTAATTTACAGCTGGATTTGCCTTCATAGACACACAATGATAATACAATATCCAATGAGTTGTGGCTGCAGAACAGGTTTTTTTAGTGCCCTTCCTTCCCAAACAGGTTAGGGAGCCTCTACAATATATTCTTTTGGTACCAACTAAATCTTTTTTTTAAAAAATAATGTCTTTTACAGCCCAAACCAGAGGGGGGGGGTGGGGGGGGGTGGAGGCTGAAAGGGCATAGGGAGTGGTGGAGGGCTGTGTCAACATGTTTGTCCCCTCTGCCAGTGTGAGGGGTGAAAGTGGAGGGAGGGGTGGGCTAGGGTGTTCCCAGGGATGGAGCCAAAAATAATTAGTTTCTACCAGCATTCCAGCCTAGGAATGCTGCCGTCAGAGTCAGAAGACTTACACTGCACTTTTTGTGAGGCATAGGCCTGTTGTGGCTATGAGTGATTCAGGCAGCAGAAGGGGTTTCGAATGACCCTCCTTTTCATGCTGCCCAAAGCCCGTGGCTGTCCTTGAGTCCTTCTCAGCAGCACTTCCCGACCCCATCTGGATTGCACTTTTGCAGACTCCTGATTTGGCTCCTTTTAATCAATGGCCATTCTTGACTCATATTTTAAAATTTGGAAGAGGGAGTAGATTCTGTGTTTTACATTTTTATTGTTAGCCACTTTGATGGTTTTATATCACAACACTGGATATAAATACTGAAATAAATGCATTTTCCCATCAATGGCCACATTAATTTATCTGCATCTATCTTTGGAATATGATTCACATAGATTGCAATAACTGATCACCTATACTAAAAAATGAGAAAACTTCCTTTTAAACATATATGGTTTCTAAATTCCTTAGTTAGTAAAATTATTGAAGATTATTATTTTTTAACTTGCAGTCCATGTAGGGGGCATATTCCAGATGTAAACAATTTTAGATAAAAGTGGATTTATTTATTATCGTTATAGATATGCCATAATGCTATCTAAATTGGCAGGTTGCAGCTCCTATTCTTTGGATCATGATTTCAGTGAAACTATCAGACCTGTATTAAGGACAGAGAGCAGCCAATGCATAGGGCACGCAGATGTGACCGTGCACGCCTTATGCTGCCATGCACCTAGCCTCGAGTGCAAAGTACAAGAATATTCTCCTGTGGATAACACAACTCAGGTATGTGGGGGTCAGTCCTTTTGGTAAGATTCCCATCCAGTTATGGTAACAATGCCTGGGGGAGGTGGTTTGAAACTCCTAATTGTATGAGCTTCTCATAAGAACATAAGAACAAAAGAACAAGCCAGCTGGATCAGACCAAAGTCCATCTAGTCCAGCTCTCTGCTACTCACAGTGACCCACCAGGTGCCTTTGGGAGCTCACATGTAGGATGTGAACGCAATGGCCCTCTTGTATGGCTAGTTGCTCCCGGATCACCTGGTCTTGGCTACAGGCATTTGGTAATCTCTCAGATCAAGGAGGATCAAGGATTGGTAGCCATAAATCGACTTCTCTCCTCCATAAATCTGTCCAAGCCCCTTTTAAAGCTATCCAGGGTTAGGTGGCCATCACCACCTCCTGTGGCAGCATATTCCAAACACCAATCACATAAGCCAAGTGAAGAAGTAAGTTTCCTTTATTAGTCCTAATTCTTCCCCCCAGCATTTTCATAATGAATGCCCCTGGTTCTAGTGTGTGTGCATTGTGGAGAAAGAGAGAAAAATTTCTCTCTCGTCAACATTTTCTACCCCATGCATAATTTTTTGTAGACTTCCCAATCATATCCCCCCTCAGCCTCCTCTCCAAACTAAAAGAGTCCCAAACGCTGCAGCCTCTCCTCATAGGAAGGTGCTCCAGTCCCTCAATCATCCTTTGTTGCCTCTTCTCTGCACCTCTTCTCTATCCCCTCAATATCCGTTTTGAGATGCAGCGACCAGAACTGGACACAGTCCTCCAAGTGTGGTTGCACCACTGCTTTATATAAGGGCATGACAATCTTGTGCAGGTTTCATATTTATCAATTCTCTTTCCCACTATCCCCAGCATAGTAGCTTTGCCTTTTTACAGCTGCCAGGCATTGAGTTGACATTCCCATGGTACTATCAACAAAGACGCCTAAACCCTTTTCCTGGTATGTGACTGATAGCACTGGACCCCTCAGTAGCTGTGTAGTGTGAAGTTTGGATTTTTTTTGCCCCTAAGTGTGCATCACTTCCCCTACATTTTGCTACATTGAACTGCATTTGCCATTTCTGGGCCCACTCACCTAATTTATCAAGGTCCGCTTTGGGAGCTCTTCTAGACTCCTTTGGTAGGTTCTTACCACCTCCTACATAATTTGGTATCATCTGCAAATCCTGGCCACCACGCTTACCCACCCCCCCCCTTACTTCCAGGTCATTTATGAATAGGCTTTCTGAAGAGCACTGGTCCCAAACGGATCCTTGGGGACACCCACTCCCTACATCTCTCCTTCCATTGTAGAGAACTTCCCCATTTACACCCACTCTTTGTTTCCCTTGTTTCCTCAACCACAGTTTTTAATCCATGGAGGACTTCTTATTCCTCTTTTCATTGCTGAGTTTTCTCAACAGTCTCTGGTGAGGAACTTTGTCAAAAAAGCCTTTTGGAAATCCAAGTAGACAATGTCCACTGGTTCCCCCCCTTATCCACATGTCTGTTTATACCCCTCAAAGAACTCTCTAGTAAGTTTGTAAGACAGGGATTTGTGCTCTCTGCAAAAAGCCATGCTGACTTCTTTTCTCAGCAGGTCTTGCTTTTCTACATGTTTTATAGATTCTTATCTTTAATGATAGATTCTCACTTAATTTACCAGGAACAGATGTCAAACTGACTGGCCTGTAATTTCCCGGGTCCCCCCTAGATCCTTTCTTAAAGATTGGTGTGACATTGGCCATCTTCCAGTCTCTCAGGGACGGAGCCTGGATTTTGTGGGATACAAGTTGTATATTAAAGTGAGAAGATCAGCACTTTTCTACGCTTGAGCTCTTTAAGAACTCTTGGGTGAATGCAATCTGGGCCAGGGGATTTGGTAACATTTAGTTTATCAGTGGCTGCCAGAACTTCTTCCTTGTCTACCACTATCTTCGCTAGTTCCTCGGATTCGCCTCCTAAGAAGCTTGGTTCAGGTGCAGGAATGTTCCTCACCTCTTCTTGGGTGAAGACAGATGCATATTTCTTAAAGATTGGTGTGACATTGGCCATCTTCCAGTCTTCAGGGATGGAGCCTGATTTCAGGGATAAGTTGCATATTAAAGTGAGAAGATCAGCAATTTCATGCTTGAGCTCTTTAAGAACTCTTGGGTGAATGCAATCTGGGCCAGGGGATTTGGTAACATTTAGTTTATCAGTGGCTGCCAGAACTTCTTCCTTGTCTACCACTATCTCGCTAGTTCCTCGGATTCGCCTCCTAAGAAGCTTGGTTCAGGTGCAGGAATGTTCCTCACCTCCTCTTGGGTGAAGACAGATGCAAAGAATTCATTCAGCTTCTCTGCAATCTCCCTGCCATCTTTAGCACGCCCTTTGTTCCTTTGTCATCTAACGGGCCTACCGCTTCCCTTGCTGGCTTCCTGCTTTTGATGTAATTTTGAAGAACTGTTTGTTGCTGGTCTTGATGTTCAGAAGCTACAAGTGCCTCCCTCTATAATCCCTTTTTTTTTGCCTCCCCTTTACAGCTAACTTGCTTCTCTTTTGCCACCATTTGTGTTCCCTCTCATATTCTTTCTATCAGCCACAAACTGACTTCCATTTTCTAAAAGACAATGTTCTTTTTTTCTGATAATTTCCTCAACCTCTTGTTAGCCACATGGTGGCTTTTTCTTTTGGACTGGGTGCTGCCTTTTCTAACTCCAAGTGGAACACATTCCCCCAGCTGAGCTTTTATTACTGTGTTTTTTTAAATAACCTCCAAGCATCCTGGACAGTTTTGACTCTCTTTTGGATTTCTCCTTTCAGCTTCCCCAAGGAGCACTATCCCTCATCTTGGAGAAATTTCCCTCTGGAAGGCTTAATGTAACTACATTAGTAGTTGCCACTTGTTCAAGCATGCAGAGATACTGGAATCTGGACAGCATTGTGCTCGTGCAGTTCCCTTACTCGGCTCAACAACACTGGACTTCCTGCACCAGGTCCTTGGGTCCCACATAGAATTAGATCTAGGATCACCTCTCCTCCCCCCTGGTTGGTTCCACAACCATCTGCTCTAAGCCACAGTCATTTAGCATATCCAGGGAATGCTCTCTCCTTACTATGACCTGAACATGCATTTTTCCAGTTTATATGGGGGGATAGTTAAAATCACCCATTACCACTCATACATTTTTTTTGTTTTTGTTGGCCTCTCTAATTTCTTTTTTTTTTTTTCCATCTCAGAATCCTCTTGTGCACTTTGGTCAGGGGACGCATAATATATTCCTAATATTAAACTGTCCTTCACACCTGGTGGCTGATATCCACAGTGATTCTTGTAGGGGAACCAGCTCCCTTGCATTGTCTATTTTAGGTAGATACCTATGCTCTCTTTGATGTAAAGGCAACTCCACCCCCAATGCGCCTCTGTCCTATCAGCTTCCCTATAGAGCCTGTAGCCTGGTATAACAGCATCCCACTGGTTCTCCCTATTCCACCACATGTCCCTGTAATGCCCACTACATATCAAAGTCCCTCCTTCAAAGAAACTCTGTACTCTAGCTCCCCCATTTTAGGGCTCTAATGCTTCTACTATTAGGCATAGAGACACCCACTGTATACCCCTGTCTCTGTGTGCGCTTAACGCTGGGATTTATGTGCTTTAACTCCTCAAAGTCTTTTTGTAAGACACTATCCCTTGTCACATGCATGCATTGTTATGTTCCTCGCTTGTATGTGGTTGGATTTAGAAAAAAAACTCTCCCTCTCTGTCTGCATCCCCATAGATACTGTATTTATCTCGAACCGAGAGTCACTCTCAGCTCCTGGGTCGGCTTTCTCTCCCAGGGATCAGTTTAAAAGCTGTTCTGCCACCTTTTTTAATCGTTGAGCCAGCAGCCTGGTTCCTCTTCTTGGTTAAGATGAAGCCAGAATCCTGACGTTTGTACAGGCCTGCCTTGTCCCAAAAGGTTCCCCAGTTTCCCTGGACAAATCTAGAAACCCTCTGCCTTACACCTCACCTTTTCTCTCATCCAACGCATTGAGACCCTGTATCTCCGCTTGCCTAGCCTTCGCGCCTCATGCATGGAAGCGGGTAGCATTTCTGAGAATGCCACCTTGGGAGGTCCTGGACTTCAACCTGTTTCCCCTAGCAGCCTAGAATTTAGCTTCCAGGAACCTCCCTTCCGGCTACATTTCCCAAGTAGTCGGCTGGTGCCACATATGGGACCACAGACTGGCTACGACTCCACCCCAGCACTGTCTAAAAGCCTATTCTAGACGAGAATTGGCGTGACATCCGCCGAACCTTTTGCACCAGGGCAGGCAAGTCACCAAGTGCTGGTCATCAAGCCTCTACCACAAACCCAACTCTCTACATTTCTAATGATCAGAATCACCCACTACTTTAGGAGCCTCCCCCCACCTCCCCGGAGGGGGTATCCCCTCTCTAGTCGCGTAGAAGGGATAGCTGATCACCAGGGGTTAAGGAAGGGGATCCCATCTAAGGGAAAGCATCTTCCACCACCTCGTAGACTGGCACCCTCCATCCCCAAGACTCTTCATTCTCCATGACATCTGGAAGAGATGTCACCTTAGGAAGTGGGACCCGGCTGTTAGGTCCCTGAAAGCCTCGCCTGTCACCCCTCTCTGCCTCTTTCAGCTTCTCCAGGTCTGCCACCTTGGTTTCCAAAGAGAACGCACACATTCCTTTGGAGTGCCAGGAGCTTTCATCGCAGCGAGGGCACACTCCAACGACTTCTGTCCTAGTGGCAGATAGTCATACATGTGACACTCAGTGCAAAACACTGGAAAGCCCCCATCCCCCCTGCTGGCTTCTCTCTTTCTTGCCTTCTCCTATATCTGGATTTGCTTTTAGATATTTAAATATTAAGCTTTTAGTCAGTGCCCCCCTGGAGCTATCTGCATGTACTATCTGTCAAATATGTCCTTATTAATTTAAAAAACAAAAAAATTAAAAAAATTAAATTAAAATTGCGCGCGCCGTTAGGCCCTCCAAAATGAACACCAGCAGGTCACTCCAAAATGAGCACCAGCAGGTCACTCTGCTCTTCCTGGCCAAGTCTTCTTCTGCTGCTACTCCTCTCTGCTGGTTCCAGAGACTGAACTAAAGCCCCACCTCTCAGGACAAAGAGGAACAAGAGATGAACTCTGTTAACCCCTGTTAAGCCCCACCGTCCAGATTCAGGAGCCTTAGCTCACAGGAGCCTTACAAGGAGAAAAAGAGATAATCCCTGTTAAAATACATTGTTTTAAAAGCTGTGGCTTTGAGAAAAGCCCTCCAAAATGAACACCAGCAGGTCACTCTGCTCTTCCTGGCCAAGTCTTCTTCTGCTGCTACTCCTCTCTGCTGGTTCCAGAGACTGAACTCATCTTTTGCTCAAACTTTCAATCACTTTTGGCCCTAGAGCAAGTCTCTGAGGCCAGCTCCTGAAATTAGCTTTTTGTTGGTGCTGAACTAGAATTAAAACTAAAGGTCAGTATCAGCTTTGTGTAGTATTGCCAGGAACTTTTATTTATTTATTTCTTCCATTTCTATACCGCCCGATCTCCGGAGGGGATCTAGCTTTGGAAGCTAGAGTAGTGTCTCACTCAATCACTTTCTTCTCTGGTCCTAAATTTTCACCTCACTGCAATTTCTTATTGTGTTCATATAGCACCATCAACATGCCAGGGGATTTGCCAAGTTTCATAGGCAAACTCTCTGCCCCAGGCATTTAAACCCTGCACTTGAGATCAATAGATGTGTGGGAGGAAGAATAGGTGCCACAAAAATGACAAAGGATAAGCAAAGAAATGCATGTGAATAAATGCTGCGACAAGTTCAACTTTTGTTGTAATTAGGGACAAAGATCTTGGTAGGTTCACAGAAAAGATGGGTTTGGGGGAAGAATTGGAAGGAAGATAAAAAGATGGTCTTGGCACCCATGGTGGTGGTACCACTGAGTGTAGGGGCAGCAGATGAAATGGTTAGGTATTTAAGGGAGTAGATCTTTGAGATTACCAAATACCATGCACTTGATCAATGTCTTCCCCTTATCTTCTTAGGTGATGGTGACTTGTGATGATGGCTGGACTCTGACAGGATGCAATGCATATTCTCACGGTCCCAATACATTTGGTGCCTATTCCACAGACGACACCTGCATTGTAATGAGAAGTTCACATGGCAAAGGAGCAGTGGCTGTTGGTATCTGCTGTAAGAGACGACACTAGAATAATGAGAACCAGAGTTCCAAGTATAAATTATACTTCTGTGACGTGTAGGGCCTGCTTCAAAGTTAGGACACTAAACTACAGAGAACCACCTCATAATGTCACCCTGGTGAGCTTTTCACCACACCCAATAATGCTGGAAGAAATTAATTTTCACAGGTGGAACTCCCAAGGCAGCTAGAAAGTGACTGTGTCACAAACTTTTATTGAGTACCATATTAACATAAAATGTAGACCCCAAATCCATTATGAAGTGATTGGTCTCAAAACACACACACACTTTAGACCATGAGCTTTTGTCAGTGCTAGTGTTATCTGTTGCACTGATACTAGCGTCTAGATTTTTAAAATGTATGATTTCACGGCAACTGTCACTCTTAATGTCTGTTTGATGTGTCAAAACCAGTAGGATATCAAACTGATAATGTTCATATACCCCTCAACTTCAATATGAACCATCTAAGTTGGCAGGCTGACCAAGGATGGTATGGATAGACTAGGTGAGTTTTGTGCTCAAAATAACAAAAACATATATTTAATTTTTCTGCTTTCAAAAAAATCCAACAACTTTTTATAAAGTATTTCACTGGGAACAGGGATAAAGACTAGAAATAAGATGTGATACTAACAGCAAAGATTTTTGCAAGAAACTGAAGACTGGCTAAAAAGAAGCCATTTTGTATTCAATTAAAGACCAGATCAGTAACATTCAAAATTCTATCCTCAGTACCATGTTCTGTGTTTTTGAAAGTCCATCATAGTTTGGAAATTAGCGTTTTTTAAAAGTTCTTTCCATTTTATGGTCAGTTCCTATGTTCAGCAGCAGCACATTAGGGCAATGCACCTCCAACTCAACCTAGCCTGTCATTTATTTTGTGAATATTAGAATTCACCACCTCACGTACAGGGAATTTGTCAAGGTTGGCCGCACAAACTAAACAATTCAAGAGATGCTGCTGCAGTTCTCAGCTAAAGAAATGACTGAATATTTTAAACATTTATTTGGATGCCAACATTCCTTTAAAGTACCATTAATAACTCAGTCTTCCTGTTACAGCCTGATTGTGTGTGTGCATCAAATGCAGATTTAAATGTCTTCGCTGCTTCCAAAGTGCCTTACAGAGCTCGTTCCAAGGAAGCTCATACCAAAATGCCTTCATTGTAAATTTAAGCCCTTCACTGCAAACTTAAGAATGAGCAATGGCTAAGTTGACGTTGGATGCTGCAATTGTAAGATAAGGTGGTGTGCTTATTCTGAGGAAGAGGAACCTGCTTCTTAGATTTTTGCAGGTGTGGAGACCAAATTCCATGGGCAATTCTTCCTAGAAATTCACACTATTAGAACAAGCAAGTTAAGCCAGGCCAATGTTACATAACTGAATTAACCCAAATAGTTTTCATATGCTATCTTGAGTGGGGCAGGCACTGCCGACATCAATGAAAGCGGACAGAGTTTCCACTGAACAGACAGAAGGAGCTTTTAAAGCCTGTGAAAAGAGTTGTATTGCTGAGCTCCAAGAATCCTACTGCCTGATGTGGGTCTAGTTTAAAATGGAAGGCTGAAAACATCCAAAGTTTTTAAAAGCCCTTCAGAGACTCAGGCGATCAAGTACGATTGATTGACCATTAGCTGCGCTTGTGATACTGCAAAGTAAAAGTTTAGATCAAACAACTTGGTTTGCTGATAGATCAATTACATTTGGTTTAAGATATTTTTAAAAAGGCAGATTAGTGTTGTGCACAAGTTTTCCCTTCCCCTTTACACTTTGGATTTTCCAGTTGCTTTTGTAATCAAATTTGTAGCTGTATGCTTACTACATTTAAATATTCTGACAGCCCAGTTCAGAGAAATGGTGTATGTGTGTATGTGAATCCTTCTCTATAGGTAGTGTGGTCCAGTGCCAGCAGAAATGCCCTTCCTGGGGCACTTACCCTGGTAAAGGGGCAAATCTGTTGGTGCTTGGCTTCTGTAGTGTCCTGGGGTGGCTGGCTGAGGTGCCTGGCCTTCCATCGGTGCTCCTGCGCCACCCCCAGCTGCACTTGTTTGGTGGGGACACAGCGAGGGTGTTCCCAGGGGGTGGAGCCAGCCTTGGTCTGCTTCCACCCCAGGTTTGGTGCCAGTCACACCGTGGTCTGGACCTGCACTTTTGCCACCCTTTGGGGTGATGAAAGTGCGTACAGCTCCATTGGCGGAATCCCGGCAGTGGGAGGGTTTTAAAGTTTCTCCTGTCTTTGCGCCGCTGAGGAATCTCACTGGAAATGGCACGGTGCTGCCTCTGGCACACCAGCCCCACTGTGGCAGCTGTCAAGCTTTCCATTCCCTTCAGGACAACAAGAGGGTCATGAATGACCAACAGTGTGTAATATTCTCTATGTTCTGTGTTTGGGGTTGCACATATGAACCTACCTACTGTAATTCTCAGCTGCGTAGTACAGTTTTCCTAATGTTATGGATTTTATTTTCGTATCTACAAACTGTTTATTCTTTTTATATGGTACATTTTGGAATACCTTAAATAGGGATGTATAATGGTAGCAGTCATTTAAGGCAACTTAACTATACCAAACATTGTGCTTTGTTAAAATTTCTTCAGAATATATTTATTTACAGCCAGGTCTAGTAAGCGCTGGAAAACTGTAGGATAACCAAATACCACATCAGTCTCCAATAAAAAGTCCAGTGTTTCCCAACTCTGGAATTCATTCATATTTATGATTCTCCCATTTCAAAATTATGTATGGCAAAAAAATTGATAATCTTTTTGGAGGAACTGTCCAGTGAAGCGTAAGGGATACAGGTACGTGGAACGTTAATTTTCAACATCTTGCCATTTTGAGCCCACCTCTCCTCTGACAGGTTCATGTAGGTTGCACAACTCTTCCCTCTTCCATTTTCTAAAATCTTCTGTGAAATAGGTTAGGCTGAGAGAATAAATGCTCCTAAATCACTCAGCAAACTCTATGGCTGAGTAGGGAGTCTTCCTACTCCTAGCCATATACACTAAATACTATATCACACTGTCTCTTCAGGAAGGTCACAGTTCAAGAGATCATGCAGGAGGAACAAGCTCTGCCCCATAACTAATGGAAGCAGCATTTGATTTATGGGCATCACTGCAAACAGTGCCCACCTATTTTCCAGCTTACCCCATTCTGTTTTGTATTCTCCCTTCCAGTGCTCAGGAGACCCCACTCAGCTGGAGACAGGGGAGAAGAACAGTTGTGTTTGTGGAATGGAGATGGCTGATGGCAGCCCCAGGCTGTGGGATCTGGAATCAGCTGTGGCAATCTTCTAAAGATGCCTTGTCCCTCAATTGGCCTCATTATGTGTTCAATTTCCATGAGATGAGGATAAATTATCACATATAAGCAGCAGTTTGAATAAGAAAACAGCTATTTGCAATTAAGAGGGCAAATTCTCAGTTTTTTCTAGCTACTTTCTAGTGCACCAAGGTGACAAATTTCTACAATCCTAAATTCTGCTTGATTACAGGGCAATTTAGTGGATAAAACAGTGTAAGAAAACAAAAATACCCTTATCTCTGCACAATCTAACAATCAGACTGGGTTCTGGTGAAAGGAATAAACTTTATTCCACTAACTAGGATTTTCCCATGAAAACTGCCTTTTCTTTTCCAGTACCAAGTGCCTTAAGGAATTCCTTGGACAAATCCACACAATGAGCACCTGCAGTTTTGTACCGAAGCTGCCCCTGCCACTACAGAACATTCTGTTAATATGTATAAAATCCATTTTTCATCCAAAACGACTGGCAGCAATAGTGATCACAACATAGAAACATGTCACAATTTACACAGCAAACTAGATTTGTTGCATTTAAAAAAAATAATCAGCAGGTTCAAATGATATCAGCTGGAAATGAAATAACCGACGAAGTACCTTACTAAAAAAAATATAATAATCAACTTTGTACAAGCAGGAAGAGAAGTAGGAAACAGACCACAATGGTTTTAGCACATATGATGGCAGAACAGGCCATTTTGTGATTTTGCAGGCAATTCAAAATCACATGCAATGCAAATATAGCTGCAACCTGTGGCAAGAAAACCAGCTTTTCCATAGGAAATAATGGAAACTTAGCTTGCATTGGATAAGAGTGATACAACCTTATAATAAGATCTCTGTATATACTTGCTTAGATTAGTTAAAGCACTAAGGATGGGAAACAGCATTAATATTTATTTAAAAATTTAAAATATCACAATTAAAATTTTCTAGAAACTTATTTGGAGGCATTTTATACAATGTTTAAATTCTCTCATATTTCAGTGAAGACACTGTTCTGACAGAAGAAACTGAAAAGGTGTAATCATTTTGTACATACAGCACTAACAAATACTCCTTTGATTTTATTATGTGGCAAAGAATTACAACTGAAAGGTGAAATGACTTCTTAAATTCACTACTAGTGTACAACAGTGAAGAAAGCTGTACGTCAAATCAGGTTTTGCAACAGTACACAAAGTAAAAAGAAAAAAGGCACTTTTTGGCTGGTTGTGCCTTGGACTTGGCAAATCTTTCCACAATGGCAGTAACCCAGGCACTCTTTACATTTTCCACTCAATTCATGCGCATGGTGCATTTTGTTCAAATTAAGGCAAAATCCATGAACAAAAGGCCAAAAGCAGTGCAGAAAACTGAAAATGAAACACAAAATTGGCACAACAAAAGCTAATATGCAGAGGTGATGGTTAGAAATCACTTAACTGCACTTTCCGAGGGAAAACAAAAAAGTTGCACTCATGTACTTCAACTGATTTCCAGTTATTAAACCTGTGGTATGTCTGATCCGCATAAACAATAACTATCCTTTTGCCTGTGTTAAAACTTTTTTTAAAAAAATTCACATGTCCCCAAGGAATCATATACAGCCAATTTGAACTCTCTGTTTCAAAAGCATAAACAAATGATTGCAGATCACAGCATTAAGACTACCATTTATTCAATATGTCTCCAAGTATTAGAGTGATGATTTAAGGGAGGCAAACAGCAATAAAATTCTCTCTTAAAGTGCTTTTTCAAACTTATTCATCAACAGTATTTCAAAGATCCATTGATGCCACAATACATATGTGTATTCTTGGAATAAACAAAGCTCTTTTATTGCTCTTACCCATTTACGTATGACATCAGAGAAATGTCACCAATTCCAGACTTCGTTGTACCAAAACCATTCCATAAGGAATAACCATCCTTACACAAAAGGGCTTTTAATGAACCCTTTCTGTAAAGCCCTATACAAATTACATGGGAGACATATTAAATACAAAGGTTCCTGTGTAAACTGATTCTTAACTAATATTTTACAATGCCAGAAGAAAATCATCACACATTTTTACATAATTTTGAATATTCCTATTCAATATTTTCAGAAAGATTAAAAATATGCCCTCCATACATAAAGGCAGTCTTCATTACTTTTTCTTCTGTATAAAAACCAAAAGTTTTTTTGCAGCATCACAGAAAAGCAATAGATATACATTCACTCATTAAAGGTTCACATAATAAAAATTTCAACTTGATTTTTTTCCCTTAAATGGGTAAAAATCTTTGACAGATCTCTACTTTTATCCAAGCCTGGACTAGCATCCCACAAGAACTGGCAAGGATGTCGGGAACCCCTCGCAGCCTTGTGCTTAAGTTTCTCAGCTGAAGAATACTTTTAACTCTTTAGAAAGAAGCATGGCCACCGATCCTTAGAAAGCCTTCAGGTTCCTTTCAAGATGCAAGCGATGGGATTCCAGCAGGATCAGAAAGGTGCCAGATGCTCAGTATTTAGGCTGAACGTTTGCTCTTCAGTTTGCAGCTACCCACTAAGGGTCCACATCATCAAGGTCACTTTTAGGTTCACCAATCATCATGGGTGACACCGAGCCCTTTCAAAACAAACAATTTAGAACAGGATGTATGTGACTCTTCAAGTAGTACATAATAAAGTTTTGGTGGTATGGTTAGAAATCATGAGTTATTAGGAATCATTTTGCCTAAAAATTATCAACAGCTTCGTTCACTAGAGGGAAAAGTGACAGTAACATACACTCTAACAGTGAGGCCCGTAGGGCAAAGCTTTTCAGTAGGTATAATTTCTCTAAGCTTTCACGATGCCACTGGCAGAATTAATTCTAGTGAATTAATTAGAATGAGAAAGTCTGACTGTAAACCAATTTTTCAAAGAGGTACAAAATGGACTAAAGAGGTACAAAATACAAAGATATTTTGTTTACCTGCTGGAGGTGTCTCCCACCATTCTCATTGGCAGGACTGCTCTCAGATCCATTACTGCTTCCTGACTGATCTTTTTCATTCAACAAGGCTGTGGCATATGCCAGTGTGTCCTAAGGAAGAGCAGAGATTTGAGACATGCTATTGTTTTTGTATGACCGTAGTGGTCTCCAGGAAAAGTAACAGCAATCTCTATGAATTGGTATTATTAGGATCGGTCAAAATGGTTCCTCCTTTAAACAGAAACTGAAGAAAGTGTTTGTGTGATGCTCCTCATACAGGAGTGGAACATCTATAAACAACATGTGGACTGAGGCAGATTATGTGAAGCACCAGCAGCTAACTAAGAAATGCAGTGTCAGCGTGGACTGGTTTCCTATGAATGGCTCCAGCCCATGAAACATCTTGTAGAAGTGTTAAATAATTCAAGCCTAATTAAAGGGGGATGCTGTACTACAAGGGAGAAAAAAAATTAAAATAGGAAGATAAAGTTGTAAAACAATTCAAGTCCAGATTCATTAAGCAAACAATGGACTTCTTCACAGTAGCCAAAATATATTTGAACTGAATATTCAAGGCAAACTACATGCCAGTAGTTTAAGGTATCTGAAATCGAATTGCTTTTGAAAAATAAAGAAAAAGTTATCGCCCATCAACTAGTGAGTACCGCTGGCTAGAAGTGTGCGTAAACAAGCTAAGTTTCTCGACACCAGTGAACATTTCACCTCTGCATACCAAGATAACTGCCATCCATCAGATGACATGAAGCTTTTTTTTTTTTTTTACAGACAGAGCCAAATATAGTCTTATACCTGTGCAGAAATAGTGCGCTGAAAGGTTTTGGCGGTTGAGGTTTCATTGGATACATTACTCTGTGGAGCCCAATAGTGTTCAGACATCTAAAGAAATGTAAACACATGTTAACACTGTAGTCACTTAGGTGAGAGGAAGGAATCCAGCTGCAATGCAGTCTCTATTACCAAGAGTCGTGAAACATTCCTCAGTCTTTGAGCAGGAACCAGACATTGAGATGACAAAATGAGAAGAAAACAGTCTTTTTAATTAGCCAGAGAGGGAGGTAATGATCTTTGTGTGACAGCTGCTTAGGGCCTGGAGCACTGGAAGCCCAACATGACCAGCTACTGACAACACAGTAGTGAAACAGAAGCACCACCATTACCTAGATGCAGCAAAGAAGTGTCAGGGTTTCTGCCCAGACAATGAATAGCACCCTGCCTGGAAAACCTACAGAAACCAGCAGAATATTGACTCCCAGAGTGACAGAATTACTCAGGACACAGCCTTTTATTCTCTTCCCAAAGCAATGCTTCAACATGAGCAGTATGCCAGGTAGGTACTGGAATCATACTCCAGTTTCTTATTTGTTATGTAATTATTATGTTTCAAACCTGAAGACAATTTTTTTTCATGCAGCACTTAATTATGGGCACTTTATACATAAATATTAACATTTGCAATACTTTGCAATGCAGTCATGTGAATGAATCTTTCAGTTTTGTAACAGTAGCAAAAGTGTCTTGAATGCAGTTAAGTTACCTTTATTTGAAGCCACTGAACAGCCCAACTCCAATGGTGTGAATTCTCTTTGAAATAATCTTTAGCAGCAGAGCACCTTTAAGAATAAAATAAACAAATAAATAAAAAGTACTGTCACGTGTTAACACTACCTGATATTCAAGAACTGCACTCCCCCCTTCACACGCTAATGACTACCATTAATACAATCCAGTGCACAGAACAAAACAGTATGGAGAAGGTTAAATATTTCAAATTTATTAAGGCTGTGTGTAACATGTAGTCACATTTTCACAAATAAAATTCTTCTCTGCCAGGTCATGCAGAAGTAACCTACTTGTCACAAGTAGCTAGGCTAGTGGCCTCTTAGACACCTATTTAGTGTAGCAATTTGTAGTTACAGAATACACACAGAATACCAGTTTCCAACCCTTGCAGAAAGTGTTAGCAGCTCCTCCACATTGTTCTTTCTGAGCTATTGGCACAGTGAGCATAACACGGTATTTTTGAATTCCCTAGTTCTATTTGCTAGTCTGTTAATGTGCAAAGAGTGACTAAACATAATATTTGTGAGTGACTGGCTAATATTATTTTTATGAGCTACTAACTTTAGTGGACTTATTTGCAAAACAGAAAGCTTTGACCACATGGTTTGAGCAATCAAAGTCCCTTTTCTCATCACGTGTTTTATAGACAGTAAATGTCTTGGTGATAAGCTGTGCTAGGGAGGATGTTAGGGCTTTTATGGATGTCGCTGTCTGCAGGACGTTTTTATTTTTTTTAATGTTTCTGTCAACTCCCTTTGGCCAATGATGTAAAAGCTGCCAAGAGGCACTAAAGTGGTGAGATAAAAATGCTTTAAAATGCAAATAAACACAATGCCTGTTTAATGGATTCCTACCATTCCATTTTGACCTATTCAAGCCTAAAGGTAAGCAGCAAAAACTCAATTAAGACTGTCTTTGAAAGAAATGTTTAGAAGCATATAACTGTTGACATAAACAGCGTTCACCAAACTTTCACTTCTGCTGGCTGTTACACTTACTTCTGAGCAAGAGTGACTAAGAATTTGACACACTGATAACAGCGGCTGCTGTCCACATGATTACTATGATGCATCAAAGCTGTTAAAGAAAAGAAAGGGTTTTAAGAAACAGGACTTTATAAAGTGGACTCTTTTAAGTTGCAAGAAAATTAGGTACTATAACTTATATCTTCTGCAACTTGGAAAAAACCCTATTCCTACTTCGACCTGAAAAGCTCACCTCTTTTAATAAAATAAAAATGGAACAAATGGTGAGATTACCACCTGGAATTAAAGAACCATTTAAAAATCACTATCTTGGTTAGTGATACAGCCTCATTATTATAGATGCTACAATATTTTTATCTTCTGATGCCGCTTTTGAAGGCACAATAGACAAAAGGATATAAAGCACTTCAGCTTCCAAGGGTATAATATTCTAAATAACAATATAAAATAAAGCTTGCTTAAGATGAAACTAGCTGAACTGTTCTTTGAATCCTGTGAACTACACACAGATTTCCTTACCAAGCAATCCATTTTCTGTTTCAAATGCAAACTTGACACGCTCTATTTGTAACGGATCTTCAATAACCTGTAAAAAGAAAAAAAAGTTTGGGAGATACTTGGCATTTATATCTCGATGAAAGAGTGTCTGGCACTTCAGATTTTGGTGACACATTATTCAGTTAGTAACAAAGGGATGTAAGTAACACTGACCATAATCATGTTTGTTTGGATATAGTACAACCCAATACTGTTGTTACAGTCATGTACATTGTCCACATTTCAGTTTGCTGGTGTGAAAAAACGAAGTACACTGACAGAACACTCTACATAGCACCTTGACTCTTATAGTTTATCCTGAAACAAATGGTATTTGTCAAACAGCAGGTTATAACTAAGCCAAAGTTAAACTGTACCTTAATAATTACATGGGTGCTTATGGAAGAATCAAAGCTTATCTTAGTCCCCTTCCACTGCAGTCCCTTTGAATTAAGTGTGAACAGCATGCACTGTTATGCCAACAAGACAAATAACACAAATATTCAAGTAACAGTACAGTACTGCTTGCAAAACTAGATCTATTAAGGAAATAATCAATGTGCTGGGACTATACCACTTCCCAGGACAGAGATGAGAAATGGCAAAATTGAATGCTCCCTCAAGGTCAAAACTCATGTAAAGAAAACTACAAAGTCAGGAAGAAGGCTGTAGAGGAGGAGACATCAGGAAAAATCACTCCCCTCCATCCTCTTCTGTAAGCAGAATGATAGCAGGATGCAACCCAGTCTCCGCACTTACCAAAATTTCATGAAGAAGCTGGAAGGTGTTTTTCAGTTCATGAGGTGGAGTAGTCTCCAACTGATTCTGTAAACCAAAGACATACAGACTCAGGCAGGTAGAAGAACATGTACATGAGTATTAGTATATTAAAAAAACCCTCTGCTTCACTTTAGCAGGCTACCTTGTCAGAAGCCCCTGCAATCACAAAAGCATTTTAAAGCAAGTTGTTTCACATCTCAGTGATTACTCGGTTTTTATTTGTGTATTCTTCCTGAAGATAATTGGCTCAGACTAGGGAGCTGCAGGAGTGGCAGAAAGAATAATGCATGCAAATAAGGAATGCCGGTACAAAGTTATATGAAGACATACAGTGCAGAGGTCCTGCTTCCTGATCCTCCATCCCAACCTTTCTGGCATCTCAACTTTTCTAATGAACTGCATGAGTTTCTAGTGGTCCTGAATCACGAAAAAACGACTATTAATACTAATAATCCAAGACACTCAGAATACGAAAACAAATGTGTGATGTATACCTCCCCCTCACATCTGTTAAGGCCATTCCTAATAGTTTTCCTTTTTCATATTTTATACAGCATACACTCAACTGTGAACCAGTTTTTAAATTCTGAACAGATGGCATTTAGAGACAGATGATTTCAAGATCAAATAAATATGTTGCATATTATTAAGTCAGCCATTCAAAAGCATGTACAACAGTAAGTTTCACAGAATCCAGACAAAAGCTTCTAGCACTGTGTAGAAACACTGAAACAGCTTTAAAAGTTGACTCTTGACTGGCCTCTCCTTACCTTAATTAAATGTAGCATGGTAAAGGAAAAGTGCTCATTACAAAAGCAGCAGTATACCACCATCTCAATGAGAATCATCAGCGATCCAGTCAGCTCCCTCAAAGCATGCATCACCTAATGATGAAAGAACAGTCAGAGAAGTAGACAGCTATGACTTCTAAAAAGTGATGGGTGGTTTTGTTCTGAAGATAAGATTGCCCTGCATTCCTTTGCCAACTCTATAGATAGCCATTGTATAATGTACTTGTTACCTCTTCACTTGGCTCCAGTGGCTTCAAAATGCATAATATTTTAAGAGCATTAAGAAGGATTGTTGGTTGTTTGCTTTACAGCTCTATTACATTAACAAAATAATCAAATAGCCATTTGCAGAGAAACTGTAGATCTAAAATAACTTACCTCCAATAAGTAAGGTTTCCCCTCGGATAGGAATAGCAAAGCTTCCACCTCTTCATGGAGGGCTAGCAGTGGCCCTGAGGTGGTAATGCCAAGAGGTGAACGCAAAGTGAACAGACCAGGAGCTGTAGAGAAAAATAAAACACATCATCACATGCATATAAGTCTTGAAGATGTTTGTTTCAGTAACAACTTTATACAACTTCACTATATGTAGTCTCTGAAAATCAACACTGAAAGTGTTAGTGGGTAAAGTGCTGCAGTTTAACTGCTTAATAAACAACCTGAACTGTATTACTGAAACGATCCATCAAGCTTGGAGTACCAAGGAATGTCCAACAGTACTTACCCACTTTCCTGTATGAAGAGACATCAGAGTGCAAAACGAGCAGTGCCACAGTATTATGGAGGAATCCAAACTCACGTGCTTGCGCTGAACTCCATCTGCGATTCTTTATTGGCAGAGAGGATTTCAAAAAGTAAAAGCAATTTAACAAATCATAGTTAAAAAGCACACAATAAAAAGCTCCCTTACATCTTTGATCCACCTCTGACTCACGAAAACTCATGTTGGAATAGATGTGCAAATGGATGTGTTCTTCCACATCCTGAGCCCAGCAGTTTAGGGATACACACACCAGTGGAATTCAGAAAGTGTGCTTTAGAGGGAACTTGGGGGGTAACACAGGCAGAGAAAATAGTGGAGAAGTTCCTTGCTTGCCCTAGGCAAGTAACCACTGTGCCTAAGTATAAAATTATGCTGTGTTATAAAGAGTCCATGTGTAGTGATCTCTTCTAGCCAGTGGCAAAACCACCAGGGGGCGGGGGGGAGTGCGCAACGCACTCCCCCCGCCCCCCTTCCGCAGCAATCCCCCGCCCCCCCAAGGCACACCCCCCATTTACCTTTAGGAATGAAACATCCCAGAGAAGAAGCCTGCCTGCATTGCCTGGGCCTGGTGGGAACTACATTTACCAGGGGCTCCTGGGAATGCAGTTCCTACCAGGCCCAGGCAACGCAGGCAGGCTTCTTCGGCCTGCTCCTTTCCTAAAAGTAAGCAGAATGAAGTGCCGTGGGGGGGGGGGGAAGGCTGCGGGGGGCAGGGGGGCGTGGGTGGCAGGGGGCGTCGCGGGGGAAAGCCAGTGTGTGCACCAGGCGCACTCTGGCCTAGCTACGTCTCTGCAAGATATGAGACCTGAAAAGTTCCAAGAGAGTGGCTAGCAGTGGCACTGATAACTCGAGGAAGCAGGTGGTTGCATGTTTTCTTTAAGCCTCAAAAGGAGAGCATTACTACTGACATACAAACTAGAAGGCAGCTGATAATTAGAATGTTTAACACATCTTGTTACCTGGTTGTTTTGTCGGTTGGGGCCAAGAAGAAAGTTGATCATATGCATCAGGGCAGAATGCCTCAGGAGGAGATCACAGGCTCTCAAACCCTGCTGTGAAGAGATAGGAAGAACAGAAAGTCGTATTTTCTTTACATGCTCTCTAAAAATGTTCTGTAGCTAAGTAATTTGCATATTTTAGATTAAGTCCTATTACTATTCTTTCAATATTTTGCCATGAAACGGGGTCTTAAATACATTTGATTAAATTCAGCTGTAGTAATTTGGAAGGCTTTGAATGGCTCTTTAAACACCAGACCTCCTTTTCAGCTTCTGTACCACATTTATACAAGGAAGAAGAATAAGTTCTCTTGATGTTCCCTGGTGATTTATTTATGCCACATGTACAATACATTTCGGAGCAACACCCAAAATTCAACCAAGTTATTTTTTTTTAATTCTTTCTAAAATTTTATGCACTTCAAGTTTTAAAAGATAACTCTGCAAGTTATGCAAGCATTTCTGTATGATGACAATGTATTCCACAACAGCTTATTTTGCCTTGAAACTTTTATAAAACAGAAATAATGGGAGGGTGATTATTTGGTTTACCTTTTGCACAAAGTTGTTGAACAGGAAGAAGTACTGGGCACAGTTTTTACAATTTTCAGGGACATCTTTGTCCAGTAGACCAAGAAGCACTTCCACTAACTGGTGCAGATTTTTTAACTGAAAGAGAAAACAACAAGACTTAAAAATGTGTGGGAATGGCAGTTTAAATTAAAGCATTTTCAGGCAATGAAAATAGGGCATACAGTAAGCTTAAGTTAGTATTACCTTGAGTAGTATTAGGCAGCTTATTAAAATGATAGCAAAGACTGAGTATTTTAGAAAGCTGGCTTGCAACAATAGGAGCTGGATAGTTGTGCTATAGCTGGTCATTTTGGACTGCTTCGTTAATACTTCACGGGACAATTTTTTAAAGAACACTTCCTGTAGTAATGCACTGCTGACCCAGCAGCACCGTAGTAGAACGCTAGACGCTAACGACTCTACGGCCTTCTGGTCGCGAATCCGCACTCCCCACTCCTCATCCCCATGAGTCACGGGTCGTGGAACTGTCTGGCTCAATCACCGGGCTTAGGGACAATGGTCTTGCCCCCAGGTGAGGATTAGGCTCAGACGTTTACGCTCCTCTCCGCACGTAGCCAGGTGAGATCATGCATCACATGATGATCTCCCGTCCTCCCGCCTCCCGTTCTCCCGGAACTCCCCCCGGTCCTCCCTCCTACACGCCCCCGATAGAATAACAATAAAAGGTGCCAGGAACCAGCACGCGGGAGACTCGCTAGGAACACGGACCTCCGGTCTCCCGCTGCTGGTGATCTCCACCAGATGTTATCTCCGCGTCTCGTCTCGTTCTTACGCTGACCGCGTGGGTCGACTACACTTCCAACATGACATTCACATTGGTTTCATACTCTACAAGGACTGGGAAACAGTTCAGTAAGTTAAATGCTTAATAGATAAACTTAGCAACATTTGCCCATAGCATAACAGAACACAAGGAGCTAGACATAAAATGCAAGTTTCCAACCACTGGCTTCTGAGATTCTAACAGGCAAGATATATACATTTTCAAGCACACCACTTAAGCCTCAAGGGCTAGAAACTTCCTTTGAAAAGTTAAAGCAGTTTCTCATTACACTGTATTCCACCCTTGCACACAAGTATATACAAAGGTCTCTGCAACCATGGCAGCAAACATTCGAAAGTAGTGGTGACAATAGCACAAGAAAAAGCAATGAGGAAAAGTACAATTAATGAAGGAACAGCTTATATCTGTGGTGACGAACCTTTGGCACTCCAGATGTTATGGACTACAATTCCCATCAGCCCCTGCCAGCATGGCCAATTGGCCATGCTGGCAGAGGCTGATGGGAATTATAGTCCATAACATCTGGAGTGCCAAAGGTTCGCCACCACTGGCTTATATTTTCCAGGTACAACCATCGGTTTCACAGTCTGTTAACCATTCAGCAAAATAACATTGTACTGACCTTATCTTGAAAAAACAAGGCACTGTCTAATGTTTTTTCAAGAATGGTGGCAACAGCAACTCGGACCTCTCTTACACTGCATTCCAGCAGAAAAGTTCTGGAAAGATATATATACAGACATGGAGTAAAACTGAAAAGAACATGACTGCTAAGGCACAACTCTCTTATCTGTGCACAAGTTAAAATGCTTTTTTACAAATTGCCCAATCCAATATATATATATATATATTCTTTAGGACTGTAGAACTGCGCAGACTGAATTTTAATAGCCAAAGTGAAGTTGCCTTCTGAAATGTAAATGATATCTACAGGACTGTGGCAGGAATTCTTCAAAATCAGCAGGATTAAACACCATAGCAAAATACTTAGATTAAGAGGAAGCAATAATTGACTGCCTGAAGCAATACAGATAGGCTTTCCATTTGGAAATCATTCACTGAGCCAGGGCTCATTTGAAGCAGGCATGTGTGTGCATATATAGTTGAATTAGCAGATCTGGCCAAAGATTTCATATTTATGTCATACATTATACTTAAGGGTGCCAATAACAAATTCAAGAAGCTTTCTATAAACAGAACTGTGTCTTCACCTTATAACAGAATTTCACTTACCTGTAACTGTTGTTTATCTGTGCAGGCACACATGGGAATGTGAAGGTGCAGGCCAGCTGAGGAGTAGACTCCCAAGCTTCTAAAAGCTTCAGTGTCTTTGGAGCACTCCCCCTCCTCTGCCTTGAGCAGGCCTTCGTTGCTGCCTAAATAATCACAAGAGAGAGGTAGGGAGAGCACTAATCCCTCAGTTCTCTCTTTGCTGCCATGAAACATTATGTGATACTGCTATAAGTCCACAGCAGGAGGGATGCATGCCTGCACAGAAGATACTCAGTGAACAACAGTGCAGCTCTGTTTTCATTGTCGCTTCTGTGCAGTCTTCTAAGGGAGAATAGGAAGCTCACTTACAAAGGGCTGCTCAATGGAAAAGAGATTGCAAAACTGCTCTTTCAACAGCTGCTTCACTTCTTCTCAATGGAGTAATGTCTCAGGAACATGGAAGGATTTGACCATGTTGCTGCTTTACAGATATCCTCCAATAATGATAGCACGTCAGACAAAGGTAACATTCTAAACTTTTGTATTCTCAGGTGCTTATTCATTCAAAATAGGTCTCTTACCACCATCTTCTTATTTATTAGGAAGTACTTGGAATAAAAAACATGTCTGAAATCAGTGTCAGGAGTTGTTTGATAGCACCTTTTTTCAGCAATGCAGAAATCTCTACAGTTATCCCAAATGGAGGGGAACGTGTGAGAGGGGGCAGTGCGAACAGGCTTTGATTTGAACTGTAAATGATAGCCAAACTTTATTATGGATAATTCGCATATGTCAAAGGTAACTGAAGACTACTGGGGGACAAAATACATTGTGAGGCAGCCTATCCAGACACTGCAAACCATCTCCTAGTTATACTACCAATTTACTCCTCCTCGTTTGATCTCTGGGAGATTGTGCACCTTGTTCACCTTTTTGCTTATGATGCAATCATTTCCCGTTGTTGATGGGTGCACACTGGAGGAAGCAGTGCTGGAACTGTTGATGGTGTTGGCAGTATTTATAAGACCTACCACATTGACAATGTTGCAAATGACCAAGAAAATACCTTTGTTTAAAAGTACCAGTGGATTAGGATGTAATCCGTAAGGATTTAGCCATTAATTTATTGTTCCTTTTTCTATCAACTACTGGATCAGTTGGGTTGTTAAAGATAGATTCTCTACCTTTGTGTCTGGTGGTAATGCCAATGCACTCAGCCATGCATGATTTCTAAATACCACACCTGAGGCCACTGCTCTATTAGTACATTCAGCCATAGGCCTATAGGCATTCAACTACTGTTTCTCAAGCTTTAAACCCTTTGCATATAAAACCTTGGGCAAGGTCCTTTTCTCCTCAGGCAGTGAGTCTATGCATTGGGACATATACTCCCAGAGAAACATTCTTCCTATCACCGTGGTGAATGACCTTTGGTTACTCACCCAAGAATAACCTTTTCCTCTGAGCGATGAGAGGACATCTTGTGGGGTGATTCCCACCATCCAATCAGGAAGGCAGGAAATACTTTTTGTTTTCCGGCTTGGTGGAATTGCCCCCTGGCCCTCAGTTCAGGTTTCTCCAAAGAGTATCTAACTAACATACATTTACAGAACTGCAAGAGAACCTTAGAGTGAGAAAAAACTGTGCAGTGCTGAGGGTGAAACTTGTGCAAGAGTTAACAGGAAAAAGAAAACCAAAACACACATAAAGGAGCACCATAATGAGAAACAGGTTGCCTAAATTATAAATGTCTGCTTATGAGGACGATGGCATGGCGAGGCCAAGATGCCCTTCACTGTTCAGAGGAAAAGGACCTCTCACAGGTGACTAACCAAAGGTTGTTTGCCCTCTGAACGGTGAGGACATCTTGTTAGATGTCACAGATCAGTACCTTTCCCTTTCTTGGGTGGGTCATCATCCTGGAAGGATTCCACATGCTGTAGAACTTTGAGTCCAAATACGGCATCTGCTGAGCTGTACAGATTGACTATGTAATGCCTAATGAAGGTTGAGATCATAGACCTGCAGAACTCATCCACTGAAACGTCCTGGGCAAGGGCTGCGTTTGATGCAGCTCCCCCGACCAAGTGGGCTGTGATGCCTGGAGGTTGTTCCATGTATTGAGCATGATATGCCTCAATGGTGCAGGACTTGAGGCATCTGCTAATCACTGTGCTAGATATTGCCCTGCCTAGGTTTGATGGAGATACAGTGATAAACATTGATTCTTCCTCCAAAATTGTCGAGTATGAATAATATATGCTTTAAGAGCTTGTCTCACGTCTAAGCAGTTCCAGATAATTTCCCCAGGATGCTTTGGCTGAGGAGCAAATGTACGAAGACATATTTCTTGAGATTGATAGAATCTGGACTCAATCTTGGAACAAAAGGCTGGATTTGGTTGTAGGACCACCTTCTTTTATGAAAGGTACACAGATTTGGATCAATGGATAGTACTGAGAGTTCTCAGAGTATTACCTCTAGAAAGATGGTTTTCATCCCCAGAAACTTGAATGGAATCTGGCTGATAGGCTCAAATGGAGGTTCTGTGAGACAGCTGAAAACCGTGTTCAACTTCCAGCCAGGGACATGGTGTAATTGCGGTTTGTTCTGAGTCTTGGCCCCCAGGAGAAATCTAGACAAATACGGATGCTTTGTGGTCTTCCACCCTTCTAGATGCAGGAACACCATGGCCAAAGCAGCTACCCATTGTCTCAAGATAGATGAGCAAAGACCTGAGTCCAAACCCTCCTTTAGGAAGCAAAAATAGAGCAAGCCTTTATTGGCATAGATCCTGTAGGAAGCCCAAGATAGATGAGAATCATGAAATCAGGGAGTCCACCTTTTTCTTTTTGGTCCACCTGATGAAGGCTTTCCATGACGTGTTGTACGTGCGGTTTGTGGACTGTCATCTAGAGGTCAGAATGGTCTGGACTACCTTTTCTGACAGTCCAACAGTTAGAAGTGTGTCCCTGTCCATCTCCATGTTGTCAGTTTCCATTTTCCTGGTTCTGGGTGGACACAACATGACCCTTCTGAGAGATAGTTCTAGTGGAGGTTGGACAACCAACTGATGGAGGGCGGAGAACCATGGGCATCTGGTACAAAAGGGTGCCACCACTATAATCTCTGATTGAAGTTCCCTAATCCTTCGGAGGAGTGAGGGGGGAACTGGAAGAGGTGGGAATGAATAGAGGAGGCAATGTGGCCAGAAGAGGTCAAATAATCTGTATCTTCTGCTGATGAGTGGAAGTATTTGGTGAAGAACCAAATAGTCTGCATGTTAGAAGGAGAGTGTTAAGCTAGCTCAAGATACATGTCCATGAGGCTTCCAGTCTCTGCCAACTGGAGTAACTCATTCACTGGTTTAATTTTGCTAACAGGCCTTTTGCACTTGGCCTGTTTTTGGTTTGGACACTCTTTTACACACACGGTTGCTGGAATTTGTCAGTACATGTTGCAGGAAAATCATATTAAATCCATATTTCAATAAGGCAGGGTATGAAGGTTAGGGCAATATAGCAGACTTCACAGTCATTTCCCTCCAAAGACTGTGGACAAGTGAGTCTCTTTATCATTGGTGATGTTGTTCTGGGATCCAATGATTAGATGAGTTTGACAGTCATCATTGAGGTGATATCATGCTATGACACTGATGAAATTGGGCCTTGATGCCAACTCAGAGCTGTGTCCCAAGGTTGGGTATCTGCTGGGCTTCAGTGCTGTGGAGGTGTTAGGATTCAGCACAAAAGAGTTGGCGAAGCATGAGGTTGAAATGGGAAGACTTGGAACTGTAGTGGAGTCAGCAATCAATGCCAAGGGGAGTTGGACTGCTGGTGTCAAGAAGAATTTGAAGACTGATGCCAGGACAAAGGTGCCTCTCAGTGTTGTGGTGACTTTGACCATTTAGGAATGTTTGTTGAAGCATGTACAGCTTTTTTCTTGGCTTTCTTATCAAGAGGCTCTGAGGCTGCCTTTTGTGCCACTGGCATTAAATGTACAGGGGGCTTAGAGAGTGCAGCTGGTACTGATACCACCAACAATGTGTGATACCTTTAGTGGTCCTTCTCAGAGGGTTCCTTGGTTGCCTTAAGATATTTCTCCCACAGGACTGCTTTAAGACATGATGACCTTTCGTGCCTGGCCTTAGGTGTGAACAGGTGTCACGCCTGGCAAGACTGTATAGTATGGCCTTTCCCCAAACAGTCACTGTTCATCATTTTGCACCAACTTTGTCTCACTCTGTAGCACTTCTTAATGATAGCACACACTTTTATAAGATTCCTCAAGATTTTTTCATGAAACTTTAGATGATGTTAAGCAGCTTTTGAAAAAAAAATGTCCTCTCCACAAGGAAAGAGAGAACTGAGGGAGGAGCGCTTTCCCCACCTCTGTCACTTGACCATTTGGGTGAGAAAGGAGCCTGACTCTCGGCTAGAGAAAGAGGGGAAGGGAAGTGTGCCAAAGATTCTGAAGCTTCTAGGAAGAATCTGTTCTCTGCAGCTGACCTATGCCATCCCATGCTGGACTGCATAGAAGACATAATGATGAACATAATGATGAACTCTGCATCAACTGCAACATACTTCTCAACCTAAACACTAGAGATCATCTTTTCTGAACATGTATTAAAATTACACTGGATACTGTAATATAGAACTATGGTCTGGGTTATACAAATGCAACCAGAAGGCATTCATCTCCAGACTATTCTTTCCCCCCGATTTTCCTCAAGACTTCTGAAAGGCTGATGCAGGAGACGAGGGCTGCAATGAAAAGGAAGAACTGGGCAGTCACCCATCCTCATCACACTGGTTCTACTGGCGAAAGGGGAAATGGAATTTCATCTGGTTTTCCCCTCCCATGATATTTTGTTAATGAAGTTCATGAGCAAGCTTTGTTTTCTGCTGCTCCAGAGATTAGGACACAGAGTAATGGATTCAAACTACGGGAAAAGAGATTCTATGTAAACATTAGGAAGAACTTCCTGGTGGTAAGGGTTGTTTCGACAGTGGAATATGTTGTCTTGGAGGGTGATGGAATCTCCTTTGGAGGTTTTAAAACAGAGGCTAGATGGCCATCTGTCGAGAATGCTTTGATTGGGTGTTCCTGCATGGCAAGGGGTTGGACTGGATGGCCCTTGTGGTCTTTTCCAACTCTGTGATTCTAGGAAAAAACCTGCGTCACCAGCCTTTTGTAGATCTCAGGATGCTGCTGGTGCAAAGGGGAGATGGAAAAGTTCTGTATCTGTGAGCAACTTCCACATATATTTACATACCAATGGATTTAACAATAAATACCAGAATGGTAGTATTTTCCTAATGTTAAAAAGAAGCAATCGCACTACTTAAAAGAAGATATAGTACAAGTTTTACACAGAAGCAAAACATTATACCTTACACATACAAAGCACTTTAGTTAATCTGCAGAAATTAAGAAACGAAAACCTAATACTGCATAGAACATTTAAACTATTTTTTATTACACAGAAATTTCTCCTAGTAAATCATTATTAAACAAGTGAAAACGTGGCATAAACCACCTGCATACACACCAAAGTAACCAATATCTATATGTAAAACAGGGTGTCTAAAGAACAAAATACTGAATGCAAAGCTGGAGGAGGAAAACAATTACTCTTTTAGGGTTACTTAACATAAAACATCTATTACGCAGAAATGTATTAGCCTGTATTGATACTTACTTTATGAGCTCTCGTCCTTCTGTCCCAACAAAATATTCAACCAACCACTGGCAAGCATCAAAACTTTTAGAGACCAAAGCGTCAATGGTTGCAATCCACTCTTCTGTGTCCACCCTTAAAAACAAACACAGCAACCTCAGCAAGGCAGTAATGTGTGATATATGCCTACCCCTTTCAGTAAGTACCTTTAAAAGAAGTACTACCTGAGTTTTTTCTTAGTTCGCAGATATGTCTGGAAGAGGAACTGGACTGCTAGTTGTAAACTCACTTTTGACATAGATGGGTAATGGGGGTGTTTTAATTTTGTCTGAGAAAGAGAGGGAATACACAATCACAACAATTGTTTCAGTTATATTCTTAAACACAATGATCAGACAGATAGGACCTTAAATATTACCATGATAGCCATTACAGGAGCAAGCAAAGATGAGGAAGATTCCCTGGAGTGGCCAGTCAATGTGGATAGGCAATTATCTCATTAAATTTCTTTTCTACAAACTCCATAGAGATCAGTAGGAAAAAAAGGACTAAATTAACTACTCACAGCATTTAATGAAGCCAGTGACAGGACAAAACTAAAATAGTCAGTGCTGTAGATATCTCTGTTCTTCATAAATTTCAGGTTTTCATCCCTCACCATCTGTAAGGATGCATATGATTGGTTTTATCAATGATATCCAAGGGTAAAGTTTACAGTTTCTAAAAACCCTCCACTGTTAGAGAAATATAGCTTTTCTTAGAAAAGCAACATGTACTAAGGAGGAGATTAGACACTACATGTCTGCATTAAGTACAGGCGGACTCTAATATGGCTGTCTTGGGGCCAGAAAAGAAAATTCACTGAAATAAGCTACACATTTGGGTTGGATCCGGTCTAAATTATGTGCACAAGCATGATTTCCCCACCTCCCCCTTCTGTGCAAAATGCCCTTCAAAATGCTGCTTTGGAGGGATAGAAAACTTCTGGGAATAGCATAAGGAGGAAGTAGAAGCAAATAGAGAAATAGGGAAAAATGCCCCCCTCCCCCCAATTCAAAGCTAGGAATTATTAGGAACAGAGACTGGCATCAATGTGGGAAAGAATACTGTATGCCCTTCTGGTTTAGCCATCTCAAAGTTCTGGTTGGACTGGAAAAAAGTACACAAAGGGGCAACTGAAATTATCAGAGTAAATGGCAGAACTATTAAGAGGTTCATTAAAATTTAATGCCACTAGGTTTGCAATGGACATCCTTCACAGAAAGTTGCCAACTTATGGAAAATCACTGCCACATCATTTTGAAGCCACCATTAATTAAAAAGCAGATCCATCAATCAAAGTTACAAGAAGAGATCTCAAATTCAAATCAGTATTTTCCTGATCACAAGGGGTGGTGAGCACAAACATCAGGTCATGTCCATCTTCCTGCAGCTATTTGTGTGAGCATTTGGTGCTGTACTGCTGAGGACCAGATGGACCTCGGCTTTAATCTAAAACGACCCATTGGATACTCACCGTGAAGGGGTCTTCTCTTGGGTGGTGGAAGCCATCTTGTGGGTCTTCTTTATCCTTCCGATTTTGGTAGGCAGGAAAAGATATTTGGTCACTTCCTGTTGGTCTGTTGCCGCCAATTTTCTCCAGTATCTGACCGGCCGAGTGATTCACACAAACAAGTAACAGACCAACCACATGAAACCAACAAAAGGTCCAAAAAGCCAACATAGAAGGGACCAAACATTAACATATAAACAATTGCCCAAGAACACATGGGCCAGTGGACAAACTCCTCAGTACTATGACTGGACACATTGTGAGAAAAGAACGAATAGGGAGGGCCAAGATGGCTTCCAAGAGAAGACCCCTTCACGGTGAGTATCCAATGGGTCGTTCTCTTGGATGGTTTCAGCCATCTTGTGGGTACTCCCCCAGCAGTGCCCCAAAAGGCATGTGGTTCAGTTAGTTTTCACCTAGCGTGTTCCAGGACTCAGGGCCTGGACAGCATCCAGAGAGGGATAGCCTGTAGGGTGCCTCTCACAAAGGAAGAGGGAGAGGCCCAAGTGGCCATTTCCCTACAAATCTGCTCTAGGGGAACGTGGCTTAACAAGGGCAGCTGTTGGCAGCCGCACTCCCTAAGTAGAATGAGCCGTAATCCCAGTGGGGATTGGAATCTGTTTCGCTTTGTGGGCCTCAATGATACACGCTTTGATGTTAGAACTGATGGAGGCGGTGGACATCGGTTCACCTACCCTGGGTGGAACTACATTCACAAACAGTGATTCTGATCTTCTCAGTTGTTCTGTGCGTATGATAAACGCCTTGAGAGACCGCCTCACATCCAGACAGTGCCAAAGCCTTTCCCGCAGATGGGTAGGTTTTGGGCAGAAATTTGACAGGATTATGTCCTGCGCTAGATGGAACCCTGAAGCTACTTTGGGTCGAAATGACGGGTTGGGCTTCAGGACCACCCTATCAGGGAAAAAAAGACACAAGTTAGGATTAACAGAGATAGCCCTGATTTCAGATATCCGTCTGGCCGAGGTGATGGCCACCAAAAACAGGAGCTTCATACGAAGCCAGCCGAAGGTGTATCGACTCGAACTGGCTCAAACGGGGAAGTTGTAAGAGCATCCCAGGGATTCGACATGTAGCCGCCAGGAAGGGAAACGGTGTGCTGCTACAGGGGGGCTGGGACTGCTGAACTCCCCTTCAAAAAAAATTTTTTGTATGTCGGGATGCCTGAGTGACCGAGGAAACCCTCCACTGGGGGGGGGCAGAAGCTGGGTGGCTATAACTGCCGCCAGTTGACGCATCGAAGCGTAGGAACTGCGTGAACCCCGAGACAAAACCTTCTTGCAAAAAAAGCGGCAGGATGAAGGGAAGGGAGAGGAGATTCAGGATCTACGTCATTCCTCCTGCACCATCTAGAGAAAGCCTTCCAGGACGCATTACTATAGATGGCAATAGTGGACCTACTGCGGTGCTGCTATCATGGTGAGAAATTAGCCGTTTACGACCGCCTGTCAGAAAAACTCCTTCAGCACTTTGCGGCAAGCCTCCTGGATCTTGAGGACCTTTGCTGGAGGTGGGACAAACAGTGTGCAAAGACCACGGTGTCTATTAGAGTTCCTAGAGTGCTCCATCCTTAGAGGGGAGGATCGAGCTCTTGTCCAGGCTCTGACCAGGGAAAACCATGGTCCGCCAGGGTCTCTCGCACTAGCAGGACATCGCTTCTCGATGCCTGGAGTTGGGACCTCGACTCTGATAAGCAGAGTCGCCGAGGTAGAGGTGGATATGCACCCCTTGCTGCGAAACTAAAGCAATTGCTGCCACCAACACTTTGGTGAAAAACTCTGGGGGCCGTGGCTAACCCGCAGGGGAGCGCCACATACTGGAAGCGCTGGTCCCCCATGAGCCAATCTCAAGAAACCTATGATGGGGAGGGATGGATAGGATGTGAAAGTAGGCTTCCCTTCAGGTACAGCTTAATGACGGGATTGAAGTCGCCCTGTTGAATTGCCGCCACAGTGGACCTCACAGATTCCATCCGGAATCTGAATTTCCGAAGATGACGGTTTAGATGGCGGAGGTTGAGGATAGCCCTGGTGTCCCTGTTCTTTTTGGGGACAGTAAAAAAGTGGGAGTACACTCCCATCCCTCTCTGCTCCGCCGGCACTGGCTCGATGGCTTTGATCAAATTCAGGTGTTCTATGGCCGCCAGCGAGCCTAGCTGATTTTTTCTGGATTTGTACCTATTGGGGAGGGAAGAAAATGATCTCTGGGCCAGGAAAGGAACTCTAAGGAGTAGCCTGAAGAAACTATCTCCTGGACCCAGCGGTCCGCAAACGGTGGGATCCAGCGGTGATGGAAAAACTGGAGGCGTCCGCCGACCAGAGCGTCCAGGCAGTCAGGCCTTGTTGTTATTGTTAAATTCGGCTCTAAAGGGCTTCCCTGACTTGCCCTGGCCCTTGGGCTCTCCTGACGCCACGGTAGCGGGAGCTCTGTCGCTTCGCCAACTTGGTCTCCTGGAGGTCCCTCTGTGCAGTTGGAAGGACGAACGAAAGGACCGAAGGAAGCTGGTCAGGCAGAGGAAATCTGGGCTTGTCCGCCTCTGACTGAGCGTGCAGCATGGTCTTTTTGTGATCCTTAGTCTCCACCAGGATCTTATCTAGCTCAGAGCCAAACAGAATCCCCCCCTCAAAGTCATAGCTGGAAACTACAGTTTTGGAGAGGTTGTCTGCCTGCCATGGCTTAAGCCACAGTATGCGGCGGGCTACAGATGCCGGGCTTGGCATACATGCGTGATGTGGTCAGGAGAGGCATCTAGCGAAGGCCGTCTGCCAAGAAAGACAATTGCCATCATGATTCTTTCTACTCCTTCCCTGACACAACACCCTATCACCCGGTGCGGAATGATAGCCAGCAAACGCTTGTAGCCAGACAATGGTGGCTCTAGAAACCGGTGGGCTGTGGGGGCTAAAACCCATGGCGACCCGCGGCCCGCTGCTTCATGGACTTTGCACATGCTGCTGTCTGCCCTCCTGGTCCATGGGGTCCCTTAACAATTACCCTCCCCATCTCTGGAGACTAAGCCCCGAAGGTGCAGGGCGGACACCGGGTCGACTAAGGGTTTTTTTGATTAGATTGTGCAAAATGGTCAGGGGCAAGATACAACTTTTTTTAAAGACTGAGGGGCAAACCCCTCTTTGTCAGCTGGATTAACCCACTCCCTCTTGAATTTTCTTTCAAAATGACCTCGGAGGTAGAGGGAAAAATTTTGCTTTATCTTCCTCAGCTGTGAAGATGGCACGAAGCCCTTTAGGGCAGCCTTTGATAGGCTTAGCTGGTTTCCTTTGTGGGATTGGGGTCTTCAGCTTCTGCTGAATCATGCAGTTCCAAACCTGCTATGGTTTTTTGATAACAATGTGGTAAGCTGTTCAATTTTGAACATGCGGTGGGACTTTCAGCTACTTCCAGGGGCTGCGTTTCGGGATCTGAAAAGTGGTCTGAATCAGACTGAAGATCCCCTTCACTGACCTCACTCAGGTCCAGGAGAATCAAAGCAGAGCACAAATCCCATGACGACATTGTCTCTGTGCCCAGGATCTAGGGGACCTTGAACGGAAATTTCTGCTCCTCTCCCCTGCCTGGCTCGGGACGGAGACTGCTGAGTTACCTCACCTCCCTTATGGAGGAGCCGTGGACATTAGTTTTAACTTAATTGATGAGGGGAGAAAAGCACTCCAGTCATTTGGAACGCCTCCCTCTCTGCTTGCCCCCCCCCGCCCGCAACGGTGGCAACCCTCTTGCCTGGTTGATGCTGCCGCTTCCCATCGTTGCAAGTTCGCGCCGCTTAGCGGGAAAAGACGCCATCCCGGCGCCCCGAGAGGTGGTTGCTGGCCTGCTCATCCCTCCGCCGGGCCTACGCTTCTCTCGTCTCCATGACTCCCGGCTGCGAAGCTTCGGCGACCAGCAGGCGGGTCGGGCGCTGAACTGGCGCGTCTCCCTCCGCAGTAGCCTGAAGGACGCGGCTGCCTTCCGCGCCGGTCGTTAGGCTCTGAGGCGGCTACAATCCCCTGTTCGTCAGCCCATCGGCTGCTCTGGGGGAGGGAGAGGAGTTTCGTCGACGCCCTGGTGTTTTCTGCGGCCGATCTGCTGAAAGTTTCCCTCTCAGGGGAAAAGGGCGCCGTCGCCATTACGCTTGTGAGGAAAAAATTCCTCTGCCGCCAAAACTACTGAGGGGAAGGTCTCCGGACCCAGTAGGGTGCAGGGAGAGACACAAGCCGCGAATTAGTGGGGTGGGAAACACACAAGCATGCCACAACACCAGGGAAACCAAAAAACTCACTGTACCACGATGAAAAAACACACAAGAAAAACTAGCAAGGAGCTTGTCGAAATTGCTGCACTACCAACGAGGCAGGAAAAGATACTGGAGAAAATTGGTGGCAACAGACCAACAGGAAGTGACCAAATATCTTTTCCTGCCTACCAAAATCGGAAGGATAAAGAAGACCCAAAAGATGGCTGAAACCATCCAAGAGAAATGACATTCTTATGTCCTATTTTTTTCTTTTCACTGTATTTCATTTGGGGGAGGGGTTGAACCATTACAGAAAAGACTGAACCTATTTTCTCTGAAGTGTTGTAATAAACGATAGATTTACACAGTTTTACACAGATTTACACAAAACTGACTAAATGTTAAGTAGATAACCATTAACAAATGTGGATGGTGTAATTATAAATGCTGGTTACAGGTTAAGGGAGTCCTGCACATTTCAAGATATTAGTAATATTAATATCAATAAAGTATTCATTTAGTGCCTTTAGGACAACTTTCAAAACACTTCACATACGTTACAGCAGTAATCCTTTAAAAGATCTTGAAAGAAAGGCTGGAAATTAAGAAAAGCTCTTCTGGAGAGCTCTCCTTTTTGCTAGTGCCATGTGTGAAAGAACTTCTGGGGAGCTCACAAAGCTGTTTGAGAGCTTTGCAGCATCCCTTGAAGCATGATACCAGTTGCCTGCTAGATGATTGGCTCAGCATCTTATGACTAGCAGCAGGCTAGGTGCCTTAAGTGCTAGATAGCTCTCCTATAAGATAAGCTTTGAGGTAGCAGAGTGGGCCGGATGGCTAGGGGGGACAAATTCCTCTTGAAGTGGGCAAGTATTAAGCAATAATTTTCGTAATAGCTCAGGTAAGGACAGACAAAAGGAAAGATAAAAGGAAGTTAGGAGACAGAAAAAGAAAATTCTAGAAGTTCTGAAGTGGGACAGACAAAGAATCTAGCTGCAGAGCAGACATAATTCGAACTGTGAAATCCTTCCTCCCTTTGCTGATATATACCAATCAGCTAATTTGTATGGTTCTGCCTACAGAAGAAGTGGGAGTAATCTGGCTTGGACTCCCCTTTCTGGAAACAGAGAGAAATTTGTAATACAATGTTCTGGTGTCATAATTCTTATAGTAGCTATGTCAATATTCATTTCTTCTTTTCTGGAATTTTTAAATAAAACATACATGTTGATACTCGCAGCTTTCTCTTTTATAAAGAGATTAAGTAAAGTAACCACTGCTGCTGATCTCTTTTGCTTTTGGGAGTTGGATCTTCTCCCAGAATAAATTCCTATTTATTGTCAAATGCTTGCATTCTTCCCTCAGAAAGAAAAGTACGATAGTCATGGAAACACACTATTTCAAAAGGAAAGCCTACCAAAATCCTTGAGGTATATCTATGTTCCATTAACTTTCAACCTATATTTCATTTTGTGAATTTGTGAAAACTGGAAGCTTCTAGAGTATATCCAATCATCTATACTATTTTTACCTGATATATCCGAACTGGCATTTTCTCTACAAACAAACCCTTTTTTTCTCCTTTTTTAACCAGCTTGGTCAAGATGGACAGGCGATCACTACTAGGTCTATGAGGTCGGGGTGATGATTGTGGCGAAATTTCTGGTGATGATGGTGCAGATCTGAGAAAAATGAATGTCAAAAAAATTTACAACAAGATCTCCAGGCTCCTTGACAGCATAACTTTCAACTGTTAAATAACATTCAAATGTTGACTTCATTCAGTAATACTTTCGACAGTACTTTACATTACTCCTATGTATATGAACGGCCTGAACAAAATAATCAATTAATTGTTTATCTGTTGGCCACAGCCACAGTAACATACAATCTGTGCAATCCATCAGTGTCTTAGAATGGTGTTATCCTATTTCAGGTTGAACTGTATGTATTTAAATAAAAATGCCAGTACAGCGCCTCTCCTATTAGGATGCTGTCTGCATTTTGTGCGCTTCAGTTATAGGGAATGTATTAGTCCTGGATTGCCCAGCTAGCTTGATCTTGATAGGTATCAGAAGTGGAGCAGGGTCAGTCCTGGTTAAATACTTGGATGGGAGACTTATCAAGGAAGTCCAGGGTTGCTACATAGTTGTGGGCAATGGCAAACCACCTCTGCTTGTCTCTTGCCTTAAATATTCTACAGCACATCATAAGTTGGCTGTGACTTGATGACACTTTCCACCACTTCTATGTCAATACTTGGCCCAAATGTCTTAATGGAGGCCTCTCTCTATATTATCTTAAAGCATTCAACAGACTTTGCTTCTCCTTGAAGAAGAACAGTGAGCAAGAGCCTGGGAAAGGGCATCACACTTTATTATTATTATTAAGAGGATATTCTCTGGGATGTAGGATTACATTTTACAAGTTCAATGAGTTAACTATTTAGTTATTATGATGGGGTATATATCCTGAAGGAGATGCTTTTGTATATTATATGTATCTTATCTAACTGTAACAACATGGCCATGAAAAAACTGAAATAAGACAGAGAGAAAGCCACTCTGACAACAACTATTCCGACCGTTAGGATAACATGGGGGTAATTCAGGTTTATTGAGGTAGTATTAAAATTAAGAAAGATTGTAGACATTTCAAGGTTGAGACTGAAAAAAAAATCAGTATGGCAACCATTTTATGTGTATAGCTGTCTCCTAAATCTATAACATTCTCCTGACCCATAAAACATCTTCTCAGAAGCCATTCTGAGCAAAATTTCTATAAACACTAGAAATTTTTTTACCAATTTCCCCATGGAACAAATAACCTTCAGATTATAAACTAAAATATTTTTAAGGCAGATGATTAGTGAAGAATGTGTTTATTCATTAAACAAATGGGTAAAGTCAGAGGCAAGCAAACTTACAAGGAGAGATCCTCTGCTTCCTGACGCACCACGCTGACTCGACTTTTCTTTGGCAGGACAGGAGAATTCTGATCAGAAACTCTCTGATAAACTAGCATGTAGGCATTCCAGTATCGACGCCGAACATCTGGATATGGGTTTGCTGTAAAGAAACTGAATTATTTCACTCCTGAATCAGGAATACAAGTTCAACTGTAATTTAATTGGCATATTTTATGACAGTCTTCCTTAAAGGAGCTCTGGGCTATGTACATGGTTCCTTCCTCTTTCTATTTATTCTCACAATCACTCTGTGAGGTAGCAGGCAACCTAATCCACAGGTCCAGGCGGGCGGGGACTGCAGTGCTGATGCACCACCATACTGCCTCCAGAGGGATTTTTGGCTGTGCAGGGAGGCAAAAAAAATTAAAATAACTCCCCACCCCCTGCTGGAAAGCCTTCCATAGGGCTTCATGAACCCAGTGTATCCAGAGGCAAAGCTGGGGTGTAAACTCCTGGCCACATCTCTGCTATGCCTGCGGCAAGGCTGATGGGGCACTCTTTGCTGTGTCTGGCGTGCTGGAAGGTTGTGGCAAATTCACTAGTGAATTCGCCCATTCACTGAGACAAGTGCTCCAGGGAGTGCAAATTTGTTGACATAAGCCTGCGCCGCCTCCAGAAATCCCTTCAGCCCTTTCCCCCCATTTCGGATTGGCCTGTTAGGATGTGATAGAGTGATTCACCCAAGATCACCAAGCAAAGGAGTATTCATTCAGCTTAAATCATATATTTTAATAGCTAAGCTAGCCATATCTGGGGATACTTAAATCCTGTGATTTGAGCTGTGAACAAACCTTCTACAACATTGCTCCAGGTTTGCAGAATAATCTAAAATCTAACATACATGCTGGTAGGTTTTTAAAAACCCAAAACAATAAAATGAACACCTGTAGCTTTAACAGTTTCCCTCAGTGGTTGTTGCTAAGCAACTACAGCATTTCAAGGCTTTGTTTCTGTGAGTAAAAAACAGGAGAGGGGAGCAGGGTCTTTTCCAGGGCTATTTTAGCCTTTGAGAGAAGACTCTTCAGAGCACAACCTGACAGCACCCCCTGGGTGACTTAATGCCATCTGAACTGCATGACTCAACTAGGCCTGGCTGCTTGCTGCTCTTCAACATCAGTCACCCTATGAAAGCCAGTATGGTGTAGAAGCTGGAGCTTCAGAGTAGGGACTGGGAGACCCAGGTTTGAAACCCCATCTTGCTGTGAAAGCTTACTGGGTGATTCTGGACCAGCCACATACTTTCAGCCTAACCTACTTCACAGGTTTGTTGTGAGGGAAAAAAGAAGAGAATAATGTTAGCTGCTTTGGTCCCCACTATGGAGAAATGTGAGGTATAAATGAATATAATAAATATGGTTGAATATGGGAGGCAATTAAAAGGTAGGTTGGTGAATGGCTGAGGAGAGAATGAGGCAGAGAAAAGGGAGAAGATATGAGGGTTTCCAAAAGAAGGGGAAAGGGAAATAATGTGAAAAGGGGGATAAAGGCGAAAGTAATTCCCCCTGACGAGTCCTTGAGGACTTGGGAATGGTCTAGTGGGTGCCACCACACAGCTGTCCTATAGTATTCCTAGGTAGGAGCTGCTGGGAAGTGGGGGAGAGAACACTGAAGACACAGGGACAGATAAAAGTAGGTTTACTGTTTGTGGGAAGGAAGGAAGCAAGAATTGGGAAAAGGCTATGGGGGCTTTCAGAGAAGGCAAAAAGGAAAAAAGTGGGGGAATGGGAAGATGCCCATTGCAAGTCCTTACAGGTTCCCACTTGTATATTCTACTCTCAGAGGCACAGACAATACTAGTAATTAAGTATCCCACAAGCAGTTCAGAGAAGGATATTACATACATGTGGTAAGTAATAACAATATGTAGCTTTCCAATTTCATGGGATAGACTTGTGACACTGAAATAGAACATATTTCAATGCAGAAGACAGTCCTTGGCATTTAATAGCAGGTGATGTGAAAGACCTCGCCCTGAGACTCTGGAGAGATGCTGCCAATCTGAGTAGACAATGGCCTGATTCAGTATAAGGCAGCTATATATGTACGTATGGAGAGTACATTTTTGACCCTTTCACACATTCTGTTTGTTGCCAAGGAAGTTGTGCTTATGTAACAAATAGTAACAAATAGTACACTGCATGTTTAGTTCAGTGTGCACATATTTTCCAAGTGGAAATGCTCTCTCTGGGCAGGAAAAATATGCACGAGTGTATATATATGTAGCAACATGTTGGTACGAACCCACTTTGCCCAACATTATGAGAATTATTTGCATTTTACATTTTTAGCCAGCACATAAAATAAAATTTCATTCTCTACAATCTTAGCTCTTCTTAATAAATGTTAAGATTTCCAGATCTGGCAGGCAGGCAGTGTTAATGCAGGTCTGCAAAGACACAGGAAGGGGTTTGGAAGCATATCCAGGGTGCAGGGCTTTACTGCCTTCTCTAAGTGGAACAGAAGAGGGGGCAAGGCCTGCCTTGGACCAACTAACGTTTGGCTTCATGCCATGTCAGAAATGTCTCCTGCAGCAGCTATCCCATCTGGTCATTACTGAAAAATGAAATACTTTGTCTAACTGCCTGAACCTTCTTATGCTCAGCTTTTGGCTTCCTGTCTCCTTTTCCTTGTGGGTTATATCATATTGATTTGTAAATTGCATTGAATAGATTGACAGTATATAAATGCATCAAACATATGTCATACCCTTTCAGAATAAAAGGCACCCTGGCACGGAATTGTAATAAATGTAATAATAATAAATCAGGAAATTAAAAAATTAGACCAAATTGAGATATACGAAAGGACAACAGAGCCCTTTGGGAATGGGGCGGTATATTACATAAATAAATAAATAAACATTTACATCACTTAGCTAAAGAGTAGGAGCATATCCTTAACATGCCTGACACTTTCTGAAGAGAGATAACAAACTATTTGGTAAACTTGTATTTACAAAGGTTGAGGAATACGAAACCCCACAGTTGTCTTTGAAAAATCTTGCTATATGCACTAAGAAATCAAAGATTCTTTTATATCCAAAGTTCTGTAAGATCCTGAATAATAAAAGCACATTAATGTTATTTATATCAGTTCTACCGTATGATTAACCAAACCCCAAGATAAAGAAGTTTTAAATGCAATTGAAAGCAACAAACTGAAAATTAATACTTACACTGATCATAAACTTTTGGTCTATATTCTCCACCAAAACATTCATATTCCAATGTTTCATCGTTCATCTCAAATTCTTCAACAACAGTATCATTAAATTTGTACCATTTTCCTTTTCCGGATCCCCTGCATAACATAAAAACAAGCAGTATTAGAACATAAAGAAAGTCATGATGGGTGGGCCGAGGCCCACCAAGTCCAGCAGCCTGTTCACACGTTGGCCAAGCAGGTGCCTCAATTTCGACTAGTAGCCATGGACAAGTCAACTTCCCTGTTAAAGCCTTCCAAGTTGGCAGGCATTACCACATCCTAGGGCAGAAAGCTCCACAATTTAACTATGGTGGGATAAGCGCCAGTCCCAAAACAGATCCCTGAGGGATCCCGCTGCTTACATCTCTCCACTGTGTGAACTGACCATTTATTTCTACCTTCTGCTGCCTATTTTTGAGCCAGCTTTCAATCCATAATTCATAAGAGGACTTGTCCTCTTATCCCATGACTATGAAGTTTGCTTAGCAGTCTTTGATGGGGGACCTTGTCACAAGCCTTTTGGAAATCCAAATGCACAATGTCCACAGGCTCATTCCGATCTACATGCTTACTGACACTTTCAAAAGACTCTAAAAGATTAGTGAGACAAGATCGACCTTTGCAGATGCAAGCCCTATTAGTTTTTACTCAGCAGGGCTTGTCCTTAGATATGATTGACAATTCTATCTTTAGTAAAGCTTTCCATCAATTTTCCTGCAATTGGCATTGAGCTAACTAACCTGTAATTTCCTGACAGCTCCTTGTTTTTGTAAATGGGTATTAAATTAGCCATTCTAAAGGCCTTCAGTACAGATGCTGATCTTAGGGACACATTACATATCATTTGAAATTCAGCCATTTCCCATTTGAGTTCTTAAAGAACTCTAGGATGAACACTATCCAGTCTCTGTGACCTACTAGTTTGCAATTTATCAAGAACTTCCTACCTTGTTACCACAGTTTGTCCCACCTTCTCATTCTCCCCTCCACAAAACATCTGTTCAGGAAAAGATACCTGCCCTATAACTTCAATTTGCGTTATCCTCCTTTATTCATCCTTTATTCCAATTGTCATCCAATGGTCCAAGGGCTTCCCTAGCTTGTTTCCTGCTGCTAGTGTACTTAAATAATTTTTTATTGTTGGCCTTGATAAGTTTAGCGGTATGTCCTTTAAAATTCTTTTTTAAAAAAACCTCTAATTGTTTGCTTGCATTCCTTTTGTACAGTTGCCGTTTGTTTTTGTTTGTCTCACTTGGGCAAAGTTTCTGAAGGAAGCTTTTTTCCTCTAATAGCTTCCTTCACCTTAACTGTTAGTTGTGAAATGTGAAGGCTTAAACATCTCCCACAAAATTCCTAATACTGTTCCAGTTCTCATGGTCAGCAACAAGATAATTTACAGTGAGAACACACATTGAAATATTAACATGAAATAAGCTCATGAATTCAAATTAATCAAAAGATTGCAACAAGGTAACAGATGGATTCAGAACGACATCCCAGTACTGAATTAATCTAGAGGCATGTTCTGGCTTCACGTCAGACGAATCAGCTGTGAGAGGGCTGTTTGGTCAACACTCTGGCGTACAACATCTGAATGTGGAGTTCTCTGCTCGGGAGTCAAGCGGGGTGGCTGGTGGCAGGAGCATCCCGGTTTGCTACCAGACTGTACCCCCCTGTACTATTACCCCCCAAGTGAGATTCATCTCCCCTTAATTGGGCCCCAGCCTATGTGAGGCAGCTGGCTTGAGTGGTGGGAGCCACTGTTTCATTGACTTGCCAGTGGACTATGTAATTACATCGTACACTTCTATAGGGGGCACAGAGAGCTGGTGGCAGCAGCTCCTTTTGTCATCTAGTGCCCTCTTCTGGCTCCTGGCCTATAATGGCCTAAAATTTCCACCAAACTCCTGATTGTGTTATAATGTCTATAGTCTAGATGAGTATAGTGAGAGAGTAGTATAGTGGGAGTGCTGTATTTTCTTACTTGTTATAGACTGTAAATATTGGTTGTATTTTAATATTGAATTAGGTAGACAAGCTATAGTTGGTTGCCCAGCCTGTCTAATAGTTTAAGATTTAGTTTAGGCTAGAACGCGTTCATTGGCAGAGAGCTGGGACCCACCTTTTTTGTGGGAAGTTTAGTCAGGCTCTGGGTGGAGGGAGGTTGAGTAGAGTCATGGGGGCACCAGAACTGGGGCTAGGGATCCCTGTGCAGTTGATGGGGCGGGGTGGATATGCGCGTAGGAAGGCGGCCATGTATTAGAGAGCGATGAGATACGGTTATGCTGGTTAAGCCTTCTGACCTCCTCGACCTTATCGAGCGGCCACGTATTGGTGAGGTCAGGATACTACTGCTTCGTCTTTGGTGTTATTTAACGTACCAGGTCCATTAATAATAAGACTTCAAAGTGCTCCAAGATTTTCTTGAGGCCAGCAGGAGGACCTTGGCTACGTGTATCAATGGGGTAAACCTGGAGTACTGTGAAGCGAGACTGTTGCCTTGTGCGGTGTATACCACCAGGTTTAGCGATGCCTTCACCGACATCCACTTCAACACAGGGCGAGAGTTGGAATTAGCTCTGCTCATCCATTGCAATCTATTCCCTTCCAGGGCAGTCCGTCGGAGATCCCACCCGGCATGGAATGCGTCGGCTTCGAAAGTGGTTGGCCCTGGAGAGGGTTAGCCATCCTCCTGGTGTACCCGATTAGCCTAAGCGCGCGAGGAGGCAACCTGCAGCTGACTGCTGGAAGTGAGTGTCAGACTAGGCTAAGTTGCGGTTCCCCAGACTTATTGTCAGCCGGTGACTTCAACGTCCATGCCTATCGGCTGACGCCTAGATGTCTGATAACTCTGGACCTAGTGTCATCCATGTTGGCGCTAGGCCTCTCATAGTAAATTCTGGCCCCACTCACGGCGCCGGGCATACGCTGGACTTGGTCTTGAATTCGCAAGGGTTAATTTGGTCAAATATCCTCTATTGATAGAGTGCCATGGTCCGACCATTATATGCCCTGAGGAGGTCCGGATGGACCTGCCACGCCAACACTCCTGCTCTAGAAGCGTGAGCTGATTTATGCCGCCAGCGGAGACTCTATGGATCCACTTGGTTTCCCTGAATGCTCCTACGGGACTTCTGCACTCCGGGCCGCATTGCCTTCGATGAGCAGGTGGAGGACTGGAAATTTCCCGGCTCTCGATGCCATCGAGGTTATTTGCCCCAGTCCTCTTCTAGCCAAGGCTCCCGTTCAGCTCCGTGGTAGTATATACGTGAGTTAGCCACATGAAAAGGCAAGCTTAGTGACGTCTAAAACGAGTGGGGAGTGAAATCTGCGTGGCGAGGCTGCTTGAACATCTTATGGGACGCGTTTATGAAGAAGCCCATGAGATGGCGGCATCGAAGGAAGCGAAGGGACCTTTTCTTTCTCCCTCCTCCCTCGCGCATCCGGCTAGCTCTGCGCCCGGCACAATTATTTACGTTATAGTGGGACCTTAACCTCTCTATCGGAGAGGTCTTCAAATTCTGAGTGAGTATCAGCTGTGGGGCCTTTGTATGAGCTTTTTGCGGATAAGTGCGATAAAACTCCGCCGGAATCTGTCCCCGCGTTACGCTACAATTAGCGAACTGGAGGCTCCCTTGCCATCCTCAGGCCCTTGTTTGGTCCCAGTTTTCCCTGCTCTCTAAAGCCGCTGTTGACAGGACCTTAGCTGCTGTTAGACCATCTACCTGTACTCTACAACCGTGCCCCCCCTGGCTTGTAAAAACCTGCAGGGAGGAACTCACGGTATCCTGTTGAGTATCAATGTGGCTCCCCTCGAGCAGAGTCTTCCCGGATGGGGCTTGAAGGAGGCAGTGGTCCACTTACTCTTGGGAAGACCATCGTTAGATCCGGGGATCTGGCCAATTACAGCCTGTTTGAATCTTTGGTTTCTGGGGAAGGTAATTGTGAGAGTGGTGTTGAGACAGCTTCAAAGGCTTTCTGGATGGCGCGCCGACTTTTGAAGCACCCTTTCCAGTCCGGCTTCCGGTGCTGGGCATGTGGGGCCGAGACTGTTCTCGTCGCCGTCCACAGATACACTCCGATGTTAGCTTCTTCTGACTTGGCGAGGCGGTCCGGCTGCTGGTATTGATAGATCTTACATGGCAGTTTGATGTAGTCGATGCATGACCTTTGACCCACCCGCTGGCTGCCTCCGAGTGCAATGGGCGCGGTCGCTTCAGTGGATTGCCTCGCTTCTCCGGGGTCCATTAGTCAGCAGAGGTGAGGGTCGAGTTTGGCCTCCCGGAAGTGCCCGGGCGGATTGCGCGTGTACCCAGAGGGGCTTTACCTATCCCCGCTGCTATTTAATATCTACCGCCACGGCCTTCTGCCCAACTGGTACGGAGTTTTGGGCTGACCACCACCAATGCGCTTCGATGACACGCAGCTCATTCTGTTGATGGAGGGAGCAGTAACGCTTCCCAAATGCTCTCCCTCCAGCACTGTTTGGAAGTTTGCTGGTTGCCGCGATGCGTAGGTTAAAACTGAACCCGCTCGAAGACGGAGATCCTCTGGGTTTGCAGCGGCGAGGAGAGTGGGTCTTTTCAGCCAGCCCGGTGTGGGAGAGCCATGTAGAAATGCCAACTCCTCTCCGATGCGGCAAGCATAACCTGGGGGTCCACGCACAGATTACGTCTCTTTCAATGGAGACCCAGATTGCCCATACAACCAGGTTGCTTTTTTCCACGCTTCGCCAGGCCCGGCCGGCTGGCCTTTTCTCTCCGAGCGGATCCTAGCCACTGCTTGATCCGCATAGCGGTCACCTCCAGGTTAGATCTATTGTAACTTCGCTTCCTGGCGGGCCTTCCTTCGCGTTTGCTCCAGGAGACTAAAGCTGGTTCAACGATGCAGCGTAGCTTACTACAGGCAAGCGCCATTTGCAACGATCATATTCAAGCCTGTGTTGCGCCAGCTGCACTTTGAAAGCCTCGGTGGGGATTCGGATCATCTTCAAGGTATTGGTGTTGACCTTCAAAGGCGCCGCCAGGACCCTCTCGATACCTTGAGACCCATCACCCCATATGTCCTCGACACGAGCCTCTTACGTTCTCAGCGGAGGCCAATTTATTAGTGGTCCCTGGCCCTCAATGATGTGTCGGCCCAGCCTCCCTGCAGACCAGAGCCTTCACGTAAGCTCTGGCCCCCCGACCTGGTGGAACACCCCTTCCTCCGGGTTGCTGTTAGACCCCTCGCAAGGGACCTTTAACGAAGTTCCGCAGGGCCTGTAAAAGCGAGTTGTTCCGCCCGAGACCTTGAGGAGGACCCAACCGCTGAATAAGGTGCCTCCAGTCGACCCCTAATCGGGCTTATACCTGGAGCCACCACCATCTGACACACGACTCTCCACCCCCCCCCCTCTCTTTTTCCCGAAGGGAGAATTTTTAAAGTGGGGTTGGCCGGGCCGCCTCTTTGTATTATTATCGCTGTTTTAAGGGGTTTAATAATGTGTTTATGTGTATTTATATTTTGTGTGTAATCACGGCAGAGGCCGGGGGGATGGAAGTGATTATAAAAAGTTTAAGTAATAAATAAATAAATAAATAAATAAATACATACATCTGATGTGCAAAAAGAGGCATGCGGAGGCAGTGTTTATTGTTTGATTATTGTGTTAGCACCATAACTCAGTGGGAAGTTCTGGATAGTCGTTACTAGCTGGTATTCCTAACTGTAAAATAAGAGTACTAATGAGCTAGACAGCGCTGGTTCAATAAAGTTGATAGAATGACTAAGCACAGTACAGCAGACAGAAGTGATCAGAAGGGGTAGTCTCCTGTCCTCAAGCATGTGCAGATAGCAACTAGAACAGACAGATCTTATTTATTATTTAGCCAAAAGGAGTAAAAATTCCAGCCTTGTAGAACATAAATTTAAAAAATTAACTGAGGCTCTTCTGTACCGCTCAAGCCTATGTAGTCTCATTACCTCCTATCCTTAATGAAGGAATAGTAGTGTCCTGCATGGGCCTGCCCACTGTGCACAACCACACCAACCAGTTCATAGTTTTCTGTAGGGGCAACTTTCTTCCGGGGAGATCCTGCACCTCCCTGATCTACATTTCGTCCACTGTCACCAACTTCTGAAGAAGAATCTTGGCGAGCCATTCCTGAAACAGTATAGGGTTCCATGTTCAGCATCCAGGGAAACTGTTTAAAGAAAATACTTCTGATTAAACTTGAATTCCATTTTGCATGTTAATAAATGCCCTCCAATAAATTAGCATTTAAATTTACAAGGGAAATATTTTATGGAGCAGAGGGAGTGGGCCAGCAAGTTTGCCAGATTTTCCAGAACCTAGCATAGAACTTCAAAATTGTTTCTGTGGACTTTCAACTCAATAAATAAGATATTTTGGAAATCTAGCAAACAGTCATCAGTTGATCCCACTTAAGGTTAAACTGCTGGAAAAGTACCTACTTGGCATAGGAGAAGAAATAAAGAGAGACTGCCCACAGAAAAATAAAGAGCACCTAAGCTTACTTTTATCTGTTCATCGTATTTAATGGAACGTCCACTTTCCCAGTCAAATCCAAATCTCATGAGGTGGATCACCAACACACTGGGCAGAGCTTTAATGCAGGTCCGTTTCACTGTAGTTCTCTTAAAAATAGAGAAGAGTCACCTACAGCTATATATTCACCTTAACACCTAGTATGACACTTCCTGTTCTGTGGAGATATTTTCACTTGTTTACATAATAAAATAGCCAGCAAGTCACTTCTAAATACCAATAAAGAATTCATTTAAGTAATTAGGCAAACATTTATTAATGCAAAAATTCTGGTCAAACAAGGCTTAAAACTGATAGATTTTTCTGCTCTTTTCCAAAACAATATTCCAAAGCTAAGCCACTTCATTCAAACTTCCCTTTGTCTCTGTTCACCAAAGCTAGATATTTATTTGCAATGAAATAAATATTACAATTTTGATATCAGATGCCATAATTTCTGAAGTTTTTTTTAAAATAAATTCACTATAAGCAGATTATTAGGCAATGAGCAAACTCCAACAGAAAGTACTCCAACTAAATACCTGCCCCCATCCCCATTATAATGCAATCATTACATAGCCTACTTCAGCCATGAAACTCAGAGTGGATTTGAAGAATTAACTGCAATGCACCCAGAGTTCAGAGGAGAACAAAATGTGAGAAATGCCCCTGAGGCAGTGGCATAGTGCCAACAGGATGGGGGGTGCGATGCTCTGGATGCGTGCCGTGGCATGGGTGTGGCAGGGCATTCCGGGACGGGCAGCACTGCGGCAAGGCGTGCGCATGCTCCGGGTGCAGTTCCCCCTTGCTCCGCCCCCACCCTGACGGTTGGGGCGGGGGAGGAAATCAATGTTTAAATTTAAGGTAAGAAAAAAGCAATACCTTTTCTTTACATTTCTCACAGTAGTAAGCATTACTTCCTTCTAGAACTTCTCCTCTAACAAACTGATCCAGTGAAATTTCCAGGCTTTGGCATGAAGTCACTCCTAAATTAAGAGCAACAAAGGCTTCCTCCCGTTCATACCTGCATTGAGAGGGTGAATAAGAATAAAAACTGGTGTGTAAATCTAAGTGTTCTCTGGTAATTCAGTTTAAGAGACATCTCTCATAAGCAGCATCTTCAGCAGTTATCTGCTGTGAACACATTGCTACCCACCTCTTCCCAAGATGGGCTATGAGCTCACATTCCTCTTCCCATGTGAATTCCCATTTCCCTTGTCAGCACTAACCATTTTGCAAAATTAGAAATATTTATCATAGTTAGCTCCTAACCAGTTTGAACTTCTGGTTAGCATCAGTCATGGTCAAAATCTTTGTAATTAAAACTACAGTAATTTCTGATAAGGCACATGGGATTCATGCAGGTGAAATGAAGAAATACAGCCAGAAGACTAAGAGGAATGCTTCTAGTGTAAACTAACAACGCTTTTTTACTTTTAAATAACTAACATTTTATTGTTCTAGAATCCTATGTCTGGTATAGTACTCTACAAGAGACAGAGTAAAGGGAAACACTAACTATTCAGGAGATGTACATTAAAATAGTTCCAAAAAAAGCAACCTTAGCAATTTACACTTCTTTTAGTATGCTTTTCTCCTGAAGGACACAAGATGGGCTACTAATGTTAAAATCAAGCAAACCTCACAATAAAATAGCATATATCAACAAAAACAACAAAACACAATATATACTATGATTACTGCTACATTATGTGTGTTAAGTTTCCATCAAGTTGCTTCCAATTCAAGATGACCCTATGAATTAATGTCCCCCCAAATTCCTATCATTAACAGGCTTGCTGAGGTCTTGCAAAATGAGGGCTGTGGCTTCCTTTATAGAGTCAGCCCTTCAACTTTCCCTAACATTACTGTCTTTTCCTGTGATTCTTGTCTTTTCATAATGGGACCGAAGTATGATAGCCTCAATAGAGTCATTTTAGCTTCTATGGGCAGTTCAGGCTTGATTTAATCTAGAATCCACTTATTTGTGTTTTTGGATAGATAGATCTGTAAAACTCTCCTCCAGAGGAATCTACTTTCTTCCTGTCAGCTTTCTTTTTTGTCCAACTTTTACACCCATACAAACTTTATATATTGTATTTATTGTTTTATAATTGTAGTCATGTAAATTAGTTGCTCTAAGCCTGCCTGGTGGGGAGAGTGGGATATCAAATTGAATTAATAATAATAATAATAAATTATAATATTAGGACAGCTAAAAACTGGTGGAATTACGACATTAGAAAAGCTAAAAACTGATGGGAACATTGTCCAGAGAAAGTCACAGAAAAGTAGAAGGTCAAGATCTTGCAGGAGTTTCAAATCCAAATAGACAAAACATTGGCACATAATACACTGGACACCACAGTGATTGAGGACAAGTAAGTGACTATCATTGACACAGCACTACTTGGTCACAGCAGGGTCATTGAAAAAGAATATAAGAAGGTCACTAAATACCATGATTTGAAAATTGAGATTCAGAGACTGTGGCACAAACCATCTGAGGTTGTCTCAATAGTAATTGACACCCTCAGTATCATTCTGAAAACACTAGGTGGTACTTGAAACATCTTCAAAGTAACAAAATCAACAACTGTGTAACACAAGACACAGTGTGCAACAGATTTCCCTCTGTGATACACCTCTGAAGATGCCAGCCACAGATGCAGGCGAAACGTTAGGAACAAGATCCACCAGACCACAGCCACACAGCCCAGAAAACCCACCACAACCAAAATCAACAACTGTAAGATTTAGAAGGCAGCCCTGCTGGGTTCTGCATGAATACTATGCTGATACATTACAAAGTCCTAGGCCTCTGGGTGAGACTCGACTTGTAATGGAAGGCCAACAACCAGCTAAAGACCTGGCAACCATGATATTAAACAAAATTAACTAACAACAATAATAATCTGTAATATGAATTATCTGGATCTTGATCACTAGTAACATATCCTTATACTTAAGGATCTTTTCTAGCTCCTTCAGGGTTGCCCTTTTCAATCTCAATGTCTTCTGATTTCTTGAAGTCTCCCTAGAAGCTATAATGACCAATTAGAGGGTATTGACTTTGGTCACATTATGAGATTACTAGATTCATTAGAAAAGACCATAATGTGAGGAAAAATTGAAGGCAGCAGGAAGAGAGGAAGACAAAACAACATGAGATGGATTGACTCAATCAAGGAAATCATGGCCCTCAATTTGCAAAATCTAAGCAAAGTTTTTAATGGGAGCATGTTCTGGAGGTCATTAATTCATAGAGTTGCCATAAGTTGGAAGCACCTTGGCAGCATTTAAAACACACTCACGCACTATGGTTTGCCACCTTCAATGACCATTTTCATTAAAAGGCTAATCTAAATAGTTCCATCTTTCAGATCATTGGCAAATGTAACAGTGTGAGGGCTCTCCCAACATTATATAGAAGTCTTCTGTAGCAAAAGGAAGCCATCACCATACGTTCTACTGTGAGTAGAAACTTTTGTCATCTGCCTACAAGTTGGAATTCTTATCAGATCTTATTTGGCCAGACAGAGTTATTGCAGTGACATATAATGGGACAGGTGGACCAGAAAATGTGAGTCCCAGGCCGTGAAGAAACTAACCAGGTGATTGCACTCTTTCCACTGACAGATAATATTTGATACACGGCTCTATATTTGAAAACAGACAGGTGTAGACAGCGCACAGTTTACTCACCTATGAGGGCAGTCCTTGCAGATCTTTTGATCAGAGTAGATTCCCTGGAAAGTGTTCTTAAATATTTGATCTCGCCCTATTTTCTGTAAGGTATTGAAAGTGCCAGCAAGAAGTTTATAAAATGCACATGAAGCTGTCGGTTAAAGAGAATCAGCATGCAATTATAACTCCATGGTAGCAAACATAAAAATAACCTTCAGGTATTCATCCATCTGATCTATAAGACTGGTGAAGAACTCATAAGCATCTTGCTGTTCACGTACATAAAGCTCCTTGTTCCACATCTTGAAGATCTACAAAATATAAGTGCATTTTATACAGTCATTGCTTCAGAGCCTTCTTCTATAAGACCTTGAAGTAATTCAACATTTAGCAGCGACTGAAACTCAGCAGTATGAAAATGGTTTTGGGCTTTCCACATATAATGCAAGTTTTCTGACATGTCTGGGCTGAAATCTACACGCTAAATCTTGGTGAAGGGGAAACAGGAGAGAGGGATCGATTGAATGAACCAATGAAAAGGGGAAAAAAGATTACCTTCCAGAAATTTTCAGGTACATAATATTGTAGCTTGCTTTCCATCAGATGACCAAAGAGAGATTGAACCTGATAGAATACGCTGTCATCAGGGTTGTCCATATCATCATCAATTGAAAGCAAAGCCTTTAGAAACAGATGTAATAAAGTTAGAAAAAAGGCATTACATTGAAGAACTAACAAACAGTTTTACTTTCCAACAGAATGTACCTCATCTGCACTTATATAGCTGCTAGGCAGAATGCTATGAACTGCCTGCTTACCTGTAACTGATGTTCTTTGCATGGTTACCTATGCAGCCACATCAAGTATGCACAGACTCAAACGAGAGAAAAATATCAGGACTAAACTTCAGGAGAGGGTTTTTTTAAGCATATTGAGAGAATACAGAGCTCAGATTTTTCTCAAACGCAGGAGACAAACAGGGAACACCTGCTGTGTGGAATGTGGGCAGATCCTGTAACTGCGAAGAGGACAACACAAAGAACATCAAGTGTGCCTTGAGCAAAAGGCTTAGATCTTGCTATGGCCCCAGAAGACTGGACATTGCTATTCTTGCAGGTGCCTAGCAGCAGACTGGAGCATGGACATGGAAAAAGCCAAGAGCTGCTCCCATCCTCTCATCAGAAGCCCTAAGTCCTCTCTCACAGGAGGCTGGTAGCAGACAGAAAACACCTGTGGCTTGCCAAGGCACCTGTGAAAGGGGCTGTGATGAGGGCCTGCATGGAGGAGTCTGACCTCTCCAGGCTCTGTGACAGAGAGCAGGAGACGAGGAAGCACCATCTGGCAGCAACCACTTTCCCACTCAGATCAGATGCCATTTGATTAGGGGCAATGAGGCAGCAAGGCACTGGAAAGACAGGCTGCAGGATAGCGCTGTGTTTCAAGTCATGCCCTGTTTTCTTAATTGTAATATGCAACTGTGCACACAATCCTGGTATCTAAAAGACACCCTAAAAACAGGTTACAAGAACAAAGAATATGCAGTACCTCAGGAAGTCCTGGCTGCATATAGAGCTGTTGGAAGACAGCGTTCATGTAACATGTGGCTCCACCATTCTTCAGTCCCACAAATCCTGAAACAGATCGACCATCTACTGGTGGGAGATACTGGAGGATGTGAACAAAAGGGAAAAGGAACTGTCTTCATGTACATCACAAAAGATTAAATACAAGGATAAGCTAATATAAAATTCTGTCACAAACTGAAATTTCTGATTTAGAGACTTAGAACTGTCACTCAACTGGACACATCCCCATGTTGCTGTATGTCTTTACTGCAAGCTAGTATGATGTTTGCCCTGTCATTCATAAATTATACAAACATCGTTTCAGTGAATTATTCCACTTACATCAAACTCTTTGGAAAGAGCTGGATCAAGCTGATGATGCATAGAAAGCAGTTCTTTTGTAATAAGCTGAAGATTAGAAGGTGAGCTATCAGCCAACATTACAAGAACTTCATATGCTGCTAATCGACTATTCACTGTGCTGCATCTACAAAGGGAAAAGCAAAATTAATCTGTGAAAATACTGTATTCATTTTTTTATTCCAGTAAATTATTAGTTACATCAAACAACCTATTTCTAGCAGTTACTGAAAAGAACAAACTGAAACAAAATCTAACACCTATCTATGTAGATCAACTTTAAAACCATTTATTCATTTTGCAATCTACAAGGGATCTTCCTATTTATCATCACATTAACTTTTTAGTAAATGAAAGTACAGATAAAAGATTAATAGGAAAAAGCATTCAGATTTTTAAAATAAATCCACAAAGTTCACAGAATGAAACAGTTTACTTAAATAGGTGTAATTTACATACAAAATTAAATAGCTTAATTTTGAATGCAGCACTCAAAAGAGGAAGGAAGGGGAACGGATGAACAGTGAGCAAAGACCTTTTATTGTAAAGGACCTCTTGTTATTGTGCTGTATGAACCCCTGACTTAGATTACTCTGTTACATTCATTGTGTTGTGGGAGCTGTGAACAAACTCCTCAGATATTCTTTGTGCTTCGTAGATGAACAAAGCATTGCTTTTGGATTCTGGGCTGAGATGTCTGGACTGTTTCCATATAGATAATGAACACCAGGCATGCCTTGTAAACACTGAAAAGGAGTTCATGACTGATTGTTTAATACCATCTAAATGACTGCTAAATGACTATTCAAATTTGAAAGTAACACTTCCTTGTAAAAGTTTAATAAAGGGCCTATGACTACAATATAGAATTATAAATTAAGTACACTTTCAATGTGTTCCTCAGTAGACTCTTCAGGAGCCAAACTAATTTCCTGCCATTTAATTTCCAATAGTCTCAGGAAACAGAGACAATATTTGAGTGCTCCTTTCTTCAGTTGATGAAACATTAGTAATATGTTTACAATTAAAAGGACACCTCAAATTACTTTTATAATTGTCAATAAGTTGAAAGTACATGCTTTTGAGTACAAGCTTTGAATGCAATTTCTTCCCACAAGTCTGTAATTCTTGTTTACTACCAACAATGCACAAATACACTCTTTACTTGGGGTGAAAATCTTGCTGGGTAACAGCAGCACTGCCAGCTTGAGAATGGCTGTTCAGGATAATCCGAGATGCTCGGAAGAGGAAGTCATCTAGTAACGGTTTGATTAAAGAAGAGCCTGTGAAAACAGCATACATAAAAAGCCATGAGATGTCCTGGGAGTGATCTTTGTTTGGTACCATAGCGTGTATGTGGCTTATGTAAGGTCCCAATCCAACCCTCTGGAACTTCCAGCTATAACAACCTCTAGAAGAACACCTAAGAAAGAAGCCTCCTTGGAGAACAAGGACTGCTAATTAGAAGAGACAGAACAGGACTACATGGAATGAAAAAAGAACACAGCCAACAGCATTCATTTGAAGGTGCTAATGTAGACGTATTTTAGGTTGTTCTATTCAAAACTAAACTACATGTTATCCTTCTCAGAAACTGTAAGTCAAAATGCAGAATAAAACTATTCAGTAAAATTATACTCATAGTATATTTTTACAGTCAGCCTTCTAAAACAAATAAAATAATCCCATGTCATTATTTGTAGGTAAGTAGTCTGGTTCAAAGGTTCTCCTCACCCAAATGTAACTCACAGCATTACAATGCACCATGCAATGTCTCTGAAGACAGCTTAAAAGTTTGATAGATCTTCCCCTTCCCATGAACAAAAACGTGAAACTTGTAGGAACACACCAAAGGAATTGATACCTACTGCTGTAAGGCAGCAATGTGGCAATGACCTAAAGATAAACCATGCTATGGTGAAACAAAGACTTTTTAGCCTGTCATGATCATTGATTTTTGAAGTATTCCTGAATGAACTGCTGTTGCTGGACCTTCAAGCTTCTGAAGCTGGGGATCATTAGAAAAGGAATTGATAATAAAGCTGCAAAGATTGTCATGCCCTTATATAAAGCAGTGGTGCGACCGCACTTGGAGTACTGTGTCCAGTTCTGGTCGCCGCATCTCAAAAAGGATATTGAGGAGATAGAAAAAGTGCAGAGAAGGGCAACAAGGATGATTGAGGGACTGGAGCACCTTCCCTAGGAGGAGAGGCTGCAGCGTTTGGGACTCTTTAGTTTGGAGAGGAGGCGGCTGAGGGGGGATATGATTGAAGTCTACAAAATTATGCATGGGGTAGAAAATGTTGACAGAGAGAAATTTTTCTCTCTTTCTCACAATACTAGAACCAGGGGGCAAACATTGAAAATGCTGGGGGGGAAGAATTAGAACTAATAAAAGGAAACACTTCTTCACGCAACATGTGATTGGTGTTTGGAATATGCTGCCACAGGAGGTGGTGATGGCCACTAACCTGGATAGCTTTAAAAGGGAGAAGAAGCCTTGGACAGATTTATGGAGGAGAAGTCGATTTACTTCGGCAAACACCAATCTTGATCCACTCCTTGATCTGAGATTTGCAAATGCCTTAACAGACCAGGTCATCGGGAGCAACAGCCGCAGAAGGCCATTGCGTTCACATCCTACATGTGAGCTCCCAAAGGCACCTGGTGGGCCACTGCGAGTAGCAGAGAGCTGGACTAGATGGACTTTGGTCTGATCCAGCTGGCTTGTTCTTATGTTCTTATGAAGTACCCAGCAGCGCTTTGTTCCAAAACATCCTGTTGAGAAGGTTGTAGCCTCCCTTTTGCTATCAACTTTTAAAATTTGCCTAGATGACGACCTATCCAAGCCTGCCTTTCATGAGCTGGGTTTTCAGTGATGCGCATTAGTGATCCAGAATAAACAGTTAAGACACTGAGAGTTTTTACAGCTAAGGTTATGTTGCTAAAATAGGTGTTTCATGTTATTAACAAATTCCCTGGAATTAATGAGCAACAAATGGAAATTGAACTAAAATAGTGCCAAAACACTGATAACCCTGAAGATGTACCATGGGTTGGCTGTCCACACGGTCAAACATATGCATCATGTTAATACTTATGCTTTGCTTCAGTTCTTTTTTTAGATATCTGGTTAGCTTTATACTTCCACAATCTAAATCCTACTGCATTGTTTACTGAATATCTCATCCTGTTGGCTGTACTGACTTACACTGTGTAATGTGCCAAGTCCCAGAGGGAAAGGCAGACTACAAACAGTGTAAAGAAATAAGGTTTTTTTGTTGCTCCACTACAAGATTCAAGGCATACTACTATTCCAAAACAGCGAGGAATGAAGGGCATAAAGCTTATTATGTTGTAGAAGTCCACAATTGAAAGATTTAGTTACCAAGCATTTCCTTCTCTGCACCACAAAGCGACAAAAGAGTCTTAATGAGCCTCAAGTGTCCAGCCAATAAAACATTGTCAGCTTCACTAGTTTCACATTCTGCTGTACGGGATGGTTCGAAGTTATCCAACCACGTGATCTCATCCTCTAACATGGCAGCTGGGCTAATCTTTAGCTGTTCCATTTCTGAAGCTAGGTTGTGAAAAAAAGAGGTATGAAATTCAATCCACAGATACTATTGAAGGCATCAGTTTATCTTCATTAAAACTAGGTTAATACTGTTTCATCTAACAAATATCTAGTTTAAGCTCTGTTGGGAACACTACAAAGATATAACACAGAACAATACCTGAAGTCCTTAATGTTAACACTATTGAGCATGGTAACTGAGATTAAGGATTCTAATGCAAAATCAAACATTCAAGACAGCTTCTCAAAAAGTAACGGAGTGCCTTAATGATAGCTCACTGTCCTACACATTTTCCCTTGCTGAAAAGAATACCATACAGCTATTTTGTCAGACTACTACAGCTCTATAAAGCAGCATGAAACAGGCAAGAGCATCCACAAGAGCAGTGCTTTAAATGGTTCCTGTGGACTGATGCTTGTAACTTAACAAATACATGTTTTCTCAGTTAGTAATCAATCTAGGCAAGTAACACAATAAGGTCAATTATGCATGAGGTGTTTGCTGTATGGTGGAGTTGAATGTCCACTGCTGCAAGATTTCTTGTACAGACATTATTTCCTTTAGCCCCGCTTTCACTTTCCACTCTCTCTGTGGCAAACAAATCCACTTATAGCATGATTTTAATTTTGCTTCACTGCTAGAAGGGGACAGCTTTGCCTGTGGGCACAGTTTTGTCACAGACCTCTTCCCTCTGCCCACAGCCGGCCCACTTAGTCTTTCCCCCCACTCCCTCAAGCTTTGCACGCTTCCCCCTTGCCCTCATTTCTATTGCCAACAACTTCCTGCTTCTTGTTCTGCCATATGATTTCTATTGCCTGTTGCCTCCCCACTCCTGCGTATCTTTAGATTAAAAATAATTAATTAACATATTGATAGATCAGTACTAATGCTAAATAAAGTAAAAATAATAAGACTAGTCAATCAGTCCAAACACCCAATTTGCTCCTACATTTGATCAACAAACTGGGGCATCTCCAGCTTCATAGTTTTATACACAAGCACTCAGTGATTCCAGAACATACTGGGAAAAGCCCATCAGTCGTGATGCTTGAGTCTACGGCACATCGGGAAATGGATGATTGTGAACTTGGGGAGCTTAGCGAATGGCAGTTCACACTGTCCCTTTGCTAATTTTGAAGTCTGCATGCCGCCGTTACTCTCCCACCCCTCCCCACTTCCCACCATAAAAGACTATCATAGTTTGGGCAAAGTGTACAGATGCCGCATTCAAGACTTCTCTTCAATAATTTGCCTTTTTTATGTTGATATATCAATCTATAAATAGATTGATAAATATATCAATCTACTGATACTGATCTATTGATTGATTGATATAGCAATCTATTGATAAGATTAAAGATAAAAATTAAAGCTTATATTAAAAATGAAAGAATGTGAAATAGAAAACCCACGAAACATTGCCCCACTCAGATGCAAGTAAAAAGCCAGCTGATGGATAATGCCTGCCCCACTGCAAACAGGGTAGTGGGTAATAATGTCAAACATGGCCCAAAACAAAGACACCCCCCCCGCCCAGCCAATTCTTTTTGAAATTGCGGGAACCTCACCATGCATAATGAGAGAACTGGGTTATTTCTGCATATGGATTATTTTCTTATATATCTTACTTACATGTGAGATCATCCAGTAATTGGCATCTAAGATCAAAATACTCTGTACACTGAGACAAGAGTCTAAAAAAAAAATCAGACCATTAATACTGAAAAGAGGATTTCCTGATAAAAGCACTAGAAATATTTTGCAGAAACATTTATTTTCATAATTCAGATCTAGCTATTAAAATACATGCATTTTTTGATGTGAACTAAAGATATGTCAGGAAAGCTGGTGTAGTAAAGTGGTTAAGGTCTCAGATAAGGAACTGGGAAACCCAAGGTCAAATTCCATTTGCACCATGGAAGCCTGCTAGTCACACACTCTCAGCCCCGACCCTGACTAGCATTTGAATAAGAGAACTTCAAGGATCATGACATGGAAACAGGTATTGGGGAACTACATCCAAAAGTCTCTTGCCTTGAAAACCCTATGGGGTCACCATAAGTCAGGTGTGACTTGATGGCAAAAAATTTTTTTGTCAAGGATCTTAGTATTTTTATTTCAAGCTTGCAATACTGCACTCAATACAATGATATTGAGCCACAGGTAATACACTGAAAAGCTTAAAATGCTTCCATAAAAGCATGCTGAAGATTTGCTACTTATATTTAATGCTTAACTTCTCAACTAAGAATCGCTAAACATTCAATTCTGTGAACCATTACTGCTTATTGAAATTCTGATGTAACAGAAAAACCGCTGAAATTTAGGGACTGGGCTGCAAGCTTTAAATAATGGAGAAGATAGTCAGCATTAATTATTCTTTTTGTTGATTTTCTATGATTTAATCCAGGAGCAAATGAGTCGAGAAGAGAACTTACCTCTAACATTTGGCTGTGCTAGACTGGGCACATCAACATTTATAACTTGCTATAATCTTCAGCAAACTCACTGATTTCTAATTATATGAAAACACCTCCAAGGGAGACCTGAACACTCCCTAATTCTCTTCTGTCACATCTTTTCATTTTCATAGTTTACTGCTCTTATCTTAAATAAGTATTTAAGACAAATGCTTGAAAAACATTCCTTCAACTTGCCTCTTGTTAATTCCTCTCATGATACTGGTCGGTGACCAAAGGGGCAGCTGAGCAGTAAGGATGACACTCAAGAGAAACTGGTTGGGTTTCTGTACATCTGGGTGAGCTGATGTATCTGTCTGGCTGAGAGTATACAACTGGTCACAGGCAACACGACGAATCTAGAACACAGCAGGAGCACCCATAAAAAACTGGAAACAGCTAACATCTTTTCCTTGTGTAAGTTGTCAACATGAAGGTTGTGAAGCATGAATGGAACACATGACTAATTCTGCCAGAAAACTCTTCTCAATATAAAGACAAATCACTCACTTCAGAACTTGGAGAGCCAAGCAAGATGTCTATTATGAAGTCAGCAACACAGGGAAGATTGTAGAAAGATCCTAAAAAAAAATCCTGGGTTGTTAATTTGTTGCACAACATAGGAGAATTTAATGTTGCTCAAGTTAATATACATTTTATTTAAAATGTATATACCAGTATTATTTAAAATGTATATACCAGTATTTTTATTTAAAATGTATATACCAGTATTTAACTGAATTATAGAAAATACAAAAAAAGAAATGCCTGCTTAAAAAGCAAGAAAAGAGTTGGATGGCCCATGGAAGAACTGGGTATTTGTAACAAACCAGAATGTGATGTATAATATTAAGATTTCTGTAAAGCACTGGAATTAACTAGTCCACCCCATGCTTACCCAGTTGCTGACTGCGAAGCTGCAGACATGTGACCAAGAGAGACAAGGCCTCGCCAGCTATCAGTGCATCTTTGGTGGCTACAGAATGTTGCCTCACACAGATCCCAGGATGCAGAGCAGTCGACTCTCCTTCACTGCCTGAACTGCAATTGCTTCCTATAAAGCAAGGGTAACTGGTAAGTGAATGGATTACAAATATTTTCTCAAAGTTGTTCAAGACTAACATTAATTTAGACCCCTCAAGTGAGAACTGGATAGCAACAGACATAAGGGAACTTTGAATACCACATTACTGAAGATGTCAGTGAACAAACCTCTATTCTTTTGATTCACTTAAGGATGTGGAGTACCTGAGCTGCTAAGCCGGTTGCGAATCCCAGCAGGGAACAGTATGTTACTTTCTTTTATAGGCTGGCTGCTTCCCACTAGGTCAAGCCGTCCTGCAGCAGCCGCCCACGAGAGACGCATGAAACAAGCCACTGTGGAAGTGAAGTCATTTGCTTCCATGGTCTGAAAGAAAAGGAAATTTCTTCCTAATTTAAATTGCTTAGCATAAAGAGGCGCTTGCAGCTTCCTCAAAGTCTAATGAGAATGGATAGATGAAGGAGAGTGGAATATTTATCATATTTTTATCCATATTTTCAACTTAAGGCTTGTGAGGTTTAAATTATCAGTATCTGTGTGTGTATATAACAACAACAACAACAACAACAACAACAACAACAACAACAACAACAACGAATTACTTTAAATTTGTAACCCGTCCTCCCCCAAAGGGCTCGGGCCGGTGCAAAACAATCAACATCAACATAATCACAGTCCAACCCATTTAAAACAGCTCAGTAAACAATAAATTAAGCAACTCAGAAAAAAACAGATGGCGACTGTAACAAACCCACACCCCCTCCCACTACACCCATAAGAGACGGAGGCATAGACAGAATACAGACAAGCACCCCGGCTGGCCAGATGAAAATGCTTGGGTGAGCAGAGCTGTTTTGCAGGCCCTGCGAAAACCTTGTAAGTCTTGCAGGGCCCTAACTTCCTTAGGAAGCCTGTTCCACTAAATGGGGGTCACGACTGTAAAAGTCCTAGCCCTCATGGAAGCCAGCAAGATGTCTTTTGGGCCAGCAACCTCCCACAGGTACTTTTTTTCCTAGAACTTTTTAGGACCTCTGCTTCTCACTTGCCTTGATAGCTCCTTGTTGAGTATGATTTGACAGCCCTCCCTCCCTCCCTCCCTCCCTTCCTTCCATTTATATACCGCCTGATCCCCGAAGGACGTCTGAGATAGAAATTTAAACCATCCATTTTGGCTCCAAGATGTTTTTGGCTAAATGGCAGCTTTGGGCGGGGGAGAGACTAAGGCAATTGGAAAAATAGATATAGGTTTCATCTGAGAGTTTTATATAAGAATCTCTGCAATTGTACTATCCACCTTACCACCTTGCTCAAAAAAGGGAGTATTTGAGACTAGCTGTAAGTTGCCCAAGCATCTAGATCCAGAGGAATTCTTAAGGAGTGCTGTTACAGTTATCTCAAAGGAACTGGGGCCACCAATCTCATAGATTCAACTGGTCACTCTGTCCTGGTCAAATAAAATAAAGAACAAGCATAAAAAAGATCCTACATAAGAAATGCAAGAGCTCTCTCCTTCCTGTTGTTGTCACACTGCGGCACTTACTTGTATGGCAACCCGTGCAGCAGGAATAATCTCCTCCACTCTGATAGAAGACCTGTCTGAAACAGACAGCTGCCGGTAGGAAGACTTCTCTGGGGTTCCACAAATTGACATCTGCCGTGTTGACTGTCGGCTTATATTTCGGAATGGGCGTGAAGACAGTGCGTCCATTCCATATTTAGCCAGATCCTCATCAAGTAAGGTAGGCATGGTTTGCCCAACAAGCAAAAACCTAAACATAAAAGCATGAAATGCTATTCTGAACAATGATAAACGATGAACAACATAATTGCTTATGGAACTCTAAAGCATCTAAATGTATTAGTATCACATGTACCTACATTTGACAAGTCTGTCACGTACCTTGCAAGTTGTAGACAGATGGAATAAACTCCCTGCCTGGTTTCATAGTCTACTTCTGAGGGGATGGAATCTCTTTGCATAACATTCACCACCAAGCTGGAAAACACACATTCAATTTTATCTAGAACTTTTTCAAGACAGACATTCCCCTCACATTTTGAAGTAGATCTAGCAGGGTAGCATCTATCAACTGAAGATTATTCCAAACAGCTAAAGATTAAAGTTTACTTGAAAGATGCTCTGCAAAAGATTCAAGACTCACACAGAGTTATTTTTATCAGTATAAAACAGTCACCTGTTTCACAACCTGAGACTGGATATTTCTATCTAAAGGTCAGTACAGATTTTGAGGGCAATGGAACAGTAGTATGTGTCTGGTTATTTAGATGGCTAAGTTTTAATGATTTACTCTTAGTTTTCTGTGAATTATGAAACATGGATACTTAGGGTTCTTAAATGGACCACTTAAGGCATTGGGTGGGGGTTGAAGATTAGAAGAAATCTTACAAAATTATCACTACCAGTAATTCTTATGGTTTCAAAAACTAGGAGACATGTCACATAATGGATTGTCTCAGGTAGCAAATGTGGGAGTGTTCTGATGTGATCAGCATAGTGGGTTCATATTCCAAACATTCTACTGTTGAATTCTATTTTTCTAAGCCAGTCAAAGATGCAACAAAGCAAATGGAGGCATTATCTCAATCCTTTAAAACATGTCATTTCCTGAAAAAAATCTTGGCAGATATTGGTAATGAACAGGTTCCTTATGCACTCCAAAAATCCTTCCTATAAAACATGATTAACGATATATGGGTATGTATCAGAAAACTGAAAAAAGCCATAGCTAGTCAGACACAAACTTAAAGAAGGAAGATTATCAAGTATGACTAAAGTAGATTTCAGCTGCCTGAATTATATTTGCAACAGCTCCTGTATTTCAGTACGACTAATTCACAGAATATAATTTCTTTTAAGCGGTGAATACTTAATTCTGCACTACTAGGAAATGTCAAAGGATTACTTAGTTGACAAATTTCTGAAGGACTAACCTCAGCCCGCCTGCTCTGAGAAAATTTTCACAAAAAGATCTGGCACAATTTCTTGCCATTTCATCATCTGCTGTAGGCATTAGCTTGGAACTCAGGACCTGAAACAAAAATCCGATATTTGAAAAGTTGCACTTTCCTTAGGTTGAGCAATCAACAATGCCTTTCTCTCACAGACTGAAGAGCACAGCATAGTTCTCTGTCAGGTATGCAACAATCAAGTGGGGAAGTCAGCCATATATTTGGATATTTAAATCTGGTGATTGGAACTGTGAATAGGTAAGACAACCTTTCAACAAACTTGAAAAATGTCCCAAGTTTACAGAAAAATGTGAACTCTAACCCCCCCACCCCCGCCAAACCCATCAGGGGTTTAAAAAAATCCATCAATGCTAAATGGAGCGCCTAAAGCATTAACAAATTGATTCCCTCAGTGGCTCTTGCTAGGCAACCATAGCATTCCAGGCTCCAGTTTTGGTGAGAGCAGGGAGGGACCTTTCCAGGACTATTTTGGCCTTTGGGAGCGGGACTCACTGGTGCCAGGCCTGGCTAGGTTTGCCAGCTCCTGGCTGGGAAATTCCTGGAAACACTGCAGTGGAGTCTTGAGAAGGATAGCGTCTGGGGAACAGTGAGGCCTCAGCCAAATATAGTACTATGGAGTCTACCTTGAAAGTAGCCATATTCTGGAGAATGTGGCTACTTTCAAGGTAGACTCCATAGATCTCTGTTGTGTGGATTTCAGCTATATTCTGGGAGACCAGCAGGTCCCACCTGGATGTTAGCAACTCTAAGTCTGGAAGCAATTTTTTAGTGACTTCATCCCATCTGACTTGCAGGACTCAACTAGGTTCTGGATGCTTGCTACTGTTCAACAGCAGCCACTTGATGAAAGTCAGGCCCCTTCTGCACATACAAAATAATGCGTTTTCAAACCACTTTCACAACTGTTTGCAAGTGGATTTTGCCATTCCGCACAGCTTCAAAGAGCACTGAAAGCAGTTTGAAAGTGCATTATTCTGCCTGTGCGGAATGAGCCTCAGTGTGGTGCAGCAATTACAGCTTCAGAGAAGGGTCTAGGAGACCTTGGTTCAAATTCTCATCTTGCTGTGGAAGAACTGGTGGATTTTGGACCAGTCACATACCTTTGGCCTAACCTACCTGACTGAGTTGCTATACAGATAAGAAGGAGCAGAAGAGACTAATGGAAGCTGCTTTGATCCCTGCTGTGGAGAAAGACAGTAGTTTTCCAATGTGGAGGCTGCCGAGTGGGGGATGTGGGTGGAAAGAGGTGGAAAAGTTAGGACATATAAAGGTAGGTTGAGTGTTGGGTGGGAAGGAGATAGGGTTGCCAACTCCAGGTTGGGAAATTCCTGGAGATGTAGGGAATGGCGTCTGGGGAGGGTCGGGTTTGAAGAGAGAAAGGACCTCAGAAGGGTATAATGCCATAGACTCCACCCTCCAAAGCAGCCATTTCCTGCAGAGGAACTAGGGTTGACAACCTCCAGGTAAGGGTTGGAGATCACCTGGAATTATAACTGCTCTCCAGATGACAGAGATCAGTTCCCTTAAAGAAAAGGGCAGCTTTGGAGGGTGGAGTCTATGGCATTATACCCTGTTGAGGTTGCTTCCTTCCTTACAACTCACCCTCCACCCCCAAATCTTCAGAAATTTCCAAACCTGGAGCTGGCAACCCTCAGGGAAACTGATCTCTGTAGTTGGGAGATCCGTTCTGATTCTGGGAGAGTAGCTGTCACCACTTTTGTTGTGTATACGTGTGTGAATGGAGAAGAAGGTAGGAGGCCAGAAAGGAGATGGAGGCAGGGGGCAGAAAGGGGATGGGGGCAGGGTGATGGGGGAGGGGCAGAAAAATGAGGGGGAATATGTGGTGGGGAAGAAAGAGATAGGCATGGAGGAGAGAGAAAAAAGGGGTGGCAGGAGGGAGAATGTGTGACAGACTGAGAGAAGTAGGGGGAGAGGGGAGGAAGCAAAGGTGGGGGAAATGGAACAGCTGACCTTGCAAGTCCCCACTTGTTTATACTACCTTCTAAGTGCATTCTTCAGTATTAACTGACTATACTATAGTACGTTTCCTTTTATTATATTAGTCATCAATTTCTTTACAAATATGCCTCTTAAAACACATTAATCAACACAAAAAGGAATCCTATGGCACTTAAAAGGCTCATAAAGCTCTTGCAAAAGTGTATTTTAAAGACCAGTAAACATCTCTTCCATTTTATGAGAGTAATTATAAGATATTTTACTACAAATAAAAAAGATTACTACAAGGGGCTTACGAGATGATGAGAGACTGAGGGCTGAGAAGATGAAAAAACAAATATTTCAGTGGGAAGGAGGAAAATATGTAGCTTAGGAAGGGATTAAAGAACAAGATAGCTACATGAAAGTCATGTGGGATTTTGAAACAGAATGCTAATAAATTTTTTTTCTCTTACTGGATTGACTTTTCCCTGCCTACATTACTGAACCTTGACCTTTACATACCAATTACATCTCAGATTATCGTAGGTTCGGCAAAAACAGCTGTTGCAAACTATTTCAATCTGGGTAAGAACAATGTACACATTTTCTTTTACTTGAAATGCACATACGCCTCTCACACAGATCTACTCTTACCTCCAGATTGTAGAGCACTCTGAAAGTAGACATTCCTGGAGCAAAAGACCTGAAGAGGCTTTCAAGTATTGAGCTAGCATTAGATTGGTGTTGATGCTTTGTAGACAGAGATGGGGATTTTGAAGACTGGGAATTTGATTCAGACAATAATGTTTTCTGAAAAGAGAATGCAGAGAGAACCATGGATGACAGGCATTTTCAAGGTATTGCCTTTTGTGGTCACTACAAGCATTAACAGGAGTCCTGAACTTCCCGTGCTATGAATTTCTCCTTTTGGACATTTTGCTAGTACCTCTAAAATACCACCAATCTTTTCCAAGCCCCAAACAGTTTAACAGAAATTCTTCTGTAACTCTTCATTTTAAAACTAAGTGTGGACCAACTGTATATGCTCCCTAACCCAAACTGATTTTATGCAGCTTGGAAGAACAGTGTTGCACTTACAGGTAATTGTTGTTCACCAAGTAGTCTTCTGTGCAGGCACACATAGGACTGAATAGGTGCAGGCCAGCCACAAAAAGACTTTCAAGCTTCTTTCCATGGAGATCTTCAAGTCTAGAGCCCCCCCCCCCCTTCAGTTATAGGCAGAAAAGTTCATGAGGTAGAAGAGGGAAGCGGAGTAACTGGAAGACTTGGTCAATACTCTGGATATGATAGTGTGAGATGGCAGGAACAGTCCACAAAAGGGCAGGAAGGAGGGTACATGTGCCTGAATAGAAGACCAGTCAATGAACAACAGTTACAGGTAAGTGCAACACAGTTCTTCATTTCTGTGTTCTTCTGTGCAGTTCCACATGGGAGAAATAGCAAGCTCGAGCTGAACAGGATGCAGGGTGTGGCTGTTACTACAGCAGATGAGGCCTGGACCTTCATGGAGTGTGTATGCACTTTATAGTGACACTCCACCTAAGCAGCAGCATAGTAACCCACTTGGATAAAGTCGGAGAGGACATTTTCTGATCTGCCTATATCTTGGCAATGACCCTGCCCACCCTGCAGCTGAGGAGGAGGGGAAGGGGCATTCTGATGAGCTAGAGCTGAAGATATCCACAGAAAAACGCTTGAAATCCTTTCTGTGGCTGGCCTGCCCAGCATTTTCAGGTACAACCCACTCATAACTGCAATTTTAACTAACTTTAACAACTACAACTAACCACAAAACCATCAAAGTATATCCGTATTCAAACAGGGCCAGCAGAAATTATTGGAATCATCAGCACTGTCTATATTTCAAAGAGTGTAAAAAAGAGGGCAATGGGGCTTTGTTTCCACGTACTTATTCTGTGGGTGAAGTGAATGAAAATCATCTTCTAGATTCCATTTAATCATGCAGATTAATTTTAAGAAACAGAACTGTGGGTTCAGCTGAGGCAACTAAAAAGGTCTCTTTCAGGTTTGCCAATACCTTTCACATAGAGTTAATCCAAATGCTCTATAAACATTGCTTGTACAAGATAATTGTAGGCAATAGTAATCTATGAATTATGCAGGATTCTCTCTGAACAGGGCTATGGACTTGCAGTGCAGCAAAGGGTTATATGAGCTTACGGCTTTAAAAGAACCCATTAAGGGGAACAGATTCTGCAACATCTTTTAAGCTACATGAGGCTTACGGTTGTGCTAACAGTGCAGTATTTTTTTGCCCTAGTAGTGATGGAGGTAAGAGGTAAGCACATTAGCCATGCTTTGCGGATCCCTAGAAGGAAAGAATGTGTGTGCTGAGCACAGCACTTTATATTTCCAAAGATTAATGTACAGCACTACTCTCAATACTAAAAATGATTTTAAGTTAGCAAGTGATTGTTTATATTTGACTCCGAAATATTATCAGTAGTTCTTTGCTTTGGTTAGATTATTCTCATTAGTAGTAATTCAAACCATCCAGGTCATTTAGGTAGGATATTAATTGACTCTGTCACTATAGCTTCCAATTCAAATGAAAAAAATATCAGTAGATGTAGACAATCCCGATTTTATATGGGCCCTCCGAAATAGTAGAAAAACAAGTACCTTTCGTCCTAAAGAATCTAGCTGATCAAGAGCTTCCTGAATAGCTGGATCAGTAGGAATCAACAAAAGAAGTCGTCTTACTCTCAAAGTTATCCTAGAGAGTGAGATACAAAAGGAGACAGAGCATACTTAGTTGCCACAGGAATGGAATCTGTACTCTTATAAAAACCTTAAAAGCATAAAACTAGTTAGATTCTGCAGTGCAACACATTGCTTACCTTGGCTCTTCAAGGTTAGCAAGCTGGTAAAGCATGTCAAATACATTACACACCAAAGCCATTACTACTCCAGGGAGGGATTTTTCCTGAGGATGAAGAACACACACAATTAGTTCCCCCCACCCCGAAACCTCTTATTTATACAGTTTTCAATTTTTATGCAAGCAACCTAAATTTAAAATCTGAACTAGGGATATTATCTGTTTCCAGTGCATGGCAGCAATTTTAATACTGGCTCTTGATTATCTCTTTCATGTGCATATCCAGCTCTGATAGATTCGATTTCAATTTCAAATACCTTTAATGGCATAGTTTAAGATTAACTTAGCAAGATAATAACAGCCTTTACAACTTCTGACGAGTTAAAATAACACCATTTAAAATTTTAGCCACCGCTTCCAACAGCTCGTAGTTGTGGCTGTTTAAAAGATATATAACCTTCTGTTTATCTGTAATGCCATGCAGGAAGGGGATTATGTGCTTCTTCCTACCTATCTCATAAAAAGGACAATTCAACAGCATATGAGATACTGTTTCCACAGAACCCATGCCACAGCTCTGATAGATTAATATCAAATTCTGCCAAAGTAGTTAAGACTTTTGCATTGTCAAATATATATTTTTTCATTTCAAAGCAAATGGCAGATTTTACCATTTTAGAGCAAATGCTTAGATTTTGGAAAGCCCCATTGCGTGATTAAACATGACTAAGAGAGCAATCCTAAGCAGGCCTACTCAGCAATCTACTTGGGCTTATTCAAAGGGGGTTACTCCCAGGAAAGTGTCCTTAGGATTGCACAGTAAGAAATAATTGCATATCAGCAGCCCCAACTCCAAATATGTCTCCCAAGATCAAGTTTGATAAGACAAGTGCAGTTTTGGCATTACTGTTTGCTTTTTAACCATATAAAACAATTAAAATATACTCATTTCTCAAAAGACTACTTGAGTCCTAGCTTAAGCAAACCAAAATGAAACCAAGGAACACATTTCTCGGTTTGCCATTCCTGCCCACTTTGCCAGAAATCTCAACTCAAAAGTGGGTGGAGTTTATAACAAACAACTGCCCACAGCATTATTTCACAATCCATCTTTCCATTTCATCTGCAAGCTTCAATCTCCTAATCTAAGTTTTTTTTAAAATCACAAATGGAGCACAATTCTACCATTTATAAATTCAATGCATTGAGAATCAGTCTTAGAAAACAATCACATAGTATGCTGCTTGGAAGGCCAGTAACAATCTTTTTTTGTGCACTCAAATAGAGCGGCTGGAAAGGATTCATACAGGGCAAGTAGAATAGAAACACTGAAAAACCTTTCAGTGAGAACAGAAACCAATTCTATTTTTTTTTAAATGTGAAAAACCCAACATTTCAACCTCTGGTTGTGGTGGGTTTTCCGGGCTGCGTGGCCGTGGTCTGATGGATCTTGTTCCTAACGTCTCACCTGCATCTGTGGCTGGCATCTTCAGAGATGTACCACAGAGGGGTATCACAGAGATGTATCACAGAGATGTTACACACTGCTCCACCAGACCACGGCCACACAGCCCAGAAAACCCACCACAACCAATTGAATCCGGCCGTGAAAGCCTTCGACAATACATTTCAGCCCCTCATTCTGTACCTGTTCCATTGCATAGGATGAGCTGAAGACACTGCTACTGTTACTGGAGTTTGTGGAGGAATCTGCAGAGCTCCCTGATGGGGTGCCACTTCCTGAAGTCTTCACAGTAAGGCCTTGCTCATCAGAAAAACCCAACTGGTGTAGTAGTTTTTGATCTTTATTCACTGTTAACTGAAATATAAATGTTTTTCTTAGCTTTAGCAAAACACACAGATTTAGAGTAGATAATATTTTTACTAACTTACCAGACTGTCATTTGCAAATATCTGAATGTTGTCCAAAGGAGAATTCAACAACTTTGCTATCTTCCACCTGACACTCCCTATGGTTTCATTGCTATGAGCCTGTAAAATAAAGTTAAGTCTGGTTCATTCAGGACTTCTGCTCTAAATTTCAGTTCAAAACCAGTGACACACAACAGCCCAGAGCATAAAACTGTTCCATGAATTACAACCCAAATATCATTCAGCGGCTTATCCCAATACTGTGACATGCTGTGCTCCACACCCAATTACTGAGAGATTTTGCATCCCTAAAAGTATGTGGGTTAAAAAAAAATAGCAAAATTGTGCAAGCATACCTCTACTGTAAAGGTATCTTTGGTAGACTCATATGTAATATTAAGTGTTAAAAGATGTCCATGAAAGGAGGCACCATGAGGTAGAATAGTTCGAGGAACAGAGTAAAGATCCTATGGAGAAAAAATAGTAAAAAGGATCGTTGGACTATGCTATTTAACAAATTGGAAGAAGAATTTAAATTCAAAATGAGCTTAAATGTAGTAACAACTATATTGAGACAATTACTAGAAACCTTCACTTCTATAGCTTTTTAAATAGGAGAGTGTTTTTAAAAATATGGCTATTTTTACTACCACTTTGTGAGGCAGATTTGTTTTTGACACTCAGGGGCCTGAAAGACATACAATGGTTATGACAGAGACCCTGTCCCCCTAGATCCAAAACCATCCCATATTACATACTTGATTGAATGAAAAGGGTATGGTACCAATGTAACTTCTTCTTACCTCTATAGTGATGACATAGCGTTCTGCCAACAGCAGCAGTCTCTCAATTATTATGAGTTTTGTTGACCTGCAGATTGCAGACAAAAAGATTACGTGGCAAAGGGATGAAGGAAATTTCAGTCCAGTTCTTAGAGACCAGCAGCCAACACAACACAAAAGGTAAACAGCCTTTAAATAACATTCCTCTTGAGCAGGTTTATCGTTTCAAATACCTTGGTATCACCTTTTCACACAATCTTTCCTGGATCTTGCATCAAAAGGCAGCTCTTACTCTGACCTCCCCTAGTATTTCTGGAATCCTCCGCTTTTTTTATAGCAGAGGGCATTCATTTATTCCGGCTGCATTAAGGATCTTTAATGCAAAGGTTGAATCCCAACTACTTTATGGGGTCCCAATCTGGATCCAAGCAGTGAACCATGCTCTGAACGTCCAAGTTTTTTCACCAAATAATGGGAGTCCCAAACTGTGTTCCTTACGCAGCTTTGTGCTTAGAACTGGGGCAAAACACCCTAGAACTCAAAGCAAGGCTTAGAGCCTTTAGATTCTGGCTCCGCCTTCATTACCTTCCATCCGAACACTCCCTTGTCACCTTGATACTTCAGGACATGCAGGCTAACCCCCGATTCTCTCTAATCAAGAGGAAAATAATATCCATTGGCCTGCCTCTCGAATCACTCTATTTAATGTCCTGTTCAGAAGCGTTCAATATGCTTAAAGACCAGCTTCTAGATCTGGAATTTGCAAATTTACATCTAGCAGCCAAACGAACCCGCTCCCCTACTCAGTTCTTAATTCCATTCGAGCAGAACCACATGGCCTATTACCTTTATGTTCTAACGAACCCCCGAGCAAGGAGAGCTCTCACCATTGCGCGATTCAATGTTATGCCCTCTGCCCTATTAAAGGGTAGGTTTAGTAACCTAGAAAAATCTGCAAGGTTATGCAGCTGCAAATCCAATGTGGTTGAAACCCTGGCCCACCAACTTTTGCACTGCACCAGATTTGTTAAAATCAGATCCAAATAAATCACTTTACATCCTTTTTTCCAGTCTGGGCTGCCAGATCTGATTAGGTTATCTTTATTGCTGAATAACTCTGACCCTGGTTTTTGTGAAGAGGTTGCCAATTTTATTATGGAGATAGCTGAGAGTATCTAATAGTATGTATCTGTTATGGTCCTTTTGGGGCTTTTTTTGCTTTTATTACTGATGTATTTACTTTGCTTTCTGATTATGCCAATAAAGGCTAATGTGTAACAGCTTTTAACCAGCAGGAGACACATAGACCAGCCATTCTAAATTTAATATAACCAAGGGGCTGTTTATTAAAGCATTTCTACTATGCAACATTGTGTGTTGAAACTTACAAGATAGCTTATAACTACAGCCTACTGGATCATTATATATATAAAACAAAAACAATTAAAGCTATAATCAAACAATAAAGTACACAACCTACAAAAATAAAATAAAATAAAACAAGAATGGAAGAGCAGTATAGAAACCTGGGGAAAGATACCAGGTGAAATATTGCCTAATACTAAAAGCAAACAGTTGTGCAGAAAAAGCTCTCTAAAGAAAGTGCCACTGTGGAACAGGTTCCCTATCTAGTACAAAAACAATAAACAGGGCAGGTTATAACACTACCAGGACAGTTAAAAACAGAAAGAGGCAAAACTTCAAAAGAGGTGTACAACAAGAAACATTTTGTGTGTTTTAATCCAAAAAAGATTTATACCAAATTATTCTCAAAACACCTTCAAAAACTGTTCTTTCAGAAGCTGAGAACACTGCTTTGGAACCTGGTTTGAGAAAGTCTTTGCCCTGGAATATTGAATACTGGAATCCCACAACACTTTAGAGTCTAACAAAATTTTATTGTGGCATAAACTATGGGGGAATAGAGGCTACTTCTTCAGCTATTATATTCACTTTATGATGGCAGTATGAGAAAAATAAAAAGCAAGATCAAAGGAGTAATGTAATGCAAGTAGTACAGGATGAAACATAATTACATGTATGCCCAAATAAGACAAATAACATATTCAGATATACCCGAATATTCGGGTATACCAGAAAAATTCGGGTCCATCTGATTTTTAAATTTTTGGGGGGTTTTGGGTTTTGGCCTGCAGGATGCGTATTTTTAAAGCTAGCGGCACCGAAATGTCCGAATATCATCCGGAGACTGTTCTGATGATACCACCTGAGTTTGGTGAAGTTTGGTTCAGGGGGCCAAAGTTATAGACCCATAAAGGGGGTGCCCCATTCCCCATTGTTCCCAATGGGAGCTAACAGGACATCCCTTTGAAGATCCATAACTTTTGGCCTCCCTGAACCAAACTTCACCAAACTGGGGTGGTATCATCAGGATGATACCCTGAAAGTTTGGTGCCATTAGCTTTAAAAATGCACCCTTTACAGGAACCCCAAGAAATGTGCCCAGATTCTCTGCTTTGCAGTGCCTTGGCTCCATTGTAGCCAATGGGGAATTTCTGAGTGTGTAAGCAAGCTGCACATTTTTGAAGATAGAGGCACCAGACTTTCAAGGTGGCTCCAGGAGGCCCCTCCTGTTAATAGAATCCAGGCTTGATGATCTTTGCTTCTGGGAGTTCAATTTTATGGGTCCCCAAAAGTTTCCTCACTCTTGCATGTGAAGCCTGCTGGGTGAAGTGGTTAAGACCCTGGCCTAGTCAAAGTTCTTTCAGAATTTTTTCAGCCCCACTTTACTTCACAGGGTGTCTGTTGTGGAGACAGGAAGGGAAGGAGATCATTTACAGGAGAGAAAAGTGTAAAGAGAAAAAAAGATATCTCTTTGCCCTATGGCACCACTTGTAACAGCCTAGGGCTGAAACAGCAGGCACACACCTAAGATTCTTCAGGAGATCCTGCCAGCCTTATTCCAACTGCCACCTCTTGGGTATATAGATAGCTCTGTGAGAGGATTGTACTTTCCCCTCCAAAACTGCCTGCTCTTATCAGACTGGCTTGGGCACTCTTAAATGACTCCTTGAAGCTTATTAGCAAACTAAGATGGAACATTTATTTATAGATTTACAAGAAAATAAGTTACAGAGATAATTAAACTTTTCTTTCTCTCTGGCAGGAATACCTTGATAAACTCTTTGGTTGTTTCAGACTGTTCTTTGACTCAGTTATAACAAAACTTCCTTCTACTAATCTTCATTAACAGGGAAAATCTTTCTTTCACAGATCTTGACAAATACTTAAATCTCCAACTCCTTTCACTAAAGAGAGGCACACTGGGCTTCACAGAGCAGGCTTTGGAGTATTCCACCTGGAAAGTCACTCCTGACTCTGCCAATTATATAACACACACCCTCAGAGACTTTATTGTTCCGTATCTAGGTGCTTTCCCTTTCAGAGACTTCATTGTTCCATATCTAGACCCGCACATGCAGAGTAATGTACTTTCAATGCACTTTACAGTTGTATTTTACTGTACGGAATAGCACAACCCACTTGCAAACAATTGTGGATTGAAAGCGCATTATTCTGAATGTGCGGAAAGGGCCTCTGTAGAGACCTATAAACAAGCCCTCCGCATGTTCCTGTGATTATGTTTCTCTAGTCTAAGACCTAGGCTTAGGTTTCATCACACAGCCTGGCATTTCCCAGTCCTTCACCAAAAACTGGCTATCCAGCCTCTTGGGAAGCAAAGCTCTCTTTTTCTCAGCTCTGAGAACACTCCTCTGCCTTTCTGCTTTTCTCCCTTTCTGCTTCTCTGGTCTCTCCTCACTCACCCTCTGGCCTTTTAGACAGCTGCAGTACCAGCCAGCCAATCAGGTGGAGTTCTGGGTTAACTCCTTACATTCCTTTTGCTCTGACAGAGCTGCACTTTAAAATTAACTCTTCTTCAGCAGTCTGTCACATGAAGTATAAATACCAACTCTTCTTTTCCTTCTGTTACAACTGACTTCGCTACAGCTTGTTATACATTTCTTCTACTCACATGGTGATTCAGCGCGCCCAAAATAAAACATAAGCTTACCTATAGGGAGACTGGACGGATGTTGCCACTGTAGGCATGGCAGTCGCTGTTAACATTTTAGTAGCTCTAGTAACAGCATGTGTCAGTGTTGGGCCACCAAGAGCTGAACTGGCTGCCTAGAATGGAAAAAAGACCTCAGATACTTTTGGAGCAAAGTGGTGACTAGCAAGGTGAGCAAGTTATTCAGCAGTGGGAATTTACAACAAACTGTATGACTGTGTCTAAATTTGATATGTTTGTTATTAGCAACAAACATAATCCCCAGTTGCAAGAGACAGGCACAGTTTAATAACTGGCCAGCATCTATAAACATAAAGTGTTTCATTCATGCAGGTGGCTTTTATGGAACACAAGGTGAAACATTTGGAATTTTCCTCACAATTATCTTTGAAAAATACGAAGTATACCAGCAAAAAATATTTAAGAAATAAAGCTTCCTCTTACTTCTAATCTTGTGTAACAATCAGCAATAAATTTCTTATGGAGCGATACAGAGTCCTGAAAAGAATAAAAGGTATTTAAAAACCTTTCACAATTTACAGGTCTAATCACACAAACTAGTCAATTTAAGCATGAGTGGGGCTGAGGCAGAAACAGCAAACTGGCTGTTCAACAAAAGTACTCCAACTCATTCTCTGGGATCAGCATCATTTACACACAGACATTCAGGGCTCTTACCTTTTTCAATCTAGGATTGAGATTAATATAACTATAGTTTATTATTAGCTGAATTGCTTCATTAGCTATTTCTTCATCAGGTGACTCCATTGCAATTTTCCAAATAAAGTCCATTCCGATTAATTCCAGTTTTTCTACATGCTGTATAAAAAGAAGGGAAAAAACACTGTGGATCAGTAACATATTAAAATGCAATATACCATTAAAATGTTTATTTTTAAGCCAGTTATTTCTAAGTCAGTTATTTCCAACAGTTACTAGTAGGCAGCTTTGGCTATTTAAGATCTGCCTCTCAGGCTCTGCTGCCTGGGCCCATGCCTTCAGAGGTGAGGTGGGTGGTGACAAGAAACAGGGCATTTCCTGTGGTAGCCTTTGGAACACTGAGGCCTACTTGACTTTCTTTTAGGCATCTGGCTAATGCACATCTTTTTACGCAGGCTTTTAATTGGGGTTTTTGTTTTATCAGCTTTTTAACAGTCTACTTCTGGGGCAGTTGGGGAAGATGGCGATGGCAACCGACATGCTGTAATCCATGAGCTTTTTATTTTCAAATATTGGTTTTAACTTTTTAAAAGCTTTTAATCTTTTAACTTTTCCCCCCCCCCCCCCCCAGTAAACTATATAGTCTGGCTAGATGTCTCTGGCCAAGTCCAGCATTATCCACTATATCTCAATAGCTTATATCTAATTATTTTCATTATTTTAAGATCATACTAGCACTAAGAAGAACAGAATGAATGCAAATTTAATGGTTGGAATGGTATGGCCAAAAGTTCCAAAAATGTTCGACCCCTCAAAACCCATGTAAACTTAGGACAGATTCATTTACTCAGACCTAAGAGATCTAACATTGAATACTGCCACACTCCATCTCTACTACTGTAACACAGACTAACTTCCTAAACAAAATTGTCATCTGAATTATGAATTGCAAGCTGGAACAAAGGAAAACAACTTACCAGTTGAGTTCCTTGGCGTTTCAGTCGGTGATCACAGAGGTTCACGTTTTCAAAAAAGGTCTTAAACAAACCAAAACCTGTTTTAAAAATTAAAAATTTAAAGGAAATCTGCTATTCTTATTTAACATCATCAAAATATGGTTCACAAAACAAATTCTTTCAGATCAATGGGAAGTGGACTCTGAAACAGGTAGTACTGAAAAACTGCGCCAGTTGTATTTCAGAAAAGCTGACAAACATAGATTGTTTTTCTTTTTGAACTCTGAGGCAACAATAATACTTACATACCATTCATAGTAATTTCATAGGATTCCAGTTTAAGAATTTTTTCTTTAAAAAGTTGCTGCTGCACATCGCTCTCAAGATCATGCTGTCCTTTTGTAAACCATTCAAAACACATCTGTGAATGAAATACTGAGCTCAGTTCACACTCTGTATTTTTATATATAACTTTAAATTAATAGCTGTAATAACCGATGCAATGTAGATTTGTTCAATGCATTTTTATCCCACCCTTCCTCTAAGATGTTCAGAATTACATACACGGTTCTCTCATTTTGTTCTCACCATTGTAAACAGTGACATTGCTTTTGTGAATGCTAATGATTCAAGGAACACTTATTACTACAATTGTCAGCACAATTACACCACAATCAATATTCACAGCAGCTGGAGGGGGGGGGGACAGCAGCTTTATTTTGCTATGAGTTCAATTGCATCATTTTCTTACTAACAAGTTCTGATATCAGCCTTCGACTACCTCAACAGAGAATCAATTTAAGATGTATAACAATCTGCCAAAATAGACTGAGGGATACTTTCCTCATGGGGGAAAAAAGCCTGAGTGAAACTGAACCAAAGAAACCTCATTATTGTGGTAATTAAGAATGCATTTCATGAGATCACTGAAAGTATACAGGTGCTATATTATTATAATAAAAACAGATGCTACATTACTAAAAGAAAAACTTACATAGGAAATTTATTCCCCACTCTATTTGCAAAAATCTCACCTCTCTGTCTAATTCACAAACATCCTGGCCAGTTACAAGACATTCCCAGATTTCCCGAGCACGATTCCATCCCAAGTAGAGAGTGGCTTCTTGAAGGAAAAATGCCAGAAATTTCAAGTGTGCTTCTAAATACTGAAAAAGAATGAAAGCAACTGATTTTAATTTAAGTCTCTCTCAAGAGGTGTTTTAAAATTCATAAAGTATTTTTCTACATATGACTTAACACCATCGGTTATGACATTGGTTTGGATTCATTAGTGATTTCTGTGAATGTAAGGTCTTTCCATCCCCAGACACCAACCTCCGCACCTTCCCCACTCCTGCTAAGGGTAAAACGGCAACTGAAATGTCGCCCCTAGGGAACAGTGGGGCATCAGAGGTCTGCCACAGGAGGGAATTGGCAGAAAATCCTCCATGAGATCAAACCCAATAAGTTGTATGTAGAGTTTTTCCAACTGTTCTGATTTTAATAGCACATTAGCACTTACCTCCCGATATGTATATCGTCCATCTACTAACGTTACTCCAGCCAGGCCCCCAGGACCTGCCACTGATGCAGCCAATCGGTGACACGCTATTAAACTTCCTGTTACCAGTTTTACTATCTCAAAGTTCTTCTTCAGATCCTGAATAATGCTCTTGACAAAAATGGAAAAGATGTATCAAAGGGAAAAATACAATTCGGGAGTTCAGAATCTGCATTGAAGTTTTTATCCCCTGCACGTACAGCCAATAAGAGCCTATTTTTTTCTGCTGTCCTCATTCTCCCATTCACTCCCTTCCTTTGCCTCCCTTTCCCCTCCCTTCCCTTCCCTCTAGTTGCTTTCCCATCCTTTTTCCTGTTGACTGCCTCCATCCCACTGGGGGGAAAATGATATCACTGTTGATTGTTGGCCCCATATTGCCATTCCTTGTCTCACCACTGCCACTTGAAATATCTTCCCTTAGGTGTAACAGGATAGTCAGTTGCCATCTATATAAAATGTGTGTTAATCTAGCCTGTGTGCTTTAATTATATTTAAAAACTGTATTGCATTTATTCTAATACCTATGTTGCTAGAAGCCCTGCATATGAATTAAATGTGAAAAAGGCAAACTCTATGCTGGGGATAATTAGGAAAGGAGTTGATAATAAAACTGCAAGGATTGTCATGCCCTTATATAAAGCCTGGAATACTGTGTTCAGTTCTGGTCGCCACATCTCAAAAAGGATACAGAAGACATAGAAAAAGTGCAGAGAAGGGCAACGAGGATGATTGAAGGATTGGAGCACCTTCCCTATGAGGAGAGGCTGCAGCGTTTGGGACTCTTTAGTTTGGAGAGGAGACGTGTGACGGGGGATATGATTGAAGTCTATAAAATTATGCATGGGGTAGAAAATGTTGACAGAGAGAAATTTTTCTCTCTTTCTCACAATACTAGAACCAGGGGGCATTCACTGAAAATGCTGGGGGGAAGAATTAGGACTAATAAAAGGAAACACTTCTTCACACAATGTGTGATTAGTGTTTGGAATATGCTGCCACAGGAGGTGGTGATGGCCACTAACCTGGATAGCTTTAAAAAGGGCTTGGGCAGATTTATGGAGAAGTCGATCTATGGCTACCAATCTTGATCCTCCTTGATCTCAGATTGCAAATGCCTTAACAGACCAGGTGCTCAGAAGCAGCAGCAGAAGGCCATTGCTTTCACATCCTGCATGTGAGCTCCCAAAGGCACCTGGTGGGCCACTGCGAGTAGCAGAGTGCTGGACTAGATGGACTCTGGTCTGATCCAGCAGGCTAGTTCTTATGTTCTTAAATAAAATAAACAATCTCGCCAGACTTCAACCACAAAGCACCAAGCTTGTCAAATAAAATGCAATACTTCACATCTAGTTAATACCTATCTTAAAGTGAAGACAAACCACTTTACTACTACAGAGATTTAAAATGCCAGAAAGTATATATTTTAAAAATTCTCCTTTCATTTGAAGATTGGGTCATTATCACTAACATCCATCCCTTCAATGCTCCCCAAATTTCTATTTTGACTTCTATATCTACTCTGTAGGCCACACAGCAGTGTCATGAAAATGCTTTTACCTTATCTTGTTTTTGGTAGGTTTGCTTAATAAAAGAACGTGTGATTTCATGGAGTTGACGTAAAGCTGGTACCACCCATACAAACTGAGGATTATTATGCTGGGATGACTGGCAAGAGAAATAGAAACTAGTCAAACATATATTCTCAGTAAAGAAATAAAAAGAAATGCTAGAAGTAAGCACTCTCATTTAGCAGACTTTAGCCAAAGGAATGATTTGTTTTGGGGAAGGTAGCAATGTACACCATCAATGAGAGCTAGGAATTTTGACTTCATTTTTTTCTTTCCTCACTGTTCTATTCATTTTTCTTGCTCCTCTCCGCTTGGAAGATGAATTGAACTGGAGAACACCAATGGGAAAGGACATGGAAAAATTCTGTGCCATTTCTAAAAGACAAATTTACGGTACTCATGCCCAAAGATACGTTACCTGAGAAACTTGTCATCAGTTTTCCTTTTTTAATTTTGAAGAGTTGAGGGAAACAGGATAGAATTCATTTCTCCCCCATGCCATTTTCTCTACAGAAGATGTCTTTCTCCTGGGCTGCTATGGTGAAAATGGTGCAGAAAAACTGATCCAACTAGAATCAGTTACACTTGCAACAATTTCTTGCCTATATTGTCTTGATGCTAACTCCTACACTTTTATAATTAGCTACAAGTAAAGAAGGGGGAAAATGAATTTATCTATACTGCGCCGTTCTTCCTACTGGGGGAAACCAAGGCTAAGTTGGGCTCTACAATCAGAAAACTGAAAAAATTCTCCTCCCCATGTCACAGCCCTTGATCAAAATTACATATATAACACCCCTTCCCCAGATGCATTCACACATCACCTCCCCAGCTGTAGTTAAAGAAAAAGGAAAAGTTGGTAACTAGTGATTCTCTGTTGAGGAGTATAAAAGGTCATGCATATTCTGAAGACAAACCAACCTTCTTAATATCTTCTATGCACTTGATGATGTAGGTTCTTTTTACTGCTTCCTTAACTGCATATGCATCACTAAGGATTGTCAAATGTTCCTCCAAAGCCTGTTGAATCAAACTGCTAGGTAATGTTGGAAGATGAGCCAAGTCCCAGAGAACCTCAAGAACCTAAAAAAATACATGCACAGTTACAATCATACATTGCTGAAGCTGGCATCTGTATTCTCTTGACAATGAAATGTATTACTCATGCCTTTGCAGTGGTTGCCTCTACACGTGCTTCTCGGCCAATACGTCCTATCAAGCTCAATAGTTTCTGTCTCACTCTATCACTCTCGCATTCCCAACTCTACAGGGAAAAAGAAAACACCAGAAAAATTATGAAACCATCATCAAAATACTTCATTTTAGTTTGCCTGTTATAACAGTTTAGCATCATTGAAACCTGGGTACATTTTAATAAAGAGACTGGAAATGGGTGTTCAGTAAGATTCACAGCTAATTCTACAATCCTTTTCTGCCAGCTTCTTGAGGAAGACCAGGCAGCAGAGCCAATGCCCAGCCCTTCCCTGCCTGATGACATACAGGTGAAAGAGCCTGCAGATCCTCCATTCTTTTATGGCACCCCTTAGAGAGGAGAGGTCCAGCTGCTTACAATATAACCACTTACATTTGATATAATGACACTAAACTAAGGTGGGTGTGGTTTCTCCATAGTTCCTACAAATGCTTCCCAACTTAGTGAACTGATTTAATCACAAATTGTTTGTAATGGTATTTGATCCTAAATTTGAAAATGGACTAGATCAGGAATAGGCTGCTCATAACTATAATTTTTAGAACCATCTGGCCTTGAAAAATGAATTTTTAAACCACAGTTTCAGATCTAGGCCAGTGCAAGTCTTACCTTCTGAATAAGGACAAAGAGATGATTGAGCTGGTCTGAACTGAACTTCACAGCAGCTGCTGCAATAATTGTATGGATGTTCTCTATCACAGTAGATGATTGTCCTGACTTTTCAAAGAGAAATAGAAAGAACATTAGTAACAGTTATCAGACAGAAAGATCAGAACAATACAGATTTACATTACAGATGAAAGGCTGGATCTATTCCACTTACTGGAACAGCATTTCCCAGTTGGGAGAGGCATGTTAGCAGGGTCACAGGATCCAACCCAGGTGTGACCGTATGCTTTTTTTTACATGGGAGTAAACCCTACTCAATACACAGGGGTCTGCAACCTGCGGCTCTCCAGATGTTCATGGACTACAATTCCCATTGGCCATGCTGGCAGGGGCTGAACATCTGGAGAGCTGCAGGTTGCAGACCCCTGATAGGAATTACTTTTCAGTACATATGCACACACATTCTTATATGACTGCTCCAAATGTCTCAAGGAGTACAAGCCTTGTGCCAGAAGAGAAACAAGTAATGCATGAGAAAACCACATTGTGACGAAGCAGAGTAAGATACCACTGTCAAGCTCCGCTGTACTATCTCTTAGTTATGAAACAGTACATTGTGAGCAGTGATGCACCAACTGCAAGTGTTAATGGCAAGTGCCTTTTGCTAGGCATGCCAGTTAATGGTTACTTAATCAGACATTCACATTTGCAATTGCATTCAAAGGCAACTGCAAATGAACTCCTCCCAGACACATAGTAATGTGGTCGCAAATGCAATTGCGAGTGCAGTTAAAAGTGTCAAAGGGGAGGGTGGTATAGAAATAAAATAAAATAAAAATAAATAATATGCAATTCAATTGCAATGCAGTTGTGAATGCTACTGCAAATGGAACAAAAAGCAACTGTAAACAGACATATGCAAATATGCCTCACCCCCACTGTAAGGTGAACCAAAATATATACTCTACCAAACATCTCTCCACCTTGCCACAGAGAGAAACACATCTCGCCGTGACATGCCTCTGAAGATGCCAGACATAGATGCAGGGGAAGCATTAGGAGCAAAAACTACCAGACCTTGGCCACACAGCCTGGAAAGCCCACAACAGCAAGTATAGGATGTGTTCTATCAAGTTATTAATCACAGTCTTGGTATTTCATATTAGAGAACAATTGTGAAGTGACCTTGTTCGTGTAAAAGCAGTGTGCAGCATCAATTGTTTCCAAGAAGATCTTAAGTTACCATTCAAAATTCTAAAGACATTAAGGCATTCCATTAAAAGATTACAGAAGAATTCTTAGTTTAAGACATTTTAAAACAAATCTATGATTATACTGGCTGACTCATGGAGGAGATGGAGTAGTTGCTCTTCCTTTTCTCTAGTCAGTTGAACCTGATTTCCTACTGCTCCTTCATTTTCTTTGGAGAATTTGCCAGAGACTGAATTTCTGCAGATTCATTTGAAAATTATGCTTCCCCTTACAACACCATACAAATTTAAACTGAGACAAACAACGCACAATCTCACCTGAATTCTCCAAATTTTTGTCAGCTCATCTAATGACAGTTTGCTTCCCAGCAGCTCAATTATTCCCTTTATACGATCGCAATATTGTGCCTGATCTATGTTACCTAGAAGAAGAAACACAGAACATAGTTTTGACATCAAGAATGCCTCACCAACTCTCAATCTGTAAGTAGCGCATATACAATTATTTTTCTAAAAGTAGAAATCCAGCAAAATAAACACCATTTTCTTTTTCAAGTTTTCACCCTTAATTTCACCACAGGAATCCTTACAACACAGGGTTTAAGCTAATGGCCCCCTTAAGCAATGGATAAAAGACAACTAAATACCCTTAAAAAGTCATCCTTCCATAGTCAAAATAATACAGTATAGAACACCTGGTAGGTGGACGATGCCACAATCATAAGTCAATCAGTAAGGGTAAAACGGTTTTGTTCCACCGGGCTTTTGGTGAGGCCAGCCGCGGACCCCCCGCTCCAGGATGCCCCCATGCTACGTGCCATCTTACCATCAGCACGTCTAATATAATATCTGACTGACACTGCTACCCCCGCCCGGCCTTGGGATCGGGCGCCACATACACACTTTTATAATCTTGCTGTTATGTATATTGTATTGATGCTGCTAGTTTTATGGATTTTTGTATATTGTTTTAACTTGTTTTAACTGATTTTTTGGTGTATGTTGTTTTGGCCATTGTATGTTTGGCCCATTGTACACTGCCCAGAGCCCTTCGGGGGTGGGCGGTTTATAAATTTGATATATAAATAAATAAATAAATTCACTAAAAAGTTTAGCAACAGCAGCTCAGAAGGTTCTTTTGTCTGATGGAGACTTACAAACAGTTAAAGCCAATGTTGTGTAGTGAGTCAAATGTCAGACCGAGATATGGGAGATGCAAGTTCAAGCTTTTACTACGCCAACAGTTTACTGGGGTGACTGTAGCCTAGTCTCACACACACTCAGCATAATTTACCTCACTGGCTTGTTAAGAAATCAGGATGGAGGACAGGAGAATGGAATAAGCCACTTTAAGTACACACTGAGGTGAAAGGCAGGGAGTAAATGAAGTAAATAAATGTCTTAAAGATTATAAATGGTATAAATATATACCTTAGTGATATAAACTTCCAAATATTTCCAGGTTTAGAATGGCAGATAGTTGAATTCCAACCAATTCAGCCAGGGATGCACAAAGGCTCAAAATAATCCCCCATGGACCCCTCTTAGGTCTATGTCAGGTATTCAAACAACTGTATTCACAACATAGAGATTAACAGAATGGAAATGGAACAATTCTATGACATCAAAGGAACTCAGGGAAAACTTTTGCTAAAACTACCTACTTCAAACATAGGATAGAATGTAAAATGGAACTATTTATCCACAGGCTTACCTTCCAAAGCAATTGACAAGACAGAGTTTTCCACTAGCCAGTTCAATAATCTATCTGTATCTATTGCATTCTTCACTGATTTGGATACAGTACTGTCTTCAATAAGCTTTGTTACCTAACAAAGATGGCAAACAATGCTTATGTAACTGCTAGCCCCATAAAAAGAGAGAAATGCAGTTACAAGAAGTGAAAAAAATCAAAGTACACACTGAAGCTTATGCAATGCCTGAAACAGTTACTACTAGAAGACATGGAAGTATGCAAGCAAAACAAACAAAACAAACAAAACAGCTGCATACACAACATTAAATATATCCAATTTTCTATTGAACAGAAAAATAATCTTCTACAGCAACAGTCACACTCCAGTCCTTGGCTAACTCTTAAACTACTGATAAATGACAAGAATTGTCAAGCTCACTAATATCAGATTGGATCTTATTAACTATGATCCTCTTGTGACCATTGGAGAGGTGATGCTCAGTATCAGGGAAGCTTAAGAAGGAACAGTTAGGCAAAATGGCCCCACCTCACTCTTCTTCCAACACCTCAGCTGGCAGATGAGGAAAAGGGAACACTGACTTACTATGAAGACTGCTTCTGCTGAGAAAAGGAGGCCATCTTAGCATGAGTGATTCCCACCAAGGAGGCAGGTCTTAAGTTCAAATTGTCACTGGAATCTGTGAGAGATCCATGGCACTGTTAGGGACAAGGACTCCATCACAACCTCCATCTTAGAAAAGGTAGGTTTGTTTGAGAGTGAGAGTCCACTGTTCCTTTGCCTTATTTTAAATTTGAAGGGGAATTTCACTTCGGTTTAGCCTTGGGACTACCCTCCAAGGTCAGATTAGTGTATTCAGCATATCTAGGGCATAAGAAGCCTCAGCTGAAGGCTCTGAATCATCATAATAAATGTTTGGTTACTCCAAATCCATTCTCTCTTCCATCAAGATCTGTCATTTCCCCTAAGGACCAGAAAAATGGAAGATCTGCTTTTGGCAATCATATCTCTCGTTGGAGGACTGTTGTCTCTGGCTGTATAGTAGCAATTGCTGGGGAAAGCCTGATGCCCTGTGCTTAATTTGGGTCTAGGGAGCCATTCTGCATATTTTCTGCCAGACAGTGTGTGCATGTATGTGGGGAAATAATATGTGGCAGGTGCACCTAGAAGATGCTGGCATTATGCCTTCCAGTAACAGCACAGATTCCTCTGAGCTGCTCTCTGGAGTCAACTGACTTCTAGCAGCTGGGGATAGCTGAAGTTTGAGCCTTTATTTTTATGGCAGCATGAAGTTTGAGCCTTCAGGCATGCTCCTTTGCTTCTCGAGGACATGCTGAGTGGGCCTATGAGAACAACAAGGGACAGCAGAACGGCACTTATGTTTGCTGTCTTTTGTTGCTGTTGTTCTACATATGCCAATAAAGGCTTTGCTTTGCTTTGCTTTGCGAATGGCACTACTGTCCCTTGTTGTAGGGTTTTTCCAGCCAGTCTTGGCCATTCTGACACTCCTACCCCACATTCCCCTAACCCCGTTTCCTTCCATACAACCATGGCAGCTGCGCTTGAGTGGAGGGACATTTCAGAGGGTTGCCATGTTGATCTGTAGTAGAACAACTAGATTTAAGCCCAGTAGCACCTTACTGACTAACAAGATTTCTGGGATATAAGCATCTAAGAGTCAATACTCTCTTTGTCAAATAAGGGGGGGCGGGGAGGAGGGACTGATACCAGTTTCCTACTTTGGGAAGCAAAGAGAATTTCTATCCTCCAAACAGGAGAGTGAGCCATCCACAGGTGTACACACCCTGTTGTTGCCTTTGCCCATGTTATGGCAGCACCAAGGCTGCTGCGCTCTTACTCTGACTTTCTCTCCCCTTCTCAATTGTAAGGAGAACACTGAGGTGATTGAAGAGACAGACTTAACGTTCAGGAGCAGAATTAGAAAGAAATAGTTATAAGTAGCAGATAGAGGGAGGCTTTTAACAGAGATCCTCTAAAAATATGCGTTCCTCTTCTAGACAGGAAATTATCTGAACAGTAGGGTAATCTCCAGCGCTGGAGAAAGAAAGGTGGAAGTTAAGACGTGCCCCCTGGACTGATTGGCAGAAGTCATCTATGCTAAGAATGCCCTCCTCCTCACAGTGGGGAATGGGAGCAATTTCATCCAAGATCTCCTCTTCACTCTGGGGTAGTACAGTTTCTTGTATTTCACATGATTGTTCACAAGGCTCCTTGGCCTCCAGCATCAGCTATTCATAGATCAGAAGAACCTCTAAGGGAAGGGAAAGCTGAGAGCCCTTATGGTCATGGTTCACAGGATCTAACCCATTAAGTTTTGTTTACAGACAGTATGTAGGCTAGCAGTATATTTGTCACATAGGTATACTTCAAACTGACTTATACTAATGCCCCATTATGCTTTGGTATTTTTCAAGAATTTGGTGACCAAACTACCATTAGACTACCGAGTTTAGTATGACCTATTAAGCCCCCCTCCACACAAAAATCATACTAGATCTATGTTTATAAAACTTTCTATGAACTGTGATGGTGGATAGATAGCATAACCTGAGGTGGGCTCTAGTAGGGCCCACTGCCACTGACCCTCAGCCCACATATCTTCTTCGCCAACTGGCTGCCTCTGTGCCCTTCCCTCACCCAACTGCTTAAAAGTGCTCTACCTGCTGTGCTTCTGGCTACCTGAGCTGCCCAATACTGGCAGGGAAGAGGATGTGGATGGTGCAAGCAGTGCATCTAATGGTCACAGCAGCAGCATTCCCAGCTGGGCACACCACACTGAGGAAAGGGAATGCGGGTGGCTGTTGCTGTGGGATTAATAGTGAGTGGTCAGGGGAAGGATGCACAGGCAGGTGGAAGATAGGGAACCTTCATGGATATGGATGGGGCAGGAAGGGAGATGTGAGCAGGAGTTTTGGTGGTAGGCAGAGGAGGGGGGAGGGGAATCCAGAGCATTCTCTGTTCAAGACTCCTCGAAACCTGGAACCTCTCATTTACAGTATGCATATATCAATCCCAATTAATGTAACAAATCTGGCTTCATTAACTTACTTCTTTGAGCGAATTCATTTTTGCACTGAAGTGTGGTGATTTCAACATACGCAATAAGATGTCTAACCGTAAGTCATCCACTACTGTTGCTAAGTCAGGCTGGAAACGCATACAAAGGAGCTTGATGGCAGATAAAAGTTCAGGGATACTGACCAGCCTCTGTGAAATATATAAATGAGGAATGCTTGGTAAAAGGACCAAAACACACATGGTACATGGCTACCAAAAACACACATGGAACATGGCTAAAGATGTTTCTGGAAGAGGTCAAATAATTACTTTCTCAGCAAGTATGAACAGTACTGACAATGTTTTATTTAAGTATTTATCTATAGCTGCTTAAAGAAATGTGCAATTTTGTATAGCCACTGGAAAAAACAAGCAAAGATCAAAGCAGACAAGAAATCAAACTGTTTTTCTTTGCTCTGTTTCTACAACCTGAACTGGTTCCAAGGAGATATTATTAGCCCCACTGGGGTAAAGATACAGCCAGCAGAGTTTTCATACATCTTATATTCAAATAGCAAAGTCAGTCAAATCTGAGGATACTTAAATCTGGTGACTGGCGCTGTATACAGACAAGACAGACCTTTCTACAAACCAGAAAAGGGCACCCAGTTTGCAGAAAAATATACATTGGGGAGGTTTAAAAAAGTCAAAAATGAAAAGAACAAGCACCTGAAGTTTTAAGCAATGGATTCCCTCAGTGGCTGCTGCTAAGCAACTACAGCATTCCAGATTTTGTTCTTTCAGTAAAAGGAAGGGCCCTTTACAGGTCTAATTTGGCCTTTGTGGGTGAACTTATTGGGATCAGAGGTGGCTTGGGTTCCCAGCTCCAGGTTGGGCAATTCCTGGAAATTTTGTAATTGAGTCTGAGGAAGATAGGATGGCCTTAGTCAAATATAATGCCATAGAGTCCACCCTCCAATGCAACCATTTTCCAATGCACCCTCCAATGCAACCACCCTCCAATGCAACCAGATGGATCTCTGGAGTTCAGTTGTAATTCTTAGAGATAACATCTGAAAGCTGGCAGTCCTAGGCCTGACAGCAACCTCTATGTGCCTAGATACCACCTGGCTTGCATGACTCAATTAATATGGCTGCTTGCTACTCTTCAATAGCAGCCACTCTGAAAGCCTGTGTGGTATAGCAGTTAAAGATTTAGAGAAGGGTCTGGGAGACCCAGGTTAGAATCTCCATTTTGCTGGGGAAGGTTGCTGGGAGATTTTGGACCAGTCGCACACTTTCAACCTACCCTACCTCATAAGGCTGCTATACAGATTAAAAGGAAGAAAGGAGAAAAATGTAAGCTGCTTTGGTCCCCACTATGGAGAAAGATGGCCTGCTAATGAAGTAAATAAATAATAAATGTAGCTGAAGATAGAAGGCAGATAAAAGGTAGGTTGATGAATGGTTAAGAATAAGGCAGGAGAGGATATGGGGGTTGCCAAGAGAAAGGAAAGAGGAAATAGTGTGGGGAGGGAGACACAGGGGAAAGTGCAGTTCCACCCCAAAAGCTCTCGAGGGTTTCCTTTGATGCAAGTGTGCCTGGTCCATTGGCTAGCACCATGGTGGCGAACCTTTGGCACTCCAGATGTTATGGACTACAACTCCCATCAACCCCTGCCAGCATGCCATGCTGGCAGGGGCTGATGGGAATTGTAGTCCATAACATCTGGAGTGCCAAAGGTTCGCCACCACTAGCACCATGCAACAGTCACAGTTTTCCTAGGTAGAGAGTCTGCTGGGGGTGGGGGCAGGAAAACTTAAGACAGAGGGGCAGATAAAGCAGGTTGGCTGTTGGGTGGGAGATAAGGTTGCCAACACCAGGTTAGGGAATTCCTAGAGATTTGGGGGAGTGAAGTATGGGGAGGGTGGGGTTTGAGGAGAGGAGGGACCTCAGAGGGGTACAATTTCATAAATGCCAGCCTCCAAAACTGCCATTTCCTCCAGGGAAACTAGAGTTATCAACCCCCAGGTGGGGGCTGCACATCATTCAGAATTATAACAGCTCTTCAGGTGACAGAGGTATGTTCCCCTGGAGAAAATGGCGGACTCTATGGCATTATACCCTGCTGAGGTTGCTCCTCCACCCCACCCACAAACCTCACCCTCCCAAGGCTCAACCCCAAATCTCCTGGAATTTTCCAATCTGGAGCTGGCAACTTCATGGAGGAACTGATCTCTGTAATTGGGAGATTTGTTGTAATTCTTGTTGTAATTGTTGTTGTAATACACTAGTAGATTTCTAGGCCTCACCTGGAGTTGGCAACAATAGAAGGGGAGAAGGAAACTGGAAAAGGCGAGTACCTACAGTGGCTTTCAGGAAAGGTAAGTAGGAAATAGTAAGGAAGAGGCAAATGAGATGCCTCTGGCAAGTCCTTGCCACTTCCTTGCCACTCTAGTGGGCAAACAGAAGAATCATAGGATTATCATGAGCGAGGAAAGAGCTAAAATGTTTTCCCATGTAATTCCAAAATTAGGTTCTTACAAAACTGGTAGGGGCTCCAAACTCAGAACTCCCAAAATGTCCAGCTTCACCCTATGTGACAATTCCAATTCCAACATATGTAGACCAATACAGTGACAAATATAAGATGTTGGAAGTCTAACTACCAATAAAATCTTTAGACAGCTTAAGCTATAAAATATTAGAATGTGGTGAAAGAAGAATGTAGGTGTTTAATTGCTGCAGATATAGACCAAATTGATGAAAAAAATGAAACAATGATCTACAGACACTGCACTTGATCTCATTAACAGGAAACCCTCCCGATATTAAGCATTTCATCTCTCATGAATACAAGCACTACACCACACATTAGTTCAGTGATAGAGTAAGTTGAGGCAAAATGGTACAAAAGCAAATGAAACCACAAAAGTATACTTAAATTGTACTGAAAGGTCTTGATTGTATTTTGTAAATTAAGTTCTACCTTGTCTTTCAGGTCCTTTTCCTCTACATTCTGTACATATTTAATCATGTTATGAATTACTGGATCCAGCATTGGCTGTCAAATGAGAAAACAATAATTCAATGTTACAGAGAAAACAGAATTACCCAAGATTTTTTTAAACCCATGGACTGTTTTTCAGTTTTGTAAACACAGAACATACTACCAGAAACTTGGGGCAAATCCAAACAGTTGAATATAGACTTTACAAAACTGCAACCCCACCCCCACGCTTCTAGAGGACTGGTAATATTACACAATCAACATGGCAAGAAGGCCTCCAATCAGAAATCAAAACCCATTAACTCCCCTTTTTCACTAACAGACATGTTTCCCACTTGTGCACAGAGCTGTTTGGATCGTGGCCTGAAGCTAACATTCAGTTACTTAAGACAAGCTATGTGCAACTTTAAACAGATGAAAATCAGCTTGTGGTAAGAACATCGGAAATATGTAAGCAACACACGTGATATAATACACGTAATTAAATAAATTAGGTCATAATGGTATGCCATTTTACCTGAAGTTATATCTATACAAACTGATTGGTGCTCTTCTTGTTAGCATAATTTTTAATATGAACTACACATGCAGCACAGTACCCCACTTGCAATTTTTATTTGTTTTTTTGCTGTCAAATCACATTTGACTTCTGGCAACGCCGGTGGGGTTTTCAAGGTTTATAAGATCTGACGAGATCAGCCTAGCCTGGGCTATCCAGGTTAAGGTCCTGTTTACAATAAGCCTTGTTAAAACAAGATTCTAAACTGTGGCTGCAGTTCTTAAAGAATCGAAGGATGACAACTGTTCATTACCTGTACTACTGAGGAATTGAGATACTCTGCACAAACCCCCAAAGGCTGAACCAGTGAAGAAACTGCCTGGAAAAGAAAAAGGAAGAGTAGGTATTTCAGAGTACACAAGATAGACATAAGGCCAATCTGACCTCTGAGGAACATACAGTATAGAAAAATGACATCTGCTAAAATTGGACTTATGACCATGGCCAGACAGTAGATGCAATTCATGGGTGAGGTTAGTGCGGAAACCTTTTCACAATGGCAACTGAGAGGTACATTTATAGTGATAGCAATGCTCTTTTTGGGAAACACACTGTTTCATCCAGTACCTGTCAGTGAGGACAGGGATACTACTTCAATACCAACTAGAAGAAGCACTGGACTACAACAAGGTTAATAAAACAGAGAAAGATAACTAGAAATTTAACTTACCCCAAGTTCAATATCTTCTGAATGTAATTTAGACTGAATTGCCAAAAACCCACCTAACTCTGCAAACTAAATAAACAAAATTAAATTATGAAAAAGTCTCTAAGTATACTGAAATATTCCAGCAAGCAACATATTATTTCTAGCTCATATGCCTAAAAGCAGTCTGAGAGGGACAATATGAATATATACATATTTAGTTCATACAGTCCATCATGGCAAAATTGATCACAAAGGCATGCTGAGTCTAACACCTTCACCACAGCAACAGGAAAAGAGAAAGTCAACTCATGCATAAGATGACAAAAAGAGACAGATGTATCTCTGAAATGTATTTATTAGCCATTTACATTTGAAATGCAACTATACTGTTGAAACAAACATCAAGCACCTTGGAAACTAAATATCACCAGGTTAAAGAGAGAGGTGAGAGGAAAGAATGGAGACGCTTGTACATATGAGAATGCTAAAATGTGCAGAACTTTATGATGGTTTTATCCAAATCCTACATTCAAGGTTTTAAATATACCAGCAAGAAGGAGCCAGTGTACAGAGGCAGTATCGAATTAAAATGGTTAAACAAATCTGAAAGGAGCCTTTATCTGAAGCAATTACCTTATCTCTATATATTTATCATTCTACAGCATGTTTGTTCCCCTGCTCTATAAGGATACCAAACAAATCATACAAAACTCAGACACAAAATGTGCATTTAAGCATATGGACACAGATTCAGGAATCTATGCACAGGATTCTACACAGTCATACAAGAATAGTAATGATAATTACCTCACTCCAGGGACAAAATCATTCATGTGCATAGGTGCTCAGACCATGAAACACCCTTCCCCAAATACATTTAATTAGCTTCCTATTATTTTATGTATATGGCACCAAGCTCTTTATTTTATTTAGTTAAAAGTATTTATAATCTGCTTTGTGAATCACAGGTCAGCTTTGAACCTTTTTTGCAGCTTAACCCTTCCTTGACTTTGGGCCCTCATTTTCTTCTATATTCCTTGAATGACCTCTTCAAACCCCTTGGCTACCCAAGCACCTCCTGTGCCAATCTGATACTTGTCATTGCTACTCCCCTGTATACTGTGCTAGAGAACTCTGAATCTTGTGTCTGACAGAGCCTTTGACTACTTAACCTTCATACCCAACTGAAACCTAGTTCTAACTTCATCAGCTAACATTTCATCCTCCTCTGTTTTCTTTACTTCACTATGCAAGTTCTTTGAGGGTAGAGGCTAGTCTGTCGTTGAAACTATGTAAAGTACCATGTGTAGCTGTTAGCTCAGCTTGAGGAAAACATTTTTACATCCACCTACCCTGTTCACCAAGTCCACTAGCCAGCCATGTGGTTCCTAGACAATTGAGAAGTTAATAAATTAATAACATTTTCTCAAGGTAACCCCATATGATACTGATATTTTAATCTATCTACATTTGTGCAATTTTAAATCTGGAATGTTACTGGTCAATCACCGTAAATAAATCTGTTGTTGATGTTTTAATCAGAAGCATTTCATTGAGGAAACTACACTACTTCATGCACAGCCTCTTGAAATCAAAGCCAAGTGTTCGCAGAATGTTCGGATGTTCCCATGAACACCATCTACTTACCATCACTACCAATCATCCATTATAATGTGTTATGGCAACATAATAAGGCTTTGAGTCTGCTGATTCAGAAGCAGATATATTTTAACAACCTAGCAGAAAAGAGGGCTGTTTTAACATTCTTTGCGCTGATAAAAAGAAGCAGTAGCTGGATATATGGAAACCAAAATGGTAAAGTTCTATGAAAAAAATGTAGTAACACAAAAAGTCAAGGAAATCATAGCACTTTCACTCTACCACTACTGAGATCTGAGTTAAACATTCTGTCAGGATGGCTTTGACATGCTGAGACCATTACTAACACATAACTGTAAGTCCTGGATTTTTGCTTACCTATTAGTTTAATTACAAAACTATCAGACATAATGTAGTAGCAAAGTCTATTAGTCAGAGGATGAACCAAAGGTGAAGATGAACCAACAACAGAATTGACCCATAGGCTGAACCAAAAACAAAAGATGAACCAACAACAGAATTGACCCATAGGCTCAATTCAGATATAACACAAGGCCATGACTGGTGCTAAAGACAGCACATCATAGACCAGTATCTAAGAACCAAATGTGCTACAGGCAAACCACGGTTTAGAGCTGTTTCCTGACCATCTCTCAGTCTCATACGTGCACTCCCATTTTCATGGCATAGCAGCTTTTGGAAGTGAAGCATTAACCGTAACGATGGTTTTATTTATATGGACTTCTTACAAACTCAAAGATAGCACAAACTGTGGTTTCTGATTTGCTGGCCAAATACAAATGAAGACTTGTCAATCTGAATATCACACAAACTCTCATAACTACAATCTGCCATTCTTCCTGAACCAAAGTAAAACTAATATCACTACACCAAGTCCAGGTGAGACACACACATTATACAGTTGCTTCAAAGCAACAGAAATTTCATATTACTTCATAGTAAGAGATACGAAGTATACAGACCTTTTGGAAAGTAGAAATGGGGGAGACAGCATACATGTTTCCTTCACCAAATACTTCTGCCCAGTTTCTTTGGCACACTTTCATTCGGTTTTTGAAATGATACTCATTGTCAGGATTAAGAGCCTGGAGTAAACAGGAACAAACACAAAGGAACAGAATTAGCATTGTAGAACATACCATTTTTGATAATGATTTATACTGTTCACCCTTCAAGGCAAAAATGAGAAATGATTAAAAGAGGACAGGGACATTTATTTATCTATTTATTGAATTTATAGCCCACCCCTTCCATCGTAGCTGGCCTCCCTCCTTCCCTCCCCTTTTACTTATTTGCCTATATTTTACCTTCTTTTTATTCCCATCCTTTGCCTTATTGAGGGTACCCTGTTGTTCCTCCATTCCCTTATTCCCTCTCTAACTGGTTATTGTTTAAGGGTGCCACTAGAATTTTGATACTGAATGATAAATGTAAAATCCTCAGAGCCAGTGTGGTATAGTGTTTAAGAGCAGGTGCACTCTAAACTGGGGAACTGGGTTTGATTCCCCGTTCTGCCACTTGAGCTGTGGAGGCTTATCTGGTGAATCAGATTAGCTTGTGCACTCCAGCTGGGTGACCTTGGGCTAGTCACAGTTCTTCAGAGCTCTCTCAGCCCCACCCAACTCACAGGGTGTTTGTTGTGGAGGGGGGAAGGGAAAGGGGATTGTAAGCCCCTTTGAGTCTTCTACAGAAGAGAAAGGGGGGGATATAAATCCAAACTCCTCTTCTTCTTCTAAATGAAGTGATATTGTTGTTGGAACTTGTTGTGAATTGCTCTGAGCCTGCCTTGGTCTGGAAAGGGCGGGATAGAAGTCAAAATAAATAAATAAATAAAATAATTCTTGTTTGTTACTTAGCTAATAAACAATGATTTCCAATTCTGACATCCCTTTATACCATAGTTAAGCTTGATGTCTAACTTGTGTACTCGTGTACAGAAGGCCATTGCGTTCACATCCTACATGTGAGCTCCCAAAGGCACCTGGTGGGCCACTGCGAGTAGCAGAGAGCTGGACTAGATGGACTTTGGTCTGATCCAGCTGGCTTGTTCTTATGTTCTTACTCTGGATATATTCCAGACACTTCATTCCCACAGGGTATCTAAGACAACTAAATATTAACTTCAACCACTGTCTTGACCTAAACAGTTTCAGGGGGACAAATTGAATAATTACTATACCATAGTAAGTACAGCAAGGAGACCAACAGGAATGGGGTCTTGCTTTATTCTCTCAGCAGCCAGATCTACCAGCAGCATCAACATGTTGTAGATTCCCTCATGAATTTCAGTACCCCATTTATGGACAGCACTTGATGTCAATAACTGCAAAGGAACACAGTATATTAAAATGACAAGGATCTACAGAAAAAAAAGGGTTGGCCTCAGTCATTCAATTATTTTTAGAGCTTTTCTAGCAACTCTAGCATTCAGGCCTGAAACTTATTAAAAGCAGCATTTCCTCCTCTTTTAAAGAATGTTTGTTTTTAGCCATAGGATACTCAGAAAAAGCAAAATCTCAATAAGCGAGGTATAAACCAGTAAGGTATGAGCCAGTGGTCCTGAAAAGAAAATCTTCACTCTGGATTTCACTTCCCCATCTCCTGTCCTTCTCTTTACAGGCTCAGAGAAGGACAGGAGAAATACTATTTTTGCCTTTCTGCTGTTGCAATAAATGATTACTACCCTGCAAGAAATAACAAAATGCCTGGGATATTCACCATGCAAAAGACGAAACAAATGTAGCTCTTACTGTGCAATTCTGAAGAGTAAGAAAAACAAAATAGGAGAATTTATCACATACATTAGTGCATCAGCAGAACTCAACAACTGTTTAACTCTTAAAAGCTAAATGAAGGATATTTAAGATCACTAATCTTCCTAATTATTATGTAAGCCATGGATAAGTTAATCATCATTCTTCATCTCCATCTGAACCCTCATCTCTACCTATTACAATGACTGAGACTTCTGTCAGAATGAGACATTTTATCAGCTGGACACTATCTGTTCTCCAAGTCAGACCAGTTTAAAATTGTACTTTTTCTTCAACCCACCTTTTTAAAAGCTTCAGGCATACATCTATCCATAAACCTCCTGCAGTTCTCATCAGAATCAGAAAGTCCTGATTTAAAAGTGAAAAGAAAAGTAAGAAATTAGGATGCTGACAAGCATTTTTTAAAAACAATGGGATAAAATTTCAGCACTTTTACCATTTGGAAGGCTACCCATGGCAGCCCCATTTAGCAAGATGCTTTGGTGGATATGGTTAGTAATAAGAGAAAAGAAATTCTAATAAGTGATGGGTTAGATCTGTGGTGACAAACCTATGGCACTCTAGATGTTCATGGACTACAATTTCCATCAGCCCCTGCCAGAATGGCCAATTGGCTGATGGGAATTGTAGTCCACGAACATCTGGAGTGCCACAAGTTTGCCAGCACAGGGTTAGATCCAGTCAACCTGTGCACTCAAACTCACCTAATTTCCCTTTTTACTACAGACACCATCCTACATGACTTTTGTCCAAGCAGATCCCATGATCAGTAGCATAGTCTTTTTAATTGTCAAAAGGGATCCCTTTCTCCACTTTTCACTAGTGGAAAAGCTGGTTGGAACAGACCATATATTTGTAATAAACAATGATGGGCATGTCTTTTAGAAAGGTGGTTTAAGCATTTTAATAAATGCATTTAGTAAATAAGACAGCAGCTGTGATTCTGCCTGGATATCCATGGGTACAAAGGAGAGAGGATTTGTCTGTGATGAAGTTGTCCAAAATGCCCCTGAAATTCTGCTTCTGGAGGCTGTGAGGGGAAATTAGAGGTCTCTTGGGGTGGGGGGGTTGCCTTCCCTTGCACGTGCATATTTTTAATGCTTTAACATTGAAGCAACATGTCTGCTAACTTTGCAAGGGGAAATAAATAAAACGGTCCATTGGTACTCACCCTGAAGGGGCCTTCTCCTGGATGGCGATGAGGGCATCTTGGATGGGTGATTTCCAACCTATACTCATGGAGGCACTATACTCAATGATGTCACTTCCTGTGATGGGTTGGACTCTCTCTCCTCGATCCCCAGAATCCGATTGGCTTAGCAGTAGAGTAAAGTAGAGATCTCGGATAACAGGATTAGTGACAACAACATAGAATTATAACACAGAACATGAATAATAAACCTATTTGAACTCCAAAGAAGACCCTAACTTTTTAACTATAATTCCTAACACTATAAATGATGCTGCAGCCTGCTTGGAGACTATGACCTCAGGGAGGGCCAAGATGCCCTCCATAAGCCATCCAGGAGAAGGCCCCTTCAGGGTGAGTACCAATGGACCGTTCTCCTGGAGGCTGATCTCCGGGCATCTTGGATGGGACCTCTCCGAGCAGTGTCCCCTTTACGGGTGGAGTGTCTAGTCTCCAAATATATGTTCCTAGCACTCTGGTGCCAAAAGGCTGTCTACGTTAGCTGACATGGTGTGTGTAATCTGTAGTGCCTAATAATAGAAGGACGTGACAGAGGACCATGTTGCTGCTCTACATATGTCTTCTAGGGGAATGAGACGCCTAAACGCAGCGTTGGCAGCTGCGGATCTTGTAGAATGATCTGTAATGCCGGGAGGGACCGGAATGTTGGAAGCCTTATACGCCTCGGAGATGCAGCTCTTTAAGGTGTATACAGCTTCAGAGGGCGCCTTGCTTAGACATTCTGGCTCCGGCGTTTGGAGAGAAATTAGATTGATGAAAAGGGACTCAGTCTTTCCACTGATAGAATTCACGATGCGGATAATATGAATGCCTTGAGAGCCCTCCTGATGTCAAGGTGATGCCAGAGTCTTTCCTTGGGATGTGAAGGAGAAGGGCAAAAGGTCGGGATAATGAGCTCCTGTTTGAGATGGAAGGTGGAGGCAACCTTCGGAATGAAGGTCGGGTCTAGACGCATGACCACTCTGTCCTTGTGGAAAATGCATAACTGAGAGTTGATTGAGAGAGCTTGAATTTCTGATATTTCTCCTGGCAGTGGTGATGGCGATGAGAAACAGTAGTTTCATCACGTAACCAAGCGGAGACTGATGGATTGGATGGGCTTTCGAGAAGGGTGAAAGCTTGGTAGAGCTGACAGAACGTGTTAAGCCTCCAGGCTGGGAACCTGTATGAGAACTACACGGAGGGTTGTTGCTGAGAGAGACACCTTTAAGAAATCTTAAAATGTCCGGGTGACTGGTGACTGGTATCTCATGAATTGTAGGCCATACGGTGGCTAGGCCTGCTAGATATCTACATAGCGTTGAGCTCCTGAGGCCCTTCTCGAAGCCGTGCTGAAGAAATAAAAGAATGTCCGAGATGGAAGGACTGAGGGGTTCTATCTTACTCTTTTTGGAGAGCCCCAAAGAAGGCGAACTCCTTTCCAAGAGGGAATTGTAACTATGCGGCGTGTAGTGGATACTCTTCTGGAATCACGATGATGAGGTATGTTCTATAACTGTGCGGGAATAGCACTTTACGCTAGTGCTTGGCGTTCAAAGCCGAGGCAGTCAGACATTAGAACCACCCTGGTTTGGGGTGGACGATGGGAACCTTAGCAATGATAACATGTCTGAGCGTGGGCAATCGAAGCCCCGGTGGAGAAATTGCCAGTTGTAGTATTGGCTGAGAACCACTTGGCCGTCCTGGGCCACCATGGTGCTACTTCAAAATGACTTCGGCTTTCTCTAGCCATATCTTCCTGAGGAGTCTTGGCAGCAGGGGCTGGAGGAATACGCATATAAGAGCTCGCCGGCCAGGGGTGGTTAAAGCGTCCGTTCCCTGGGCCTTTGGATGGAAAGTATCTGGTGAAGAAGCGAAGGCAGTTGGCGTTGGCTGGCTGGCGAACAAGTCAGAGATGGATTTCCCTAACTCTAGAGTCCAGTCTGTGGAAAATGTCGGAGTGTATGTTGCCACTCCGCCCCACCGACTACTGACTGTCGGCTCAGCCAGTGCTGCTTGAGTATTGAGAGTTTCCTTGTATGTGTTCCGCCGACAAGCGATAGGAGATGACTCTCCGCCCGGGGAACAGGATAGCCGTTGCTTCCCGATGAAGCCGGCGGGACCTGGTTACACCACCTGATTGTTGATGTGGGCCTTAAAGCCCGGCAATGTTGTCCGTCCTGACCAGGAAGGTGGCGGTCCTGGAGAAGGGGCTGGAAGTGTTGGAGGGATAGCAGAATGACTCTCATCTCTAGTACATTGATCGGTAGTTTGGCCTGGGTTGTTGACCCAGGCGCCCTGGGCAAAGGTTCTGATATGTAACGGCAGCTCCCCACCCACTGAGGCTGGCGATCGGTGAGAGATCTGCCAGTCTGTGTGGGTAGAGATAAACTTTTTTCCTGGCGAGAGATTCTGTTGATGAGACCACCACCCGAAGGCTGTTCGCGGAGCTCTGTGTGGGAGATCCGTAGGGAGGCGATCCCTCTTCTGCATAGATGTGATACTGATAAAGGTGAAGGAACAATTGTAATGTCCGGGCACTGAGAACCTGCCCCATTGCTTGAAACATCTGTCTACTTGACGAAATGAACAGTCCCATCGGTTTGGCAGAAGCTGCAGAAGAGACTCCTGTTGGCTGGGAAAGGAAGCTGGAAAGTACAAGCTTTTTTTGGATCTTGCGCGATCTTGGCTGGAAGGAATGAACAGAAGCTGATTGAGCAGTGATAATGTCTATTATGTGTACCTAGGTGTTCCATCCGTCTCGGCGGGTTGAGGGAGCTCTTCTGCAAGAAGTTTGCAAAAACCAAAAAGCCGTGTTGTGCGAAGTGTGGTCATGGCGATGTTCAGGTCCTGAAGTGCTTGTTCTCTTGAACTTCGAGCAGCACAAGGATACTCGTCCAGAATGCGGGTGGATGTGAATCCCCGTTCCGTAGAACCATGATGGGTGCTAGGAGTACCTTCGAGAAAACTTCAGGGGTCGCGGTATGGCAAGTCCAAAGCGGAAGGGATTTGTACTGGAAGTGGTCTGGTCCCCACCCGTGAACTGACGAAAGCGTCTGTGCAAAAGGGGTTGATCCGAATGCTGGAAGTGGAGGCCTCCGTGAAGATCAGTGATGTGAGGTAATCGTCTGGGTGAAGAGGCCTCCACGATGGATCGGAGGGTTTCCATCTTGAAGCGGCGCGAGGCGAGAATGTGTCTGTTCACATACTCGAAGATTTAAGATGAGCTCTCAATCTCCGTTCCAGCTTGGGAAGCGGTGAAGAAGTGTGAATAAACACCTCAGGAACGTTCCGAGGTGGGTACCAGCTCGATGGCCTGAATTTTGAGCAGGTGTTGCACTGCCTCTTCGGTTCTTTTTAGCTTGTCCAGATTGCATTGAGATGGGTAGACTTCGAAATCGGGACCTTGGGAGGCTGGAGAATTCTAGAAGGTAACCTGAGGTGACGACTTCCCTGGTCCACTGGTCGGCGTGGTCAGCTTCCTGTCCACTGGTGGTGAAAATGTTGAGAAGGCTGACCCCCGACTGGGATCCGGGCATAGTCCAGGGTCTGGAGAGTTCTATTGGGTTGAAACTGCTTAGCTCCTCTGCCCTGTTGGCGATTGTAGGGAGACGAAAAGGAACTGGAGAAAGGTGTTGTGTCTTAGCCGAATTGTTGTTGTTGGGAGACTGCGGCTGTTTAGTGGAAATAGCGTTTGCCGTCCCTATGGGTGCGATGGGAGGAGTCGCGTTGAGATCCCGGAAGGAAGGTAGATGCGGCTTGAAGGATGAAGCTTGATCAGATCTGACGAACTTAGGCATGGTCTTCTTGTTTCCTTTGGTCTCAACTAGGACGGCGTCTAGTTCTTTTCCGAAGAGTCTTGATCCGTGGTAATTGAATGTGGAAACAACCTGTTTGGAATGAAAGTCGGCTGACCATGCTCTCAAGCCCAAGCCTGTCTTCTAATCACAGTGCCAAGGGCCAGGGCCCGAGAGACTAGCGTGAGTGCATCAAATGTGGAGTCTGCCCAATAATATACTGCTGACAAAATCCTTTCTATTCCTTCGCGTAGGCCCTGGGCTTCTGGAGGGATCATGAGAAGTAGACGACGCAGCCACACGATGGTGGCTCTAGCCATGTAGTGGAAAGAGGGGCTAGAGGCTCCTGATGGATAAGGCTAATCTGTCGTGAATTCTTTTTAAAGAAGACCTCTGCTCCTGCGGTCCATAGGGTCCTTCAGGGTCCCTTCCTCCTAAGATCCTTGGTGACAAGGCCCCTGATTGAGAGCCACTACTGGGGCATCAACTGAAGTGGGGTCTTGATGATGTCATGGATGTGCTCTGGTAAAACATAGAGACTTTTAAAGATGAAGGGCAACCTTTTATTAAGGCATTTCTAGATTAAGCCATTCCCTTTTAATTCTTCTCTCAAAGAATTCAGGGAGAGGGAAGGCTGCGGCAGTGTCCTCTGACTGAGGAAACATTCCCTTCTTCCCCTTAGGGACCCCTTTAACTGTCTTTTTGGAAGTGGAGGGGCCCTCGGGGTCCTCTGCGTCTGGTGTATCTTGCAGTTCGAGGGCAGAGATTGCCTTTGCCATGAGCTGGGCAAAGGTCCTCTTTTTTGAAAACTTTATACACTGTTTGCTTATCCCTCCCTCCTGGAGGTTCCTCTGGAGTCAGAGAAATGGTCTGAAGTTTCCTCTATCTCCCTTACGCTGGCACCTTCCTCCTCAGGGAGGTTTAGGGGATCCCTATGACTGGTGTGGGGAGGACTTAGTGACCTAAAGGAGGAACTGGAGTGATGACTATGCCTATGTGACCTTTTGGATTGGGAAAGGCGCTTTTCCCTGCGTCTAGCTTTTTTATTTTTATCATGCTGGGCTATTTCTTCCCTCATGGTCTTTCTAAAGATGCCCATCAGAGCCTCTGGGGAAGTATTCGCCCAGGGAAGTGGTTCTGGGAGGCTAGAGGCAGAGGCAGACTGGGAAGGGCCCTCCCTCTCCTTTCCCCCACGATCTTGCCTGGTAATGGAGATGGGGGAGGAGCCCTCAGAAGCTGGAGCCAGCGCGTCGTCCTCGGCTGCACCATCATGGCGTCCCGCCCCCTCGGAGTCGGCCCGCTCTCCCCGCGCCTCGCCTGGCGCGCAAAACGGCTCCGGTCGTCGTTGCTCGTCGTGGGGACTTGTGGGAGCTCCACCAGCCACGTCCCGGAGAGGGACGCTGGTGCTCCGTTGCAGCCGACGTTGCTCCTCTGCGCTAGGCTCCCGGCGCGCTTTTTTCTCGGCCGGGGCTTTCGCGCCTTTTTTGCAGGCTGTTTTTGCCGCGTTTTTGGAGGGAGCCTTGGATTGTTCCTGGCTGGCTCCGGCGACGGCGGGCTCTTGCAAACCCCTGCGGGTTGCTGCCCTGGTGCCCTCCGCTGCTGACTTCCCAAAGGAGTCAGGGGGAGGGGGGAGAAGGAGCGGGCGTAGCTATGTTGCTCTGCCATTAGCCCTCAGGAGAGAGGCTTAAATACGGAGGCAGAGTCTGTAAAGCCGGGGGGGGGGGGAATTTAGCCAGGCAATAGCACACAGGGAGACAAAAACAGGGAAGACACAAAAAACTCACGAAGAGACAATGTGGAGAAGAAGAAGTGAATAAATGAAGGTCTAGGGCTTGGAGTCCTAACAAGCACTGCACTCCCTGCTCAGGCAGGAACGATTCTGGGGATCGAGGAGAGAGAGTCCAACCCATCACAGGAAGTGACATCATTTAGTCCTGCCTCCCTGAGTATAGGTTGGAAATCACCCATCCAAGATGCCCGAGATCGCCTCCAGGAGAACTGCAAGTAGCCGCACATCAAAGCCAGAATCTAAGGAATCATGACAATAGTTCCCAGAGAATAATACTGCTTCTCTTAACCATCATGAACTGAGCCATTTCAAAAATATTTTTGAGATACAGCACAGGGAGTCTGATGTTCAAAGAAAAAAAAGACACATTCCACAGGAGTACGGTAAGTCATGAAACATGCTGGAGAGCATAAATTCAGGGTTACCACCTTCGTCATCACCACAACAAAAAGCCAACACCCCCAATTTCCCATAATTCCATTATTGCTTTCAAAAGATTTAACTGATAATTTGAGCCAGTAATGAAAATAGCTGGTTAAGGATTTAATTCATCTATCACTACTGAATGGCGTATAATTAGTATGTAAACAAGCAATGGAGAGAACTCCACGCACAAGTGTTTTTATGTCATACAGCATAACATATTCTGATGTGAAATGATAAGTCTGTACCTCTTGTAATAATCATTGAAAGACACTACAATGAAATCACTACTGAAAATACTAGGTGTCATAATGAAATTTCTAGGAACCATGGGAATCTAGGATTTGACTACCCCTGACAGAGTGGTTGAACACCAAACCCTTGCGTCTCACTTCAGCAACGAAACTGTTCTTATAATGCAGCACTTCTCAAATTTTTCCACCTGAGCTACACCACTTTCTAAATGTATATCACATTTCAGGATATAGTTGCAACAGCAACATTTAAGGACTGGCTGATTAGCAATAAATTTGTATTTGCTGTAATATAATAAAGGGCCTCTATGTCCAGAGTTTTGCACCCTCAATCACTTGCAAGTTGCAACTGCAGTGTATCCCAGCAAAAACTCGAGAGTCCACACATTCCAAAGCACACGTATCTCACACGCACTAGACCAGTGGTTCTCAACCTTCCTAATGTCGTGACCCTTTAATACAGTTCCTCATGTTGTGGTGACCCCCAACCCTAACATTTATCCATTTTACAGATGGAGAACATTGATGCAAAGAGTCTTAGGCGACCCCTGTGAAAGGATTGTTCAACCCCAAAGGGGTCCCAACCCCCAGGTTGAGAACCACTGCACTAGACTTAAGTGCAAACCACACCCCACTGCAAGTACTCTCTACTGTCTACGGTTGGAACAGAGTGCACACCCCACTGCAAGTACTCTCTACTCTCTACGGTTGGAACAGAGTGCACGCACAACAATACAGAAGTTCAGCCATGATGTTTTCATCTCACTGGCATTCCAGCCAGCAGTGCAATAAGTTAAACTCACTTTTCTCACATGACAAGCCCTCTATAGGGAATGCCCCCCCTCACAATACTACCTGAAAGACTGTATCGACCTGTAAGATTACTTACTACCTGAGCAATTTGTGCTCAAGCCCATTAGGGCTGTTCCAGAATACACAACAAGCAATGTAGTAAATCAAACATGTTGAGAATATGTGGAATGCCTTTCCTTTGCTCTCCAGGAATTACAGCCTATCACTATATGTTTAATATATGTACTCAAGTACAGAAAGACCTCAGGGCAAACTGATTTCCATGTACATGATCCCCATCATCCTTGTCTGTATAAAAGCATAATCCATTTATCTTTTAACAACATAACAGACAGCTGGAGAACAGGCTGCTGCTCCCTGCCACATTAGCTTCTACTCTGCTTTCTCCCATCTAACCCTTCCCTCAACTTTCCTTGCCCATCCTGTATCAGAGTCAACCATTCTGCATACAATCCCCATTCACCCGCCTCCCCAGTGCTAACTCTTAACCTTTTCCTCCCAAATAAAAACAATTATCTACATACATGAGCATTTAGAAGTCTCAAGCATACAGTTGCAAGGTTGCAAACTGTCCATGAAAACTTACAAACAAAACTTTATCCACCTAATGCAAGTGCCATTATTTCCATTTCAAAGAAACACAACTGCAAGCCTTGCCTAAGTTACTCTAGTTTTTGCTGCAATAAAATGGCTACACTTCTAAATAGTCTCTAGCAGGCTTCCTGAACACAGACGTATCAAAATTGAAAAACAGACTGTTTCTTCCATAGTGCTGCTTTCTCAGGCCAGCCAGCTCATGTAATATTTTTCCTAAGGGCTAAATCTATGTCACTTTTCACAAATCCTAAACAGAACTATCCACTGACTTAAAATGAACTTTTTATAGGTCACTAAAAGAAAACAGAAGAATAGACAGAACAGAAAAAACAGTGCTGAAAACAAGACTTTCAAGTTGATGTTTACTAAAAAATAACAATTTCATTAAAAACCTGCTTGAAGCATTTATGACAGAAACAAGAAGCCAACTTTGTACTAGCCAAAGCAATTACTGTTCATTTCCCTTCAATATATGAAAGTGAATATCAAAAATTATAAAGCAAGAAATAAACATTTTCCATATGTTTCTGTTTACTTTAAAAGAGTTAACTTACCCAGCCTTGCTAGATAGGTAGATGCGATTAGACACTTGCCAAGGGACTCTTCCCTCTTATATGGGATGGACCAATGATCTGTTAATACTCTGCTTTCCAACTCATAAAGGTTTGTTGTGGGAAATTCAATACTGTCTCCTGAGCAATTCCCATTCTCATCACTTTTCTGTTAAAAAAAAGAAGTTACATATGAAAAAGTTACCTTTAGCAGTCTAGTTAACAACTATCAGAGGCATATTCATGCCTGAAAAGCAGCTATTTTTCGGGAAAATAGCTAATATACAGTCAGTATTCCAGTTTTCAAACCAAAACTTGTAACCTACAGTTTTTGCGCTTTCTTCACATTTCCACTGAGCAAAAAAATGAGAGGATACCGGGAAAATGCCTAGCACTGACACATTCCCTCCCATTCTGTTTTTTTATGTTGCTGAATTGGAAAATGTGACAAATGGTGGTGGGTTGAACAACTATTAATGTACCCCATAAATCTAACAATGGATACAGAATAGCATGATAATCCAGATTAGTGTCGCTAATCCCCAACAGCAGATACAGGTATGTAAAACAGCCTTGAAGAAAGTCAAAGGAAATAAGATGCCCACTGCTCTGCTTGATAAGTCAGATTCCCCCAGGATCCAACAGGCTAACTGTCCTTTTATCAGAAGGAAAAAGTAAGGCAAACAGATGTGAAATCCCGAAAAGAGCCAGAAGAATGTGGAAAGAAATATTTTTCTATTCCTCCCCACAAACGTTTTAAATTTTTCCCTTAAAAAATTGAAAAATCTAGGCAATACTGAAAAAAGTATTAATTTTTTTCTTTGAAATGAACAAAATATTTTACAGACATTTTAGTCAAAACATGAAAAATGAAGATTTTTTATATTAGTCTATAGCATTAAATAATGATACTCCTGTGTATACTGTGTATACTGTTCATCTGCTAAATGAGTATTTCCGCTACACTACGCATAAGAGTATCATATATGCATATAGACTGAGATATAGAAAATATCCAGCTTAACTATATTATTTAACATGATTATCCTTGAACCTATGAGTTCTATTAATCTATATGACAGAAGTACTTACTGCTTGGCGCAGTTGGTAAAAGCATAGAATTGAAATATTTATTTTCATAATACTGTCTTTGCAATAATCACATCTACAACCACAAGCCCACCGTGTCAGAAAGAAGTCCTGGCCTCAGTGATCCCACTGGAAAGTCTTAACATTTTATATGATACCTTCCACTGAACAGGACACCAGTGGCTGCTGCGATCAGGCTCTGGAAATTGTTGCAATAGAACCTAATGTACTTTGAAAACTTCTCTGCTGTTATATTTATATAAAGTTATTATCTAATGAAACCAAGGACGTAGGTAAGGGGGGGTTCACGGGTTCAACCTTTCCATTACATGTCTGGCTTGCTTGAGCCCTCTCTACCTGGAGACGGAGCTCTGCCCCCTGCTTCCACCCTGGCCCCCCACCCCACCTGGCTGACAGTCCTTTCTGCTCTCCCCTCCAGGGAGACCACAGGAGACTGCTGTCCCCGGCCTCGGACAGCTGTTTTTTAAGCACTGAGACCAGGGGGCGGGGTTCAATGGGTGGGGGCATGGCCCCTGGGGTGGGGCCATGCCTCCCCAAGCCCCACCCCCAGCCTCAGTGCTTATAAAAGGCTGGGACAGCAGTCTCTTCTGGCTTCCCCAGAGGGGAGGGCAGAAGGGACTGCTGACTACTGGCTGTGGGGGGGGGGCAGGGCAGAAGAGACTGCCATCCCCAGCCTTGGAGAGCTGTTTTTATAAGCATACGTGGGGCGTGGCTTGGAGAGGCATGGCCCCGCCCCCAGGGGTGAGGGGGCATGGCCCCGCCCTATAAGCCTTGCCCCCGAATCCACCCCATAAAATATATATATACCTACGTCACTGAGAAACTGTTGACTGTTAAATTACAAGCAAAGGAATTTCAATTATAGGCACAGATCTACCAGGCAGAAGTGGTACTTTACAGAGATGGCATAAGCAGTTGGGGAAGAAAATAGAATGTTATCCCATAACTCTCCACACGGCTCACTCCTCCCACTTATATTGAAGTATGATGATGCAATCAATCCCATGGAGTCATTTCATAAGTCGGAAAAAGTCAGAAATAAACTTGAGGATCAATTCCCCATGCTTTTTCTTTAATCTTCCTCCTTCTGCTATCCAAGTTATGTGCTATAGGGAGGGGGGAAGTGTTAAAAATGTCTCCCTGTTTTATACAAGATGGATGGTTAAAAGTTGCCCACTGTCCCAGTTTAAGATTTAGCCTTTTCAAAAAGTGCCAATAGGATGCAAACTGGTATCAGCTACATATTTAACAATAAAACCCCCACAGGCACATACCTACTATAAAAACACTGAAACCATGACTCACTGTACACGACTAGTCACCGGACAGTTTATTTTTTCATCAGTGTGTAGGAGGAGTCAAAATTCTGTGACTTAGCAGTCATGGGTTCCATTTCCCAGTACTAGCATACCAATTTCAATTATTGCGTCATTTCCTGATCTAATAACAACCATCACGGTAATAAAAACTTAACATTTATAAAATAATGCTTCCCATTTTTGTGACTGCACATTATAAACACAGAGACAGCAAACAATTATCTAGAAAAAACATCCAGAAGGAAGAAGCAGATGGAATATGAAATAATAGAATTTGATCATTTCAAGATAATACTAGAAACAAAACTGTCATTACAGAACTACATCTATGAGAGTGCCCAACAATGCAATATGAAAAGCTAGCAATTAAGGTCAATAACCTTAGTTGAGGTGCACCCTAGGTCACCAGAACCTTGTCCATATCGACAAAAGTTTCTTGTACTCCTAACTGGACGTTTGAGCCAGTTTTGGAACCCATATTTTTTCTGAGTCAAAATGGTGGTATCAAAAACAAATCCATATTCTCCTCCTCAGCTTTTGCCACCCTTCTCCCTATTAATTGAAGAAGTCGGAATGCATAATACAGCTTGCCTGTCCATTGCATTTGGAAAGCTATTGATCCTGGATCTAATGATTTTAGATCTATCTCTGCCATCGAACAAAACTGAAGTGCTTTGGCATTTTGCCTAGTGGCAAACAGGTCCACCTGTGGACTTCCCCATTTCTGAAAGAGTCTTTTCACAAAGAGCTCCCTGAGTTCCCACTTATGATTCACTGACAACACTCTGCTTAACTGATCTGCTCTGGGGTTCGTGTTCTTGCAATATGGATGGCCTGTAGATGTACCCCATTGCATATAGCCCATTCCCACACAGCAGCCTCTAATGTTAACATCTTGAAGCCTGTTCTCCCTGGAAGCCTGTTCTCCCCATGAATAAATATTTAGTAGCAGACCATTTAATCAGTGAACTACAAATCATCTGGGTGTAGTCAGCTTCTTAAAAGCTCAGTGAATGTTAAATTTAAAGACATTAAGGAACCAAAGATATAGTGTGTCATAAAAAGTCTGATGAATGGGCAAACCGCCATGGCCAAAGCCCAAAAGCCCAAAAGACACTGAATAGCCCTGTCTTCCTGATAACAGTGCCCCATAAATTTTTGTACCATCAAAATGATCCTATCTGCCCTCTCTTTTGGCAAAAATGCCTTGTGCAGAACAGCATTCAGTTCTTCCCCAATAAACTGCACCTGAGCTGAGTCCAGTTTGGACTTCTTCCAATTAATAAACAATCTCAACTGATCACACAGCTCCACTACAGGACAAATATCACTGTGCAGCTGCTCCTCTGAAGAGGCCACTAATGACCAGTCATTCAAATGTGGATACACTGTGCAGCCTTGCAGTCTTTAATAAGCTGTAACAGGAGTCAAACATTTAGTAAACATTTGTGGAGTAGCAGCTAAACCAAATGGTAACACTATACATTGATTTACTTTCCATCATATTTAAAACCTTGCCTGATCTGTGTGGATGAATACTCAACATGAAATCAATCACACCACACCACAAAGAACACCTTAATAATTACAACAAATTGCAAGGTAGTCAAACCATATGAAATTTTGATACAAATAAATATTTGTTTAACCCATGCAAATCTAAAATTGGATGGTTACCCCATCCTTTTTTTCAACCAGAAAGAATCTGGAAAAAAACACCCTTTGGGATCATCTGGAAAGGAGCCGCATCCAGAGTTCCCTTAACCAAAAGGGTCTGAACTTCTTCAGCTAGCTGAGGTAAATAATTATCAACAGCAGGGCTAATGCAGATGGCAACAATTTAAATTCTAACTTATAACCTACTCTAACAATTTGCAGAACCCAAGCATTTTGAGTGATTTCCTGCCAGGACTCACAATAAGTAGACAATCTCCCTGAAAAAAGAGGTTCTGTTCCTCCATGCTTGGTACTGACTTAGGCCTTTGACTCAATTGTTGTTGAAAAGCTGATGACATCAGAAATTGAAGCAAGTTTTGCAGCAATGCAGACAACATTGAGACAAATGGAGTCTTCCTTTCTCCGAACCTGGATGGTTCCATCTTTGGTTCCATCCTCGGTTCCACTTCACCTTCCAATAGCGATCACTGGCAAAGAGAGAACACTGATAGTGTTCAAGGCAACGAAAGCATTTCCTCAGGCTTCTCATCTGGGAATCTGAACTTGGTTGGCCAACTTCTCCCTATGTTTGATCTCTGGCATATCTGTCCAAACCACTACACAGAGCCGAAGGTGACCTAGGTCAGGTCTGAGTTTTCTCTGGATCCAACTTCGAACCTAATGGAACTGACTCTGCAGATCTCACTGACAGCAACCTCACTGACACTTTGCCTCTGAACTCTTTGAGGGGGCATTGACAGCTGACAAGGTCTTCTCCCATAACATGGCTTTCTACTTCGAAGTCCTATCAAAATAAATTGCTGGCAGGTCTTGCATGCTGCAACATTATGACCTTCTTCCAAACATAGTAGACAGAGAGAATGGTCATCCATCCAGGCCATCGTAGCCCATACTGTGTACACATCTTAAATAAACTCTGCTGAGCCATATTTGCCCCCTACTACCCACTGCCTCAGCTAAGGAGTGGAGAGGATTAGAATAAAGCAATTTTCTCAACAATAAACAGTACATTTGAAAAAATGAAGCTCAGTAAGACCTCTCCCCATAGTGCTGAAGAAGGAATTTTGGGGGGGGGGGGGTTCCATGAGCTCAATGGCTGTAAGAGCACTCTCTGATGCAAGAAGCTCAAAACTTCACTGTTGCTGGCCTGCATCTGAACAGTTCTGATGGGGGGATGCACAGAAGACTGATGATGAATATAGTTTCTGATCAATTTTATGGCAATTATTTAACGGAAAGTAAACCACACTGCTGTTTCTTAGGACTCTTATTTGTGGGAGAGGCACAACTGAAATATACAGAATACTTATCAAGTCTAAATTCATTTTGCTGCTCTAACATAAAAGTAATTATCTGTAACTTAGTCAAATATATACAATTGTATAATTTGTATATTTATGGAATTTAAAAATGATGCCTTACTTTTGTACAAGTAAGCTTGTGAACATATTCAATAATAGAGAGTGGATAAGGAAAAATGGGCCCTCCATCATCACATGCATTAATAAATGCAAGCAGCAGAAAGTCTATTGAAGAAAGAATACCTTGTGGAGCTGAGTGAAAACATTTCCTTTTCTGATCTGACCAAGCTATTGATAATTTGCAAAAAGCGTCTTTCCTCCCCACCCTCACCTCAAATACACAGATATAGGATGGGTGACACCTGGCTTGACAACACTACATGCAAAAGGGATCTGGGAGTCTCAGTAGGCCACAAACACAAAAGTCAGAAGTGTTATGTGGTGGCCAAGAAAACTAGTGTAATTCTGGGCTGTATCAATAGGAGTTTAGAGTCTAGATCGAGGGATGTAATTGTACCTCTCTATTCTGCACTGGTTAGACCTCATCTGGAATATTGGGTACAGTTCTGGGCACTGCAATTCAAGAAGGATATTGACAAGCTGGAACAGGTCCAGAGGAGGGTGACCAAAATGGTAAAAGGTCTGGAATCCATGCCCTACGAGGAGAGACTTAGGGAGCTGGGTATGTTTAATTTGATGAAGAGAAGGCTAAGAGGTGACATGATAGCCATGTTTAGGTATTTGAAGGGATGTCATGTTGATGAGGGAGCAAACTTGTTTTCTGCTGCTGCTCCAGTAGGACCAGGAGTAATGCATTCCAGGTGATGGAAAAGAGATTCCACCTAAACATCAGGATAAACTTCCTGACAGTAAGGAACGCACTACCTCGGAGTGTGGTGGAGTCTCCTTCTTTGGAGGTTTTTAAAGAGAGGCTGGATGGCCATCTGTCAGGAGTGCTTTGATTATGTGTTCCTGCATTGCAGGGGGCTGGACTTGATGGCCCTTGGGGTCTCTTCCAACTGTATGATTCTATGATTCTTCCTACAAACACTTTCATTATTTTCTTGGCTTGGTTTGTTTCCATGTTTTCTTCCTGGATTGGTACGATATAATCACAGAATGCATAACACAGTACACCTGCATGTTCTAGGATTGGCTGTCCTGACATATGTGCTTGTTCCTGCTATAAATATTATTGGGTGTGCACAGTTCATGAATACGATGTCATACACCATTATACACAATACGTTGAATCACATGATTTTGTTGGAGAAGCAACAGGCTATATTTCTCTAACTATATGAGATATATCAATATTTTATCGTAGAACTGTACAATCACAAAGATACCACTTTTCAGTGTCAACTAAATCCTACAGTATCAACTCAATACCTTTGCTTTGCCATCAAGCTGCAGCTGACTTGTGGCAACCCGGTAGAGTTTTCAAGGCAAGAGATGTTTAGAGGTGGCTTGCCTAGACTATCCATGTCAAATGATTATTGATAATGTTTTCCCATGATTTAAATGGAAGAAATGTCATGGTTTATTTCTACCAGGCAATAGTTTCTGTAAAGATACTGCCACAAAACTGAGTCCACTAAAATATCTGTACTCTTCATCCACAGAATTAATGTCCTGACACTCACAAGTACCTGACCTGACAGATTTATACATTGTTACAAAATTAAGTGTGGATACAGTTTAAATTACAACTTCTTATATTCCCTGAAGCATTTCTATCTTTGGACATTTCAAAATTTGAACATTCATCCAGTCAACTTTGGATACTGATAAAAAAAAGCAAGTAATCCATGATGAAACAGTAAAGTACAAGCTTCAATTGAACTTATTCGTACCAAAAATTCAGGACTTGAGGGGTGGGGGTGGCTGGGGGGGATGAATGTCTAAACCGTACAAATAAAAGCTACAAAAGGTTAGATCCTCCCAAGTCTTTTCTCACAAGAGGCTACTGTTCTTAATCGAAAGGCATTCCAAATGATTTGCTGGCAATTTCTGTTTAGCCCCATTTTCCCTGAGTATTTCACTTCCGTATTAAACAACTCTAATTGAATAGCACTTCTGACTGGGAAGATGACCAGAAGCCGCCTCTGCTGAATGTTATCTGAAAGACACTTCCTGCCCAGCTGAGACATTTGTTCCATGTACAAACTGCCTCCCACCTCCTTCAACGCTAAACATTTCGATACCATCAACTGTTAATTGTTATTTACAATTGTTATTTGCTTCAGTAAGCAGCAAACTATTTCTTGCTGGATTTGGAAATCCATAAAAACTGGAAATCAATATGACACTGTACCAAAGGGTGGAAGTATTATTAATTCTTTTCTTCAGTGCGATTTAAGAGTTTTCGGCAGTGAAAAAAAGTTAAATGCCATATCGTTCAAAAGCTCAGGTGAAAGACAAATGGTTAAGTTTCAGAAAGATCTCTTCTTTTATGGCAATAAATATAGATGATGGAAGTTAGGAAGCAATTAGAATACTAATTGTTAGTATTACTATCAGAATACATAGAATGGGGATCCTAATTACAGCTCATCCCCAAATATTTTACTGCAAAAAACTGTTTTATACTAAAGTTCCCAAAGGAAGCCATATTGTACAATTTCCACAGAAACTTCACCTGTCAGATACATCACTCCAATGGCCATTTTTTGCATTTTTTAAAAATTAAAGACCAATAGAAACTTGCCAAGATATTTTACTTTGGATTTAAGTGCTATTTGTTTCAACAGCTGAATTCAGAACATATTAATCATTCTCTTAATTAGAGTGTTTTAAAATAACATTATTGTTTTACTGATTATAGACTGCACCCAACTACTTTGATCAGTGTGGATCCTTCCTCAAGAGGAACAGGCTTTTTGTCCATTATCTGTAAGCTATCTGGAAAACCTTCTGGTGGAGAGTTAAGGTATAAAGAAATAAATTGGACCAAACTGTAAGTCATAATCTAAGGGGGAAAACTAAGCATAAAGGTCAGGAGTAAGTAGCAATAGGCACATAAACTTTAGGTTACATACCAGGGACTATATCAGGGACTCCAGCTGCATTCACTGATTGGCTGGTATCAAGACTGGTAGGCTCTTACAAATGATGTAGAGCCCTGAAATTTAGTACACATTATGTGCCCAGATCACAAGGAAACCTGAGAATGGGATATTTCTGCATCAAATCATTAAACACTGGGGCATAAAAAGGTCCTAGCACTCCAGCACAGAACAAGTCACACTATTTGCATCAAGGAGACTTAGGATTTAGCTCTCTTTAGGCTAAGGGGTACTTTACCTTGTCTCACAGAAAGAAAGAAAAGTGGTCCTGTGTTGTAAGGAAGAAGTGCTTCTGCAGTAGGGGGTATAGAAGTCCCTTGGTGTTCAGGGTGAAAAGAGTGTTGAAGGGGTCTTGGGAGGGCCTAGCTTTAAGAACATAAGAAAGAGCCTGCTGGATCAGACCAGAGTCCATCTAGTCCAGCACTCTGCTACTCGCAGTGGCCCACCAGATACCTTTGGGAGCTCTCATGCAGGATGTGAAAGCAGTGGCGAACTAGGCAAACTGGAGCCCTGGGCAAAACCTGAGTTTGATGCCCCCCCAGGCGCGTGCCCGGTGCAACGTGCACCCCGTCCCCTTGTAGCTACGCCAAGTGGCGTATCTAGGCAAACTGGAGTTTGGTGCCCCCCATGGGCAGCTGCCCTCCCCCACTGTGACCAAGCAATGATTTTTTACACCAGATCGTTTCAATGTCACCATCACATTATAGAACATGCCCCAACTCACAAATCTGAACACAGCAATGGGCCATGCCACTCAGCAGAAATAATTTTTTAAAAAACATTTTCAAAATGCTTTCAAAATGTTTTATTATTGCTATGAAAACATTTTATGGTGTTGCATCCAGTCCCCCCCAATTGGGGGAAACAGCATCACTTTCAATGTTATTTAAACTGGGAACCCCAGATTCTCCCATTAAGGTGGATTTAAAAGGAGAATCTGGGCTCCCTAGTTTAAACAAGTGATGCTGGAATACACTCCCAAACAGCATCATTTTCAATGGTGTTTAAACCAAGGAGCCCAGATTCTCCTTTTAAATCCACCTTAAAGGGAGAATTTGGGGTTCCCAGTTTAAACAACATTGAAAGTGATGCTATTTTGGGGTGGACTCTCCCCCACCCTGAAACAGCACCACTTTCAATGTTTAAACTGGGGACCTCACATTGTCCCTTTAAATCTATGCCAAAGGGGGGGATTTAAAAGAAAAATTTGGGGGGTGCCTGCTGTCAGGGGTGCAATTGTTAAGCTAGCAGAACCAAACTTTCAGGGTATCTCCAGGAGACTCTCCTAATGATACCACCCAGGTTTGGTGAAGTTTGATTCAGGAGGTCCAAAGTTATGGACCCTCAAAAGTGCAACCCCCATCTTCTGTTAGCTCCCATTGGAAACAATGGGTGGTGGGGCACCCCCTTTGGGAGTCCATAACTTTGGACTCCCTGGACCAAACCACACCAAACCTGGGTGATAGCATCAGGAGAGTCTCCCGAAACATCCCTGAAATTTTGGTGCTGCTAGCCTAAGAAACGCACCCTTTGCAGGCCAAAAACGGAAAAACACTGAAAATACAAAAAATCTCACAAATGAACCTGCAGTTTTTGCGCCCCCCACAAGGGGAGCCCCTGGGCAACTGCCCACTTTGCCCAATGGGAGGAACGCCTCTGTGTGAAAGCAATGGCCTGCTGCTGCTCCCGAGCACCTGGTCTGCTAAGGCTTTTGCAATCTCAGATCAAGGAGGATCAAGATTGGTAGCCATAAATTGATTTCTCCTCCATAAATCTGTCCAAGCCCTTTTTAAACCTATCCAGGTTAGTGGCCATCACTACCTCCTGTGGCAGCATATTCCAAACACCAATCACGCGTTGTGTGAAGAAATGTTTCCTAATTCTTCCCCCCAGCATTTTCAATGCATGCCCCCTGGTTTTAGTATTGTGAGAGAGAAAAATTTCTCTGTCAACATTTTCTAACCCATGCATAATTTTATAGACTTCAATCATATCCCCCCTCAGACGTCTCCTCTCCAAATCAAAGAGTCCCAAACGCTGCAGCCTCTCCTCATAAGGAAGGTGCTCCAATCCCTCAATCATCCTCATTGCCCTTCTCGGTACTTTTTCTATCTCTTCAATATCCTTTTTGAGATGTGGCAACCGGAACTGGACACAGTACGCCAAGTGTGGTCGCACCACTGCTTTATATAAGGGCATGACAATCTTTGCAGTTTTATTATCAATTCCTTTCCTAATTATCCCCAGCATAAAGTTTGCCTTTTTCACAGCTGCCATTCATTGAGTTGACATTCCCATGGAACTATCAACTAAGACGCCCAAATCCCTTTCCTGGTCTGTGACTGATAGCACTGACTCCTGTAGCATGTATGTGAAGTTTGGATTTTTCGCCCTTATGTATATCACTTTACATTTTGCTACACTGAACTGCATTTGCCATTTCTGAGCCCACTCACCTAATTTATAAAGGTCCACTTGGAGCTCTTTGCAATCCTTTGTGGTTCTCACCACCCTACAAGCTTTGTCTTTGGGGGTGGGGGGGAGGGAGGGCAGGTGGGGAGAATGAGGAGGCTTCTTCAAGGCCTGGTGGAGAAAGTTGCCCCCCAACCCCCCCCCCCCCCACCGCTGCTCCAGCATCCCATTTGAGGTGATGGGAAAGGAAACTCACTGCAGCTGCATGCAGGGCAGTGAAGAGCAATGTGACTCCAGAGCTCGGGTGATAACAGGGCACCCAGCCCGACCACAGCAGGAGAAGGCAGCCTCCTTTTGCCTCGAGGTTCCAGTGGTCAGGCGAAAACAGGGGCAGCCAAGGCCAGCGGAAGCAGAGAGAGCCAGGGTACACCCTTTGGCAGACACAGCTGCCGCATGGGGCCATTTCTCTCCCCCCCTCCCTGTGGGGATCGCTGGCAATCCTCAGCTGGTGGCTCAGGCCCTCCAGCCACCTCCTGCTCCTGAGGAGCCCCAAGTGCTTCCATTGGTGGTGACAGAGCTTGGCTGGTCACTTCTTTGCTCCTGCAACTGATTGTCAGGCTCCCCACATTCTGCTGAGACTCCGGGCTGCTAGCTCCTGCCAAAATTCTGGAGATGAGTGCTTCCCCTGGTCAAAAGGGTGATTTTGAGGCCCCAAGGGGTCAGTGGGGGGAGGAAGGCCCCTGCTGGACCAGCGAGGAACAGGGGGAAAGTTTTTTTTATTCTCCCTCCCATCTTCAGACTCCAAGCACTGCAATATGGGAGGAGGGGGTATACAACAAAGAAGGTCTGAAAGAAAGAGGTGGCATATTCATTCTCATTTGAGGTTCTTTCTTTCTGTAAGACAAGGTGTAGCCACCCACAAGGTTCTATAGCAATAAAGTGCATGATTCCTTTACCTTCATGCAAGAGAGGACTAGCAGCATCAAAATTACTACTATACTCTCCCACTCTCAAACATTACATACTAGTAGTAAAGGCCTTTGCAGGGGAAATGCAATGGGCTCTCAAAAAGATGGGGGCGAGTAAGCATTTCCTCCCACAATGGGCTGTACTGCTGCTTTGCTGCTGCTTTACCCACACCCACACACCCATTGCTGGCCCACTTTCTAAATACCTGTAGATGATCCTGTGGTCCCAGGACTCCAATAAGTGCAGAAGGCTGGTGGGAGGGGGGAATGGGGTTGTATGGGGTGGGGGGGGGAACCATGAGGCTTGTGGTGGGTCTGGTGGGGCCACGGGCAGCAAGACACCATAGCCCCACCGGCCTGGTATGGTTTTTGAGGGAAAACAGGGAGAACCAGAAAGGTGGTGACAGGGCTGGTTGGAACAGTGGGCACTAAGGTGCCACTGGCCTGCCATCCTCGCCTTGGTTTGGGGGTGGTGGTGAGAGGGCAGATGGGAACCAGGAGGGTGGTGGTGGGCCTGTTTTAGCAACAGGCACCAAAGTGCTGCTGCCCTGTCAGCCCAGCTTGGTTTTGGGGAGTGGTAGGAGGGCAGGGAAAACGGGGAGGTTGGTGATGGGCCCAGTGGAACAGTGGGCACTAAGGCACAGGCCTGGCAGGAGTGCAGCTTGGCACCACTTCCCTGCTTGACCTGGCTTGCCCTTCGAAGCAGGGGGAGCATGGAATGGGCGTACTGGAATGAGAGCATGGATGCACTTCCTGCTAATCGTTGGGCAGGACTCATTTCCACAGCTGAAAATGAGTTCTGCCACCATTTGGTGGGAAATTCATTGTCGCGACATTCCGTTCCTTAGGCGATTATGTTAAAGGATTGGCCAGTGTCACTCACTTTTCTTACTCTTTAACACAGCCCATGGGAAGTTGAATGCATTTGTTTGTAATTTGAACAGCCTTTCTCTTGCTCTCTACCCCATCTGTGTTATTAATGCACTCTGGGAACTTCACCCAGGAAAAGGAATTTCAAATGGATGCAAAAAGGCAGGGGATTAAAGGACATTTAATTCTTTGCCCTGCTAGGTTTTTTTAAATATATATATATATTCTAAATTTACACACTGGTGTGTGTAAAATTGTTCCCCTGCCCAATATGGTTTCATATATACACTGGAAAGAATAAACATGTATTTGGAAAGAAAAGCCTTGGAGTGACCATTAGGTAGCAGAAAAAGGACCTATAGTGCAGGTCCCAATTGCTGACAACTTTCTTGGTACACACTCAGTATTCTTAGAAAGCGGGTGGGGCCAAATGGTGTTTTTGCACAGAACAGTTTCTCATGGGCTGTCCATCGTTTTGTAAATGTTGCTTTGGCAGAAGCTGTATCCATATCACAAGGATCTTCACTGCGTGACTGAAGCTAAGCCTTGTGGCTGTTTTGTGGCCGTTCCTACCAGTTTGTGTCAGAATTACAAACGCATCTGTAGGCTCAACAAAGTTAGGAACTCCAGTCTACAGGAAAAGTATTAAGAACTCTCCATCCACTCAAAATTGCTTCTTTCAGTTCATTACATGCATATATGGCACATATACGTGTGTGTCTTTGAGACAATTATAAAGATGAACACTGCAACAGAAGCAAATTTATTTGCTCTGCTTTGCATCGCTATTGATTAATCCTGTGTAGACTGTAATTAGTAGAACAAAGGTATGTTGATGGTGTTTCCCATGATATAAACAGAAGAAACGTTTTACATTATTAAACAATGAGATCAATACTAGGATGAAACAATGATTTCTCCATTCAGCCCCAACATACAAAGTTTATTGGGATTATTTATGCACAGCTTGGAGGAAATGTCAATTCTCTTCTCAATGGTAATCTTTTTGTACAGCCTGATTTTCTTGCACAGATCCATTTCACATTGACTAAAGCATAATTTATTTAATATACTTTTATTTTATTCAATTTATACCTCAGTCTTCTTGGGCAAATAATGATTTTAGTAACTTCGGGTTGCTATATGTTAAGAATACTTCAGCATAAGTACTCAGACTACAACATGTTTACATAACAATCCACACATCTCCTTTTTGAGATGCAAGAAGCACACATGCTGCTGCACCATGATATACAGAATACTGCTAGAAGTGTGTGAACCAAACCCATGTATTCAATTTTATACTTTAGATTCTATCGTTAAAATTTGAGACTTCAGAAGACAGAATGTGCCAAACTAATGAATGAACCCCATATAAAGAACATTTAGAAGTCTGCACAAATATTAGATTGATAAATCCAACAGATTGCCACGTGTGTTTATTACACATTTATTCCATACTACAATTCCAAATAATGATTTTTATATTTCAGAAGTTAGCACTAAAGATGTGTCAACTAAAAACTGACAGTATTGTCTAGTAATAAATCAAACTATTACTGAAGGTTAATAATGAGGCTTGCCAGAGACAGCAAAGCCAAAAGCACAATTCAGTACCAATGTGTTGCATTGTATGTACTAGACTTTGATGTAAATGATAATGATGTTGCAACTATTTATTGGGCCAGTGATATTTAGAGACCTGGATCAAACATCTAAAGCTCTTCCGTTTCCAGAAAGGATAGTTGCTGCCTGTCTCACAGGAATGTTTTAAAGATGAATAAGGTAAGGAACGTTAAGAGTTCTCTGTTCTCTAAAATAATATTAATAATTAATTAATACTAATTGCACATTAATAATTAATTACTATGCAAGGATTAACCATGAAAAAGCAATTAAGAATTTCAGAGCATAAAGGATACAATCTGCCTCAGCAATGTTTCTTGCAGTAATTGCATATTTATGAATCCAAACAAAAGATACACATTTTTGGTAGGAAGAACTCTGAAGTGTTCCTTGCAAAAGCATTTCTGAAGTTGCTATATTATTGCTGAACTATCTCCAGTGAACTGAGATAAGAACGGAAGAGAAAGGACACAGATCATCAGTGTTCTCTTTCCTACTGCAGCAGCTGATCTGTGGGTGAAGAAAATGTGTAGTACACAAACCCTATTTTTGGAGTCTATGTCAAAAATCATTTTTTTTTGCCAATAAACAAAAACAGGTTTGTTCATAGCCTAGGGTACCACTGAATAAGGTGATTTGCAAGAAGCTGCTTAATTTCTTCCCTTATATTTCCCACTAAACAGAAGAATGAATTCCAAAGGTTGAGTTGGATTTACATGGCACTTTATATTATTGCATATCTGAACATACAAAAGTCATAACAACATACTACTAAAAAGAAATAAATATTTAACAGGAGGGAAATAAGGGGAAATGTAAGGAAGTTAAATTTATGGAGGCAATAGCAACACCTGAAATAGCAGCTACATTTCCAGATTAGTTTTTAAATGGAGTTATTGGGCAAGATGTCTGTTGCCTTTAAATGTAACTAGATCTACCTTCCATAGATTTGATAATGGAATTGATATTGTGAAGACAGCTATTATATTGCCACTTGATTGTTTGAGAATATGAAATATTGCTCTAAACTTCTTCCTTAACTGGACATGACCACTGATCCCTAGATTATCTTTCTAGACAAATACTGTAAGCATTTGTAGTGGAAGCATTATAACGTGTACTGTAAGAATTATAACTTGAGTGAATTTGGAAATACCCAACACCAGCAGGCTTACTGCCCAAGTTGACAGCACTATGCCAGACTGTCCAAGTCTCATATTTCCTGCACACAGCCTTGGGTCTCAGCTGGAACTTATATATCTGAAACAGAAAGCTAAAATGACTGGTATGTCAAATATTATTTCTAAATTCGAGTGAAAAGGAAATTATGTAGAGTGCAGAATGGTCTATTTAAAAATTGTATCTGCAGATGATACCAAATTTGGAGGGGTAGTTAATACCCTAGAAGACAGGGGCAGGATTCAAAATGATCTGGACAGTTTAGAGAGCTGGGCCAAAACTAACAAAATGAATTTCAACAGAGATAAATGTAAGATTCTACACTTAGGTAAAAAAAAATGAAATGCACAGATATAGGATGGGTGACACCTGGCTTGACAACACTATATGTGAAAGGGATCTGGGAGTCTTAGTGGACCACAAACTGAACACGAGTCAGCAGTGTGATATGGCAGCCAAGAAAGCCAACAGATCGAGGGAAGTAATTGTACCTCTCTATTCTGCATTGGTTAGACCTCACCTGAAATATTGAGTTCAGTTCTGGGCACGGCAATTTAAGAAGGATATTGACAATCTGGAACGTGTCCACAGGTAAAAGGTCTGTAATCCATGCCCTTCAAAGAGAGACTTAGGGAGCTAGGGATATTTAGTCTGAAAAAGCAAAGGTTTAGTGGGAGCATGATAGCTATGTTTAAATATTTGAAGGGATGTCATGTTGGTGAGGGAGCAAACTTGTTTTTTGCTGCCTCAGAGACTAGGACACGGAGTAATGGATTCAAGGTGCAGGAAAAGAGATACCACCTAAACATTAGGAAGAACTTTCTGACTGTCAGGGCTGTTCGACAGTGGAATTCACTGTCTCGAAGAGTGGTGGAGTCTCCTTCTTTGGAGGTTTTTAAACAGAGGCTGGATGAACATATGTCAGGAGTACTTTGATCATGTGTTCCTGCATGGCAGGGGGTTGGACCTGAAGACCCCTGTGATCTCTTCCAACTCTATGATTTTATGATTTAGTGCCAATCGCCATGTACTACTTCATGTGTTCAAGTTCAATTTTATTGCATGGGGTCAAAGGCCATTACAAAAATTAAGAATAAAAAACCCATAAAACTGGATTGCAGTCAAACATTGTTAAAAGTTACATCTTAGTAGAATTTAAATCTCAAGCTGTGCGTTTCTCTGACAGGATCTTGTCAGAATACTGGACTAATAAAAGAACTGCCGTTCTTTCACTTAAACTGACAGCTGCAAGAAGTTGACACAAACTGTGTTCATAGAAATAAGCCTGCCTACTCTTGTACAACTCTCTCTCTCACACACAAATCTAGTATCAAACATCTGTTATTCAGGTAAAGATAATGTGGTGCAGTGGAAGGAACACTGGTCTGGATGTAATAAATGCAAGTTCAAACTGATTTATTTATTTATTTATATTTTAATTTATATTCCTCCCTTCCCCAAAGGGCTCAGGATGATGAACAAAATGATAAAAAAATCATAACACTAATACAGTAAACAACAATATCATCATAGTACTAGTACAGTATAGTAAAAACAACAATAGCAGCAACAGATGGCTAAATCACCCCCTTTCCATACCCATGGGAGACCAGATGTAATATGAGACTCAAGTACAACAGTCAACCCGACGGGCCACATGGAAAAGTCTGGCGGAATAGCTCTGTCTTGCAGGCCCTGCAGAACCCTTGTAAATCCTGCAGGGCCCTGAACTCCCTAGGAAGCTTATTCCACCAGGTAGGGGCCATGGCCATAAAAGCCCTGGCCCTCATGGACCTTTTGGGCCAGGGATCTCCAGCTGGTTTTCCTCCGAGGATTGGAGGGACATAGTGGGGCAATATGGGGAGAGGCAGTCCTTCAGATATGCAGGTTTGAGACCACTCACAGCACTTTGAACATGATTCGGAACTCGGTCGGCAGCCAGTGAAGATAGTAACAGGACTGGTGTGATCCGGTCCTGTCTGGACACTCCAGTGAGGAGTCTGTCTGCTGCATGTTGGACAAGTTTATGTTTCCAGATCACAGACAAAGGCAGACCAGCATAGAGCGAGTTACAATAATCCAATCTGGAGGTGACTGTTGCATGGATCACTGTGACCAGGTCAGAACATGAGATGTACGGGGTCACTTGCAGTGCCTGCTGCAGATGGTAAAAAGCCACCTGGGTAGTCCGAGCAACCTGGGCCTCCAGTGAGAACACTGGGTCCAAGGTCACTCCCAATGTCTTGATGGACGTGGCCAGATATAAGGCCTCGCCGTTCAGTGTAGGCAAACAAAAGTCCACTGGCCTCTCTCCCCGACCCAACCAAAGAACCTCCCTCTTTGCTGGATTTAGCTTTAGCCAACTCGCTCTCAACCAACCAGATACAGTCTCCAGACAACGCTGGAGTTTTCTTTGTGAACATGAGCTGGGTCTTTCATTGTGAACATGAGCTGGGTCTCATCTGCATACTGGTGACATCGCAGCCTGAAACTCCGGACCAGGCTACCCAGGGCATGCATGTAGATGTTAAAAAGCATGGGGTGAGGATCATCTCCTGTGGCACCCCACAAACTATGGGATGGCACCTGGAGTTCTCTTCTTCCAATGCCACCTGCAGACCCCGGTCACGGAGAAACAAGGTCAGCTAACACAGGGCTGACTCACGTACCCCGATCTCAGTGAGGCGGCGGACCAAAAGGTCATGATATACCATATCAAATGCTGCGGTGAGATCTAACAACACCAGCAGCGCCAAACCGCCTCTGTCCAATCCAATTAAGTTCATTCATGTGTTAGTCTTGGATAAAATCATTGTATCGTGTAACTTAACTCACAGTATTACTAGAAAGATAAACATAAGGATTTGCAAGTATAATATTCTCAACAGAACTCTAAATACCATATGAAAATAGTATGAAGCATACAGGTGAGATCTCAAATGATTATACATCAGGTTTGTTAACATGGGCAGCCCAATCTTGAGTGGGAAGGTAGATATGTGATGGACAAGCATGGCACAGCTTCACTGCCTGCATCATACCCAGCAAGAAAAGAAGGAACCTCCCCTGAAGGCTGTGAGAAGTCCCTATGCGTAAGTCCATGCCAACAAAAGAGAGAATTCCCAGGCTGAAAGGGCTCAGGAAGCTACTAAAGTCAGCTCCTCCCCTGGAAATGCCACCATTAGAGTCAGCTGCCTTGGCACAGGGGTCATGACCCTGTCAGAGTCCTTTCACTCCCCTCCCCCTCACTCAGCATCACACAGTGATGTCTGCATGCTTGTTGTTGCCCCAGCTTCTAAAGAGGCATAAAACTCTTGGTGAGAGCAGTTCTACAAAAGGAGGAAGGGGTAAGAGAACTGAAGGAAGAAACAGGACCTCTGAAGCACATGAGTCTCTGAAGGAAAACAGCGGGAAAGATCTCACAGGCTGGGTCAGCGAGTGGTAAGTTAGAAGATATTCCTCACTGGGTTATATGACCCTTCAGCTTGCTTTCTCAATAAACCATCCTCCAGTTCTCTCAGTCTGTGCATTACTTTCACACACACAGCTCACCGGACTGTCACTAGTAGAGTAAGCCTGATTTCTACACACTGCCACTACTCACCATAGAGATGTTATGCTTTAAAACTCAGTTCAGGCATCATAGTTCAATAGCCTTATCAAATGTTCTGTTAATCACCACCCCTACTGCATCATCTAACCATTAGGCCAATCAGAGTGCAGGATGCCACAGCCAATCAGGTGGCTTCTCCTATTCTTAGGCCTTTATGCCTCACAGTGAATGTAAACAATGCTTTGCTTCACACAGACCTGCACTTTTAAAATTAACTTTTATTCGATAGCCTGTCAAAGATGCCAAAAATTTTTTGCTGGGTAACCTTTATGCAAGTTCCCCTGCCCCATAGCCAGCAGCCTACCTTTAGAAACCTAGTTTATTCACAAAATCTGGACAACAAATAGCTTTATATTAAAATACATCTTATACCCTAAGATCTTCATCTATAATTTTCTGCATCAATTAATTTTATTTATCAATGAAGTTTCTGCATCAATTAATTTTATTTACCTAACAGATGATGTAGATCAGATATGGATCATGTGGAAACTTGTCATGAGGCAATAGTGAAAACAGTACCAGTTTTAAAAGCAACAACTTTCCCTACTTCACTTAATTAAGGAAACAATAACAACAAACCCTCTCCCTTTTTGGTGGAGCCCACTCCACCTTCCTTGTTTCTCCACTTTTATTTAGCACATACTGTTCAGTACTAAGAAAGCAATTGATACAACAATTACGAGGCATTATAGAAAGTTCCTTAAAAACAGTAACACACTAGTTAGTAGTCTGCACCCATATGTTCTGTGGAGCAACACAGTAAACAAATATCACCTTACATTTCAGGCAAGGCCTAAGAACAACTTCCTACAGGTTTCTTAATATGAAAGATGGTACTAATTATTTATTTCTTTATTGTTCAAGTAAGAAGGGTCAAAGGGTCTGCAGATATTTTGTTGTTTAAAGATATAATTTCTGTCTCAAATAAAAAATGTTTTCAAACTTTTATTAACTTGCATCCAAGCGCTAAGAATGGCTCAATGTTCATGAGTGTAACTGACACCCTAACTAGAATCTTGAAAAGAACCTTGACTAGAAAAGCAGAAAACATTTTTCTGATGTAACAGTGATTTGAAAATATTGCATTTACAGAGCAATCTTATTTAGACTTCCTCCACTCTTTTTTTGTTGTTGTCAAGTCACACCTGACTTAGGCGACCCCCATATTCTCCACTCTAAGCCCACTGAAATCACACAAGAAAACATGTACTTGAAGGAGAAAGCTTTGCATGTAAGTTCAGAAAGTCTATGTGGGAACCACGAACAGACGAAGATGAACTAACAGAATCTGAGCACAAAAGAATCCCATATGCACCTGAGCTTTAGGTGTAGTGATTAAGAGGCGCTAGTAATTCTTCTGGCCACACTGGCAAAAACAAATATGGTTTCTAATACAGAACTGCAATGGAGACCATTATGTTAACCCTGGTTTCAAAAAGACACCTGCTCAAAACAAAGATTAAATTTAGTTCATAAATTCTTATGCTCCTCTTGTAATCCAAGAACCTCATTATTATAACATATACTAAAATTTGTGAGAGACACAATTTGCAGATGCAAAATTTATATTAAGCATAAAATATAACCAGCAGGTGAAAGGGGTCATCAAATGCACCAAATTGAGGGTGAAATATGTGTGTGAAATTCAGATGTAATCAAGAAAAGTACACAGAAAAATTGCAATAGCAGTCACTATACATCTCTAATTTTGTTACACTTGTTATAGTTGAGGCCTTCCCAAATCTCACCAAGAGTTAACACCTATACCTAAAACTTTAATAAAATTATTCCTTTCTGCCCATAGTTAATAAGAGCCCCCATGCTATATGAAAACCGGAGTTTAGTATCAGCATTGTGCAGTTACAAATGATTAAGGCATGCACCTGAGTGACAAAAAGAACATCTGGCTTATAACCTCTCATCACAACAGTGAAGGCATCAGCCAGTCCTTTCCTGGCTTGAAGTTGCATTCACCTTGCAGTGTCAAACCAGGACACACACATGGGATTATCAGTCAACTCTGATAAAATCAACAAGATTCATGATTCATGCCCCGCATTGGGGAACTCCAGGCAGGGAAAGGGGCAAGGGTACCGAATGTGCCAAAGGCCTTATTCAGCCTAGGAGGTTTAGGAGACCCCTGCCCGAAAAGAAATCTGGAGGCAAGGCTGTAGTGCGTGTGCAAAAGAGAGAATGGAAGACCTCCATTCTTGCTGCTCTGAAGGGAGTGCTCTTTAAGACCGAAGGCGGGAGTTTTGGGCAATTACCAAGGATTTCTTTCGGTCATGAGGCGGGAGTTTCCAATTTTTCAGAGCCACGGGAAATGTGAGAGAATAAATGTCGGGGCGAGAGAACAAATCGCACCTCTCACTGACAGGCGAGACAGCTCGTTCCGAGGGCGGGATGACGGGACGCTCGTGGCTGAAGAGCCACAATATCAGACACGGGCGCACAGACACGCGCCCGCTCATTCGTCCGCTTCCCTTCCCCCTCCAGCGACCGTTACCTCGTTCTCCACCACCTCATGATAAGCAGGAGGCGGGTCGAAGCCGCCGCCGCCGCCGCCACCCCCGGTGCCGTCGCCATCCCCTCCGCTGCGGGTTCCGCCGCTTTGCTGGTGCCCTCCCGGTCCGCTGCTGCCTCCTCCCTGGCCGCCTCCTCCGCCCCCGCTCTCCATGGGCTCATAGTGCAGGCCGGGCCGCTCGTTGGTGAGCAAAGCCACCGCCTCGTTGATGTCGTTCTTGGCCAGGCGGAGGGCCCTGCGGATGGCGGCCGGGTCCGAGAAGCCCATGCACAGCAGCGTCGTCGTGTGCTGCTCTTCCTCGCTCTCCATGGCGGCCCTCTCAGCTCCGGATCAAATGCTGCTCTCGCTAGCGGGGCTGTGTTCGCTGCCAGCCCTGCACGCCGCCATGTTGCCGGGAGCCTCCTTCTTCGCCGCTGCTGCTGCTATCACCACCTCAGGGCAGGACGACACACGGCCAAGCCCCACACCCACCCGGAAGCGGCGCACTCTGAAGCCCAGATACTAGTGCGAGGAGAACCGCCGTGGTCACGTGCCAGGGGAGGCGATGCAAGGCCGTAGCCCAAACATGAATGGAACGAGGGGAAGCTAAAGGGAGGGGGGACGTTGTCATGGCAACCCTGAAGACGGCGGGCAGTGGAATTCTACAGACAGCCTAAGCAGAAATACCCGTTACGCGTGTCGTATTCGAACTATAATATTCAGTTTGGTGCTTTTTTGTATGTATCTGCGTGACGGCTTTTGAAAATTTTCTGTGAACGAACAGGGCTACTTATAACCGTTAGACTTTTATAGCCAAGAACGTAGTAAATTCCATAAATAGAATAATAATAGTACTAAAGAGTAGCAAGCTGCTAATAGGCTTCGGTATTTTATAGTACTTATTTGTTAACAATATTCATATCCACCTGATCTCTTAGACTCAAAGTCAGGTAACAAAGTAAAACAACGGAGTTGCAAGTCCATCAACAAGATTAAAGTGCACAGACTGAAAACAGCCACATTGGTCATAACAGCGTGTCATAATACAGTCAGTGTGCTGTAGTGGTTAAGAGCCCTGGACTGTTATCTGGTGAACTAGATTTGTTTTCCTCTGCTCCACATGGAAGTCTGCTGGAATGCCTTGGGTTAGTCACAGTTCTTTCAAAACTTCTTCAGCCCCACCTACTTCACAAGGTGTCTGTTGTGGGGAGAGGAAGGAAAGGGGATCAGAAGTCACTTTGAGACTCCTTACAGTTGAGAATAGGTGAGTGTAAATCCAAACTCCTTTTCTTCCCCACCACCAAATGCCCTTTGAAATTATTAGAGTCCTTAATGTAATGAATGAAGCCACTCTCTGCACTCACTCAGGTAAGCCATTCTGGTGGACTGGACCTATTTTGTAAAAATCCCATGAGCGCAATGTTGTCATATTGGCATTCACAAGAGAGGGCACCACAGGGGGACAGTTGTCTGGAAAATGTAGCTGTGCAATGGGAATATACTCAGTTATATAATTAAATAAATATTAGGGCCTACACCACAGAGGCAATAATTGGCACTTTGAGTCTGGCCCAGAAGAAAGCAGATAACCAGTGCAGTTGGCCTAGCACTGGAGTTGAGCTGCTGACTCCAGAGAGAAGTCTCTCTGCATCATTTTGTGCCGTCTGAAGCTGCTACAACATCTTTAAAGGTAACCCCATGTAAAGCATGTTAACCGTAATCCAGTTTGTAGATTATGGAAATGTGGATCACTGTGACTAGGTTGGAAGCGTAAGTAAGAAGCCAGTTTATGAACAGGATATAATTGAAAGAGGGGCTCCTAGCAAGAGCACCAACCTGTTTGTCCATTGACAGGCTGGGCCAAGAGTACCTGTAAGCTCTTGACCTACTGAAAGAGCTTAACCCCATCTAATACTAATAAAGCAATATGAACCAAGCACTCTATGGTATCACCTCTGTCATAGCTGGATCAGCCTCCAATTTGTTTATGCTCATCCACAACTTCAAGACATATTTATTTCATACATTTATCTACTTCATAACTTCCTTTCTTTTCCATGTCCCCTACTTTTAAAAAGTATTATAGACCTCATGGCTGCTGAGGATGAATGAATGATTGAGGTGTATGTAAGGAGGTCTCAGAAACTAATTAGAAATCAGTTGTATTAAATTTAGGAGGACATGCATGTGCCTAGTAGGACAACTCATACTAAGTTGGACTGCTGCCTATCGAGGGCAGTGTTGTTTATGTTGGCCTCAACTTTTGACAGTCTCAGATCTTCATATCACTTACTATCTGATTCTTTTAACTGGTGATATCAGGAGTCATCCTAAGGACCTTCTGCCTGCATAGCAGACACACATTTACTGAGTGACGGCTCCTCCTCTCCTTCATAAACACAGATGAGATTGAGCTGAAAAGCTACAGTATTGTGCATAACTTAACTTGAATATGATTGCCACTGGAATTTTGATGGTAAACATAACTATATAGAATTATAAGAGCCTCATCTCCTCTCATGGCTCTCTATAAGTCCTTATCCTTTCCTGTCATATCTCTAGGGGGGGAAGCATTATTATCCATCTGGCTTTATTCATGATGCTTTTTGGAATGCTGCCAGAAGATACTTAAAGAAGAGCTCTTGAGGTATTTGTATACCTCTAATGCAAAAGGGCTGGATAAGTACGTAAACATCATGTAGCTTTGTGTTACTATACATCCCAGGGTGATCACAAGCAGGATAGCTGAATAGAGGTTCCAAGTTCAGAAGGAGCATACGTCTACATAATACAAGCCAGAAAAACAACTGGGAGGGTGTGACGGACAGCTAACTGCAGATGCCTTGTATTGGTCTTAGAACTCTGATTGACAGGGAAGTTGGGGTAAAAAGAATTCTATGGTTGACCTGAGACTGGGAGAGTGACAGTTGAGAGTGGCAGTGAGAGGTTTGGCAGCTAGAGAGTGAAGAAAGAGTAGTGTAGGATAGAGGAGGATCGTGAGAAAGGAAAGTAAAACTAGTATATCTTCCCTGAGGGAAATAGCTGCAAGGAAAAGGGGACAATCCCTACCAAGTATTAAAGGAGGAAAATTGGAACCTGTATGCAGTGGCGTATGGCCCATGGGGACATGTGGTCTCACACGTCCCTGGGTACATGCCATTTAGTCATGTGGGAAGGTGCAGGACAGCGTGCAATGCCGGCGTGAGCCGACGAAGGCCTGGCAGGGGACCAGGATTGAGGCCTGTGTGACAGCCCCTCCGGAGCCTGCCATGTCAGTCGGAGTGGCTGGTAAGACATGACATCCTTTCCAGAGCCTGCCTGCCTGGTCTGTCAGGGTGGTGGGCGAGTGCAGAGTGATGGCCCTTCTGGAGCCTGCCCACCCGCCCATCCCTTTCTCCTTTATCCCTGCTCTGGGCGGTGGCAGCTCTTTGCAAGGCCAGCAGGCTGGGGGTGGGTGGCAGCAACAGCAGCTTCCCCAATTGTGCAAGAGGTTGGCTTTCTGTTTCTCTTGCCCTCTTTTTCTGCCTTTCTCCCTCTTTTTCTGTCTCACTTTCTCCCCTTCTCTCTGTGCCTTTTTTCTGCATCTCTCTCCCCACTCTTTTTCTGACTCTGTTTCTCCCTCTTTTTCTGCCCCTCTTTCCCCTGCCTTTTCTGTTCTCCTCACCCCCTCTTTTTCTGTCTCTCTCCCTCTTTTTCTTCCTGTCTTTCTCCCCCTGTCTCTGTGCCTCTTTTTCTGTCCCAGAAGGGAGATCTCCAGCTGCTTCCAGGGGGCTGGCAACCCACTGCAGGGGTGGGTGGGCTCCCCCTAGGGCCCACAAGGAGAGTGGGGGGGAAGCGGGGCATACAAGGAGTGTGTGTGTGGAAAATCTAGGGGAAATGGAACGCAGGAGGGGGGGGGGCTCAGATTTTGCCCCAGGCTCCATTTCCACTAGATACGTCTCTGCCTGTATGTATGTTCTTGTCTCCACAAACGTTAGAAATTTTGTGTCAAATAAGCTTATGTCCATTTATCTAAGGAGTGACAGCCAAGTGATCTCTCTTAACAGTTAAAAACAGCTATCAGTAGAACAAAACATCAATGTTCTTGTGACAAACTATCATTTATCGTTATACAAAGTTTCCCTCATTCCTGCTGCCTTTTCATCTGCCAAATCTCAACCTGAAACCTCAGTCTGCTTTGACCATTTCCCCCTAAGGGTAAAATAAAATAGTTTATATAACGAGAATGCATATCAGTCTGTTATGCGCCATATTCAGACATATACTAATGAAGGGTTTTTCAGTTCCTCAGCTTCCTAGGCTTGATCAGAATATATCTATATACATTTTATACTGGTGTGTGTGTGTGTGTGTGTGTGTGTGTGTGTGTGTGGGTTTGAGGAACAGTTCTAGAGGGCTATTGCCTTCATGCCTTGTTTATGGAATTCTTGGAAGACTCTCAGTTCCACTGAGAATTACATCATTGTGAGGACAGTGACTTCAACTGACATAGAAAGTATAACTCTACTTAGGGTGGGGAAGGTATAATTCTACTCAGGGTGGTCAATAACTCTTGTCCTCTGACTTTTTGATATGTTGGATTTACCATTCCAAACTTTTCAGAGCATTCAATATTCTTTGTAGTATCTTAAAGACTAAAAGAATTATTGTCACGCAAGCTTTTGTGGATTTGAGCCAGTATGTAGCTCTAGTCTAGTAGATGAAAGCATATGCAGCAATAAATCTGCTCATTAGTGCTTTAAAGCTACTTTTTGTTTTTGCCGCAATGGTAACATAGCTACCAATATAACATTTGTTAACATGGTAAATGAACAGTTTGTATACAAGTAATTGGAACACTGATTTCAGTGGAGTTCTTGCTTTAAGAAATGGAGTGACAGTGCTTTTTAACATAGTAAATGTTTATTCATTTATTTATCTTTGTAGTTACTTCCTGCCCATCTCTGAAGTTCCTGGGTGAGGTACAATAATAACTCCCCATTTAAAGTACTCAATTACAATTTAACATACTCCCCATTTCAAACTTGTGTATGCTGCATTTCTACTTAATAGGGTCTCTAGGGTCTCCAGGGTAGTGAAAATAAAACATTACAACATTTCAACATAAACAGCATATAAAATAAAAAGTATATAAATATTGATGAAAGCTCATAAATGCACAACACCAAAACCAGAGAGGAGGGTCAATAACAGTTATTGGAGGTATGCCAAACAAAAAAAAGGTTTTCACTTTAGCAGAAACTAGCGACAGAGGGAGACAAACATATCTCTCTGGAGAGGACATTCCAAAGTTTGGACACCACAACTGAGAAGATCTCAGGTTGTCACCTGTCCAGCTGCAAATGATGGGCCTCTAAAGCAGGGCCTCTGAAGATGACCACAATGGTCAGATATGCTCATATGGAAGAAAGCAAGGCAGTACTTGAGGTAGGCATATGCCAGCACCTTGAATTGATCCCAGAATCATCGGTCAGTTACACATAGAACACTTACCATGAGGATCTTCAGGGGCTCTTCAGTGCACAGTTGGCTTGCAGTGGGGTCTCCTTGGGTTTTCCGTTTAAATGCAAGAAGGCAGTCCCTCCAAGCTGTGCATTTTTTCTGCAGAGAACTCTTCAGGCCTGGTTCTCTTAACTCCATCCATCAAGTGATTCTTAAAGGCACAGATCTCAGAGGCACTTATTTTTAAAAGATCTCACTACATCTGGTAGTCAAAATTGCTGGCTTAACCTTTAAACTACACTTTTATCCATATTACTGTTTCAAAAATAATTCCTCCCTCCAATGTAAGAGCAATTCCCTGAACCATACACTGTCAAAGAAGGAGACATTGCAAGCTCTGCTAGAGCTGATATTCTCTCCCTCCCCCCACACTTCCTGCTGCCTTTGCAGGGAGAACAGAGAGGCTTGTTATTTTCCAAGAGGTTGGTGTGTTTTGGCTAAGCCAGGGGTAGGGAACCTGCGGCTCTCCAGATGTTCAGGAACTACAATTCCCATCAGCCCCTACCAGCATGGCCAATTGGCCATCTGGAGAGCCGCAGGTTGCAGACCCTTGTGCTAGTCCAATTGGACCTCTTTACATTTGAAACAATATCAGTATCAAGTTATTCCAGTTGCATCAAGCAATAACTGTTCCAACTGTTGCATTAGGAAATTAATCCTCTTTTTACATGACAAGACAACCTTTAGCAGCATAGTTAAAATTATTACATTAGATATAATGCTTAGCCCATCGAAGTTTCTGTTAGACATTAATCATAGTCTTTTCTCAGCACTATTAGCAAGACTCGATAACTGTTGATCAGAGACCGTTTATTAAAAATTTGCCACTTCAAAAGTAACAGTTGAATTTCAGTCTATTAATAAGAATGGAAGAAGCTCAGGTTTATTTAGTCTTTGGTAAAATGGTGCTACAGTCCTAAATAACTTCTCCCTTAAGTCTTTATGCAATTGACAGTCCAACAGGATATAAGACAGGGAATCAGGGGACTCCTGCACCCTCCAAGGCAGAGTCTCTCTGAATATGGAATTTGCTGATATCTGCCAGCTAAGACTGCTGAGGGTAGACCTCTTTTTTACAAATCTTCTGTTAGTTTCAAAGTATTCCAGGTGAGATCTCTCAATCAAAACAGAGGCCAAAAAACGTGCTGCCAGAGCTGTTGTCTTTTCATTCTTATCAAACAGGAGAGTTTGGGCAAGTGATCTGTCTGAACTTTTCTTCCTTGTGATGATTAAAGGCTCAACTAGGCTGGCACAGGATTTGTTGTGGAATGAGCAGTTTAAAATAATGTGAAATATAGTGTCTGATGTCTCAGTGCTGCATGGGCATAGCTCTCCTGTAATGGGATATGATGAAATCTTCCTGTCATCACTGCTGAGGGAAAGACATTTAGCTTTGCTAAAGAGAAAGCTCTCAGTTGAAACCTTGTAGTGAATGAAGTCAGGTACGCTGCTGTCATCCCATGATGTACTGATATGCCTAGAGTGCCCAGTGAACAAATCCTTGGAGTGTATGGCAGCATCTCCTGCCTTTTGTGATCAGAAGTCTTTGTTTGATCACTTGGAGAATGGATGATTTGCCACTGGATTCCAGGTTGTTCAGGGCTATTCCTGGTCTGTCTATTTTGTTGCGGATTATTTCAGTCCATCCAGTGAATTTTGGGTCTTCTAGCATATATGCAATAATATTATCCTCGTTGGACCTACAGTGCTTTTTTAGCCAGTGATCCACCCTTTTGTCTCTAATAATTGTTTCCCAGATTCTGCACAAAGGGTCATATAGCTAACGCATTTGGGTACACCCATAGTTCATCTTGAAAAACTGGCCTGAACTTGTTCTAAGTCTCTGTAATGTGTTTACACCCAAACTGGGATGCCATAGAGTAGTTGAATGGCCTTGGCATTTACTTGTAGCACTGCTGGAATAAATTGTTTTCCTTTATAGAGAAAAAACGCACAATCGCTGCTACTGCATAATGGCATGTTAACAGTGAATGGTTCATTTGAGGTTAACTTAGAAGATTAACCCTAGATATTTAAAGGACTTAAATTATTCCAGAGGAGAGTTTCCGGTCTTCCAAGTAAATGTTCAACTTCATTTGGAAAACCTCATAACTTTTGATTTGTCAAAGTGGATTGATAAGCATTTACACTGACAGTACTCAAAGAAAGATCAGAGATAGAGGAGGAGGCCAGTTCTTGTATTAGATGGTATTGTAATCAGCATATAAAAGTAGAGGGGTAGGATGTTTCCCTAACATTGGTGGGTGTCAGAGGCGTAGCTCCAAGGGGAAGGGGTGTGTGTGACACATTGGACGAGTGCCCCTGTGGGGGTGTGGTGAGGGCGTTCCGGGGTGGGACAGGGGTGGAGGATGCACCAGTACACTGGGCACTTTCCCCCCTTGCTGTGCCTCTGGTGGGTGTCCATTAACTTTCCCCAAATATTGAGACAGATTTTTAGAAATAGGCTGAAAAGATATGGTGCTAATACACAACCTTGTTTCAACCTTTTGTGGTGTAGAGATTTTTGCTGTTAGGTTATCTTTTAAATTGGTTTTGATTTGACACCATGTTTTCCAGTAAAGCTGTTGGATTAAAAGAGTAGATGGGGGTCCATGTTCATTTGTAAAACTAGTCTAACACATTTAATTCCAGAAAGATAAATTTTATTGATAATGTTGCGCATTAAGAAAAAAGATAAAAACATAGAGGGAGGATAGAGATGTTTTAATAAACAAATAAAACAAATAGTGGCAATTTCACAAAGGGGAATAAATTATTTTATATTTTCTCTAAATTTATCAATCCAGCATTGTATCATCAAGAGTTGTAAGTGAACCCCACATTTAAACAATTAGTGATCTAAGAAGACAGTACATCTCAGTAGATTTCCCTTTCTAGGTGGGAAGGGTCTGGCAGCTTCCCCAGGGATAGGGAAGAGCTTGGACTTGAAAATGAGTCCAATCTAATCCTAGGAGTATTAGGCTTCATGTTAAATACTCATTTAAGATCAAGCAACATCATTAGGGTTCCCTTTGAGGAGAAAATACATACATGCTTAAACACATAATCCATGGTCATTCTTCTGATCCAGTAAATTTTGTCTCATCCAGTAAGTTGCAAGTGTGTGCCAGCATGAGTATGCAGGCACAAAAGCTGTAGATGAATTATGTTGATTTTACATGATGCATGACCTACCCATGGTGATCCACTGGCACACAAATTCCAAGCAAGCCAGTAATTGTGAACATGCATCAATAGTGGCTACCTGCTCAGCCACCATTTTGAATGCAGCCACAGTGCAGATTTAAAATTACTTGAAATGTTCATTTTCAATTATGATCAAATTAGTGAAGTATGTGACTCTACAAAAATCAAGGTACTTATTAATGTTGATCATCTTATTTAAAAACATTAAATCATTCATGATTTCAGCCTTTCCCAACCTGTAAAATGGAAGTTGTAATAATGATTTGCTTCCAGGTTTGGTGTAAAGATGTTGTGTTGGAAAGTAACATTTTTTCCACAAATCTCTGCTAATTACAATTGATAGTTTTGCTTCATTCCCATGCCTCACTTGGGAAAAAAGCAGCATAGAATAATTTTCAAATCAAGATACTGCCACAAGAAAAAGTAATTCATTCCTTCATACATCTAATGAGAGTGGAGGATGAAAAATGTGCATCACTGACATATCACTGCCCTCTTCTGGACTTTGAGAGATTGCTAGATTGTGCTGATATACAATTCCCAATCATTTAGACTTTTTAAAAAAGTGGTTGAACATTAACTAGTCAAATAAAGAATTCAAGTAATGATAAAGAATTTAGTTGAAATGAGAATTCCAGTGGAAACATTAAAAGATCTTTGAATAGATTATGGGAGCCCAGTTCCTGAGATTTGTGGATGACAAAGTTTGAAATTGGTTGTTGTGGATTTTCCAGGCTGTGTAGCAGTGGTCTGGTAGATCTCGTTCCTAACATTTTGCCTGCATCTGTGGCTGGCATCTTCAGAGGTGTCACAGAGAGAAGTCTGTTATACACTGTTATACACAGATACTGGACGCAGTGTATAACAGACTTCTCTCTGTGATACACCTCTGAAAATGCCAGCCACAGATGCAGGTGAAACGTTAGGAATGAGATCTACCAGACCACGGCTACACAGCCCAGAAAACCCACAACAACCAGTTGAATCTGGCCGTGAAAGCCTTCGACAATACAAAGACTGAAATGATAATCTGTTTTTTGACCTGTTTTTAAGATTGATACATCCCTGGTTTGCCTTTACAGCGCAAATGTAGAACATTTTTATAGGGTCTAATGCCTGAATGTTGTACCCCTGGCTAATTGTCTAACTGGCTGGGTCCAGAAGGTAATAAATTTATCATTGAGAAAGGAGTAGCCCTTGTTGTCCTAAAGGATGCAACTTGAAGACCACTCTTTAATAAAACCTGCCTGGACTCCAATAATGTTTTTACTTATAAACTAGTCATCAATACCACCTCTCTTCTGGGTAAAGGACTTGCTCTGGTAGATTAATTAGGAAACAAAAGGAAAGGGGAAATGGTACTGGTTCACTGGACCTCTCATTTTCCTTTCAAAAGCAATTACTATAGTTGCCTTCTGAATGACCTACTCAAGATGGGAGATGGAGGCAGCTTAGTTTGGTGGTTCTACCACTACCAGTCAGGTGGTACTAAGGGGCTACTGCTCTGTAAGACTTTATACTACCCCCGCCCTACAGTTTAATGCATATATGAATACTCCTCTAGTGGTAGCAGTACACCACTTCTAGCTTGGTGTTTTTTTCCCTGTGCATAGGGCTAGGCCATTGAGAGCACTCTTCACTGTCTGGATCCCCTGGGGCTGTCTGGACAAGGAGGGGCAACAGAGACTCTCCCCACTTGTCAACCCCTCTTCTCCTACTTCTCTGCCTCATACTCATTCTTTCTCCTGCCATCCCTTCTCTTACTCTGTCTCTCATTCCTGTTATACTCTCTTTGGCCATTTCCGCACAGGTGGAATATGGCGGCCTTGGGATGGCAAAAACGCCGTCCCCAGGCTTCTCAGCCATACGTCGCTTATTTAGAGGAGACTCAGCTGCTGTGCAGCCAGCTGCCACTGGCGCCGCCTCGACCCGGCACTTGAAGCAGCATTTTAACTCAACCTTTTGCCTTTCGGGGAAGGCGAGATTGTTGGGAAATGCCGGCTCCAAGGCGCCTTCCCCCCACACTCCCTCCCTTCACTTACCTGGTCTCCGGCCCTCCGGCGTGTCGCCGGGGCCTGGGGACACGCCCCCCTGCTCTGCAACGCTGAAGCAGGCGTGCAGGGCAGGGGAGGCGTGTCCCCAGGCCCCGGCGACGCGCTGGATGGCCGCAGGAACGGTAAGTCCACCGGGCGATGGCGCCCAGCGGCGCCGTCTTCCCGGTTCTTTCTGGGACCGTCCATGCGCGCGGAAGCGGCCGTTCTCTCTCTGGACCCATCACTCTCTCTTTCTGCCTGTACTCCAGCTTTCTCTATTTCTGTTTCCCACCCCAACCCCATGACTCCTTATCCTCTGCCCTGGTCACCCTCCATCTCTTCTGCTGGAGGACCTGATGTAGCTTCTTTCACACAATCACTGCTCTGAGCCACTTGCTTGGTATGTCTCCAGGTGGGCCCAATGAGGCTTCTCCCCCTACCATTGCCATTCTCAGCGGCTCACCCAGTGCAGTGCCAGGTGGGCCCACTGAGGCTTCCCCCTGCATTCTTGCTCTCAGTGGCTCACCCAGCACAGCTCCCAGCAGGCCCTCTGAAACTTCCCTACCACCATTGCCTCTCTCAGTGGCTCATTTAATGTGACTCTCAGCATACCTGCTGAGGCTTCTCTGACCACTGCTAGGCTTCTCCTACCCCCAATTAGGCCCATCAACAAAGCGGGAGGCGGTAAGAGCATTGTCTGTGCTTGCTGAGACAACACTTTTGTTTTTGGAGGGATTAAACCCTCCAATTTAATTTTTTGTTAAGTTTTAGATTTTTTTTTGCAAACCTGGGAGGTAGCATTTTTCCAAATTTTGCAGAAGCATCCATTTACTTTCTGTGTGGCTTTTTCCCACAGATTTAGATATCCGCAGATGGGGAAAGACATTTAGAAATATAATATATAAAGATGTATGAGAAATAGACAAGTGAATTAGAATAGTGATTTAATAATATGCATAAAGATTGTATACACTGATAAAATAACTTGAGAAACATGAGAAATATAGTAGCTTTACAGAACTGAAAATTAATAATACAGCCTAAACTCAGTCTGTACAATGCAATATCCAGAAACACCAGCACAACTATGGAATACTGCAGCATATTTGGAGATATGCTAGCATAGCACCGTGCTATATGTTGAGCTGGTATAACCAGTGGTGGGATCCAAAAATTTTAGTAACAGGTTCCCTCGCCAGCCCCCCCACAGCAATGGGGGCAGAGGCGTACCTAGGCAAACTTGAGCCCTGGGCAAAACCTGAGTTTGGTGCCCCTCCCCATTGGCGGCCACCCTCCCCCACCACAGCCAAACAATGATTTAATATATTGTCGAAGTCTTTCATGGCTGGAATCACTGCGGTGCTGTGTGGTTTCTGGGCTGTATGGCCGTGTTCTAGCAGCATTCTCTCCTGATGTTTCGCCTGCATCTGTGGCTGGCATCTTCAGAGGATCTGAAACGTCAGGAGAGAATGCTGCTAGAACACAGCCATACAGCCCGGAAACCACACAGCACCCCAAACAATGATTTTTCCACCAGGTCATTTCTAAATCATTATCACATTATAGAAAATGCCCCAACTCACAAATCGGAACACAGCAATAGTCCATGCCACTCAGCAGAAATCAAAAATTTTGACAACATTCTCAAAATGCTTTTAACATTTTTTTACTGTGAAAAGTGCTTTAGAAAATAACTTAACTCAGAAAACTTAGTCTTACAATAGCAATAACTTAGTCTTTAGAAATAACTTAATAACTTAGAAAACACCTGTATTAAACATTTGACAAACATGTCAGAAACGAAACCTGCTACATCAGGGGCACCTTCCTAGCCTTTGCCACTGCAAATGTGTTGATGAGGTCCTCAAAATTTATCTTCTCAGTCTCTTCTCTTTCCACACTTAGTACAGCAAGATCACTGAGTCTTTCTTGCCCCATGCGGGAAAGAGGAATGGTAACTTAAATGCTGAAAAGTTCAACTTCTAATCCCCCCCCCCCCATTTTCCCGCTGCTGCATTCTCATTTCCTGCAGTACAATTCTCAAGATGTCATCAGTGATCCTGCAAAAAGCCCTTCTTCTTGCTACCCTTCTGCAGGTTACTTGCAGGCAGTTTTACAGTTGATTCCTCCCTTGGATGAAAGGTGGGATAACATAATATAAACTGCAGGGTTCTGCCAGAGTTAAGTGCAAAAAAAACCTAAGCAGACTTCTTCTGATGTCTGGAACTTCTTACAGCTGTTTATTTTTTTTCCCCACTGAAGTAAAAAAAAAAAAAATGTTCTAGGAACTTGCAATATAAAGTGGAGGCAATATGGCCTTTCCAAAATAGGCATCGTCACAAGAAACCAAATGGTTCTGCAATCCTACCATTATTCTTGATTTATACTTACATGGGGTTGGATGCAAGGTGTATTTTGTGTGTATTCACCCCCCCCCCCTTTTATACTTTTCAAGGCTGGTCAGAGAATGAAGATGCTGCCCTCCACAATCTGGACTAAATTATATTCTGAAACTGCCCGTAGAAAGCTCCAATTCTGACTTAGCACACAATCCATGTGACAGGGTCACCTCAAAGTTTTACTCTTTTCTACAAAGCAGAACTTCATAGCCACATTACAATCAGCAGATCAGCATACACAAGTCTTAAAATGAAGAAGAGTTTGGATTTATAATCCACACCTTTCTCTCCTGTAAGGAGATTCAAAGGTGGTTTACAAAAGCTCCTTTCCCTTCCTCTCCCCACAACAAGACACCTTGTGAGGTAGGTGGGGCCTGAGAAGTTCCAAAGAGCAGGTGACTCAGCCCAAGGTCACCCCAGCAGAAGAGATGTAGGAGTGCTTGGAAAACACATCTACAGTTCACCAGAATAAGCCCTCTGCCACTCAGGTGAAGGAGTAGGGAATCAAACTCGGTTCTCTCCCAGGATTATAAAAATCCCACCTGCATACTTTAACCTATATACCACACTGGTATCCTCCATTTCTCCCACTGCAGCTGTTAACTGGAACAAAACAATTTTATATCAAATCCATTGGAAGCAACAGCTTCATTTCCAAGGTAATGTGGTAACAGTTATCCAGAGGAACACTAGATTGCTAAAACCAGACGAGGTACAATCCTGCAGCATTGCTGCAAAAGTATATAGACAAAATGAATGCATAGTACCCCTACCAAGACAACTATTAAAAGATAGTTTTTAAAGATAACTTTGCTAAAGACAAGTCTCTATATGCGTATAAGTCACCTGTGTGTATGGTACATTCATCCCTGCCCTTCATTGTGTAAAGGACAATCCAAAGGTAACTGCTAGTCATCATGCCACGAGAGAAAATGCCCAGCAAGAATGACATACTGGGGTGGATGGAAGAACACAACTTGATTAAGGTGCCAGGTTTATCACAAGCATCAACACAGACAGCTGTCAATAGATTGACTACCATTATAATTGATGAGGGGGGAACCACAGGGCTGTTCTAAAAGCCCATAAACACACCAAATGTTCAATAACTCTAGAACATGTTTCTGACCCTGCAATCTTTCTGCTTTTGGAAAAAAATTGTTCCATTCCGCACGTGAAATCTGGTGCATAGTCATGGCAAATCTCATCCCAGTCAGTCCCTAGCAGTGAAAAACTGACACAGTTACGGGACTCTGCCAACACCAGTTTGAGGCTCCTGTCCAAGAGCTAATGAGAACCAGAAAAAGTGAAAGGCAGTGCAATCCCAATCCCATGCATATTTGGAAATTATTCCACTTTAATTGTGCACGGCTTTCTTTCAAGTTAACTTCCTGGGACTAAACTGCAAGCAAGCTGCATAGCTACTGTATTGGCGGAGAGGCAGGGACGTAGGTATAGATTTTTTATGGGGGGATTTGGGGGCGGGGCACACCCCCACCCGCCCCTAGATCAGGGCCATGCCTCCCCAAGCCCTGCCCCTGGCCTAGCGCTTGTAAAAGCAGCTCTCCGAGGTCGGGGATGGCAGACTCCCCTGCCCTGCCCTCCCCTGCCCCTCCCCTCTGGGCAGAGGCATAGAGGGAAAATGGAGCCTGGTGCAAAATCTGAGTTTTGAGCCCCCCCGCCCCCCCCCAGGCAGCCGCTGTGATGCTGGAATCCACCCCCAAACAGCATCACTTTCAGTGGTGTTTAAACTAGAGAGCCCAAATTCTCCTTTTAAATCCACCTTAAATGGAGAATCTGGGGTCCCTAGTTTATCAACATTGAAAGTGATGCTGTTTTGGGGTGGATTATCCCTCACCCTGAAACAGCATCACTTTCAATGTGGTGTAGTGGTTAAGAGCAGGTGCATTCTAATCTGGAGGAACCGGGTTTGATTCCCTGCTCTGCCGCTTGAGCTGTGGAGGCTTATATGGGGAATTCAGATTAGCCTGTGCACTCCCCAGCTGGGTGACCTTGGGCTAGTCACAGCTTTTTGGAGCTCTCTCAGCCCCACCCACCTCACAGGGTGTTTGTTGTGAGGGAGCAAGGGCAAGGAAATTGTAAGCCTCTTTGAATCTCCTACAGGAGAGAAAGGGGGGATATAAATACAAACTCTTCTTCTTCTAAACTGAGGACTTCAGATTCTCCCTTTAAATCCATGCTGAAGGGGGTTGATTTAAAAGGAGAATCTGGGGAAATTTGGGGGGGTGCCTGCTGTCAGGGGTGCAATTGTTAAGCTAGAAGCACCAAACTTTCAGGGTATCTTTAGGAGTCTCTCCTAATGATACCACCCAGGTTTGGTGAAGTTTGGTTCAGGGGATCCAAAGTGATGGACCCTCAAAGGTGTAGCCCCATCTCCTATTACCTCCCATTGGAAACAATGGGGAATGGGGGCACCCCCTTTGGGAGTCCATAGCTTTGGACTCCCTGGACCAAACTTCACAAAACCTGGGTGGTATTAATAAGAGGCTCTCCTGATAGTACACCCCATGTTTGGTGAAGTTTGGTTCTGGATGTCCAAAGTTATGGACCCACAAAGATGTAGCCTTTATCTTCTATTAGCTCCCATTGAAAACAATGGAGGATGGGGCACTCCCTTTGGGAGTCCATAGCTTTGGACCCCCTGGACCAAACTTCACAAAACCTGGGTGGTATCAATAAGAGACTCTCCTGATAATACATCCCAGGTTTGGTGAAGTGTGGTTCAGGGAGTCCAAAGTTATGGACCCTCAAAGGCGTAGCCCCCATCTTCTATTAGCTCCCATTGGAAACAATGGAGGATGGGGGCACCCCCTTTGGGAGTCCATAACTTTGGATCCCCTGAACCAAACCTAATCAAATCCAGGTAGTATCATCAGGAGAGTCCCCCAAACAATCCCTGCTAACCCAAACAATGCACCCCCTGCAGGCCAAAAACCGAAAAAGCACTAAAATGTTTTAAAAACCCACAAACGGGTGGGCGGAGCTTCGGACATGAATGGGGGGTTCAAACGTGAGAACCCCCCTTACCTACGTCCATGCGGAGAGGGAAGAGAACGCGGGTGGATCAGGGCCAAAGAGAAGGTCATTCCCAAGCACAGTGACAGCAGTCTATGCGCACCCGAGAGAACTGGACAACTCTGCTAAGATTTCATTAAAAATACTGTACCCTCAATCTTGTCAATTCCATCCTCCGAATTAAATGGGAATGGTGCAATTAACACTAAAAGCAAGTGCCTGGGGTAATCCAGATCAAGTCTACCCCCACCGTATGGGGTGGTGGTGGGGAGATGAGTCACGCTTTGGGAAAAGACGAGTGCACAGACTGATGAGCCGGTTCCCCGTGTCCCCTAGATCCTTGGAAGCTGCCTTGGGACTGGCAGGGGGCGGGGCGGGGGTAAGGGCGAGCATGCTGGTGGCTTGATCTCTAAGAAGGCTTTCCCCCCAAAGTTGCCACTGTGCATGGTAGCTCTCTCAGAAGCCCGGACTACGTTCTGGGAGACTGGAACCTACACAGGGAGGGCACTCGAGCAAACCACGGGTCGGTCCCTCCTCTTGGCCCGGCAAAAGGGAAGGGAAAGGCGGGATTATGCACCCAGGCAGGGGCGTGACAAGGCAAGGAGCACGTGACTCCATCGCTCACATGCCCCCCCCATGTGACTCCCCTGATGCAAAAGTGATTGGGCAGGGAGGTTGCTTTAGTAACCCCTTCTCAGCACTCAGAGAAAAATAGTAACCACTTCTAGGGAAGTGGTGGGAACTGGCTGGATCCCACCTCTGGGTATAACCCTGGAGTTAGCACAACTGCAAGATGTAGAGGCCAGAAACATTACTCATCTTGGTGAGGGAGTTGGTCTCCTAAGCCCCACAGTGGTTTGCATGGTGGATTGCAATTAATATTCAGACTTTCTCCACTGTGAGTCACTGAAGGGAGGGAAGAAGGGGGGAATGACACTCTTGCAGGAGGCCATTGAGAACTGGTGAAGAAGGTGCTGCAAGTGCCATTGAAATAAATGGCTGTGAAAATCAAAGTCTTCTTGCCTGGCTTCCACCAGTCAGTGACAAAGGGAGGGGGAACTGCGCCCGGGGCATGAGCTGCCCGCATCCCCCTCCCTCCCCCTCCCACCCCCGAAGTGCCCATGCCACACCACACCCCCGAAACGCCCCGACACGTGACAGCAATGGCGGCGCCTGGGACAAGCTGCCCCGGATGTCCCCATTGCTGCTAGGCATCTGCCACCAGTCTGTCACATCCACAATGAAGCTCATGAGGACAGGTAAGGGAACTATTCTAAGCAAGACTACATAGAAGACTACTCAGGTGAGTTCAATGGGGTCTGTTCCCAGGTAAGTATTCTTATACCTGCACTGTTTTCACCAATCACCATTCTCCAATATATTACATAAACCCTAGCCAGACACCCATAGCTCAGATGATCTGTTTTGGGACCAGTGCTCTTTAACCTATTCATAAATGACCTGGAAGTAGGGGTGGGTAGCATGGTGGCCAAGTTTGCAGATGATACCAAATTATGTAGTGTGGTGAGAACCGCAAAGGATTGCGAAGAGCTCCAAGCGGACCTTGATAAATTAGGTGAGTGGGCTAAGAAATGGCAAATGCAGTTCAATGTAGCAAAATGTAAAGTGATGCACATAGGGGCAAAAAATCCAAACTTCACATACACACGCTTACAGGGGTCCAGTGCTATCAGTCACAGACCAGGAAAGGGATTTAGGCGTCTTAGTTGATAGTTCCATGGGAATGTCAACTCAATGCATGGCAGCTGTGAAAAGGCAAACTCTATGTTGGGGAGGCTAATTAGGAAAGGAATTGGTGAGAATAAAACTTTGCTAAAGATTGTCATGCCCTTATATAAAGCCGTCAGATGCGACCGCGCTTGGAGTACTGTGTTCAGTTCTGAGTAAGCCACATCACTCAAAAAGGATTATTGAAGAGATAGAAAAAGTGCGCAGGTACTGTGTTCAGATTCTAGGTTCAGCCAACATCTCAAAAAGAGATATTGAAGAGATAGAGAAAAGTGCAAGAGAAGTGCAACGAGGATGATTGTGAGGGACTGGAGCACCTTCCTATGAGGAAGAGGCTGCAGCGTTTTGGGACTCTTTGATTTGGAGGAGGAGACGTCTGAGGGGAGATATGATTGAAGTCTATAAAATTATGCATGGGGTAGAAAATGTTGACAGAGAGAAATTTTTCTCTCTTTCTCACAATACTAGAACCAGGGGGCATACATTGAAAATGTTGGGGGGAAGAATTAGGACTAATAAAAGGAAACACTTCTTCACGCAACGTGTGATTGGTGTTTGGAATATGCTACCACAGGAGGTGGTGATGGCCACTAACCTGGATAGCTTTAAAAGGGGGCTTGGACAGATTTATGGAGGAGAAGTCGATTTATGGCTACCAATCTTGATCCTCTTTGATCTGAGATTGCAAATGCCTTAGCAGACCAGGTGCTCGGGAGCAACAGCCGCAGAAGGCCATTGCTTTCACATCCTGCATGTGAGCTCCCAAAGGCACCTGGTGGGCCACTGCGAGTAGCAGAGAGCTGGTCTAGATGGACTCTGGTCTGATCCAGCTGGCTTGTTCTTATGTTCTTATGATAGGGTGTGCAGCATGGGGATACTGTCCTGCCCTCTGAATACACAGAGGACAGACATGGAAGGGGGGACTTTGGTAACAGGAATAGAGGAAGGCACTTTGCCCAGAAACAAAGCACTTTCCACAAATAGCTATGGTTGCACAAATGGCTGAGATGAATCATCGCTGCTGCATATTGCTAACATGGCTCTTTACAGGCCCCTCACAAGCATTCCATTTAAGGACACGAACACTAAGGGCCATTTCACACAATCACAGCCATCAGACATGTGATGGCATTTTGTGCCTCCCAGATGTATTTGGGCTTGATTTTGATTGCAACTACATAACATGGGGAGAAGGAACATCAGCCAACTCCATGCACTGCACTGTAGGCGTTGATATTTACTCTGTTGTAAAAATAAGAGCTGACATAGCTATATTTGCAACAGATCAAATTGTGAAGCCCTCCCCCACAATATTCTGGGAGCATATCACTGTGTTACTGGTGCGACATCATGCAAGTATAAACCTCCCCCCTCCCTCCCCCCCCCCCATGCAAGGGAACACAATAATGTCTGGACAACTACCAGCCACTGTAGAATCAGAACCATGTGGAGGAGTCTGGTCTGGACAGATAATTCAGATAGAGTTCCAATGCAGTTCAGCTTTTATTTATTTGGTTACCACATTTGATTTGAGTCTTTCTCTCCATTTAGGGACTCAAGAGGAATCATAGATGTTAAAAACTGTATAATTATGAACCTTTCAAAAAATGTTGAAGACCCAGTTAGTTAATGTTTTGATGTTTAAAATAATGGTCCACAGTGCTAACACTTTGATGCATGTCTGTGATTCACATTCCTTGACCCAAAGAAGGTTAATGATTGGAATGACTGAAATTTACTGCTTCGCATTGATATGAGGAAATGAGTAAGAAATCATTAATTAATGTGCAGTACCCATGACCATTCGCTTCCCTGAAACAGTTCATTCATAAAATGCTAAGCCATGTGTTTCACTTATCCTCTATGGAACAAATGTGGAGCCTTCTTATTTGTTGTCTTATTCCACCAGATGGCAATATTGGAAAACCTAAAAAGATTTCCTACAGAATGGCAACAATTGAAGTTACCTTTTTTGCTTAACAGACAACTTATGCCTTTGCTTCTCGTATTCAGTCGCTGTTAAACTTGATGCCCTTGTTACTATTTTCTTTTTCCACCGGAGATCACGTATTCTGTGTAGTATATCACCATTTCAAAGATATGTATATTGCATTTCAGCACTTGAAAGAAACATGTTTGCATTTAAAATTAATAGAGAAGACTGCCAGGTCGTAATTTCAGCTGCATTGGAAAGGAGAGTACATTTGGTCTGTGGTAATCCCAGGTGGATGTTACATTACTTCTTTAATATTGCAAGTATATGAGTGGTGATATTACTGCTAACTTTTTGGGAAATAGCTTTTAAAGCTATTGACTTCAGAACTCCATTCCTTTCAATCACAATTCCTGTATAACCTTGAAGATCTTGAACGATCTTATTATATGGACAAGTGTCAGTTTGTGGGTGAAGCTGTTTTGGGGCAAATGCTGAAGTCTCAGTATGAAGTGTCTGATTACATGGCTGATATCTAAACCTTGGGTAATGTTTTCTGTAGCAAGAAGCCAGAACTTAACAGCATCACCATTTCCTTCTGCAACAACAAGACCAGGATATATCATAGAGTACCATGATAAGACAGTTGGACAGAGAGTCTGCATGTGAGAACAGCAAAATCCAGGCAGGGATACTATGACTCACATATCCTCCCTGGCAAACATCCAGACTTTTCATTCTGGACTGTCACTGGAAGAGTTCAATCAAGCCTAGAGTTTGTGCTGGCTCGTATAGTAAAAGTAAGAAACAGTGGACCATGAATGGATGTGTGGAAACCTAAAGAGGCAGCTACTTTGAGTAGAGTTGCTCAGCATTAAGTAAAGTGTCTTGTTGTCTTGTAGCATTGTTTACACAAAGTTCCAAGCCTCAAATATTAAGACTTCTATGAACCAGTTAAGCTGACATCCTTGAACTTACTTCAGCACACTTGAGGGAATCAGAAGCTGAATTGGTGAGGATGCAGAAAGGCATCAGGAAGAGGGTTCAGATGACACCGCTGTTATGAATGAATTTGAACCTACTGGCCTGGGAGTCAACTACCATAAGAAAGTCGGCAATATCTACAATACTCATTAAATCATTCTCAGGACAATTGGATCACTCTACCTCTCCTAGCAAATTTTGCCTACAGTAAAATAAAACAGGACTTTACATGTTTGACTATATTCTTTTACAGCAATGAAATTCATCCATAGTTCCTTCCCTCAACACCCTCCCCAAGAAGTGTCCCTAAAATGGTCCAGAGTTTCTACAGTATGCCAAGACACTTGCGTGAAGCTCAAATGAATGACCATAAATGACATGCAGATCAGCAGCCACAAGAGCTTCCTACTGTCACAATCTTATACAAAACTTGATTTACTGCTAAACATCCATTAATGGCCCGACCAAACCACATACTAAACCATCAGTATTCCCGTCATTTTTACAATCCTCTGGAAAGTCAGTCCAGTAGCAACCCAACACTGATTTCCATCACTGAGAAAGCTGTATTCTGTTTCCCACATTTTCTTATTGAAACCCTTTCAGTTTGGCACTAGGGCTGCCAACTCTGGGTTGGGAAATGCCTGGATATTTGGGGGTGAAGCCTGAGAAGAGCAGGGTTTGGAGAGGTGAAGAATATCATAATGCCATAAAATCAACCCTCCAAAGCATCCATTTTCTCCAGAGGAACCAATCTCTGTAGTATAGCGATCAGTTGTGATTCCAGGAAATCTTCAGACCCCACCTGAAGGTTGGCAAACCTAGTTACCTACCCAGAATTTTTGGGCACCAGTGCAGGGAAGGCTCAAAGATTTTCCCAAATAGTAAGCTTGAGAGCCAGCGTGGTGTAGTGGTTAAGAGCAGGTGCACTCTAATCTGGAGAACCAGGTTTGATTTCCTGCTCTGCCACTTGAGCTGTGGAGGCTTATCTAGTGAACCAGATTTGCTTATGCACTCCAGCACATGCCAGCTGGGTGACCTTGGGCTAGTCACAGTTCTTCAGAGCTCTCTCACCCCACCCATCTCATAGGGTGTTTGTTATTGGGGGGTGGGGAAGGAGACTGTAAGTCCCTTTGAGTCTCCTTGCAGGAGAGAAAGTGGGGATATAAATCCAAACTCCTCTTCGGCATTTTCCACATGGTCCAAATATCCTGGGATGGGGGCAGTGAATTATCCCGGTTTGTGCAAGATTTTCGCACTGTTCCCAGTCCTAATTCTGGACTGCCCTGTGGCATTTCCTTTATCACGACATTTTCAAAAATCATCAGTAGAGTTCCGAATCGTCTTCAAGGTGTTGGTGCTGACCTTTAAGGCCTTTCGTGGCCTGGGACCCTCGTATCTTTGAGACTGCATCACCCCATATGTCTCTGCATGGCCTCTTCGTTCAGTTGAGGCCAATTTACTGGTGGTCCCTGGCCCCTCGATGATGTGGCTGGCCTCCACACGGGCCAGGGCCTTTACAGCTCTAATGGCCCCGACCTGGTCAGAGCAGCTCTTTCTCCAGAACTGGGCCCGAGACCCCTGGGTGGGATCTCTTGGAGCGACCTCACGCAGGGCTCCGTGGGAAGACAGAGCTGCCCCTGCCGGGCCTTTGGAGTTGAAGTTCGGATGGTGCCCCCCTCTGCTGGTGCTTTTTAACATCTGGGCCTCCCCTCACCTAATGGGACTTTTTGTCCCTCTCCCTCTTGGGGGGGGGTGGCAATTTAAAAATGGGTGGTCTGAATACAGCTCTATCTTTGTATTGGCGTACCAACTGGCTACTTTTTAGTTCTATTGGTTCTATCGCTGTTTTTATAGGTCTTAGCTGTTTTAAGATTATGCTGTGATTGTACTTTGCTTGAATGTTGTGCACTGCCTGGAGCCCTTCGGGGATATTGCGGTATAAAAGTCTAAAGCATAAACAAACAAACAAACAAATAAATAAAATCAGCAGTTCTTTTCAAATATCCAGCGCTGATCCTGTTGCCATGCAAACACCATGGAAGCTGGGCCGGTTTATTTTTCCAGTCTCACCATCTGCTCTCCCCGCCCCTGTGCCTGCCTCCCTAGCCTCTCCTTCTGATGTCACAATTCTCTCTTCGCGCACGGGTATCTTGATGTAAATATCCACAATCATATTCTTCAAAGTACACAAGACTGTTTCTTTGCTTTTACAACCTTGCCTGTCCACAATGTTGATGAGCTGCAGGGCTCGCTGGTCATCCAGGGTCTTGCCGCCACCCCCCGCTTTGCCGCTGCCCCCATTCCTCTCCACCTCAGTGAAAAGCGAGCTGGGCATCGTCCCATTGGAGAGGCAGGATAGTGCAATCCTCCTCTCCCTCCTGCACTTGGATCAGTGGCAGCGGCGGGGTGGGGTGGGGAGCCAAGCCACAAGGGAAGAAGCTGAGGTGGATGGCCAGGTGGTGGCAGCAGCAAAAGCAGCACCTGGTGGAGACCCCACTGACAGTTGTAAATACAAATAAACCAGGCTCGTGCAAAAGGAACTGGAACTTCATACCAGTTTTAACTCGATTCCTGGACAGCCATGTGAAGGGATAAACTGGGATAAAATCGATCTGGTATGTATGATCCCGGCACTACCCCAGTGTAATTATGCCATGCGGAAAACTCCTCCTCCTTCTAAATAAGTGGCACATGATTCTCAGTTGTATAAACCCACACATAGAACCTTTTGACTCACCTTTCTTTCACTTTAGGACCAGTGATTATGGAAACTACAGTGTGTGTGTGTGTGTGTGTGTGTGTGTGTGTGTGTGTGTGTGTGTGTGTGTGTGTGTGTGTTGGTGGGTGAATGTCACAATTCCATAGAGAATCCCAGTCCCAAATAGTTAGCAATATGCTATGGCTGAAAACCTTCGGACTTTTTTGTTTGTTAAATGGGGTTGATTATCTGAAAAGATGTGTTCTAAATGTTGACCGTGTAAACAAGCACTCAGAGTTTCATAACTGAAAATGTATCTGCCCATCTGCTCAGGAGTAGTAGGAACAGAAGGCATGTAAGAACAGCAAAATACAGACAGGGATATTATGACACATATATCATCTCTGGCATAGGCAGTGTGCTGCTGGCAGGCATCAGCTATGGTATGTCAGACAGACTGAGATCAAGGCAGGTAGCAGGCAAAGGCCTGGTCAGACAGTCCATGGTCAAGGCAGGCAAAGGCCTGGTCAGACAGTCCATGGTCAAGGCAGGCAAAGGCATGGTCAGACAACTCAGAATCAAGGCAGGTGGCAAGCAAATGTGTAGTCCAACAAGTCCAGGAGTTCAAGCAGGCAGGCAGACTAGGCACAGAGGTATGAGGTGTAGAGCAGGGAACCTGGTGAATGGAGCTTTCCAGTGAAACATACTTGCTGCATCTGGGCTGAGCCAAGCCCAAGACAGGGTTTATATATGACACCCTTGCTAATGAGGCGAGGGTTCAGTCCTCCTCTGATGTTGCTGATTGCAGCTCTCCGAGCCTTTTGCCATATCAAGCTGCAATGCAGGCACTTCACCTTTTATTACTGTGCAGCTGGCTCTGCCTTTGCCTTCTTTGTGCAGCTGGCTCATCACTTAGCTTGTCTGGGGCTGCTGAAAGCTCTCCCAGATGCACCACATCTGCCTCAGCCTGGCTAGCAGGGAAGATCTTGGCTGTGTTACTTGCATCTCCTCTTGAGGAGCCAGCTCCTGGTTTATGGTGTTGTCTGGCTCTGAATCGGATTCATCTCCCAGGGGCTGGCTCATGACAGGGAATGTTTGAATAATCCATATTAGATTTTTTTTAATTGCTATAAGTAGATTTCATGTTTTATGAAACATTGAGGGTGGAATGAAACCTTAAGCTTATCCCAGAGTGAGTGATGCAGATTTCATTGTTTCATTCTGTTTTTTGCAATTTTTTTTTCTGGTTAGAGATACTATTTTTCAGGTGGGACCTGGGGATCCTCCAGAATTACAATTAATCTACAGAACATACCTAGAAGTCAGTGCCCCTGGAGAAAATGGATGCTTTGGAGGTTGGACTGTATGTGGTTTCAGGGGGTAGGAACCTGCAGCTTCTCCAGATAGCCCAGGGTCCGCACTCTGGTTTACAGCCATTTCCAGCATGGCCAATTGGCCATGCTGGTAGGGGCTGATGGGAATTGTAGTTCCTGAACATCTGGAGAGCCGCAGGTTCCCTACCCCTGGTATGGCCTTTTACCCCAAGGGCCCTGTCCTCCCTAGGCTCCACCCCCCAATCTCCAGGAGTTTCCCAACTTGGATCTGGTAACCCAATTTCCCCCTCCCCCAATCCCTTGCCAGTGGCCAGGGGGACATGGCAACCCTATTTCAAGCTCAGTGTTTAATGAGGAAAAAGAGATTTCTGATGGAAGGAAACAGAGAGAATGTTAAGTGCTGGAGTGTATTTGTGTGGGTGAGCATGGGGGAGCTCATTGTGTTCTCTGCAAACCATCATCTAGATTTTTAAAAAAAGTAATCTGGCTTTGTGGGTTAGCATTTCATATGGCTGTGCTTTATTTTTCATGGTTTTTGAAAATTCCTGTCAAGTCTCTTAAATGCCATAAAGTCATGTTTTCCCCAGATTAAATATATTATTGTATTTTAATTGCAAATTGCCTTTAGGCAATATGAACGCTGCTGACAAACTCTGACTATTAAAAAAAGAGCTTGCTAAACTATAGAAAGTGCTGTGATATCAACAAAGCTATGCTAGACTATGTTACAAAGCTTACTAATTCTATTGATATAGCAGCAAATAAGCACAAATCCAACACACAAAGCCAACCTTTAGACACCCAATAAGATCATCTTGATCTTTTGTTTTAGAGTCCACATGGCAAAGCTCATATCAATGGAGTGGATAAGGTGGAATGTTAGACTGCCTCAGGGAACTTTGTGGATTTAGCTGTATGGCTTCTGAAACCTGATTTAAGAACTGCCTGGTATCATTCCTGTTATTTATTGTACTTTGTGAGGGAAGGAAAAAGCCCTAGTGAATGTATAGATAAATGAACTGGGTTGCTTCTCAAGTGCTTCTTGCTGACATCTACAGGTCAGGAAGCTATTGTTGGCTTGAAGCCAGGAAATGAGGTCATTTCATCCAATTGGAACCAAAATTGTAAAGCAATGTGAAGTCACTGTTGTCAATGAAACTTCTCACTCACAATCAAACTGTTCAGCTACAACTTGCTTGCTTACTGACTTCTTTATTTAGAATATGTCAAACCTGCAAAAAAGAGCTTGTAACAGATTTTAAAAACAGCATGATTACTTATTCTAACCAGCAGTCATTATTCTACAGCTGGATCAACTGCCGCAACCTCTCTCAAACAACATCATCCAGCCATCCTTCTGGAGTAATTCTGGCCCCTCAATAATGCAGCTGGCCTCTACCTGGGCCAGGGCTTTTTTGGCCCAGGCCCCTGCCTGGTGGAATGCTCTTCCTCCATCTGTTAGGGCCCTGCGGGACCTTGGTGAGTTCTGCAGGGCCTGTAAAACCAAACTGTTCCACTGGGCCTTTGGGGAGGCTAGCTGCGAATCCTCCTGTTGATGCCCATATACCATCTGTGTTACCATCTTCAGCAACTTGCCGGTCCCTTCCCGCTGAGAGTAAGAGAGTAGGGGAGTTGGGGTTCGAATGCCTCCCATAACAAAGGGTTATGTGGGTGATGGGGTTATTGCTGCTGTTTTAATAGGATTTTAACTTCTATTTATTGTATGGTTGGATTTGTTTTATTGTTCACCCAGAGCCCTCTGGGGATTGGGCGGTATACCAAATCCAAATCCAAATCCTAATAATAATAATAATAATAATAATAATAATAATAATAATAATAATAATAATAATAATAATAATAATAATAATAATAATAAAAAATTCAGCCTGGCAGAGCTTGCAAAAGACTAAAAAGTGCGGATGTCTCTAGGACAACCTGGAGAAGTACAAGACTGAGATGTTCAAAGAAGCTGGCAAGAGGGAACACTGAGCAGACATTGATTGGAGGAGCAGGCACATACTGGGAGAGTACTGGTCCTTCAAGTACATAGGCTATAACATGGCCTTTTAAGTAAGAACCAGCACAATAAGCTCAACTCGGAAACCAACAGCTATCCAAGGCAATGAGCTCAAAATAGGCTTGTATCTAGTGAGTTCAACTTAATACTTTAAAAATGTTTAATTTTCATTTTGAATTTCTGTTGAAATAATAAATTACAAACATTGGCTAGACACATAGCCATAAGACAATCCACTAGGAAATTTGTTGCCTTAGGTATTTGTTCAGTCAACAAGAGTAAACTTCACATTAGATGATTGATATGCACCTCCTAAGCAAGCATGAGACAGACTATGAATTATTAAAAAGAGCTAATACTGCAAATGCTGAATGCAGCTTTATCTTTGGGACAAAACCAAAAAAACGTAATGTGCTATCTGCAAACATTTTTAACACAACTGAAAAGTCTCTTTAGCAATCTGTTTTTGGTTGATTGTCTCAAAAAGGAAAGAAAATGTTTTATTAGTAAAAAACAAAACAATGCTTTCTGAATTGGCCTCATTTGTCCCAGTGACATCCCCAGTTAGTTGGTCTGGGACACTTCTATGTTGCGCAATCTGATCCAGTGTCACATGGCTAAATCTGATTAGCTACCATATAGCATGACATCATTCAATCTATCATGTGAGTCTTGATTAAATGACTAATAGAAGGTGATGGCGAACCTTTGGCACTCCAGATGTTATGGACTACAATTCCCATCAGCCAATTGACCATGCTGGCAGGGGCTGATGGGAATTGTAGTCCATAACATCTGGAGTGCCAAAGGTTCGCCACCACGGGAGAAGGAACAGATCATGCAGGAAAGAAAAGAAGAAAAAGGGCAGTAATGCAGCAGAAAGGGGGAGGAAAATAATGGCAATGAAGGTAAAAATCCTTAGAGTTTAGGTTTTTTCCCCAGGATGCACTGTAGTACATTCTGTAGTACACTGTAGTATATTCATCCAAATTCAAAATCAGAGAACACTCACTGCATCTCTGCTTATAAACTCCATTCTACCAGGCTATTGTAACTATGTCTACAAACACAGAGCCTGGGAGAGAAAATGCTTTGGTAATACATGAGGGCTCTCCTAGGGTCAGTGTGGTAAAGTTAAAAAAGAGTTGACATTGAACAAAGCAGAAAAAGCTGCTTAACCAAGAGAAACCAGTTTGTATTTAGAACTTTTTTAAAATCAAGGAATGTACAAGCTTCACAAATTCCTCACTATTATACAATTGATTTAAAGAGTGTTAAGAAGTCTGTCTTGCAAGGGAGTCTTACAGCTGATATCAGTGCTACAAACAAATCCAGATTCTAGCACTGCAAATCCTTGTTTCTAATGTAGTATCTGAAATTCAGGATGACCTCTAGAGAATTCTATACAGTTCACCATAATGAGATCTGTTAAGCCTCTTTTGCAGATATTACATTCAAAGTGAGGATTCAGAAGAATGAAGAATTTGTGCTGGAATCTCTCCTCTTTTGATTTTCCAAACTGATTCTAACTTGGCCTTGTCCGACAAATTACCAGAAGGATAAAACTGATGTTTTCTTCTCGGGAATTTCAAGCAAATTTACCCCAGATAGAGTGAACTTTTCATAGGAGATGAGTAGCTCAGTAGCTCTTCATAGGAGATGACTCAGTAGCTCTTCTCCCAGTCCATAAGGTATTCTCATCAGAATGAGTAAGCAGTGAAAGATACATGGTCCAGTGTGTGGCAGTGCAACTGCTTGCAGGTAGTTCGATATGAGCCCACATCTCTCCTGTGCTGTGCCACCTGCACTGGCTTCCAATGGAGCACCGGATTGTTTTCAAGGTGTTGGTATTAACCTTTAAGGCACTTGGCAGCCTGGGGCCCTCATACTTTAGAGACCGTCTGTCCCCCTATGTCCCCACTCGGCCTCGGCCAAGGCCTTCAGTGCCCTGGCCCCTGCCTGGTGGAACTCCTTGCCACTATCTGTCCATGCCCTATGGGACTTTGCACAGCTCCGCAGGGCTTGTAAGACAGAATTATTCTGCCGGGCCTTTTTTGCGGGGGGGGGGGGGGGTTAGCTGTTGAAGTGCCATCCCCTACATTCCATCCGGTGGTCGAATTCATAACATCTGATGTTGTTACCACCTTGTCTACACTCATTGACGCAAATAGGACTGCCATCTTGCCATTTAAAATTTTTATACTGATTATTATATCTGTTGATTTTAAGTGATTTTATATTGTATTGGGTTTTATTTTGCCATTTTCTATGTTGTAAACCGCCCAGAGCCCTTCAGGGTGGGCGGTATAGAAAGTTTAATAAATAAATAAGAAAATATTTTTGCACACAACTCATGAAGCCTTTATGAAGTCCAGAGACATGCTTTGTGTCCAGGGTCCAGGCCTCTGGATGCCTTAACTGCCCCAGTAACCCTGCCCCAAGCCCCTTTCCTGCAGGACTTGGCAAGCCGCAGCAGCCCAAGGAGGTGGGAGAGCCAGGCAGCAGCTATCCCAGGCCAGAGCCAGCAAAGGTAGGGCTTGTCTCAGAGCCTTGAGCCGCAAAAAGCCAGCCCAGCAGCAGGAGCCAAGGCTCTGGAAGAAAAAGGCTGTTCCTGCTGCTGGGCTGGCTTTTTGCGGCGCAAGGCTCTGAGAGGAAGAGGAAGAGCCAGCAGAAGAAGAGCCAGCAGAGTTTTAATGGCAGAGGCCCAGGAAGGGCCCAGCCAAAGGAGCTGGCTCAGGGGTGGGACTGGAGGGGAGAACGAAGTTATAAAAGCCTCAGAGAGGCAGAGGTCCAGGGAAAAGAAGGCTAGTTGGTGGCTGCCTGGTGTAAGGCCTGTCAACCACTAGCAGTGGCTCACTGGGGTGCGACTTGAGTTGAGAATATCTGAGGCATCACAAAATATGTGCACATATGTGCATAATATGTTTTCCTTCCTGTTAATTAAACTAGAGGTTGTCTTGTATGGCAAACCAAAGACAGGAGTGTCTCAGAACATTTATTATTTATTTACGAAGCAGGTTTAATGTGATGTGGAAGGGGGAATCAAACACTCAGAATGCTGAAGAATCTGTTTACTTTTGTCTATGTGCAGATTTTGGGCTTTTGTTTAGGTGCAGATTTTGTTTCTGAGAGATACCAAGCCACAAAGGCTAATGATGTGAAAAACACTGTCAGAAGCAATCAACATTCTTAAAGAGATAGGGCATTAGCCTACTGGAATCACTTGGGGCACATAATTGTTTCTGACACCTAAGCTGATCAGACCATAGGTATCTCTACATCCAGCAAATCACTCATGACAGTTTTGATAATTTGAATTTTTAGGCCCAAGTCAATGAATTCAAAATTGCTTCAAGAGCTTAGATGAATTTTTTTAAAAAGAGCTCTTACCTGGGTCAGGCTGTGAAAGTGTAGCCATGTGAGTGGGGTGACATACATTTCAGTTTGCACAGGGGGCCCTTCTGGGGGGCTAACAAGTCTCCTTACTTCCCTTAGGCTTAATTAAGAAACGAGGAGGTATAATGTGAAATTAAAAATGAAGAAGGAAGTTACTGCAAACATGACAAGGTTGGCATTGTAAAAAAAGCCCTTCTAGACTCACTGGGATGTTTAGAACTAATTAACATGCCAGCTGTGATGAACTCATGCATTATTTATATATACCCAACTGTCACGTCCTCCTGCAAGCATCAGCGTTTCAGTACATATATGCTTTCTTATTTAATTTATAAACACATGAAACATCAAAATTGATCTCTTTCTATAATGACCTTAAAGATGTAAGTTGTTTTCTTTTGCACAAGTTGTCACATCACTAACTGTGTACAATTTCAAGATATAGCAGAAAAGATTACTCCAGTGTTTACTGTGATGTCACAAAAGTCTAAAATAACCTGTCCCTGTTAGTTTAGACTTATCATGTTACATACACTATCCTTTCTGGACTTTCTTCTAAGGATTTGTATACACTGAGAATATCATTACTGTTGGGAGTAACCTTCTGTTTTTTATCTGACATAGGAAGTATTGTAAGTGAAACTTTCACAAGACACTTCCAAAAAAGGGTTTTCTAGTCCCAACTCTATGATCCAGGGGAGTGGGTGTGGAAGTATTCAGCAAAAGTGAGATTTTCAAGTTAATTCACAGGAACAAGGGCAGTAGAAGCCAGCGAGTCATGGTAGCTGAACAAAATTGGCTTTATCCAGATACTGGAACCTACAGCTATCACAAAGGAATAACAATAGATTCTTAACTCATAAGGATGAATGGAAGAACTGGATAAGCTTTCAGTTATCATAAATAGATTCCAAAACAGCACTTTTGGGGGCTGTGAGGAAGGGCATTTCAGACCAGCATCAGAGGCATTCAAATATGATTCAGTTTCTAGGGATATCCATTGACGAGGGTAATGTTTCTCCCTATCACTACACAAATGGAGTGTGAGAATGGGCTGGAGCCACCAGTTCCTTAACCAAAGATATTTCTTGTAGACATTTTTGTTGGCACTCCTCCTGCCTGGTTGGCAAACTTCATAGGGACAAAATGAGCAAAAGGTTTAGGAGTCTGCGTCCTAAATTTGGGGAGCATGCATCTGCAATTCCAGCCCTATAATACAATGACTATTTTAAGTACACTTATATTTCTATCAGCTGTTAATCTTCACTATTTTTCCCATGCCCCATTCTGAGGCTTTTCAGCTATGGCAATTACTGCAGCAACTGGGATATATGTTTTTTATATTCATATTATACTTCATAAAACATTAAGAATCAGAAACGGCTATTCAGAGGATATAAGGATTCACAAGTGATGTAGATGCCAAAATTCCATTTTCCTTTCTGTAAGACTGCCCAACCAGCTTCCTGAGGTAGGTGCCATTGGTACAGTGCATACCTCCTTCTTGAAAACAGCCCTGTTACTTATGTCAAATTCCAGGTGTGTGTCAGTATATAAATCTCAGTAGGCTCAAATTCTGGAAAAGGCCAAGTGTTTTTATTAAATCCAAATTGCACCTACTAAACCAATGAGAAGGTTCCAAAATGAAATTAGCTCAAACCAATGAGAAGGTTCCAAAATGAAATTAGAATGCTCTTGGGTAAACCAGTTACACTGTGGAGAAATGTCCAAAGTTTTTAACCTTCAGAGTTACATTCAAAAATGGTCATACCGCTAAGAGACAAATCTTCAGTCAGCTGTGTTCTTCAGTCAGCTGTACAATGCATACCTTCTACTATATGCAGTCAAAGTTTGGAAGGGGGAAGTAGACTTGTGGAGGGCTGTAGCCCTTCTGGTGATTCCTCCGTTTGTGCATCTCTCGTGGGCATCTTGTCCTGCTTTTCAGAATTCACTGAACACCAGGATCAGGCTGCAGCAGGAAAGGGAGTTGGAAAAGTTTTGTTATGCAAGTACTGCTTGAGATGTGCTGCTTAGGATCTGCTCCCGTGTGTGGGCTGTGCCTATATCATCTGTACACACAACACACTCATTTTGCAAACTATGTAAAACACAATTGTTCAGGGAGGCATTGCTATAAAGGAAACGGGAATATTATAACAGCATGGTTCAGGAAGGCACTTTTTAAAAGGAAACAAAATTCTGAACTGTGACTGTGTTTAGCACATATTTTCTTTTTGCTATATCTCCTGTCCTGCTCTTACTAGACTTCTTTATAACTAATATAATACCATTTCCTGCATTGTGTAATATATCATGCTGAATGTTTATGCTTTGATTTCAGATTTCTGTCTTTTTAGTCCTAATGCATCGCTTATAAGATTCTAATCCTATTGACTGCATTGATTCACAGTATAATTCATCATGAGTCTCAGTGAGAAAGGCAGACTATAAATAAGTAAATAAAAATAGACTGGAATATGGAAGAGAAGATTTGGGCAGAAGCAGTTTGTTACACATACGTAAGAAATGATGAAGATCCTCTTCTAAATTCTGAAAGTCGTAGGAGTCCTCTCATCCTTCTCCCCTGGTCATCTCAGAGTGAAGGGATACAGGAATAGGAACACCCATCTTCACATGAAATCTAACTGCTATAGTGTTGATATTTTGAATCAATCCATATAAACACCTCTACTAAGTTATTGTCTAAAGTCACATTCCTTGAACGGCTTATTCTCCAATAATCTACTGCCTTGGGTAAAATTCCTTTGATTTGATTTTTTTGGGTGAAAGTTATTTTCTTTTCTTTTACTTTTTATTTTATTTTTACTCTCCCTTTCTCTGCATTGGGGACCAAACACAGCATAACGTATTCTCCTCTCCTCCATTTCATCCTCACAACAACCCTGTGAAGTAGGTTGCTCTGAGGGGATGTTACTGGCCTTCATTCACCCAGCAGGCTTCCATGACACAGTACAGGTTTGAACCTAGTTCTTCCAGACAATTCTAGTTTGCACTCTAACAACTTTCAGAATCACTGAAAGTTAAACACTGCAATTTAGTGCAATAACTCCATTTGAGAGTATGCACCTAAATTATCATAAGGATAAAGTTGCTTGTCTAATATGCCTCAAACACAATGACAAAAATTCATTGCCCATGTTGTATGAATGATAGATGACAACTGTCAGAGTGCAGGATTTCCACCATTCTTGGCTGCTGGGTTGTAACCAAGAGTTCTCTAGTGACTAAATTCAGAGTCCCTAAATTAACACTCTTCCACAAAATTTAATGGAACATAGTATAAATCCCAAGGTACACTTCTGCTGGAGGCTCAGTGTTCTCTAAGTACATATGGAAATACTTTGACTTTGCATCCCTTTCTTAGCCCCCTCTAGTTGAAACCTACATTTGTACTGCATATTAAAAAGGAAAACCTTTCAAGCCCTTAGCAATGTACACTGTTCAGGAATACATGTAATTCAAAGCTGCACATTAATCACAGTCACGTTTCAGCTTTGGAGTGGAAACTATGGATGTTGGCTGGACATTGTTCTATGGTTATGTCAGTGGGAGATTTTCAACTTTTGGAAGTCAGAGTTCATCAGCTGCCTCAGGTAAAAAGTGAAATTGAGTTAATGGCCTTCATCTTATTTCCTCCCAAGGGCACTTTGCAAAGTCTGTACTAATCTTAGCACACAAATGGATTTCTGAAGGTGGTCCTACAAACTATCAGTGTGATGCAGCCAGTATCCGTTTTGCACTGGATACACCAAAATAGGGTCAATTCTATTTTGCGAGTCATGTGACCAGCTGCTCCTTTGGAAAATCCTCCAAATTGGAGGATTTTCCAAAAAAGCAGCTGGTCACATGGTTCACATGTGACCAGCTCCTTATAACTGGTAAGAATAAAAGAAAAATACCTGGAGAATTCCAAAACAGACTGGAGCTAGACAGATATATCCCCCACCAGTGGTGGGATTCAAATAATTTAACAACCAGTTCCGGTGGTGGAATTCAAATAATTTAACAACTGGTTGTTTACAAGCACCATTTTAACAATCGGTTCTGCCGAAGTGGTGCTGAATCTCACCACTGCCCCCCACCCCCCGCAAAGCAGTATGTTCAAGGAAGATCTTTTACAAAACATTCACCACTTAGGAGGAGGTCAACATGAAGAACTTAAGGTCCATATTAGAAAGCTCCATGAATCTTTCTTGTGTCTTTGAATCATGTGTTCCTTTTTTGTTCCTGTTAGAGATGGGAGCTTTTAGCCACACTTCCTATTTCCCCCTGTGGTTTTCAAGAAATAAGCATGAACTCTGCATCTTTCTTCATATGTTGCTTCTTCATTTTATCCTTGGTGACAGTTGAAGTGTAAGCAGAGTGTCAAATTACTACTTACTCCAGCGAATACTCAGATACTCTTTGTAGGAGTTCCTACTGTAAGAAAAAAGGATCCTTTTCTAAAAAAAAAAAGTTCTCACCAGTCTGCATTCCAAGAAGGGATGTGCAGACCTTTTCATTTGAGGCATCTCAACTCCAGATCACCCACTGAGAATGAAAGATGGCTCACAAAAGACCCAGAAACAGGAATTATTCTTGTACAGAATGGCTTCTCTTTGATCCAAGTAACTCAGGCCAGGAGGGATGTATGGAAAATAATGTTTCTCATTGAAGCAAAAAATGAATAAAATTGAACAACTCAGAATTATGATTTAATTTAAAAGGTATGTTTTAATTCCCTTCTGTTCCACTCCCCCCCCCCCATCCCTCCTGCCTCTGTGTTCCAACATGAGAGGTGACTTTGTGACTAGCTTGTTAAACAGAATCCTTTGGCTACTGGCCCATATACACTGTTAAGCAGGCTAATCTTTATATACATGCCTCTTTCTGGTTTCCTCTCTCCCACCCACACTAAAACATGGCACAAGAAGACAGACAGAATACAAGCCAGAATGTAGCTATGCATTTATGGCTGGAAAACAGTTAGAAAAAGGGAGAGAAAGGATAGCAAGCATTTCTGTGGCAAAGGTGATGCCAGATCCTTGTTTACTTTTTAAAATATTTATTAAAATATAAAGATGCCAGATAAGTGTTTAATAAGAAAGAGAAGAATCACAAGAACAAAACATTTGCATAAAAGAGACGGACTGCTGTGCTATATAGCATACTAAGTGATAGGCACCTTTTCTTCTTATCTTTTTGGGAAACCTGCAGAAATTACAATTAATTTTGGTCAGCCTGACCCAAAGTTTTGTTTCAAGCTTCACTAAAATGCTGATAAATCCTTTAGAACCCTGCTACAGATTACAATCAATCAATCAATATTTTATTTCGGTCAAAGACCAGAAAATATCAGATACAAAACATAAAATCCAGATAATACATTTCCAGACCAGATACAAAATAAAATTGAGGTAACCAGTTTCCAAAGACTGTTTTTCCAAACCTTAATGTAAGTTCAAGTTAAAAAACTGGAATAAAATTGAATAAAAGATAAAATCATTAATCCAAAGTTCCTATTTTTATTGCCCTACTTGTCCACGCCTTTTAACCACATAAGCACTGAATTTTGCCACCTCTCTGGTTATATTCGGATTGGCATCTTCTAATAGTCTTTCCATGGCACAATCCTCAGGGCCAAGAAAAATTGATGTTGGAAGAGAGTCAAACAGTTTTGCCCTCATTTCTTTATGAGTGGGGCATCGTAAAAAAATATGCTTCAGGGTCTCTATTTCCCCCATATCACATGGACAAAGCCTGTCGATATATGGAATTTTTTTATATCTGCCCTCAAGCACTGCTGAGGGAAGAGCATCACATCTGGTGAGTGTGAAAGCCCTCCTAAGTGACTGGCTGTCCAAGTTATATAGATAGGGGGAAGGGCCCAAAGTGTATTTAATGGATGGTTTGAGATTAAATTTGGGGAATGCTGTTATATCTTGTTGACGAGCCATATCTTGAACTCTAAGCTTGACTGTAGTCTTAGCTGAGGACAAGTCTTGTGTCAAGAGAGCACTAGGTGATATGCCTCTCTTGTGCAGGCCATCCCTAACTTCACACATCCATCTAGGTTGGAAAGAGTCTTGGGCTATACAGATTACAAGTTCTCAAAGAAGGAATTGGCAACTGTATCAAACTACTACAGTAACAATGAGAATTAATAAATGCAGTAAAACTTAATGTTAATCTGTCGTAATAACTTATGACTAAATGCAGTAAAAAAATCTTGACAACATATTGGTAATTAATCAACCCTATTTGTCCACCTATCCTAAATTCAGCTCAGGACCATGCTAGTGTTGTACACATAACAGTAGCGTTTAGATGAGATGCAGGGTGCATACAAGATAACACATTAATTTCTTCTAGCCTCCCAGCATCATATATAAATTAGGTCTCAGAATGTTTTCTTAAGGTTACCATTATTCATCTAAGTATATACTGCAAGGGCTTCTTTAGAAGCATTCTGAGGCCCCTTCCGCACATGCAAAATAATGCGTTTTAAAACCACTTTCACAACTGTTTGCAAGTGGATTTTGCCATTCCACACAGCTTCAAAGAGCACTGAAAGCAGTTTGAAAGTGCATTATTCTGCATGTGCAGAATGAGCCTAAGTGTTCATTGCAGATCTGTGGAATTTTTCTGGAAATTCTGGAGGAGTCAGTTAGCAGAGGGGAGGGTAGATGGGGCTGCTGGCTGGGAGCCCAGCTGGTGGGGGGGGGGCAGGGAAGGGCAGGGCAGGGCAAGGCAGGGAAGTCTGCCGTCCCCGGCCTCGGAGAGCTGCTTTTATAAGCACTGAGGCCGGGGCAGTGCTTGGGGAGGCATGGCCATGCCCCAGGGGCATGGGGCATGGCCCCACCCCCGAACCCCCCATAAAACATCTATACCTACATCCCTGGCCTCGAGTGTTCTAAAAAAGGCAGAATCTAAATATTTTAATAAACAGACCAGGGTAAGATGTCCTGGTAAGTCATCTTGTACAAACATAGCTGCCTCCATTGATATAGTGGTAGCGTGAGAGGTTCCTAATAGTCATTCGCCGAGTGTATATGTAACCTCTATCTGTGGGTTCTGTGGGGCAGAACTTGGAATGAGTTTGCAACAACAAATTTTAAAAACAAAATGGTTTACTTTCTTAACATATAACATATAAAACCAACATTTAGCATCGTACTTCAAGGTCCTGTTCAGGTTGCATTTTCAAGTCCTTATATTTACAGTCTACTGATACTGCCAAGTCCAAGTCTTCTTTGCAAGTGGGTTGGCTCCCGAAGACTCCAAGGGCTTGATGAACAGGATTCAACATGATGAAGGTTTCCAGGAGAACTCTCACCCATTACAAACATAAAAAACCCTTAACAAGGTGTTAAGGGCTTATACAAATCAAGGTCCGAGTCTGGTAGCCTTGTCCTCTCCAAAATACATGAGCTCTGCAGCCTTCTGCTGCTTTGAGTCTCCACCCCTTTCTGGGTCAACCCATTTTGAGCATGTGGGTTACATATACAGAATGGTTGGATTTACTGGAACCTGTGTTGGTGGATAAAAAGCTGTTTGAGTAGAAGACTCTTAAAATCTTAATGGTTGGGGAATGACTATAACTGCAACTAAGTTTTTGTTCTCTGTAATGAAACTATGGGCCGAGCTAACATTCTGTATATAATCTACTTGGATTCTAGCCTTTAAAATATTAGTTATTTTAAGATGACTGATGTATGCAGAGTTTTTATGTAGGTAGTTAATTTCATAATTTTTTTTCCTATTTTGAATTACCTTTGGGCCATAATAAAAATTTGAACTGAACAGAACATTTGCTGAGGATCTAACAGTGTGTCAAGTTATGGGTTTGTGGCCTCGCAGTCAGATGTACATTGGGAGAACTCCCCTTAAAAAGCATTTGTTTGGGAGAAACACTAGGGAGAAATTTTCCAGTTTCCCACCCTCCTATCTGTTTGCATGACTCTAATATGTATGCTGATAAATTTTTCCTAAAAATCTTAACTGTATTCTAGGTGTGGCTTGTGCACTACAGTGACATAAACCCATCAAATGTTTAACTTAAGTCCTCTTGTACCTTTTTTTCCATATAAGTTTTTAAAAACTTTTTCAATTTTTCAAATTAATCATGACATAGTGACAAATTAGGTTTCCAAAGTCATTCAATTCTTTTTTTAATGCATTGTATCATTAATCTTTCATGATTTAGCTTATTTGGATTCCCTTTCTTTTGTAGGTTTGGTTATCATGGCAAAGAAATCCTTAGTCTATCTACTTCAATCTGCCTGGTGCTGATACTTTTTTCTAATGCGTAGCAAAAACTAGATGTTTGTGTAAAGTGCTGTCAAATTGCAGTTGACTTCTAGCAAACCCAGAAAGGGGCTTTCATAGCAAGAGAGAAGTGAAGATGGTTTGACACAGTCCTCCTCTGCAGAGTTTTGTAGACCTCTCTTTCAAGTACTGACTCTATTTAGTGTCTGAGTTCTGATGAAATCAGGCAATACCATGCCACTCTCCTAAAAACTAGATGGGAGGCCATGATCACATTTAAAATAAAATTCAGTACCTTTTCAACATAATTAAACAAACACTGTTCCGAAGTCCTAGAAAGCTTAAAACCTACACCTGCTGAAATGGATTCTGTTATTATTCTCCATGAGGACCACATAGGAAAGACATTATCATTAATAGCCTTACAATGACAACATTTCTCATCATTTGTTCTGTATATTTTAGCTGATTTACTAGATGATAAATGCCATTGAATGGCCATTCAAAATAAGACAAATGGAAATAAAAAGTTGTAACTTTATTAAATTAGAAATTCCATCTGAAAGATTAATTTCACATTTTGGATCTTTAGACCATTTTCCTATATATTTAATAGGTTTACTATACAAATCAGTCAATAAATAATAGAAACCAAATATTAATTTTCTATTTTCCTTTGATAATAGTTTTTAAAAGTTTGTCATCTTTCATTAACAAATTACTACTCCTTAATTGGGTGTTTGTTTAACTGTGAAATCCAAAGGGGTTGAATTTTCATTGGAAGTGGCAGAAGGGTTTTGTTGATATCTGTGCCACTAACGGTGTGCTCGATACCACCGTGCCCAAACCCATAACCTGACTGCTGCTTCAAATGCCCATGCTATTGTGGAGGCAGGTGTTTCAGGGGCGAGCTGACTTTAGTTGGCTCCCAATATACTTTTGGCCCAGGAACATCCCCTCCCAGTAGTGCATACTTACACCACCAAAAAAGGTACTGTAAGTCATTTCTCACTAAAATGCTTCCCTGGGGGAGAAAGGAGTTTCTCCTTCCCTCATGCCTGCACCACAGATTTGTCTCTTTGGAGGTAGCATGGCAGTGCCATCCCCAGATGTTGCTCTACCGCCCCTTACTTTGGATAGGACTGCCCAACACTTTTCAGTTGCCAGTATTGGAATATCATAGGCCCATTCCGCACACACAAAATAATGCATTTTCAAACCACTTTCACAACTGTTTGCAAGTGGATTTTGCTATTCCGCACAGCTTCAAAGAGCACTGAAAGCAGTTTGAAAGTTCATTATTCTGCATGTATGGAATGAGCCATAGTTTTGCCACAGCTTATCTCATAAAAATGTGACACATCCTTAACACTAAATCAAATCCTTGGTCCATCAAAGTCAGTAGCTCTCCAGGGTCTCAGGTGAAGACCTATCTGATTCTTAACGGGAAATGCCAGGGTTTGAACCTGCCATATTCTGCATTCCGAACAGATACTTTATGATGAGCCATAGCTCCTCCCTCAATCAAAGTTCCTTTTTCTTAAGTGGCAAATAGATCTAGATAAATGACTGTAAGTGGGGATAGGACAGTGAAGTTGTGCCCGCGAGGTCGCAAGGAAGAGACGAGACGCGGAGATATCATCTGGTGGAGAGAGCCAGCAACAGGAAGCGCGAGATCCCGTGATCCTGGCAACTCTGCCGTGTGCTCGTCCCTTGCACCTTTTATTAGGGTTTCACTAGGGGCGTGTAAAGGGGTCAGACAGGCGGGAGAGCGGGAGGTCGGGAGAGCGGGAGATCATCATATGATGCATGATCTCATCGGGCTGCTACGTGCGGGAGGAAGCATCGGCGTCTGGGTCTAATCCTCACCTGAGGGCAAGGGCCCTTTTGTCCCTTTGTGCCATGGGGACACCTGGTGACCGCGGAGTCAGGCAGTTCATGACCCCATGACTCCACGGGGGAGGCGGGGAGTTAGGGGCCGTGATCGCCAAGAAGGCCGTGAGCTGGCACCCGGCATTCCAGGCGCTCTTTCACTGCAGGATTCTGCTGCTGGGTTCTCGGGCTCCACCCCTACATCTCCCGTTTCCTAACGCTTTTAGTGGTGAAGAAGCCCGAATTAGTTGCAGGGCAATTTAGGGGGACGGCTTGCCTCCCCAGAGAACTTCTCCGTTCGAGCTGGCTGGAAGCTGTTTGTATGTAACATAGAGAACCTGGACTTTCGATGTAGGGGAAGGTCAAAGGGTTTCTTACAGAAAAGCGGTACAGGCAAAAGCAGATATATATACATTGAACAAGGCAGGACCCAACAACAACAGGGATACAATCAAACCAATGAAGAATTGTACAACAGAACTTAACCATCCTCCTGGCAGCCCAGCTCCAAAGGGCAGACCACCAGTGAGGGCAAACACATTTGTACTTCACAGATTAGGACACAATATCTTGCAATTCCACGCTACCTTTTCATATATGAATCAAATGGGAATTATCAGAGAGATTAAAAACAACACATATTGGCTATTTACATTCTCACAGCCTTGGTGATGCAACAACAACAAGTAATCTATAGCTTACATGATTATCTAGGGGTAGAAGCGCTTGACGAAGCTCCACCTGCTGCTTTCGAGGCCAGAGCATCCAAGAGCAATCGAGGTGGAATTAATGGATTTCAAGCATGAGAGGCGCCCAGGCCAAACGGCCAATAGTCTTAGCGTTGTAGGAAGCGTAGTCCGGGGACTCCCACAAAGGGAAGGTCGCCCTGAGGAGAGGCGTGATTCTTGATTCTTTCGGAGAGGGCAACGCGCATCGCTCTCCGGCCAGCCCAGGTCGAGGGAGGGTGGAGTGGCGGCAGGCGCTTGGGTTCCCGGGGCGAGCCTGTGCTGCAAAACGATGGTGAAGGCTGGCTAAGGCAGCAAAAAGTCCCGGCAGAAAGGCGAGCGGGGATGTAGTTGAGAAGGTTCTCTCCCCGCATAGGTCCAAGAACCAGCACCTTTGGGGGAGCAGGAGGATGTTCCCATACACGGGGGGAATGTCTCCTCATGTGTGCAGTTCCAACTGGCTGAGCAGGTGAAGGGGGGAGCTTGGACCTGGCTTCTGTGCTCCTTCGCGACATTGATGATGCACGAGGCACAAGTTCATTGGGCGACTTCGATGGTTAGCTGTATGGTTTTGGTGATGAGGGGAGAGAGCACCAGCGAGGAGGGTTTGGGCCAGACAGGGTCCCCAGTCGCCGCTCATGCAGAGTACCTGCCTGATAGAGCCCAGAGGCATTCATGAAGGGGCTCAGGCCAGACTCCCCAAGGAAGTCTCCAGGGAGGGCTTTGCAGGCGGGGAAGCGAAGGCAGGAGCTCCAGCAAACTCCCTACACCCCAGATATTGGGCCCAAGCAGAAGCGATTCCCAGAGACATTGGCAGCGGCGGTAGACGGCTCCCCAGATGTTGGCAGATTAAGATCCAAGAGGGGTGACCGCATAGCCACCGGCAGGAGAGGCAACAGAGCAAGCAGATGATTGCTTGACTCCGGAATTTGCAGTAACTAACCCGGAAAAGATGGCTGGCGCACAGATCCTCGGGTGTCTCGGGGTAGCCGCGCTGTTGCAGCAACTCTCGAGCCTGGCTGGTCGTTGCCTTGACGTCCCCCCAGGTCATCCAGGTCCTCGGACCGCTCTGGCGCTGGCAGCGGCTCCGTCGAGGCCACGGGGCAGGGTCCTCCAGGGAGATCCGCTCCATCTCTGGGATGGGGTTGGTTTCCCTCTGGTGCCACTCCATGGGCTGGCCCGACATGGCGAGCTGGAATCCACAGGGGACCTGTAGGGAGAAGGATTGAAGCATACCCCCCTTCCCCAGGTTATGAGGGGGGCTGGGTCCCGCCAAGCTCGGTCTTGGCGCTGGTGGTAGTGGACCTGGACGTGTGGGAGAGGATCCATCCCAGACTAAGGTCGTCTTGACCTGACTCATGAGATCCCTTCCTCACAAGTTAACATGGATGTCCAAGATGATGGGGCGGACTGTGAGTTGTCGCTCGAGCCCCGGGCTGCAGACCGTGAGTGGGCGGATGCTCCATCTCGCGGTTTGCTTTCCCACCCCCCCCCCAAATGCACAGGCAAGCCTCTGTTGGCCACTGATCAGGCCACTCGGCTGCTCTGATGACAGTTATGTCGGCGCCGGTGTCCACAAGCCCCTTGAACGGACACCCTTCTATGGCGAGCTCTAGGTACGGGCTGGAGCTACCGATGGGCGTCTCCACTGCCGCCACCCGGTGGTGCACTTCGGCTCGCGCCTCGATGGCTACCACCTTGGGCTCGTGGCCTTTATTGAATCGGTGGCAGGCAGCGTGGGGCAGGAAGTATCAGCTGTCTTCGCGCAGCTGATCCCTGGCCTTGGGCAATTCCCTGCGGGATGTTGTGTCCCACTACACCTGAATGTGAAATGGCTCCTGGGCAGTGTGTGGGAGTCAATGACCCCTGGAACAACAAACAACCCCTGCTCCAGCAGTGCGGAGTGCCTTTGGGCAAAGACTAATCCCGGCTTGGCCTCCGAGGGAATGGGAATTACGCTGTATGCTGGGTCAGATGGCAACGAGGGATCTCAGCTGGGGAACTTGAGGGAAAAGAGGTTGGAGTGCAGGTGAGGAGAGATACCACTGGGAGGAGGTGTAGTTTGGAGGGCTCGAGAGGCCTCGGTTCTTGGGGTCAGTTCAGTATTTCTCCTCCTTGGTCCTGGGCTGGGGAGAGGCCCGGGTGCGAAAGTTTCCTCAGGCGGGCACTTTCAGCTTCTCCAGTGAAAAGCCCTCCCGACACTGGGGGCATTTGGTCCTGGGCTTCCCGGGGGGCCTTCGCCTCCTGGGGGAGGACCCTCCTCCGTCAGGCTTGTAAGCCCACCCCACCCGGAGTGACCTACAATCCCTCGGAAGTGTCCCGGCTTGCCACGAGTTGGAAGCACTGCGCCTGTTGGGGGGCTGTCCCCTGGCGGTGGAGAGTGCACTGCGACTAGGAGACTGGCCTGATAGGCGGAAGATCGATATCCTACCAGCAAGCCTTAAGCGCATATCGGCCAGTTCGGGGTTCTTCCCTAAGCCTGTGATCGCTCTGTGGCACTCGGCTGAGGCGTTCTCCTTGGCAAGGCGCATGAAGAGCTCGTGCTGGGCTACGTCGTTGTTGACCTGTCTCTGCAGGGCCTCCTGGAGCCTGTTCAGGAATTCCAGCATATAGGGCTCTTGAGAGCTTCTGCCGGGCGTTGGAGAAGCTTTGAGTTGGCTGTCCGGTAGTGGAGCACTTTCCAAGAAACGCCCTTTGTAGGCGCAATCTGAGGCGCATCGTAAGGGTGGCCTCGACGGCAGGACGCATCTGCGCATTGGGAAGGGCGAAAGCTTCGCGAGCCATAAAGCTGCCTGGCGGCAGTGTCAGAGCACCGCCCAGAGGGGCTGCTCCTCTGCTTATGCATTGCTGGCGTGTACCTGGCTTTCCCAGGACAACATATTGAGCAGGGTTCAAGAGCGTATGTGGAAAGTGGTTTTCCAGTCCTCCGGAACCATTACGTGATCTCCGCATGACTGCCTCCAACATGCCTCTCTCTCCACATAGGGGCTGAAGTAATTCCCATCGTCCGGTATTGCCTTCGCGGAGCTCGGGTGAGGACGTTAACGTATGGGCGATACTCGACTAACTCGCTGGATGACGCCATCTTCCCCTACATGGTCGGTGAAGTGGAGCGGGGCACATAGCGAGGAGGTCGGCATCATCTTCCCGGTCAGGGTTTCCTCTTCCTCTGCAGATCGCGTGGTTAATACGCTTCTGCTAGAGTTTTGAAACTTCCGCGCCATTATGTGCCGTTGACGGAGGTGTGGTGACTTCAGAAACGGGAGGGGGAAGCGGAGCAGAGGGCGGAGCGAAAGGAGGAGGCTGCAGGGCCGCGAGAGTGCAAGCGGGAGAGCTTGAATGAGGCAAGGAAGCAAGTGAAATGGGAGGAGGACAGGCGTCCTGTTTAGTGGATAGAGAAAATTCGGTTTGGGTTGAAATTGTGAGGTGAAAGATTGAAAGGAGGGAGATCCATGGCAGAGAACAACGACCTGCAGGTTGATGGCGACATAACATTGCCTCCACGTCGGTAGCAGCGCATTATCGGCGCGCTGAAGCTCTCTGTGCAGAGTGCAGCCTCGATGTTTTCCCAGTCCTTAAGATTAGATGAAATGTCCCCTCTCTGGGTACCATGGACATTGCCTATCAATCTCCCTTCTAACCAGACCGCGCATGAATCCCTTCTTCTTTACTGGGGACTTCTGCGGCTTTCGTTAAGCTTTCAGCTTCGCTAATGCGTGCTTATCATAAACGATCGCTTTTGCAAGCTCCCATACTTACCAGTGGTTCGGGATCAAGGAGCGAGAGAGTGTCCTAGAACATCGGGTCCGAGGAATGCGCCGATCCAGCGGGCGGTCGGAATTATTTTCGAGAGCGTGGAGATGTGGGATGCGCCAATCCAGCGAGACAGAAAAGTGCGGTGACCGAGGGCCCCTTTCCCAGAAACAACGGTAAAAGCGGGCTGGAGGTTAGGAAATTCCGGGTTTCGGCCACCAGCTTGAAGTGTCGTGCCGCGCAAGGTCGCTTAAGGGAAAGTAGACGAGACAGCCGGAGATATCATCTGGTGGGAGAGAGCCAGCAACAGGAAGCCGCGGGATCCCGTGATCCCTTGCAACTCTGCTGCGTGTGCTTAACAGATCCCTTTGCACCTTTTATTAGGAGTTTCCCACTAGGGCGTGTAAAGGGGTCGGACAGGCGGGAGAGCGGGAGGTCGGGAGAACGGGAGATCATCATGTGATGCATGATCTCATCGGGCTGCTACGTGCAGGAGGAAGCATCCGCGTCTGGGTCTAATCCTCACCTGAGGGCAAGGGCCCTTTTGTCCCTTTGTATGGGACACCTGGTGACCGTGAGTCAGGCAGTTCATGACCCATGACTCACGGGGGAGCGGGGGTTAGGGGGAGCGTGTGCGCCCAGAAGGCCATAGCTGGCACCGGCATTCCAGGCGCTCTTTCTATGGTTCTGCTGGGTTCGCGGTCTCACCCCTACAGACAGAGATGAGTAAAGAACATCACTGAATATTTCCTCTCCAGTGAAGTAAATCACAATTCTTAAGAGCTGATTTACACTGGGGAAAATCGCACAAGAGAAAATGGTTAAACACCAGTTCTTCTGGTGACTCTTGCTTGATCTTCAAAGCAACTGCATGGGACTACTAATTTTTAAAAAACTGCAGGAGATCCTATATATCATGTATTGTTTGACACTCCCATCCGAAGAAAAGGACTGGCAGTGGTATGGCTTGTACATCTCCAAGAATATTAGTCCTCTGTTACATAAGCAGCACTCAGAAGCAATCTTGCCATTTGTAGTAACAGGGAGCTTATTCAGTCTGACCCATTTGTAGTCTCACCTTCATTCATTTAGTATGAAGTCATCTCCCACAACCTGGTAGTATTTTGACACAGAACAAATAGCTATGCAATTATAACTTTTTGCTGACAGTAAAGACAACTTTGCTTTTCTTGAGCTTTTTACCTGATATTGCAGGGTCCCAGAAAAGTCAGAAGAATGATTTACAACCATGTTATGCTAGCAGATTCTGGTTTTTATTGGTGGTAATCTTGATCAATAATAGCCAAGTCATCTGCAAGAGAAAAATGAATGTGAGCAACACTGCAAGTTTATATTCCAGCTGTGCAAGAGAATCTTGCTTTGCTTTCCTGTCCTTGCCTCCCTGAGTTTGTCAGCAGGAAGAATTTATGCTAATAAATGCCAGATTGTGTTCCAATGCAGGTGTTTGCAGAGTGTTAGCTATCTCTCTGATGACCTCCATCTGCAAGACACCTCACTGTTACTAGTCAGGTGATGGTCATAACTTGAGAATGGGAACTCCTGTGTGAGATGGAGGGAGCAAGAATGAGAGAAGTAATTAACAAAATGCTGTATTTCATAACCACTTGATATTGTTCAGTAGGGTTTATTAGAAGGCTAAAGGTAGCTTTGGAAATATCATGCGTGTCAGTAAAATCTCATAAAGCTTCACAACAAAGGTGCTTTCTGTAATCCAAAATGTGCAGATGCCATTACAGAGTGCTGAAATATTGCTTACCATGATTAAGTTGTGTTATTTAGGTCATGTCAAACACTATGAGGGAGCAGAAACATCCTTGAATTAGTCCATCATCTGTCTCATTAACTGGATGGCTGAGGAAAAATAAACTATTGATCTTGTTAAAAAATAGTTTTCCAGGCCAAATATTGCAAAGCACTTTATCAGGGGATCCGTGTGCACGGAGGTAAGGATCTAGATCATGCTGGCAATTTGATGGCAAGCAGTTTGTTAATAAGTGAAGCCTATCCACTATGAATATCCATGAGGAGATTTAGGAGTAGGTGTAGAATTTTTCAGATTCTGGGTTTAGTGAACCCTGATACAGTACTTGTATAACATGAATAAACTAATGTACAGTTGCATGCCATTGAAACGAGCCCTTCAGGCACGATTGTTTGAGCTTTAGAATGGTGCTATTTTCGATGGGACTGCCTTAAACCAGGACATACATGTGCAGTGTCCATGTCTAGTGCAGTCTTTTCCCCCTCCAGGTTGATTCTGGGCTAGTTAGTGATTCTTGAGGTAGGGTGATTATCATAGTTGTAGAATGGTGTCTCTTAATTATGGAACTGATTAGCAGAAATATTACAATCCACAAATGTCATTGTGTAAATGGTATTTCTGTGATCAAAGCAAAGAGAAAAAGCAATAAGGGCAATTCAGTTTGTTCAAATATAACATTACCTTGATAGTTTATAGAAGTCAACTTGGATTTCTGTCCTTTTTTAAAAGATATATATTTTTAGCATAAAAATTCACCCATCAAAATATACCACCTGATCAGTACAAAGACAACATCCAGTGGCATTCATGATGTTCCCAGATGTTTTCAATAACAAATCTGAAGATCTACTGAAATACTTTTCAACTCAGCATTGACCTATATGAAAGTAGTAGAATATACTACTAGTCAAGGGGATTGTGTTATATAACACCAACTATTCCATCTACATTAATTGTCTGATGCTCCTGCAAATACTGCACAACTTTCTCTTTCTGTCCCCACCCGCCAAGCTTCCAGGCTGCATTAAAAAAGAAAACATTTCTTTAGTAGAAACACATTTCCAAGATACTTTTCCATTAAATTATGTGCATAAATTAGAAAGTGTGTAATTAACTCAACCACAAAGTCATTCTACATTCTGAAGTCAATTTACGGCTCTGGGGCTCAGGGTATTATTTTCCTGGTATAACAAAGAGAAAATATGGGGCTAATTTAGCTCCTTGGTGATCAAACCACTCCTAAGATCAGATCCTCAACTGATAGCAAATCCAATACAGCACTGAAAATACTATGAAGTAGATTTGAATTTCATACAAGAAGACAGCAATTTTACCACAAAAGCATGTTCAAGTCCTTTAGAAAATCATGATACACATCCCAATGAAACACGGTGGGGATTCTGGTAGAATAGTTGCAATGTGTGGTGGCCACTGGATTTGTGAACATCATCTTGTGATCACAAATATTTATAAGTGTACAAATAGATTGTGAGCATGAGGTTTTAAATGAGTATATTCTTCTTGGTTCACTGTCTGCTACCTAGTCCAGCTAGTTCCTTTCTCCTTTCTCATTAGCCTGTGTAGTGTAGTGGTTTGACTGACTAGGCTCTGAAACACCCAGGTTTGAATTCCCACTTTGCCATGGAACCCCAGTCACTCTGTCTCAATGTAGCCTACCTCATGGGACTATGGAAATGCAAATCTTGGGGTTTCCAATATAAAGAAGGGCAGGATATAACTATCTTAATATATATATGTCAGTATCATCATGAGAATTTACTATCTAATTTTTTTTAATACCCCACTTTCCTTGCTTGAAGCTAAGAAACATTCACAAAACTCGAAAATACAGGAAAAGGATCAGTCAGTGGAGATTCCTGTAATATCTTACTACATTTTCAGGCAGAACGGCTTACAGAACTGTGATTCAGCAAGGAATGCATTACTTTTCAGACAACAGCCTGGTGCTACTTCATCTACAAAGTAGTTGCTGACCACCAGGTGGGGAGTGGAGTTTTTATGGAATTACAGTAGATCTTCAGCAGAGGCTTAACTAAGGAAAAAGGACCCCAGGGCAAAATCTGAGCTTTGCATCCCCCCACCACGACCAAACAACATTTTTTGCACCAGGTCATCTCAAAGTCACTATCATGCCCCAACACACAAATAGAACATCCCCCAACACACAAATCTGAACACACTCAGGGCTCTCTAGTTTAAACAACATTGAAAGTGATGCTATTTTTTGAAGTGGGGGAATCCACCCTGAAACAGCATCACTTTTAATGTTGTTTAAACTAGAGAGCCCAGATTCTCCTATTAAATCCACCTTAAAGGGAGACTCTGGGCTCCCTAGTTTAAACAACATTGAAAGTGATGCTGTTTCAGGGTAGATTCCTCACACACACACCCAAACAGCATCATTTTCAATGTTGGTTATTGTGGGTTTTCTGGGCTGCGTGGCCGTGGTCTGGTAGATCTTGTTTGTAATGTTTCACCTGCATCTGTGGCTGGTATCTTCAGAGGTGTATCACAGAGAGAGGTCTGTTATACACTGTGTCCAGGTTTCTCTCTGTGATACACCTCTGAAGATGCCAGCTACAGATGCAGGCGAAACGTTAGGAACAAGATCTACCAGACCCCAGCCACACAGCCTGTACAACCCACAACAACCAGTTGCATCTGGCTGTGAAAGCCTTCAACAATACTTTCAGTGTTTTTTTTTAATCTAGGAAGCCCAGATTCTCCCTTTAAATCCACTCCAAAGGGGGTGGATTTAAAGAGAGAATCTGGGGAAAATTTGAGGGTGCCTGTCAGGGGAGCAAGGTTTAAGCTAACAGTACCAACATTTTAGGTTATGGACCCTCAAAGTTATGGACCCTCAAAATGTAGCCCCATCTACTATTAGCTCCCATTGGAAACAATGGAGGATGGGGTCACCCCCTTTGGGGGTCCATAACCTTGGACCCCCTGAACCAACCTTCACCAAACTTGGCTGGTATCAGCAGGAGAGCCACCTGATGATAGCCTGAAATTTTGGTGCTGCTGACCTAAAAACTGCATCCCCTGCAGGCCAGAAATGGAAAAAAACCACTAAAAATAGAAAAAGCCACAAATGAATCTGCAATTTTTGCGCCCACCACAAGGGGGCGCCCGGGGCACTTGTCGCCGGATGTCCCCATGGTAGCTACGCCTCTGATCTTCAGACTACATAGCTCTGTTCCCCTGGAGGAAATGGCAGCTTATACTCCAGTGCTACTACTGGAAGGTTTAGGGGGAGCAAGGGCCCTGCATCATTGTCTGTGCCACTTTTCACTTCAAGGGAAAACCCAGAAGTGTCATAGGGTAGCAATCCCCTCCCTTCTGCTGCTGCTTGAGGCAATGGTGAGTAAATAGGGCTACCACTGTGCAGGGCACTCCTGCTGAGCTCCATTCACTGCTCTCTCTAGGCATCCCCCTAAATTTCCCAAGACTTGTTAATCTGACTAAAAGAGCAGAAGTGGAGCAAGGCCTGAAAAAAAGTAGGTGATACATAAGTATTTTATTTATTATTTCTTTTGATATTTATAATCCATTTGTCTCTCTATAGGGATCAAAAATGGCTACAGCATTATTATTTTCTCCTCCATTTTATACTCACAACAACTCTGTAAGTTAGCTTGAGAATAGATGACTGGCCAAGGTCACCTGGCAAGCTTCCAAAGCAGTGGGGATTTCAACCTGGGTCTCCCAAACTGTAGTGAAATGCAGTAACCACTACACCATGCCGGTCTTTTTGTAATTTGTAAACCACAATGAATAATTTGAGAGCAGTTTGGAGAGTATTTTGGGAGTTTTGAGGGTAGGCGGGGGATGGGTGGAGCTCAGTGGGGATTTGATTCAATGTATTCTGTCCTTCAAAGTTGCCATTTTCCCCAGGGGAACTGAGCTCTGTATTCTGGAGATCAGTTGTAATGCCCAGGGAACTGCAGGTTCCACCTTGAGGCTGGTAGTCTTGCTTATTTCTGAGTAGTCCTGTTTAGTGTTGCTACTGAAGTTTTGTTTTGTGGTGAAATTCTCACACAAGCACTTGTGAAATGACTGCTTCTAAATGAGCAGTGTCTGGGAGAAAAATAAAATAAGGCCTTTACTCCATTCAACATGATAATGCCAATTTTCTTTTAGCCTTAGACAATTGTGTTTAAGTGCTGCTTTTGTCAAAACCATTATTGCCTGCAGTATCAAACATAGAACTTTTTTGAAAAGATAATTTATATTGTCCTGGATAGCTTTTTTAGCAAGACTTGCCTGTTTGTAAAGTTGTGCCCACCATTTTGATTCCCATAGCAGGAATGGGAACCAGACAAAGGGCACAACTTTACAAACAGGCAAGTCTTGCTAAAAGCCGTCTGGGACAATATAAATTATCTTTTCAAAGTTATATGATACTGCAGGCAATAATGCTTTTGATGAAAGGGGTCCTTAAATACTATTCTCTGAGACTAAAAGAGAATCGGAAGTGGAGAGAGGCAGGCACTAGAATCCAGCTAAGCATTCCTCCACAACAAAGGTTCAGGAAGATATTGCAGTTTAATACACACATCTCCTTGGATCTTTATGCTGAACAGAGTATATTTACTGGAAGTTCTGACCACAGAGTTCCTGAAGATCCTAGAGATAAATGGAAATTACAAGAGTAGCTCTAGCAATTGCCAGAAACTCTATAGTCAGAACTTCTAGTAAGTAGAAAAGGCCTTATTTTTCTTAATTTTTATCTTTAGAAGGATAGTTCTTTGGCCTCATTTTTGCCTGCCAATTAAAAGCAGGAAAATGGAAACACTCCTGAGTATGCATTGTCTGCTCAGGCCAAAATGAGCAGTTGTTATCTCTGAAGTAAATATAGCTATGGGAAGGCTCAAATAATTATTTTTGGACTAGTCTACTTAGCAACAAGTCTGGGATAGGGAGACCTTCTACCATATGGTATAGCTGCAAACAAAGCTATTAAAAAGTTTAGTTTTATAGATTTCTCCCATTAGAGGTATAGTCATGGGAATGATTGTGGGTGGGGGGAATTAAACAAAGGAACTTTAGAATTTTTTTCTTGGTTTTTGCATGGTTCTGCAAATACAGCTGCCTGGAGAAAATCGGTTTGATCAGGTGGAAATAGTGCTCTTGTTTGAATCAGGCTGCAGTATATCTGCATAGTGTCCAAATGGAAAGCTGCAAAGAGTCCCAAGTAATTATGTCCCCCCATACAGACTGAGCAAAGTGTACAGAACAAGCTTCGGGTCCCTTGTCAGGCTTGGATAAGCAGATTTCTTGTAGGTTTCCCATGGCATCTTCCCAGCAACTCATTTACAACCAGGTGGTGGATACTGCTTAGGCCAAAAAAATTTCTGTCTACATTTTTTAAAAAATGAACAGATATATTGGTTTCAGCATGATCCAATCTAATTTTATGGTGCCATTCCTATATACATGAACCCAGAAGAAGAATCTAAAAAGAATTAAAGACTCTAAAAAGAATTAAAGAATCTAAAAAACAGAAATATCGCGGGGGGCAGGGGAGAAGGGAAGCTAGCTAAAATAACACCATTGCTGCCCCTCAACTATAAGCCTGCCTTGAAAGCCTCTTGCTGGGATCACCAAGGCTGTTGCAATCCCATAAGAAGACTGGAGGATGTGGATAGCTATACCAGCAGCAAGTTCCAGTTGGTTACTCTTCTGAAAGAGAAGGTCCAGCAGCTTGAGGCACAAGAATCTACTCTCCAGCACATTAAGAAGAATGTGGGTTTCCTGGACAGAGTAGAGTCAATGGTACTGGGTAGAGAACACCCTGAAGATTTTCTATGAGGAGGAGGGCAGCTCTCAAACACAAGAGGTGGACATTTGGAGGAAGTGACACATAGAAGTAGAGGGACCATGGAGCATTCTGTGAATTTGAACTTCTCTTCCTTGTTAGTGAGAATAAGGAACAGGCACATAAGCAATAGCGTCAGTCCTTGGAGAATATGTAAGTGACAGAAGGTCCAGTCATAAGAACATAAGAACATAAGAACAAGCCAGCTGGATCAGACCAAAGTCCATCTAGTCCAGCTCTCTGCTACTCGCAGTGGCCCACCAGGTGCCTTTGGGAGCTCACATGTAGGATGTGGGAGCTCACATGTAGGATGTGGCCCACGCAGTGGCCCACCAGGTGCCTTTGGGAGCTCACATGTAGGATGTGAACGCAATGGCCTTCTGCGGCTGTTGCTCCTGATCACCTGGTCTGTTAAGGCATTTGCAATCTCAGATCAAGGAAGATCAAGATTGGTAGCCATGAATCGATTTCTCCTCCATAAATCTGTCCAAGCCTCTTTTAAAGCTATCCAGGTTAGTGGCCATCACCATCTCCTGTGGCAGCATATTCCAAACACCAATCACACGTTGCGTGAAGAAGTGTTTCCTTTTATTAGTTCTAATTCTTCCCCCCAGCATTTTCAATGTATGCCCCCTGGTTCTAGTATTGTGAGAAAGAGAGAAAAATTTCTCTCTGTCAACATTTTCTACCCCATGCATAATTTTGTAGACTTCAATCATATCCCCCCTCAGACGTCTCTTCTCCAAACTAAAGAGTCCCAAACGCTGCAGCCTCTCCTCATAAGGAAGGTGCTCCAGTCCCTCAATCATCCTTGTTGCCCTTCTCTGCACTTTTTCTATCTCCTCAATATCCTTTTTGAGATGCGGTGACCAGAACTGGACACAGTACTCCAAGTGCGGTCGCACCACTGCTTTATATAAAAGCATGACAATCTTTGCAGTTTTATTATCAATTCCTTTTCTAATGATCCCCAGCGTGGAGTTTGCCTTTTTCACAGCTGCCATGCATTGAGTTGACATTCCCATGGAACTATCAACTAAGACGCCTAAATCCCTTTCCTGGTCTGTGACTGATAGCACTGACCCCTGTAGCGTGTATGTGAAGTTTGGATTTTTTGCCCCTATGTGCATCACTTTACATTTTGCTACATTGAACTGCATTTGCCATTTCTGAGCCCACTCACCTAATTTATCAAGGTCCGCTTGGAGCTCTTCGCAATCCTTTGTGGTTCTCACCACCCTACATAATTTGGTATCATCTGCAAACTTGGCCACCACGCTACCCACCCCTACTTCCAGGTCATTTATGAATAGGTTAAAGAGCACTGGTCCCAAAACAGATCCTTGGGGGACACCACTCCCGACATCTCTCCATTGTGAGAACTTCCCATTTACACCCACTCTTTGTTTCCTGTTTCTCAACCAGTTTTTAATCCATAGGAGGACTTCCCCTTTTATTCCTTGATTGCTGAGTTTTCTCAACAGTCTCTGGTGAGGAACTTTGTCAAAAGCCTTTTGGAAATCCAAGTAGACAATGTCCACCCGTTCACCCCTGTCCACATGCCTGTTTACACCCTCAAAGAACTCTAGTAAGTTTGTAAGACAGGATTTGCCTCTGCAAAAGCCATGCTGACTCTTTCTCAGCAGGTCTTGCTTTTCTACATGTTTTATAATTTTATCTTTAATGATAGATTCTACTAATTTACCAGGAACAGATGTCAAACTGACTGGCCTGTAATTTCCCGGGTCCCCCCTAGATCCTTTCTTAAAGATTGATGTGACATTAGCCATCTTCCAGTCTTCAGGGATAGAGCCTGATTTCAGGGATAAGTTGCATATTAAAGTGAGAAGATCAGCAATTTCATGCTTGAGCTCTTTAAGAACTCTTGGGTGAATGCAATCTGGGCCAGGGGATTTGGTAGCATTTAGTTTATCAATGGCTGCCAGAACTTCTTCCTTGTCTACCACTATCTTTGCTAGTTCCTCGGATTTGCCTCCTAAGAAGCATGGTTCAGGTGCAGGAATGTTCCTCACCTCCTCTTGGGTGAAGACAGATGCAAAGAATTCATTCAGCTTCTCTGCAATCTCCCTGCCATCTTTTAGCACACCTTTGTTCCTTTGTCATCTAATGGGCCTAATGCTTCCCTTGCTGGCTTCCTGCTTTTGATGTACTTGAAGAACTGTTTGTTGCTGGTCTTGATGTTCGCAGCCATGCGTTCCTCATAATCCTTTTTTGCCTCCCTTACAGCTAACTTGCTTCTCTTTTGCCTTGCCTGCATTTGTGTTCCCTCTCATATTCTTCATCAGTAGGCGGACTTCCATTTTCTAAAAAGACATTTCTTTTTTCTGATAATTTCCTCAACCTCTCTTGTTAGCCATGGTGGCTTTCTTTTGAGATTTGGGTGCTGCCTTTCCTAACCTGCGGAACACATTCCAGCTGAGCTTTGATGACTGTGTTTTTAAATAACCTCCAAGCATCCTGGACAGTTTGACTCTTGATTTTCCCTTTCAGCTTCCTAAGCACTATCCCCTCTCATCTTTGAGAAATTTCCCTTTCTGAAGGCGAATGTAACTACATTAGTAGTTGTAACTTGTTCGCATGCTGAGATACTGAATCTGACAGCATTGTGCTCGCTGTTCCCTATCAGCTCAACAACACTGACTTCCTGCACCAGGTCCTGGGTCCCACATAGAATTAGATCTAGTATCACCTCTCCCCTGGTTGGTTCCACAACCATCTGCTCTAAACCCACAGTCATTTAGCATATCCAGGAATGCTCTCCATACTATGACCTGAACATGCGTTTTTTTCCAGTTGTATGGGGATAGTTAAAATCACCCATTACCACTACATTTTGTTTTTGTTGGCCTCTCTAATTTTTTTTTCCATCTCAGAATCCTCTTATTGCACTTTGGTCAGGGGACGATAATATATTCCTAATATTAAACTGTCCTTCACACCTGGTATTGATATCCACAGTGATTCTGTAGGCGGAACCAACTCCCATTGTCTATTTTATGTGATACTATGCTCTCTTTGATGTAAGAAGAGCACCTCCCTGTCGCCCTGTCCTATGCTTCCTATAGAGCCTGTAGCCTGGTATAACAGCATCCCACTGGTTCTTCTCATTCCACCATGTCTCTGTAATGCCCACTATATCAAAGTCCTCCTTCAAAACTCTGTACTCCAGCTCCCCCAATTTGCTTCTACTATTAGCATAGAGACACCTGTATACCCTGTCTCTGTCCTTAACCTGGGATTTATGTGCTTTACCCACAAGTCTTTTGTAGACACTATCCCTTGTCACATGCACATTGCTATGTTCCTTGCTTGTATGTGGTTGATTTAGAAAAACCTCCCTCTCTGTCTGCATCCTCATAGATACTGTATTCCGGGGCAGTCACCTCAGCTCCTGTCGGCTTTCCCCCAGTGATCAGTTTAAAAGCTGTTCTGCGACCTTTTTAGTGTTGAGCGCCAGCAGCCTGGTTCGTCTTTGGTTAAGATGAAAGTCGTCCCGATTTGTACAGGCCTGCCTTGTCCCAAAAGGTTCCCCAGTTCCTGACAAATCTGAAACCCTCTGCAAGAACAACAAGAACCCACCACCTCATCCATGCAGCCCCGGACCTGTATCTCTGCTTGCCTAGCTAAGCCCTAGCGATGGAACAGGTAGCATTTGGAGAATGCCACCTTGTGGGTCTGGACTTCAACCTGTTACCTAGCAGCCTAAATTTGGCTTCCAGGACCTCCGGCTACATTTCCCAATGCGTTGGTGCCAATGTGGACCACAACTGCTGACTCCACCCCAGCACTGTCTAAAAGCCTATCTAGGCGGCGTGACATCCGCGGCGCACCAGGCAGGCAAGTAACCATGCGGTCATCAGCCTCTCACAAACCCAACTCTCGTTTCTGGCGATCGAATCACTCCTCTGAGGAGCCCCCCACCTCCCAAAGGGGTATCCTCAGTGCGAGAGGATAGCTGATCACCAGTTAAGGAAGGGATCCCATCTAAGGGAGCATCTTCCCCACCTCGAGAACTGGCACCCTCTGTCCCCAAGACCTTCATTCTCCATGACATCTGAAGAGATGTCACCTTGGGAAGTGGGACCCGGCTGTTAGGTCCCTGAAAGCCTTGTCTCTCACCCTCTCTGCCTCTTTCAGCTTCCCCCGGTCTCCCACCTCGGCTTCAAAGGCACGCTACGTTCCTTGAGTGCCAGGAGCTCATTGCAGCGAGGGCACACCCACGACTTCTGTCCTGGTGGCAGATAGTCATACATGTGACACTCAGTGCAAAGGAAACACTGGAAAGCCCCATCCCTGCTGGCTTTCTGCCTTCATATCCTGATTTGTTTAGATATTTTAAATATTAAGCTTTTAGTCAATGCCCCCCTGGAGCTATCTGCACGTACTATCTGTCAAATATGTCCTTATTAATTTAAAAAAACAAAAAAATAAATTAAAAATTGCTTGCAGCTGGTTCCAGAAGACTGAACTAAAGCCCTCAGGAGCCCAGGACAAAGAGGAACAAGAGATGAACTCTATTAACCCCTGTTAAGCCGCACCTTCCAGATTCAGCAGCCTTAGCTCACAGGAGCCTTACAAGGAGCAAAAGAGATAACCCCTGTTAAAATACACTGTTTTAAAAGCTGTGGCTTTGAGAAAAGCCCTCCAAAATGAACACCAGCAGGTCACTCTGTTCTTCCTGGCCAAGTCTTCTTCTCCACTGCTGCTACTCCTCTCTCCATGGAATGACCCCAGCAAAACCCCAGAGAAGACAAGTGGTAGTGGTAGGGGACTCTCTGCTGAGGGGAAACAGAAGCAGTGATTTCCAGGCCTAACAAGATGTCTTGAGAAGTGTGCTATCTCTCTGGGGTAAAAATCTGTGATGTCACAGAGAGGCTGACAAGAGTTGTCAATCAATGCCCACTGACCATTATCCCTTCCTTTTGATCGATGTAGGAACAAATGACACTGTTGTCAGGGGGATGCTATCCAGGTGATTGAGATACATTCCCGGAATTGGGCAATTGCTTAAAATAACAAATTGATGCTGCTAGAAAGATATATGTAACGGGCCTGCTATAAGTATCCACTGCCATCTGTGCATTCTTTTCTTGATCTTGATTGCTTGATTTTAGATCTGCTCCTAATCAAAATGATAATCTTGCGCTGGATGACTTCTTTCCTCCAGGGCTGGGGACTGCAGGTGATATCGGGGGTGTGTGTGAATCTAAGCAACACTCCATCAGGGAGCCATTCTTTCCCTGATATTATTTAATATGTTCATATGGCCCCTGATCCAGTTGGTACAGAGCTACGGTTTACAGTGCCATCAGTACGCTGATGACATCCAACTCATCCTTACAATGGAGGGTCAGCTGAACTCGCCCGTGATGCTCTCCAGTATTGTTTAGAAGCTGTGGCTGGCTGGTTGAAAACAAGCAGACTGAAATGTAATCCAGCAAAGATGGAGATCCTGTGGCTGGGTCGGTGGGAGAGGCAGGGGAACTTCCAAATGCCAGCCTTAGATATTGAGGCACTACATCTCACCTTATCAGTGAAGAGTCTTGGCATGACTTTGTACTCTAACCTTTCATTGGAGAACCAGGTCATGAGAACAGCCCAGACTGTGGTTTTCCATCTTTGCCAGGCTACCTCTCCCATTTCGACCTCACCGCACTCATCCATACAATGATCACCTCTAAGCTAGATTACTGCAATTCGATTTACGCTGACTTACCTTTGTCACTGATCCGGAAATTAAAACTTATCCAAAATGCAGCCACGAGGCTGCTTACAGTAATAGCCAGCAGAGACCATATAACACTGGTCCTGGAATATCTACAGTGGCTGCCCATCGAGTACCAGATCATTTTCAAAGTTCTGGTGTTAACCTATAAGGCCATTAGCAACCTTATGTGCTTATGGCCACTTCTCCCAATATTATCTCCCAATATCTCCCAATATTGCCCTCACAGACCTCTCCACTCAGAGGAGAATCTACTGGTGGTCCCAGGCCAGAGGGATATCCGACTGGCTGTAACAAGGGCCAGGTGGAACATGCTGCCGAGTAACATCAGGGCCCTGTGGAGCCTGACCCAACTCTGCAGGGACTATAAAACAGAGCTGTTCTACCAGACCTTTCCATCAAACCAGCCGGATGTTTCCCGATTACGATATCTCCCCTGAGCCTCCCATGGGAGAAACAATATGTCTCGCCATCTGGGGTTTTTAGCTGGACTGTTTTAAATGGTTTTATTATTTGTTTTTATTGATTGTTATTTATATATTTTGTATTAATTTTTATGTATGATTTTAAGCTTTATGTCATTGTAAGCCACCCTGAGCCCTCTGGGTATAGGGTGGGGTATAAAAATAAAAATAAATAAATAAGACTAAGAGGGTGGAAGTGGTAGGGTCTTTGGATGAGAGTGATCATATTCTCCTGGAGTTTGTTATACAGTGGAAAGGTGATGCCAAGCATTGTTGGACACACACTCTAAAAAGGTGATTTCAGTGGACTTAGGAAACTACTGGGTGTGATCCCATTGTTAAGAACACAAAAAAAGAAGGGAGTGCATGATGGATAGGAGTTTCTTAAAAATGAGATCTTGAGAGAACAATTTCAAACTGTTCCAATGAGGAGGAAAAATTGAGGTGTTTAACGAAACCAGCATGGATGTCTAATGAACTTTCAACTGAGCTAAGATTTAAAAAGAACATGTACAAAAATGGAAAAAGGAGGGACATCACTAAAGAGGAATTCAAAGAAATCGTGAGAAGATCTAAAGCTCACAATGAACTCAGGTTTGTCAGAGAGGTTAGAAACAATTTGTCCATAGCAAAGGGGAGAAAAGGGATATGATAGGGTCACAAAGCCAAAGATCTGGCAATGGTAGTTTTAACAAATTTGCAGATAGGAATAGGTAGAATATCCTGCAAGGATGACCAGCAGTGCAACACTGATTCATACTGGTTCAAAATACTCAATTGTGAAATACCTTAAAGCTAAGAATCTAAACTCTGGGCTGAACTTAGAAATAGGTATAAATACTTCAGTTATAAGTATAAAATGTCCAAAGTAGTTAGCCCAGTTAGAAATTGGGTTGCCTTATTTTAGATTAATTATAATTTCTTCTTGTCTTCAAAAGCATCCCATGTAAAGTGCCATACTAATCTTTCTCCTCATTGCCTTGTTCCAGCATACATAATCAGATGGGGAAATTTAGAAACGTATGCTAGTACTTGGTAGTGTTCTGGAGTTAAACTAGGAACATAGGCAGTTCCTTAAGGGCCAGCCATAAGAAGAGATCAGATAGACATCTGCTAGGGATATTTCATACTTAATTGTCTCTACTTTTGAATGTATTTAGATCAGATAATCTTTTAAGATATTTTCAGTGATTCAAGTATTATATTATAAAATCTAAAGCTCATAGTCATAGAAAGTATTTTATTGAACATTTCCTAAAGTTTTAAGCAGGAATCTTGCTTCTAGAGCAGAGGTGGGCATAAAACAAATCAGGGAACCAGAACCATCAGCCAATTGGCCAAGCTGACAGGCTGACTAGGGTCTCAGAACTCATGAGAGCTATCAGGTTCCCTAGACACTGCTCTAGAGAAAGAAAGTCCTCTTAGAGGCAGACAGTAATGGGCTCTAGCAGTGAATTAGGGACTTGGTGGCCTAGATGAGGCACTACTGTGCCTGAGAGCTGTGGAGTGATGATTGATTGTGTTAACTTTAAGCAGCTTGTCTGCAATGTTTTTCAAGCATTCATCCCCTCTGGATCACCTGCTGCCTCATCTGCCAGAAGATAAACTTAGGACAGAAGAACATTACCTCATTAAAAGAGCTGGCTTACTGTAATTGAAAACAGAAGCCAGGCAATACCTCCTCTGTATTTAACACTTTAAAAATCCTTTGTGTAGAATTTGCACATGCAAGAATAATACCATTTTTTAAAAAATAACTATTTAAGATCTACTTTATTATTTTTCATTAAAACAGGTTTCCTTACATTTTAGAGGGCCTTCATGCATGGTTATAAGCATTTGTACATTGCCTATAGCAAATGCAGGCATGTGTGGCATGTACAGATTTCCAGTGGTTTTATAAATGCCATAAAGCCAAGAAAGAAATTATGTGGGGCACATTTTTTAACTTCAGTAATCTAACCTCAAAGCTTTGTAGCTAGCGTCAACAGATTTATAACTGGAAGCTCTCTCTTGCTGAGCTACAGATAAGGATTTTGCTGTCTGAGCAGGCTTCCCAGTTTACCTGGATCCTGAGAAGTGTAATTTATTTCTGCTGTTTATCCTAAATCCCAGCAAAGTGTTACACCTTGGGACTGTGCTTGGGACAGTGCCTGGTCAACAAACAACTTTGCTGCTTCCCTTCTGATTCACCCATCCACCTCTGGCTCTGTCATCTCCAAGCTATTGTAATTCTACTCATCTTCCTAGCACACTGCACATTTCTGGTTTAGTTCTCCTGTTCCTAATCTTCTTGGATGGAGCTTCAGGTGATTCCATAATGTTTTCTGTAGATGCTGATAGTAACATAACAGCAAGACTTCTAGATCCACCAATAGTCTCTCTGGATCTAAACAGTGGTCTGCTTTCTGTAGTGGCTGACCAGATGCCCTAGAATTTCCACAACAGGAACACAGAGCCTCTTACTGATGTTTCCTGTGGCAACTGACCTTCAGAGGTATACTGTCTCTGAACAAGAAAGTTCCATTTAGTCATCAAGGCTAATAGCTACTGGTGTTCTATGACTTTCTGTAATTTCTGTTTAAAGTCATATATGCTAATAATTGGCACTGCATTCCATGAGTTTTACCAGTTAATTAAGCATTGTATGAAGAGGTATTTTCTTTTCTTCTTGGCTCTAATACCCATTAATTTCATTGTAAGAACATAATCCTTGATGTTTCGAAATATGTGAATTGATGACTCAGCTGCAGCTGGCCCTGTCTGGCTTTTTCTTGTGATGGATCCTTCCTGGGTTCTAATCTTGACACTGCCTGTTGCTCAGTACTGGTGCTGAAAAACTTTAGAATTCACAGGGCCACAGTAGTGAAAACAAAACACATATAAGAAAAATAAATAAATTTTGCAGTGTGAAGATCTGCCAGAACTGACATGTGAGTGCTTTCAGACAATCACAGCAGGTGACCACACCCAAGCCTATATTAGACTCCTAGGGAAATGCACTTTGAATAACCTCAGATCTATAGTTTAAACAAGTACACAGAAGAGGAGGCAACATTCCACCATTGTACATGTTCACCAATCCTGGAGGTTCTACCTGTTTGTTTGGATATGAGTGTAACGAGAGCTGCCTAAAAACGGGTGGGGGTAGGGAACTAGGACAACCAAATGGTGGGAAGGAATTGATAACCTGGGGCCTCATGAAGCTGTGTGATTTGGTAGCTGTTGACATACCCAAGTACAGCACTCAAAGTAAATACAGTGGTTCTCAAATTGTGTGTTGGCATCACAAAGTAGTCTCTGTGTGACTCTCTCACAGATAAGCAGGCGTAGCTGGACCAAACTGTACCCGGTGCACAGTCTATATTTTCGCCATGCTGCTTTTGGCCTCTACCTTAGTTCCTTTCCTTTTCAGGCTGGAAAAAAGGCCTATTCGCAGTTCAGGCTTAAAAATGGCCTGATGGGAACTATACTTCCCAGGAGACCTTGTGAGCCCCAAGGTCTCCTAGGAACTGTAGTACCTCAGGCCGTTTTTAGCCTGTACTGTGAACAGGCCTTTTTTCCAGCCTGAAAAAGTTCTAGGAAAAGGAAATGAACTAAGGTAAGTGTGGGAAGGGGGGTGGGGTGGGTGCTGCTGAGGGGTGCCGGGGGTGCTGCGGAGGGAAGAGGGACAGGCTGGGGGTGATTTTCTGTGCCTCCAGGTGTGCGTCCGGTGCACGGCACACCGCCTTCCCCCTTGTGGCTCCACCACTGCAGATAACAAATAAGATAATGAGAACTGTGGCTCAATGGCAAATTCAGGTCTGTCTCTGCATATTGTGTAAAATGGTCATGAAATTCAGTTTGTTGTTTAGTAATGCTTAGTATATTTATATATTAATCATGAAAAACAAAACGTAAACTTGATCACTGCTACCTCATGTAATATGTCTGGATTTTATGTTGGAAATAGAGAAAGACACAAAGGAGTTTTGAAAACTACAGTAAATTTTAATGTGGGTTCTCAAAAGCATAGTAAATTTGGAAGTTCCATTTCAAAAAAGTTTCATAACCACTGACTTAATATATAAAAACTGCATGTCATGCAGTCTGACTTTGTTGAGGCAGCAGAGATTGCAGTAAGGAGATGAACTCCTTTTTTCATAGTCTGATCTGATGTCATTGGTTTAACTCTTCCAGCAGCTACAGTCCAAGGGAAAAAAGAGTATTTGCTTTCTACAGTTTAATTAACTCAGAACAGATGAAATTTGAAACCCTGCACTTTGAGATTAAGGGCCTTTTCTTTTTCCTCTAGGAGGAAGAAAGCTGTTTTTGGAAATTGATTTCCAAGGACTTTCTTGAGATTAACTTTCCCAGATAATTGTCTTTTGTTTTCTTCTAGAAATGACCACCAGCTGCATTATAGGAGTTTTCCTGCACTTCTTTTATCAATTGCTTCAAAAGAAGCAATATTTAAACAAGCATTAAATACAGTGATCTTTACTGAGTTCATTTGCATGCCAAATCCTGTTTCATCCTAACGAAAATCGACCAACTGTATAGCACTTTGCGCAGCAAATTCAACAAGTACCTTTATGAGTACCTTTATTGTTCATCTTCACAGCTTTCTGAATGTTCAATCACTATAATTCCTATTTTTTTACAGCACAGAAACTGGAGGCTGATCTTACAATGAAGGTAACAGATTGCAAAAATGGTCTAGTGGTTTACTGACTAAATTAGACCTAGAAACTGATTGATGGACCATAAATTCACAGAATAGCCCTAGGGGGAAGATGCTATCTGTTACCTTCATTGTTTCAATTAAGAACCTGAGGCCAGGACAAAGGCTTGGTTCAGACAAAACCCTAACCAAGTTATGGTGCTATATGAATGTGCCTCTACAACCTTAGTCTGAATCTGACAATTTCTCCTCTTCCTCCCCTCTTGCATGCCATATGCTAATTTTTTCACTGATTTATTACTGCACTTACATAACTCTAAGCTGGAGAGCAAAATACCTAGTAGCAAATGGGAGCCAAAGATAGTTTGAGATTATTACACATACAGTCTTTAGTTGGAAAACCTAGCACAGAAAAACCTAACGTACTATTCAGCTTGTGCAGCCTATTACTGCACTTTCAACCCCAGAAGCCCAATAAATGCCTTCAGTGATCCATCTTTGAATTCTGTCTCTCACCCCAGTTTCTTCAACCTTCTCCATTGAACGATTTGTTGTTTGTTAGCCACATGCCACAGTGATTGCTGGAAATGAACAGGTTTAGGGGTTGCTAACACTGGAGCATTTTCAGCCTTTTATTCAATCCTCATTGCAGAAGTAGGCATTTTATTTTAACGGTGCAGATCTTTCTGTGTGTTTTGATAGCTTAGCAGAGAGGGGATGCTAAACAGATGGTAATTCAATCCAATGTTCCCTTGTACCAAGTGTCTCAGCAGCAAAACAGTTAAAAGAGTTTGGCAGAAAACTTGGGGTAGGGAATTGAGAGCTGAAACTGAAATTCAAACCTTAAACACAGCATATTGTGTGAAGTGATTTTAAGGATGATGTGCCAACTTGAACATTTGCCCAAAATCCAGTCCCTAGCCTTTGAGATTCAGAAAAGTTCAGGTACAATTTAATTTAATTTATTTATATTTGCATTTCCACACACCTTTAGACTTCTTGCTTTTAGCCAAGGTTACAAGCATGAGTTCCATGTGCTGCAAGAACATCTGTTTCAAACGTCATCCCAATAAGATTCAGAAAGCAGGAAGCAATGGAATCCTCTAGAGTAAAACTATCACTGTGAGGTTTCTCATTTAATTACAGGGGATCTGGTTTCTAGGTGTTTGGCCAAACCATGAAAGGTGCCTGAGGCACCTTTTCACCACTTAGGTCTCAATTTTGCGAACTCTCTTCAGTAGGCAATCTGTAAGACTTTTGCTTGATTCTACACTGAAGGATGTATTCAGCGTCTCTTTCATTTCGTGTATGTTGAACATAGTGCATTTTTAAAGTTTTTTTAAAAATCAGTTTTGACTAACTTTAAAAGAAGGAAGTAATGAAAAGCAATGTCCATACATATTCATAGCAAACAATTAAATTAAACATTTGTGAAGCCATTTCAATGTACATAAAACTGTATCCTGACAAGAGCAATGGCATTAGAAATGGAATTATTGTGCTGCAAAGACAGTGTGAGATTTTTTTCTATGAGGGAAGAAATAGGCTATATAATTCCAATTAATGTTCTGCATCAACACTGTTACCCCCTCCTCCCCATAGCTGCTGCTTATATCAACTTTACCTCCATTTTTGCTGTTTGTATTTTCTTGAATAGATTTGTGGTTCTTGGGGTGCCACTGAGCAGGTTTTTCAACAATCAACATTTAAGTTTTCCAAAGACCATTCCCTCTGTTTGGGTGCTTTAAAAATGGCTGTTAGATCCAAAATTCATGGTACTGATATCCTTAGATCATGGTCCTTCTGTCTGATCACTCTTTATGCCTTGGCTGTACAACCAAAACCACAATGTCGCTTAGATTCTTCTAAACAAAAGTACAACTTTACTAAACCATACACATGATTAGATAGATCCACATGACAAACCAGCTAGAATTGCTATTTAAAGAATGCAGAGACTACACAGAACAAAACTTTCATGGCAATAATGTAACCTGTAGACTACCTCTCAGTGCATAGGCAGTGTTTGAACACATGAAACTGACTCACGCTGAACCAGACCAATTCTATGTTCGCCTAGCCAGGGTCACCAGGTGGCCAAAGTGAGATTCAGTGTAATGTAGCTTCACGTATTCACGTGACAATGGGCCAGTGATAGTGGCGTAGATGGTGATAAACCAGTGCTAGTAATTTGTAAAACCCAAGAACCACTGTAAGTCTTTCAGGTTCTGTAGGGCCCGCCACATCAAAACCACATCTACTTTGTGCAGGTACATGAGGATATTCTGGGGTGTGATGTGATGGCACAAGGAGTCCACCTCCATCAGATCGAATGTGCACTTCTTCAGTTTGGCAAGCAGATTCTGTTGATGCAGCCTCTGCAGGGTAATTGCCAAATGTTGGATGTAAGTCTGAGAATCTGCCACATAAATCAAGATGTCATAAAGGTAGATGATGATGGAACCAGCAGAGAGGAGTAGCAGTGGAGAAGAGGACGGGGCCAGGAAGAGCAGAGTGAGCTCTGGTGTTCATTTTGGAGGGCTTTTCTCAAAGCCACATCTTTTAAAACAGTGTATTTTAATAGGGGTTAGCAGGGGTTATCTCTTTTTCTCCTTGTAAGGCTGCTGAGAGGTGAGGCTGAGAGTTGGGACTTAACAGTTCAGTCTCTGGAACCTAATGGCACACACACAATTTTGTTTATTGTTTTTAAATAAATAAGGACATTTCCTGAGGGATAGTAGGTACAGATAACTCCAGGGGGGCACTGACTAAAAGTTTAATATTTAAATATCTAAACAAAATCAGATATGAAGGCAGGAAGCCAGCAGGGGGATGGGGGCTTTCCAGTGTTATGCACTGAGTGTCACATGTACGACTATCTGCCACTAGGACAGAAGTCGTGGGTGTGCCCTCGCTACAATTAGCTCCTGGCACTCAAGGAATGTGTGCATTCTCTTGAAGCCAAGGTGGCAGACCTGGAGAAGCTGAAAGAGGCAGAGAGGGTGACAGGCAGAGGCTTTCAGGGACCTAACAGCGGGTCCCACTCCCAAAGGTGACATCTCTTCAGATGTCATGGAGAATGAGTCTTAGGGACAGAGGGTGCCAGTCTGAGGTGGGGAAAGAATGCTCCCTTAGATGGGACCCCACTCCTTAGCTGGTGATCAGCTATCCTCTCGCTGAGAGGATACCCCTCAGGGAGGTGGGGGCTCGTAGTGAGTGATTGATCATTAGAAGCGTAGAGTTGGGTTTGTGGGAGGCGTGATGACATGGTGACTTGCCTGCCTGGTGCAAGGTTGGATGTCAGCAGCCGTCTAGATAGGCTTTTTTTAGACAGTGCTGGGGTGGAGTCAGCAGTTGTGGTCCACATTGGCACCAACGCATGCATTGGGAAATGTAGCGGGGAGGTTCTGGAAGCTAAATTTAGGCTGCTAGGTAACAGGTTGAAGTCCAGGACCCACAAGGTGGCATTCTCCGAAATGCTATCTGTTCCACGCGCAGGGCGAGCTAGGCAAGCAGAGATACAGGGTCTCAATGCATGGATGAGGTGGTGGGTTCTTGTTGTTCTTGCAGAAGGGGTTTTCTAGTTGTCAGGAACTGGGAACCTTTTGGGACAAGGCAGCCTGTACAAGCGGGGCCAGGCATCATCTTAACAAAGAGGAACCAGGCTGCTGGTAGCTCAACATTAAAAGGTGGCAGAACAGCTTTTAAACTGATCCCTGGGGGGAAATGCCGACAGGAGCTGAGGTGACTTAGGTTGAGGTCACAGTATCTAGCAGGGTGCAGACAGAAAGAGTTTTCTAAATCAACCACATACAAGCAGGAACATAGCAATGTGCATGTGACTAGGGACAGTGTCTACAAAAGACTTGTGGGTAAAGCACATAAATCCCAGGTTAAGGACAGAGACAGTGTATACAGGTGTCTCTATGCTAATTCGACCCTAAAATGGGGGGAGCTGGAGAACAGAGTTTTGAAGGAGGGACTTTGATATAGTGGGCATTACAGAGACATGGTGGAGATGAGAGACCAGTGGGATGCTGTTATACCAGGCTACAGGCTCTATAGGAAGCATGGGACAGAGCATTGGGGGTGGAGTTGCCCTTTACATAAAAGAGCATAGTGACACATAAAATAGACAATGCAAGAGGGCTGGTTCCTTCTACAGAATCACTGTGGATATCAATACCAGGTGTGGTACAGTTTAATATTAGGAATATATTATCGTCCCCTGACCACAAAGTGCACAAGATGGAAAAAGAAATTAGAGAGGAGCCAACAGAAACAAAAAATGTAGTGGTAATGGGTGATTTTAACTATCCCATATAAACTGGAAAAATGCATGTTCAGGTCATAGTAAGGAGAGAGCATTCCTGGATATGCTAAATGACTGTGGCTTAGAGCAGATGGTTGTGGAACCAACCAGGTGATCCTAGATCTAATTCTATGTGGGACCCAGGACCTAGGTGCAGGAGAGTCAGTGTTGTTGAGCTGATAGGGAACAGCGACCACAATGCTGTCAGATTCAAGTATCTCTGCATGGAACAAGTGACAACTACTAATGTAGTTACATTAAGCCTTCAGAAAGGAAATTTCTCTCAAAAGATGAGGGGATAGGTGCAGAGGCTGAAATGGAAAATCAAGAGAGTCAAAACTGTCCAAGATGCTTGGAGGTTACTTAAAAAACACAGTCATAAAAGCTCAGCTGGAATGTGATGTTCTGCAGGTTAGGAAAGGCAGCACCCAGTCCAAAAGAAAGCCACCGTGGTTAACAAGAGAGAGGTTGAGAATTATCAAAAGAAAGAAATGTCTTTTAGAAAATGGAAGTCAATTTGACTGATGAAGAATATGAGAGGGAACACAAATGGTGGCAAAAGAGAAGCAAGTTAGCTGTAAGGGAGGCAACAAAGGATTATGAGGAACGCATGGCTGCAAACATCAAGACCAGCAACAAACAGTTCTTCAAGTACATCAAAAGCAGGAAGCCAGCAAGGGAAGCGGTAGGCCCGTTAGATGACAAAGGAACAAAGGGCGTGCTAAAAGATGGCAGGGAGATTGCAGAGAAGCTGAATGAATTCTTTGCATCTGTCTTCACCCAAGAGGAGGTGAGGAACATTCCTGCACCTGAACCATGCTTCTTAGGAGGCAAATCCGAGGAACTAGCAAAGATAGTGGTAGACAAGGAAGAAGTTCTGGCAGCCATTGATAAACTAAATGCTACCAAATCCCCTGGCCTAGATTGCATTCAACATCAGAGCGTAGACTCTTACAATACTACACATATCACATCACCCTATAAGATAGTCAAGGTGACTAAACAACGTCTTCTTCACTCGGTCCTATGTCTTCGTCCGTATAGGTACTTGGATGGGACCTCTTCTTTGGAGATAATCAATCACTTATCAATAGCTGCATATACTGCATTCCAGTCAGTAGAAGTAAGTCTATATGGCAATGCGTCCAAGTACCTATACGGACGAAGACATAGGACCGAGTGAAGAAGACATCGTTTAGTCACCTTGACTATGTTATAGGGTGATGTGATATGTGTAGTATTGTAAGAGTCTAGGCTCTGATGTTGTTTGCACTTTTCACTGGTTGCACTTTATGTATTGCACTTTATATGTGCGCTTAGCGCACTTGATAAAATAGCGGTTGATGCAGTGCGTTTGTTGTTTGTGGAGTTGTTAACGTTGCATCCATTGAGAAATTGATACCAGATTGCATTCACCCAAGAGTTCTTAAACAGCTCAAGCATGAAATTGCTGACGTTCTCACTTTAATATGCAACTTATCCCTGAAATCAGCCTCCATCCCTGAAGACTGGAAGATGGCCAATGCCACATCAATCTTTAAGAAAGGATCTAGGGGGGACCCGGGAAATTACAGGCCAGTCAGTTTGACATCTGTTCCTGGTAAATTAGTAGAATCTATCATTAAAGATAAAATTATTAAACATGTAGAAAAGCAAGACCTGCTGAGGAAGAGTCAGCATGGCTTTTGCAGAGGCAAATCCTGTCTTACAAAGTTACTAGAGTTATTTGAGGGTGTAAACAGGCATGTGGATAAGGGGGAACAAGTGGACATTGTCTACCGTATACACTCGTCTATAAGCCGAGTTTTTCAGCCCTGTTTTAAGGCTGAAAAATGCCCCCTTGGCTTATACACAAGTCCTGCTTACCAGCCGGCTCTTCAGGCCTCTGCCAAGGCTGGGGGCGTGGCCAGGACAACCTCCAGCCGCTTGTTGCTGCCCTCCTTGGAGGGTGAAGGGGAACCCTGGCTGGCTGGGCTTCCTCAAACCCTGGGAGGCAGAGGGAGCTCCTTCTTTGTGCAGTGACTCCCCCTGATGTCATTGCCCAAATAAGGAGCTCCCTCCACCTCCTGGTTTCCTGGGCTTCCTCAAACCCAGCCTGGAGGTGGAGGGAGCTCCTTATTTGGGCAATGACATCAGAGAAGTCACTGCCCAAAGAAGGAGCTCCCTCTGCCTCCCCTCTTCCCACCTTCGGCTTATACGCGAGTCAATATGTTTCCCCAGGTTTTGGTAGTAAAATTAGGTGCCTCGGCTTATACATGAGTTGGCTTATACACGAGTTTATATGGTACTTGGATTTCCAAAAGGCTTCTGACAAAGTTCCTCACCAGAGACTATTGAGAAAACTCAGCAATCAAGGAATAAAAGGGGAAGTCCTCCTATGGATTAAAAACTGGTTGAGAAACAGGAAGCAAAGAGTGGGTGTAAATGGGAAATTCTCACAATGGAGAGATGTCGGGAGTGGTGTCCCCCAAGGATCCGTTTTGGGACCAGTGCTCTTTAACCTATTCATAAATGACCTGGAAGTAGGGGTGCAAGGTAGCATGGTGGCCCAAATTCTTTGCAGATGATACCAAAATTATGTAGGGTGGGTAGAGAACACGCGAAAGGGATTGCTTGAAGAGCTCCAAGCCGGATCTTTGGATAAATTAGGTGTGAGTGGAGCTAGGAAAGTGGCAAAATGCAGTTCAATGTAAGCAAAATGCAAAGAGGTGATGCACATAGGGCAAAAAATCCAAAACTTCACATAATACGCTACGAGGGGTCGAAGTGCTATCAGTCACAGGCACCAGGAAAGGAGATTTAAAGTCTTAGTTGATAGTTCCATGGGAATGTCAACTCAATGCATAACTTGGCAGCTGTGAAAAAGAGCAAGAGCACTCTATGCTGGGGATCATTAGAAAAGGAATTGATAATAAAACTGCAAAGATTGTCATGCCCTTATATAAAGCAGTGGTGCGACCGCACTTGGAAGTACTGTGTTCAGTTCTGGGCGCCACATCTCAAAAAGGAGATTGAAGAGATAGGAAAAAAGTGCAGAGAGATTTTGAGAGCAACTTGAGAATGATTGAGGGGACTGGAGCACCTTCCTTATGAGGAGAGGCTGCAGTGTTTTGGGGACCATCTTTAGTTTGGAGAGGAGACGTCTGAGGGGGGATATGATTGAAGTCTATAAAATTATGCATGGGATAGAAAATGTTGACAGAGAGAAATTTTTCTCTCTTTCTCACAATACTAGAACTCAGGGGCAAACATTGTGAAAATGTTGGGGGAAGAATTAGGACTAATAAAAGGAAACACTTCTTCACGCAACGTGTGATTGGTGTTTGGAATATGCTGCCACAGGAGGTGGTGATGGCCACTAACCTGCATAGCTTTAAAAGGGGCTTGGATAGATTTATGGAGGAGAAGCCAATTTATGGCTACCAATCTTGATCCTCTTTGATCTGAGATTGCAAATGACTTAACACCGAAGTCCAGCCGTTTCGGGAGCAACAGCCGCATGAGTAGCCACATTTGCTTTCATTACGATCCTGCATGTGAGCTCCCAAAGGCACCTGATGGGCCACTGCGAGTAGCAGAGAGCTGGACTAGATGGACTCTAGTCTGATCCAGCTCGCTTGTTCTTATGTTCTTATGTTCTTATGAGCTGGTTAAGCAGATACCAGAAAATGTTGTTCATGAAATGTTGGAAGATGGCGAGGGTACTGCACACAGGCTGTATAGAATGACTGGATATTCAAAATGTCCTTACTGAAAGTGAAATGCAATGTTCTATTCATCACCTGGCCAGATCCAGCCTAAACTATACACTCCATGAAGGTCAGGCTTGGTATGTGCAGAGACTCCACTCAGTTACTCCAACAACTCAGTGACTGGGGCAAGATGTACCTGTCCCAAATTGTAATCTTATTGAACACACTGTAATAATTGCAGAGCTGCAGCTCCCCACACGACTACTTCATGAATAGAAAGGTGCTCCTGTTGGAGAAGTGAGGGGGACACTGCAGCCCCTGCTGCAGATTGTTGCTGAGAAATACTTCAGGGGTTCAGAAATATATATGGCTCATGGGCAGAGCGGGTTTCAGCACCAGCTGTGGATTCTCTTATGTACTGAATAACTTCTCTTTAGGTTTTGAGACATGATGGAGACATAAACTAGAAAAGACCCAAAGGTTTTTTTAAAAAATAAGGGGCTTGATTGTATTTTGTAGTTTGAGCTTGCTGCTGGAATAATTCATTACAAGTGAAGAAACAGCATTTTTTAAAAAAATAATCACATTTGCAAGAAACCTTCCCCAATGCAACTGTCACACTGATTTGTGGAATATGTATAGCTATGGCTAACAGCACATGTAGCTGGCTTACAACTGGAGACCTCAGTGCAAACTGAAGGCTTGTACCAAAATAGTTTATGATGTGTTTGAATCACTTCCTGAGTCCCAGAACGTGTGCACTGAAACACACAAGTCTCCTTATATATATAAAGTCAGTCAGGGTCTTTATTTGCTGTATGAAAAGTGGGCACTACCCCTGAACTTCAGCTCTAACCTTTCTCACTCCCCACATTTCCTCAGGTCTGTTACACGGGGCAGGAAACTATTCCTTTTAATTCCCCACATAAGCACAGGACAGAGAACATAAACATAACACAAGCCTTCAAATATAAGAATTTATTTGCTTAAGGAAGTGTTTCCAGAAAATGAATCAGATCCTGAGAGCAGGATTAGAGCTGATTTAGCCACATAAACCAGTACACTTTGGGGCCTGCAGCACAGGATATGAACATGAATGGAACATTAAAAATAAGGGTTAAAAATAAAAGTCCTCCTTAAATTTCCCTTATTGTATAAGCTGCTATGAATTAAAGCCTTTTTCAGGCTGATTTTCAGTCATCATCATAATTATGTAGGAACGGTTTCTAGACCAGAGCTTCCCCCACCTCCAGCAACAAGTATTTTAACAATCTGCAAATCAGGAAACTGCAAATCAGAGAAGTCTGCTGAAATCACCAATGACTAGCAGGGCAGTTCACCTTCTACTTGTACTCTGACAGCATAAAGTATACAGTAAGTATTGTGTCCACAAGGATTTGAACACAACTACCATACTTTTATTCAGTGCTGTACAGATGAAATTTTGGAACAGTGAACTCTTTTCTCCTTTAGAATATTAATCCTAGGATGGCACTATAAATGTTTCATAGCAAAGTAAACTTTTATCATGCCCCTGATAAACTCAGTTACAACAGTTTTGTGGTAGCCAAGTCAATTATGACATGCATATTAGACCACAGTGCTTTCAGGTGTAGAAAATCACAGTCATTCCCTGAATGCACATGTCACCCTCGAAAAGAAGGCCATGTGAACCAACTCATCCTTATGTAGCACTGTAGGGAAGCTAATAGTTGCAGCCATTTGACAAGGAATTACAATAATTGTTGCATGCATATCGGCATGAAATTCAATAATTGCATCCAAGCTAATGCACATGTTTAATGCCTGGAAGCGAAAAGATAGAACTACTGTCTTACAAAAAACAAAGCAGTTGCCCAACTTAGGAATGGAATGATGTGTGTGCTGTTATGAGGTAAACACATCCTCTTCAAAGAGTTATACTCATCACTTTACTTAACATGTATCTGGTAACGGCAAGTCTCCCACTGGCGATGGATCTTGTACTCCAGCTGCTGGAAGAGTAATATCCCCTTCTGCTCAGCATGATGGAAGAGCAACGAAAACATCATCCTAATAGAAAACGTATGCTTTCACAAAGCAGTGGGGCCCATTTGCCTGAGACAGGCCTTTTCCACAAGGGCAACACTAACTCTTGTAAAATTTAATAGAGAATATTCCTGTAAGATGTTTTAACCTCTCAACAGAATAAGTGCTTCTTGTAAGATATTTTAACCTCTCAACAGAATTTAAATTATAGACACAGGAGCTGAAGGAAATACAGAATACCCCATTTCAAATTTGAAAAAGTTTAATTTTTCTATGTTTAATTATCTAAACTTTTATTTAAAACAAAAGTGTTGTTCCTGGGTTCCCATTTATGTACAAGAGAATGGTTCATTAGAGTCAATGCAATGATGACTGCTCATAATTATAAAACATTTCAGTAAAACTTATGAGATGTTAAGAGAGCAATTCTAAGTAGGCCTGCTAAGAATTCAATTCAAATTTATTCCCTGTGACTTATGCCCAGGAAATTGTTTTTAGGATGGAACTGTTAACAAATCTTAGCATGTTCTGGGACCTTTCTCACAGGTAAGAACAGAGCCACTTTAAAGCAGAACCTCCAGTTCACCAAATGAGCTAGATGGTCAGACCAGAAGATACTGAGGTTGATGATATCAAAAGAAGTGGAAAGATCCAGATTAACCAACAGCAAGCATACTTTTCCTGTTTCTGTCTGAGAGTAAATTGACTTAGGCAGCCCATATAGCGGTTGTAGAGAAAGAAGCATAGGCGAGGCCATGCCTGGAAATGTGCCAGGACGGGCCTCAAAGTCTGGCATGCTTGATTTGCACCTCAGAAGTGGGATTTGGTTCTGACAGGAGACTGCAATTGGGAACTGGTCCTAGGGTCTCTGTAGGCCAACAGAGCAGCCCCTTAAAATTTCAGAGGAGGGCAAGGCATGAAGGATCCAGCCAAGGAGGTCATTGGCCCAGGTTCCCTTCACTCAATGTGGGCCCACCCCAGAAGAGAAGGCACTGGGGGAATTCAGGGACTGCCTACTCCCATACAATCCTTTATTAGGCCAGCCCAGTGACAGCAGAGGAAGAAGGACTAAGTCATACTATGCTTTTGCAATCAAAGCACTGGTGTTTTAACCTCTGCTAACTTTCGGTTGGGAAATTCCTAGAGGTTTTCAGGGTGGAGAATGAAAAATCTTTCCTTTATGCTCAGTGACCGGCATAGCCCTATTGTAGTTCACCCATGCAATGATGCAACTTGACTAAAAAGGTATATTGCTAATGAGGTGACTTAACTAATCAGGTTGCCAATTAGATCTAAAGCTCTGCAGCTGAATCAGGTACCTGAATCAGGTACTTTCTCCTGCCTATGAACTCAGGCACTAACAGAATTAAATGTACTCTCTTGGGTTCTTGTGACCTTAAAACTGCCAGTCCTACTAGTCTGACAAGCACTTGGGTTTCCTCCCATTTCCTTTATCTAACTGTTTAAAACTAGAAGCAACTTGACCTAAGTTCTCAGGGACAGCAATTTTTTACTAGACCTCAGTTTGAATTGAACAAGAATCTGTTTAAATGGGCTAGTTTCTTGACACAAACTGGCCTACAAGCATCTCGTTCCTTGTCCCTGAAATAAGGGATACATCCTGATATGAAAAGTCATGTACCCACAGAACAAATTGAATGCTGCAACCTGTGTTCCCTTGCGGTATTTCTAGACAGCCTTCACCCCACTCTTCAGGTACTCAGAAAAAGTTTTTTCTTCTTCTGTGCCTCATGCATTGTTCTGGACTCCTGCAGTTACTCACTATCCATCTATTTTGTCAGTTAGCCTTTAGAATAACAACATATGCAATGGGTTTCTTTAACCTTATCTGGCCAGGAAGTTCCTTTACAGAGAATTACTCTTGGCAGGAATCATTTTGGCTCAGTTGCTGCACTCGTTCGCACTGATGAGATCATCTGAGTGTGCCTGCATGCTTGGGATATATCCTAGCAATGGTCCTTTCCAACAATGGGAAGAATCACCTCCCTTCGAACCCATTTGTATTTGCCCAGAAACATTTCTTTTCAAAACATTAGGTCAGATAGTGAAGTCCTATGAGAAAAAGCTAGAAAGAACCATGTGTGTTCCTTTCCAGGGGGAAAAAATATTTAAAGGGATTATGTTTGTTAAATACTGTGATTTTCTGATATTGTAGATTTGTTTCATCGGTCTAATAAATTTATCAATTTAATAAAGCAAATTAATTTTCATATTTACAGTTCAAGAAAACCATACATTCCAATTAATAGTAGGACACCTAGGATGCAACTGAGTTTTTCATTTCCTCTCCTATCATTACTATACATGCTTCTAGACCTCCACACTGAACTGTGCCTCCATGAACAGTTTTATTTCTCCCTCAGCAAGCTGGCTGAATGTGATTGGTCTGTTTCACACAACTGAAATAAGATGTCCTGAGGATGCAAAAAAAAAAAAAAGCATCCTAGGAAAGCACCTAGGAAAGCCTTTTCCCCCAAGATGTCCCTAGGACCTGTCATGCCCCCACAGAGGCTTTTGTTATTTCCCCATTAAACTTCAGTTTCCCCATAGTTAGTATGGTTTAAGTGCATTGTTAAGTCTTCTAAGGGAGGGTATTTTAGTTAGTCCTTGTCCCTTTAAGACATTTCTCACTAGGCAGTTTCCCTCTTTACCCAGCAATCCCCTGTTTCAACTCCAGCCAGTCAGTCAGAGCGAGGTGCCAAGGGTAGCTGGAGACTGGAATATTCATGATGTATATGGGGGTCCATAGAGCACAAGTTAAGGTTAACAGTAATTAGAACCAGACAATGATTGAAAGAAAGCAACACACAGTGGACTTTCTTGAAAACAGCCAAGAGAAGACACAGTCTACAGCTTCAGATCTGCTCAAGACAAGCAAGTACTCTGATTTAGATAGACCCAAGGGAGGAGTTAGGGTCTTGATTCTCTTCAGCAATAAACCTATTGTTGAACTGTTGAACCTGGCTTGTGTCTCCCCCACTCTATCCTACCCAAGTACAGGGCACCAAAAACAGATTCACTTGGGAGGCAAAACAGGACCCCTTATTTCTGTTCAAATCTTTTTGAAAAACCGTTTCAAAGTGCACCTCCCCCCCCCCCCCAAGCCTCCTGCAAGACATCTCCTGCCTGGCTGTGTGAAATGCAGAGCTCAGGAGGTGTCTTATGTTTCCTGCCCAACCATTTTGTTCTCTGGTCAGTTTCACCTCAGCTTGCGTTTGACATTTTGTGTTCAGCTGAAGGAATTCTCTCTGTCACCATTTGCTGAAAGTTGTCCCACAATGTTTGCTCTGAAGGCTCCATTCCTGGGCACCTTTCTGGCCCAAAAAGTACATAGTTGTACTCATCTGGTCCTGCCAATTCTGGCAATATATAGTTTTCATTTAAAATTTTTTGGGGGGAACCATTTTTGTAGCTACGCAGACACACACAAGAGAATCTTAAGCTGCTTGAAAGACGGGTCAGCCCCCCATCAAAAAGTATTGGGTTGACCTGCCCTCCATTGTCCAACTTGAGCTTTCGTACTGCACAGAAAAACCTGTCATTCCATAGAGGACAGGTCAACCCAATGCTTTTCAATGGATGGTAGACCTATCTTCTGAGCAGCTAAAATTATCTTATGTGTTTCTGCGCAGCTACAAAGATAGCACTTCAAAAAAAAATTAAAAAGGAAAACTGTATATTGCCAGAATCAGCAGGACCAGCTGAATTCAACTATGTACTTTTTGTGTTGAAAAGGCACTCAGGATCAGAGCCTGCGGAGCAAACATCCTGGGGCTATCTGCAGCAAATGGTGGCAGGGAGAATCCCTTCAGCTGCACACAAAATGTCAGGTGCAAGCTGAAGGTGAAACTGACCAGAGAGCAAAATGCTTGGGCAGAAACAGATTCTTTTCCTCTCTGATGCCTTTGCTGTCTGGAAAACCCCCAGAAGCTGCCTTGCTTTAAGACTTCCCCAAACATCTTATTTTGAGTGTGCTAAATGAAGCGAGGCAGTCGCCTCTTTTTAAGTTGCCTCATGGATATCTTTTTTTTGTGCTGTGAGAAATGGACCTTTGTTCCCAAACCCAGACAAGGCAGTAACTTTGGTAGCAGCTAACAGTTGTGAGCAGTGGTGGGATCCAAAAATTTTAATAACAGGTTCTGATGGTGGTGGGATTCAAACAGTGGCGCCGCTGCACACACGGACTTCCAGTCCCTATTGGGCAGGGAGGTTGCTTTAGTAATACCTTCTTGGCACTCAGAAAAAATTAGTAACCACTTCTAGAGAAGTGGTGAGAACTGGTTGGATCCCACCTCTGGTTGTGAGCAACGTCATCATCTGGCTGTATTCTGGAGAAGAATATGCCAGATTGAGCAACAAACTGGGATCTAATGCATAAAAATGGAACCTGTGAATTTTGATCAAGTGCAACCATAGCAACCAAGTGTTCTTAGTGTCTCAGGATAATTTTGTGGAGCTACGCACTTTAACCTTCTGTCAGGATATCTCAGGTCTGGTCTACATACCCAGAGCAGAATTCTGAGGTGGTAGATTATACCACTTCAGATGATTGATAACCTTAACCAGTATGTGAAAAACCAGTATGTCCTATGAAAGGAGTCTGTCTCCCTGATGTGCTGTTTTTGTTAGATTATTTTTATATAGAATTATATAGATTATTTTTATATAGAATTTTTATACAGAGGACAGTTAGAGGAAGTTTTTAATATGGAGAACAGTTAGAAATATGATTTTTCTCTTCCCCTGAGTCTGATGTGGTACAGCCCAGTTCATCTCAAATTTTTACCACCTCCTTTTGTTGATAAGGTAGACTAGGTATCCTCAAGTTGATTGAGTAAAAACAACAATAAAGACTCCAAATAATTTGGAAAATAAATTGAAACACAGAATCCATGTTGAACTTAACATTTAAATCCACACTACTTTCTGAATACCATTAAAAGAGTAATGGTCATGGGGGAATTATGGGCGGGGGGACACTTTTGCTGACTTTTAAATCCCCTTGCAAAAGGCCAGTGGCTTCCAGGAGCAGGTGCTGGGAAAACCCTTCTCTAGCTGAGACTCTGGAGAAGAAAACCATTTCCCCTTGCTCCATTTGAGCTAACCACCCTGATGGTAAAATATTTGTCTGTGAAAAGCCTCTGTGAGTGATCTGGAGAATGGGACTGGTAGGCAGAGAAATGTCTGTTTCTGTCCTCACTGCTCCACTCTTCTAAAATGCCCCTATTCTAATTTGCTTTGGGTTTTTTAAAAGCAAAAAACCTCAAAGTACAACTACATGTATACACTTGGAAATTTGAAGCTAGGGAAATGTAGAATATTTCTGTGAATGAATCCATTGATTCATGCAATTTTTAAATTTTAAAAATTGAACCTCGATTCACACAACCAATTTCCCCGGCTCACAAGCAATTGTTCTTTTGCCAAGTGTGGGAAAGAAACCTTGGTAGCAAACAAGCTCCATCCCACAACGGTTACAATGATGACAACTGGAAATGGTTGCCAGCTGTTTCCATTCTATTGTTGGATTTATAATGCTTCTTCCCACAATTTATGGTGGCCCACTTCCTCACATGTAAGGAAATTCAACTATATTCACCAATTAATTCTTACCCTTGTAACCATCAGCTTCCACATTATGTACATCCTATTATAAATGTCTGAATGATTAGTTTTTGCTGATCTTCCAGTTCTATCTTTAGGTTTATGTTATGTTGCCTTCTCATTAATTCTTTTTTCCTTCCTTTATATTTAAAACTTAATCTGCTATGCTTTCTGTCTTGGTTCTCATGCTCCTTTCTTTGATAGTTCTTGGCCTTAGTGTCTATTCTCTTGGTGGCTCCCTTATATCTCCATGAACTCACTCTTTTGCTCAATAATGGGCTAGTTTAACCTTTTCCTTTTAATTATTGAGGCTAAACAATAACAAGGAAATTAAATTAGATACAAAACTATGTTTAAATAATATGAAGATTGTGACACAAGCCAGGAAATGCAAAGATAAGACTTGACAAGTTGCCATCTACTTAGGAATAAAGAAGTATAATAGTTGACCACTCTGCTGTATTTTCCTTATAAAAGACAGGTCCCAATTGGCTAAATGGAGGGGACAATGACCATCACATTTCAATGCAGCATCCTGGAACAAATTACATTGCCTGAAACTAGGCTGAATGAATGCTGTACAGGAAGGCACTCGGTATAGGTCGCAAAGACCAGTGGTGAATAAGCACATAGTAAAACCAATTGATATGGCATCAGAGCTAACTTCTTACCTGAGAAGGAGTAAGGTGATCTGGTGAGACACTATGAGCTATAGATTCATTCAGAGACCATGAAGTGTAGTGAGTTGCTAGATCAGACTCAGATCCCTGTGTTCAGATCCCCACTCTGTTATGAAGCTTGGTGACCTACAATCTACTGCAGTGAAGATAAAATGGAAGGATATGTAATGGAAGAAATGGTATAATGCTTTACTATTACCATACCGCCCTGGCACAGTGGGGGGAGTGCTTATTCACAGGTATCCCTGCCCACATGCCAACCTAAAGGGTGATGCTGGTGTTGCAGAGACAGGGAGCCCATTCTCTGGCAATAGCCAGGTCTACCTACAAGCAACATCCAGGAATGTTTTTCCTTTCTGTTCTCATACTCTCAGCTTGCTTGCCATAGCAGCACATTTTCAGCTCCATAGCCAAAGAAGAATATGTTCTCAACACAATATAGTAGCCCTGCTGAATGGATACTCATTTCCAGTCATAAGAGGACCTTTGATAACATTGCTTCCCCTGGTTATCTTAACCTAGATACTCCCTTCTGTAACTAACTTCTCCTGACCACCTTACAATGCATTCTATTGTTTCTCAAATAATCCATCTGGACACTTCCAAATGTCATCCTGACACTCCCAAAAGTGATTCTTTACCCTATAAATATCCTACCCTCCAAAGGGCCAATTGACCAGTGCCACTGACACCTTTCTGTCTTTGTCACTGTGCCCAATGTGTTGCCCCTGGAACCAGATGCTGGCTGTTTGGTTCTGAACCCTGGATCTTCCTCACATCGCTGTCTATGGGATATTATATATATGGGATGTAGGAACTCTCTCTCTCTCTCTCTGTGTTTATTACATTGAATCAAGTGCTTCTGAACCTCTTATCCCTACAACAAAGATTGTCAAATTTGAGTTATATTCCTCTCTGTGGATTTTCTTCCAAGAGCTGATCTTCGTATACATTGGTATTAAAGTCTCCCTACCCAGCCTCTTGCAATATTAATAAGCAGTCTCCTCTGAGCCAATCTTCCCCACATTATTGAGAGATTGCGTCTCCATCCTGGGTAACAGTACAGCGACCCCAGTTTCTTAAACAAAAGGTAGGACAACTATATTAAATAATTATTTAAAGTTTCAAAGAAAGACTAACCTTGTAATTTGCTAGAGAGGTTCCAGAAACCTGAGGCACCTGGATAGAAGTGAGGCACCTGGACTGATTTAGTACATTTCTAGATCTTTTCTCTATTAACATTCTATTTTATCTATTAACATTCATGGGTTAGTGCTAAGAAACTACTGTCCCTAGATGTGACATTTTTCAGTTAATAGACTTTCTAATTGCTCCTCAATTTTACACAAACAAACATTTGAACACCATGGATGCTCACATTAAGCATATGATTCACTCACCTTCTGAAGACATTAGCTAGTCATGTTTCATTTGGAATTAAAATGACATATGTTTGAGATGTTTGGCGAACTTAGTCTAGGTGGAAGAAATATATGAAGCAATAAACATGAAGCATACATGAAGCAATTCTAAGTTTACAGAATATTTTCTGTGTGTGCATTACAAGAGAGAGAAAGAGAGCACAAACATATGGTTTTATCAGCAGTGACGTAGTGGCTAAGAGCAGGTGCCCACTGATCTGCAGGAACTGGGTTTGATTCCCTGCTCTGCCACTTGAGTTGTGGAGGCTTATCTGGGGAATTCAGATTAGCCTGTGCACTCCCACACATGCCTGGGTGACCTTGGGCTAGTCACAGCTTTCCAGAGCTCTCTCAGCCCCACCCACCTCACAGGGTGTTTGTTGTGAGGGGGGAAGGGAAAGGAGATTGTCAGCCCCTTTGAGTCTCCTACAGGAGAGAAAGGGGGGATATAAATCCAAACTCCTCCTCCTCCTCCTCCTCCTCCTCCTCCTCCTCCTCTTCTTCTTCTTCTTCTTCTTCTATCAAGATCTTAATATCCTCCTTCAATTCTTGAAATGATGGTATAGCAATGATCAATATTCAACAAGCTATCATAGGAAGGACACTTTTCCTGAAGGACACCTAACTTGTGTGCTTCTCCTTCTGGAGTCCCCAGGGAAATGTCCTTTTCTAATCCAATAGGGACCATCTTATTCTACTCAGAACATTTTGATTATTATTTGTTCCTTGGGGCTATTTTCAGGAAATGCCTCTGTCAGAAAGAGAGGTTATTTATGCAAGTTAAAAGGCAGGTGATTAAACTTTAAGACCCCCTCAAAGACACTGCTGCACAAAAGGCAATGACTCTTTTCCTTTTTCACATTCCCATTATTGCACCTGTCACTCAGGAAGGCTGTGGATTGGAAGACTCTTGCACAGTATCTTATCTTACATCTAATTGATTGTGTAGCTCATTTTGCCTTAGGCTTTTAGGAGCTCATCACTCTGGAAACATCTGCCTGTCCATACTCACCCAGGCAGGATGAAATGCCATTCTTTTGTTTATTGACTGACAGCTGGCCTGTAATTGTCCCTTGACAGGCAAGCATTTGTTTGGGCTGTTCTGTCTGCAATTCAGGTAGTTTTGTAGTTTCCCCAAATTATGCAATTCCCCCTCCCTCAGTGTTCTTACTTCTTTGGATGAAAATCTTTTCAGAAAAAAGGACTGGAATGAAACTAGGTGGGATAAAGTTGCTGAGATTTCTGATTTGGGGAGGGGGAGCAGATTGAAAGGTGTCATGTCAGTCTGTCATCACCAACTTTTGTGTTTAGCTTCTTGTTTTTTATCCTGTTGTGGCCATTTTGAGTTGCTGCAAATAATAAACCATTACATTAAAAAGAAATGGCCTAAAGCTTCTGCTAATAGTTATTTAATGATTGTATTATATGGGGGGGGGGGTGTTGGTTTCTGTAATGACATGCAAACCAATGTTGATTAATCCTATTTTAGATAGTTCTCCTTTACATAAAATGACCATGATGGTCCAGATGTTACAAAGGCGTGGAATTCTTCTTCCATGCTTTAATTGGGGACATGGACCAACCTGTACTTGAAATACCAAATGAAATTTGCTGGGCAATGGATTAGCAGCAAAGCAGCCCATTAACCTTCATCTCAGTAACCAAAAGGCCCCTTCCCTTAACATAGCTTCTGCATTTCCCATTTTTAGAGGAGGCATTTCCTCCCTCTGGGTCAGGATTTTTAAAGGTTTTTTTGTTGCACTGAAGTTTGATTACGTAATCATATATTTTGTGATAACATTAGAGTGAACTCAAATGGAAAGTTCTCATCATGCAGCAACTTGAGAGCTGGAGACTGCCCAGTTGAAAACAGTCTGGTGTTATCAAGAAGTTAGGACCAATTACAAATCTGCTCTAATTTCTATTCCCTGCAGCCATGTGCAGACTAATTATTCTGAAAGTTGGACTTTCCTCTTCAGCGTATGTGGCAGACCTAGGTTGCACAGCTGTCTCGTTCTCTGGTTGCAATCCAGCTCTGACTGAAGTCAAGGACAACTTTCCTTGCAATCTTAATGGGACTATGCTCCTATCTGGTGTGTCCAAATTTGTTTTCAACCAGATGGCAGGATCTTTCCTTGGTTTCCTATGGCTTAATTTCTAGTAAGGTAATTCCAAAAGGCAGCAGAGCTTACCCAGGGATGCATGTGTGTTGAAAACAAAAGAAGCTTGGAGCCAATTCATAGTTTCTAACTAATAAGAGGAATTTTTATTAGTGAACTCCATTCTGGATAGAAAAGTGTAGAGATAGGTTCTCTTTTCTAATCTAACCAGCTGGATTGTGAAGGATGTTGTCTGCATCTCCCTGCACACAAGATGGAGGAGTGTGTGCAATAATGGTGGAGAGTGTAGGAGAAGTGGGAAGGAAGTGAGAGTACTAATCTACACATCAAAGGGTAATATCAGAGCACTAGAGAAAAAGGGTCCAGTGTCTTGACTCCCTCTAGCTCTCTGACTCTCTGATCAGTCCCCTTCGGTCATGGAGGCAGAAGATAGCGCAAAGTCCTTCACTTCCAACACTTTGAGGCATTGTTCCATCTGTTTGGGATGGTCATTCTAAGGACCTGGGCCAGAGCCCTTTCCCTACCAGCCTTTCAAAGAGCATGCAAGACTTGGATGGTTCAGAGGGCATTGTGTTGAATTTCTGCATTTCTGTATGAGTTTGAAGGCAAGGCATTAAGTTTTTTGAACTTCATAGGCTAAGTGGTTATACTGTTTTTCACAGAAAGATTAAAGTGTGGTCAGTTGTTATGCAGCTGTAGAGAAAGTTGTGTGCTTCTGTTACCGCTGCTGCTCGGGTAACATTAAGTGATTTCAGCTCAGGCAACGTAGTGAGGCGCAGTAAGCCGATGTTCTTGAGAGTGGCTGCTATAGCTCAGGCAGGAGAATCGTGCTCTCATAGTCAAGCACAGGACTTTTATACACAAAAATCAAAAGAGGGCAAGGGGGGCAAGTGAGGGGCAGATCCCTTACCTTGCAGCAATAAGGAAACATCAACACATAAAATAAAAGGTACAATTACAACTTTGTGAATGGGACCATGAGATCTCGCTGACAGGCGTCTTCCAGCAAGACTTTATGATAGTGCAGAAACAGGGAGTGGAGAGTGTCCATTCATAAAACTAGATGAGGCTGTTAACGCACCCAGGCATCTGGTTATCAGATGGGCTGCTTCCTTGAGTTATGTCCTGAGGCTCCCGCGCCTCAGTCCTACAACAAAAGAAAGTTCAAATTGTCCAATGGTGATCTTGGCGCTTTCTTCAACGGCTGGGATATCTGAGGTGCCGACGTGATCAGATTCAATTTGTAATTCCAAAGGGTCTTTGTTTTCGTTAAAGAGATCTGCCGGGTGTTGGCCCAAACTGAGTTCCAAGACTAACTTCCTTGGGTCTTAATATCAGTTGTTACAAGCTATTGCTTTTACCAACAGACACAAATATCTAAAATACCATATCTAATTTAAACATTAGATGCAATCCTAAAGAACTTACAATACAGTAAAAGCACATATATATATACTCAGTGTTGGATTTATTGTGTGCCCAATGTTTAGGCTTCTGTCAATCAACTGGAAAACCTAGCTGAGGGGCTTACATTAAATCTAAAAAGGGATAAAAGCAAGAAAGAAACCATTTGAGACGTCAGCACACTGATATATACACGCCTTTTCCAGGCCTTATGGAGACTTTCAGATAACACTGGTCTCTTTGCTCTGGTCCTTAGCCAGTGTAGTTTAGCGATAGGTTTAGGAAAATATTTTTCATATTTTCCTGGCGGTAACATTTCCACAGTAGAAAAGAGTCCTGAATGACTATAAGCATTATAATTCCTTTTTGTGCAGCCTTTGTCAAAACCATTATTCTATGCATATTAAGCATGGTACTTTGATACAAGAGCATTTATATGTTCTGATGTTTATAAGGAAAAGAAGCAAATTGCTGACCGGACATTCTCATGGGTACACACAGAGTCTCAGGCCACCTTATTGATGAGGTGGGAAGCAGCGGCAACAGCAAGGCTTGGGGGCCAGAAAGCAGGAGCCCACTGGGGAGAGGAATCTTCAGGCTGCCTCACCAACAAGACGGGAAGTGGCAATGGCAGTGAGGTTCAGTGGGTGGAAGGAGCAGGAGCACAAGAGGGACCAGAGGTGGCTGCAGACAGTCAGATTCACCATCAGCCAGCCCTACACCATGGCAGAGCCAGGCAACCCCGCACGCCCAGCCTCTTAAAGGGGAAGGAGGGACAGCAGAAGGCAAATGGGGGGAGGGGTCAGAACTAGGTAGGCATTAGGACCCAAACGGAGCATTCTACAACAAAGAAGGTCCAGCAGGTGGTGGATGAATATATAATTCTCCTTTAATCTTTCTGTGGAAAAGAGTTTAGCACTGTGATGTATTTTAATTTGTCGATAATCAGGACACTATGTCAAGTCAGTTCCCGTAATAAAATATTAACTAAAAGATGCTGCCAGTCCAGTATGACTTTGCATTTAGACATGTCTTCACATGTTCTCATCAGGAAGGACTGGGAAAGCTACAAGGTTTTTCTTCCAAGCTCAGCACACAAAGATCAAGGAGCACAGAGAGGGTCCTGGACACCGCTATTCTTTCTGTCACTTGACCTTCTACTTCTACCACTTCGTGCATTCTGTGGCCCTTTCTGTACAGACACTTAAAATGTTTGAGGCAGGAAATAAAACATTTCTTCCATAGAATCCTGCATTATTTTAACCCAAAATGTTTTATTTGCAGCCTCACAATGTTTTAAATGAATCCCCCTTTAAATGATTCTCTGGCTGAAACATTTTAAAAATGTCTTCATTTGCCTGCGCAGTCCCTTTAAGAGGTTTCCCATGCTGCCCTGCCTTCCCTGCACATCCTCATCGGCACCATTTTATGAGTTCACTTCTTGCTCCTCACCTGTTTTTGGAACATTTTTGAGCATTTGAGCAGAGATGGTTCAGTTTTGGGAGGCTAATTTTTGAAGGAGGGAGTGTGGAAGGTGCAGAGAATTGCAACACCCTGCTGTGAAGCACTGAGACAGGCGAAAAATCACAAGATGGCAGCCAGGAGTCATTTGGAGGGGCTGAGTGCAAACAGAAATCATTATAAAGCGGAGGGGATTGAAATGTTTTAGAAATGTTTTCAGGGAATTGTACAGAAAGAGCCTGCTTACTAACAGAGGGGTGAGCAATGAACTCTGTTTTAGTTCTTCACTAGTTGAAAACCACTGAAGTCCATCCTAGGTAGATTCTTTTTCTTGAGAAATCTTTTAAAAAATCCAATTCATGCTGAACCTTGAAGTTAATAGGATGTTCTCCATTTAATCTAATACGTGTGAATTTCATTCTAAACCAGAAACACTTTTTTTAAAAAATGTGTTTTTTCCATTAAGATTGTTTTGACAAGTTTTATCTGAAATGTATATAAGGGATTTAAAAAAGCATCCTGAAACCAGCAGGAAAAGTTAGGTACTTAGAACACATTTTTAAACAACATTTCAAAGTGAAGAAAGAGGCATGTAATTAATGTTCTTTTACTGTTTTCTCTTGCACTTTAAAACATCTGGACATTAGTGTTGACAGACAGAGTCCTTAATCTTTTTCACTGTGTGCTTTAAGCCATATTTTTCTTCTCTACTTTAGTGGCACCTGAGGAAAAAAACCAAATTGCAGCCTATAGTAGTCAAAAAGGAACCAGTCCAATGACCTTACTACTAGAGCAACATAGAACAGCAGTCATGGATGCCTAAGAATCAACACCCATATGGCCCACCTACATCCATCTTAACAGCTGGCACTGGGCAAAAATTACTCCATCTGTGCACTACTCAAGTAATTAGTCTCTGCAGGTGAAATGTGGAAGGGATTACAGAGGACTAGTCAGTAAATCAGGAAGGAACAAGTGTAACACTAAATTTCATTTTTTAAAATTTGCTTGCATATATTATGGAGGTAGCTATTCAATTGCAGACTATTCTGTAGTTTGCCTTGTTTCAGTTAGAAAGGTGGTCTATAAATAAGCATAGTAAATAAGTAAATTTAATATGTCTGGAAAGTCTGGATTGCCCCTCAATTTCATGGATGGTATTTGGTGCCTGAAATCTGCATGTTTGTTTTTAAATTCAAGATGCACATTTCAGCTAAAAGTGAGCTATACTGTGGATGATCTACTACCAGATAATAGGTTTATACTCACAGCCTCTTTGGCATTTGGCATTCACAGGAAATTCCTTCCCATCCCAGCTGATAGACTGAGGCCAGTGAGTAATGCTCCAAAAGGGAACTGACTGCATGGAGACAATAGAACTGCTAGATTCGAGTCTCGAACTTGTATCTGATGGAGGGAGCTTTGACTCTTGAAAGCTTATACCCCTCAAATCTTGCTGGTCTCTAAAGTGCTACTGGACTCGAATCTAGCTATTAAAGAAAGGCATTGAACCCTTAGCTGTTCTGTTATGAAACCTACATTTCCTTAATCATGGTTATTTAAACACTTCATTTTAGAAGTTAACAAGAGCTGCACAGCCTTAAATTGCAGGCCTGCTCCAATGCATCTGTGTAGTCAGGGAATATTTAGCTTTAGCTAACTTTCTAAACAGATAGGATTAAAACATACAATGTAAAAACCACATTTTTAGACATTTTAAGACTTCAGTCCATTGGGAGTGCAAATTACCCATCCAGGAGGAGAAGTGCATTCCCCCCGCCTATCCTAAAATCCAATCCAAAACACCCGTAGAAAACAAAGTTCATATGGGTAAATATGTTTTGACTTGTCCCATTGGTTCCCATTGTTTCAATTACATGGTTGTTGTAAGCCAGTTTAGAAAACATTTTCCAAAGAAAATAAAGAAAAAGATAAAGAAAAAGAAGAGAGAACATTGGGATGGATCCCCAAATGTTGTTCCACTGGTGGAATGGCTGTTCATGGGGGAGGGGATAGTTTTCTGTCTCCTGGAGGTCCTTCCTCAGCCTCCCTCCAACACCCAAAAACAGAATTTTGAAGGGCTCAGAGGGCTACAGTGGAAAGGGGAAGGCAGGAAAGTCCTAGTCTGCAAATGGACTTCTGTGTTGGACTACCTGGAGATCTGTTCCCAGTTGGGGTAGACTATACTGACATTAACAAAAATGATCTGGCTCAGGCTTCAGGTATACATTACAAAGTCTTCATGTTTTTTTTCCAAGAATTTTTGTTTATTTTGCATATTTAGATAACACATACATAGAAAGATAAAGAAGAGATCTCAATCTAATCCCCCTCCCCCTATAATAATAGTTCTAAATGAAAGAAAAAAGAAAAAGAAAAGAAAGAAAAAAACACCCCCAGCCCCCTGTAGCTACGCCTCTGCACTCACACCACTGTAGCTATGCCTCTGCACTCACACCACTTGGAGAGGTGATTTACTCTGTTCTTAGTCTTGGGAGAGAGGGAAAAAGACAACATGAGAGTGGCCACCATTTTCCCTTTAGGAACTAATAGAAGGGTTGCTGCTGGTATGAAGTAGGGATAGCAGTAGGGGAAAGGGGTAAAATCCACCTTCTTGTAATGTTGAGGCAGGGGAGAAAGGAAGTTTGACACCCACCTTTTTACAATTTAGTTCAGGGATCCTGAGAAGAGAGGAACAGGCCAGGCACTGCAGTTGTGTAAAGCATGCAGCCAGAAGCTGGAGTGCATTTGTGTGGAGGCCATTCTTTTGAGAGTTGGAGAGATCTGGCAAAGCTACAGCCTGCACCCCCCCCCCCTCCACACACACACAGTTATGGCAGGGCCCCAGGCTTCTGCTTCATGCTCCAGCCTGGCTAGCACTAGTATCTAGACTGTTTGTGTCTCAACAAAGGCAACGGGACCATAACAAACAGGATAGCTTGTGCAGGAACTAATCAGATATGCTTGGGCTAGGTTGCTACGACCTTCTAATATTGCTTCTACACAAGCCTTTAAATAGTCTCCTGGGATCTTTAAATTTATACATCAACAATTCACAGCTTTTTCCATAGTATCAAATCATAACATTGAAACTAGGGTTGCCAGGTCCTCCATGGTCACCAGTGAGGGATGGGAGTTGCCAGATCCAGGTTGGGAAACTCCTGGAGATTTGAGGATGGAGTCTGGAAAGGACGGGGCCCTCATGGGGTACAAGGCCATAGAGTCCACCCTCCAAAGCATCCATTTTCTCCAGGGGAACTGATCTCTTTAGTCTGGAAATGTAATTCTGGGAGATCCCCAGATCCCACCTCGAGGCTGGCATCCTTAATTTAGGCCAATTGCAAATCTTCTTTCTATTCTAACCATTAAGAAAAATATATGAAAACTGAAATGTGCCTTTGTAACTTAGAAAATGAACCCGGTCAGCTTACTGTGGGAGTTGCTAAACCATTGTTTGCCAGAACTGTGAAGCTTCACAGTGCTAGTCATGGGAAATTACATCCCCACCTGAAAATTACAAATCTTGGACTTCACTTATCTGTGACATCCAGACACTTAAGTATTAAGCTAAGGGGGATGTTGTGTTCATTCTTTACAGAAGTTGAAGGGACCCTGACCAATTTTTCTTGGGGCTCTGTATATTATTTCATTGAAAGGTTTCTTTTATATGAGAAAAAGTAGTCTAAAAAGAGCAGGAAAGGCAGAGCTTTGGAAATCTGTCCATAAATGGACATTTTCCATCCATAATCACAAAGTCATTTGAGGACATTATTTGAGCAATCTCCTTCCAGCCTGTGTTAGTTTATGCAAACATTTGCATAAATACTAGCAAGGCAAATTTCTAATGCTGCCCCTTTCCTCTCCATCGGCAAGATAAAAAGATAAAAATAGTTAGAAACAATATGAAGGCTGCAGCTGCAAACTATACAGCAACCTACAAACCATCTTCAAACCTACCAGCAAAATACAGCAGATGCTACACTCAGCAAAGGGTAAGAGAGACCCCCCTCACTTCTGCAGGAATCTATCACATACCCTACAGCTGTGGAAAGGTCTACATAGGGACCACAAAATGCAGCATTGAGACTCACATTAAGACACTGTCAGCTTAACCATACTGAAAAATCTGCAGTTGCAGTTAAACAAAAGTGGACATATCATTTTATTTGAGAACACTGAAATTCTGGACAATTCGGAAGGTTACTATATCAGTCTGACAGGGAGGCCATTGAAATTCAGAAACACCAAGACTACTTCAACAAGAAAGAAGAGACTCTACCAGTACTTAAAAAATGGACTGATAACCCCACCTGCAATACAATGCACTCAACCACACCTTTGCATAGCAAGTTCCACCCAAACACTTACTGATTGGTTCCCCACCCTGGGACATGGAGAATATACCCCACTAAACTTTCCCTTCTCACTAGACAAGTGTAAAACAGACTTTTCTCTGTGATACACCTCTGAAGATGCCAGCCACAAATGCAGGCGAAACGTTAGGAAGAAGATCTAGCAGACCATGGCCACACAGCCCGGAAAAAACCCACCACAACCAGTTGAATCAGGCCGTCAAAGCCTTTGACAATACAGCAATTACTTATACTGTAAAATTCAATGGCCAGCTTGGAAATAAACAGTTTTATATTGCAGCTATTGAAGTACATGCAGTACCTATCACCAAACCATTCCTTGCTGCCCTACTTTTTGACTCTTTTACCACTTCCACTTGTTTCTCTATGTGCTATCAAACTTTGGATTGTAAGCTGTTTTTGGCAGGATGCTGTTATCCTCTGCTTCTGTTATAAAATGCCATGGAACTGTACTAACAACCAACAGTACAAAGAACAGTACAAACAGTACAAACACAACTTTGTAATAAGCCAGAGACCAACAATAGTTTTTTAAAGAGCTGAAAGTCTGAATGACAGCAATGTAATAGCCTTGGTGTACACACTAATTTCTTTTCTCCCATTGTATTAACTGACCCAGCAGGTCTTGTAAGCTAGCTATGACTGACTGACTGACTGACTGACTGACTGACTGACTCATTCATTCATTCATTCATTCATTCATTCATTCATTCATTCATTCATTCATTCATTCATTCATTCATTCATTCATTCGACTTAATAAACCACTCTCCCCTGAAGGGCTAGGAAAGCATTAGGAAAATCTGTTTACCAGAGATAATAGTGGGATTCAAGCAAAGCTTGGATTGTACCAATTTGGGCAACCTGCACAGCGTAAACTCTACCTTACTGAATAGTAGTACTTTTGAGCTGTGATCTAATTCAGTTGTTAAATGTTCCATCAAGATTAACTTCAGGTTCAAAACCTCCTAAATCTGTGCAGATGTACATTATGCAAAGGCAGCCCTGGGATCAGTGGACAGCCATGCAATCAGGGATTCTCCTTGCCTTGGTGCACTGGGGTCTGTTTGGGGGCTGCGCTGTAAGATTGTGCCTGTCATGTGATTTTTCTATGTGTGTGCGTATGCACTCAGAGTCAGCCTCAGCACTTCATGCCTCCTGATAGTGCTGCTTGCTAGCTTCCAATCCCAGAAGTGGTTGTGCAGACCAACAAGAAAGGATGGCATCATGTGCTCTGAGGCGCATGCAACAGCTCAGTGGCGTAACTAGGCAAACTGTAGCCCTGGGCAAAACCTGAGTTTGATGCCCCCCCAGGTGCGTGCCCAATGCAACGCGCCCCCCTGCCCCCTGTAGCTACGCCCAGTGGCATATCTAGGCAAACTGGAGTTTGGTGCCCCCCATGGGCAGCCACCCTCCCCCACTGTGACCAAGCAATGATTTTTTACACCAGGTTGTTTCAAAGTCACCATCACATTATAGAACATGCCCCAACTCACAAATCTGAGCACAGCCAATGAAGCCATGCCACACAGCAGAAATAATTTTTTTTGAAATTTTTTTTCAAAATGCTTTTCAAAATGTTTTATTACTGCTGACATGAGAAACATTTTGTATGGTGTTGTATCCAGTACCCCCCAATTGGGAGAAACAGCATCACTTTCCAGTGTTTCTAAAGGAGAATCTAGGAGCTCCCTAGTTTTAAACAAGTGATGCTGGAAGTCCACCCCAAACAGCATCATTTTCAATGGAGGTGTTTAAACTAGGAATGGAGCCCAGATTCTCCTTTTAAATCCACCTTAAAAGGGAGAAATCTGGGGTTCCCAGTTTAAACAACATTGGAGAAAGTGATGCTATTTTTAGAGGTTGATTCTCCCCACCCTGAAACAGCACATCCACTTGCAAGCGATTTTAAACTTGGGGACCTCAGACTCTCCCTTTAAATCCATGTCAAAGGCAAGTGACGGGGTTAAAAAGGAAAAGAAAATCTGGGGAAATTTGGGAGGTGCCATGCTGGCAGGGGTGCAATTGGTTAAGCTAGCAGCACCAAACTTTCATGAGTATCTTTAGGAGCCGCCCCTAATGAAACCACCCAGGTTTAATTGAAGTGGTTGTTCAGAGGGTCCAAAGTTATGGACCCTCAAAAGGTGTAACCCCCACCATCTTCTGGTTAGCAGCTCCCATTGGAAACAATGGATGATGGGGCACCCCTTTTGGGAGTCCATGGCTTTGGACCCCCTGGACCAAACTTCACAAGGAAACCTGGGTGGGTATCAATATCCAATAAGGTCTCTCCTGATGATACCTCCCAGGACCAGTGAAGTTTGGTTCAGGGGGTCCAAAGTTATCGACCCTCAAAGATGTAGCCTCATCTCCTATTAGCTCCCATTGGAAACAATGGAGGATGGGGCACCCCCTTTGGGAGTCCATAACTTTGGACTCCCTGAACCAAACCTCACCAAACCTGGGTGATAGCATCAGGAGAGTCTCCCAAAACATCCCTGGTGCTGCTAGCCTAAAAACTGTGCCCTCTGCAGGCCAAAAATGGAAAAACACTGAAAATACAAAAAATCCCACAAACACACCTGTGCCCCCCACAGGGCTGCGCCCAGGGCAACTGCCCACTTTGCCCAATGGGAGGAACGCCTCTGCAACAGCTGGGTGGGAAGCTGTGCTTGCAGTCTCTAGCTGCCACACTGGAATCTCACTCTGCTTCCCCCCCCCCCCCCCGCCCAATCAGACCTTCTAACTAGTTCAGTGTTTTCCTCTAACAGGATGTTTCAGGTCAGAAAAAATAGGGGAGGTCTTTTTGGTCTCGGAGCACAAGACTTACAACATGTGATCAGCAGGGCCTGGGAAGGAAAGCATAATGTTTTAATTCAACCTATTACAAGGTTAATTCAACCTTTCAGAACTTTCTCCAATTAAAAGTGCATTTCTACAAGGGTCAGTGATGGAACAGTTCTCATTTAAAGATTTTATCATCAGTGAATTTTCACAAGGAACTGAAAATGTTCTACTTAAAAATCCTGAAAACATGATCGTTGTTTTTCTTCTGTTTAGATTATATGATGTTTATGAGCAGGGAGTTACGTCATGCTATTATTCTCTCCATCTGTAAAGTTATTCCGGCTTGGATCCTTAAAAAAAAAAACCCCAGTATATTTTACTGGATTAGTTCTTCACATATTCATTCCCACTCTTTTGTTACCCAGTAAAATACCTGGATGTCAAATAAGTTATCTTTATAATCACTGAGAAGGACAATGAAATAAAATGTGCCAGGAAGGACTTGTGAAAAGGAACAGCTGTACACTTCAGTGTTGTCTCTGTTCCAAGATGTTTTAAGAACATAAGCATCCATTAGAACATAAATCCCAAGCTTAACTACTATGAATTAAAGTTTTATTGAGCCTGACAAAACTTACTTTTGAGTAACCTTGTTTAAGAACCGGAATGTGAGGCAATCTGGTATACTATTTATTCAAAATATTTGTAAACTGAGTAACAAGATAAATTATTTATTAATCCAGTTGAATGAGAGAAAAGTGGGATATCAATAATGTAAATAAACAATGAAACATCTAAAATAAACCAACAGCAGGTGGATTCTAATCTGGAGAACTGGATTTGATTCCCAACTCCTCCACTTGAGTGGCAGAGGCTTATCTGATGAACCAGATGTGTTTCCTGCATTCCCGCGGAAACAGGGCTTTGCTTTAATAGCCCATTTCTTCACCTCCCTGTAGAGTTGTTCTTATAAGCATGCTACCCAGCACAGGCAGATGGATCCATAAGAGTTACAATTTAAAAAATCCCACCCCAACACAACGCAGCAGCCAATCAGGATAGCCCCTGAGCGGATCGCGTGTTCAATCCGCCTCAATGGGGAATCCTTAGTTGCTGCTGCGTTTCTAGGAACAAGGATCGTTTGTGGGGCAGAATGGGGACACTGAAACCATGCTCAAAAGGTCCTGGTTTTTCCCAAACCAGTTAGTATCTACATTCATTTTTCTGGTGGGGAATCAACCACTGACTACTTGATCGAACAAGCCATCCAAACCCAGCCCAGTATTAAAATGATACTTTAGCTGTTTGTTCCGGGGTAGGTCTCTGGAGGACTTTCCACACAGCTTCTGACTTATGTAGCTTCCCTATTGCTGCTACAGCTGCTGTTACAGATACGTGACAACGGGACTTCTAAATGGCAGGCCTCGCTGCAATTTTACTTGTCCAGTCCCCTGATAGGGGTCACTACCCTCCCCCCCTAAGAAACAGGGTCTTTCAGTTTTTTTTAAATGAATATTTTTCTATCATTAATGTTATAGCAATTTGTTTATGAGGTTCTCTGGATTGGTTTTCATTGCTTGCTTTGAGGTGATACGTCAAAATATTGTGGTTTCAGGACTGCAATACCAAAAATACTTTTCTGAGAGTAAGCCCCACTGAATAAAATGGAACTCATTTCTGAGTAGACCTGCCTGAGATTGCTCCCTAGACCACTGTTCTGGTTTTATTTCCAGGACTGCCATGATCAAGTCTGCTTTTGTGATTTTTTTAAAAAAGGTTTTAATTTACATTTTTGTTTAAATTTGTTTCATCTTTTTATTTTACATTGTTATTATGTTGCCTTAATGTCCTGATGGATGGAAATATTTAAAAATGTGATCAAATATTCAAATATATTAATAAACACAGTAATAAAGCTCATGAAACAGTGAGGAGAAAACAAGAACCGAGGAAACCCTTTTGCTCAGAATAGATCCTTTGCCCAGAGTATTTGTGTCATGATGTGTAGGTAGTAGGGGCTAATGGTCCTTTTGAGGATTATAGTCCTTTAATTAATTAGTGTAAGGAAAAGCCTTTGCCTGTGACCTGTGACTTTTGGTATTATTTTGTTAACTTTATTCAAAATTCACCTTTCCATGCCCCAGATATAATGATAAGGAAATGATGCAGTTTGTCTTGGCACTGTTTTCATTTAGATAAACATATAGTTGAAGAAAACAAAGAAGTTGATTATAAATCAGGATTATATTTTGTGACATTGCATGCATTGTGAGAACTCTTAGTTTCTTGCAATTGGGTTCTTTTGACTACTGGCTCCCTTTTGAGTTCAATGAGGGTATCATTCATCAGAATGAATCAATTAAGGAAATTAGGACATTTGGGTGCTGTGTGGTTTCCGGGTTGTATGGCCGTGTTCTAGCAGCATTCTCTCCTGACGTTTCGCCTGCATCTGTGGCTAGAATCTTCAGAGGATCCTCAAAGGCTGAAACGATCCAGGGGAGAGAATGCTGCTAGAACTATAACCAACTAATGAGGCAACAACACAACCTAATGATCCAGCCATGAAAGCCTTTGACAATACATTGAAATTAGGACAGTCTAAAAATATTTGCATCCATCTGGGTGCACTAAGAAATGGGCTGATGTTAGAATTTCTGATTATTCAGATTGATAACTATAACCACACAATATTATTTGACATCCAAAGCATTTTCTTGTTTTAATTATGACATGTGGAGTGCCAAGACTTTTGGGTTGCCAAGGGCCATATGACAGGGTATTAGATTCTGTATGTAATTCAGCTGTTTAAGGCACAGGAACCTGTCAGGAAAAAAAAAGACAGGGCAGTCCAATATGCAGAGGCGTTCCTCCCATTGGGCAAAGTGGGCAGTTGCCCAGGGTGCCACCTTGTGGTGGGTGCCAAAAATGCTGGTTCATTTGTGGGATTATTTTGGTATTTTCTGTGTTTTTTTCTGTTTCTGGCCTGCAGAGGGTGCAGTTTTTAGGCTAGCAGCACCAAAATTTCAGGGATGTTTCTGGAGACTCTCCTGATTCTATCACCCAGGTTTGGTGAGGTTTGGTTCATGGAGTCCAAAGTTATTCTTTAATTCTGTATTAGAGCCAGACAGGGGATTTGCTGTTTATGATTGACATTTATACTGTCTCAGGCTTTGTTTTGTATTGCACCCCCCAAATTTCCCCAGATTTTCCTTTTAAATCCCCCCCCCCTTTGGCACGGATTTAAAGGGAGAATCTGAGGTCCCCAGTTTAAACATTGAAAGTGATGCTGTTTCAGGGTGGGAGAGAATCCACCCCAAAATAGCATCACTTTCAATGTTGTTTAAACTGGTAACCCCAGATTCTCCCTTTAATGTGGATTTAAAAGGAGAATCTGGGCTCATAGCAGTAATAAAACATTTTGAAAGCATTTTGAAAATGTTTTCAAAAAAATATTTCTGCTGTGGGCATGGCCCATTGCTGTGTTCAGATTTGTGAGTTGGGGCATGTTCTATAATGTGATGGTGACTTTGAAATGACCTGGTGGAAAAAATCATTCTTTGGTCACAGTGGGGGAGGGTGGCTACCCATGGGGGGGGGCATCAAACTCAGGTTTTGCCCAGGGCTCCAGTTTGCTTGGTACGCCACTGGCAATATGGATTGGGACTCCAGTGCTCTGAAGGATGGCGGTGCTGATACTCTCTTCATTGCTAAATAAATATTTATCTTTTTTCCTTTCAAAAGCTTAAAGCAGCCTGGAGGATATGATCAGCCAGGTAAATGGTGTTGTGCGAGGAGGAGGCGGGGCAAGGGTGAAGAATTAATCTTTTCTTCCCCTTCCCCAGGGTGAAGCATCAAACCACATTGGTCACTTTCAGTGCCTGATCGTTGGGTTGAACAATATGTCTGGAGTTTAAGCGATTAACTCCAGTGTTACATGTCAAATTGTAGCTTCATAGAAACCAGTACGTTTCACACTTTACAACGTGAGGACTGTATTCACAGAATATCCTATCATTGAGAGAGGCTGTTATTTCAGGAGCCTATATCTTTTTCTGCTGATATCTCTAAAGTCAGCTTAGTAATTAGCAGCTGAAAAATGTTAAGTCGATGCAATAACATGCATAACACATTTCTGTGAAGCTCACAAAAAAGCCCTTGGGGTTACATGAAGTATAGTCCATCCACAGACCAAAATAATTAACCAGGCTTATAGGTGAAGGAACTTGGTCATTGATCATTATTAAAAAGCAAGCTTGGTGTTAACAGAGGGCACTTTTGATGCTATTTGGAAGCATCTGCAGAAAAAGTACAAATGATTTTGGCATTCTTGCATTTTTGGTGTAAAATGTGAAGCAGCAACATGTGCCTTTCCCTTGTTACAAATGTTATTAATAATGTAAAGGTTTATGGTTTGTTTTTTTAATTTATTAGACTTCTCAAAGAGAAAAACAACAATCAAACCTTTAAAACAATTAAAATATCAAAATATTGCAAAAACATGACAGTTTATAATCAGTGGGTTTTCTCACTGAGCAATTGAATCAATTCAAGTCAGGTAAGCTCATGTTAAATTAATTTTTTTTTAAAAAAACTCAGTTTTTTGGGGGAATGCAAAAAAATCAGCTTTTTAAATTCAAGTATATTAGACCCCCAAAATAGTGGTTTCCCTGAATTATAATACCAATATGGCATTCAGATTCAGTTTTTTGAGGGAGAACCTAATTTTGGGTGGTCCATTATTCCCTATGGGGAAATTTTCTGGGTGGTTGGAGAGGGGGTTATTTTTGAAGACACAGGCACCAAAACTGTAGTGGAGCTCTGGTGCCTATCATTTAAATAACCCCCAAATAATAAGTAGATTAGATCAAAGATCTAATTCTATAGACCCCTGAACAGGGAGCCCCCAGCCATCCTCCATTATTTCCTATGGAGGAGAGGGAGAGGGGAAAAAAACCTCGCAGATGCTTTCAGGCAACAGCCAGTCTTCCAGTGCAAGTTCAACAGAACTAATGTGCACCTAGAGAATCACTAACAGCAGAACATATCCAAGAGTGTGTGTGGGGTGGTGGTGGTGGTAATTTTTCCAGCTCAGTAGAAGGCATGGCAATACACAGAATGCCACAAAGAACTGCAGTGCTAGTCTGTCAGTGCAATCTCAACAGAACTAATGTGCATCCAGAGAAGGACAAATCCAAGCACTGAGTGATCAGTGTCAGTATAGCAAAGGGAACACAAAGGAACACTTGCAAAGAAAAAAAATCTGAAACTGATGAAGAAACTTGAAACTCCACCAATGCACAAAACCACAAGTGACCCGGGGTGGCGGGGGGGGGGGGGAGGAAGAGGACAAAACAGCCCCAGGAGCCTGCAAATGTTTACTCCTCCCCTGAAAGCTGAATATTCCTGGACTTTTTGAGGATCCTTTTTTCAGTTTACTGAAAAATCCCAGAAATATGTGAGAGAACCAAATATTTTTGGACTGGTTCCACCTGAATGAACACAATTGTAAACAACAATCACCAAAACAAAAAGCATTTTAATAGTGCAGCTAATAGACCAGTTGATGAATTCAGGTAGAAGAAGAAGAGTTTGGATTTATATTCCCCCTTTCTCTCCTGCAGGAGACTCAAAGGGGTTTACAATCTTGCCCTTCCCCCCTCACAATAAACACCCTGTGAGGTAGGTGGGGCTGAGAGAGCTCCGAGAAGCTGTGATTAGCCCAAGGTCACCCAGCTGGTGTGTGTGGGAATGTACAAGCTAATCTGAATTCCCCAGATAAGTCTCCACAGCTCAGGCAGCAGAGCGGAGAATCAAACCCGGTTTCTCCAGATTAGATACACGAGCTCTTAACCTCTTATGCCACTGCAGATTCACAGCTGTGAAGCTACAGGTGAAAATGCTTTGTTAGCTTTTATTGATAATTTATCCTCTGATTAAGGAGACTTGCAATATAGACTCAATGCTGAACTTCAGCGAATGAGGAGTTTTGTGTGAGCGTAGTCCTAGCAATTCAGGCTCCATCAGTTACAGGGCTGTAAAGGTAGAGCCAGAACACTGAATTTAGCCCAGGACCATATTAGTTATCCAGGGAGCTCTTGCAAAATAGGACCTATAGTGCTCTTGGAGGTGAATGATTGCCACCAATAGGTCTGCTGCATTGGGAGACACTAACACTTTCAAACTGCCTTTAAGAGCAAAGATACTTTGGTATGTACAATGGGGGAAACACTTATAAGATCTCCAGGTACGCAGTTGGAAGATAGGAAACACATCATTCCCTAATTCATGAAGATCAACTATACATTGGTACTATAGCTACAGAAATACTAGCATATACGTAGCATTTCACCAAGCAAAGTTTTTTTGAATGCTCTGTAGAGAGAAGAAACCTTTTCAGGCCAAGGCAGGATACATGCCATATCATTTTTCCCAGAATCAAAAAGTAGTGTGGTGTAATTAGAAGGTCAGACTAGAACTGGGAAAACCTAATTTTCATAGTCAAGCTCATCTGATGAGTTTGGATTAGTCTCTCTCTCTTGGACTAACCTGCATCACTAAGCTGTAAGGAAAATATGTAAGGAAAATAATATTTTATTTGTGGGAAAACACACTTCTTCCCTCAGCCATAGTGCTAGTCCAATACTTCTGGACCATGCCGGCTCTATCACTTCAGAGTTATAACTGCAAAGGATCATGCTGCAATGATAAAATCTGGGTATTTTATCATCTTATTAAGGGGGACATACCCAAGCTGACAGCTATGGCCTAGATTAGAGCAGTTTCAATGCTCTGTGAAAGTCTGGAGTCGATTTTCCAGACTCATAAATCACAACTAAAAAGTGTTTCATTATTCTGTCCAAGCCAAGTGGAATATCTGAGCAATATATCCTCACTGAAATTTCCTTTTCAAGCCCTTATGAAACCAGGTAACATTTCAGGAACTCCTTTAAATTCATCTTTCAGTATATTCCTCTTAACAGAGCACTTTCAAACATGGTATAGAGCTATCCAAACTCTGAGCATGAGACAAGCCAAGGCTGTCTTCCCATGTGCAAGGTTGCTTTGATTCACACATGCATGCCACTGAATGCCTTTTTGCTTGATTAGTGCTTAGTAATGATAGGTAACATTTTGATCTATTGTGATTATTTCGCACATGTGAGCTATCTCTGGATGTTCCCATAATAAAGCTGCATGAGCCAAGAAGCAGACAAATGGACAACTGGAAACTTGGTTTTTGTCCCTGCTGGGAAAGTATTATATTGCAATAAAGCAATTTTTTGTTTCTTGGGAGTCTTCACTGCAGAATTTTTAAGGATATATGAGCTCATGTGGCCTTCTTTTCTCTTTCCTTTGATTGCTTGCCACCAAACTAAGGCAAGATTAAGTGTTTCCAGGTAAAAGCTCTCTGTTAGGACTAAGCTAGACACGATCAGTTTTCCTGTAGGGCTTCTTAGGTTTAAAACTAGCCATGGGGCCAGTCTCTTCGGTTTGTGTTTTCCTGAACTTTGATTTAATATTGTTTTAGTGTGGAAAAAGGTTTCCATGTTCCCCTCAGGTCAGATTTTAGGGATGATTTTCTGTTCTTGACTTGAGGATGTGGCAACTTGTTCATGTTTGCGCAGAAAAATGCCTATTTGATCCATATCCTTCATGCCTGATGGTAATGTAGCAATTAGAAAAAAAGTCCTGTTTAGGAAGTATAATAAATGTCTCATAAAAAAGGATGTTATTCCAGAATGTTTGAAAAAGGTGGTAGCAATGTATAGTTGATCTTCATGAATTAGGGAATGATGTGTTTCCCATCTTCCAACTGCATACCTGGAGATCTTATAAATGTTTCCCCCATTGTACATACCAAAGTATCTTTGCTCTTAAAGGCAGTTTGAAAGTGTTAGTGTCTCCCAATGCAGCAGACCTATTGGTGGCAATCATTCACCTCCAAGAGCACTATAGGTCCTATTTTGAAAGAGCTCCCTGGATAACTAATATGGTCCTGGGCTAAATTCAGTGTTCTGGCTTTACCTTTACAGCCCTGTAACTGATGGAGCCTGAATTGCTAGGACTATGCTCACGCAAAACTCCTCATTCGCTGAAGTTCAGCAATGAGTCTATATTGCAAGTCTCCTTAATCAGAGGATAAATTATCAGTAAAAGCTAACAAAGCATTTTCACCTGTAGCTTCACAGCTTACCATCAGGAAGTTCTTCCTAATGTTTAGGTGGAATCTCTTTTCTTGTAGTTTGAATCTATTATTCTGTGTCCTAGTCTCTGGAGCAGCAGAAAACAAGTTTGCTCCCTCAACATGGTATCCCTTCAAATATTTTAACATGGTTATCATGTCACCCCCTTCAGTCTTCTCTTCTCCAGATTAAACATACCCAGCTCCCTAAGTCTCTCCTCATAGAGCATGTATTCCAGACCTTTTACCATTTTAGTTGCCCTCCTCTGGACAGTACAGAATAGAGTGGTACTATTGCTTCCCTTGATCTAGACACTTCTCTTGATCAACAAAGTAGCACTTCAAAGCTACAAGACCCAACCAAATATTCTTCTTGCTGGCTATTCCAATATCATCTTTCCCCCTGAAAAACAAAACCTTAAGCTACCATGACTGAGAGCATGGCAGGTGCTTAAAATAGGCTAAGGGAGAGAGCCAGCATGGTGTAATGGTTAATAGTGGCAACCTAATGTGAAGAACTGGGATTGATTCCCCACTCCTCCACATGAAGCCTGCTGGGTGACCTTGGGTAGTCACAGTTCTCTCAGAACTCTCTCATCCCCATCTATCTCACAAGGTGTCTGTTGTGGAGAGGGGAAGGGAAGGGGTTTGCAAGCTGCTTAGAGACTCCATAAAGGTAGAGAAAAGCAGGGTATATAAGCCAACTCCTCTTCCCCCTCCTCTGAACAAGGGCTAAATATGAATCCCCTGGTGAGGGTAGACAATTTGTAATTCAGTCAGCATAGGACCACTGGGTTGCTTATCACTTGGCTATTAAAAATTGTGGCATTTAAAGTGGTACGCTCATGGTCAATCTAATCATACAGGTGACCTTTGCATCAGATCATGAGGGGTATCAAAATCCCACAGTAGGGAGTCCTTCAGGGATATAGGGTTTTAAATGTCTACAGCAGCATAAATTGTGCCCAGAAATAATTGGGAAGCCTTCCAACTGGAAAACCATCGAAATTTGTTGGATTCCTGGACATTGCCATCTTTCCTACTCTGTTCTCTCTCGTTGCTCATTCAAGCTGCAGCAGGGAACTGGGAAGAATCAGCAGGAGCTCTCCTACTGAAAACAAGTAAGAGGCATCCTGGGTAGGGATGGTTGGCTCTGTTTGGTCTCTGATGACCATTTGCTATGTGCTAGTCAACACTTGTTGCAGTCACACAGCTAAAGTCTCTTCTAAAACCTTGCTGCTGATTTGTTGTAAAGAATGCTCTTGGTTGGCATCAACTAAGATGTATAATATCAAGTGTTATTATTGCGTTGTACCCAAAGAAGAGCTTCTGTGGAACATAAAAGTCAGCATCCAGAATTGTAAGTATTAGGAGGTCCAATAGAAGCAGATCAGAACAATGGGAATATTAGATACAGCCCTACTGATCTCCTCAGGATGTTGTCAGGATCAGTGAAATCCTGCTTCACATTCAGTGAAATCCTGCTTCACAATCAGTGAAATCCTGCTTCACAAATGCCAGTGTTATTATTTTAATAGTTACCCAAATAGAGCTGGTTCAAGTTTAATCGTTGGAAGGGCTTTTTCATTTTGCAGGAAATGGGCTTGGGGAAATGAAAACTTAAATACTATGTAAATGAGAAACATTATGATGATGATGTTTTAAAATCTGGTTTCAATAGTGGGTATTGAATTTGTCAAAAATCAATGCTCAACCATTCCCTGCAAAATTACAGTCTGTATAAGGCACCATAAAATGACTGGATTACTCTGGTCTTTTATTTGTTTTTGCATGCAGATGTTTTAGAATAGTTACTTCTGAACTAGTGTGGTCCATTGCATGGTCATGGAAGGGTACCTGGGATCATAGATCAGCCACTGACTTAATGGCTCCCCTTGGGCATGTATTGAACATATAATATGAGCATGGAAGGATGCCTCATCCTGAATCCATTCAGCTCACTATAGTTGCAGTCCTAAGGACACTTTCTTGGGAGTAAACCCCATTAGATAACATGGGACTTACTTCTGAGTAGACCTACTTAGGCTTGCCCCCATATCTAGGTTTTCGGATATCAATCAGTTGTTTCTGTCTGGCAATACCTGCAAACTGAACATGGTAGGAGATGAACTTGGATCTTTCTACGTGCAAAGCATATGCTCTGCCACTGACCAGGTCCCATCAAAAGCACTTTCTTTGCTCCCCTTGTAAGACTTGAAACCTTGTCTGAGAAGGTTTTTCATGGATGATATCTCTAAAAGGATTATGGCAGTGGCTCCAGTGTAATGAATAAAATCCTAGGAAGTAAATAACTTTTGTTCCTGTTTTTGCTTTATTTGTATCATAATGCTGAGGACAACTACTTGGAGATTCTACCTCATGTCAGTATTTTGAATTTATTAATTTTTGCTTAAAAAGTAGACAAAGGCATGTTTTCCTCAAAGGAAAATAACTTCTGTACACTCCATATTTTAATCTTGCAAAAGCTTCCTCTGTCATTTACAGTGAAATCTTAAGGAGTGTTAAACTCTAAATCCAAGCTGTCTATAATAAAACTGCCCCCTTTCTTTAGTCTGGATACCTTGCTGTTGAGAAAAGCCACTGGCCCTCTGCACCAGTAGACTGATTTTATCCTTCTGACTTTCACTTAGCCTAGGTACTTACCACCTCTGGGCTCAAAGCACCTGACCTTTGATGGACGAATGGAATACAAAGAAGAGACACGGGTACAAAGCAAAACATAATGCTGGCTGAAGTCATAAAATGTATGTTTTGCCCTAGTTCTAGTTTCGCACAAGAGTCCCAAATGGAAAGCATGAACAAGTGCTCTGTGAGTGAAGAATCATTTGGTAAAGAAGAAATGAGACTGAAATCTCTCAGAAAAACAAAGACCACGGTAAACAAAGACTTTGGACACATGGATACTACTATGATGTGGGAGGTATATCTGCTTCAAAGCCACATTTTTTCTTTTTTTTTTATTAAACACTCTGTGACCACTTTTGAAAGGCTCTTCTCAGTTTTGCAAGTGTTGAAACATTGTTAGCAGTGATTGAACACACAGAACCTTAGTAGTCTCACATTCTTGACTAGGACCATATAAATTAGCATCACACACTGCTTGACTAGTGACTTCCTGTAAAAGTGACACAGGGGCTTCCATTTCCACAGGAGATGGAATAGTTTCAGGGTGGGCCAAGAACTAGACCAAATGTATTATGTGCTGATTGATAGTGTGAGGTGGACAATAATTATGATTTACACACACATTCGTTTTTTTATTTCTTAAAAGGGAATCCCAGTTGCCAAATATGTTAATGGTGTATGTAATGGTGTGTTAACGGACACCATTACGATGCTGAACAAAATTAAACCCTTTGCCAAAACAAACCTTTTCAAGAGTATATTTTATGGATCAGCAGACTTCACAAATGCCTCAAGAAGTGGAACCATAGTGTGAGAAACAGGTTTTGGAAATAGCTAACAGTTTTTGGAAATAGCTAACAGTTGCCTAACCACAAGCCAAACATTTCTGTTCGTAATTATCTCTTCATAGATATAGGTACTCTCTTCATTTTTTCCTCATCTCATATATAACTACACTAACATAAAATTATTTAGTTACTGCTTGGATTGTGATTTTTTCAAACAATTGCTAGGTCAGTATGAATATAAATGTACATGAATATGAGAAAAAACTGAGCCCTAAAGTGGAAGAGTGGCATAGATATCTAAATAACAACACCAAAAATATAATAAGAACATAAGAACAAGCCAGCTGGATCAGACCAGAGTCCATCTAGTCCAGCTCTCTGCTACTTGCAGTGGCGCACCAGGTGCCTTTGGGAGCTCACCTGCAGGAGGTGAAAGCAATGGCCTTCTGCGGCTGTTGCTCCCGAACACCTGGTCTGTTAAGGCATTTGCAATCTCAGATCAAAGAGGATCAAGATTGGTAGCCATAAATTGACTTCTCCTCCATAAATCTGTCCAAGCCCCTTTTAAAGCTATCCAGGTTAGTGGCCATCACCACCTCCTGTGGCAGCATATTCCAAACACCAATCACATGTTGCGTGAAGAAGTGTTTCCTTTTATTAGTCCTAATTCTTCCCCCCAGCATTTTCAATGAATGCCCCCTGGCTCTAGTATTGTGAGAAAGAGAGAAAAATTTCTCTCTGTCAACATTTTCTACCCCATGCATAATTTTATAGACTTCAATCATATCCCCCCTCAGACGTCTCTTCTCCAAACTAAAGAGTCCCAAACGCTGCAGCCTCTCCTCATAGGGAAGGTGCTCCAGTCCCTCAATCATCCTTGTTGCCCTTCTCTGCACTTTTTCTATCTCCTCAATATCCTTTTTGAGATGCGGCGACCAGAACTGGACACAGGACTCCAAGTGCGGTCGCACCACTGCTTTATATAAGGGCATGACAATCTTTGCAGTTTTATTATCAATTCCTTTCCTAATGATCCCCAGCATAGAGTTTGCCTAATATTATTGTTATGTAATTTTGTTTAATATTACAGCTGACAGTTCTTTAGGTGGTTGTTAGCCTTTCATAACAATTCGAGCCTCACACAGAGACCTAGGACATTGTAATGTACCGACATAGTATTTGTGCTGGTTACAGCAGGGCTGTCTTCCGTATCTGACAGATGTTGATTTTGTCGATTTTAAGATGTTTCAAGTGCTGCTTTAGTGTTTTCAGAATGGCGCCCAGAGTGCCGATTACCACTGGGACGACCTCAGCTGGTTTGTGCCATAGTTGCTGTATTTCAATTTTCAAATTGTGGTATTTGAAAACATCTTCCAATTGACAAAATCAACATCAGCCAGATTCAGAAGGCAGCACTTCTGGGATCCGCATGAATACTACAGCAATACATTACAATGTCTTAGACCTCGAATTGTAATGAAAGGACAACAGCCAGCTAAAGAACTAACTGGCAGCTGTGATATTAAACAAAATTAAATAATAAATAAATGTCCCCTATGACAATTCACCATGCCTTAAACCCACGCAGTGATCCTGATAGTCCTTCCCTGGACATCTAGTGGCAGAGGCTTACTGCAAGTAAAGCAAACAGTGGAAGAGGAGAAATATGCACTGGCTGATTATGTGAATGAAAGTGAAGAACAGGCATTAACTGAAGTGAAGAACAAACATTTGCTGAAGACCCAGAAAACCAAACAAGAATATAGAAAACTGTGATTAAAATGAGGACTGAAAGTTGGCACAACGAAGAACTGCATGGCCAATTTCTGGGGAAGATCAAGGACAAAGTGGACAATGAAAAGACCTGACTGTGGTTAGCAACTGGAACTCTGAAAAAGGAAACTGAATCCCTAATTTTAGCCGTTCAAGAGCAAGCCATTAGAACAAATTTGATCAAGGCCAAAATCGAAAAATTCTTGGATGATGCAAAGTGCAGATTGTGCAAAGAAGCTGATGAAACTGTAGATCATGTCCTCAGCTGCTACAAAAAGATCCCCCAGACTAAGTACAGAGGCACAATTCAGTGGCCAAGATAATCCACTGGAATTTATGCAATAATTACAACATAAGAACAGCTAAAAACTGGTGGGAACATTGTCCAGAGAAAGTCACAGTAAATGAGATAGTCAGGATTCTGTGGGACTTTTGAATCCAAAGGGACAAAGTGTTGGCAGATAATACACTGGACATCACAGTGATTGAGGACAAGAAAGTGATCATCATTGACATAGCAATACCTGATGACAGCAGGGTCATCAAGAAATAACATGAGAAGGTGACTAAATACCATGATTTGAAAATTGAGCTTCAGCATCTATGGCACAAACCAGCTGAGGTCGTCCCAGTAGTAATCGGCACCCTGGGCGCCATTCTGAAAACACTAGGGCAGCATTGGAAGCATCTTCAAATTGACAAAATGAACATTTGTCAGATTCAGAAGGCAGCCCTGCTTGGATCTGCAAGAATACTATGGTGCTACATTCCAACTTCCTAGGCCTCTGGGTGAGGCTCGAATTGTAATGAAAGGCCAACAACCATCTAAAGAACTGGCAGCTGTGAGATCAACCAAATAATAATAATAATAATACTCAGCAGTGATAAACCAGTATGGAGGATGTGAGGAACACTTAAAAGTATTGTTTGATATTAACTATCTTTACAAATTGCTGACAATAGATGAATGGGGTATTGACACCAGCAGATTGCTGCAATCAGAAGGGTGAGGCATTTCTGCTTTTTGCAAAAAGAAGTCTGAAGTTAATGAGCATGGAAAAGTTTTCTGGCATTTTTAAGAGAACAGCTGTGTGCCAAGATTCAGCAAGAAATGATAAGTGAAGTGTACTTTATCTTAAAAGACTAAAATAGTGAGGTGAATTTGGGGTTGAGAGAAAATGTGATATAGAAGGTGTAGAGGAAATGAAGTGAGACCTATGAAAAGCAAATGAAATAAAACTAGCAAATTCTCAGCAATGTTATTGATTAGAATGTGTGCTTACAATAAGAGAAAAAAAGATCCACTACAGTATTCTAGGGCTAGCGAACACAATCTTCAGACCACATGTGATCCCCCCCTGTGCCCCCCCAAAGCATCAATCTGTTTGGTTACAATGAAGGATACTATTAACCACAACCAAAGCTCTTAAAATATATTTGGGCTCTTAAATTATTTAAAATTGAGTAAGATCCAGCGCTAGTGCTTACACTGTAAAAGGATGATTTTCCCCAACTTTCCTCTCTCCCAGCAATCTCCCATGAGTTTCCAAAATGCCATGAGGAGGATTGGGCGACAGACCAGGATGAGAAGCCATGCTACACACAGAAGGTAGTAGCTTTTATGAGGAGGGAAATCAAGCTAAATTGCGCTTCTTGCCCCTCAGCTCATCACTGTCTCTTGTACCAATGGAAGTGACAGGAAGACAGATTTTAACTGCTTTGCCTTCTCACTACATGTTGAACACTCATGCAACTGCCTCAAGCCATCCTGATCTATTTATAACAAACAGGAAATGTTCTGAAACCATTTCAGGAAAAAAGATCATTACTTTAGCATTTCCCAAACCAACCATTTTGGGCTGAAATAATACATTTTCAAAACATTTTGGCCTTAAAGCAGTGCAGAATTCCGGCAGGAAATGTTTTATATTCCAGCCTATGTTGGAATAGTAACTCTGTCTCTGTTTAACCCACTTCAGAGTTGTTGTGAGGCTAAAATGGTGGAGGAAGGAACCATGTAGACTGGCATGGATCTAGGGTTTCCAACAACTTGGAGAATAAAATGTCCTGCAAACACCCACTCCCCCCCCCCCCCCCCAAGGGTTATGGGTGCGTTATTTACCAACTTATGTTTTTTGTTTCCATACCATCAAAGCTTCATTTGCCAATTTTTATGCATTAAGCTTATATTAAAGGGATAGGATATATTTTCCCCTCCAGGTTGTTGGAAACTCTATCTGGGCTCCTTGAGGGTAGAGATGGGGAATAAAAAAAGCAAAAATAAGCAAAAATGATAAGCAAAAAAAGGGGGAAGGAAGAATCATGCATACTGCCCCAAGGCCACTGAAGAAAGATGAAATAACCAGCAAACAAGACTGGACTGGGAGAACATATTAAAAACACATGGCTCATACCATTCAAGGATTAGTTTGTTGCTGGTTACCTTCCATATCCCACACTAACTGATAGCTTCTTATATGTTGTCATGTTTTATTATTAGTTTAGCCATAGCCCAATGCTATTAATGAAATCTCGAGCACTTTATGAAGAGCTCTGAATGGTTCTATTCAATGAGCAACTGGGTAATGGAATGGTAGGAGATATCAACACTGTGGTCAAAATATATCACAGGGAAGTTTCTCTGACCCCTCATCAATTGTGGAGAAAAGGGGTGTGTGTGTGGAGTGGTGGTGGTGGCTATACCAAAGCAGGAGGCTTTCTCCTTCAGGGCACTACCTACTCTAGAAATTTCAGGTGTTGAATATGGGGCCTGGCATGGGGTACTGAGAAGAGTTTGGTTATCTAGTTGGTGTATTCTCTAATGCATTGAGAAATACCCTCCCAAGACTACTGGGCCTTTGAATTTCCTAAATTATTAATTGTGAGAGATTTCAATGCTCATGTGGATGATACTGTGTCTAGTTTGACCAATGACCCTACTGTCTTCCACGGCAGTACTGGGACTCTCCCAATTTGTATCAGGCACCACACATAGAATAGGTCACACCATGGACTTAATTTTCAGGATGGGTTTGGAAGTGGATCCATTTAGTATGATTCAAGTGCCATGGTTAGACCACTAAACCCTAAAGGTCCACTAGGTATACCTATCCCTTTTCATATAGGCAGCAAGCTGATGTGTGCTCACCTGTGGAGACTCAGGGATCCTACTGAATTTTGGAATGCTCTGTGGGATCCAATGCTTCCCAGCGACACATTTGATGTGCAAATTGAGGACTGGCACAGAACGCTCTCAGAGACAATCAGTGAGATTCCTCTCTGACGTCCTCTTCACCCCCATGCCAAATTAGCCCTGTGCTATAACTCAGAGCTAAGGGGACAAAAGCAGAATCTAAGACAGCTAGAGAGAAGCTGATGGAGAACTCATGATGAAGTGGTAAGAACATCTTATAGGATGCTTATGAAAGCCTATTATATGGTGGTGAAGTTTGCAAAAAGGTTATTTCACAGCTAGCATTGATTCTGCAAGCTCTCCTGGCTTAATTATTAAGGTTTACAATTAACAATCTTAAGTGAAAGGTCCCCAAACAGTGGAGATTTGGTCCTTAATTGTGAGGCATTTTCAGTCTTTTTTGTGGTTAAGGTATTATCACTCCACCAGGACCTCCCTGCCAATTTGGAAGCAGGAAGTAGAGGCTCCTTGGCCATCTTCAGTCCTGTTTTGGACCAATTCAATTCAGATGAAGTGAATAGAATCCTGAATATTGTGAAGCCCACCACATGTCTCTTGGACCCATGCCCATCTTGACTTGTGGCAATGACATCCACGTGAATATTATTAACCTGTCCTTAATTACAGGGACCTTCCCTAGAGGCCTGAAAGAGGTGGTAGTGAAGCCACTTTTTAAAAAGCCATCTTTGGATTCTTTAAATCTTGCCAACTTCAGCCCAGTATCCCATCTTTCTTTTTGGGAAAGGTACTTGAGATGGCAGCTGCTGAACAATTTCAGGTCTTTTTGGAGAAACTTTGGCCCTGAATCCATTCCAATCCAGTTTTCTCTCTGGTCATGGGATAGAGATAACTCTGACTGTCCTGGTGGATGACAGCTGGAGACATATGGATGGGGGGGGGGTCAGTGCTGCTGTGGCTCCTTGACTTGTTGGCAGTGTTTGATTTGGTTTACCATGACATCTTAACTAACTGCCTTGCGAATGTAGGGATTTGTGGGTCAGCCCTGCAGTGGTTGTGCTCATTCCTTCTAGGTTGGGGGCCGAGGGCTGCAATCAGTGAAAGAAGTTCCACTTGCTGACCATTGGTCTGTGGAGTCCTGCAGAGAGCAGTTTTCTCACTGATATTATTTAATATCCATATGCACCCTCTTGCTGGGTTGATCCGAAGGTTTGAGCTAGGTTGTCATCAATATGCTGTTAACACCCAGCTGTATCTGGTAATGGGCTGTCATCAGGACGCCAACACTTTGCTTTGGTTGGTTGTTTGGAGGCCATGGTGGAGTAGTTGGAAGAGAGCTACTTAAAGCAAAATCCAGGGTAGATGGAAGTCTTGTGTCTGTGATGGGGAGGGATGGGGCAGTGTTGCCAATTGCCTATTTGAGACAGTGTGGAGCTAAATGCTACACACACCTTAAGAGTTTAGGGATGCTCCTTGATGCCTCATTATCAATGGAGGCTTAAGTGATGCAGGTGGCTCATCTGGCTTTTCCCCATCTTCCTCAGGTGAGACAATTGGCGCTCTGCCTTTCCCAGACCTAGCCACAGTGATCCACACAATGGCCACCTCTTGATTAGACTACTGCAACTCTCTCTACCACTGGGGCTTGTTCTGGAAGCTCCAGCTGATACAAAATGTAGCAGTGTGGGTCCTCATAGGGGCCCTGTGGTGTGCACATATAAAACCAGTGCTTTGCCAGCTGCATTGGCTCTAGGATAAGCAATGGATCAGGTTCAAGGTTTTGGAAATGATCTTTGAAGACCTAAACTGTTTGGGCCCTGCATACTTATGGGATCACATCTTCTGATACATCCCTTGAATATCATTTCGATCAGCAAATGAATATCTGCTGGTGATCCTTTGCCTGAGAGAGATTTGGCTGGCATCCAACGGGGGTCAGGGCTTTTTCAGCCTGGCTCCTTTCTGGTGAAATGCTCTGTCTGGAGAGACCAGGGCCCTGCAGGACTAATGAAATTCTGCAGGGCCTACAAGACAGCTGTTCCACCAGTCTTATGGTTGAGGCAGCTGCAGTGTGCCATTTCCCACTTCCCTTTTCTTTCCCTCTTTTCTTTGTTATCTTTCCTGTGGCCTACCTGTTTAACCATTCCTTTTCTTTCTCTTCCCTCCTCTCTTCCCTCCTGGTTAGCAGTATTAACTCTCATTATTGGGTGAAAGGGATGGATGTTTTATGTAGATGGAATTGCCACCTTAGACAAATAGGAGATGGCTCCTAAACTGCAATTTTTAAATTTTAAACCTATTTGTACTGTATTTGGATTATTTTATCACAATATTATTGTACTGTTGTATATTGTGTTAAGAAGTTTAGTCCCTGAGCCTAGAAGGAGAAGGGCGGTGTATAAATTACATAAAATAAAATAAATAAATGAATAAATATTCTGTATGACTGCAAAGTCACTCACCTAGGGTCAGAAAATCCTAACTTTAAATATAAGCTGATGGAATCTGTAATGGCTGTAGCAGGCCAGGAAAGAACTCTTGTATGGGGAAATTGCACTGAAAATTTAAACTTAGTAGGCTGTGATGATGCAAAAGAAATACTTAGGAAAGGTGGGGAAAATATAGCAGAAATGGAAAACTGGTTGCGACCATCCTGTTACAAACAGGAGTTCCATTTATCTGAATTCTCCTGACAGTATGAGTGTTTTGGATGCTATTTGAATAAATCAGATTGTGTTTCTTAGTGAATTGCTTTGGGGAAAAAAGACTAATGCTCAAACACCTTGTGACCCCACAGCCAAAACATCTCGGGGGGGGGGGGGGAAACCAAGATCATACATACCAGGATGTTTCTATTGCGGTTTCTCCCTCTACATGGCAGTGCGTCAGTATGTTCAGGCTGGGAGGAAGAACTCTAGGTGATTGTGCATGGCCCATAGTTTACTTTCATTTTCTTTGCCAACGTTGCCACCCATGTGCAAACTGTCCCGTTTCTCCACTGTTTTGATTGGTTGCAACCGTCAAGGCAGGAAAAATAAACCGTGATGTTTGCATGGGAGCAGGATTGGTGTGGTTTTTTTAAAAAAAGAGCTCTCAATTTCATCGTTTTTTGAAAGATGCGGGATAAGGGAAATCTCGCGGGGCAGGCCCGAGTTAGACCCGGAAGCCATGCAAAAATCATGGCCAAACCGGGATGATTCACCTCCTTAATTTCAGGATATATTGGCTGTGAGGTAAATGCCTCTAATGACTTTTTAAAATGAGGCTACCATGAGAGTAATAAGAAGTAGGAGAAGCTCTCAAATCCTTTCCCTTCCTCGTATTTGAGCACTCAGTTTGAACAAGTTTTTACACACATATATGTAGAGTAAAAGATACAAGCATCCTAAAGTTTCCTCCCTTCTTTTGTGGGAAAGGAGTGGGAGGGGGCTTCTGTGAACAAAATGCCTTTTTCTGCTATCACTCTCAACCCCCCCCCCTCCTTGCTTTTCATTGAAGGATTAATTGTTTGGCTTGAGGAGAAAGACTTGCACCTACTTCTTGCATTCTTTGAGCTTAATTTTATAATAATAAAATGTAGAAAACCAGAGGAGGAACAGGCAGAACTCTTAAATAAGGGAGCCAAGTTTTCAAATGTTAAAGAAACTAGCACACAATGAAATATTTGATGCTGATATGTTCTCTTACAATGGCAGGCCTCTTCATTTAAAATGTTTTTCAAAGACAATGGTACAATTTCAACTAAAGTTTGTTATAGCTAGAGGTTCTTCACATGCTCGGCCAACACTTTGCATTACAAAGTATGCAATGAGCTGGTATTTCACACCTGAAGAATATTTTCCTACCTGGTGGGGTGCAGATTGCATAGTAAAGGCCCACAGGATCATACCTCACACACATGGTCACATTACTGACAGAGCCCTGGAGTTGTCCAAGTCACCCATCACTTAATCTGGACTTGCTTCCATTTAGCTTGGGATCAAACCATTAAGAATTATTTTTCACGCTGTTGATTGCAGGCATGAAGGGAGACATAGTCATAATGGAACATTAGTCACAAATAGCTTTAGCTGGATTGGGGCCATTAATTTTGGCGTTCTGACATGAATGCTGTGATTTCCAACGCCAATGGGAATTCCAAGCACTAAGTATTCTGTGGAGTGTGTTGATGCAGACAAATTTTCGATGGAAGAATGATCAATTTGATCAATTAAGCAGTGAACATGTTATTTCTCTTTCTCCCCATTTGATTTCTTTAAATTTTTGTTTTTGTTTTACAAAGTTAAGGATTTTTTTACGTGAAGGTTGTCCAGTTATCCAGATGTGTATATGTTACCTCTTTAAAATGTAGTTGATTTTGAGCCAAAAGGAAAGAGGAAGGGTTAGGAATGTGAAACCTACTTTCTCATAACTTTGTGGAAGGCAGATGTTTCTCTTCTGGTTCCAACTTTCATTTTCTTTGCATGAAGGAGAAGTTTTAAAAAACTAAATAAATAGCCCTTTGAGAAGAGCATGGCTTTCAGTGTTTTTCTTTGCATTAACTGTTTTATGGCTTGGACTTCTTGATGTACAACTTCATACTCATTCCAACAGCAAACACTTGCAAACCATTTGTATAAATGACTTCCAGCATTGTTTGCAAGAACACACTACTAAAACACAACATCAAAATCCCATGAAGACATTTGATAAAGGCACTATTAAAAATTTACTGTATTCCTTAGAATAATGTAAATATGGCTGTAAATAATTCTTTTCAATGAAGATACTATACAAAATGATCTAATTACAAACATAACAATGCATATTGCAATATTCTAAAGATAATAGAGGGTGCCATTTTACCTAATGGCGATAGACACTATTAGATTTGCACAGTGTCATGCTTAAAATAAAAGACTGTAGGGTTCTGATTGTGTCTCTTCAAGGGAAACTCTGAGTGTTTCCAGTTGGGACGGAAGTTCTTGGCTGTCCAAACTGAAACATTTGACTTCTGCCCACTTAGCAAAATCTTCAATTATTTTCAGTGGGGCTTAATAAAAGCTGTTCTACAGTATGGAGCCTACGGTGATTACCAAGTTTCTCCAGACAAAAAAAAATCCGGATTGTTTTTTCTTGGTGTTAAAGAATGCTAGCCAGGATCCAGTGTTCAAAGGGAAATATCACTCTTAATTGTTGTTAACTCTAGCTTGAACATTTCCCAGAGATTTGGGGTTGGCATCTGGGGAGGGTGGAATTTGGGGAAGAGAGGAAGCCCATTGGGCATATGATTCCATAGAACCTGCTCTTGGAAGCTTCTGTTTCCTGCAGGGGAAGTGAGCTCCCTAGTCTGGAGGTCAGCTGTATTCTGGGAGAACTCCAGGCCCGTAGAGGTTGGTATTCTTAATCCTGGTGACAACCTGTCCCAGGACTGTTTTGACCATGCTGAAGAAAAGAGAGATTACCTATTCACTATTAGTATGTAGACCAGTATATAACTCATCACATGTAATAGATTAAATGCAAAACATTATTTCAAAACCATTATTGCTCTGGTCAGGGTGCACTGGCAGTGAAAGAGTGAATACCTCATTAACTGTGTTAAGCACAAAGTACAACCTGGGACACTAATTTAAGTACAATGGCACAACACCTGATTCTGAAACTGATGCAAAAGGGACACATTTTATCTTCATAGCATATGGAAGCTTGAAGGTAGCCAAGCCTAGGTTGGGAAATCCATGGAAAATTTGGGGACAGAGCTTGGGGAGGGTGGTGTCATGACCCGTCATGATGCAGCTGACAGCTTGTCTGAGGAAGAGTTAACTGAGCCTTGCAGAGGGAGGCCAGTTGACTCAGTACAGCCTGAACTAGCACAGGCTTCTGGCTCAGAGATAATTAGCAGGGCTAAGGAACATTCTAGCAGCTCTGGGTTTCCAGATGTAAGTCAGCATTGCAGACAGAGATTGAGACTGGCCTTAAAAGAGAGGCACCACTCAGAAAGTTTGCAGGCAGTGGTGTACCTAGGCAAACTGGAGCCCTGGGCAAAACCTAAGTTTGATTCCCCCCCCCCCCCCGCATGGGAGGCCACCCTCTCCCACGATGACCAAACAATGAATTTTCCCACCAGGTCGTTTCAAAGTCACCATCACATTATAGAACATGCCCCAACTCACAAATCTGAACACAGCAATGGGCCATGCCACACAGCAAAAATATTTTTTGAAATCATTTTCAAAATGCTTTCAAAATGTTTTATTACTGCTATGGAAAAGTTTTATGGTGTTGTATCCAGTCCCCCCAATTGGGGGAAACAGCATCACTTTCAATGTTATTTAAACTGGGGACCCCAGATTCTCCCTTTAAGGTGGATTTAAAAGGAGAATCTGGGCTCCCTAGTTTAAACAAGTGATGCTGGAATCCACCCCCAAACAGCATTATTTTCAATGGTGTTTAAACTAGGGAGCCCAGATTCTCCTTTTAAATCCACCTTAAAGGGAGAATCTGGGGTCCCCAGTTTAAACAACTTTGAAAGTGATGCTGTTTTGGGGTGGATTATCCCCCACCCTGAAACAGCATCACTTTCAATGTTTGAACGGGGAAACTCAGATTCTCCGCAGGGGGTGGATTTATTAATAACAATAATAATAACCTTTATTAGGCATTGAGAGAATAAAAGAAAGAAAGAAAACAAGCACTGGCAGGAAGGAGTGGATTTAAAAGGAAAATCTGGGCAAATTTAGGGTTGCCTGCTGTTAGGGGTGCAATTATTAAGATAGCAGCACCAAAATTTCAGAGTATCTTCGTGAGACCCTACTGATGATACCACCCAGGTTTGGTGAAGTTTGGTTCAGGGGGTCCAAAGTTATGGACCCTCAAATGTGTAGCCCCTATCTCCTATTACAATGATAGTGAACCTTTTCATGACCGAGTGCCCAAATTGCAACCCAAAACCCACATATTTATCGCAAAGTGCCAACACGACAATTTAACCTGAATGCTGAGGTTTTAGTTTAGAAAAAAACGGCTAGCTCCAAAGCATGCATTACTCGGGAGTAAACTTGGTGGTAGTTGGTGGCTTTGCTTTGAAGCAACTGTGCAACTCTTCCAATGGGTGAATCATGACCCTAGGAGGGTTTACTCAGAAGCAAGCCCCATTGCCAGCAACCGAGCTTACTCCCAGGCAATTGATCGCGCTTTAGTTCTTCACATGAAAATCAGTGGGGTTTAACAGTGCTTAACAGGGTTACCTACACTGCTTCCCCAAAACTAGGTCTTGGGTTTAATGCTAATAATCGAGCCCAGCGGCCCAGGCCAGTGTAGATGTGTGTGTGTGTGTGGGGGGGCCATTCTGTTTGCGTGTGCCCACAGAGAGGGCTCTGAGTGCCACTTCTGGCACCTGTGCCGTAGGTTCACCACCACTGTCCTATTAGTTCCCATTGGAAACAATGGGGGATGGGGGCACTCCCTTTGGGAGTCCATAACTTTGGACTCTCTAAACCAAACATCACCAAACCTGGGTGATATCATCAGGAGAGTCTCCCAAAAAATCCCTGAAATTTTGGTGCTGCTACTAGCCTAAAAACTGTGCCCTCTGCAGGCCAAAAACTGAAAAACACTGAAAATACAAAAATTCCCACAAACGAACCTGCAGTTTTTGCGCCCCCCAGAAGGGGGCACCCTGGGCAACTGCCCACTTTGCCCAATGGGAGGAACACCTCTGATTGCAGGCTTGGCATTACCCAGTCTTTGCAGGAGCAGTCCCAGGGAAGTAGCTCTGAGGAATAAAAAGCCTTTGGCAGAAACTACACTTGTGGTTGCAAAGTGTGTTAAGAACATAAGAACATAAGAACTAGCCTGCTGGATAAGACCAGAGTCCATCTAGTCCAGCACTCTGCTACTCGCAGTGGCCCACCAGGTGCCTTTGGGAGCTCACGTGCAGGATGTGAAAGTAATGGCCTTCTGCTGCTCCTGCTCCTGAGCACCTGGTTTGCTAAGGCATTTGCAATCTCAGATCAAGGAGGATCAAGATTGGTAGCCATAGATCGACTTCTCCTCCATAAATCTGTCCAAGCCCTTTTTAAAGCTATCCAGGTTAGTGGCCATCACCACCTCCTGTGGCAGCATATTCCAAACACCAATCACACGTTGCGTGAAGAAGTGTTTCCTTTTATTAGTCCTAATTCTTCCCCCCAGCATTTTCAATGAATGCCCCCTGGTTCTAGTATTGTTCTTCTTGACCTTGCCTGCATACCACTGTTGTTGCCAGACCTTGGCTGACCATGGATTGGCTTCTTGACCTTGATTCTTCTTGTTGCTGTATGTGTTCCTGGCTTTTGACTCCTGACTTGATCAACTTTGCTCTGAACTCTCCTACGGACTTGTTTGGAATTAGCACTGGCTAAACTGCTGTCATCCCAGCCCCGGCTCTGAGCCTCCTCAATGCTGTGTGTTGCTGTTGCAGCACACCAGCCCTGCCTGGCCTGCACAGGTGGAGTTTGGAAAGGAATGGGACCTCATTTGTGTATAATGCCATAGAATCCACCCTCCAAAACTGATCTCTGTTGTCTGGAGAACAATTGTAATTCTGGGAGATCACCTGGCCTTCTATGGCTGTTGGTCACTTTGGATATCTTTGTGCTGCAGAAATGTATTTCCTCTGTGACCAATACTCCAGCAGAGGCAGGGAATTCAGAAGTTGAATGAGCCATGCACACACAGATCTCTCTGGATGGAGGGCTTGTCGCTGACTGTTACTTTATTAACACATTTGCCTTTTAGAAGACCTGAGGGAAATCTGTTGGCCTACGCCGATATTTCTTAATTGCTGGGTTTATCTGCTTTGCTAGGAAGTCCAAAACAGATGGCTCAGCATCAGTGACTTCTGTCAGGTTTGTCAGATGGGAGTTCCCTCAGCTGACAAAGAAAATCTTTTCCCCCAGAAAGTTCCAGTCCTAGTTCTGACATACCTTTCTTGGCCATGGTGCCTGTCTGCAAGGCTGTTGTTTTCCCTCTCAGGTGTTCCTCTCATGTCCTTATTCTGAGATACCTGTAGGGGGTGGCTCCCATCCAGCTGACAGTGATGTGCCACTTCTGGCCAAGCTGAACCAACTTTTTGTCTGGTCAAGAGAGTTATGGTAGCAACGCCCAGTCCCTGCAAAGCTCCTGGGGTTGATAGATGAATGCTAAAAAAAATTCTTGAGACTAAATTAAAAGATGGTGTAGAAATTAAAAGATGGTTGTTCCTGCATGTCTGACCCAAGGTTGACCACAGCAGCTTCCACAAGGAGAGGGCCTCTCAATAACCGTCTTGGCTTGGTCCTGTGGTAGCAGAAGGCCCTCAGTGTGGATGCACATTCTGGTAGGTCAAGCCCCAGTTCTAGAGGCACATCAGCCTCTGTCGTTTAGCTCTTAGGCTATAGACTATGCGTGCAGGGGGAGATAAGGTTTTTAGTGTTTGGTGTTTTCTTATAAAGTTTGCACTTCTAACGCTATCATTGAGCCCTGGCGTATCTGCTCATCTCCCTGCAGGGTGTGTGTGTGTCAGCCCAAGTACTTAGGATTCCTGTATTTGTCCATGCTCTAATTTCATGGGGCTTCACACTATTTTCTACCACTTTTCCTCTCTCCTTCCCTTTGTTCAACCCCTTTCCTTTTCATCCTGTTTCAAACTTCATATCGTTGCATTTCCTCTGCCCAACTTCTCTCCCATAATTGGCAGAAGAGAACTGGCTCATCTAGGAATGGCAGTAGACAAGTAGGCAAGGCATGGTGCCCATATTGGTTGATATGGACAGAGAGGATTTTTAAGAAGCATTTGGCTGCATTAGATGAGTACAAATTCCCCTAAATAGATGGTGTGCACCCAAGAGTGCTCAACAAACTGTGTAGAGAACTTTCCTATCTGACTCTTCTCCTTTATTTTCCCATCTACTCCCCCTGCCTGTTTTTCCTAACCCTCCAATCTGCTCTGGCTGAGGGTGTCCACAGCAGCTTTCCCCCACACAACCCTGTCTTATATCATGTCAGAGGTCCCTAAACTTGTTTAGATTGTGCTGCCAATGTCCACCTCTGCCATTGCTGCTGAGCTTGGATCAGCAGGCATTGTCTGCCACCATTTCTGAGCCTGGGAAGGCTGCCAGCACGCACCGCTGCTGCGGCTGAGTCCAGGGCAGCAACTGATGTCTGCCACTGCAGCCGGCCTGGGTGCTGCTGCTGGCATCAAGGAGCAGTCGCTGGCATTCTCCACCACCACAGCTAGGCTCTGAGCAGTTCTACTCCACCCTGGTGGATGTGTTGTCTGTGCCGGTACACAGGATTTAACACACGCACACACACAAATATACCTCACGTATATTTCATTGTTGTTTTGAGATTTTTCTGCAAACAAGAGGTGTCCCACAAGGCTGAAGAAAAATCTGTTTGGGATAAGTGTGCTCCATATCTGTGAATTTAGGTATCCATAGATAGGGTACACACTTGGGAATTAGCTACATAGATTTGAGCCCCTAAGAATTATAGGGAGCTTCAGCATGCTTCTTTTAACATGCAAACATGTGCCCCAGTACCAACACTAAACTCTAGGCTGATTTAAACATGATGTTGGTGAAACTAAAGCACTCTCCCATGGGATTTGGCACTGACACATAAGATGTTATTGTTAATGGCTACGTTTTTGTTTTGCCCTGGTAGCAGCCCAATTAACAATAAGGTGCTGTGTCTGTGCAAAGTGGCACAGGTGACTAAATCTGCCACAGTTAGTGTCAAGTTTAAATCAGGCCTTAGAGATTTGTTTTAAAGGGAAAAATATTGTATTCAATAAATCATATGGAAGTATTTATCTGCACTTTAACTCTTTAACTCTTCTAGTTTTTGGTTTCAAAGAGCATTTCCAAATGACTGAAATTCATACAGTACCTTTTAAATTTTTTTCAGATGAAAATATTTTAGGAAAATTACCTCAGGCTTTATTGTGCATTTATAGAGGTTTTAAAAAAGAGAAATCAATGTAACATAGGAAAATGGATTTATTAAGAACAGAAGGAAAACTGAAAATAGCTAGGGAAGATTTTTTGACAGCAGAATGTCTGGTTTGTCAGAGAACAATTACTCCAAAGTGGTAGGACGAGAGCTCCTCCCCACTGTGGTTCACAGATGCCTACAGGGAAGGGTGATGTTGGCAACAGAAGTAAGCATGTCAGCCATAGGACTGTTTCTTGTAAATGCTACCAGGTGAGAAACAGCAAGTAAAAAGTAAGTTTAATAGAAGAATTGGTCCTTAGTCTACCTTCTGGTGATGAGTCAAGTGCCCACAAATGCAATATTCAAATATATAAAACAAGGGCTCTTGTTCAAGCCATAGCTATTCCAACAAGAGAGAAACATGGTAGGTGATGCAAGAAGTCAATGTGGATGAATAGAGAACTTCTTGATGGGCTAAAAAAGAAAAAGGGAATGTTCAAGAAGTGAAGAACATATTTCTTAAGAAGAATATCTGTTGGTTGCTAGGCACTGTAGATCAGCCACCAGAGAGGCAAAAGCTCAGAATGAGCTGAGGCAGGCCAGGGAGTCTTGCTGCAAGAAAAAACTTCTTCAGATATGTGAAGAGCACTGTTGCGTGAAATAGGAGAAACTCTGAGGCCCCTTCCACACATGCAGAATAATGCACTTTCAATCCACTTTCACAATGTTTGCACGTGGATTTTGCTATTCCGCACAGCTGCAAGGTGCATTGAAAGTGGATTGAAAGTGCATTATTCTGCATGTGCAGAATGGGCCTGACAGAGGACAGAGTGAAAGCAGAAAGGCTCAATGCCTATTTTACCTCATTTTCCCTGAAGAAGAGAACTGGCTCATCTAGGGATGGCAGTAGACAAGTAGGCAAGGCATGGTGTCCTTGGTGTCCTTGATATGGACAGAGAGGTTTTTGAGAAGCATCTGGCTGCATTAGATGAGTACAAATTCCCCTAAATAGATGGTGTGCACCCAAGAGTGCTCAACAAACTGTGTAGAGAACTTGCAGAGTCTTTGTCCATCATCTTCAAGATCTCTTTGGGGACAGGAGATGTGTCACAAGATTGGAGGAGGGTGACTATTATCCTAACCCCATTTCCTTATTTGATTGAGTGATGAGTTAATGGATTGTGGGAATGCTGTTGATATTGTTTACTTGGATTTCAGTAAAGCTTTTAACAGGGTTCCCCATGATTTTCTGATGAGTAAACTTGAAGACTGCAGATTGGACTCTAGCATAGTTAGGTGGACAGGGAACTTGCTGGAAAACTGTACCCAAAGACTAGTTGTTAATGGTAGTTCATCTGATTGGAGAGAAGTATCCAGAAGGGAGCAAGAGGGCTCAGTTCATTTATTTTTATAAATGATTTGGATGAGGGGGTAGAGCAGTTATTCAATAAATCTGCAGATGGCACAAAATTGGGAAGAGTAACCAACACCCCAGAAAATAGAGATACAACTCAATGAGATCCAAACATACTGAAAAAGTGGGCAAATGTAAACAAGATGCAGTTCAACCAGGATAAATGCCGGTTTCTGTATTTGGGTAACAAAAATGAAAAGCAAATGTTTGAGCATCAAGGTGAGGCAGGAAAATGGAAAAGAAATTGTGGCATAGTTCAGAAATATTATGGATGAAAAAATGTCAAGACTTACGTCAGCCTACTGCTATTATGCGTATCAGCTTGCATGATTGCTTTCAGATAAAAGCTCCCAACTACCTTGCATGCACAGAAGATCTTTGGAAAAACAAAGATGCCCAAAAGCAATTGTAGATTCTTTAAAAAAATCATTATTATGAATGGAAGAGGAAAACTGCAGAAATTCAAGGACAGTTTTTGCAGAAACATCAGATGCCAAGCAGGCCTTAAAGAGAGTGGCTGTTCAACTCTTTATTTTTTTGTTTTACAAGTGCAACATAAAGGGTATACTCATTCTGTGGTAGTTCAAGTCACAGGCTGCTTGGTATCTTGTTAAATGGCATAAGTAGTAAGTGACCGAATCACCACCTGGAAGTTCAATCTAGATCAAACCAAGTTTGAAAATAAACTGCACCTTTTCATAGAGGTTTCAACCTCCCCACCACAGCATGTTTCCAGTGAAGACATCTAGGCATATCTAGGATTCAAGAAATGTAACAATCCCCACTACGACGCGATCAGCTTGGCATTTCTCTCCTGATTGGCTGTTGTGTCATGTTGGGGCAGGACCTTTTTTTTTCTCCCGCAAAAATGTGCTCACGTTATGCTGTCAGCATGTCATCACGTCAGCATGTCTCCCCCGCCCAAGTTTCTGGTTGGTTATTGTTCTCTCATGCTCTTGCGAGAACAGCGCCGTGCACAGTGATTGGTTGTAAGGCATTTGCGTCACACTCCACGGTGGGGAATTTGAACCAGGATTAGACCCCCAACCACCCCCTCCAAACTTGATTGAAGCCGTTTTTGTGTGTGAAAAAAGTAGTACTTTCAAGCAGGTTTGGCGAAGACACGGGATAAGGGGGAGAAAGAGCGCCAGAACTGGGATGAATCCTTATTCGTCGATCAGGCAGTTGGGAGTTCTTCCTAAATCGTTGATATTTTGTGTGAGTATCACACGATTAATTGACTGTGGGAAATTGGCCAGTGAAAAGGCAGGGGAAAGGCTTTGTAGGGAACTGAGTCCATAGCAAGACAATATATGAGACAGTCCATGATTGGATCTCCACCATACTTTTCATTTATGAATGAGTTGCCCTGAGCCAGGGTCTGGCTGGGAAAGGGCAAGGTATTAAATAAAATAAAAATAAAATAAATAAATAATAGCTGCAGGAAGCCTTTGTTTGTTTTGAGAATTGAGATTATGATAATAGGCAGGATTTGCATGGTTCACAGAACCATTATTTGCCTTGTTGAAGGTGATATTAGGAGTGTATTAGGAATACAAAATGGCCCTAGAACCAGCCAATCTGAGTAGCCCTTGTGGCATTACAAGCCAGCTCAGCAGGGGTTTTGCAGTACCAGCAATGAGTATTAACTCATTCACTGCTTCCTCCTTCAGGCTGACAACAATAAAGGAGACAATGGGTGAGCTGAAACAGATTGTTATTGCTGATGATAACAAGCATGTGTGTCACCAGAGAAGTATTCTGCATGACATCAACCAATAGTGAAAAAGAGATCACATACTATAGCACTCTTTCCAAAACATGCAAGCTGACTGCTGAAAATGCAGTGCTTAGAGATGTATTTTAACCTGTTGTTCTTTATATTATTAAAAAACTTTTATGGTGTCAGACCATAGCCATGTTGGTCTGGTGTAGAAGAGTCCAGGAGCATCTTCAAGTCCAGGAGCATCTTAGAGATCAACAAGACTTTTGGGGTGTAAGTTTTAAGAGTTAAAGCTCCCTTTGTCATATACAAATAGGAATGGAGATCCCTACAGTTCTAGATCTTGCTTCAGCTGCTATGAATTTCTGCTATGTACTTATATAGCTAATCAATGAAGGTCTGTGTTCATTGCATGGAATGATTCACATGCTGGACACATAAATTTCCTACATATGGGAAATGTTAATGTTGCAAATTTCTTCTTGAGTAAAGCAGCCCACAGATAAGGATGCTCTTTACAGTGCGCCTCCTAATGCAAAACTGGAACCTCTTCGACTAAAAAAGAAATATTTTACTGATGAAAGAATGTTTTCTTTTCACTGTCAGCAAATGTAGTGACAGTTGGCAACTTCATCTGGGAACGTTTAAACATCTTATGCAGGATACTTTACTCTCCACAGGTTGCTGAGACATTCAGCCTTACAGATAAAGTTGCATTCTCTCTCCCTGTCTCTGAAGGCTTATAGAAGAGTTTGATGAATGCCCTGCTCTCCACCTCATCACAGATGTCCTGGCAGAGTCTATGGGATAGTTGCTCTCCTCACTATTTCCATGTGATTTCATTTGCCCCAAGTGAAGTTACAGTTTTAAATGTCAGTGAGGGGAATTACATTTCATAGGCAAAAGCTCAACAACAACAGCAATCTGGCTAAATCTCCAGTTGACAAAAACATAGAATTCCCAGGTTGTAGCCCAAAGATTTCTCTGTGTATCAAGAGGAAAGGATCTTGGCCTGCTCTGTTGTCCCCCCATCCCTGCTATGTGGCACATCTGGGGTTCTGCAGGTTCAGAGGGGATGGAGAGCAAGGAGAAGCAGGTGAGAATAGCTGCAGCTGCCTCATTTCCATACTGCATCAAGAGATTTTAAGTACAGTATGCGCCTCTGGAATGCAACCTGGTAACCCACTGTGAAAATGTTCATGCTGAGGTTCCAGCTGCACTGCAGTATATTTTGCTCCTCAAGTTTTTTTTTAAAGAACCCACTTGTTCCTTTTTAAACCATTAAATATTTTTCCTACTAAAAATGAAAGGCCAGTAGTTTTTATTGAAATCACTAAGGGCCTTTCCCCACTTTCGTCCTTCCCCTCTATGCTGCGCGCTGCTCTCAGCGCGCAGCATCCCAGGCGCGCACCCGGCCGTCCCCACGACCCCGCGCTCTGTGCGGGGCCATCAAAAGGCGCCGTTGAGAAGAGCGCCTGGGATGCTGTGCGCCGAGGGACCCCGCGCTACTCTCCTCCAGTAGCGCGGGGCTTAAGGGAAGTGGGGAAAGGCCCTAAGAGTCCAACCCTTCAGGTGGTATGGATTTAGGTACTTGGAAGCACACGTTAAACACCAAGCCATTCAGACAAAACCGTTTTTTTCCCAACAGACTGTCTTACAAACTCCAGTGAGTACAATCTCTACAGCATCAGTTTTGAATTGTCATTTCCCCCTCTCCCTGCATAGTTGTCTACAGCAGCTGTCAGAGGGTTAAAATACCAGTATTACTAACTGCAATAAATACGTTGTTTCAAAACTGTTCGCTATGGTTGTATCCATTGGGAGTTTATGTAACGCACTGAGTGGTTAACAAAATATGCATAAAGAACATTTGCTTCCTGGAGAATTTTATATTGTGAGGCAGCTCATCAGTGACTCATCAGTCGTATTTGAGTGTTTGTTGCTTTATGCACACATACTTTGCAGTAAAAAAAGACATAAGGCGTTCCATGTTTATAAAAAGGGGTTCAACTGCAATCACTCCCTGTAATGTAAGTGAGAAAGTGAACTTCAATTCTCATGGGCATCTTTCTCATGGCAATGAGAGTGCCATGATATTCAGCCCAGAAGCCAGAAAGCCTTGAGTTGTATGAAAGTTCCCGGGTTGATGAGTAAGCCTTCCTGTGAGCTGGGCTGCATATGAAACTAGTAATAGGCTGTGATGCCTGTATTCCAAGGATGTCACAACAGCAAAACAGATGCTGATTTAGATGTCTTTTTTTGGTCTACTATAATTCTAACACATTGTTTATGTGAGTCATGGGGTTACTGTTGGACATCAGAATTCTTATTTTTCTCCCAAATCAAGCAGTGCTAAATCCATATAGTGAGGCAGGAGTGTGTGGTGGTGGTACAAATAGGTGGTACGGTTGCTGGATTGGATCATTTCCAAGCTTAACACTTCCAAAAAAGCACAATAAATGCCTCTAATTTCATGTTCCACAATTGTAGAACATTCCTCCTTCTTGACATTTGTGAGCTAGCATTCCCGGGGGCTGTGGTCTAGAGATGTCACCCTGAGCTCCCTGCAGGCATCCGTGAGCACCATCACACCTCGTAGGCAAGCCACATTATACAAGATGGCAGGAGAAACCACATGAAAGCTATGTATGCACATGATTGCTTTTTTACTATGTTCAGCTTTTTGGCTAATATTGGCCTAGAAAGTAGAGTGAGATGCTAAAGTTCCAGTGGGGCCTGGAGATCTCACAGAATTACAACTCATCTTAAGTCTATAAAAAGAAAATGGCAGCTTTGAAGGTGGAATCTATGGTATTATATTCTGCTGAAGTTCCTCACCTCAACGAATGATGCCACCATCTCTTGGCTCTATCTTCAGATTTCCCAACTCAGTAGGCCATATCAAGTGGGAGAGACCTGTTCTCTTCATCCACATGCCCCCTTTGTTTTTCAAATTGACCACTTCTGTATGATTAAGTAGTTCCAAATTTAAAACTACATGGATTTAACACTACTATATAGAATTTGACTCAGTATCCTAAAGTGCAGAGGACCTAACCATTCCAGATGAAAATGCTGTTTATCCATCTATAGTAAAACCATAATTATAAATTGTAGTTTAGCAAGTGCTTGGTGGCTTTGCTCTTAGTATGACTGATGCATGGCTCTTCTAGTTCAATGCGATGTTTGGTCAGAAATTCAGAATGCACTGTCTCCAGTGTTAATGAGGCTGACTACTAACATCCAACCTCTGGTTTTGGGAGGTCTGAAGGGTTGCATTTTAACTTCTTGATTCATGTATGTATTATTCCCATGAGCAACCTTTCACCAAAGAATTGAAATGAAACAGAAGTACTGTGGCTCCTTAAAGAACAGCAATATTTATTCCACCATGAGCTTTCAAAAGTCAAAGCTCACTCCAATAGATTAACATGGCTATCCCAGTGAAGGAATCAAATCGGCAATAGCCCCATATGTGCCATAGAAAGAGAAGTGTGTATGTGTGTGTGGGGCGGGGGAGAGGAGATTTTGATGTGCTGAATCAAAAATTTTATCTGCTTGTGTCTGACTTCCCTTTCCACAAGCTCTTTTATCTCATCCTGGGTTTTGTATGGGACAGCCATCCAGAGGGGTATCAGGGGAAATGGTGCCCGGGGTCAACACCTGCTCCAGGCACCCCCTTAGCCCCATGCCCCCATGCGCTTGGGGGCAGGCTCGGGGGTGGAGCTTGGGCAGGGCAGGGGCGGCTTGGATGGGCACCACAGCAGCAGGCCAGCTCCTGGGTCGGCCTACCGCTGTGGTGCTCGTCCAAGCTGCCCCCACCTCCCTACAGGCCACATCCTGCCCTCCCTAGGCTCTGGGGAGGGCAGAAGCTGGCCTGCAGGGAGGCAGAGGACAGGGCGCCACGACAGGTGGTCCAGAAGGTGGCCTGCCATTGTGGTGCCCATCTGAGCTGCCTCCGAGCCCACCCTCGAGGGCATGGGGAGGGAAGGAAGCTGCTCAGATGGGCACCGTGTACTGCCCATGGGGACCGGGGGGGTGTTAAATGACACCTGGGTTGGCAAGGGGGAGGAAGGGGGTAGGGGATGATTTTGCACCCAGGGTAATTTGACCCCCCTGTCCCCGGGGGCGGTATGCCCCTGCAGCCAGCTTTGCAGACTTCTAATTGCTACAAGATGTAGACTCTTCTGGTCCCTGGCTAGTGGATGGTTCTCTCCAGGTTTCAGGCTGTTCCCTCCAAAGGGTGGATGTTGAAAATGCTGCAGATGGATTCAGGGGTGATGAAAGATAAAGACCCACACAGATTGATTAGACTTGAAAGTAAAGAAGACTTGCATTATGCCTTTGCCTATCTTTTCCCCCTTTGAGGGTAGAAGAGGTTAGTGTGAACTGGTGAAACAGCATGAAAGAAAGAGGAGTTAAATCCTCTCTCTCCTGTGCCACAGCCAAGAGACAGCCACATGGCTATGCTCTTTAACAGTGCTGGTAAATGTTATTTACAGATTTCCCAGTGACATGCTGTCCTGGCCCCATGACTCCCCCCTTCCCCAAGATCAACAAGAGGGGTGAACTGGGCATCTACAGTTTGTGTGTGTGTGTGTGTGTGTGTGTGTGTGTGTGTGTGTGTGTGTGTGTGTATGTGGGAGAAATGCCAAAAATTGCCCCCCTTTCATTAGTAGAAATCTACCACTAAGATCCAACCCACTGAGTCTATGTTTTTAAATATTTTAAGCCTTATTTTGCTTCAGATTTTATATTGCTAGCTTGAGCAATTTGATATCTTTCCCCCTCAGTTTTTCATTTGTACAGTCAAGATAATTTTCTCCATTGCTGGGAATTAATCACAACAGATAAGCTCACTTCCTGACATGAGAGCAAGGAAATGTTCTGTCAGAGGTACAGAAAGTCTTGTGTCTGTGAATGAACTGCTTATTACTTCTGCTGCTATCTCCATATTTCCCATTAATAGATGGTACTTGAGAGAAGTTGTTTAGTGAGTGTGAGAAAAGTTCCAGGTATACTGTCTTTCATCATTTGTATCACTATATGGGCTGCTGCTTTGCCATTTCAGCGCTAGTTTGCAAGTCACTGCTTAATGTTCATATTTTGGTCACTATACGTTTAGTTACTTGTACCAGAGCCTGCTTTATGTATATACCTGGCAGCGTTTTTGCTGAAACACATGAAGCTGCCAGCAGGCAGTTAAAAGAGCCTCCGTGATCATGCAAATGGCAGGTCCACAGGTCTCCATGTTAAACCCAGTAAAGCCTCCCAGCATCTCGGATTGGGCGAGTGAGGGCATGGTGAGGGTCAACTCAGGTGGATTTATTTTAAATTCTTTTTTAATTGAATGACAACAAAGTTGTATAGTGGTTAGAGTCATGTCAGGTTGGGATTATTATCTCACAGACTCCTTGAAGGAACAGTGGATAAAAAGGATGATACAAAGTATTGATATTGATATCAGTGTATTTTCCAGAGTAATATGATGCTGGTGATGGGGATGATACAGAGAATTAAGGAGCTTAGGGTGGTGATTCATCCTCTCACATGCCCTGGCATGTCCTTGACAGTATTCCTGGCTCCTATATTGGTATAGCCAAATCATCACTGTGTTTACATTAATATGGAGATCACATATCTACATATGCTGATGCATGTCCATATTACACATTGTGGGACTTAGTTATTGCTCTAAACATTTTACAGACTGGGCTTATGATTTTGCTCTCTCTGTGTGTAAAGTACTGTAAAGTCATTGTCAACTTATGGCCACTCCACAGAGTTTGCAAGGAAGGTGACTAAAAGAGATGGCTTGACATTTCCTTCCTCTGAATTGCAACCCTGGTATTCCTTGGTGGTCCCATCCAAATACTAGCCAGGGCTGACCCTATTTAGCTTCTGAGATCTGAAGGGATCAGGCTAGCCTGGGCCATCCAGGTCAGAGCAGGATTTTGCTGTATACTAATTAAATAGGTATCTGTCCAGCATCAGGATTCTACAACAATACATTTAATTTTTATAGCTCCCAAATATTATTTTGATAATATCTCCTAAATTTCAGGCAAAGTAACCATTTTTCATATGACTCCATTTTCCTTTCTGAAATTAATCAGTGGTGTTAACTTCGGCCTATGAACTACCATTCATATTTTATTTCTCTTTTTGTGTTTCCAAAAGAGAATTTTAGTAGAAGAAAGGGGAGTTTAGCCGAAAAGGGGAGGGGCAGCATATTAAATCTAGTTAAATATAACTGATACGCAGCATTTCTACCTCTGGCTTTATGATATAGAGCCCTCAAAAGTTAGCAACACTTCAGTTTATTACTGAGGAAACAAAGCAAACTGAGGTATAACTTCCTATGGACTCTTTAGATTTGTTTGCGTTAGAAAGGGAGGCTCCTGACTTCCAAATTAATTGTTTCTGCTGTTTGCTCTTCTGAATGGAACTTCCCTCTCTTGTGATTGACCCAATAGGAAAAGGTTACACATGCGCCTGTTTTGATTCAAGGGGATATAAATAATAAACAGTTGCTTATTTTTACCTCTCTGTTGATCCTCAGCAGTGCCAATGTAAACTTAAAAGGTAAAAGTGTTGTGTTCAACAGAGTCAGTTGTAAAATGAGGCAGGAGATATCCTGCCCTAAATATAGAACTGTGCTTTAATCAAAGGTTGTTCAGAATAATTTCAGAATATAGTGATGAATTAGTAAATTATTAGCAGAATCCAGTGATTTTAAAGAGGTAATAAATACTGGGAGGGGGGGGGGCGATAACTTTATTATTTATTCATTTACTTCATTTATACCTTGCTTTCTCCCCAGTGGAGTTCCAAAACACCTTGTGTCATATTCCTTTCCTTCATTTGACCCTCAAAACAGTCGTGTGAGGTAGGCTAAGTTGAGAATGTGTGACTGTTCAATGTTACCCAACAATTTTCTATGTCAGAGAGGGGATTTGAACTTGGGTCTCCCAGAACCTAGTCTAGCTCTCTAATGAGTGCACCACACTGGCTGCATTTTAGAGCATATATCATTATATCTAATAGCCAAAGGCTTGTTCCTGGGAAGACAGGTAAGTCTGCACAACAGAGCAAATTATGACTACTATTTAAACAAGGAATCTCCCTGGATTGGAAAAAAAATGTAACTTAGGGCTGCACCCTGAAGTTAATCAGGATATTTGTGCCTGTACATCACAACAAACCAATCAGACGTTTTGGGTGGCTTTTTGAATTGCCATAGCAAAACAGCCACACACACACAAAATGTGGCAGCTAGAAAAATGTGGCAGCAGCTGTGGAGGCAACAGAAATGGTGATCAATGGTGGGGATACTTGCCAGATCCAGTGGGGGAAGGGAAGAAAGGGAAAAACCCAGAGTCACAGGTGAGGGGGAAGGAAGAATATTTCATCTCCCATGTTAACCCTTGTAGATCCCTTCCCATATTATATTTATTTATTTATCCATAGATATATACTTAGCATGGCCCATACCTTTTGAAACTCTAGAGGATAGGCATGCCACAGTTATGCAACATTGATGGCATGTACAACTTTAAGTCCCCTGCCATCCTCCAGTATACACAGGGAGCAGCTAATAAGCTGATTTCAGCTACAGACAGTGGGGCACAAGTGATAAGGTAGCCTTTTGAATAGTAATAACCCAAGGCACGGATGGTTTTGTGTGACCTGCTTTGAGTGATTGGTCTGAAAACATCCAAACCTAAATATATCCACTGCCAAATAAGCATATTGAACTATGGTTGCTATACAACAAGAAACTTCAGGGCACTGCTGTATGTATTTAATAAATATATGAAGCAGTCTGCTATGAAGGAGCTCAGAATGGTTTACAAATGATTCCAGAAGGTCTCCCATGCCAGCATCACTAAGTGTCATGTGCTTTTAAACCAGTCCCTGGACCTGTAAAAATAGATGCCACAATATTATTTCTTTGAAAGCAGATAATGATCTGGTGTGAATAAACAAAAAGTACAGATTATGATTGAAAAAGTGGATATGATTTTTTTCTTTCTTATTATCCCAGTCTGAAAAAGGAGGTGAAGTACCTAAGGAAATGCAAGACTAGTTTTTTTCCAAGTGTATGTATGTATGTATGTGTGTGTACACATACACACACACACATATACAAACACACACACATATACAGATTCATCTTACATTCAGTGTCATCTTCCTTTTGAGTAAATATGGTAAATGTGTAAAAAAGTTTGATTAGCTTATTAAAAAGTTTAATATTTATAATGAAATCCGTAATCCCTAAAATGTGCAAGCTTACGTGGTGACATTATCCCCTTTTATCTACACTCCCCTTCTCTGTGTTGAACTCTTGGGTTTCTTTATACATTTCGGCTTTCAGAGGCCACAAAGTGCTGTCCACTCTGGCAGAAGAACTCATGAATCACCGAGAATGGCTGCTACATGAAGTTGAATGAACGAGCCTGAGAATAAGACAGCATCCTTGTATCCAGACTAGGTGTGTCAGCAATAAGGGATATTAGCCCTCTTCTGCTGTCAGTGTCAGCAGCTTCCTTGTATTGTTGTACCTCCCCTCCCCTTGTCCCTAAAATAGCTTTTTGTTTGCAATTTTTGTCTGTATCCCCATTTCCTCTCCAGAGGTTTCTGGTTTATTCTACACAGGAAAAGATCTACAGTCTTTTAAAACTACAAAATGGATCTTTCCCATTTTGGCTGTTTTTAAATTATATATATATTTGGTCAATTCTATATATATATTTGGTCAATATATATATATTTAGTTCATTCATTTGAGCAAACAAGATGTTCAGATCTCTGGCCCAGTTATTTAGTAATAATAATGCAGTGGTCTCTTCTATTCCTTGGTTTTGTTGACAAGACAATATCAAAACAGTTTGTTACCCTTAAGAATTGACCAAACAAAAGGTGATAACTTATAATTTTTTGTTCATCCGTAAAAAAACATTAAATTATTTATGTCACTATGCATTTCAGAATGGCTTGCCAGTGATTTCAATTTCCTTGTTCTTTATTGCATGTGGCACTGACTGCCCCCTTCTGTTTCCTAAAGGGCATAAAGAATTCAAATTCATACAAAGTACCTTCTGGAAAACAATGCTACCTCTTATTTTAGAGGTGTTGGACATCTTCTGCCCATGATACATTTTGGAGAATGTATAGAAAGATCAGCCTTAGACACTGGAATATATATGCGTATGTTTACTGGCCAACTGCCAACTTTATAATGCCTTTGATTTTCAGCCTTTTCCCTCTTTTATAAAAATCTTCTCTTAAATATTCTCATGTTACACCCAAGGAAACTGGGAATGGGTGGCACTGCTTACTTTTTGGATAATTCTCACCTCTGAAAGCAGGAAATCCTCCCTGTATGTCTCCAACGTTTGCCTCACAGTCTCTAGAGAACTCAGCTTTAAAAGCTTCTGTGACTTTTTAAAAGTCAGGTTTCCCCCTTTCCCTTCTGTTGCTAAATGTGTTTTCATTGTTAGAGTAGTTAACCTGAAACAACTCATTGATGACCATGTCAGAAAGCCAAATCCCTAAGTCCTTAATTGCTTTTACATCTTGGGCTCAGAATTCACTTTGTGGAAACATACAACATGCAGTGTGTATGCCATGCCCATTTCTTCCCCCACTCACACTATTATTTTAGCCAAATGCCTGATCAAACTGCGGTATCAGAGAATACAGGGAGAAAAATGTGGGCTCCTCAGAACATTCTACTTTTAGTAGTTCTCTTTCTGGGCGCCCTACTCTCCCCACCTGTACTACGTTGATATTTAAGAATCTAAGCTTTTCACAGTCACAGTCACTCTCTCCCCCCCCCCCCAAATTTCTGTACACATGATGTGAATAATGGGTTTTCCGGGGGTGGGGGATAGTTGGGAATTCTTTCCCCTACTCCACAGTACAGTGGAGCAAAACTGAGGAGTTCTTGGGGTAAGTGAGCAGTTTCCAGGTTAACCTATATAAAGTTGACAACTCTGGCATGGGAAACTCCTTGAGATTTGAGGCAGTGCTCAGGTAGGGAGTGCAGCAAGGATATGATTCTATAGAGTTTCCTGGCTGAAGCCATCATTTTCTCCAGGTGAACAATGTCTGTAGTCTGGAGAATTCCAGGCCTCACTTGGAGATTAGGAATCCTGTCACATAACCCCAAATCCCCTTTGGCATTACAGGACAACTGCCCAGTAACACTGCTGCTGTGATCTGGGCCTTGGTAAGATGAAAACTGCTCAGCTACCCACAGTGCTGAGCAGTAGAGGGTGTGTGTGTGAGGGCTTTTTTTTTTACATCCTGTTTATATGAAATGTCTGTGAGGGAAAATTAATATCTCAAATTCTCCAAGATGCTATAAATGGTTAGTGACTAGACCTGGCCAATTCCTCATCTGCCCTCTGTGCTTCCTAAATCATGTTCAGTCCTCATCACACTTAATTTTGAAGGTTCTTGGGTTATTTTTTCTGCATACCAGAGAAATCCCCTTTGCAAAAACTATCACCTTGTGGGCAGCCCAATTGTGCTGTTGGCCTGTTCATTGTTTGATCATAAAGTTAGGTATTTGAATGAATAGTATTAATAACAATATTGTTAAATTATACATCATTATGTTATATATTTTATTAATGTCACTTCATAGCAGGTCTCAGACTAGTGACTAGCAATGCACAGGGGGTAGCCTTCCCAGGCTCCTCCTCAGCCATGCTACCACAAGCTGCCTTGTGAATACTTTCAGCACCATGTAATGTGCCTTAAATCTCTGTCCCTTCTCCCAATAGGCTGCCCTTCTCCTTTCTTCCATCCTATGTTCTCGCCAGCTCCCTGATTCCCACTGCAGTTCTGGATTTCTCCTTGACCTGGTAGATCATTGCTATTACCAATTCAGGTACCTTGGAGGTCCCTTTCCCCTCTCCCAGTGTAGAATTACCACAGGTCTTGGGCCCTGCTGTCATTGTGTTCTATTGCAGTATGGGGGCATTGAACTTTGACCAGGACATGGGAAGTGCCCAGCCACCATCCAGTGCTCACAGGACTAGCTTGATGACTACATGCCCCTTCCTTTAATTGTGTCTTATCCCTACTACCCATTGGGTGTTATCAAGAAAAGTATGCATTGTCATGAAGTTGCCCTACCCGATGTTGAATAGAGAAGGCATAGGGCTGCAAGGCTAGCATCCATCACTCAACTCTCAATGTGGTCTTCTCTCTCTTTAATCCGTAAGAGAGCTGTGTGGTCTGTAATCAAGGTGAAGGGATTACATACTGAGTAATAGCATAATGAAGTCACAATACACTTAATAGCCAATGCCTCCTTTTCCAGCATGGAGTCTGCCTATTCTCATAGAAATAATGACAAAGGACAGGGTGGGTGTTCTAACCCATTCTGCATCTGGGCAGATACAGCCCTGAGACCAGTGGTGGGATTCAAATAATTTAACAACTAGTTGTTTACAAGCACCATTTTAACAAGTGGTTCTGCAGAAGTGGTGCAAACCTACTGAATCCCACCACTGCCTGAATATACACCTTTTTTAACTTCTATGTTCCACACACAAAGGAAGCCACACTTGAGCCCAAGACACATTCCACCATCACCTTGAGCTGTATTTACAGATTATACATGCATGCAAGGAAGCAGGCTTTCAAATGTTTATCCATAGCTGGATGGGAAATCACATACACAAACAGGTGCTTCCCCACACACCAAAGCTGCAAACTCATTGCCAAGTAATAAAAGTAGGATTCCTGCTGATCAGCTATTTTGGAGAGGGAGAAAATGGCTCCATGCATCTCACTCTGTTCCCCTTTCTCGGCCAAACAGCTGATTGGTGAGATTCCAGCTTCTTTAAAATGGTTATGTGCAAAAAGGGGTTTGCTGCAGTGAAAGTGCTCCATAGGATCTGAGCCTGCACGTAAACTGGACACTAGAGGACAGTACAATCTGACTCTTGGAATTTCCTGAGTGAGGCAATACCCAAAACAATCCATTGTGGCATGTGTGCGAACTTGTTGGTAATGTTCTTAGTTTCAGACAGCTTGACTATATCTTAATAAGATCGCCCCCCTGTGTTTGCAACAACAGTAGATTTTGGGGTTAATTTACTCTACTCACTAAGGGAACTCAAGTGTTGAAGTTGCTAAAAGCAATGTACTTCTTGCTGTGTCAATATTCAGTTGAAAACTGCCAAATCTCTTTCTCTCACCAGCTTAGAGAACCCTGGAAGAATTAAAAGGAAAAGGATCAAAGATAAATTGTGTCTCTTCCTTGCAATACTTGTAATTCTGTGATGCACTTTGCTTTTTAAGCAGGCAGTGGTGTTTACAAACAATACAGAGATGTCCATCAGAACTACAACAGCATATTCTGAGTGGAATTCATGTTGTTTAAACAAAGAATGGTTTTGAAACCAAAACGAAAAACTATGAGGTCAGTGGACAATCCACCCCTCCCCATAACACGTATTATTTTCACATGTTCGTGCAGTAGCCATACCCAACTGCCCCATAGGAACCTTTCATCAAAATACTATGGTCTAAAGTGTTTTTGTGAGTTAAAGGCTAGGAAACTGTCATTTTAACATCAGGCATATTTACAACGTATTTTAACTGCAACTGGCTTGGTAGTTTTACTAAGCGATACCTCACTGCATCCTGAAGTAACTTACAATATTGAAAACCAAGCAAAATTCTTCTATAAAGATCAATCTACTTTTGTCCAGGAAAATGATAGGCTGTAATTGCATAGTCTTTCTCTCTCTCTCTGTTGACTTTCTTTATCAGTTTCATCCTGAGTAAAACTTAGAAATATCTGACTCAACAGCACAATAATTGGAATTAAGTTTACACAACTTGAAAACAACAAAAGGGTAAGTGACTGGGCCCAGTTAATAACTCTAACTTGTAATTTGGAACCAGCATTTACATTTTTAAAAATTTTATGTTTGTCTTTCTCTCACCTTCTACCATCCCCCCTCCAAACAACAGATGATTTACTTAGTTTTTCTTTGCAGGAAGAAAAAACTGAAGGTAGTCTGTGGAGGGCAGATCTACACAATGCTTTTCAATGGATGGCCATCTTCCGAGCAGCTAAGATTCTCATATCTATGTCTGCCCAGCTACAGAAATAGCTAATTGAAAATCAAATTTTAAAAAAGAAAAACTATTGTTGCCAGAATCAACAGAATGGGCTGAGTACAACTATGTACTTTTTGGGCTGAACATGTACCCAGGATCAGAGACTTCAGAGCAAACATCCTGGGGCTACCTACAGCAAATGGTGGCAGGGAGAATCCCTTCAGCTGCACCCAAAATGTTGAGCACAAGCTAGAAGTGAAAATGACCAGGGAGCAAAATGGTTGAGCGGGAAAAGCAAGATGCCTCCAGAGCTTTGCATTCTGCACTTCCAAGCCGGAGATGTCTGCTGGTGGTTTTGGAAAAAAGGTGCACTTTAAGGCGTTCTCAAAAAAGACACCTTGAGCAGAAATAAGGCATACCAAGGATGTCTTGGGGAGAAAAGATGTGTGGAATTCCTTCCCAAGATGCCTTTTTTTTAAGGTCCTCAGAAAGTCTTATTTGAGCTGTGGAGAACAGACCAGAGAGAGAACTAAGGGGAAGAGTTCTCTTAGTTGCTTCCCTTTTATTTCCCATATAACATAGCCTTTTGATTACTGTGATTCAGCAGGAATGAGTCAAGAAACAAGCAACAGAACCAAATAATATTGTCTCAGTTTTATCCAGTTCAGGTTTCAGATTAGTAATCTGAACAGTTGTCTGTTAACAAAGTTTTTTTAAGTTGTTATTCTAAACAGTGGAATAGTTTATCATCTTTTACAACAAGACAAACAGTACTTCCCCAGACTTGGTGGAATAACCAGACATGCTGCAGGCCAATATAGGGTCAAAACATTACTTTTTTTTCCAAACAGCATTGCCTTGGTGTTGTGCTTAGTGTTTTCATTTATCCCTCTTGAAGCCCAAATACATTCCAGATGTACGTTGCAAGATCTCCCACAAGGTCACAGCCAAGCTGAGGTGCTCAGAATGACCACTGCTGACCTTAAGGTGTGCCTAGATGAGGGAGGGCCCATTCCCTGCTGCCTCAGTTGAGCTGGAACTGTCATTATGGATCTATCTAAGTTTGTTTGCTAAAAACCTGCATTGTTAAATGTTTTGGCCTTCCTGCTACGGCCATTATTGTGCTTGCAGAAAGCAGGCCAGTGGGGGGTGGGGAGTGGAATGCCATTTACTCTGCTGTGTTCTTCCCACATCAAGTAAGTTTGTGAACAAAGAATTTTTTTCAGATAAGCACAACAGATCTATCAAACAAGGCTTATGTGACTGATTTCCAGTCTTTATGGTTGCAAAGGAAAAAGGCCGTTACATTCTAGGCTCCCCGGGGAGTTCATCACCAATAAATTATGAACTACATTTCTGCATTGATAATATTGCTCCCCTTCATCACCAGCCTCAGAGTAGTTTGCCAGCTTTCATGAAAAGTGAATGAAGATATTCAGTGATTTTCTATATACTAGACTTCTCCCGTATAACTAGAATTAAACGTAAAGAAAGTCCCCTGTGCAAGCACATGGGGTCTTTACTGACTCATGAATTACCAAAAGAAAATTAAAAAGGACACTACAGAGATGCTAACAGTTTTATCAGTGGAGCAATTTAATTCATTACTAAATTATTATGTGAGACTAGAATGTAACAGCCTTTTCATTTTGCATGGACAGAAACTTAGTAGTTGGACAGAGCTCTGGTTTGTGAATAAAGGTTTTAATTCTGAAATTTAGGGAATATGACATACAATAATGTGTGGCTTGAAATTATTTCATTCACTATGTACAAGCTGCAGTCCATGCAGAAAAACCCACCATTGATTACATGACCCAGCCTTCATTCTTTGGCACTTATATGAATTAAGTTTTTTAACTCTTAATTGCTAACCCCAGAAATCTATTTTTTGGGGTTTTTTTCTTCAAGTTTTCTAGGTTCCCCCCCCCTCATTTTTTCTTGTTAATCTACTTCTTTTTTGTAATTTGTAATTCTTTTGTAAAATAAAAAGAGACAGTACTCAGATTGAAGCAAGTATATTAACATATGTCCTTGATCAAGAAGTAAGTGGGCAAAAACAGCCAAGCTAAGACTTCCATCAAGGAACATTTTGTTCTGCAATACTGACCTTTGGAACGACATCTCCAAGGAATTGCACAAAATTCAATTCCTACAAGAATATGTAGAAGGAAGCCAGTAGTGGCCAGTATCTAACCTCTTACCTTTCCTTGTGAATTTAAAATGATTCCGAGAGAGCATTTTTACACATTTTAATCTCTTTTAAAGGAAGGATTTTTGAAAATGTGGAAGGCACACAGAGCACTGGAGCCACTTCAGGGGCAGACTGTCCCTTTAACTTGCTGGAAAATCCCGAGGGCAACTATCCTTCAAGGCTGCTGGGCCTCAAACCAAGCCAAGCTCCAGGGGCAACAGGGGAGTTGGAAACAGGGGACTGTATTAAGGATTTAATCTGCCTAAATGATCTTGATGTGATACTGACCATGCAATCCTATGCTGAATAACTCAGTTCAAAATCTGCTAAAGTCAGTGAGGGGGGGGGGGGTAACTGTTTAGGATTGCCCTTCAAGGATTGGAAATTTGGTGTCTCAGGTTAAGAATTAAAGCAAGACTTCTGTATTTATCAATGTTATCAGTTTTAATGGTTTAGAGCTCCTGGATCTGGTGGCAGGTATTGTCATCCCATCTGACCTATGGCAACCCTGTAGGGCAGAAATTCCCAAACTTTTTTGGGCTGTTGCTCCCTTGGCTTCCAAGTCACAAGCCACATCCCTAGTGCCCCCTTGTACACACATACCAACACACACGCACACCTGTTTCTTGGTATTAGGTCTACTGCAAATTCAAAACAACTTCTAACACTGCAAGCATACGTATGATTTCACAAATAAAACATGATCTAGCAAAAGTAGACTAATTTATTGAGCTGTTTTAGCAATATGAAAGGGTAAACCAGTTCTTTATTTCTTGTTCTCTCTCAGAGTTTGGTTCATGATTTTAACAGTCCAACTGGTTGAAATGCATCCATGGATACTCACATGGATGACTGCCTCTCCCCCTCCCTAAAAAACAGACAAAACACTTGCCTTCTCTAGTATTTAGGCATAATCTCTGGATTTCATAAAGATGTGAGCTGAATTAAGAAATAAATATTAAAATCAGGCTGAAATCAATTAATAGCTTTTACCCTGCCTAGCTGGCAACAATAATTGTACTCACACATCCTGGCACAGATATGCATTTGTGGATTCTAACATGACAAGTTCTCAGTCCCAGGCAGCAGAACACTCTATAGCTTATGGTTCTTTCCTCTCTGCCCACCCAGCATACTCTCTCTCTCTTTTGAAAAAAAAAACAGTGCAAGAGAGAAGCAGGAGTGATGCCTTGAGACACCCCCCCCCCCGCCTCCTGTGAGGGATCTGGGGAATCCAGGAGACCACCAACCCCAGCTGCCTTTCCTCAGTCTGGGTCAGAACATTCAGCCTGAAGGAAATACTCTCTCTCTCTCTCTCTCTCTCTCTCTCTCTCTCTCTCTGTGAGTGAGTGAGTGAGTGAGTGAGTGAGTGAGTGAGTGAGTGAGTGAGTGAGTGAGTGAGTGAGTGAGTGAGTGAGTGAGTGAGTGAGGAGAAGATGGGACAGCCATGCAGACCTGACCCTGTAGGGCTTGTGTGTGTGTTTGTGTGTGTGCATGCATGTGTGCCAAGTCGACCTCTTCACAGAATCTTTCATTTTATGCCACCCAAATGAACCTTTCCTTTAGTCCCCTCTCTTTCTCTCTTGTCTTGCTTTGGCATGTTAGATTTCAATATAAAAATAATCATAGCAGTTTTTTGAAAGTATTCCAAACAATAAGGCTCCTCCAGAGATACATAGCAAATGTTTGCTACCCTAGCAGCCAGCTGCACATACTCTAGGGGTGAAGGCTAATTCTTGGAATATTATGGCCACTTATTGGAATTGATGGAGCCATAGACCTTATAGACATAACAAGTCCATTAGTTCATCTTACCAACTCTCCTGTCAGTTCTGAATTACTCCCTGTAGTGAGTTCCTGCAGCCAAGTTTCAAGTGACCCAAGGATTCGTGGCGGCTGCAGCACTCAATAGTAAAACACTTGTTTTGATTCTGTGATGAATTCAAAGTTGCTCTTCAGCCATGGCAGAAAATTGTGTTGTACGCCGCCCTGAGCCCTCTGGGGGAGGGCAGCTAATAAATCTAAAGTATAAATAAGTAAGTAAAACACATGGAAAGGAAAAGCTCTCCAGCTAATCATCATTTCTACACATAGCATTCTACACAGAGCCTGCAGAGGAAACATCCTGCAGAGGAACAGTCTTCAGCAAATGGAATCAGGGAGAATCCATTCAGGTGCACACAAAGTGTTGAGTGCAAGCTGAGGGTGCAACTGGCCAGAGATCAAAATATCAAAGCATCCCTGATGCAACGTTCACAGTAAAGCACAGTAAAAAAAAAACGCGTTGCATCAACTGCTTTTATGTGCATAAACGTGCATGACATACCAGTGCATAAAGTGCAATAACAAAGTGCAATAACAAATTTTTTGACAACACTATGTGTGCAGTCTTTTCTCTCAGAACTCTTAACAATTCTTAAAGTGATAGCCTCTGTCATGAACTGCAAGTCCATACAGTGCTTGAATTCTGTCGAAACAATCTTCAATTGAAAGCAGGTATACAAGTCTATGTAGTATTAGAGAATCTCGCAAATCTCGCACAGGATGAACGGAATGCACGTTTCTAGCCGTTTTCGATTAATCTTCATCAGGATTCTCATAATTGCAGCCATATTCGGGGTCTATGCAAAATTGAAATGTGGATAACTCCACATTCAAAATTAATACAATCTTTCTTATTATTATACGATTATTATACAATTACAAATCCAATTAATTCCAATTTTTACATTTTATAATTATCTATAAATTATTAAATAATTAAATATTGGATATGTAAAAAGTGAGATACCTTCATGAATTTTATTGGTATCTATTTTTGAAATTTACCAGTAGCTGCTGCATCTCCCACCCTAGACTTATACTTGAGTCAATAAATTTCCCAGTTTTTGTGGTAAAATTAGGTGCCTCAACTTATATTCGGGTCGACTTATACTAGAGTATATATGGTAAATCAAGTCTCCTGGGGCTTTCTGAGCCACCAAAGTGTACTACAAGCACCCAGCACCATGATGGGTGGAGGGGTAGGCATTTAAATAGTCTATCTTTAAATTACAACTGGGTCAGGAACGATTAGTTTTAATTGTGGAGATTATTGTATCCTGTAGTGAGATCATCTCATCATTAGTCATTTGACAGGTAGTTAAAGAGGCAGCAATCTTTGCATAGGCTACCATCTGACTAGATTACAAAAAGGAGGAAAAATCTAGTTGTGTGTTAAGTCCAAATAGAACACATACAAAAATTTGGTCTCTTGTAGCAATACTCTGTTGATGCCTGTATAGTTAAATCTAAGTGGTTCAAATACTCAAATTACCAGGAAGCATAAGTCATTGGCAGAATGTCCTGCCTTTAAGAAATTAGTAACAAGGGGTGTGTCAGTGACCTGATTATTGATACTAGAATGATGTTCACAAATTCATGTTCTGATTGATCATTTAACCATTCCTACATTTAAAAGATTGCATGGACATAAGATAATATACACCACCCTTTTGGTTTCACAACTAATGAAGTGGTTGAAATTGTATTTGTACCTCGAATTTGGATGTTGAAAGCACTTAGTCTCCAAGGCAAGATGGCAGACCAAAATTCCTGAACATTTAAAATGGCCTTTAAAAGGGTATTTTCACAATTTTTAAAGGAATCAGATTTTTTTTAATAGGGAAGTATTTGGATTTTGTGGTGAAAATCTTTATAAACCTCCATACCCAGAAAAGAAATTGATAAAAAGAAATTGATTGCTCTCTAATTACCCAGGTCATTTTGAATGACCCTGTCCTCTGGGGTATTAGCTACTCTTGCTAATTTGGTATCATCTGCAAATTTGATTTGCATGCCCTCTGTTTCAACTATATATGATCCCTGATACCTCCAGTATCTTGGAAATGCGAGAAATGGAATGCTAATGCTCCTTCTAGGTTTTAGGCCACAATAAAGGAAGTCAACCCAGAATGTTTACCACATGCATAATTTTCATTCTTTGGGGGGGAAAAATATCAAGGTTGGAGACAAATGAGATGGAAATTTTCCAATTCTGGGCCCACTGAGCATAGAGAATAAGGTCTGTGACTGCTGTGGGGAACATGATTTTCTATAGGAGCTTGCAGAACAAACAGCAGGACTCTCCGCCGGGACAGTTTGTTGACATGTTTATGATGATGAAGTGAAGCTGAGCTCTCTAAGTGGGATGCTGAGAATGACAAAGTAAAGTGTGGCACTGACTGGAGGGCCCATATAATGCTAAATATCCTAGGAAATAGCACTTTCTTCCCATTTGTGACCTTTACACTGAGGAGTTTAAGAGGTCTCATTGCTCTACCAATACATCACACATTCTCCTGTACTCAGAGCACTGGCTTTAGCAACAATGACAACAAGTCAGCAGGCGCCAGTGGTGGGAGGCTACTGAGATGGATTACAGGGATTCTGGCAATAATTTATGGACCTGCTTGGTTTCAGTGAAAGACACAGTACTCTTGGAATGAAAAATCTTACCCAGCGGACAGATCTCAAATCCCAAGTGAATAGTGAAATACCTCTGTGCATCATCAGATCACTCATGATGAGGTTTATAACATGCGACTGTGCCTGAAATGGAACTGTCTAGCATAGATTTTCTTGGTTAGCATAGATTCTCCATGGGAATGGAGATTATCAGTATTTATGGTTTTATATATTTTAAAAATCTAGCAACCAATCCAGTGTTTAAGGGCATTGGTAGTCAGAAATTAAAAATAAAATATACCAATTCCACTAGCTATTTTAGCATTATTTACCTCACTTTCAGTTCAAAATAAGATAAAAATCAATTTAAAGACATTTTAAATTTCATTCAATATGCTTTCCATAACAACTCCTCTTTCAGTAGGCATGTTGGCTTCCTAAGCCTTGAAACTGCAGCACAAGCAAATTTCGAAAACCTTTAAAATTCACAGCAACTCCCAGAAGTAGGAAAGTGATTTTTTTTCATTTTGCCAGAAGCCAGCATATTTGATTATTTTAACATATCTGAATGGCAAGAGTTTTCCAGAGAAAAGTATTTGCATCAAAGCACGGAAGGATATTAATGGCTTTGTTGAGCAGTCAGTGAAATCTTGCTTATTTTTAAAGCTCAGCTGAATATTCACAATGAAATTCATTTCTGTCAAAATTGGCTTGACCTGAATTAAAAAAACCCTCTCTTTGGCCATTTCCTCACTTAAAAAAAAAGGCAAAATGGTTTTGTAAGCTTCAGGTGTTTTTGAGCACGCAGTCACGCTCCCCACTGCAGGTAGTCACACGGGGTTTCCCAAAAGGCGCTGTTCCGAACAGGAACAGAAATGATGCGCACTGAGGGGTTGCGAGGGTGGCAGAATCGGGGCGGCTGCATTGTCGCCACTCCAGTAGTGGGGAGTGCCGCTGGAACCGTGTTACTTGGAGCGAGTAGCGCGCAACAAAAGGTGAGTGGGGAAACGGCCCTTATTTAGGGTTGATATGCCAGAAAAGGACTGCATTACCTATTGAAATGAATGACTTCAAGGTAGCTGGAATGAACAGGAAGGAGATAGGCATGATAAGAATTTAGAATGTAAGAATGAAAAATCCCATTTCTTTACTAATCCTCCAATCTTTGTCTTCCTCTCTTGAATTATGCAGCCAGTTGGGGGCAAAATGTACTATTTCAGAAGTTCTCAGAAACACATCTACCCAGGTGGGTCATGCAGTTCCTGCTCCATTAAACTCTTACATTTAAGGTCCATTTCACATTATTTGCCATAAGGCTACAAATTTGTTGTTCAGTTTACTGATGCACACACTAGTGATTGTGAGCCTGCACAAATAATCCTGCATGAAGATGTTTCAGTGGTGCTTAAGGTTCAGTGAGCACATGTCATGGAAAATATTAGAATTTCTAAATCCCCCAGTCTTCATATAAGCAATTTTGACAGTGCTCAGGATTCTATTACAATTCTGCTTTATTAATGCTCATTAAAAACAGCAACCTTCAGCCCTACTATAGCCAGCAAATGATATAGAGTTAGCCTATTGTTTGAATTACATAAATATAAAAATAGATGAAAGTCACATGGAACTAATATATCCCTTATGTATTAAAGTTATGACCATATTAAAATGCTTTAAAATTCATATGCTGGTGCTTAGAATTTCTTGTTAAAGTCAGAGAACAATCTATATATCTGGCAGTCAACATGGCCCATTCCATGGATATTTAAATCTGTCGTCGTCATCGTCGTCGTCGCCTGCTGCTGCTGCTGCTTGGACTATATTCCCCTAGAGGAGGTTAGCACTGACATTTTCTTTGCCAAATAGCTCGATTTTGGGCATTTTCAGGGGTAAGGCTGACAGCACGTATGTCTACAGCAATGCTGTCCATCCACTGTTTCTTTGGTCTTCCACGTGGGTGGTGGCCTCCAGGATCAAAGTTTAGGGCCATTTTTGCAACAGAAGTATCCTCCAGTTGCATAATGTGCCCTTACCACCAGAGCCATGCTTCCCTCATTTTCTCTGTTATTGGTGTAATTCCAAGTCTTTGTCATATGTCTTTGTTTGTGACATGATTGAAAAGAGTCAGGCCAAGCATCCACTGGAGCATTTTCATTTCCATCACATAAAGAGTTCATGTTTCCGAGTTGTTGGCCAACATTCTATTCCACATAGGGCCAAAGGGCAGATAACTGTGATGTATACTTTTGCCCTGAGGTGTTCAGGTATTCTTTTGTCACACAGGACTCCTGTGGTTTGCCGCCATTTCATCCATGCATCTGGTATATCCATCTGCTGTGACCAGAGATCTGAAATATTTAAACTGAGTAGTCTTTTCCAAGTCCTGGCCGTTAATTTCGATTTTTCCATCTGTTTGTGGGCCACATTTGAGATATTCTATTTTTTGGAAATTTAGGTATAATCCATAATCAGCTAATCTATTGTTCCACTCATGTGATTGTTGTTGAAGAGCTGCGTGTGATTGGTTAGCAAGAGCCACATCATCTGCATAAAGCAGTATCCAAGGATGTGGTATTTGTAAATCAGTTGTTACTGTATCCATGCAGAAAATAAATAGCAGAGGTGAAAGTGCTGAGTCCTGGTGAATGCCAACAGTTATAGAGAATGGTGGCGAAATCCCATGGGGTCATATAGAGGCAAATGTGTAGAGACACTACAGACATGGGAAGGGGGAATCCATGCTTGCAGAAAAAGGCTAAAAGTTTAAAAAGGCGTTTTTTAATCAAAACACATATATGCATGCAATTGTTCTCCAGATGCAGGGGGTGTGCAAGGGAGAAGGGAGGAGCAGTAGTCACTTCCACCTGACCTCCTCAGCTACTGCAGTGGCTAAACTGAAGATGGACAGGGGAGGAGACATGGGACCAGACAGTTCTTCCTGTTGCTAAGGTGGCAGTGTTGCCCCCTCTTGCTGAGACAGTATAACTGGAGGTTTGCAGGGGAAAAGGCACAATACCCTATGCAGAGGTGGCAACACTTAGGCAGTTGAGGGAAGAGATGGAGGTGCAGGAGGAGGTGCAAGACCCCCAGCCCCAGCCCCATCTCAGACATTTCTAACCAACTAGGCACCAATATACAGTCTCTAGCTATCTTCCTCTATCTTTTGAAGACCTCCTTTCTTCCTGTGTGTTTCTTTTCTGGTAGCAAGATGTATGTTTATCACATAAAATTAACTCAAGAATAGCAACTCTATCTTTCTTTGCACTTGGAAGCAATAAAAACTTTGAAATTCCCAGCTAATCAATGGCATCCTAGGCCTTGCTCAGGGAGGAGACAGCAGAGAAGAGCTTCAAGGGAACTAATGCCATCTTACAGCCAGACGGACACTTTGGAGACTTTTGTTTATATGTGTAAGGCATGGCTTTCTTAGCAGTCAGAAGGGAGAAAGAGAATCACAAGTGAGCTGTTCAAAATCTCTACGAATAAACCATTTGTATTGCTCTCCAATGTTTTGGATTGTGGTGAAGATAGGCAAGGTTTTCCATAAAATGTGTGCATCTACACCAGGGGTAGGGAACCTGCGGCTCTCCAGATGTTCAGGAACTACAATTCCCATCAGCCCCTAAGGCTGATGGGAATTGTAGTTCCTGAACATCTGGAGAGCCGCAGGTTCCCTACCCCTGATCTACACAATACGTGCTCATCTTCAACTAAGACCTTCATCCTAAATGCAATGTACTGAAATACTAACCACTGAAATCTGAGTGCAAAAGAGCTGTGTGTATGCTGTGCCAAGGAATATTATTCCTTGAGTTACACAATCTCAACAAACCCAAAGTTAACCTCTAAGCATGTTTTATAGCTTTGTTGCTCATATTCTGACATCTCTCTATGGACTCAAACACCACAGCATTGATGGTGAGTCTTATGGTGCCTCATGTCTCATAATTTCCTTTTGAACAAGGTTTTTCCTTTTTCTGCACCATAACTATGGATGCCTATTTCATTTTAGAAATAAGATTACAGTAAAATCATATTGAGTATATTTGAAACTGTCCCAAACTGGAAACTTTCTAGTCTCCTCTGTAAATAGTTACATTCTTGGCTATCAAGAAAGATTGTCTTGAACTCTTGAATGGCCATAGACTAGAGTAACTCCCTCTAGGATTGCACTTTCAGTCTTCCTTCTCCCAAAATGAGGGAGCATATTACAACAGTCTTATTCTAGCCTTGAATGGTCTGGGACCAGAGGGGGGATCCAGCAGCTTCTCACAGGATCCCAAGAGTAGGTTACTAATGATTTGTGTGTGCTGAGAGGGGGTTACTAATTGGTGATTTTGCCATGTGATTTTGCCTTAGTTATGCCCCTCCTCTCAGCAGTAGCGCGCAGAACTTGAAGCAGTCTAGCAGGAGGTGCACCGGAGTGCGTGGCAGCCTGCGCCTGTGTGCATTCGTTTCCTGCCCAAGGACCGGCACAGCAGCTGCATCGTTGCCACAGCCCCACCCAGGAATGCCCCACCCCCGGAATGCCCGGCCATGTCCCCATTGTGCCTCACCCAGCCCCATTGGTGCTACGCCACAGTTTGAATCCCACCACCATGGGAACCTGTTACTAAGATTTTTGGATCCCACCACTGTCTGGAACCCTCATATCTTCAAGACCACATCTCCCCGTATCATGCACAGGGGATGCTTCGATTGCCCTATGGAAATTTGCTGGTGGTCCCTGGCCTGAAGGATATCCAGTTGACCTTAGAGCCAGGGCTTTCTTGGCCCTAACTCCAGTCTGGTGGAACTCTCTGTTAGCTGAAACCAGGACCCTGTGAGACCTTAATCTGATCCACAGGGATTGTAAGAGAGCTATGTTCCACTGGACCTTTGGTTGAGGCCACCTTGTGAGTTGAGTATTTTATCTGTAGTAGCCTGCCTTTCCTATCCATATTTACATCTGGTATTATTTTATAACCATCAGCACCATATCATTAGCATCTGCCTCACCCTCTGTTTTCCCTTTTCCTCAGAGGCGGACCACCCATAGGGCAGAAGAGGCAGCTGCCTTGGGCATAGCAATCATAGGTCACGTGGGGGGCGACAAAATGTCCGAGCGGCCCCGCCCACTCTGGACCCGGCCGACCGGCACACAAGCCATCCGTCCAGCCGGCTAACCGGAAGTCAAACTCTGGATGGGGGAGAGCTCTGCCTCCGCAGTTCAGCGCAGCTGCCCTGACCCCGCCCACCATTTTTCCCTGCCTGGCCGGCCAGCCCCTTAGCCCAGAAGGCAGCGCAAGGATCACTCCAGTCCCCTGAGGCCTGCCTGGCCAACGGCCACTCACAGCCCCTGACCTGGAGCAGCCGCTGCCGCTACCCCCCGTCCCCCACATCATGCCGCCGCGGCGCCGCCCGAGCCACTTCCTCAAGGCCTGCCTGGCCAACAGCCACTCAGGCCCCCGCCCCAGAGCCGCCGCCGCCGCCGCCAACCTCACCCTGGGGATCCCTCACAACATGCTGCCGCCTCTGCCAGCCGGGCCGGCCCACCCGCTTCCTCTCCGGTCGGGGTTGCCCTCTGCTGCGCGGTCCTTGGACGGCGCACGGTGGCACCTGGAGGAGACCCGCCTGGAGCGGGAACAGTCCAACAGCGGCTCCGTCGCTCTTCTCCTCGCCCCTCTCTTAATCTGCAAGGAGGCCGTCTCTTTCCCTCTCCCCCAGAAGACGGAGCGCGGAGGGAAGCCCAGGTCAGCCGGAGAGGATATGGCGCTGGGCTGGGCGGTTGCCTGCGGGGGGGGGGGGGAGAAGGGCGAGCAAAGGGAACTGCTTTATACTGTGGATTAATCAAAAAATGGACCCTTTAAAAACCATGCGGCGAACTCCGAGTTCCGTGATCAGGCAGCCGCTCCCAACTAGCGCAAAGTGTTTCAAAGAAAAGTTGTTTCTGTTAATGCGGGAGTCCGCCTTCCACCTCTTTCTGACCGGGGACTGCTTGTCCCGGAGGGCAGGAAGAACTGGAGATCTGCTGCAGAGGTAGAAAGCCAAGGGCTGGTCCGAGTCCTATTTCTGGGATCGCACCTGTGTTTGTTGGAGGGAAAACAGGAAGAAAGGCACTTGCTATGGTGAACGTTGGGAGTGTTTGCTTGGGAACATTGCAAACTCTGTTAGCGCCTCTGCGCGTTGAAGTTCCTTTTTCCTGATCATTTCAACAGAATGCTCTCTCCCTCGCCATGCTTTGCTTTTTGCCTTGGGATCTGAAATGCTCCTTGCCGTGTTTCAGATAGCAGGCTATTTATTTTTTATTTCTGCTAAAACAGAACCGGCGTGCCTGATTTTCTAGAAGTTTTATGCGAAAAGAGGATTTGGAACCCATAACAAATAATAAGAACATTCAGTTGGCAACTTTTGGGAAGAGTTAATGTTGTTTTCCAATTGACATGAAGCGCAGCAAAGTAACCTCATGTTAGGCAAAATCCAGTACACCGCTTCAGGTCACATCTTGTGGAAAACTGCTAAAACAAAGTAAATTGCTATGTATCTGCTGCAGGGAACCTGGATTGAACTAATTAATCACCTGAATGTGTACTTTGTTTGTCTCCTAGTGGGGATTCAAACCTGCATTTCCCAGATCCTAGTCCAACACTGTAACCACTATACCACACTTGCTCTTGTATACTATACCGTGCTACATTATGACTTGGATGTGACAATCCCAGCAAGAGGTTTTCAAGGCAAGTCAGAATGAGAGGAGGTTTGCCATTGCCTCCCTTTGCAGAGTCTTCCTTGGTGGTCTCCCAAGTACTGACCTTTCTTAACTTCCAAGATAATGTCAAAGTTGGGCTATACCATATTGCCTTCCCTCCGGCGGCGCTCTGAGAACCGTGAGGCCGCCGCTCACTTCCACTGCCTCCTACCCGGCGGTGTGGAGTTGGCGCTGCGGCCTGTGGAGCTGGCCGCCCATGGCAGGCGGGGGGGGGGGGCACCAAACTCAGGTTTTGCCCTGGGGCTCAGGTTTGCCTAGGTACGCCTCTGCTTTTCCTCTCCTTAGTAAATCAATAATGGAAAGCGGAGAGAGAGAGACAGTAGTATTAAACTCAGGAATATTAATTGGCTGCCATCAGTATTTGTTTTTTAAGTAGTATTGCTTTAGATCTGTATTTATTGTCATGTTTTATCTGTAATTTTTACTGTTGTATTTTTTAACCTACATTTGTAAGCTGCCCTGAGCCCAACCTTGGTCAGAAATTAGGTGGGGTATAAATATAATATAATAAATAAAAATATAGTGAGAATTCTTTTAGGCCGTTCAAGACTTCTTTATAAATTAATACAAGGAACAACTGCTATTGCAAGTTCCGTTTTCCTCTTGATCACATCATTATTTTTCAGTTGGTCCTCTGTAAGTCATTTTTATACTTTGAATATTTCAAAAAGCACCCAAAACAAATTCTTCATATGATCAGCAAATGGTCACTTGTTTCATGCAGGGACGTAGGTATAGATTTTTTAGGGGGGGGGGTTCGGTGGTGGGGCCACACCCCCACCCACCCCTAGGGCATGGCCACGCCTCCCCAAGCCCCGCCCCTGGCCTAGTGCTTATAAAAGCAGCTCTCCGAGGTCGGGGAACGCAGATTCCCCTGCCCTGCCCTGCCCTGCCCTGCCCTGCCCTGCCCTGCCCTGCCCTGCCCTGCCCTGCCCTGCCCTGCCCTGCCCTGCCCTGCCCCTCCCCTCTGGGCAGAGGCATAGCGGGAAAATGGAGCCTAGTGCAAAATCTGAGTTCCCCCCCCCCACCGCTGTGATGCTGGAATCCACCCCCAAACAGCATCACTTTCAATGGTGTTTAAACTAGAGAGCCCAAATTCTCCTTTTAAATCCACCTTAAAGGGAGAATCTAGGGTCCCTAGTTAAACAACATTGAAAGAGATGCTGTTTTGGGGTGGATTATCCCCCACCCTGAAACAGCATCACTTTCAATGTGGTGTAGTGGTTAAGAGCAGGTGCATTCTAATCTGGAGGAACCGGGTTTGATTCCCTGCTCTTCCACTTGAGCTGTGGAGGCTTATCTGGGGAATTCAGATTAGCCTGTGCACTCCCAAACACGTCAGCTGGGTGACCTTGGGCTAGTCACAGCTTTTCGGAGCTCTCTCAGCCCCACCCACCTCACAGGGTGTTTGTTGTGAGGGAGCAAGGGCAAGGAGATTTTAAGCCCCTTTGAGTCTCCTACAGGAGAGAAAGGGGGGGATATAAATCCAAACTCTTCTTATTCTTCTAAACTGAGGACCTCAGGTTCTCCCTTTAAATCCATACCGGAGGAGGTGGATTTAAAAGGAGAATCTGGGGAAATTTGAGGGGTGCCTGCTGTCAGGAGTGCAATTGTTAAGCTAGCAGCACCAAACTTTCAGGGTATCTTTAGGAGACTCTTCTAATGATACCACCCACGTTTGGTGAAGTTTGGTTAAGGGAGTCCAAAGTTATGGACCCTCAAAGGTCTAGCCCCCATCTCCTATTAGCTCCCATTGGAAACAATGGGGGATGGGGGTACCCCCTTTGGGGGTCCATAGCTTTGGACCCCCTGAACCAAACTTCACAAAACCTGAGCGATATCAGTAAGAGACTCTACTGATAGTATATCCCAGGTTTGGTGAAGTTTGGTTCAGGACGTCCAAAGTTATGGACCCTCAAAGATGTAGCCTTCATCTTCTATTAGCTCCCATTGAAAACCATTGAAAACAACATAGACTCCCTTTGGGAGTCGATAGCTTTGGACCCCCTGGACCAAACTTCACAAAACCTGGGTGGTATCAATAAGAGACTCTCCTGATAATAAATCCCAGGTTTGGTGAAGTTTGGTTCAGGGGATCCAAAGTTATGAACCCTCAAAGGTGTAGCCCCCATCTTCTATTAGCTCCCATTGGAAACAATGGAGGATGGGGCACCCCCTTTGGGAGTCCATAACTTTGGACCCCCTGGACCAAACCTCACCAAACCTAGGTATTATCATCAGGAGTGTCCCCCAAACAATCCCTGAAAGTTTGGTGCTGCTAGGCCAAACAATGCGCCCCCTGCAGGCCAAAAGCTGAAAAAGGACTAAAATGTTTCAAAAACCCACAAACGGAGGTGCGGAGCTTCGGACATGAATGGGAGGGGGGTTTCAAACCCGAGAACCCCCCCTTACCTACATCCATGGTTTCATGCATCCTAGGCCAACTACTTAATTACTTAGACTTAACTCACTTGCTTAACCCAGTCATCATGTCTCTACTACAACCAGTGCTGTGGGCTCTTTCTGCTGTGTGTTTTTAAGTTAAGAGAGTTCAACTCAAATTATTAGTGTTTCCTATAACAATTAAAACAAGGTCCCAGGTGGCATAAAGCAGAAGATATGTAAACTTCAACATTATCACTGAATATTTACTTCTGAAACAGTTAAAACTAGAATGAGGGGAAAATAGAAGTGAAAACTGGCAGAAAGTCCTTGTTTGCTAACAAGGATAAACAGATACGTCAGCTACAACTTGAACACAAAGTAAACTGTTTCAAGGAAAGGAACAGGGTTACCCCAGGGCAACATGGAGCCAATTTATATAGTCAGTTTCTAGGCTTGACGTTTTTCGTATTCAAATGTTTTTCTGTCCAATGAACAGGTGCTTAGCTCACCTCCAGATACAAGTCTGGAGATCAAGTATTCATAGAAATATTTACATATATTATCCATACTCAAATCTTCCATAGAGAGACAAGCATTGAAATCTCTCTCAGGAACAATCTTGTATTTCAAAAAGGAATATGTGAAGGTAACTGGAGGAACAGAAAGAAATCTATATAGGCTATGATAAAGCAGCCACATTTTAGAGACAAACAGGATGAATGTTAAATGATAAATGTTAATGGAAAACCAAAGCATTAAGTTGACATCACAACTGTATGGCTATTTTGAACAGTTTCCAAACAGAGAAAAGGAAATATTGTACAATGCCGTTTTCAAAACATAAAGACACTTGTGAACCAATTCTGCCCAGTGACAGTCACAAACTGGGTAATCAGCACTACCACACAGAACTGCCCCAACTGCTGTTTCCTCTATAGTGAAGCAGCTGTAGTTAGATAGAAAGAAGCCTTGTAAAAATTCAAGAAGTCCTGCGGCCCAGAGTGGTGAGCTGCAGTATTGCAGTCCAAGCTCTGCTCAGAACCCAAATCTGATTCTGAAGGAAGCCAGTTTAAGGTAGCCAGTTCAAGGTTGACTTAACCTTCCATCTTTCTGAGGTTAGTAAGATGAGTTTACAGCTTGCTGGGGTAAAGTGTAGATAACTGGGAAAATGGCAAACCACCCCATGGGACAGTAATAACCCTGTTGTGGTGCCTCCCCTGGTCGCCCGTCCCCCTAGGGCGAGTGTGCCGTACCACCTTTCCTGACCTGGGGGTTGTCCTCCCCAGTTGATGTTTTAAATAGTCTCACCCACAGGGCGCCTCAGGTTCGGGCGTACCCTGACACTCTTCCTGCACCCTTCTCCCCGCTCTGTTACTTCACTGAGCGGGAGTTAGTCCACCTACCAGGCTTCCCACCACTCCCCCTTCCCTGTTATACTCTCACAGGGATGGGGCTCAACACAAATCCCCCAGCTTGTTTTGCTGCACAGCTGGTCTGTAGGACCCTTCCTCTCCCTGCCCTCTTCGGCTAAGCAGTCTCCTTTCCCTGCCTCCTCACAGCTCTCCCTTCCACCCTCTTCCCTCAGCCAACACCCCTGTCCTTCCTTGCCCACCCCCTTATATCCTTTCCCCCCTCTCATTTCCCTGCCACATCCCAGCTATCACCTCTTCTGATCTCCTCTATCGCCTTCAGCTGGGGCTGGGCGAGCCCAGCCGGGCTCAGAGCCCCACCCCTTCACTCCCCCAGCAAGGCGCATCCGTGCTGGCAGATCAGTTGATTGACTGGTCGAAGGATCGACGTGCTGGTGGATTGGCATCCTGTCCAGTTTTCGAGGTGGTGAGTCGCCGTGGCGGGGAGGCGGTGTCTCACCAGGGTGGAGAGGCGGCGGATTGACGAGGCCGTTCGCCCCGGCCAGCTGATGCAGCGCTGTCTCCTCTCTGGGAGCGGGTGTTGCTGCGGCCTCCCGTGGCTTCACTACAAGTCCAGGTGCCACGCTGGGGCTTGCGCCCGAACACCTGTGCTTGCGCAGAGGACTAAAAAATGCATATAAATATTTTTTCCTGTTTTTTCCCCCTGAATCCTTTTTTTTTATTTTGCAGTTTTTCTAATAGAAAAAATTGGGGAATTTGGGAAGCACTGAAAAAAATTCCTATGAAATATTTTTTGTCCTTTGGAATGACAAATGCTTTTTAAAGCAAGGTTTTGTCTGAGGATTTTTTTTCAACTTCAAAAACTGAGGCGTTTGTGGATCCCCTAAACAACTGTGAAATACGCACACACAAATGAGCGCACGCACGCACACAGAGGAATGAGTTAAATTCGTGAAGAATTCTGTAAGGCAACTTACACTAGATAATGATGTACTGTAAATGTATTCAACATAATTTTTAAAGATATGTTTAAATATGAACAATTTTGGATAAAATGAATATGCTATAGTGCTATAATGTGTTTAATAAAGGAGTGCAACATGTTCTATGTTATGAAATTTTAGCTGATAAACAAATTCACTGTTAGTTCCATTAGTTCTGCCTGTTTGGCTTGCATGATATTATATGATACTTTATTACTAATTTCTAATTATTCCCCTAATTTCTAATCACCCTCCTTTATTACTAATTTCTTTTCCAATTTCAGCTTTTATTTTCCTAACTCTCAGATGGCAAACATAAGATACGACTGCTAAGCTAACACAAAGGGCAGGAATTTATAGAATGTTTTCCATTTTGCTTTTAGAAAATGAAGTTTGTGATCTAAGTCCTATGGATGCTTCTCCCATTTGTTGTGAGAGTTAAGAACAGCATGGGATATAAGAATTTGTAGTGAAAGGGGTAAATCAGTGCAAACGATTTTCCCCTTATGCAAATACTCTTTTACTTGTGAAGAAACATTCAAATCCAACCTTCTGTTTTCCCCTTCTTTATAGTTATGGTGTGCCAGTTTGGGATATAGAATGAATTTATGGCCTTTCCGCATGGTCTAAATATCCTGGGTTGAGCAAGAGAAATATCCCTGTGCAGCCCAGAAGTTGGCACTTCCTGATCCTAAAGTGGGTTCTGCTCCAATTAGGAGCAGAACCAGTTTATTTTTCTCACCCACCTACCTGATCTCCCCCCCCCCCTGATCTCCCCACCTGATGTTCATTCAAGCTGCCACTCAAAAACAACAGCCAATCAGAATGCGGGACACCAGACATGCTCAGATATGCTTGCAATGTAAATACAAAAGACCTGGCCTGGTGCGAAACAAGCTGGAGTATTTCCTCAAGGTCTTTGCAGGATTTCTTTACAAAACGGCTTGCATTTCAGTTCTGCCAGTATGAGCTTTCAATACATTAAACCCATCTACAACAGCAACAGCGTGCTGCACTGAAATAGTAAGTGTCCACTCAGATGAGAGTTTAAGGCAAAATACATATCCTTTACCCTATCTAAAATGTCAAAGGACGTGAAAGATTTGGACTGAAGACTTGGGTCGCACAAATCACTTAGAAGAGGCTTATAACTGGCATTGCAAATGTGAAGCCATTAATGTGAATGTTATTAAATGACAACCTAATCAGAATTGTAATTCACAATGAAATAAAATGCAGGCCTTGTCTTGGGTAAGTTTAAGCTGCCCATCACATGGTCACAAATTGGAGATGACCAGGATAATCTCTGTGAGACGTGAATTTGATTCCACCTCTGCCCCAGCACCTGTGGGAATTCACAGGTGTTAAATTAGAAAAAGAAAGGCTCCCTGTTGATTCTAAATGAAAATGCAACAAAAAGACATTGAGCACTATGAGTACAAAAATGGAACATAAGGTGAATATAGTACTCAAACAGAGCTTGTTTTATAATCTATAGTAAAGTCTACAGACTGTTCATGCAGAAATGTCACACAAATTGCGTTTAATTTACCACAGAACGTATTTTTCTGGGGTGGTGGGGAGAGAGCTGAGAAAAAATAGCTGTAGATATCTTCATAAATAAGTAACTTATTAAAATAGCTAGTGTTGTAAAGTAAATAGAAAGGACTGTGTGAACGAAAGTTAGCATTTAACTGTTATGTACCCTCATAAGATACTAAATTACAGCAGGCCTGTAAAGTTCAATGCTGTTCATGTAGTAACAAGATGCCATCATGGTTGTTTGCTACCAGAACCAATTGCTCAATAAGAAGAGAGTGCAGTGCAGCGTGTCCCTTTACTGTTCCTTCCAACACAAGCGGCAGAGTTCGCTGTAACCTCGCAGGACGTTTAACATCTGATATCCACTCCAATAGAGGAATTAAACAAGGCTGCATATTGGCCCCTCTTCTGCTTAATTTGTTCATTAGTGACATGATACCCCATCTTTTGAAAATAGAAGGCCACAATCCCACCTTGAACTTACTGAAGATCCCTGCGTTACTATATATAGATGATGCAGTTTTGCTTTCGCGGACAAAAATTGGCCTAAACGCAATACTCTGGAGATAAACTATACCAAATCCAAGATCATGGTTTTTGCCAAATCTTGGCGACCTTCTTCTTGGAAAATCAGTGGGACCACAATAGAACAAGTGTCATTTTTCCGCATCTGGGGGTGATGTTTCATTTCAATCTGAAATGGTCACCTCAACTCAGCCCCATTACCCTTGCAAAATGCAGTACTGCCATGATTAAAAGCTTATTTTTCACCAAAGGAGGTCAATTAAAATCTTCAGTTTAAAATCTTCAAATCTAAACTAATCCCAAAGATGCTATATGGGGCCCCAATATGGGTAGGCTGCCCAATCAAAGACCTAGAAAGAATTCAGTCCAAGCTTTTTCACAACCTTCTTGGACTACCCAACTGTGTTACATATGTCAGCTTATGCCTACAAATGGGTTTAATGTTATGACTATGAGAGTCTGGATATCAGTCTTGAAATTTTGGGTGCACTTCCATCACAATGCAGGGCCAGGCAAGTTGACATGGCACATGCTCACTGATTCATACTGCTCCAAATGGAACCAAAAAATTACAAATTATATCACAACCCTAGGTTTCTCTATGGAATTTTTTTCCAACTTGGATGAGATCAATACCTTTTGCATCTTAAAACAAAGAGTACTTGATTTGGAAAGACAAAAACTGCTATCTGAAACTAACAGGTCTTGCTCATCGTTGAGCTATGGACTTCTTCCACCTGATGGATCCCTTCTGGCCTGCTTCAAAAATCTCTCATCCTCATTACTGAGCACCTTTTTTATGCATGCTCGTCTAAATGTTCTCCCCTCTGCAGTTCTTCATGGCAGATTCCTTCAAGTCCCACTACAAGCAAGAACTTGTCAATATTCACCCAACCAAGTGGAAACAACTGCTCATATACTCCTGTATTGTTCTTGCAATACAGAACTCAGGAGTCTTTACATTGAACCTCATATTAATTCATGTCTTGCCACTTCTGACCAAGATAAAATACATCTGCTTTTGAATGATTGCTGTACTAAAAGAACTGCGGACGTAGTGAAGATTTTGGCAACAACTTTATCAACAACTGCACGCTCCCATTGATCACCTATTAACCTTTTCTATTTGTTGCTATTGTTAGTTTGATTGTTGTTTTATCTATGCCTAATAAAGGTAATGAAATGAAAAAAGTGTTCCTTTGGCATGTCAGTCAATGCTGATAATAATATCTTTTAAAAGCTGGTTTCATTCCTCTTTCAGACAATGACTGAATATAAGAAGTTGCCTTCAATCAGGTAACTGATCTATCTAACTGATCATTGTTTACCATGACTGGCAGCTGTTCTCTTGGAAATTATTCTCAAGCCTTGCTACCTGGAAATGCTAAGAATGAAATTATATATGCACAAAGTTTGTGCTTGATGGCTGAATTATCTGCCCCATCCCCACCTGACTTATTAATGCAAATGATCAGTCAGGGATAATGGAAGAATTTCTCAAGGTCTGGATCCTTGGCTGATATAAAAATGAGGGTATCCTGGTGAATGTTTCAAATTGTCATAGAATAGGTTATGAGAATGATAATGCACTGCTTTTGTATTGCTAAAGTCAAAGTTTTTGATGGGCATTGTCCAAGCACTAATTTCCATCTATTGTAACTCAATACAATGTGCTTACCAAAAGACACTCAAAAAAGAGATCTCCAAATCCTTACCCAAAATTACAGGAAGAGCATAGTAACATTTGGTCAATCAATTTGATAACATTTGGTAACATAGTAACATTTGGTCAATCAATGTGGTAAGTTAGATAAAGGTTTGGGAGATAATGGTATGTGTATGTGTATATAAAGGGATGTTTCATTGAGAAAAGTCTTTACTTATCCAAATGGTAATCCCTTTGTTTTGTTTCTTTTCTCTGGGTGATGTGAAAAGTTCCTAACATTTACACTTATCTATTGTTTTTGAGAATTTGTGTTGATCTCACCATTTGAATAGAGGTAATAAAACTACCAGTCTTCTCTTGTTACTCAGAAAGTAGTTGTATGGCTGTCTGCCACTTTTTGTAGCATGCTACCCATGCCAAACACTTTCTCATATACGTGTAATTAGAGTCAGTGGTTTCAGGAACCATAAAATTCAATTGGTCTCGGATTAGAAGGAAGGCTCCCCCCACCACTTAGAATGTTTGCAAATGAATGGTTTCTGCAGTTTTAACTGTGGTTGACAGTTTTAACAGGGGAGGATACAAGGCTGGCATCTTTGAGTATTTAATGAGGTTTAAGGGTATAACAAGTTAGGCTGAAATTCTTATTAGGCTGAAATTATTGTCAGTGTTCAGTATGTTAAGCAACAGATCTCCCAAGAGGCAACTGTAATAGGCCTGTTATCCGGAATGGTGGGAGTCTGTCCCTTTTAGAGTTGGGGAATTAGTGAGAGCAGACCTTTGGCTTAATGAGCTGTTGGGCAAGCTCAGAATCTTGGTTGCCAACCTTGACGAAGAGCTGTTTAAACAAGAAATCCTCAGGACAGCAAATAAAGTTTAACAATTTTATTACAGGAAAATAATAAAAGTACAAGCATACAATAGCCAAATCAGCAGAGCACACACACAGTCCAAGGATATAAGCAGTGTTGAGGGGACAGATTTGGAGATTGATGGAGGGAACTGGGGAATTTTTAAGGGTAATACTGTACCAGATTTTGAAAGGGCTTTGGGTCCAAGAAGCAGAGTCCAAAGGCAGGGGAAAAAAGCAAATGGCACACTGCGCAACTGAACCACAGGGTGGCTCACAAGTACTGGGCACTGGGTGTTGGGTGAGGTGCTAATTTATGGAGAAGGTGAGGCACTCTGGTGATGCAAAGAGACCCTTAATCTCCACAAACAAAGGGAAAGTTTGCCCTTCTGGGAAAAGACAATAGAGAAGATCATCTTAAGTGTTGAGTCAATCTAATGGTTTGAGCACTTGGGTTAAGCCAGGGAGTACCCGAGAATGACTGATAGCTGGTTCAATTACAGCTGCAAAACAATGATAATATAGATAAGGTGGTCTTACAGAGAAATTGGTCAAAGGAAGAAATCAGGATTAGAGTTGGGCTGGCTGGAACAACTTGGAGCAAATACATTAGCAAGTTCTTTCTCTTCAGTAAGGTAAATCGACCAGGGCTGGAGACGGGAATGCTTTTCACAGCAGAAGATATTATCCTGTAGGGATGAGCTGCTGACCCAGCAGCACCGTAAGTAGAGCGCTGGCACACCGGCGCTCCTACGGCCTTCTGGTCGCACCGCTCCCCCACCCCTCATCCCCCAATGAGTCACAGGTCATGAACTACCTGGCTCACAACCACCGGGTGTCCCGGACAAAGGGACAATGGTCTTGCCCCCAGGTGAGGATTAGGCCCAGACGCTGATGCTCCTCTCCGCACGTAGCAGCCAGGTGAGATCATGCATCACATGATGATCTCTCAGTCTCCCGCTCTCCCGGAATTCCCCCCGTTCCGCCCTTCTACACGCCCCCGCTAGAATCATAATAAAAGGTGCCAGGAACCAGCACGCGGCAGAGTCGCTAGGAACACGGACACCCGCGCTCCCGCTGCTGGCGCTCTCCACCAGATGAAACCTCCGCGTCTCGCCTCTTCCTTAGCGACGACCCTGCGGGGATGACTACATTATCCCACCTTAATCCCTTCAGGAAGGTGTGATGCAGGTATTTTGCAAGGCAGATATGGGTGAGGGCAAGACCAGACAAGATTCTCTGTCCTTGTGGGTACACTAGCCAATGCAGAGAATGGCTCTTCATTTTGGCACAGCACTGTTAGACACCCAACGAGTTGGCAGGAGGAGTAGAGCTGGAAAACAGAACTCTCCCAACCCACCATTTCTATTTTTCTGCTTTGCTCCCAAAAAGATCTTAGCTTTGGCAACTGTATGTCAAGCAGAACACTGTAGGACTATCATGGTGTCTGCTGCTAGCAGTGTCTGAACCAGAGGCGTACGGGGGCCAAATGGTGCCTGGAGGCAAAAAACCCTCCAGGTTCCCCCCGCGTGGAGAACCACTTACTTGTGAGTAAGCACTGCTTACTTGTGAGTTGGGCTACAGCCCCGCTGGCATCCTGGCTACTGGGAGAGAAGGGGTGCCAATGGCAGCCCCTCTTCCCAGCCAGGCAGCCGGGATGCCAGTTTCTCCGGCATACTAGCTGCTGGGACAGAAGGGGAGCCGAAGGCAGCCCCTCTCCCCAGCCCATCAGCCTGAGCCCAACTTGGATCCCGGCTGAATTTGAGCTGGGCACAGGCTGCAGCTGCCCCTCCCCCTCCATCACCCTCCCCCTCCCCACCCCCACAGGGCCACTGATAAAGGTGGGGATGGCAAGCTCGGCTGCAGCCTGCACCGGGATCAGAGCCTACCAGGTTCTGAGCCCAGCGCAGGCTGCTGCCACCCCCTCCCTGTCCCTTGGCCTGGCAGCAGTGATGTGCAGGGGCGGGGCGGGGCGGGGTGTCTTCACCCTCCCTGTCTTGGCCCTGGAACAACATGGGCAGAGCCAAGGGAGGGTGAAGACTGTCAAGGCTCCATGCTCGTCAGACCTCCCTCACCCAACTCTCTGGTCACAAGGGGGTCCAATTTTGTGCCCACGCATGACTTGAATGGTCGCCTGGGGAAATGGGGTACCCTGTGTCCCTAGGCAAATATGCTTCTGGTCTGAACCTCTTGACTAAATTAATGCTTTTGCATGAAGTGTAAGCTATTTATTTGTTAAAAGTATTTCTATCCTGCCTTTTTATTATCCATATTCATGGTGGCTTACAGATTACAATAAAATTCAACAATAACCCATAACAATAACTTCCAATAAAATGCAATCCAACACAATAAATACAATAAAGTGCAATAAAATCACAGAATAGGATTAAAAAATCAAAAACAATGACATTCATCTTAAAAACCTAAATAGCTGCTTGCTAAGATCTCAGTTTTTATGTCTAGATGTTAACCGCTGTCCAAAATAAAAAAAAAACATCGTCACCTAATGATGGAACAATAGCAAGGAAAGATCAAACCAGGCTTCCATGGGAAGAGCATTTCAGAGTGTAAGCACCACCAACAAGAAAGCTCTCTCCTGGGGTGGAGAGCTTAGCCCTCCCCTGGAAATCTTAATAAATGGCTAGGTTTATATGGGAGTAGGCAGTCCTTCAAGTAACCTCCTCCAAGGCCATTAAGGGCTTTATAGGTAATGACTAGCACTTTGAATTGAGCTCTGAAGTGTACTGGTAGCCAGTGTAGTTATTGTAGCAAAGGGAATACATGGTTCCTGTTCCTGTCTCCTGTCAAGAAACTAGAAACAGCTCAAATAAAATTTCCCTGTGAATAGAAATTCACAAAGTGTACTACTCTGCATACAACTGTCACTGTATTTTTCAGTACCCAAATACCAGCAATCTGTTATGGACTATAAAGGGCACAGAAACAACTCACTATCTGTCCAGAGGCTTTAACTCAGAAATAGCTTGGCCCTGAACCATCCCTGAACTTTTGCTAATCCAGATCCTGGTGAAAACTTAGGACAATATCCTCCCTCAAGCAGAATCTCTATTGTAATAATCAAGAATCAGGCTTGAATCAAGCTGTGAGCTACAATAAAGAGTCTTCTGTAATCTGAGGTAGATTTACAGAAACCTGAGTCCGTGTCTTGAATCAAAAATGAGAAAAGATTCCACTTTGTCCAAATAATCCTAATTCAGATCTGTGTCTGTTCAAATAAACCACTTTCCTGTCATAATGTGGTAGGAGATGTAGAAGTTGGGGGTTAGATGTAACAGCTGGAAAGCAGCTGTTCATGTCTTTCTCCAGCCTTATTAGCAACTTTACCTTAAATTATAGGTATTATCTGCAATCGTGGTACTTGCATGGTGTCAAAAACAGAAGGCACCACTATTTCCCAGGATTTGTGCTCTGTACGCTAATATAATTACCAAACACTACAGTTGCTCTAATACATTCCCTGATTGTAGCAGACCTCTTGGGCCTCCCATCAATCCAGCTGTTCCCAGCATAACTCAAATATGAGACTGCCTCAGATCCACAATGTACACGCCATATTTATGATACAATAGAACATCATTTATCCATATAGCTCAAGCATTTGGAACATCAGAAGTGCAGATAGGAGTGTTATTTCATTCCTGATTTATTTGTTCATGCAGCATTGCATACAGTGTAGTGCACCTTGTGAGTTTCTATTAATAGCGAAAATTTATTTGGGCTGTTTCTCGTTTCCTAACATTTTATATTTGTTTTCTTTATAATGTCTACATGCTTGATACTTTTCCCGTATTCATTTTTGTTTCCACTGATTTAAAAGAAAAACACATTTCTGGCTGTAACTATTTTGCTTTCCACTAAGTTAGGATGAAATGTTTAGGGACTGTGCCCCATAAAATGCTCAAGGGTTGTACTGCTTGCTTCATCTATTTCCCTGATAGCTACTTTTTGATCAGCTAGGCATCTGCCAAATCTGTTCTCAGAACATAGATGAATACTAGAGGGGGAACCCGTAATTCTAGAAATAAGCCCACTGAAGAAAATGGGACTTACTTATGAGTAGGCTTGCTCAGGCTTGTTCCCTTAGATTTAGACACCACGTGAAATTACTTCCATTACTGAGGCATTTGGCTGAATATATTTGCATCTATTTGTGTTTTTTCTCCTCCCTCTCTATTTCCTTGATAAATTAGAATCATAGCATCATTGAACTGATTTTGTTCTGTTATTATTTCTCTGGTATTATGGCTTCTGATTTGTTTTCTTCTTGTCTTTTTAAATTATTTATTCACTTAATATTTTTGTATAGTTCATTGTTACATTGTTGCTTACCACTCCAAAATCCTTGAATGGCAGAATGGCATATAAACCCCCCCCCCCACATGAATATATATAGATTTTATAATGGTGTGCATTTTAGAGTATACTATTGGTGTAGTGTGCATTTTAGAGTATACTATTGGTGCCCAATAAATAAGTTTTTTAAAATCTCCAATCAAAGGAAGTGGATACATCCCAAAAATCTTAAACAGTAATGGAGTCCCATCTGTGGATACTTAAATCCAGAGCCTGGACAGAACTATTTTTCTACAGACTTGAGAAAACAATCCAGGTTTGCAGAAGATCTGAAATGTAAAAAAACAAAAGAAAGGGAGGGGGAGTTTAAAAGCCCCCAAATAACAAAAGAACAATAGCTATAAGAAATGAATGCCCTTATTAGAGACTGTTGAGGGAAGGGGGTTGCTATCCTTCAAGCCTTTCAGTAAAAAGCAGGGAGAATGACAGGGGACTTTTAAGCGTTGTTTTAGCTTGGGCCAAGCTTGACAACAACCTTTGGGCCCATTCCGCTTCCGAGCAAGCGGCCCCAGAGCGGCTGCAGCCCGTGGAGGTGCCTTCACACAGAGGCACCTCTGTTTGTTTTTTAAACTTACTTTCCCTTCCCTGTGTACCTCTGCAGGGAAGAAGGGACATGCCCACATGGCCATTGCAACGCCCAAGGATTGGAGGGCAGGAGGAGTGTCCCTTCCTCCCTGCAAAGCTACTCAGGGATGGGAAGGTAATTTCAAAAGACAAACAGAGGCGTCTAAAAGTGGCACCTCCAAGCTGGTGTCGTTTTCACGGCGATGGTGAGAAAACGCTCCTGTTGAAAAAACTCGCTCATTGAGCGAGTTTCGAAAGCAGCATTTTCCCACCAGTTGGGGGTGGGGAAGCACAATGCTACCTCATTTTGGAGGTGGCAACTGTGCAAACAGTGCCTCAGGGATGGCGTTTTTACCATCCTTGGGGCACTGTTTTTGGCTTGTGCAGAATGGGCCTAGGTGTAATGGATTCTAAGTCTTTGCTGCTGTGAATCCAGAAAAAAATCCAGCACACAAGGAGTTAACCTGTGTCCACTCGTGACTGGCTGGTGGCTAAAGAGTGAGTTCTTTAGTCAGGGTTGAGAAAATTGAGAGGAGTTTGGTGACAGAGTGAGCTAGTGAACAGATATATAGAAATTGCTCTGTTCTTAATATAAAGCTTACTCTTGGTGAGGAATGAGTCAGACAGCCATAGTCTGAGCTGAGTCCTCAGTAAAAGCAGTAACACAAGCATTAACACAAATAAACACACTGGTTGCTGAATTAAATTCTTCAAATCTACACAGAAAGAACAAGTAGAAATAGGCTTGCTGAGGCCTTATGTATTTTAAAGAAAGAGGAATAGATTTTGATTTCTTTTTGAAGATACATACATACAGGAAACCCTGCTCAATATAGCAATATTTGGGACAAGACATATCTAAGAAGAGGTTGTCTTGAATAGTGTGGAGACATACAGAAACATCTTTACCTGAGGGTAAGCTGGTGTTCTCTCTTAAGGAAGTTAAGGAGAGCAATGTACTGAATAGGATCTATGTAATGTGACTGCTGAGTGTAACAAAATTAGGAAAAGACCTAAGAAAACACCTTCATCTGAAGAACTGAAATAAACTGTAACAAAATTATAAGCTAGCAACATCAGCTACTTGTATATAGAATAACTAAACAAACCTGCTTTACTTTTCAAATTACATTTTACTTTATATTTATTTTTTATTTATATTTTAGATTTCTAGGCCGCCTCTTCCCCGAAGGGGAACTTATATTACCAACTTATATTTTTGTTGCTGAAAATAAAAGTTTACTGCAGGGCGGGGTGTGCGCGTGCGATTTTCCGCCGCCCCCAGGTGTGCGCCCGGTGCAACACGTACCCCTCAGCCCCCTGGTAGCTCTGCCTCTGACCCAGCCCCTGGTAGTGCACCTTTGATTTGAAAGGAGAGGCTGGCGGTAACCAGCAGGGCAGCAACCTGAGCAGGAGGTGGAGGCTGGCGGGGCACAGTCACCTTGAAGGAGTGAGGAGAAGGTGCAGCAGCTGATGATGGGGATGAGACCCTGCAAAGGGAGCAGCCAGGGTTCCCCAGTCAACTGGTGCCCAGGGCCCATGCCCTGGCTTGCCCCATCCTAAATATGTGTCTGCTGAGGCTGTTGTATGTGCTCAGTGGCAATGATTCAATGTTTAGCTAAGACTACAAGCCTCCTGTAGTTTTGACTCCAGCTGTAACTGCTGAGTGGACCTTAGTCCTCAGAATATTTACTAAAACTGAGTGGTGTGTTTATAGAACTGCTAGGTTGTTTTCCTATTCCTACACAACAAAGAACTTGGATAATAACTGCTAAAGCAGGGCTAGCTAGTCCAGTTTGCTGCTGCACCCACTACCCCTCACCTGTAAGATACCATATAAGAAAAAGAAGAGGCAGAGTTTGGATTTATACCGCACTTAACCACAAGGAGTCTCAAAGCAGCTTAGAAACTCCTTCCCTTTCCTCCCCACAACAGATACCTTGTGAGGTAGGTGAGGTTGAGATAATTCTGACAGAACTGTGACTAGCCAAAGGTCAACCAGCAGACTTCATGTGTAGTAGTGGGGAAACAAACCCAGTTCACCAGATTAGAGTCCACTGCTTGTGCGGAGGAGTGGGTAATCAAACCTGGTTTCCCTAATTAGAGTGCACTGCTCTTACACCATGCCTTATATGCTTAGTAACCACCAGAAATCTTTTGAGGCTGATTAAGTTTATTGGCATAGTCTGAGGAAAGACAAAGGGAATATAATGCATAATTATGGTGCATAATTGTGGAATTTGCTGGCACAAGATGTAGTAGTGACTACCAGCTTAGGTGGCATTAAAAGGTAAATAGACAGATAGGCATTAGTCATTCAGCCTTTCAGCCAAGTTGTGTGAAAGAAGACTTTGCTTTTGTGCGTATCAGAGGCATTTGTATGGCCATGTCAGGAAATAGAATGAACGAGATGGACTTTTGATCTGATCCAGGAAAAATTTTTTTACGTACTGTGTGGAAGTGGATGTGGGAACCCAAGTCCAAAAGCCCATCTGGCATGAAGAGGTAAACATGGTTGGAGATTTCCCTTAGGCACTAGATAACATAGATGACAGAGTTGTGATAAGGATAAAGTGCCACTCTTAGTTCATTTGAAGACAGAGTAGGATGCAAATGTTTGGGAAAAAAATAATGTGATCCATAGAGAGCCAGAAGAGCTTGAGTGGACACCATTTTCTGGGAAATTCTTCTGTAGAAAAATCTCTTTGAGATGCATGGGAGCTGAACAATTACTCTACAGCTCCCTTCATCCTATGGGACTTGTGCAGAAAATCTTCCAGGTGGATTGTGCCATACGATTTTCTGGAAAATATATGGCTGCTATAATAATACAGATATTATATTGTAAAAAAGCACTTGGATGATAAGTCTGCTTTCTAGGAAATTTCACCCTTTAGTAATCATCAGTGGAACCCCTCTGTTGGCACAGCTTTAGTTCTTCTACCACTGAGATGCCCAGAATTCATGATTTAAAAAAATTAAAAGCAAACTGAGAGCTGAAAAGTAAAGTTCCCTTGTGTTATTTTTTTTAAATGCAGCTTGAATGAATAATGTGTATGTGTGCATCTGTAGGATATTTATGGCACTAAAAGAGGTTCCCTAGGGTGTGTCTATTTTAGTCTACAGTAGCTCATAAATCTGCTAATTATTAACAAAAGATATTCTGTTACAGGTAAATTATGTTTGAAATATGATCTCCATAGAAGTTCTCATTTTAATAATTAATTTTATAGTTTGTTGAAGCAATTAAACGTATATAAAATAATCATCCTCCACTGTGATGTGACCTTTTACCGAACACATTTTTAGTGAACAATGATCTTTTAGATTTCCAAGGATGTAATTCTAGTTATGTATCTGTGATATGGGTGACTCACCAAGAGATCCTATCCTTGACATGCCACCTGAGACAAGATCACTAAATCCAGGAATAAACTGTGTTGCTGGAGCAGGGGATTTATGTTGGTGGAAAACTATGCCAGGCTATGATCTGCATAAGTTTATTGGCAGGGGATAGAAATGGGCAGAGTTAGGATATAACTACAGAATAGCACAGCTGTTTCATCAGAGGACATTTGCTACAATGATGGTGTAATATTATGCTGGGAAATGGAGAGTCATAAATTACAATGAGAACTAGAGTTAATGGAAAACTACAGATGGTGGCACTCTACTTTCACCTCCTGTTTCTTTTTTTTTAGGATTGAATTTAAGCCCTTCGGGGATAGGGCGGTATATTAAGTTTAATAAATAAATAAAATAAATAAAGGGACCAAATGAACATGCAGGAGATGTGATTGGATGAGATAATGGTATTTGAGAAGGTATCTGAGGCATTTGATCATTGTTTTATTTGCAAGTAATTGTGATTGGTTTCATTGTCTCAAAGGCCCTTTCCGCACACGCAAAATAATGCGTTTTCAAACCACTTTCACAACTGTTTGCAAGTGGATTTTGCCATTCCGCACAGCTTCAAAGAGCACTGAAAGCAGTTTGAAAGTGCATTATTCTGCATGTGCGGAATGAGCCAGAGTCAAGTATGAGTATTTGGCTTTTACAGCACTTTCTTCAAAGACACCAAAGCTTGGAACCTTTTTTAAAGGTATTCCTATGCTGTTCTAGATTCCAGAATGACTCTGTCTTTCTTGTGCAATTAAGATCTTGCCCTCTGGTGCAGGAGATATAATCTTACTGCCTGCTTTGAATCCAAAGTTATTGTTACTAGTTGGGTTCTTTGCCATATTGATCAATACTGAAGCCTCTCTAAGCAGACACATGGGCCAGTGGAACTCAGAATGGCCATCCTTTGTGGAATCAGCAAGACACATCTTAAGATGGAATTACCAAAATTCAAATACCAGCTGTAGTCTAAGCCCCTTGAGAAGGTTTTTGTTGAATCTTGGAAGCTAGTATCTGTTCCATCTTGCATCCAATATAGACCCTATTCATGCAGGAACAAAGATTTGATGCTCCCAAGTGGAAGTGTCCATTAGAAGATGAGCACAAGGGCTTTCTTAATTTTCCTACTAAGTTCTTGTACTTAAATTCTCTAAGAAGCGGTGGAGTTACAAAGGCAACTATAAAGACTTACTCCATGGACCTTGCCAGGGCAAAACCTCTCCCTCTCTGATCAAATCTGTGGATACTTGTGTCAACTCTAGCTTGGGCTGGACAGCTAGAGATGGTTCACTTGGTTAAAATGTTTCTGTTTTCTTATCCTGAGAGATTGCCTCTCCCTGTCTTGATCTTAATACCCTTGCATGTTTTACTATACAAGGGATCATCGAAGCTCCTGGGAAAAAAAAAGCTTTGAGCTTGTAATGTTTTCAAACGTTTTTGTCTTTCTTTTAATTGAGAGGTAAGTTATAAAATGCAGAAGGGTGAAAGGAGGATGAGAGAGCGAGGTAATTGGTTGATACTGGAGAGTAACTGAGTCAGAATATGCACAAAACTTGAGAGAGAGAGTATTCTGTGCTGAACTGAGGTAGACACAGCAGTCTGTGCTAGGGCCTGAGAGTCAGTTTGAGGAAATCTGAATCAGAGATTGTATGTAAAATGTAGCAAAGAGACAGCAGTCTGTGGTGGAGACTGACAGGGAGTCAGCCTGAGCTAAATGGAGTGAAAATCTTTTTCACACAGCACAAATAAAATGTCTTGTTGACGTTTTCAAAAAGAACTATTTTGACTTTTTTTTGGTATACATAACAGGGACAAAAAAAAGCATTGTCAGATAAAACAGTTCTTCTCCCCTCAGCTCATACTTTCATTTTTGCTGAATTTCATGCCTGCTATTTTCTCTTGGTTGTGATTCGTGCCACCCACCATTTGGTGAAGGTTTACCTTGGAGGTTTTCTCTGCTTGCAGTATCTGCCCATGATTTCACTACATAAAGTACATTAATAAAGTTAATGTGAACTGGCGATCTCGTGCATGTGTCATTTTTTCTTTTTTTCTTGTTTTGAGTGAGGTGTCTTTGAAGCTACAGCAAAATGATATGAGAATCAGCAATAGGTGAACATTTTGAATCATCGTAGCTTTGGAGAACCTCCCTCAAAACAAACAAGAAAAGGAAAAACAGCACGTGCACAGGATCGCCAGTTTAAATGAATGTGTATTTGGCATAGGATAGGAATGCTTGTCTACATTCTATTAATCTGCACAAATGTGTGCTTGGTGTAGGATAGGAATGCTTGTCTGGAGAGAGAGAGAGAGAGAGAGAGAGAGAGAGAGAGAGAGAGAGAGAGAGAGAGAGAGCCCATGGGAGCTTCTTTCTGTTTATAAAGAATGTATACATTTAATCTAAGTGTGCAGAAAGTCTTGGACTTGGAAAATAAAAAGCAGATGTGTCTTACTCCCTTTGTTTTGAAAGGCTGGTGTTCATTTTGGTCATTTAACTCACAGAGGTCTGTGAAGGGGAATAGAATAATGAAGGGCCATTCTTACTGAGTCAGTCAAGGACTGAAGTCACTAAGATGAATATAGCATGCTTCCACCTGGCTTTCCTCTTCTCACAAGTGTTGCATTCACTAGCTCAAAGTATAAAAGATTAGAATCTTGGAAAGTGTAAAAAATGATATTAAAGACTAAAACTGGTACCAGTGGCTTATATAGTATGCTAGCATTCTGAATTTTCATTTAGAAACAAGCACAACTGAGCCAAAAAGAAGAATTTTCAAATCGAATCAATTTCAATCAGTTTGGGGAGAAAGTTAAGCAGGTGCTTGCAATTCTGTCAATGAAATTAAATTCATGTTAGAAGTGTTTACTGTTTGGTGGATTATATCCCAAACTGATAACTATCATAGTTAAATGGCTAACCAATCAAGAGATTGGTAGAGATTTCAGTAAGTCATTCACACTGATCATGTTCTGGATAGGCTTTTGGCCAAAAAACACCAACCTCAGTTTGTTCAGTCATCCCTGTGCTTAAGCCCAACTCTCTTTTTTCTAGATTATCATGAAAATACTTGATAATACAAAAAAAGTTTAGCAAACATTTATTTACATTTTATTAATGTTAGTAAATACTTTAAAAAACTGAATACATTTGTTCTAAGTGATATAATTTTTTTAAAAAAGATAATCTCCCCAACCACTCTCCTTTCTTCCTAGTCTAAAAAACCCCCCAATTTAGCAATGTCTTTAAGGTGCTTGCCACTCCAGGGATGACACATTTGTAGGGGTGCAAGCATTGTGCCTACCACAAAAATTCTGTCAACATTTGCATTTTTTTACAGTTAAAAAAAGATTATTTTAACAAGACTTTAACAAACATATTCAACAATTTTTAAAGTTTTATCACTATTCTTCAGTTAAATTTTAAAGCATTAAACAGATTTCAAACATTGCCAACTCAAGCAACATGTTGCTGCTTGATGACATTTCCGCAGGTGGTTTATTTATTATGTGAGGGAGGGAAGGCAGCATGGTAAGACTGCTATGTTATGATGCAGAAAACAAAGAAGGCACCCCTTTGCCTAAATGGGCTTAAAAGCTGAAGCATTTTACATAGAGCCTTTTGGGTATGGCAGCAAGTTGTAACTCAAAGTGGCCTCTGGATACTGTTCTTTCACCAGATAAGCTACTCAGAGAAAACTGTTTAAAAGTCACCCAACAACTTGTAGCAGTTTACATCACTGGATGGTGGAAAGGAGGTTAAAACTCCTTTAATCCTATCAGAGATGTTTACAACATTATCTGAATATAACACATTGTAGAGTTCTGAACTACCTAGTCTTCTTTCCAAAAAAACCAGAATCAATCATCTAAAGAAAGAACCAATACATTAGGAATTCTCCATTGTTCTGTTTTCTGTTTCCAAATCTTGTACACATGAAACTGAGGGATGCACTGCTGTCTTTGGTTCCTTCAACTCAAAATGCATTCCTCCCACAGATTACTAGGAGGAACAAGAGGCCACTGAGCTGACTCTAGGGTGGCATCTGGGCAACACCAGAAACTGGAAAGGATGACTTTCAGTGCTAAATCGCGTCCCAGGCTTCAGCCTGGGACGACATTGCAGGGGGGGAGGAAGGAATGGAAGCCTCTCCCCCGCCGGCCGGCTGAGCCTGTCACGTGGCCGGGTACCGGCACGTGACAAGGGCTTCAGAGCAGCCCATAAAAGGGCTGCGTCGGCGGGGTCCGGCCTCTTTTCGAGGCCGGCAGGTTGAAAGGGAGGACTTTTCTTTAATCTCCCTGACGGCCCCGTCAAGAGCCGGGCGAATCGGCCTTTGCTGGTTCCCCCCTGGGTAGCTGTAGACGATCTCTCCCTCCCTCCTATCCTGCGCGGGGGCCGTTCTTACCGCGGAGACTCAGCCGGCTTTAACGATCGTTTGATCGTTCGGCTGATTACCGGCCTTCGCGTAGGTGGAGGTGCGGCCTTGGCTGCCGGAGCGTCCCATCGGGGAGTCAGGGGACCGGGCTTTCCTTTCGGCCGCTTGTGTCGGCTGCGAGGCTGCGCGGCTGCCGGGGCTTCTGTCCGCCTGAGCAGGCGGCGGTGCGGCCGTTCGCCGCCTGCCCCTCCATCCCCCCCTTTTTTGACGTTTTGACAAGGGTGGGGGGTTTGTTTGTTGTTTTCGCTCCTCTGGCTCATGGCTTGACGGGTCCGAGGAGGGTTGAGTCGTCAGGCGGGCCTATTTCTGGCCTTGCAAAAGGTTGCGCGGCAGTGGGGGCGGCGGCCATTTTGTCTGTCGTCCGACCGCGCACCCCCCCTCTCCGTTGGTTTTTTCTTTCGGAGCAGGAGAACGGGCCAAAAGGGACGAGGCTCCCCGGACACCTTCCCAGCTGTGGTCTTGGGGTGTTTGGTTCCAGGCATCAGTGGAGAGACTGAGTTTGCCCGGCATTAACGCGAACCCGACGGCCATTTTAGACGAAGGCGGGGTCAGAATACCAACGGCCATTTTGTAAGGCACATCTTTGCCGGACCTGCTGGTCTGCGGGCCATTCGAAGGCTTGCTTTTTGGACGGATTACAAGGGCGGTAATCAGAGGTGGTGAATTCAGGGCCACCACCTAGTGCCACTTTGCATCTTTCTAGTGCCACTTTGCACCTTATAGTTTAAACCCCTTTGCTTTAACAAAGTTGTTCACAGTAATAGTTAGTTAGCATTTGATACTATGGCTCCACAGCCAAAAGGCACGAAGAAAAGGGCTCAGGATAAAAGAAAGGCTCCAGAGCCGGGGCAGGCAGGGCCCCCCCCCAGGGGTTATGCAAGGTGTCACCCAAGGTACTGAGTTGGGGATACCCCAGCCTAACAGGGAGTTGCCTCCTGCTGTCAGTCAAATGGGAGTGCCAGTGACCTCTGGTGGGACGGGGGTGCATGGCACACCCACGGTAATCCGGCCAGACCCAATAAGGACAGGGCGCGAGCTCGGCACGGAGTCCCTGGTGCAATCAGTGCCTGGTACTCCAGGACCGGCTCGGCCTCCTTCTGCCCGTAGTGGGTTAAATAATCCTACAGGGTTTCTGGCTCCTATTGCTCAAAGTGGGCCTACACCTACAAGTTCTCTTTTCATGCCATACTCATACCCATATTCTCCCTATATGGGCACGAACATGAGTCCAGGCATGGGTTGGCCAGGCCAATTCAACCCCACCCCTGGCTTTGGACAATGGCCAGGAGGTTTTATTGGAAGCCAGCAGGTGCATCCCTGTCTGTGGCCTCCTCAAGGGCACGGTTCCCCCAGTACCTCTTTTGGAGGGTCTCAGGTCCAGCAGAACTGGGGTGCCTCCATCCCCCCGCTTGTGGGGACTCAAGTCCAACAGAGCTTGGGTTCCTCTGTCCCTCCTTTTGTGGGGGCTCAGGTCCAGCAGGGCTTGGGTTCCTCAGTCCCTCCTTTTGGGGGGACTCAGGTTCAGCCAGGCTTGAGTTACCAGGCACCTCCAGGAAGTTTGGCTCCTTCAGTGGCTGCGGGTCCTGTAATGCAGGGTCCAGAGTTGGCAGGCTCTTCCAGCCAGACTGTGAGGGCACGAGCCAGAGCCAGACACAAGGGGAAGAAGGCCTCTCGTCGTTCTCATCGTTCCCCTAGTTCATCCTCATCGGGTGAGTCGACGGATGAGGAGTCCGCCCAGGCGGCAGGGGATTACTGGGAGCGGGGGGAAAAGGTGCCAGCTCTCCCTCAGTGGATCATTCAAAGGAGAAAAGGGGACCTTGCTGTAGCGGACAGTGCAGGGAATCCAGAGCTGGCAGCTTTCTGCTCAGCATGGGATCCTGGAGATCCTCCGGGCTCCCATTTACCGAGAAAACTGAGAGAAAGAGCCCTGGACGGCTACTACGTGGACCTCTTCACGGTTTTGCGGCCGGAAGAGGATCCTGAGGAGTCCGGTTCCCTGTTCGGCCAGAAAGAAAAGAAAGGAACGCCCGGAAGAGCCGAGCCGTTCTTTTGACAATCTGTCAGGTCAAAAGCTGGTTTGCGGAGTATATGGCACTTATTGGAGCCACCTACCCTCTAAGGAGCCTGGCACCTGGCTGCTCACTGGAGCCAACGTTTTGAAAGCCCGACCCCCCTCGGGGCACGCAGCAGCATTGAAATATGATGAAGCTTTTCGAAAGAGTGCTTCACATCGCTTCAGGCCGCATGTTGGGACATAATCCACTTATCAAACGTGGATGACAAATGTGGTCAAGGTCACCCCTCTGCTAGTGGGGAAAGGTCGAAGAAGAAAGGGGTTAGCCAGCGAGACCCGGGCCACGTCATGCCTGTTGGGCCTTTAATCCAACAGGCTCTTTGTAGGAAAGATAAAGTGCAGGTTTGAGCACTCTTGCTCTAAGATGCTTCGGGGCTCACACTACCAGGATACGAAGTGCCCTCAACTGGCGCGGCCTCCCTTTCAACGATGGCCGGAACTCCTGGCTCCGGCGGCGCTTAAGAAGGACGGTGGTGGCCAGGGAGGATCTCTTCCCGTCCAGAAGGCTTCAGGGAAGTCCCGGAGGTCCTGCAGAGTCTCGCCCCTCCCAGTGCGTGTGCGTCTTTTATCCCAGTGGCTGGACAGGTACCCGCGTCGGAAGACGCATTATAATTTAAAGGAGGGATTCCAATGGGGTTTCCGCATTCCTTTTTTTGGGGAACAGGGAGGCAACATCAGCTCCCAACTTAAAATCAGCCAGGGAATTGCCCTGCGGTAGTGGCCGCCAAAATTTCAAAAGAATGCCTGGCGGGTAGGATTACTGCAGGCCCCTTTGCTGAGCCTCCGTTACTCCAACCTCAGGGTTTCCCCCATCGGGGGGTGGTCCCCAAAAGACCCCCCCGGGGAGTACAGAATGATACAGCACTTGTCCTACTCCTGCAGGGGGGTCGGTAAATGACTTTATCGCACTCCAGGCATCTGCTCTGTTCGGTAATGCATACACCTTGGATGAGGAGCAGTGAGTCCTCATCCGGGAGATGGGAACAGCATCAAAGTTAGCAAAATGTGATATACAGTCAGCCTTTCGGCCGCTGCCCATACACCAAGGACTTCGAACTCTTAGGTTTTCAATTGTGATGGATCGATGGTATGTCGATAAATGGCCATGCCCATGGAGCTGTCTCGATAGCTATGCAGCTTTTGAAAAAAATTTAGCACCTTTTGGAATGGGCAGTCAGAGATCGCGATGCCATCAGCAAAGTTACTCATTACCTTGATGATTTTTTTTTATTTGTAGGGCGCAGCAGACTACTGAGTGACTTTGTGCAGCGATGTTGTATCAACATTTCAGGACTTAGGGAGGCAGAGTTGGGAAGTTCCTTTACGGCTGACCCGACAAGACCGAAGGAGCCTGTGTCTTTGCTTAACCTTACTTAGGAATTCAGTTGGACACAATAGCAGGAACATCTTCCCTACACTTATGATAAGCTGACGGCGTTGCGCACATTGATTAGTGAAATCTCTGCAAAAAGGAAGTGCCGGCTACGGGAAATACAGTCCCTGCTTAGGCACCTTAATTTTTTGCATGCAGGGTGGTCTCCCCGGGAAGGAGCCTTTTGTTCCCGTCTTGCCAGGAGTCCATGGCAGGCTACTCAGTTCCCCACCATCACATCAGGGTGACTTAGGGTTTGCTTGGCAAGACCCTGAGGGTTTAGTTAAGTTTTCTTGAAAACTACAATGGGGTTTCAATTTGGCGGAGTGCCTTGGGAGCTGCAAAGAAAGTTGCCTCAAGTTCACACCACGATGCAGCTGGCTCTATAGGTTTTGGTATTTGTGCAGGGGCCAGTGGTGTGCAGGAAAATGGCCATCAGCGTGGAATCAGACTGGAGGCCCTGCGGGATATGACTTTCTTAGAGTTGTTCCCTCTGGTGGCTGCGGTTCACATCTGGAAGAGGTGTGTTTCGTGACCACACAGTTAAGTTCTGGTGTGACAACCAGGCTGTTGTCAGGGTAGTAAACCGGCAGTCCAGCCCGGTCAGAGCGTGTGTGCGCCCACAATGCAGGAATTCGTGTTGGTTTGCCTGTCTAACAGCATCTCTTTTAAAGCTGTTTTTTCTGCCAGGTATAAATAACAACATTGCTGGCGCCCAATGCCGTCATCAGGTCAGCCGCTTTAAATCCCTAGCTCCCGAAGCCAACCAGTTTCCGGAGAAGTGTCCGAACCATCTGTAGATGCTTGGAGGCAGTCCATAGCCGAAGGTGTCTTGCAGTCACTAGCCCCAGCTACCAAATTATTATGGGAAGGGGCTCTGAGCACCTTTTTTGCATTTGCAGCTTCCATCGGCGAACCTGTACGACAAGGAGTTTGCTAAGGATTTGGTTCTCCGATTTATCTGGTAGGAATTGAAGGGACCGTCGAATGGCTGCCAGGACTATTAAGGTCCATTTGGCGGCCATTTCCTTTTTCAGCCAGGCTCTGGGGATCACCGACCACTCCCGGTCCTTTGAAGCTAGACGTGCGGTGGCCGGGTGGCAGCGTGCTTCCCCTAGGCCACAGGACAGTAGGCGTCCCATCACCAGGGAGCTCTTAGGGACTCTAATTAATGCTACAGAAACTGTATGTGACTCTGCGCATGAGGCTGCACTATTTCAAGCCTTATTTACTTTGGCCTTTTATGGGGCCTTTACGGTTATGTAGCGAATTGGATTGCTCCGTCCACCACATCGCCTTGGCCCCTAAGGCTTTACAAAGAGTCGATGTGTCTATGGCTGATGGGAGCTTACTTATATGGTTGGCCGGGGTCCAAGACTGACCAGCCGGCGTCGAGGAACCAGAGTGACTTTGTACTTCCACCAGGGGCTCCTTGTCCGGTGGCTTGCGCATGGCTGCGTTTTTGGCCGTTCGTCCCGAAAGAGAACAGGGTCCACTGTTCATCGCCATAGTGATGGATTAGCAGTGTCCAGATACCAATTTGCAAGCGGTTCTGCGGCATTGCTTACAGGTTTTGAGCTTCCCAGCTGAAAAGTTTGGTTCCCCACTCCGCTTTCGAATCGGAGCGGCAACCCGCGGCCTCTCAGGAAGGACACTCCACAACTGAGATTCAGGCTTTAGGCCGCTGGAGGTCTCTAGCCTATCGTATTTATGTCCGGCCTCACCTTTCGCTGTAACTTTGTTCTCTTTATAGTTCCGGTGGCCCATCGTTATCAAGTTTGGCTGGTTGGACACAGTATTGGGCACTGGGCTGGGCGCTACGCGAAGAAATCTGGCTGGGGAGAACATCTGGGCCTGGACACCTCTGTGGATATTCGCTGGCTGGCGAGACGAGGCATGATGTGGCCTGCTCTGCTTCTCCGGTTGCGGAACTCCGTCCTGCAATTTGGCTTCCCTGATGCAGTTCTGATTCAACTTGGGGAAAATGACATTCCTGCCTCTAAAGGGGTGGCGTTGCAGAACTCCATGAGGGACGACTTGATGCTGCTCTACTGTAAGATGCCTAAGACCAAGCTGTTCTGGTCGTGCTTACTAGAGCGGAGGACTTGGAGGAACGCTGTGGCTCCGGCCAGGGTTAATAAAACCAGGTCTAAACTGTGTCTGTCCGCGGCCCGGTTGGTACTGAGCATGGGCGGGGATGTTATTCCCCATGTTGATTTATCTCATGCTCTACCAGCATTGTTTTTGCCCGATGGAGTCCACTTATCGGATTGGGGCCAGGACATCTGGTTGCATGATGTCCGCCATGCTCTGCTGCAAGTGGCCAGCGGCCCGCACTGAGCGGCTGAAATCCGTTGGCTTTGATGCAGTGCTTCGCGGCCACGCACTGAAGCGGTGGGACTCTAGGCTGCTGCGCTGAAGCTGGAAGCGAGAGCTGTTGGTTCAACAGCCTTTCGGTGGCGGAGGAGCATAAAGGCACATCCCTATTTGGGGAAGGCAGTAGCTTAGCGTGCGGACCTTCCCCACCTCAGGGGGGCCTCCATATGAGGGCCGTGGTGGGGATAGAGCGCTGGGAAGGAAAGCCTTGGCAGGCCGTGCTGAGAGCTTCGCTGCCCGGCAGGGAGGGTGTCTAAATTGGATTTGCGTCCATGTGGCATCTAGTAACTTCCTGTTCCAGTTCCCTCGGGGGATATGCGGACAGGGTTCTGTCCGAAGGGCCTAAAAGGGGTCAGCTTGGGCTGCCTATAACCAGGTTCAGTGGTTGGCTGCCTGGGGGGCCAGGATGTGCTCTGATATGCTTCGCCCAGCTTTCAAGGTTTTGGATTTATGTTAAAATAAAATTTGGGCTGCGGCCGATTTATTTCAACAAAGTATGTGTTAGTGTCTTGATTGGAATGAGTCTCCCACACATCCCCATGCAAATCGGCGTCCCCAGCCTTCAGCCTGGGACGACATTGCAGGGGGGGGAGGAATGAATGGAAGCCTCTCCCCGCCCGACGGCTGAGGCCTGTCGTGGCCGGGTACCCGGCGCGTGACAAGGAGCTTCAGAGCAGCCCATAAAAGGGGCTGCGTCGGTGAATCCGAGCCTCTTTTCGAGGCCGGCAGATTTGAAAACCCTCCCTCCGCTCCCAGTTTTAAGGATTTGGGGTTTCTTATGGCTTTGTTATTTACCGCCCAGTTCGCACTGGAAGCGGTTCAGGGCATAAGAGCACATCCCTATTTAGGGAAGGCAGTAGCTAGCGTGCGGACCTTCCCCACCTCGAGGGAGCCTCCGCTATGAAAGGGTCCCGTGGTGGCGATAGAGCTCTGGTAAGCAAAGCCTTGGGGCCGTGCTGAGAGCTCGCTGCCCGGCAGGGAGGGGTGTCACAAATTGGATTTAGCGTCCATGTGGCATCTAGTAACTTCCTGTTCCAGTTCCCTCGAGGGGATATGCGGACAGGGGTTCTGTCGAAGGGCCTAAGGGGGTCAGCTTGGAGCTGCCCTATAACCAGGAGTTCAGCTGATTTGGTTAAGCTGCCTGGGGGCCAGGATGTGCTCTGATATGCTCGCCCAGCTTCAAGGTTTTGGTTATGTTAAATAAAATTTGGGCTGCGGCCGATTTATTTCCAACAAGTATGTGTTAGTGTCTTGATTGGAATGAGTCTCCACACATCCCCATGCAATCGATGTAGCTCAGCAGGTGATATGCTAGTGTGCCAGAGATGCCGAGAATGCTGATCAATGACATCACAAGAACCTTGCAGAGGATAAGGGTTGTCATGAGCAGATGAATGCAGAGGACAGGCACTGTCACAAAGATGCAATTTCAGAGAATTGAAGGTATGAGGCCAAATTGAAGGAAAGCAGACTGGAAAGGAAGGCCTTTCAGGAGGCCATGACAATAAATATGACTGCTATGATGACTGCTATAAATGCTATCAATTCCATGACTGAGATGCTGCTGTCCAGACCAATAGCATAGGCATCACAGACAAGAAACACTGTCAGTGAGCAAGAAAATGCCCCAAGTAACTCAGAGGCGACCTCATCTGCTGAAGCCAGTGTCAGTGAAATCTGTCTTCTTGTGCCTGAGCAAAAAAAAGCCCCTGTCACACATGAGATGCAAAGTGTCTTGGTTTGACCTGTAGGTTGAGTTGTGGGTTTCCATGTTAAGGTGCACAACTGTTACCAGGCAGACTCATGATGGGTGGGAAGGACCCTGTTTTTAAGACTGCAGTGCCTCTAACCTATCCCGCCAACCTTACAGGTGGCCTAGGACTGTAGTGCTGAAATGGATGCCATTCTTTGCCTTGGTTCAGTGTCACCCATAAAAACAGAAACCTGTCTGGACTTGCCTCCCACCAACATCAACTTGCAAAACAACTTGCTTCACCTTTTCCTAAAGGGATTAGGAAAAGACAATACTTCAGCCTGGAAAGACAGTTTCCATTCCAACCTCAGTCTACCTACCGCCATGAAACAAAGGGTATGCTAAAATGATTTCATCAAGAGTTCCTGGCTGCTATTCTTCTAAACACCAGTCCCATCCGTAGTTTTTTCAAACCTCTCCAATGACAACCTTAATTTACATTGGCATTATCCTGGAGCTGTAAGTGAATTAGCTTCATCCTAAATGTAATCATCTCTTGGCACTCCCCAGGGATAGAACATTATGTCTAAGTTTCAACCATTAAGCCTAAGTATCCACCACTTAACTTAAGTGTCTTCCTCTTGTTTCTCCTCCAGAGAACAAGAGCCTGTGAAGATTAGTTCTCTCAGCATGACTAGAGGACCTGTTTTCCCCAATAAATTAGCCATCCACCATGCAGACAGTGCCCAGCACTTTCTGGACTAATCCCTAGTTCAGGTGTACTACATGCCATCAGCTTTCATCCCATCTCTTTGGAACTCAGTGCAGGCATTGGACTCTACTTTTCTTCAGGATAAGGCAATTACTACCCGTTTCCTTCAAAAATCCTTCTCTATTCCAGACCTTTATCCTCAACTCTTTCTAAATCCTAGGACTGTGTGAATTCTCTGCGTGCATTGACCATTTGTATCCTGTATGTTTATTTTACTTCTCATAATAAAATTGTTAAACTTTTACTCCAAATTCCTGTGGATTTTTTTGCGGAAACCACCTTTATAAACTCTGGCAGAAAAGATTTCATAATAGTTATCCAGCCTCTTGTTAAACATGATCTACCCTTGCTATTTCCTCACTTTAAGTAGGGCAGACCTCAGCATTTTGGGTAACACAACTGTTACTGTTTTGTTGAACAACTACAATTCAGAGTCTCATCTGGGCCCGCATGAGTGTGGACAACTTACAGCCTTTCCCATATTTAAGTAGTGCCTTTCATTAAGGTCATACTGCACAGGATAGCTGGTATGCACAACTATTGGTTCTGGTTCATAGAGTTGTGCTATCGTTGCTCGATTCCATCGGTGTTCTTCCAGAATGGCATAAATAAGAACATAAGAATATATAGCAATGCCTTCAAAAGTAAAGGTGGGGTTTCTGCCACAAACATTCTGTTGTCCATATTGAGGAACTGGTGAACATGAAGTAATCATGGTTCCTCCCATTGTAACCAACCTCTGTGTGTCAAGGCAAAGGACTTGCCTAAGTCGTAATGTTCCTGAGCTTGTGGCCTTGAACCAGCATTCACAATGTAAAAGTTAAGTTTTATTTGAATAGATTACAAAGTTAAACACAGGATTTAAAACAGTTAACCATAGCAAGGCAACTTTAGGATACAGAAAATAACAAAGCTTAACTTTCTATGTACCACAGGAAGATTTGAATAAGCAGAAGGCACTTTAGCTAGCAAGTGCATGCATAAACCTTCTCAAAAAAATTAGGGTGGAGGGGTGCATCCAGTGTGATCATCCACAACATCACAAATACCATGACACCCCACACCTGAACTAATCATTTCAAGTGAAGACAAGCTGAAACTGATTAAACACAGAACACAGGAAACAGTGTTGCAATGGGAGGTGTACTCACTAAAAATACTGAATACAATTTCAAGCCTCTGAAACTGACCATGTGTAAACTATGAGGAAAGCACTGTGTGAGGAAAAGACCTATGTTAAATAGTGAGAAATATATTTTGAGTTGGATTCATTCAGTTTTCCCTTTCAAACTCACTCAACTCTTTTCTTTCCTTCAGACTCATCACACATGGCTTTTGTACATGCAGTCCTTATGACCCCAAGCATAGGGTTTTTTGGTGAGGGACCCCTCATTACTAGTTCTCCAGTAAAAAAGCAAAAATATGTTTGGATCCAACCTATTGTGTTTACATGTCTTTGTATGTAGTTTATGCATATAGGAAATTATCAAAGAATACAGTTGCATTGCATCGGAAACATTTTATACATCGAGCAGACCACTGATAAACAGTGAAGCTACAGGAACACACAGGAGTATGAAATGGCACTGGAGAGAAATTGAGGGAGCCAGTGGCCTTGGCAGGGGGGCACCCACACACTGGAGTCAGAGTGATTTGTAAGGGTGAAGGGAAACAAGAATCCCCTTGCCTGTTTCACTTTTGCTGCTGTTCTGCTAACATAAGCATTGTAATGCTGGTGGAACAGAAGATTTGGATTCAAGCCACAGATTGCTGTAATCACAAACATCTCAACATTTAATTCTCAAGTATTATAAATTGTTGCAGGAGAAAGTAAAAGTAACAGCTTGTCTCTAAGGTCTAAAAAAGGTCAGTGCAAAAGTGACCTACGAGCATCTTTATACAGCTGTTTCTTCTTCCTTGGCTGTCTGCTGTGATTCTGCTGTTTTCCTTTCCCAAGTCTATGCATAAACTCTCTTGCTTTGGCTAGTTCAACACTGATACATATCTGCAGTGCTTGCAGAATTTTCAAACAGGCCAGCAAAAATTGCTGTGGCTCTTAATGAAGCAATGTTTCGATTCAAGACATTCACTTACACACTAACATGAGTGTTGTCTTCACTATTCCTGTAACAAGAACCATGGGTTTCTAAAAGGCATTATTTTGATTGTGGGCTACTGAATAAAGTCATTATCTTTGTTGTTGGGGAAGGTGGTGAGAGAAGGCAGCATTGTGAATTGTACGTTGCTAGGATTTGGTTAGCCCCATTACTGCCAATGACACTGTAGAAATTATAGAATCTGGTGTCAAGAAAATATCACTTGACAACGACAAAAAAGAAGCGAATGGATGGAGCCAGCCAGAAGATCCTATGTGAACGAGGAATGTAGAGGTGCTGAGAATGAATGAGAGTTCAGAGACTAAGCTAGTATTTGATTGTTGGAGGCTAAACTAGATCTGCAGCACTGATGGCATAGTGTTTTGGCTCCTCTCTTATAATGCATATTATGACAAAACAAGCAATATAACATCACTGCATATTTCCCTGTCCTTGCGAATGGCAACTAATAGAGCAGAGATCTCCAATCTTTTTGAGCTGGCAGTGTGGTGGGCACAATTTCACAATGTTATTTATAACCTAAATAATGTGGCAACTCTTCATCACCCACCCGGAGACTGTAGTAAAGGGTGGGTAAAAAATGTAAATGTAAATCATTTCAAAAGGAAGCTCAGTTTAACAAGATTTATTTTAATCTGCACAGCCAATCAGAAGCCATGCTCCACAAACACCCCGTTTGCCCTGCCTACTTTCTTAAAATTCTTGGCAGGTACCAGGAAAGAAGAGGAGGAGTTTGGATTTATTCCTCCCCCTTCTCTCCTGTAAGGAGACTTGAAGGGACTCACAAACTCATTTCCCTTCCTCTCCCCGCAACAGACACCTTGGCCAAGTTTCCGCGCATTTTGGCAGCTGGAATCGGCTGGATTTATCTCGCTTCTCGACGCCTTTAACCAGAAGACAGCTGGGACCATCCTTCGCATGGACGGTCCTGGAAGGCAGGCGAGAGCAGCCGGATTGCCAGCGGAAGCGCCCGGTGCTTCGGTGACGATCCGGCTTGTCCCTGGGCCTCCGGCGCTTTGCCGAGGCCTGGGGACCACCCTGGTCCTGCAGCGCCTGCTCAAGCGAGCGCGGGGCAGTAGGGCGTCCCCAGGTATTGCCTCAGCAACGCGCCAGAGGCCCGGGGACAAGGTGAGTGCCCGAGGTGGTGGAAGCGGCATGAAGCCGCTGCCGTTCGCTCGGCAGCGGCTTCATGCCGGCATTTCCCCAAAAAAAGCGCTGGGAAGCGCTCTGGGGAAACGCCGGCTTCAGGCCGGCTGGGCGGCGCGAGGGCGGCGCGGCTGGGTTGCAGCTGCGCCCCCCGTGCGAATGGCGGCCTGGAGACGGTATTTTTACCGTCTCCAGGCCGCCATGATTTGCCCGTGCGGAAACGGCCCTTGTGAGGTAGGTGAAGCTGAGAGGGTTCCAAAGAACTGGGCAACTAGCCCAAGGTCACCCAGCAGGAATGTAGAAGTGGGGAAACAAATCTGGTTCACCAGATAAAACTTCACTGGTCATGTGGAGGAGTGGGGAATCAAACCCAATTCTCCAGATTAGAGTTCACCTGCTCTTAACCACTACACTATGCTGGCAGTGCGCACTATGGTTAGGGACCACATAATAATAGACTAAATCAGGGTATGAGGGATGACAGCTGTGAATCCATGAATGGGGTCTGCACTGTTTCTAGCCCAGCAGCAGTGGCATATCTAACGTATGGCAGGTATGGCACATGCCCTGAGTGCCACTTGAAGGTGAGTGCCATGTATACCTGCTTGCTGCTGCTGTATGAAGAATAAGTTAATGCTTCCAGCTGGAGGAAAACATGGGGCATTTTGTGGAGGCTGCCGCCACCATGGAGGCCGTTGTAGATGCATCTGGTGTCCACTCTACCAGTCTGAGAAAACATTTTTGACCCACTAAAAGGAGAGTGCAGCACTGACATGGAGATATTTATAACCTGGATGATCTCACATGTCTGTATAAAGGAGGCTCATTTCACCAGCCCTTGGGAAGCTGGGGACACTTTGCAGGTACTGGAGGGAGAGGAGGGTCACCCGTACCAGCCTGGAGAGGCACCAGAGTGCACCAGGGAAGAGGGGTGCACTGATGCCATGTGGGGGGTTGCTTCCTATAGACACTGTTTTTCATAGATATGCCCCTGTTCAGCAGAGTTTAAACACAACTTTGGCAGTGGGTGGAGACAGTTCTTTCCCAGGCTGGATCCTGATAACAAGGAACACTCAGTTGGGACAAGGAAGAAAGGACATGAAAAGGAGGCTGCCCAAGGTGGGCCAAGGGAAGATTTACTTGTAAGTGGCTTACCTGAATAAGAAGCAGAGGCATCTCCCAAGAATAAAAGAAGCTCTGGGACTGAAGGCAGAAATGATTAGGCAGTAGAGGTCAGCTCTAGGCAAAACTGCTTCCTAGGTGAGGTGGAGCCTGCAGAAGCTCCAATCCTAAGATCTCAAATGAAACGGACAGTGTTTCTTGGCAGCATGAAGGGAATAAATAAAGGCTTGTGGCAGATGAATATGAGATTGGCAGAAAGGGGAACATCATGAAACAGGTGTCTGTCCCTGAGGTGATGTTGAACAAAAGCATGACACAGGGCAAGGAAAGCTTGCCATGCAGGAATATCACATCACAGATTTAATGACAACAGACATTATTGGGAGAGAGAAGAAAGTGGAGGTTCATGCCATTTGTTATCAGTAGAAACCTTGTCTAGCTTCAGCTGACCAAGATTCAGTGATGAGATCTCCTGGCTTTATTCTTCCACTGCATAGAGACTCAAAACCCTTTAACTGCTGCCATTTAACAGGGGTAGATATAAATTTGAAAGCTGTAATAAATCCTGTATAAATCCTGCAATAAGAAAACTTATCTTTACTGAAATATTCTTCCATTCATTTTAAATTCACAAGCATTTCTCTACCTTCCCACCTCATTTTATTCTGAATATGGGGCTGTAACATATAGCATTCTGACCTCAGAATGTTGCAAGCCTAAGAAGTTAATTGAGACTGCAGCCTGATTAGCTAGAGAAAACTTCTGGGTGTTCTTAACCCAAAGACAGTTGGTGCTGAGGAGAGAACTATTGGGAATACCAGAGTGAGTGGGTTATTCTGATATAGGTCTATGATCTAGTGACTGAGAGCCAGTTCTGTGAGAGCTTAAAAAGGGCCAATAAGGACAGATTTCTGTGAAGAAATCTGCGCCAAGGTTCTGTAGGTAACCATTACACAGAAATCCTAATTAATCACACTGGTGACTTAGTTTAGAAGAACTCAGTCAGATATGGGACAGTGAAGCTCCTGAAAGTGGTGAAAAAGTCCATAGAGAAAGAATTAGGTTTTCTGGAGGAAAACCACAATCCTTCTGTGGTAAGCACTGTGTGAAACAGATGTCTCAGATAAAGGAGATAGACTAGGAGTTAGTAGTTCAAGATGCGTAATGGTTACACTTAACTGAAGTGAGGAATTAAGTCTTGTCAGCCCTGGAATTAGAGTTTTCCAAACAGTAAAAGAAATACCTCCTGAGGATTAGGATAGTTTTTTTTTCTAAGAGACTGCAACAAACGAAGGCACTGGAGTTAGTGCTCAGTGCTATCCTTATATCAACAATTAAAAGAAATGGAAACATCTTGTAAACAAGTATCTTCTCTGAACCATCTTCTTGTATATACTTATTAATGTGACTCTTGGCTTAAAACCCCTCCTGATTTACTTCAGTTTCCTTGTAAATAAATAAACATTTAAATCTTTGAATTCTACATTCCTCTGGTGCCAGTTTAAAGTTTCTCTGACAGGAATAGATTACTGAGTGCCCACACAGAGCTATCCATCTTCCTGAATTGAAAGTGCCTTGTGTCCGTGTGTGTGTGTGTGGGTGGTGGTGGTGGTAACCTATCATAGTTATTGGTGTCAGTGGTATGCAACTCTTAACAATGGGCAACTCTTATCAAACAAACCTCGATTGGTATTTACATATTCAGGAGAGGTTATCTATCTCTTTTCATTAATTATTTCTAGTTATCCTGGACAGAGTTACAGGACTCACAGAATTATACTGGACAAATAAAAAACCAAATTGGTTTTTATCAGATAGATCACGATTGCAAAAAGAAACCAAATGTGAAGCAATCGAAGTTCAATCTACAAAGTTTTCAGCAAAGAAATAAATAATTGGAATAATGATCCTCTGAAGATGCCAGCCTGATCCTCTGAAGATGCCAGCCACAGATGCAGGCGAAACGTCAGGAGAGAATGCTGCTAGAACACGGCCATACAGCCCGGAAACCACACAGCACCCAAGTGATTCCGGCCGTGAAAGCCTTCGACAATAAATTGGAATAATGCCTGCTCTTTATTCTGAACTGAACTTGTTCCTAAAAATGGAGTTAACGGGATGGGGACTCTTCCATGCTCATCCTGCAGTCTTCAGAGAGCCTCTCTTCCCTTTTTTTCCCTTCAGAAAATATTGTGCTAAGACCTCCTGGGGTTTTACAATTCAGTCTCGCTGAACTGGATGGGTGTTGGTTTTTCTTCAGAAAAAAAATGCCAAAAGCATTAACAAAAGGAATTCCTTTTTATTCTTACCACCTATTAGAAAATTCTATTATTATTTGGTTTCAGAAGCCTGCTGCTTCTCAAGACACCCAACATTATTTTAACTCGCATTCACTCTCCAGTGAGCAAACTCTTAGCTAGAAAATCTACTTTCACATCTGCCATATTGATTCTGAAGGGATAGACTGGGCATCATCAGAGTTCCAATTCAACATTTTCTAAGTTGCACATTTTACCCTGCTTGTCTGTGTAGTGAGGAAGCTAAAGACCACTCTGTATGTTATTTTCCTATGCCATATTTATAAATGTCTGCAAAATATGCATGATTGGGGAAAAGGAAAGAATCCCAAGTATAAAATGTAAAATATGATGATACCTTGAAATTGGGTTGAGTGGAAAATATAGCTCTCCTTTAATCTATTCATAGGGTACTTAGATTTCAAAAACCATGGAATTAAAAGAACCCTAGGATTTGTTTCTTCCAGCTGTGTTTCAAGGACTTGAGAGTATGGGTGTTGGTTATTGCTTGCTCGACATAACATGTTTTCATGAACAAGCATGCCAATGAGTCCCCACCCCACATTAATGCTGTCTCTCTGCCAATCCACAGATTAGTTTGTGTGATGTATTTTGTGAAGGGTCCAACAGTGGTTATTTATACAGATGTTAAATCTCCATATATAATTTATATTACTTGTTAACACACCCATGCCAGTGTTCTAGCACCATTTAGTGAGACTGAATTGCAAAACCCCAGGAGGTCTTAGCACAATATTAATCCTATCTGCAAAACAGTTACTTGAAGTTCCACCGGTTTGTAGGGTTTGTGAAACTCACTGTGCTGGCTAATCCATGTTCTGAGTTTGCTTCACCAGGTAGCATTAGAAACAAAGGTACTGTGAGACTCAGAGGCATTCCTCCCATTGGGCAAAGGGGGCAGTTGCCCTGGGCGCAGCCCTGTGGGGGGCGCAGGTTTGTTTGTGGGATTTTTTGTATTTTCAGTGTTTTTCCATTTTTGGCCTGCAGAGGGCGCAGTTTTTAGGTTAGCAGCACCAAAATTTCAGGAATGTTCTGGGAGACTCTCCTGATGCTATCAACCAGGTTTGGTGAGGTTTGGTTCAGGGAGTCCAAAGTTATGGCCTCCCAAAGGGGGTGCCCCATCCCCCATTGTTTCCAATGGGAGCTAATAGGAGATGAGGCTACACCTTTGAGGGTCGATAACTTTGGACCCCCTGAACCAAACTTCACCAAACCTGGGAGATATCATCAGGAGAATCTTTTACTGATACCACACAGGCTTTGTGAAGTTTGGTCCAGGGGGTCCAAAGCTATGGACTCCCAAAGGGGGTGCCCCATCATCCATTGTTTCCAATAGGAGCTAACAGAAGATGGGGGCTACACCTTTGAGGGTCCATAACTTTGGACCCCCTAAACCAAACTTCACCAAACCTGGGTGGTATCATTAGGGGAGTCTCCTAAAGATACCCTGAAAGTTTGGTGCTGCTAGCTTAACAATTGCACCCCTGTCAGCAGGCACCTTCCAAATTTCCCCAGATTTTCCTTTTAAATCCCCCCGCCTTTGACATGGATTTAAAGGGAGAATCTGAGGTCCCCAGTTTAAACATTGCAAGTGATGCTGTTTCAGGGTGGGGGAGAATCAACCCCAAAATAGTATCACTTCCAATGTTGTTCAAACTGGGAACCCCGGATTCTCCCTTTAAGGTGGATTTAAAAGGAGAATCTGGGCTCCCTAGTTTAAACACCATTGAAAATGATGCTGTTTGGGGGTGGATTCCAGCATCACTTGTTTAGGAAGCCCAGATTCTCCTTTGAAACATTGAAAGTGATGCTGTTTCCCCCAATTGGGGATACTGGATACAACACCATAAAATGTTTTCATAGCAGTAATAAAACATTTTGAAAGCATTTTGAAAATGTTTTCAAAAAATTATTTCTGCAGTGTGGCATGGCTTATTGCTGTGCTCAGATTTGTGAGTTGGGTCATGTTCTATAATGTGATGGTGACTTTGAAACAACCTGGTGTAAAAATCATTGCTTGGTCACAGTGGGGGAGGGTGGCTGCCCATGGGGGGCGCCAAACTCCAGTTTGCCTAGATACGCCACTGGGCGTAGCTACAAGGGGGGGTGCGCCCATGGGGGGTGGTGTCTGCTCTGTAGAGACTTCTTGGGGATAGATTCCTCACACAATATGTCAGATTCCTCACACAATATGTACCAAATGAAGCATCTCTGACAATTGCACTTAAGCATTTGCTGTGAAAGAATGTTATATGGCAGTAATCCTGGGAACAAGACAAGATACTGCAACACCTAAAACTGGCACTGTGTCATGTTGGTGCCATTGGGGAGGAATCACTTTTGCTTTAGCAGATGCTGTGTTATCACTTCTAGCTATGGCCTTGGAGTTCTGTGGCTGGGAAGAGACTTCAGGCCGAACAATGTGAACTGTCTGCTTTTCATGTGGGGTTGGGGGCTTCACACTCAAATTTTCAAGAGTTTGGCATGGTTTTCGCCAGAACTCTCTTTCTACATTCCTGACATGTCTTCAATAAAAGCCTTGAATCAATCAAGTTATTTATTGTCTGAACGGGGAATCTGATACACTGTGTTCGGCACCTGTACTCAAGTTCTATGACTCCAACAAGCCATTGCCCATCCAAGGAGATCTCCAAATATGGATTAGGAGCCTGACTAATACAGAATGCAGGTAAGATGCTTCAAGAGCTTGGACTGTAGCAGAGCAAAATAATGCTTAAATAGGGAAGGGACTTTTAGCCATTCTATTTGCCATGAAAGAATTCCATTAGTATTTCTGTGGGGTGCAGGTAATGGTGCAGACAGACCACAAACCATTTGAGGCAATATTTTCCAATTGAACAGGCACCTGCATGCTTGCAGCACATGATACTCAAACTGCAGAAATATGATTTGACTCTCCAACATGTTCCTGGCAAGGAAATGCTTGTTGCAAATGCATTGTCAAGAGCTGCACTGCCACAGACCTCCATCCCAGATCACAGTGGCACAGCAGAGAAAGTAGTGTGTGGGATGGACTCTGAAAACACAATTATTATGGGGGCTTATTTGGGGCTCAGGCAGATGGTATAATTCTATAGCAGTACTTTATCCTGTATAGAGACTGTAAGATTATGTGAATTTTAAATGCATGTGGAGTACATATTGACTCACATGTACACAAACATGCACACATACTCAGGTAGTGGCCATTTAGAATCATAGAACCATAGAGATGGAAGAGACCACAAGGGCCATCAAGTCCAACCCCCTGCCATGCAGGAACACACAATCAAATCTATCTTGTCTGGAACTCAGGCACCTGGCTCCATGGCAGTGACCACTAGAGCCAAAATGTAGCCTTGAGATTGCATTTCGCTACCCCTTTGGGCATCTGTAAGCAGACTGGGCTGGAACTGAATATTCAGATTCCCATTCAAGCAAAAATACTCACATGGAAATCATGGTTACGTGCTGATCAGGGTTAATTAAGGTACTTCAAGCCAAGCTCATCAGGGTCATTGTACTACTACTTTCTGCTGGCCACCTAGTCTGCCTCCCTTCCATACACCTGCCATCCCACCTTGCTGGCCTCTCGAACCTAGAGGCATACCTTCCTGAAACAGTACAATGATTGTTTTTAGCAAGTAGCCTCTTCCAGTTTATACTCCTCTGTGCCATACCACTGTGTTCAGGGATTAGGCAGCTACTTGCTGGTTGTGGCTCCTGCCTGCCTCACATAGAGTCGTGGCATTAGTGATTGTAAGCCCCCAACTTGGAATACAAAATAACATGGTGCTATAACATAGCTATAACACTGAAGAATAATGATCTTGATGATCATCATGTAGAAGAAAACTCTAAAATATCTGAATGGTCCATTTCAGCATTTGTTTTAATTGTGAGCTGATTTTTAAGGAACCTTTATAAATAATCATTATTATAATTATAATTTCATACTGCAAATGGGAAATATTTATAATTTACTCCTTTAGTGGAATGAACCAAAAGCAATATAAACTTCTACTGGTCTCTTGTTATGAGGGTAATGCATGATTTCCATTCCATGTCACTCCCTTAGAAAAACAAGCAACAGGGAACAAACTACTCATTTACAAAAACATGTTATGTCAAGCAAACTATACTCATCCTCTTACGTTCTTAAACTACATCTGAAGCAAAATCTCTATGGAATTTACGGTATATTAAACAAAAAAAATGTGTAAGTGCAAACAAACCAGGAAGATGGCTCTCAGCTAAAATAAAAGAAACGAATGCAAGCAGAAATATCAATAGTATTCAGAAAGATGGTATGAATATAACAGATCCAGAGAAAATAACAGAGGAATTATATAAATATTATTCTAACTTATACCAAAAAATGGAAATTCAGCCAAATAAGATAGAATACTTAAGAAAATACAAATTTAGTAAAATTTCTGAGGAGAGTTTAGCAGATCTAAATAGACCATTTACTGTTGATGAAACCAAAAATATAATTAATAAGTTAAAATCAAATAAATCACTGGAGCCAGATGGCTATACTGCACTATTTTATAAACAGTACGAACAAGAAAATGCAGAAATACTTACTGAACTTTTCAACAGGATAGCACAGACAAAGGAGATACCGAACTCCTGGAAAGAAAATCATATTACGTTAATTCCCAAACAATATGAAAAGATACCAACACCAGATATGTTTAGACCCATAGCACTGTTGAATACAGACTATAAAATTCTTACATCCATAATGGCTGAAAGTCTAAAAAAAATTATCCAGTTTATTGATCCATAGAGATTAAACAGGATTTTTGCCAAATCCTTTTACATTCTTAAACTACAGTTGAAGCAAAATCTCTATGGCTGTTTCCGCACAGGCAGAATACAGCGACCCAGGGATGCTAAAAACAGCGTCCCTGGGGAGGGGTTCGCACGATTGGAAGCCGCTGTTTCTGAAATACCTTGCTCAGGGAGTGAGGTTTGGAAACAGCGGCATCGCGCCGCTCGGGGGTTGCGAGGCTGCCGCTGCTGCGGCAACGGCCTCGCAACCCCCGAGCAGTGCGAAGCCGCTGTTTCTGAACCTCACTCCTTGAGCGAGGTATTTCAGAAACACGGCTTCCAAACGCTGCTGTGTGAACGGCAGCGGCTGGAATGCGCCATTCCCCCCTTTCCCGAACACCTACCTTGTCTCCTGGCTTCCGGCTTGTCGCAGAGGCCAGGGGACACGCCCCCCTGGCCTGCGACTCCAGAGCCGTCGCTCCAGGCTGCGGGGGTGTGTCCCCTGGCTTCTGCGACGAGCTGGAAGCCAGGAGACAAGGTAGGCATTCGGCGACGGCGCAGCCTATGCGAAGGCTGTGCCGCCGCCTGCCGCCCTCCTGGGACCGTCCATGCGAACAGTCCCGGGGGGGGGGTGCATCACCATTGTTTATGCCGACGCACCCCCACACCGTCGTGGTGCGGAAAGGGCCTATGTTAGCATTTCCTAAGGTGGTTTGTCATTGCCTATACCCACCTTATTATTCCTTAGAGGTCCGCCAACCAAATATTTGAAAAGATCAACCCTGGTTAGCATCTGCGATCTGATGAGACCGAAAAAGGACAGAAGAATTCTAGAAAATGCATTAAACATAAAACATAAAATAGGGAACTTATAAACCTATATCACTGTAAGTTTTAATTTCGTCAGTATACCTCGTAAAAAGTGGGCCAGATTTTGGTAAATATCTCAAAGAAAGAGTTCTGCATCTGCCAAGAACCAATCTATATGGCATGCTGTGGATGTAGTATCACCCCACAGTTTTTTTGTTGTCAAATTAATGAGCCTGGGGGATCCTCATGTTTGTACACTTCTTCCTTCCCTCACATATGATTCAAACATTAAAGATTTCAACTTTTGTGGTATACCATAAGTTGTCATTATGTCTGAACCCTCCAAACCAGGATTCCAAGCTCTGGTTTAATCATGATTTGGATGGAAATGAATAAACCACAGTTTGAAGATCGGATGCAATAACAAACCATGGAAGCAAAAGCCTTTCATTATCAAACCATGCTTGAGAAGAGAATGTAGAGGAGGATGGGGAAAAAGTTCAAGAGGAGCATTTAGGCTCATTTACACGGCCATAAACAAATGTTTGCCATTATGTACGAAGCATGCTTCAATGTCCCCGTCATGTGACTCTGGCACACAGGCAAGAGAAGAGCAATAAGGGTATTAGCAGTTGACCTGAAAGGGTTATCAGAAACATTTTCAAATAGAATCAAGTTGCATGTATTATATAGTGATGTGATTTTTTTCTGAGAACCACTACTAACACTGCTTATCCCTTTTCTTTGATTCAGTTCCGACACTGCTACTTGCCTACCAATGGAAGGAAAATATATTGAGTTGCGTTTCTTTTCACCCAAAAGCAGCAAGAAAGGGAGACCTTATGAGTACTCAGGCACCTGCAAAGAAAGATTAAACACATTGGATGTTGTGTGGTTTCCGGGCTGTATGGCTGTGTTCTAGTAGCATTTTTTCCTGACATTTCAGGAGAACGTCAGGAGAAAATGCTACTAGAACACGGCCATACAGCCTGGAAACCACACAACACCCCAGTGATTCTGGCTGTGAAAGCCGTCGACAATACATTAAACACATTGTTTTCTTTGGTCTGTTCTCCTTTCTCCCCCAATCCCCTCCCTTGAAGTCACATCTAATTTATGGCAACCCCAGAGGGGTTTCAAGGCAAGAGACAGTGGGAGGTGGTTCGGCATTGCCTGCCTGGTATTCCTTGAAGGTTGCCCATCCTAATACTTACAGAGGCCATTCCTGCTTAGCTTCTGAGATCTGACAAGATCAGGCTAGCCTGGGCTATCCAGGTGACTATTTTTTTCTTTAAAAAAACCCAAATGATAAATGATATGATAAATTAGCAAATTATGCAGGAGACATGGATTTTTGTCTTTTATATTGTTTAATTTGTTTCACAATATAAATGTACAAATCAAGAATGCTTTTGAGATATTTTTTATTAAATGTCAAACTGATAATGAAATCCATTTTCAGCTACATGTGGAAAGGTTTTTTTCCCCCTCAGCCTCCTTCCACTGGGGGAAATACCTTGAAGAAACCTGAAGCTGCCTGAGCAAAATTGCAGTAGTCATTTCTCTACCAGTAAATGTCTGCAGTATTGATGTTTTCTTGTACGTGTAGCTGTAAATCTCATTGTCGTTTGAAATTCTTTGTAGCACAAGTAATCCAACAGATCTGCAGTATGTTGAAAGAGCTGCCAAAGAAGGAAGAAACAGTCTTGGCAATTTTGTGAAGGGGCTGGGGTAGAATTGTTCCTCAAAGCATAATAACTCAGTTAAGTTGCAACACTACAACAATCTTTCATAGCGACTTCAAACTCAGCACATACCTGGATGCAAATCTCGTGCAGTTGAAATATAGGCAGTGCAGTTCAAATGCATTTACGGTATACTGATGGCCAAGTGGATATCCAAAGTGATCCAAGTTAGTAGGAGCAAGAACCAAAATATGTCTCTAGGGGTAAGCACAGAAAGCCACAAGGTGACATAACATGGATACATTTAAAAACAGTAACCATATAAATAATATACATTTGTTATTGCAGTCTTCACTAATGTGTTCAGCTCATCTTTGCATCATTATCAATAATCTGGTGAATTTATTTGTTATGATGGAAGATCTGGTTTAGGAGATATCAACAGAGGGAGGATTACTGTATAAGGAGTGGGGATGTACATAGGTCACTAACCTAGACTTTATTTGTATGTACGAACAAGAACACATGTGTACAGATGGACTTTTTAGCAGATCAGTGCCATGTTTCAAGCGTACAAGATATCCAGTACCAAGTGTCAAAATAATGCAGAGGGTTCATGCAATCTTGAGTACTGCACACACTATTCTTTACATTACTATCTCTTTACATCCCAGTGCAAAGCTGGTTAATTATAGCTCCTATAGCAAAAAAGAGAAGTGGAGCAGCAACTTTTCAAGGACCATTTTGCACTGCTGTGGAAAAGGACAAGTGAGAAAGTCATGCTGTGTGGCTGGGAGTTCTTCCGTTACTGGAAATACTCAGTGGACTCAAGACACAGTTTAGTAGGTCTCCTGAATGTAAACATTGCAGCAACATTCCTCCCAATCATAAGTAAAAGAAATTTCTTTGAAAGGCAAAGCAATAGCTCACTTTGCAGTACCTGGCTAGGAGTTCAGTATCAGTTTTCATGATTCAGAGCTCATTTCATTGAATAAATCTGGCAGCAATCTCTGAAAGTTTATGTTGGACTAAATTTTGCTAGTTTTTAAGGTACTTCAGTTTTATTCTGCTTCAGTTTTATTCTGCTGTTACTGCTACATGGTTTCGCATCTGGAATTATCAATACCTAGCTATTTTTATTATGTTGTTTGAAAGGAATGACTGGCATAACACTGAGTAAAATCCTGAGTAAAATCCTGAGTAAAGAAACACTGAGTAAAATTCAGTTTCTCTTCCAAAACTGTTCATTTTTTGACTGAGGAATGGAGTGTATTGACCTAACAACAGCATTCACAGCCCTGGTGTGTAAGCTTAGACCATTTATGCATTCACTACTTACCCCATGGCTGTTTGCTTCACGGTGAGGTTTTTCCACAGTTTTTTGTTTTCACAGGGATTCTCCTCGTGCGAGTGTCCCTAGCCGAGCCAGTCCACCATTTGCACTGCCATTTCACTGTTGTTTCCATGCAATTTTCATTTGGGGAGATTTCCTGATGCCTCTTTTTTTTTTGAGGGAGGGGGTTGTTCCCTTTGGCCTAGTGTTACTTTGCTAGACCCTGTAAATTTCATGTCAATTTCACTGGGTCAGTGTTAGAAAAAGAAAGCCTTTTTGGTTGTTCTGAAAAAGTGTCAGAAGAGTGGGAAGAACTACTGTAGTGTGGGTGGGGGTGGGGGAGGGGGGGAGCAAGAAAACCCAAAGAAAGCCTAACACATATGGATCTCCCTGTGAAGAGACAGAAACCCCAAAGATACTCTGATCTGAGAGCATGGTGAATCCCAAGAGGGGGAAATGTGTGCATAACTATCCTCTGCTGTTCCCCAAGACAATACATGACTCTAGCATTCCATGTTTTTCTAGAAATCAAGATACTCTTCCATTGTAAATTAGAGCCATTATTAGAGATAATTTCATTAAATTAGACACAACAGTAATATTGCACAGGCCACTGCAACATCCCATGTTCACTTACTTTGTCTGTATGATCTTCTGGACCACTCCAAAAGATGTCATGAAGCAAAGAGGAAGATAATAACTTGGTACTAAACATGGATGATAATTTAGTTTAAAAAGAACTGATTGTTGCATACACTTACAGAATGGTGATAAGACTTGATTTTGGCAACTGGATCTATCACTTTGAACTTCTAACTTGTTGTCTGAAAGGTAATAAAGGACGCCTTTTGGTCCCCTGGGGGGTGCCGGATGGAACCCCACATGACCAAACAGAACCACCGTCAGAGCTCCCAGTGCTGCCTTCCCCAGCTACAGAGGGAAGAACTGGGAGCCCAGGCAGCCAGCTCAGCTTCTTGCTTCTGGCTGGAGGCGCAAAGCTGAGCAGGCCACCAGGTCTCCCAGCTCTGCCTTCCCTGGCTGGGGAGGGCAGGACTGGGAGCCCCAGCCATGGCTCCTCCTCCATGTCCAGAGGCCGGGGCGTGAGGGAAACTCACTCCCCGGCTTCTAGGCACCGAAGAGGGAACACAGATGTTAGACAGAGATGGGGGGGGGGGTTCTCCCCCCACCATACAAATAAGAGATCGATCTATCGATCAGTGTACTTAGGGAAGCAGGAAGGAACTAATAGCATGAAGGGGGGGGTGAGGGGGAAGGTGTGTAAAATGTTGTGAGGGTATGAGAAGGCTGACCATAAGCAGAGAGAAAATGTCAGGAGCAAAGCTGTGCCCACTTGCAAAACTGTAGGGGTGAAGCAAGATTTAAGTCATGCTATAAGTGGTTTTGCTTGCTGTGAAGAGAGTGGAAAGTGAAAGTGGGGCACAAGAAAATATGGGGCATGTCCAAACAAGGAATTTTGCTGCAGCAAACACTGGCCAACAGTACGCAGCAAAGACTTGTGCATAATCGGCCTAGGTGTCAAATTATACAATAAAGCCAAAGGGCTTTTGTCAAGACAATACAAGTGGCCACTTTTGAAAACTAAGATAAGCCTTCAGAAAACAAGGAGCATACCTAAGGCTCCCTGTTGGTTATCTGCCATGCTATGAAATGATTTACACTGTAAATTCAATTCTTGGAACTTCTTTGTTTGAAAGGCTCTGCACCTTTTCAGCTATCTGAAAGACTTTTAAGTTTGTCATGGACTTGATTATGGGGGGTGGGGGATAGGGGAGTATTTTCTGCTGGTCTTGATTAGAGCAGTATGAATTCAGCTGAGTTATGAGCTGTTGAGCACATATATGCATGGCTCAACCAGGTCAGATAACATTCAAGAAGCTGATTTCAGGACTGCTATATCTGTTAGCAGAATGCTGGCAAGCAAGTTTTCATCACTGTTAATAATCTAATTTGGCATTGCCAATAAGGGTTAATAATACTTGCCAGGTTTTTTTAAAAAACAGTCACATACTTTATTCTGACCATTAAAAGTTTCAAATGCTTTGTAAAAATAAAATGCATATGCAAGGTCCAAGAACAGCCTTTTAGAATTCATTTTTATGGCTGTTTCATATCTACAGATACACCAAAGAATAAAAGGAAAACTTTTTAACCTGTGCTATGTACGAGTTAATAGATTTTCTACCTTGAAATTACAGATATTAGTTTCAGTGTAGCTGAAGATTTTTGTCAGGTGTTTGCTGATTCCTGGGGCTGCTCTGCTTGGGCATTCAGCTGTTTATATCCTGCCTTTTTGCTGGACAGTCAGCTCTCCAGATAGCTAATAATATAAACCTCTAAAACAACAAATGATCAAAAAACAAATAAACCCCAGAACACAGCAGGATAAAACATAATTAGCAGCAGCAGATTAGAGTGGGGAAAAAACAGTTCTTCATAAAAAAGTGTGCCAAAATATCAATGGCATAGCACTTAAACTAGCAAAGAAAACAGAAAATAAAAGAATGCAAAAAAAAAGAATCCTTGAAATGAGCTTAGGGGATGCAATTATTTAAGATCTTCTGTCTGCAAGGTTGTTGTCTGAATGGAAAAAGAAATGTCCACTCTCTGTAATTGAGGCTTAGTGGGAGTTTATTTACTAGGTAATAACATTTACCTTCATGCAATGCATAGCTTCAACTGCCCAATTGTATGCATTGAGTCTTTAATAAGAAGCAGGGGTGTAGCTATATATAACAGTGCCCAGGGCTCACCTTACCACAGCTGCCCACTGCTCCCACAAAACTGCACAATTGAATGCAGCCAGCGGAGCTCCACTTGGAGTTCAGGATGCTGGCCTCAGCTTGCCATTTGATGTTGGCTATTTGATGCTGGGATCAGGCCGCCCAGGACCAGCTTTGAACTGCAGCCTGCTATTTAAAAGCTTGACCCAAGCCTTGCTGAGGCCAGGATTAAACTGAGCTGTTGGGCTGATTGGCTCTAGCTTTATACTGTTGGCTCCGCTCCCAAACTCTACCCACAGTCAGGTGGAGCTTGGGGGTGCAGCAAACAGTATAAAGCTGGAGCCAATCAGCCCAGTTGTTCAGTTTGATCCTGGCCTCATGAAGGCTTAGCTTGAACTTTAAACAGCAGAGTGGAAGCCTGCAGTTTAAAGCTGGACATGGGCAAGCTGAGCCCGGCATCAAACGGGTCCATGCCACTCCCAAACTCCACATGGAGTTTGGCTCTACAGTGTACCCCGAAGTGACCTTGGAAAGTGGTGCCTAGGGCCTCAATCCCCCCACATCCCATCACTACAGCACTGGTAAGGAGGCAAGGCATATTCTTCAGGCTATGCATGAGAGTCTATTCACTTAAAAATGGGTGTGGGAATGGATTTTGTGTAAAAAAAGAGAAAGCAGATAAAGAAAGCCTGTGCTTTCCTTCACCTCATATAATTGTGTGAAGGTTTTATTTTTCTACTAGAGAGCATTCTGGCTTTGTGATGGATAGTGGCCAGTGGCAAGATTCAAATAATGTAACAACTGGTTCCGAACTTCCAGTGGTGGGATTCAAATAATTTAACGACTAGTTTGCTGCCCTAATGACCGTTTTAAGTATAAAAAAAGATATACTGAAAGGCAGTTCATTATTTCATACAGTTAATGCTTAAATAAGAACAAAAAAGAGGTGCACAAAACTAGATTGCTGTAGATGGTAGGGTTGGCGGTTCGGCCCCTCCCGAACGGCAAATCAGGCCGAGATCAGCCAGTTCGGAGGGGGTCGGAGGGCCGAGGAGCCGAGCCTGCCCCCTCCTCACTAAACGCAATCCGAAGTTGGCCCTTCCCCCGAGCCAGCGGCTTCTCCGAGCCAGCCTGGGGAAAATAAAATTTAACTCCTTCTGGCCCAGCTCCGCCTCCTGGCAAGCTTGGGACGAGCGGAGCTTCCAAGTAAGCTTGGGACGAGCAGCTTCCAAGTAAAAAAACAAAAACAAATCCTACTCCGCCGCAAGCGCCGCTCCCCCACCCCACTCCCGCAAGTCCTACAAGCACCCACCCCCACCCAGCCTCATTTCCCACCCAACCCGCGCGAAACCCCAAGACCCCGAACTCCCATGCCGCTCCTGGCAAGTGGCGGTGGGACGAGTGGGGCTTCAAACTACAAAAAATAAAAAACCCACAGAATGGTCCCCACAAAGTTTCCCACCCAAAGAGACCCCACTTACCCACAGTGTCACTGGGCCTTTCCCCACTTACCGTAAGCCCAGCGCCATTTCTGAGGAGAGTGGCGCTGGGTTCCTTCTCCTCCCACGGCAGAAGCGCAGCGCCCAGTCACTACGCCCGCCGCTGCCACTGAGCCTTTCACTTAGCACGTAAGCCCCGGCTGCCACTTGGAGGAGAGTAGCGGGGTTCCTCCCTCCCCATGGCAGGGCAGCCACAATGCAGCCGCCTGCCGCTGCCGCTGGGCCTTTCCCCCCCCACTTACCGTAAGCCCACGCTGGCCTTGAGGAGAGCCAGCGCCGGGGTTCCTCCTCCTCCTCGACGGGGCGGCCGCGGCTAAGCAGCCGCGCCCTGGCCGCTGCACGCTGGGCCTTTCCCCACTTTACCGTGCAAGCCCCGCGCTTACTTGAGGAGAGTAGCGGGGTTCCTCCTCCCTCCCACGGCAGGGCTGACCACCCAGCGCGCCCGCCGGGGCTCTGCCGCTGGGCCTTCCCCACTTACCGTGAAGCTCCTACGCTACTTGAAGGAGCGCAGCTGGGCAACCCTCCTCCCTCCCTACGGCAGGCTGCCACAGCACAGCAGCCCTGCATACCGCTGGCCTTTCCCCACTTACCGTAAGCCCCGCGTTACTTGAGGAGAGTAGCGGGGTTCCTCCATCCATCCCCACGGCAGGGGCGGCCACAGCACAGCCGCCTCCGCCGCTGCTGCTGGGCCTTTCCCCACTTACCATAAGCCCAGCGTTACTTGAGGGAGAGTAGCGCGGGTTCCTCCTCCATCCCCATCGGCAGGGCGGCCACAGCGCAGCCGCCGCGCCGCTGCTGCTGGGCCTTTCCCCACTTACCGTAAGCTCCGCGCTACTTGAGGAGAGTAAGCGCTGGTTCCTCCTCCATCCCCACGGCAGGGCGGCCACAGCACAGCCGCCTCGGGGCGCTGCCGCTGGGCCTTTCCCGACTTACCGTAAGCTCCGCGCTACTTGAGGAGAGTAGCGCGGGGTTGCTCCTCCTCCCCACGGCAGGGGCGGCCACAGCGCAGTCAGCCTCCACCGCTGCCAAGCTGTCGTGCTCCCTCAGCGCCACGGCATCCCAGGCGCTCTTCTGAACGGCGCCTTTTGACGACCCCGCACAGAGCGCGGGGTCGTGTGGACGCCTGGACGCGCACCTGGGATGCCGCGCGCTGAGAGCAGCGCGCGGCATAGGATGGAAGGGAGTGGGGAAAAGCCCACTGTCCACAGGCTTCTCCACTCCAGTGGAAGGCAGGACAGCACAGTAAGGCTGGAAGAAAAAGTGCTGGGAAAAAAAGAAACAAAGCAGAGAATCCACATCCCCAATGTTAGAAATGTGGCAAAACAACACTTTAACTGAAAAAAAATCAACTACTTTAACTGAACAACTAACTAAAAACTTTAATAAATTTATGTGTGAATTCCACCTGCCTGGGAGTTTCTTACCACAGTGCCGCAAAAACATGGTTAAAAAGCATGGATCCTCAAGGATCCGCATGGTTTTTTTCACTTGGTCACCCAAAATCACCACCACATCATGGCACAAGTCCTTAGACACATGTCTGCACAAAGCAGTCACACATCCCACGCTTCATGGCCCAACAGTGCCCCAAAAACATGATCAAAAAGAATGGATCCTCACCGATCCTAATGATTTTTTTCTCTTGGTCACCCCAAAATCACACAAACATCACACAGTAGCACAAAAATCTGTTTAAAAAAGAAGGTTCCTCAAGGTGCCTTTGGCCCCCCTCAACCAAACTGCACCAAACCTAGGGGGTATGATCATGAAAGTCTCCAGATGATACCCTGAAATTTTGGTGTCTCTAGCTTTAAAAAAATCGTTTGCGTTTTTCATCCCCCTCCTCGACATTGGGTGATAATGGACCACCTGTTTGTGGGTCCATAACTTGCCCCCCTTGAACCAAACTGCACCAAACATGGTGTGCATGATCAGAACAGTGTCTCGAAGGCACCCTGAAAGTTTGGTGACGATACCTTTAAAAATGCGCCCTCTGCAGGCACCCCAGGAATTCCCCCATTGAAAAAATTCAATGCAAACCACAGAATCTTAGGCAAAAATCCTGGGGTGCCTGCAGGGGGCGCATTTTTGAAGGTATCAGCATGAAAATTGTAGGGTATCTTCAGAATACTTTTCTGATCATGCACCCCAAGTTTGGTGCAGTTTGGCCCATGTTATGCACCCTTAAAGATAGCCCCTATATTCCATTGGCTCCCATTGACAACAATGGAATATGTGGGCTATCTTTGAGGGTCCATAACTTAGGCCCCCCTGAACCAAACTGCACCAAACTTGGGGTGCATAATCAGAACAGTATTCTGAAGATACCCTGAAATTTTCATGCCAATATCTTCAAAAATGCGCCCCCTGCAGGCCAAAACAGGGAAAAACATCAAAAAAATAAAAACGAACCCGAGAATCTCGGAAATTCGGGTGTATCCGAGCCTGGCAGGCTCAGATATGGGGGGATCCGACCCCATACATCCGAACTGGACCCGAATCCGAACCAGGGCCGAATTTTTTTCCCATTTACCAACCCTAGTAGATGGTGAGACTCCCTCGCTCAATAAGTACACCACAACGACAGGCTGGAAAGGAATGGGCCGCAGCCCGTTTATTAAACAACAAACATATAAACAAGAACTATTTACATCAGAGCTGGGCGGCAAACGGGTCGCACATCACATCCCAATGAATGGGAAACTGGCGGGAAGGGAAGCCCAGAGATCATAGTCCTAAATGCTTCCACACTTCCCGCCCCTGCTGAGGAGACGGGCACCGGCTGAGCCCCAAGGCCGCCCCCAGCCCGTCTTCCTCCCGTACTTGCTGGGGTGTCGGGCACCGGCTAAGCCCATGGCCGCCTAACGGCCCAACCCAACCCCACTCCCTGGGGTGTCGGGCAGCGGCCCGGCCTGCCAGCCTGCCCGCCCCACCCCCCGGCCCTCATAGGGCGCAAGCCTGGGAGCCCCAGCCGGAAGGCTCGTTCTCTCCCCAGATGTGCGACACCGTTGCAAACCCGCCACGAGCTGCCCACCCTTGCAGCTCACCGCCCAAGCTCCTCAAGCCTGAGCCTGTCTCTATCTTAACCACCGACGAAGGGTAAACTGAACTGACTGAAGCCACAAGTCCATGCCCCATTGGGACAGGCGGACGCCATCCGGCTGAAAAAGGTCCATGACGTCCCGGGTGATTTCGGAGTGTTCTGCCACCGCTCCCCCGAGGGAAAGCACCACCTTGGTGGCCGCCTTACTGACTTTTCTGCAGGCCCTGTCCACTGCAGAGGGATCTAACGCTCCGCTCCAATTGGCCCGCTGCACCATCTTGGACCAAACCAAGGTCATATTAGGCCGGTGCCTGGCAAAGCTCCTGAGCGTGGCGGCCACCGCAAAACGCAGGTCAAGGCCCGACCTGGCAGGGAGATCTTCCTCCCCAAGGTGGATGACCAGGAGGTCCGGTGTAGCCAGCTGAAAAATGTATTCAATGACCTTGGGCTCTAGCTCATGCCAAAGCATGTGCCCCTGCCCCATCCAGGAAATTCTTACGTGCGCCCCGAGTCCGAGATGCCGGCCCCATTCGGAATTGCAGGCGTAGTCCCCGACTCTGTTGACAAGGCTGTGCCCCATGACCCACACCTGCCGATAGACAGTCTGCGGCGTCCCTGGAGGCACTGAGGAGGGAAATCAACAAGTCGGGTGTGGGCGAATGTACGCCCAAAAGGCCCCCGACCGCCACCTGCCCAAATTGCGGATATCCTCCGGGGCCCTGCCTTCTGCTGCCGCGGCCGTGGCGGCCCCTATTCCTGAGCAGTGCAGGCCGAACTCCGCGGCCGGTAGCCCGGCTTGAGCCAAGCATGCCCTGAACACCACCAGCATTTGGAACCTGGTGAGGGGGGACCCATCCTCGTGCACCAAGAGCATGCCACCCACCCGAGGCCTGTGCCGTAGCCACTCAATAAGGGGGGGAGGGGGCAGGTGGCGTCGCCCAGTAGGGCTGGCATGGTGACCCAAGCCCCGCGGCCCTCTTGGTCGGTTTTTGAAAGGGCCAGCCAAGCGTAGACCATGTCCCCCGACAGGACGAGGTGTTCCCTTTGCAGCGCGGTGCTGGAAGATCGATCCCTGGTAGGGGCGACCAGTTCCCCAGGCCTGAAAGCCCCGTGGTGTGCCAGGTGGAAGCGGATTGGCGAAAAGCAAGCGCTCATAGCGCTTGCGCACACCTGCCTTAGCACCCCAGTGACCGCCCTCAACACTTCCTTGGTGACTGGGCCTGAGGTCCCTCTGTCTGGTGCCCACCTCGCCGCCACCCAGCCACTAGGCGGCGGACTACAAACGCCTTGGTGACGTCAGGAAAACCGGAAACCTTGCGGTAGAAAGCGATGCCCGCCATGGGTGCACCCCATGGTGCGCTGGGTGCATCCCCCTGCCATGGAGACGGACCAAATACTCGAGGAGGTGGCCAGTGTCCACCCCACCGCAGACCGGGTGCCCGGAGGACGCAGCGAAGCTCAGGAAATCGCGCACGGCTCCGTCGTATTGCCTGCACGTGGCCGGTGCCAACGAGTTCAAAACACCTGTAATGACGTCTCGTTGCCAAGGCTCCAGAGGGACGCCGGCACTGTCGCCGGGAATGGCTCCGCCCCGGGGGCCAGGCGCCGGAAACGATCCACCTGCTGGCGAGATAAGGCATCAGCAATCTCATTCTGCAAACCTGGAACAAAAGCGGCTTTGAAAGAGATGTTATGAGTGAGGCAGGTGAGAACCAAATTGCGAACCAGGCGCATGACCCGTGCCGATTTGCTCGACTGTCTGTTTACCACATGCACCACTGCCTGGTTGTCGCACCAGAAAAGCACCCGTTTGTTAAGCCAGAGGTTGTGCCAAATGTGCACCGCCACCAGGATGGGAAACAGCTCCAGAAAAGTGAGATCCCTGGTGATGCCCTGCGCGTGCCACTCTGGGGGCCAGAGGCCCTGCGCCCACTGACCCCGGAAGAACACACCGAAACCAAAAGCCCCAGAGGCATCAGAGTGCACCTGCAACTCCAGGCCATGTTCCAAAGCTGACTGCCACAGAGAGATGCCGTTGAAGCTTCGGATGAAGGACAGCCAGACCTGCAGGTCTTCTTTCATGCCCCGGGAGACCCTGATGTGATGGTCAGTTGACTTGCAGCCCGACAAGGACCTCGCCAGCCGGGAGCAAAAAGCCCTGCCCGGGGCCACCACCCTGCAAGCGAAATTGAGGTGGCCGAGTAAGGACTGGACCAGGCGCACCCTGCATTTTCGGAGGAGGAGAACGGACTGGAGCAGGGCTGAAAGGGCTGTAAGTTTGTCAGCCGGGAGTGACGACGTGCCTAGGACCGTGTCCAGGTGAATGCCCAGGTAGCTGAGGGCAGTGGCGGGCCCCTCCGTCTTGTTGGGAGCCAAGGGGACCCCCAGCTCGGCGGCCAGGACCTGGAAAGCCTGAAGGGCCAGCTCACACTCCCGGGTGCCCTGCCTGCCGATAAACAAGAAATCATCAAGGTAATGGGTCACCAAACCGGAGGGCACCCGCTGCCTGAAAGCCCATTCAAGGAAAGTGCTGAAAGTCTCAAAGGCGGCACAGGCAAAGGAGCAGCCCATGGGCATGGCCTTGTCCACATACCAATTGCCTTGGAAGTGGATGCCCAGCAGCTCGAAGTCCACGGGGAAAATGGGCAGGAGCCGGAAGGTGGACTGAATGTCACACTTTGCTAGGGATGCCCCCGGACCCGTCTGCCTGATGCAGAGGATGGCTTCGTCCAGGGTGGCGTAACGGACCGAACAAACCTCTGGGTCAATGAAATGATTAACGGAATCGCCCCGGGGGTGGGAGAGGTGTTGAATTAAGCGAAACTCCCCCGGGGCTTTCTTAGGCACGACGCCAATAGGGGAGACCCTGAGGTTGGGGAGAGGGGGGTGACTGAAAGGGCCAGCAATGCGGCCGGCCTGGATTTCCTTGTTGAGCTTATCAGCCACCACTCCAGGGAGATTGCGGACAGATTTTAGATTGCTGGCTTGGTAAGCCCTCCGTGGGCCTTGGTATGGGATGCGGAAGCCAGAAGAGAAACCATCCCCCAGCAGGCGCGCAGCCCCCCTGTCTGGGTAACGCTGCAGCCACTCCAACAGCACCCCCACTTGAACGGGTGTAGGAGCCAGAGACTGCAGCTGAGCGGGCATCTCAGTGTTTTGCGGGGGCGGGAGCACAGCCCTGGCCACCGGCATCTTTGTGGGAGGGCCCGGTGCTGGGCGACCGGGCCTGCCGAAAGGGAGGGCGTCCCGCTGGCTTGGGACAGCTGATCCTGCTGTGGCTGCCGAAACAAAAGGAGCAAGAGTGCTCAAATCTACATTTTGGCCGCTGGCAAGCACCTTTGTTGAATTCCCAACACAACCCCCTAGCCCCCACCCGCCCCGGGTAGGCTCTGCCGGGTTTTGTAAGAACAGGAGGATCCGCCGCCCCTCCCATGGCGGGCTGGACCACGACCATCCAGGTTTGGTCGTGGATGAGGTCCCAACGGAAAAGGCACTTGTGCGAGGCGTTCTTGCGGATGGCCTCGTCGTAAGCGATGGCCGCAGTTTCCCCAGCCAGCGCCCGAGCCCACAGCACATGAGCCATGTGAGCTGCCAGGTGCCAGGCCCGCAGGGGATACACTGCCCCGATGAGGGCCAGGAATTCGGTGAAGCCCTGCAGCCAGTTGTTAAAATTCCGCTCGGCTGCTGCCGGGTCCTTCCGTTTTTTGTCGGCCTTCCCGCCCGACAAACCCAACTCCCCCTCCCGCCGCGGGAACTTAAAGATGTCCACGTAATACCCATCCAGCGCCCGCTCCTGGAGCTTCCTGGGGAGGTGGGACCCGGGCGGGTTGCCGCGGTCGTCTTGAGCCAGGCCAGGGGATGGCGCTAGCGCCCAACGCCTGCGCTTTGCAAGCCACGGTGGGAGAGCAGGCACTCTCTCCCCCCGCACCCAAAATTCCCCAGTAGCCTGCGCGTCATCATCCTCAGTAGACTCACCCGACGACAAAGAGCTGGGGGATCGCCTGGAGGAACGGGAACGCCCTGACGACCGCTTCCTCCTCCTGCCCTCACGCCCCGAGGGGCTGACGGACGCATCCACCGATGTGGACGCGCTAACCGGTGGCGAAAGGTGCAGCTCCTCCGCTGCTCCGCTCGAGGCCCCCGCCGGCGCCGAACCGGCCGCCGCCGGCGCGGTGGGCTCAGGGCCCCCGACCCCCGAGGTGGGGCCCGACTCGCCGGCCGCTCTGCCGAGGACTTGTGAAAGATGCAACAGGGTGTCCGCCAGGTTGCGGACCAAGGCAGGATCGGTGCCTATATGGCCGACATGTTCGGGCCGGGAAGATGCCGGGCCGGCACCCCCCGGGACCGCGGGGAGGGCCCCTCCTGAGGGAGACTGTCCCCCCATGCCGACCGGCCGTCCCCTGCCGATGGGAGACAAGCCCGAGCCCGCGGCCGCCCTCGCCGCTGCTCCGATTCGCCCAACAACCGGGCCGTCGTCCGACGTCCCCGGGCCAGTCTGGGCCCGGACCCTGTTCAGCAGAGCACGTGCTCTGCCCGATGTACCGCGCCGCCTCTGCAGCAGGCTCCCTGCTCTTGGCCCTTTTCGGCCCCATGGCGGCTGGAGACCCGGCCCAGAAGAGGTGAAAAGGAAAGCAGTAAGGTTGAAGCGAGAGGCGAGGGAGGGCCAGAGGAAGAAGGAAAATCAGCTAAGAAAGGAAAGGAAAGAAAAGGCCAGTCTCCTTCCAGGCCTTACGCGAGACGCCAAACACACGACCACGCCTTGCTGGTTCTCGCCGCCGGGAAGGGCGCAGACCGGGGAAGGCGTCTAGATATACCCAGGCTCCTCCCGCCTTTTTCAGTGGGAGCCAATCATTGCACCCAGTTCTGCAGCTTGCCGCCAGGCCATGCATGCCCCTTATCTTGCTGCGTTGCTCACCACGGCAGCAATGGCTGCCCCTGGTTATTCAGGTGCATCTTATTTGTTATAAGAAAGAGTTTTAAAACATTAATGAAAAAACCTGCTTGAAAAACACGGATCCTCATGATTTTTGCACTGTCATCCCAAAATCACCAGCACATCATAACTCCAGCCATTAGCCACATGTCTGAACACAACAATCACATATCCCACGCATTGTGATGCCACAGTGGTACAAAAACCTGCTTGAAAAACATGGATCCTTGTGGATCCTCATGATTTTTCCACTTGGTCACCCAAAAATCACCTGCACATCACAGCTCATATCCCTAGACACATGTCTGAACACAATAATTTTGCATCCCATGCTCCATGCCACCACAGTGGCACAAAAATGTATTTAAACACATGGATCCTCATGGTTCCTCCTGATTTTTGCACTTGGTCACCCCAAAATCACAAGCACATCACAGCTGAAGCCCCTGGCCACATGTCTGAACACAACCACACATCCCATGCTCTGTGGCACAGCAGTGGCTAAAAAACCTTCTTTGAAAACATGGATCCACATGGATCCTCATAATTTATACACTGTCACCCCAAAATCACCGCCTCTCAGAACAATGCCAGCTGAGCTAGTGGTGGGGAGGGAGGCAAGGGGAGGCTAGGGGTTGGGGAAATGGTAAGAGGTGGTGGGGAAGGGAAGGCCTCTGCCAGGCCCCCAAGGGACCAGCTGGCCTTTTGGGGTGGGTGGGGGGAGAGCAAAGCCTTCTGCCAGGCCCTCAATGGCCTGGGTCGCACTTCCAAAGGCCAGTGGCATAGCACCAACGGGACAGGGGGCACAATGCCCCGGGCATGCGCTGTAGTGGGGGTGTTGCTGGGGCATTCCAGGGCAGGGCGGGTAGTGCCACAGCAGGGGCGCAGGGCGCGTGCACACCTTGGGCACAGTTTCCCCTTGCTCCGCCCCTGCCAAAGGTTGATGGAAGGGGGTAAAGGGGAGGAGACATGGGGTGAGGTGGAAAAACATGGAAGGAAGGGGGAGTGGTTACTTTGCTGCAATCAAAAGGGGGCATAGGTTTTCTCCAAAGTAAAAAATCTGAGACAGGATTTTTAATGGTCAGTGATGTTGACTCACAAATGGTTTAAATAATTCTCTGTATAAATGCTTGGGGAAGATGCAGGAGGAAAATGTATAAAGCCCAAACTTACTCCTACAAGATGAAACAATGTTGCAGAACAAAAAAAGAATGGTGACTTGCAGTGGCATTAACTAGCAGAATGTTCCTGTGCTGAATGGGGCATCTTTTCCTCTAAACCATCATGCTTAATTTGCAAAGAAAAGTTTTAATGGTTTTTAGAAGTGGGAGGTTTTGTCCTTTCTGTTCGCATTTTGGCAGCAACCTAGAGAACAACCAAGAGAAAAAAATGTCTTCTCTCTTAATGGAAGTGTTCTTCACCAGAAGAATATTATTTACTAGCTGATGTTATTCACCTCCTTGCTATAAAAAGCTTCTCCTGCCCATTGTCACAAAGATGGGTAAGATACCTCCTGGTTGCCTGAAAGGTGTGTGTGTGTGTGTGTGTGTGTGTGTGTTTGTGTGTGTGTGTGTGTGTGTGTGTGAGATTACCTGAGAGTGGGGAGAATTATTCTGTCAAACATTAACGACTACCAAACTGAACATGGACCACAGCAGTACTAAAAAGTCTGAATATTTTTCTTACTGAACAAGATCAGCCAAAGCAGAATCTGAATAAAATTTCTGAGCACATCCCTGCCATGCTGTTTATATTTTAAAAAACTGCAGCTGCTTATCAAAAATCTCTCAGATGTTTCCTTTCATTTGAAGTGGCTTTGTGCTTTGAACCAAACCTTAAGAGGAAAATTGCAATGTAAGCATTATTACCTGGCCTTGTTGAGATATCAAAAAATAAACATTTTGGGTGACCTTGCCGAAGTGCTTATTCTACTAACACATCTCAGAAACACTTGGATCAAATGCTACATAAGCATAACTATTTTCTTGTTCTTCATCCAAAATAACTTTCCAAGAATTTCTCATAGGATAGAATTACTCATATGGGATATAAATCAGAAAAGTGGAGTAAGATGTTTACAGGGCAGGGCACAGTGGAAAAAAAATTGAAACATGACAGGTCGTGCCAGCTCATTTCAGAATCATTCAAGCACAGGACATGCATGACTACTTTGTTGTGCTAAGTATGGCTAAGCCAAAGTCAGATTGGCAGTGACACTGAGACAGACCTCCTCAGCTTTGAGAGCAATTCCAGTTATGTTTGTAAGTGCGCTGTGCAAATAAAAAAACCACATGTACACCTTTGGAGCTATTCTCTGTATGTTCCAAACCGACCTTTGATGGTGTGTGATCTCTACTTGTACACCAGAGCTCTATAGAAATTGGAAATGAAAAAATGAACCACTGGAAAATTCTTAACGTATCAGTGCTACTTTGGGAAAAAAGATCAGCCAATTTTGAAATGAAAAAATCTGGTGAGAAATTTGGATGAGAACCGTGGAACGATCATAGCTCGAAAGCAGGATTTATCAAAACTTTCCCTTCTTACTCACAGAATGAAATTCAGCAAATGGGTGACTGGAAAATTTGCAAGTGGACTCTAATTGAAAATTTAACTGCCGGATCCCACTTGTGTGTGGCAAGAAGAGAAAACAAATGGATACACCGAGCTAAAAATAGAAAGGAGATCAGCTTCGGGGCTAGATGGTTTTTCCAGAAAGATTTTGCTTTATTTATCATCATTTTCTTTTGATAACATGCAGTTTTTACTGTGGGTTTCTTTGAAATCCAAGTCCCTATAGAAGATTTTTTTAATGCCATTTGCCTGATAATGCTAATGGTAAATCTTTTTCATAGAAAAAAATCCATCAACTTCTCTCATCATGAGAAATGGCAACAATTTTGCAGAGAAATCATTTGCTTATAGAAAAATTGACTCATGCCCACAACTGTAACAATGACAGTTCTAGGTATGATAAAAATGAAAAATATAGGTAAGAGTTTTTAAAAAGAAGGTAATTACCACATATCTAATCAACATTGCCAGGAGTAAAATAGTATTACATTATAAAGGGAGAAGAAATATGATCCTCTGGTGAACTTCTCAGTCTCCTTGAAACATAACCTTTTAGCTGAAAGGGTTTTTGGCATGAACCTGATGTCTCCAATCAGAACTTTTTCTGTAAGCAGCTTTGAGCACATACCTTCTCTCTGCCTCCTGGAACTCTGAACCCCAAGAGGGTCCTTATGTTGTGGCTATATTTGCTGTACCCCATGTAAGATTCAGTGCAATTCTGTCCGGGCCACATTTTTTTTTGTCCACGGTATCCACTGCACTTCCCTTCTATTCTGCTACAAAAATAACTTGATAAGGTGAGGAAAAGGCCATGGTAACTGAAGTAGAACAGAAAGCAAATGCTTTATTACCACTCTCTGATGATATATGGTTTTGTCTGCTACCAACTGCCACAAATAGTTAAGGTGAACTATTTATAGCTCTGTAACTCTTGTTTGCCCCCCCCCATTAGACTTCTAGCTTTGTCTTCTATCTGGCTAGTTTCATTATTGCTGTCTGTTTTCATGAAAGGAGGGGGAGGAGTGACTCTTTCTCTTTCTCACTGACTTTAATGTCCTCTTTATTTTATATTGTAGCAAATCCCCCCTCACTTGCAAAGGCCACCATGTCATTTAGTATCTACATGAAGCCACTGGGAGAGGTCATCAGGAAGTTTGCACTGCATTATCACCAATATGTGAATAACACCCAGCTCTGCCTTTCTTTCCCACCTAATTTCAAGAATGCAGTTGATGTTTTGAACTAGTGCTTGGAGTCAGTAATGGGCTGGATGAGGGTGAAGAAGTTGAAACTGAATCTTGACAAGGCAGAGTTTCTCCGGGGTAGTAGGAAGGCAGACTAGGGACTTCAAATCTTTCCTGTCTTGAATGGGATTACACTCTCCTTGAAAAGCTGGCTTTACAGTTTGGGAGTTGGGAGTGCTACTTGGTATAGCAGTCACCTTAGAAAGTGGTCCAGAGTGCTTTCTGTGTGTCAGTTGCATACATTCCAGGGTCAGTTAGACCTAGCCACATTGATCTATGCCTTAGGGCTAGGCTGTTTCCACACAGCCCAATAACAGCACCCCAGGGACAGTAAAAAAAACTGTCCCTGGGGCGCTGTTCACAACAGCAGGCACTGCTGCATTGCAGCAGTGCCATGCTCATGCTGGCCAAGCGACATGAAAACATCACTTTTGAACCTCGCTCAACAAGCGAGGTTTTCCAAAAGCGGCGTCTTCCACCCGCTGCTGTGCGAACGGCAGCAGGTGGAAGGCGGTGTTTTCACCCTGCCTTCCCCAAATGGCTCTAACCTTCTCCTGGCTTCTGTCGCGTTGTGGAGGCCAGGGGACACACCTCCTGGCCTCCGATTCCAGAGCCGTCGCTCTGGCCATGGGGGCATGTCCCCTGGCCTCCACAACGCGACAGAAGCCAGGAGAAGGTAAGAGCCGTTTGGGGATGGCACAGCCTCTGTGAAGGCTGCGCCATTGGCTGCGCACCCAGTGGGACCGTCCATGCGAATGGTTCCGGGGGGGGTGCATCGGCATAAACTATGCCAATGCACCCCCGCTCAGCTGGCCGTGCAGAAACATCCTGTGTTACATCTACACTGGACTACTTCAGTGCACTCTATCTTCAGACTATCCTCGATGAGTATTTAGAAGCTGCAGCTTTTGGGAGCATGTGACCCCAATATCACAGCAATTATATTGGGTACCAGTCCACCCCTGAGGCCAATTCAAGGTATTGATCTTGTCCTTTAACTCTATGTGGCTTGGGACTGGAGTATTTGCAAAACTGTCTTCTCCCATATGTTGCTGCTTAGGAGTTAAGACCACAGGAAGAAGCCCTCCTGACTGTCCCATCAATCAAAAAAACTTGTTTGTTGGGTACAGGAGTCAGGGCCTTTTCAGTCCCAGTCCAATGACTATGGAACACCCCCCCCCCCCATGCACAACCTCCAGAGATGTGCTGGCCCTCTCACTTTTGATCTTTAGGAGGCAGTTGAAGATGGTTTTATTTAGGATTGCATTTGATTAAAGCAAAATAAAGGCACTGGGGACTGAGCCTAAGAAGTGTGTTGAAGATCACTGAGACATAAATGAAAAAAAAAGATTGGAAAAGAGCCCCATGAAATATTTTGGCACTGGACATGATAATCCCAAATAGCATTTCTATACACAGTCTTTTAATGTTCTGCCAATCATTGCACCATCATTAGTTTTAGGAGGAGTCTGACTCTATGAAAGTACAGGCCATAAGATATTTCATTACGTGGCAATGTGTTGGCTGATAGGTATTTTTGGCTTATTTTTGAGATCTATTAATAATCATAATCATAATTCACATTTCTCAGAGTAATGTAACAAAAGCAAACAGCCAGCACACTGTGAGATTTTATAAAAAGATTATTCATTTAATAATGCTAAATAGGGAGTGTATACACGTTTATAAAATAATAAACAACTTTTCTAACTAAGCTGCATCTTAGCTACATTGTGACTAGAGACCGAGAATGACTGGGACTAACGAGAACAAAGAACAATTAACGTTTTACCCAACATTCCCCTCCTTTATGTGTGCATGACTTAAAGCACATACTGATTGATACTCAGTGGTCAAGAAAGCATTTTTCTAATTATGCAAAAGACACCTACATTCTAGAAAGAATTTACAAGCTCCATGCCCCCATTTGTTACAAGACAATCTAACTCTCTAGTTACATGCAAACAAACAAATGTCAAGTTAACTCTTTCTTGACTGAGGAGGCTGGCATTCACAAAACCTAACAAGTATGAGCAAACCTTATGCGTGTATCCCATCCATCCCATCTACTACTGGTTATGGTATGGGAAAAAGACAGACATTTGTTTCTTTATATAAATGTAAAGAAATCATGGATGGGGAGGGGAGATATATATATATATCCTTAGACATCTGAGGGATGTGAACATGGAGAACTATCTCTGCCCCTTTCTGTATCCTAAATGTCTGAAACATTTTTTCTGCTGGTCAGGGACCAATACCAGAAATGTGAAAAGATACAGAAATCAACTACAAGTTGACAAGCAGAGTTGGTGGCAGATGGGGGATTTAACTTTCTTTACCCACACACTCCGTTTTTGTCTAAAATAAATTTATACACTATACCTTTTAAGTATCCTGAGAAAGGAAGAAAAACTCACACAGGTGCCAATTCTGTGCTCCTTGTGAAAATTTTAACTGGTTCCCAATTTTCTCCAAACTCCCAGACATATGGCGGAGAAGATCAACACAGATATCCGATTTTTGAAACTTGCATCTCAATTGGGTAAGAAATGTGTTCCTCATTGAAACTAATATAAATGAATAAATGTGTTCCTCATTGAAACTAATATAAATGAATAAAGAATTCTGAACAAGTGTAATAATAATAAAGGAAATAAATCCAACCCAAATAAGATTGCTGTGCACAGTTGTGATAACAATCATTATTTGACAGTTCCTGTCATATTTCAGTCAGCATTTGACAATATTTGATGGTGACATGAAATGGCAACCAATATTTGTCAGAAAAAGACTTGTGAAAAACTGTACTTCTTTAGATAATGCATAATTACAAGGACTTGTTAATCTCACTACCACATGATGTGGTGACATTAATAGAGATGACTTTAAAATCCATGAATCACTATTGGTGCTAGAATTCATTTTTACAGAGCAATCTGAAAGTAGGAAGCAAAAGTGTTCAGGAAGCTGACTAGTTTCTATGCCATCTTGCTGATAGTCGGATTTGTGCTGATGCAGTGCCCTGACTCTGCTACACCAGTCCTGCCCAGAGCACAGCCCTGTTGCAGCTGGATGCCAACAGGTTGGAGGTGTAGGTCCATGCAGCGGCATGGATGTAGGTGGATCAGGGCCCTCAACAGCAGTAGAAAGTTACACTGTCCAAAAAGAAAGCATAGCCCATAAGAAGAAGAGGAAGAGTTTGGATTTATATTCCCCCCTTTCTCTCTTGTAAGGAGACTCAAAGGGGCAGACCACCTTTCCCTCCTTTCCCCCCCCCCCAACAAACACACTGTGAGGTGGGTGGGGCTGAGAGTGAAGAACTGTGACTAGCCAAAGGTCACCCAGATGGCATGAGTTGGAGTGCACAAGCTAATCTGGTTCACCAGATAAGCCTCCACAGCTCAAGTGGCAGAGCGGGGAATCAAACCCTGTTCTCTAAATTAGAGTGCACCTGCTCTTAACCACTATGCATGCTGGCTCATGTAAAGTGCCCATGTAAAGCAAAAATCTAACTGCCCTAGAAGGCCCATGTTGCTGAATACATCTGCACTCAATCCACTGGCAGCCAAACTCCTTCCCCCACAACCAATCACTGCCCCCCAGTCATAGATAGTCCCTTGCCAGGACACCCTTCAACTTTGAGGTAGGATGCTGTGTCCCAGAGATCCCTGCTATGTAGATTTTGAGCATGCAACAGGAAAAGCACACTGGGCACTTGGCACTGCTGGGAGAGTGGTGCTTTTCTGAGAACTGGGACTATGTTAAAGGTATGTTGGCTGTTAAGGGAAGAGGCAATACCTGGCTCGGCCCACTGAAGGCAAGGTAGTCATTTGCACCCATTCCTAGCCAGGCTCTGTGCAAGGTGATTAGATGGCAGCACCTGGACCTAGTCCTGCACAAGGCAAGGCAGATGGCATCCAGCCTGGCTGAGCCCCTGCAGTGGCGTAGTAGGTTAAGAGCAGGTGCATTCTAATCAGTGGTGGGATCCAAAAATTTTAATAACAGGTTCCAGATGGTGGTGGGATTCAAACAGTGGCGCCGCCGCACACACGCATCTCCAGTCCCTATTGGGCAGAGAGGTTGCTTTAGTAACCCCTTCTCGGCACTCAGAAAAAATTAGTAACCACTTCTAGAGAAGCGGTGAGAACTAGTTGGATCCCACCTATGATTCTAATCTGGAGGAACCGGGTTTGATTCCCTGCTCTGCCTCTTGAGCTGTGGAGGCTTATCTGGGGAATTCAGATTAGCCTGTGCACTCCCACACATGCCAGCTGGGTGACCTTGGGCTAGTCACAGCTTTTCAGAGCTCTCACAGCCCCACCTACCTCACAGGGTGTTTGTTGTGAGGGGGGAAGGGCAAGGAGATTGTAAGCCCCTTTGAGTCTCCCGCAGGAGAGAAAGGGGGGATATAAATCCAAACTCCTCCTCCTCCTCCTCCTCCTCCTCCTCATCATCATCATCACCATCTTCAGTTTTCCACCTTAACCTACCAAAGCACCCTTAATCCAGGAAATCTATGACTGAGTTACATGATGCTGGTTGCCAGGGCACTTGCACAAGGACATTTCCTGTCACTGGATTTAGCTGACTTTGCTATTACCCGTGTTTCCCCGAAAATAAGACAGTGTCTTATATTAATTTTTGCTCCCAAAGATGCGCTATGTCTTATTTTCAGGGGATGTCTTATTTTTCCGCTCCACAGCTGCATGCTCTGGTGTTCTGTTCGACGGGCATGCTTCCAAAAAAAACTTTGCTATGTCCTGCTTTTGGGGGATGCTTTATATTTAGCACTGCAGCAAAACCTCTACTATGTCTTATTCTCCGGGGATGTCTTATTTTCGGGGAAACAGGGTAGTATATAGATGATGAAGATGTTACATGTATTAAAAGTAAAATAAAGTTATTTCCCAGAGAACAGTAGGTTATCTTTCACGAACATCTGTTGGTCTGTTTAAAAAGTAATAGCAGAGGGGTGTATGTGGCAAAATTGTATATTGCTTGCGGTGACAACATACATTAAATTGGTTTTGCATATGGACACGATGTGGCTTTACTGCACAATGAAACAGGCAGTAAAATCATTTCAGAGCACTGTTGAAAGCACTAAAATTCAGAAAAGAGATATGGTTTCTGTTTTAAAATATTTTAAACAGCACAAAAAGTATCACTATTCAATATTTCATTTCTTACTCAATTAATTAGCTCATTTATACCCCACTACTCAGTAAACACATGTTCAAAAGGTGGCTTCTAAAAACAGTATGACATGCAGGGGACCCTTGGAGCGGAGCCTCATCAAGATCAAAGTCATAGTCCTTTGGTTTCAGAAGTTAGCTATGTTGGTCTGCAATAAAACAGCTAGATTCAAGTTTAGAGACCAGAAAGATTTTGGAGTTTCAGTTTTTGAGAGTCAAAGCTTCCTTTGACAGATATCTTGAAAATTTATACCTGAAAATTGTGTTGTTACTGGATTTGAATCTAATGGTCCTTTAGAAATCTGAGGCACTTTTGCACACTAAGTTCCTGGTATACAGAGAGGAAAAGAATTGTAGAAGCACCACAAGAATAAAAGCTAGAGCTACTTAGTGGAGCTTTGTTCAGCTTTTAGGTTACTAGAAAGATGTGGCTTTTTGCCCTTGTGTTTTACTACTTCTAGTTTTCCATTAAGGGAACATGTAGGTGAAACGTGATGGTCTGTAGAGCAATTCACAATGTACTGTTATATCTGCCACTTCAGAGAGAGCATTTATGGTTTGAGAGATACCTTCTTGGACCCTTGTGCAATGCAATGATTCAGGAATAAAAGACTTAAAAGACATAAAAATGAGAGGAAGTTTAACTTTCCTAATTAAAAAAAGTAATTTATTGCTGTAAACAGAGAATTAGAGGATGATCATGGAAAAAGGTTCTAAGTCAGAAAAAATATACTCTCTTTTAGTTTCCATCTGAAAGGTTTTGGGCCCACTTGCTAGTATTCTCAGAATATCTGGTTTCTATCACTCCAGCAGAAAGCTTTGTTCTATCAATTACCGTCTGATAGAGTAGCTTTGAACTGCAATTTGTCTTTATATTATTTCTGAAATGTTATTTATATGTTTATTCATGTTGGCAGGGGTGCTCTGACCATAGCTCTTTTGAGGACTATTAATCAAAAGACCAAGTTCTCAATTAATCAATGTCACCCTTTGACATCAAGGTCCTTCTCTTTATTGCTGGTTGAGATTGAAACTTGCAACAAACAAACAAACAGTTAAGCATCAAAAAGTTGCACATATCAGAAATTTGGCCCCTACCCCTGAACTACATATCTAAAGAAAGAACTCTTTTGACGGCATTTTGTGATGCAAACTGGGAACCTTTTGGCTACCAAATGCAGGATGTGGTATATCCTTTTCAAAGAGGCAAATACTTCACATGTTTATTTTGGCTCCTCTCAATCAAAGCCTGCTGTGATTCTGCTGTACTTAAAATTAACAATCTGTGTTATGGCCCCCTGTATTAAATTACTCTGACTTATTCTTTTCAAATCTTTGCCAGAGAAACAGCAACAGGAGGAAGATAACCACAGTCACTGCAGTTTTGTTGCCCCAGTGATTATGTGAGGACAATCCAGTGATACCAATTTTCTGTGATCAGCTGACATTCCCATAAGTATTTTCTATCCTGGTTGTGGCATACAAACTGCTAATTAACTATCTTGCCTGCCTAAATGCTGATCAAATTTGTGTTATTTTACATAGGAGGGAAAGAGGAAAATAAGATGAAAATGAGTATGTGACAGATTGAGTATGTGAGCTGAAAATGAGAAGCAGACAGAGTCGTCACATACATATACCCTTACAGTACAGAGTATCCAGGAACCCTGCCATTCTTATATAGGAGAAAGAAGGATCTAAAGGCACAGTTTTTGTCTAGCTTGTCAGTAAGGACATCCATTTCTAGCAAGATTCTTTCTATGTCCACTGGCAGCTGGAGGCCTTATCCCAGCACCATATTGATTTATTCATGCCATTTATGCCATTTACACTCCATCTTTTTCTGCAGTAGGGATACTCCATTTTAACCTCAAAACATTCATATGAATTAGGTCACCCAGCAAACTTCCAGGGCAGTGTTGGGATTTGAACCTGGGTCTCCCTGATCATAGTCTAATACCTCAATCACCTCACCACACTTGCCACTTGCAAGGGTGATCTTTAAGGACAGCTTTGGGGGCTTTTCTGCTCCCAAAAACAGTTTAGCATACAATGGAATCCATCAGACTAAGTACCTTATCCTAATCTTCAATGCCCCTGTAGGTAGAAGGAGTAAACTCTAAAAAGTCTTCAGCAGATAAAGCTATGACTGTGGCACTGGCTGAATATTAAATCAGGAAGGTAGCTCTTTTTCTCTCTGGCACCAGTATATAAAACTGGGAAGCAGGATAAAAATCACTTCTCCCTAAATATGTTTGATACAGTGTTGTAGATTATCCGTTTGTTGTACACTCACTTTATTTATTTGCTGGCACCTCCTCCTTAATTGTAAGTGGTTTGCGATAAAATCTATAAAATCAGTAGAACAAAAAAGTAACTAAAAAAACTAGGACAACAACAACAACAACAACAACAATTTAAAAAAACATATAGATAAAAGAAGCATAAAAATCAAAATAGCAATAAAAACTACTCTACAAAAATCAGGAAAAAATACAAAAATTCATCTGCCATGAAACTACACCCATATAGTTTGCCTTCGTGTTTGTATCACACCAACACTAGTGTGGAATATCTCTGCTTGATGCTTCACAGGGTGGTGAGGATAAAATAAAGAAGGGAAGAATGCTGCAAGACACTTCAAGTCCCCTTTGGAGAGAACATAGGGGCATAGATGAATTAAAATAAAATTAAGTAATTGGTATACTTCACAAACTCTTTGGCCCCTTCTGCATGGGCAGATAAAACTGGGCTATGGATGGTTAAAAAACCTGTTTTTTTGGAGGGGGGAACTTTGTATGGATCCTGCCCCCAAAGTGAGGCTGTCCCCCGAACCGGGTTTTTTGAGAATTGAACTATCTGTGATTCTTGTGTTTAAAAAACTGGGTTGCAGCTGCTCGCGAGTGTACAGCTGGGCAGCAGGCGCTTTAATTGGCTGCACTTCCCTTTTATTTAAATGTCCCACCTCGCAGTTGTGTAGCCATGCAGGGTCACAGGGATGTCTTGTGCAATCATGAGATGTCATCATGGCTGTGGGGGTCCATTCATTGCTGCCCGCATAGCTACACAGCAGAGGGAGGTAAGTTTTTTAAAAAGATGCACCTCCATGTGAAGGCACGGCAGCAACCCGCATTATTTCCATGGGCTCCAGTCGCTGCCTGCTTGATTTCTTTGAGCTGATGAAATCTGGATATACCAGTGAGGGGAACCATTTGATTTTGATTTGAATTTGATTTGAAATTTAATTTATATACCACCCTCCCCTGGAGGGTTCACTCTGTGGCACCACGCTGAAAATGTTTTGGTAGGATCTGGAATTGATCCTTACAGTATGAATATATGCATTTCTCGGAAGGAAAACAAATGCATTAGAAAGCCTGTCATAATGTGCACAGTTTTCTGGATGTCCACCCCCACAGCATCTATTTTTTTCTGGCAGGATTCCTGCACCCTTCAGCAAGTACACAAGGAATTTAAGTCTCCCGCCCCCACAATTATTTAATCACTTTTAATATTAAACACACTTTCATATGCATCTATGCATAAAAATGAATAAGCTTGAAGAACAAAACACATTGCCTTAACAAAAATAGGCAAAAAATGTAAAAAGAATAATGTTTGGGAGAGTCAAGCTCATGCCGGTCTTTCAAACAGTAGAAAAACTTTCCCCAGCTAAACGTTTTGTCACTGAAGTTATTTGACACTTGTTGGGGTCAGAAAAACTTTGTCAGAAAAAGATTAGCAACTCTATAGTGAATTCTGCACAGCCGTAAACAGCGGTGTGCAGACGGCATAAATGGTAATGCAGCGGCCCCATGGGCCCCATGGGTGCCACATGGCCAGCATGCAAACTGGCCAGGCCACAAGCCTTCGCACGGGGCCTGGCAGTTTTTTCTCATTGCCTGTCCAGTCCTGCATAGCCACACAGGAATGGACCCATGAACCCCCACAGCAGGGGCGTAACAAGGCAGCCCTGGGCAAACTGTAGCCCTGGGCAAAACCTGAGTTGGATGCCCCCCGCCCATGGGCGGCTACTCCACCACGACCAAATTTTTTTGCACTAGGACATTGGTGCCTGCAGGGGGTGCATGTTTAGACATATCAGCACCAAAATTTCAGCATATCATCAGGTGACTGTCCTTATGCTACTACCCAAGTTTGGTGAGGTTTGGTTCAAGGAGTCCAAAGTTATGGACTCCCAAAGGGGGTGCCCCATCCCCCATTGTTTCCAATGGGAGCTAATAGGAGATGGGGGCTACAGTTTTGAGGATCCATAACGTTGGCCCCCCTGAACCAAACTGCACGAAACTTGGGGGGTATCATTAGGGCAGTCTCCTGATGAGACCCTGAAAGTTTTGAGACTGTGCCTTCATAAATGTTCCTCCCAGCCTGCAACCCCCATGGACAGCAATACAGAAAACTCAATGCAGAACAAAGATTCTTGGGCAAATTTCTGGGGTGTTCCTGCAGGGGGCGCATTTTTGGATGTATCAGCTCCAAAATGACAGGGTATCATCTGGAAACTGTCCTGATGGGACCCCCAAAGTTTGGTGCAGTTTGGTTTAGGGGGTCCACAGTTATGGACCCTCAAAGGGGTACCCCATCCAACATTCTTTGCTAAGGAGATGGGGACTACCCTTTTGAGGGTCCATAACTTTGGACCCCATGAACCAAACTGCACCAAACCTTGGGGGTGCCATCATGACAGTCTCCAGATGATACCCTGAAATTTTGGTGATGATACGTCCAAGAATGCCCTCCTTGCAAGAACATCCCGAAATTTGCCCAAGAATCTTTGTTCTGCATTGAGTTTTCTGCATTGCTGTCCATGGGGGTTGCAGGCTAGGGGGGGCACATTTCTGAAGGCACAGTCTCAAAACTTTCAGGGTCTCATCAGGAGACTGCACTAATGATACCCCACAAGTTTGGTGCAGTTTGGTTCAGGGGGGCCAAAGTTATGGACCCTCAAAACTGTAGCCCCCATCTCCTATTAGCTCCCATTGGAGACAATGGGGCATAGGGGCACCCCTTTTGGGAGTCCATAACTTTGGACTCCATGAACCAAACCTCACCAAACCTGGGGGGTAGCATAAGGACAGTCTCCTGATGATACGCTGAAAATGTGGTGCCACTAGCCTAAAAACTGCACTCCCTGCAGGCCAAAAATGGAAAACCACTAAAATACCCAAAAACGAACCCAGCATTTTGATCCCCCCCACAAGATGATGCCCTGGGCAGCTGCCCAACTTGCCCAATGGGCATTACGCCAGTGCCCCACAGCCATGCTGACATCTCGCAGGACCCAGATACCAATCCCTACGTAGATGGGAAGTGTCAAGAAAAGAGGTATGCAAGCGTGGCTGGAGCAGGAGCACCGCCTGCCTGGATTTTCATGCGGCGCCTGCTGCACACCAGCGTTTTTGAAAAGACTTGAAAGGAAAAGGAAAACAGACAAAGCCTTGTTGGGTGTAGGTACCCCTGGTGGCAATGGGAGCCAGTGGGGGTGGTTGCAATCACCAGATTTGGGCGGTGTTGAGCCACAGGCAATGCAGGGCCCATCCAGGGCCAGGGTGAGTCAAAACTTCCCAAAAACAGGGTCACGAAGGAGGTCCTGGAGTCATCCCTGGTTCATCCCTGGTTGCTGGTGAACAAGCCTCCTGACTTCTGATCACAGGGGTAGTGAGTAAAGACCTGGGGGGCATTTGGGGGGCATCACAGAGCTCCTTGCCACAAAACAATGGGGGCATAGGCACTTTGGGCCCATACCTCCTCACTCCCTGAGAGCTGGGTCCAATGGCTCTTTCGGCAGAACTGGCAGCATGGCAAGTGGACCAGTGGATTTGTCAGGGTTAGGTTTGGGCCAACCTAATTTCAGCATTGAGACAGCAAGGATGATGGATGCAGCCAGGGTGGGTTCTGGCCTGCACACCCTTTACATCAGGGCATTTGGGCCAGGGACTGTTGGTGAGTGCCCTAGGGTGAGTGGGGGCAGTATTGGGAACCCTCTTTAGGTGGTGCTACTTCAGCAGGTTTATTTGTTTGCTGTTTGTTTAATTTGTCACAGCACATTTCAGGGAGAAGGAGCCTGCATGAGGGGCCTGGGGTGGGATGAGCCTTGGTACTACATGCTCAGGCAGGGATGCTGGTGGCTTGCACTCCCCAGGCAGCAAGAGGGAATTTCATTTAGAGGCAACAGCCCAGATGGCCGCCACTGTCTTGCTGTTCCTGGTTCCCCCAGCATTTGGGCCTGCGAAAAAGGTATCACTGGGGACAGCAAGGGTGATGCTGATGCCCAGTGATTGGATCTGTCCGCTATGCTGCACCTCTGCTTCCTTTGTTACCAAAACCAATAAAAGGCTGTGGCCACTTTCCTTCCACAAAATGGTTATTGTGTCTTATTGTGGGCCCTCGGCCTCTCTCTCCCCTCCTCAGGTGGTAACAGGCCCCATGGATTCAAGCATTCATAGGAGTTGAGTTTCCAAAGGTGCTAACAACCTTTTATCTCCAATAGAAATGGCTAGAGACAGACATCATTGACTTTCCCATACTTGGCCTACCTTTCTCATTATGAAATTAAACTCTGCTTTAATAGGGAGCAAGAACTCCCACACACCTAGTTAACCTCAGCAGTATTAGATATTCCAAAGCAGGCGGCAAATAGTTATCCATGTCTATCAAATTTTAATATTTGAGTATGACTTGGTAGAATATTTTTTCCAAGATACATGCATCTTTTGAAGTGTTACTCTCACTGCCTTTAATATAGTCCCTTAGGAGTAACAGCATTTATGATGGAAATGCATTCTGAGCTAACCTGGCAAAACACAGTGTTATTTCTCAACCTCTGAGTTTATAAAATACATAATGAAATTTAAGTCTGTGACCCAGGTGGCTTCATGAATGTTAATAATGAAGCATTTACTTCTGTGATTTCTCCCTTGATGTACTTGCTATATCCCTATTGTCTTGTAGACTTCATAAAATAGCCACAAATGATCCTGACTCACAGAGATGCTGAATCATCTTATCTCCCAAGATAGTAATTTTTCATAGATAGACTGGGGGTAACTTAAACTGCAGGGGTGTTTGAGACGTCAACTACGACCATCGTTTCGGCATGTTTTTTGGAGACTGCCTGGTTTGCATCAATGTCAAAATGAATTGTGAAACCACATAGGATGGTACCAGTCTCTAGAGATGGGAGAACCACACAAACCATTAATTTCAACACACAGTCAAACCCCCAAAACACGAGGATAGCAAAAACTTCAATACCTTCAGAAAGGAACTGAGAACCTAGTAAAACTATGGTCCAATTCTATATTTAGTTTCAACTAAATTTGTTTTTGATATATTAAAAATCTGGCGTGACTTATGCAGGAGAAAGAAAGAAAACATGTTTTCAACTTGCTGGAGTTACTCCTGATTTTCTTGGGAGTTGATCCACAAGGACTGAAATCAGTTTGGGAAGGGTTCATGTGCACATCTGCCCTCCCTGTGCAATTTTACAGTTGTGGAATCAACTTTTTTTCTTCTGCACATAGCTTAAATAATGAGGATTTTTAAGGAAGAGTGCCATCATCATCAGTGTTGTTTTTGGTGTTGTAACATCACCCCCCCACACACACACACACTTAAAAAAATATAGTCTCAAAATACCAATATAGTACAATAGTGTTGTAATGATAATTTAAGCAGGTTCTCTGAATTCTCCACTTTCATTTTTTTAAAAGTAAGTCTCTATCTGCTCCCCTCTGACACATATAAGGAAAAATGAAAGCCAGTGCCTCTGATGGTCTAGCTCATGACCTGGCCAGCACTTCTTTCGAGGTCCTGGTCTCCCTTTGGAATGGTGAGATCAAGAGGGTCATTGACATGATTGCTCCAGAGTTCCTTCGCCCTGCTTGTAGAGCTCTTCAAGTCCCATGGCATACTGGGAATCTGAGGGCAATGAGACAGGAGAGGTGACAACTTGAGCACAGGTAGTGGAAATCATGGTGCAGATCTGACCAGATACTGATGAGAGCCTATTATTGGATCTACCAAGTGGTGGTGGCAGTGAGGAAGAAAGTGTATTTCTCTGTCTTCATTGTGTTTGCAAGTAGCCATCCAGCAGAGTTATTTAAGGTGGTTAACAGTTTGCTGTCCTCCACCCAGAGGTCTGCAGCTGAGTGGCCCCTGGTATCTGCTGTGATTATTTTGCTGTGCAAGCTAAAGTCACGCAGATTCACTTGGGATTGGACTCCACCATTGAACAGCATCCTGTGGAGGTGTCCAAAGCACCATCTGGTCCAATTTTATTGGATCAATTTCATTTTTTGAGGTCCAAGGACAGGTTGCTTGCAGGTATGCAGCCTATTAGCCCTTGGACCCTTGTCTTTCCTAAATGATAAAAGCTAGCTGGCTGGGTGGGGGGTCTTGTCCAGTGCATTCAGGAGGTGGTAAATACCTTTTGGAGGGAGGGAGCAATGTCAGTGCTTCTGAAAGAGGTAATGGTCTAACCCCTTTTGAAGGGACCGTCTTTGGATGGTGTGATCCTGGACAACTATCACCTGCTGGCCAACATTCCATTTTTGGGCAAGGGCCTGGAGATGGTGGGGGTGGTGGCTTAATTACAGTCTTAATTGGAAGAAACTGATTTTCTGGACTCATGTCAATCTGGTTTCAGGCATGGTTATAGTATGGAAATGGCCTTGGTTGAGAGATAGGGGGAATACTATGTTGTTGGTTCTCCTTGATCTCTTAGCAACTTTTGATACCGTAGACCATGGTATATTGGTGGACCAACTCCAGTGTTTGGGGTTTGGAAGCACTGTGTTATAATGGTTCTCCTCCTATCTTTGGGGTCAGTTTCAGAAGATAGTGTTGAGGGACTCATTGTCACAATCCTGGGACCAACCTTGTGGGCTTCTTTAAGTCTTGGTCCTGCATCCAACACTGTTCAAAATCCACATGAAGCTACTGGGTGAGGTCATTAGGGGATGTGAAGTCGAGTGCCAAGGACGTAAGTAAAGGGGTTTTTTTTCTCGGGTTCAACCCCCCATTACATGTCTGAAGCTCTGCCCGCTGTTTGTGGTTTTTTGTTTTTTTTTTGTTTTTGGCCTGCAGGGGGTGTAGCTTGTAGGCTAGCAGTACCACAATTTCAGGGATTTGTTGGGAGACTCTCCTGATGACACCACCCAGGTTTGGTGAGGTTTGGTTCAGGGGGTCCAAAGTTATGGACTCCCAAAGGCGGTGCCCCATCCCCCATTGTTTCCAATGGGAGCTAATAGAAGATGGGGGCTACACCTTTGAGGGTCCACCGGGGTATGTGTGTGGGGAGGCACATGGGAGGGCTTTTTCTGTGATTGCTTTTTCTGGAACAGTCTCCCTTGAAGATTTGCCATGCACCTACCCTTTATGGTTATTTTAATTTGATGTTTATTGCTGTTTTAATTGTTAAATTTTATTCATTATTTTTATCGTTATTTTTATTTTTTTAACCTTTTCAAGTTGCCTAGAGACACTAGCATGAGAGTATAGGTGTCATAAACAGATAAATTATGAAACTAAGATCAGGGAAACAAAATCCTCCTTCAAACAAATCTGAGGTAGTGAGGAACCCCACATGAATTTCCAAAACAAAATATTAATTTTATGAATATATATGCAAGCTATATATAAAGGAACTACGCATTTCATGACAGTAGCCTCTTACTATAGGGATTACAGACTTCACAGTGTGGACAAACATACAGTCAAATGACACAAGATATAAATATATTGGGGTGAATTGTAGTAATTTTTCATTTTCCATATCATATTCATCCTCCTAGTATTTAACCTTCCTCATCATTTCTGCTATGTATGATTTGGAACCACCTAATATTTAATGTAATTATCATGTCTTGGCAACAAAACAAAACATAAAATGGCCAAAATTGGTCAAAATTAAAATTGAAGCATGGGAGAAGTACTTAGTTTGGTTACATATCTGACAGCACAGCAGGTGTCTACCTTGCAAATAACTTGGCTGTAACTGCAACTTAAGACACTGGTGATTTCATTTGTCATGCACAGCTCTTTGCATGTAGTCCAAAAATCACATAACCTCATTGCCCACTCGCAGTCCTGGGAGTGCCAGTCCCTTTGTTTATTGTCTTTGGGTTTGGAGTACAGAACAGCTGTGTTGGTGGTTAGTTTTGTGGTCCAGCCTCTCTGTGGGATCACTTTGCAGTGGATGGGTGCTGTTAATGTCACACAGGACCTCTCTCTTCTACAGTCAATTGCCAAAAAGAGAAACAATGACAGTGCCCCTCTCCCTTCCCTGGATTTGTTTCTTTTCTGTTCAGATGAAATTGGATGAATGCCATTTCAATAAACACACTCTGTCCTTACACAGGACTCAAAGTCTTAGGTTTACCACTTTCACACATCCAGCATCCATGGCCTCTTTCGTTAGATAAACAATAATATAACATTATTTTACCCTGTTTTTTAATTGTATTTTACTTAATTCATCCATGACTCAGTTTAGTTTAATTAGTGGTTAGTATGTGAAACTAGGATGTAGTTTGCAGATCATGACAATCCTGCTTTGCCTCCACAAGAAATGGATTAATTGCCTTCACTCATTCACATCTTTTCTCACGGAGACCCAGCTGGCATCCTAACTCACATTGTTTTACTAGGAGCAAGGTTACCAACCTCCAGCTGAAACCTGGAGATCTCCTGTTATTACAGTTGATCTCCAGACTACAAAGTTCAGTTGCTCTGGAGAAAATAGCTGCTTTGGAGGGTGGGATCTATTGCATTATACTGCACTGACCCTCCCATCCTCAAATCACCCCCCCCCCAACTATCCAGCTATATCCCAACCTAGAAGTGGCAACTAGGGGCGGACCAAGGGGGAACTGCGCCCAGGGCACACGCGCGCCCCGCGCCCCTGCCGCAGCACTGCCTGTCCCCTCCCCATCCCTCTCCACCCCAAAATGCCCCCTCCACGCCCCCTTCATGTCACCCCTCCCCGTCCTGTTGGCGCTACGCTACTGCTGGCAACTATAACTAGGAAACAAATCAAGACTCAACCAATCATGCAAAAACACGAGTAAAATTAACTGTGGTTTATAAACCACCTTTGAACAATGGTTTCAGATCCTGATTTGATGTCCCCAGTTTACTGTGGTTAGTGGAGTGATCCATGTCTGGATGATCATACTGACCAATGTTAATGTTTGTATGTGGTCTAAATTGAGCCAGTTTGTTTTGTCATATACTCCTCTGTGTCTCTGCCCTTCTGCAAGGGATATCTTTTGGGGCTGCAAACACATTTCAAATCTTAATGGACCTCCATTTTGGCTCTTTAGAACAACAGGATTCTATAAGATAATACAGATTTCATATTAATGTAAAAGCTTGTAATGGGTTTAAGGCTGTGCACAATCTCTTTGGTATTTTTCAGGTTCTGCTTTAAAAGACCCAGCATTTTTAAAAAAAAAAAACCACAAAAGCCAAATTCTCATTGGCTTTTTCAGCTTCTCCTATTTTTTTTTTTGGTTTTTAAAGCAGAGCCTGGAAAGCTCTAAGTTGCAGAGCTCAATGCAGGGAATTGGTGACCCGATTCTTGCACCCAATTCTGCTAGCTGTCCTGCTGCCCCTAAAGCCCACTTGAGCTTTAGAGGCAGCAGGAGAGGGCTCTGTGCAGCGAATGGCACATCTGACCCTTCCATGCAGTTCTGCCAGCTGCTTTGCTGCCTCTAAAGCCTTAAGCTTTAGAGGTAGCAGGAAGGGACCCAATCCCAGCAGGCAGTTTTGTTAACTGCCCCACTGCCAAAAGCTGAAAAAAGGTGAAACTATTACCACCCTCCCCGGAAGGGCTCTGGGTGGTGCACAACATACAAATCGAAGTAGAGCACAGTTTAAAACATAACAAATACAACTATAATAACATATATATGGCTCTAAAGGATTAAATAGTTAAAACCTCTATTTAAACTCTATTTAAATATATAAGAGCAGAATATATTTAGTTAATTATATAGAATCTTAATCTGTGGTACAGTCTTGGATTATGTGTTGTAGTTGTGTGATCCAGCTGGGGATGTTGGACAGGTATTGGGAAATTGGGAAAGTAAGGATATTGGGGAAGAAAGGAGAAAACCCACTGATTTTTTTTCACTCTCCTGCTCAGCCTTCCTAATAAACTTTAACCAATTTAAAGAGTTATTCTGAAACCTGAAAATTTAAAATCTCAAATAAGTCCTAGCAGTTTCTTAATTATACAGCAGAACTTTTCAGTCTAAAAAATTTCCAGATATCCATAACAGGTCTCCTCAAAATTGTAGGCATGCTGTACTCCCTTATTTAAAGTGGAAAGTAATCCACACCAGAATTTTAACAGGTTCTTTTTTGGGGGTGAGGAGGGTGTTGGTTGCTGTCTGGTTAGGATAAATATTTGTGTTATTGCCTAGGAAAAGAATAGTTGATCAATCTATATATATGAAAAGCTAACAGTGACTTTGTTAGTCATGCCCTAACGCCGAAACGGCTGGACGGATCGCCCCCAAATTTTCACATGACATCCCTCCCTGTTGCGGGCAGGTAATTGGACCTTCAAATTGCCGAAAGTCCATACCTGAGCCAGGTAAAACGTCTTTTTCCTGGTGCACCAGGCCATGAAGCTGGCTGTGTTTAACTGACACCCTTAGAATGTTCGTGCAGCATGTCTGTGGCCTGAGGAGTTGGCATTGTTGGCCTAGTGCACAGCGGAAGGACTAGGTGCCAACTCACCCTTGCTAGAAAGTTCAGGAGGTAACTGCTTGCAGTATAAGAAAATAAAAACACTCAGACAGTAGATTTCGTTCCAACAGGAATACTTTATCTTTTCTTTCTCAAAGGAACAAAAATAACAATGTACTACTCCATCTAACTATCCAATTTCTACTCTAACACCAATCTGTTCCCGAACCTGAACGTTTGGTACTGAATTGGGAAAGCCCTTCTTATGCTCGTTTTGTCCAGCAAACCAGGCTAGATGATCTTAACTTATCCTGGCCTCAGACCTTTTCACTTCTGCTGATCAGGTTACATGCCAATCACTGCAGACCCAGACAGAGAGGCTCCGACCTTTACAATTCTGCTGGACTGTTACATCCCTGCCTCTGCTGCCTGACTGGGATAGCCTCCTTGTCCCAGTTCTGCCTTACCCAAGCCAGGACTGTGCGTGTCAACCAGCCTCATGGACAGTGGGATTCGCACTCTGAACAGTTCCATTGTGGAATGGAAAGGGTTACCTTATACTAAAAAACAAGACACCACCATATAACAATGTGAATTGAAAAGGGAAAGAAGGATTCCATTTGACCACCCTAAAAGGCTATGCTGCGGATCATTGGACCTGCGTGGACATCTGTGTGGGTGATGAGAAGGACAATTGCCACAGTGCGGACTGTGATGAGAAGGACAATTGCCACAGCAACATGTGGCCGGGCCCCGCTAGTACTAAATATTTCTTTGCCATATTTATATTCTGTTCTTAAACATTTCAGTTGTCATCACTGTCTGTAGGACACAAATAAGAAGAGTCATTTTCCCTACCTTAAAGGAGTCTCAAAGTGGTTTACAATCACTTTCCCTCCCCCTCCCCACAACAGAGACCTTGTGAAATAGGTGAGACAGAAAGAGTTCTGAGAGAACTGTGTCCATTTACACAGGCACTACTTACCCTGTGGCTGTTTGTTTTACAGTGATTTTTTGTTTGCATGGGGTTTCTCCTCCTGCAAAGTGTTCCTAGCCAAGACGATTCACTATTTTGCCCACCTGCCACTTACTTGTTCTTTCTGTGCAACCTCCATTTGTGGAGGTTATCTGTTGCCTTTTTTTCCAGCCATCTTTGATCAATCTTGCTAGGCAATGTCAATTTCTTGCCAATTTCAGTGTGAAAATTTGTTGAAAAAAAGCCCTTCTGATCTTTCTGGAATGGTGGTCTGAAGAGTAGGAGGTACTACTGTTGTGTGGGCAGGAGAAGGCAGGGAGGAGCATGAAAAACTGAAGAAAGCTAAATGCATGCTTTCGTCTCCTATTCTAGACCAGCATATGACCACCTTGTAATTTTCAGCATCCTTGACAGGTGCATGCCTCTTTAGAATGTTTCATGAGATGGCCAGAGATGAGCAGTGAAAACAGTAAATAGGTGAGATACTGTTAGGTAATACGAGTGGAAGTGAAACACATACACACTTTGCCTTGTGAGACGCCAGGTGGGGTTGCCCCCCTACACGCATGAGTAACTTCTCTAACTCCTCTGTGCCTCCCACCCACTGCTACCACATAATAAACGCATGCATTACTCCCTACACCCATCCATAGTTCATCCTCACACACCTCACTCTGCCCTCCCCTGCCATCCAAGGTCTCACCACTTACCCACTTCCTCACCCATATTTGCCATACAGCTCTCTTTTGCATTAAAACGAGGCTGGAGTTTGCCTTTTTCTTCTAAGAAAAATCCAGCATGAGTGAGGGCGAACAACCAACACTACTGGCTCTGCTTCTTTTGCATGTGGCCCTTTAAGAACCCAGGGGAGCCTGGCCTCGATCTGAACAGCCTCACCACCCTGCCTCTGCTGCCTGACTGGGATAGCCTCCTTGTCCCAGTTCTGTCCTTACCCAAGCCAGGACTGTGCGTGTCAACCAGCCCTCATGGACAGTGGGAGGATTCGCACTCCTGAACAGTTCCATTGTGGAGATGGAAAAGGGTTACCTTATACTAAAGTAAAACAAGGACACCACCATATAAACAATGTGAATTGAAAAGGGAAAGAAGGATTCCATTTCAGAAGCCACCCTAAAAGGCTATGCTACAAGGGGATCATTGGACCTGCGTGGACATCTGTGTGGGTGATGAGAAGGACAATTGCCACAGTGCGGACTGTGATGAGAAGGACAATTGCCACAGCAACATGTGGCCGGGCCCCGCTAGTACTAAATATTTCTTTGCCATATTTATATTCTGTTCTTAAACATTTCAGTTGTCATCACTGTCTGTAGGACACAAATAAGAAGAGTCATTTTCCCTACCTTAAAGGAGTCTCAAAGTGGTTTACAATCACTTTCCCTCCCCCTCCCCACAACAGAGACCTTGTGAAATAGGTGAGACAGAAAGAGTTCTGAGAGAACTGTGTCCATTTACACAGGCACTACTTACCCTGTGGCTGTTTGTTTTACAGTGATTTTTTGTTTGCATGGGGTTTCTCCTCCTGCAAAGTGTTCCTAGCCAAGACGATTCACTATTTTGCCCACCTGCCACTTACTTGTTCTTTCTGTGCAACCTCCATTTGTGGAGGTTATCTGTTGCCTTTTTTTCCAGCCATCTTTGATCAATCTTGCTAGGCAATGTCAATTTCTTGCCAATTTCAGTGTGAAAATTTGTTGAAAAAAAGCCCTTCTGATCTTTCTGGAATGGTGGTCTGAAGAGTAGGAGGTACTACTGTTGTGTGGGCAGGAGAAGGCAGGGAGGAGCATGAAAAACTGAAGAAAGCTAAATGCATGCTCGTCTCCTTCCCGATCCCTATGAAGGGAGAGGAGAAGTCACACTTTCAGAACTCTAGGAAGCTGCAGGGATTCTTAGATCTAAAGTCAGGGTGACTACCAAAAAGGGGGAAATGTGAACACTCAATGCGAAGCAGACCACAAGAGGATAAATGGTCCGGGACTAGCCCAAGATCACTCAGCAGACTTCATGGGGAAAGAAATCCTGTTCTCCAGATTAGAGACTGCTGCTCCTAACACTTTTCTAACTAGAAAGTGTAGTGACTTTCTAGCACTATTGCGTCTTTTAAAGGAGAATGATGTAAGCCCTTTGGGTGGGAAGAAAGGTAGGGTACTAAATGATGTAAATAAATAAATTTTGATTTTGCACTGGTGCCTACTGAGCCTAAAGGATTGCAGGGCCAACCGAATGGTGCTTTCATCATGGGTGCCATCAAAACAGGATTTAAATCAAACTAGGCCACTCCCATGAGGGCCAATATGCACACTTTGTGTTAGTGATGGTAAGCTTTGGTCAGGCTGCAACTATACCAAGAAATGCTTATGTAGCAAATTGTTCTGAGGAGTACCTTTTTTGGCATAGTCTTTAATTCATACTTAGAATGGTCGCATAGCATGCCAACTTACTTTTTTGATGTAAAAACCACTACTTTGGGGATAAAAAAGTATTCTTCATACCATCAATTAAATAGCCTTAATGATTGCTCAGCTAGGCTCCTTAAACAATCTAGATATCAATGATATTAAACAGTCTAATTGACTAGTAAACTTCTTTAAGTGGCTTGTGGATTTAAGTCTTCTGATTAATAGCATATAAGTACTATTTACAGTTCAGAAAAACAAATACACATTTCCTTAATTAAGAGTCATTAAGTGGATCTGCGTCACTGTGGAATTTTCCTCCACACCCGGAATTCTTTAGAAACCACACCGTAAAGAGTTTACTTTCCACCTATTGCTTCATTCAGCTTATTTCTTCTTAAGTTTCACTAAGTTTTTGAATGAGTCTCCCTGGCACTGAAGCTGATGAGTAGCTTCAAGGCAGGCAGGTTTACAGCTGAGTATTATTATGCAGGAATGCAAAGCATCCTAATTTCTGTGCATAAAACTGAAACTTTTTGGGAAGGATATTAGCAAAAGTCTATGTATACACAGCACATTTAGGGTTTTCTGTGTTTTTACAAGCAAGTTCAGTTTGCTATTCCAGGGTGCAAATGTACTAGCACCTATAACAATCATAGGGTTGGCAATCAGTAGGTTATTGGTGTGTGTGTGTGTGTGTGTGTGTGTGTGTGTGTGTGTGTGTGTGTGTGTGTGTGTGTGTGTGTGTGTGTGTACAGGAACATGAGGGTTGGTCATCAGCTTACAGTGTGATGATGCTTCCAGCAAAACCAAAAGGTGATATCCAGGGGTGTATCTATAAAAAACAGTGCCCAGAGCAAGCCGTAAAAAGTACGCCCTCCCATGCCAGTGAAATTCTATTCCCCAGCACCTTCCCTCCTGCCCCTTGCCTGCCCTGTGCCCTCAATCTCTCTTGTTACCTAGCTTAACAGTATGAGAACCTTTTAAAAGTAGCAATGGGGAAAATAACCCAGCTTGGCAGTGCGAGAGGCAGGCTAGGTAGGATCTTTTAGACAGCTATACCAGAATTGGCTTTTGAAACATTCTACAGAGAATGCAAAAGAGACCAAATTGTAGTTTAAATATTTTTATATAAATTTTGTTTGTAAGCAATCATACAGTGAGACGTTAAGGCACATACACACAGTTCCTAAGTATATAAACAGGGAGGAAAAGATAGGTTTTGGATGATAGAGTAGGAGGGGAAGCAGGGACCATACGTTACCTAAATTCAGCTGAAGAAGATCTAAAACAGGGGTCGGCAACCTTTAACACCCAAAAAGCCATTTGGACTCATTTTCCATGGAAAAGAAAACACTTGGAGCCGCAAATACTTTTTGACATTTAAAATGAAGATAACACTGTATATATTGTTTTTTAACCTTTACGCTTTGTATAAACAATTATAGTGTGTTGCTTATGAAATTCATGAAGTGCTACAGAAAAAATTATATTTTATTTATGTAAAGAACACATTTTGAACATTTTGAACTCTTAAAAAATAATAACAGACTTCCATGTCTGCCATGGAGGGTGGACTCGACAGCCATATTCCTCACTGAGCATGGCCCCCACCCTGGTCCCAAAAGCCACAGCTTCCAAGAATCTACCCTCAAATGTCCTGGGATTTGCCCGCTGGGAGTTGGCAACCCACGACAACCATGGCTGAGGATGAACCTGGCCTTCCTCCCTTCCACAATCTACAAGCTTACCCTCCACTGGCTTACTCTGAAGTAAACCTTCCAAGATCCATGTGCAAGGCTTTCCCCGTGCACTCCTGCCCTCCTGTCTGCAGAAGCAAACCATTCCCACCCACCCCTGCGTCCCCAACAAACAGCCTTGATGAGTGCAACCTTGCAGGGCTGCAGGTAATAACTCCCTTAAAACCTGACATTGTCTTTCTCACCTGGACTCAGCCAGGCTGCCATCCACCAGAAAAGCCCCTGGAGCTCAGCGGGGCTGCTGTAGTGTCTGCAACCCAAAGTGGCACTGCTAGGGTCCCCCATGTGGTCCTGCCCCCTAAGAAGGACCCAGGGGAGGGGGAAATGAGGCCACCCAAAGCAGGGTCGACCCCTGACCCCCCATTCAAGGGGGGCAGACTGAGGTTAGGATTGTGCTGAAAATCTGTGCTCCTGCAACTCCCTCCCATTTCCTGCCCTTCACTGCTCACCTGTTCAAGAGGATCCAACAGTGGTGCTCTGACCCCACTCTGCACTGTCATCACCAGCATCAGCCAACCAGGCAGCTGGGACAGGGAAGCCAGAAATGGGTTGGGATAGCCATCTTGGGCTGTGCCTCTCTAGGAATGGGGACTCTTTCCCATGAACCCTTTGGGCGACTTTCCGAAGGAGACTGAGAGGACCCAAGCCACGTGGAGCCGCAGTACGAAAGACCCGCATATGGCTCCAGAGCCACAGGTTGCAGACCCCTGATCTAGAAGAAGGCAAGGATTTCTATGCAAGCACAGAAACCCAATGCGAAGGACGATATTGTGTCTCACACCAACGTGACCAAGAGAGGTTCAGGCTAGTATTGAGCACTGAGGCTCTGGTGTGCAGTATTTCATACCCCTTTGCGCAGGTAAGGCAGGAAATTTGAACGTAGGTTTCATTTCTCTGCAACTAGTTGGGATTTCCTTGCTGGACTTGCGGGGTTGAGTTAATTATCAGCTCTATCTATTGTTTCTACTTCTCGGGACAATGGGGTCAATTGGTCCTAGATTATATCAGTAATACCTTGAATTGGTTTATGCAGAGGTACTTCCTAAAGTCTCTGCCTAGAGTATTCAAATTTGGCTGAGGCTTGAGTGAACCAGGAAGGGATTGATTGTTAGGCAGATCGTATCTAGAGGTTGAGGAAGTGCATGGGAGAAGCAGTTATTGAGGAAATGGTTTCTCAAAAGCAGATTAAATATAACATCCAGTATCCGGGAGTTCTCTGGGATCCATTGAGTCACAACATCTTTAGTGGGATGTGGTAATCAAGATATGCCCATGGTCAATGAGGCTTCCAGATTCTATTGCCTGGAGTAACTCATGCATTGATTTAGTTTTGCAAATAGACCTTTTGCCTTTTGCCTGTTTTTAGATGGACACTCTGTTACCTACACATACAAACATAGAAACTGGCATTTTGTAGCACACAGTGTAAGAAATAATATGAAAATCCAATATTTCATAAGGCAGGGGATGAAGGCCAGGGTTACACTCTCCAGAGGCTTGTGTGTGTCAGCAGTGCAGAGCTTCTCTTGGAAGAGCAGCCACCACTCCATTCACTTTGGCTTTCGGCAAGCCAGCATCACCACAATGCATGCAAGGCTCCTTCGCCCTTCCCAGCTGAAGCACTGAGCAGCTGCCAGAAGAAAGCATCGGGGTATTTGGGTTGCAGCTGGCCTGCCAAGAGAGCATCGAGGTTGAGGGCACTGACTTGGTGTGGGCTAGATGGCTCCTTCTGACTGGGGTGTGTGTCCAATTAAGAGCCCTCCAACATTGTGAAGCCTTGGGGAGGGGGGTCTCTGGGGGGAAGGAGGAGGGGTATGGGTGGCAATTTTCCACCCCTATGTGACTGAATGGCCAGGGGCAAATGGCCCAGGGGCAAATGAATCCTTATGTTCCCGTGGGCGGTATGCCACTTCTTTAGGAATTGCCTGAAACTAAAACTGAGTATCATGTTAGCTTCTAGGGACAGTTCAGGCTTGATTTGCATTAGAATCTACTTTTTTTGTGGTGGTGGTCCACAGTATTTGTAACACTCTCTTCCAACACCACACTTCAAAAGAATCTATTTTCTTCCTGACAGTTTTCTTATTTCCTCAGTTTTCACACCCATACATAGTAATAGGGAATGCCATGGCATGATACAATAAGTTGATCTTGGTTGCCAGTGACACATCCTGACACTTTAGAATCCTTCATGGCTCTTGTTCTTTGTCTCAATCTCCTTCTCATTTTTTTGGTTGCAGTTGCCCTTTTGGTTGACGATGGAGCTAAGGAATAGTCTTCAACAATTTCAATTTTCTCATTGTCCACCCTAAAGCTGCATAACTCTCCAGTAGTCATTTGTACCTTTATCTTCTTGATGTTCAGCTGTAGTCCTGCTCTGTCACTTTCTCATTCACCAGTATTCATTCCAAGTCTTTATTATTTTCTGCTAGAAATGTAGTATCATCAGCATATCTCAAATCGTTAATTTTCCTCACTGCAACTTCCACTCAACCTTATGATACGTATTGATTGAAGAGCTAGGGAGATAAAATACATCCTTGTCTAATACCTTTGCCAATTGGAAACCATTCTGTTTCTCCATATTCTGTCTTAACAATAGCCTCTTGAACAAAGTACAGATTGCATATCAAAACAATCAGATGCTCTGGCACACCCATTTCCTTTAAAGCCAGCCATGGCTTTTCATGATCCATACTGTCAAAAGCTTTGCTGTAATCTATGGCTGATTCTGCATGGGCCAAAAACAGCGGTGTGAAAACAGTGTAAAATGGTTTAAAACGGTGTAAAAGGGTTTACGCTGTTTTCACACCATTTTCACATCGCTGTTTTTGGACCATGCAGAATCAGTCTATGACACACAAGCTGATTTTCTTCTGAAATTCTCTAATATACTCTAATAACCAATGTAAATTTGCAATATGAGCAGCAGTGGCGTAGGAGGTTAAGAGCTCGTGTATCTAATCTGGAGGAACCGGGTTTGATTCCCAGCTCTGCCGCCTGAGCTGTGGAGGCTTATCTGGGGAATTCAGGGCCTTTCCCCACTTACCTTAAGCCCCGCGCTACTTGAGGAAAGTAGCGTGGGGTCCCCCGACACTCCCCACGACAGGGGCAGCGACAGCGCAGCCTGCTGACAGCTGCCGCTTGTCGTGCTCCTGAGTGCATCTCCTGATGCTCTTCTTAACTTGGTAAGGCCTTTGAAGTGACCCAGCAATGAGTCGCGAGGTGCGTGGGGACGGTAGGCATCGCAAGCACCTGGGATGTGCACTGAGAGCAGTGCTTGTGTACGTAGGGGGGATCCAAGAGAGTGGGGGAAAGGCCCTCAGATTAGCCTGTGCACTCCCACACGCGCCAGCTGGGTGACCTTGGGCTAGTCACAGCTTCTCAGAACTCTCTCAGCCCCACCCACCTCACAGGGTGTTTGTTGTGAGGGGAAGGGCAAGGAGATTGTAAGCCCTTTAATGAGTCTCTTCACAGGAGAGAAAGGGGGCATATAAATCCAAACTCTTCTCTCTCTTCTCTCTCTTCTCTCTCTCTCCTCTCTCTCTCTCTCCTCTCTCTCTCTTCTCTCTCCCCCCCTCTCTCTCCTCTCTCTTCTCTCTCCTCTCTCTCTCTCTCCTCTCTCTCTCTTCTCTCTTCTTCTTCTTCTTCTTCTTCTTCTTCTTCTTCTTCTTCTTCTTCTTCTTCTTCTTCTTCTTCTTCTAGTTCCTCTTCCTTTTCTGAATCCAGTTTGAACTTCAGTCACTTTTTATTCCATACTGTAACAGTCTTTGTTATAAGATGTGAGCATCACTTTACTTATGTGAGAAATTAATGTGATGATCTGATAGAGGCTGTAATTTTTGACAACTACTTTTTTGGGAATTAGAATATAAATGGACTCTTTCCAATCTGTTGGCCATTGTTTTGTTTTCTATATTTGCTGGCATATTCTTGTCAAGATTTTGATGGACTTCATTTCTGTGTTTTGGAACAGCTGTATTGTTAAGCCATCTGCTCTTGGTGATTTGCACTTAGTGCAACTTTCACTTCACTTTCTAAAACTGTAGGTTCTTCAAAATATTCTTCTTGGAAGAAATTTGGAATCCTTTTGTCACTTCTGTAGAGTTCTTCAGTGTATGTGCCCACCTTTAAAATTTTTTTGTCCTGTTCATTTAATGTATTTCCATGTTTGTCTTTCAACATTCCTAACTATGCTTTACATTTCCCTTTGATTTCTTGGATCTTGTGGAACAAGAGACTTGTTCTTCCTTTTTTGTTTCCTTCTATTTATTTACAGTGGTTATTATCATTGTTTCTATGTGCTGGTTGCTGAAATGCTGCATTTAGACTTTTGATTGTTTCTGTCACCTTTTACTTTTGCTTCTCATCTATCTTTAGCAATTTAAAATATTTCCTCAATCATCCATCAAGGCTTTTCAATTTTTTGGGCTACAGGAATAATTTTGGTCATTCTTCCTTGATAATATCTTGTTCCAACCCATAGTTTGTTTGGTTTACATTCACAAGAACTTAGAAATGACAATCTGTTCCTTACATGGTCTTTAAACTCTTCTTGAATGTTGTTTAGATTGTATTTTGGCACTATGAATGTTCTGGTGTTTTTCTGCAGCTTTAGTCTAACTTTTGATATTAACAATTCTAGCTTCTGGTCTTGTGTTAGCAGAGAGAATAGAACTTTTCCATCTTCTGCTTCCAATTATGTAATCTATTTGATTTCTATACTGGCCATCTGGTGATGTCCATGTCTACAGTCTTCTATATGGTTGTCCGAAACATGTGTTCTCAATGAACAAATTGTTCTCACAAACTTTTATGTTGCTTGTGTCAATTATGAGTCATTTTGTGCTCCTAGCCCAAATCTGCCAACAATAATTGATGCTTTGTTTCCTTCTTTTGTCACCTATGATTATCAGCACATTTTGTTCAGTGTGATTTTCCTAAATTTTTATTTTACTTTTCTCCCGCCACCAGCCTGAACACTGGCAAGAAATGCCACTCTCTGTCCCCATCTGGGTGCTAGCAACCCTAAACAATAACATTGTTTAAGGCAGTAGTATCAAACTCATTTGTTATGAGGGCTGATATGACATAAATGTCACTTGATCAAGCTGGATCATGCGTAACATAAAATTTAATGCCAGGTACCAGAGAGACAAACTTTATAGAAGTCACAGACAATCAATTAATTGTATTAGTTTTACTTAAAATACAAACATGGTTAAAACAATAACACTCTTATTCACTCACTATTCAATAGTCTTTGATAATTGAATCTCTTGAAAAATCTGGAGTAAAAATCTATGCTGTAGCACTTCTGAGAATATTGTTCAGATGCATCTCTGTAAGCTGAGAACATACTTTTGATTTATTAACATTACAGGGAAGAGTTGTTCTGTCTGGAGTGGGCCCAGTTCATGTTCATGGGAATCCACTCATTCTACTTGCGACCAAGAACAGCATGCCTTCAAGTCCTGTTTTGCACCCCTCATGTTCTCTCTGAAAAAGGCAAGCAGGGAGCAACAGAAGCTCCCCCTGCCAGAGCCAACAGTTGTTCATGAATAAAGCCAGCCATTCTACTTATAAGCAAGAGCAGCACATCTCCAGGTCGCATTTTGCACAACCCTCTCCCGCAGAGTTATCACTGATAGAGGCAAACAGGTTGGCAGGAACAGAAGCTTCCTCCTTCCCAGAACAAACAGTTGCTGCTTGGAGCAAGCCCTGCTCTTGCTCAGCTGTTCTATGCACAAGCAAGAGCAACTCTACTCAACAATATCCTTGCCACAGCTCAAGATGCTTCCACCACTAAGTAGAAACAAAGAAACCTTGCCCCTCACCCTCTCCAGCTAGCCCTCTTCTAAGAACTGAAGTTCTTCTTGTCTTGGAAAACTTCTCAAGCCTGCTCCGTTTGCTAAAGTAAGTGTGAGGGGGTTGTTGTGGGGGGCGGGGTGATTTTTGGCCCCCTGCGACGCCCCCCACACTTACTTTAGCAAACGGAGCAGGGAACCCCCTCTGCCCCAGGGAGAAGGTGGCTGCCTTCTCCCTGGGGCAGAGGGGGAATGGCGGCGGCACCCTACTCTCTGCCGCTGGCTCTCGCTCTGTGGGAACCCCTGCTCCACCCCTTAAACTCACGCGCATCATGCAATCAGGCCAGGTGTGGCTTGGCTGCCCAGCTGGCCCAGGGCATGCATGCTCACTGCTCCGGAGCTCACCATGTGCCCTGCCCCCTGTCACAATTACGCCCTAGCTGATTCTAGTAAGGTTATTTATTCTGAAATAAGGAAAGAAGAGTTACTGGACTATAACCTCTATAGAGAGAGTAAGAATGAGATTTAGATTAACTGCAGAGGACAGCAGAAAATTTTTTTGGAAGCTTCAGAGGAAGTCAGATGAGAAATATCATCAGATAGTCTGTCATTTAGACAGACTGTTAAATTGTTGGTTGGATGGCAGTAGAGTTGTATCTAGAGAACAACTTGTGAATTTGATAGGGCTGGAGCAGTTTTAAAGGGCCAAACTCAGAAAACATAAATGGACTATACATGATAACCAGCCAGAAAACGTAGCCCAAACAACAGAAATTATGGATTCCCCAAAGGAGAATTGAGATAAAACCTATCTGGAAATCAAAAGAAACAAACTTGGCTCTCTCAGGAAAAAACACATAATTCAGAAAACCAATCCTGAGAAGTAGACCTCAGACTAGGAGAGAACCTAGCGTATATTATCTGTAAAGAAATAGAGCGTATATGATATAATTGCCCTAAGTGATTAAAGAAATTTTGCCTTCAATGGTCTTAGAAGTATAACTCTGCTTACGATGTGGCATTGTGAAATACCAGAAGTTTAGGATGTCTGCCTTAATCCTGTACTATCCATTTGATTTAATTTCTTCACTTTCTTTTATTAATTTTCTTTTTGTCATTCTTTCTTCCACCACAATGTCCCATTGCCACTAGGGCAAGTGGAATTCTTTTGGGCCATCCAAAGGTTGTTCTTTTGTTTCATTATCCTTTATCATCACCCCCCCCCCCGCCTCCCAAGTGAGATGAATTTCTTACTGTTCTACCTCCTCTGAAGTTGATCCTTTCCCCCTGTTTTTATTCACACACAGCAAGTAATCCTCAGGCATGTTGGAAACCAGCTTTCACTGCTGACTCATTTGCTTTGTCAGACTCTAACCTCCCAACAGTCAAAACAGCAATTAACAGAAGATGCTGCTAAATTATATTTCATTATCTTATATTATTATTTTCTTTTCTTTACTTTTAAAAAGGAAGAGGCAAGGCATTTAAGTGGTGGGTGGGATAGCCCGTTTCCCTAAATCTTTTATTTATTTTGTTTAGCATAATCCCTCTGAATTGCAGTCTTCCTATTACAGGGTAATGCAACCTGCTAGGTAATATTACACCTAGTTAACTAATCCCAGGTTTAATCCCAGGTGTCATGACTATTTATCTTTTTTAACAATCTACAAGAACCGGAGAGCCTGATCATCTTGCACTCATGTTTCTTTAGCACATGTAAGTGAAAAATTCTAAAGGTGGTCTTAGGGACCACAGAGAAATGGACAAAGAACAAGGCAGTCCACCAATCCTCTAGCCTTTAGTATGCCTGCAGCCACCAGTTGTCAGCAGTGCAAGAGCTACAGGCTGTGCAGGAGATTCTCCTCATTAAACAGGCTATAACTAGAACTAATTTATGTCTCTAGATGACAGACACTGGAGCTCCCAGTTCTTAACCTTTATTCAAATTATACAAAATGTTTCTAAGAGGCTGTGACCTGAAGGAAAAGATTGACACAGAGTGAAAAGGTTCATTGTGCTTCCTTGCACTGCATTCCTATTACAATCACCCTCCAATACAATTTGCAGTGCAAGAGAAAAATCAGATTTTGCACTGGGCTCCATTTTCCCTAGCTACACCTCTGCCTGGAGGGGAGGGCAGAAGGGACTACTGGCTGCCAGCTGGGAGCCCAGCTGGTGCGGGGTGGGGGCAGGGGAGTCTGTCATCCCTGGCCTTGGAGAGCTGCTTTTATAAACACTGAGGCCGGGGACGCGGCTTGGGAAGGCATGGCCAGGTGGGGGCATGGCCCCACCCCCGAACCCACCCCATAAAAAAATCTACAACTACATCACTGTTGATAACCATGGCATCTATATATATAAAAAGCTAACAGTGTTTTTTGTTGATGATAGTATACCTCAGTAACTGCTGGGCCAATTCCTCTGAAAATTCCCAGCCACTGTAGTCAGCCAGGCGAGAGTATTTTTAGATGTTCACATTCCTGAAATTTCACACCTGGCCCAGGTAAAACGCCTTTTTCCTGGCGCTCCCTGGTGAAGGACATGCAGCTGCCTGTGTGTAACTGTCACCCTTAGAATGTTCGTGCTGCTTAGAATGTTCACTCAGATGGCCAAATATGAGCAGTGAAAACAGTACCTAGGCAGTAACTCAAGTGGAAGTGAAACACATACACACACATACACACGAGGGAGAGGGAAGGGAGGGAGAGGGAGGGGTGGCATGCAAGGGAAGAAAGGGAGGGAGAGGAAAGGGACGGAGGGGAGGCATGCAAGGGAAGAGAAGTGAGAGAGGGGAGAGAGAGAGGGGTGGCATGCAAGGGAGGGGAGGCAGGGGGTCCAGCATCTTGATATGACCCACCCCCCTTACGGAGGGAAAGGGGAGGGAGGGAGGGGGAGGGGTGGCTTGCAAGGTAAGAGAAGTGAGGGAGGGAAGAGAGTGAGGTGCAACATGCAAGGGATGGGAGGGAGGGGCCAGGCACCCTAGATTCCCTGAATACTGTGGTTACAGTTAAGAAAACCAGGCACACATTACTCAGGAGTAAGCTCGGTACAGCAACCGTGACATACTTTGAATGGCTGCGTCGCGCCCCTCAGAGGGTTTCCTCAGAAGCAACACCCATTGCCACCAACCAAACTTACTCCCAGCTAAAGGATCATGACCAGCCAGCCTAGATGTGTGGGAGGGGTGCCTTTCCATCCCCTCCCTCGGAATGTGGGCACACACATCACTGACATAGCAGTATCAGGCTGTGTGTTTGCATGAGCATGTACTGCTGGCCTCTGCAATTGATTTGCTGCTACTGTTCCTTTCCCATTTCACCACAATAAGCCACAGCAATGCGTGGCCGCGCCCCGCTAGTAGTTTGATGATTCTTTTGCCGGATTAACTCTAATAAAATCCAAGCAAACTGTGTGAAAAAGAGCAAAGCATCAATAACAGAATGTTAAGGTACCATAAAGCAGAGGAAAGCATAATGAAGACACCATACAAATCTCTAATGTTTATTTTGGTGAGAATTTAAAAGTTGATCGTAAGTGAATCTCTATTACATTTCTTTCTCTGTCGCTTGTTTATAAACAATGGTATTGAATAGACAAAAGAAAATTAGGATGTCAATTAGCAAACTTTATCAAGTTTACCAGATCTAAAATTAAATAATTAATTAGTGGCATTCTATCAATAATCCGTTAGATTAAAACATTCTTTTATTATATATGGTTCCAGTGTTTATGTAACCTCAGCTTTGGGTTCTGTGGGGAACAACTTGGAAGGAGTTTGCAACAACTAACATTTTAAACAAATAGGTTTACTTTTCTTAACATATGATAATTATCAAACATTAACATTTAACTTAACACTCCCAAGTCCAAGTTTCATTCCAAGTCCTTCTAATTACAGTCTGATAATGCCAAGTCCGTTCTTCCTGCTGGTGGTTTGTGCATGAAGACTCCAGAGGCTTGGTGAACTGGATTCAAGATGAAGGTTTCCAAAAGAACTCTCACCCATTACATACACAAAACCCCTGAAACAATAAATTCTAACATTTACAATATAGCAAAAATAAACAACTCCCTTCCCACTATTCCCTTCCCAACATTGCAGTTACCTTAAACAAGGTGTTAAGAGTTTGTAAAAGAAATAACTCAAGGTCCCACCCTGGTAGCCTTTCTTCCTCCAACTTCATGAGTTTTGCAGCCTCTTCCTGCTTTCAGTCTTCACCCCTTTCTGGATCATCCCATTCTGAACATAGGGGTTATATTTACGTGTTCAAAAGATTTTATCTGTACAGGTGTGTTCCCAACAATGAACCAGAAAAGACGAAGGACTCTGGGAGGTGCAGTGTAGAGGGCACCATTTCCCGAGCAAAGACTATGATTTCCACAATCCTTTACTTTATCAATAGAGCGCTTACTTCCCAGAAGGCTACAGGGAAAGGTCTGAAGAACAACAGGCAGCCAAGGAGGGGCAGAAACAGAAAACAAAAGCTAGGGTAGGGTGGCAGAAAGATAAAGGTTTGGGGTGGGGAGAGAGAAAGAGAGCTGGAATAAGTGGGCAGAAAGAGGAAGAAAGAGAGAGCTGGGGTAGCAAGACAGAAAGTTAAAAAGAGTTGGGATAGTGGAGCAGACAGAGCTGGAATGGGGGGGGCAGAAACAGAGTTAGGGTAATGGGGCAAAAAGAGAGAGACAGAGAGAGTTAGTGTAAAGGGGTGGCAGGATGGAGTGTAAGAAGCAGAGAAAAAGCAGGAGAACAGAATAAAAAAGATACCTATGGAGAACTCTCCCCATTTTCACAGGCACGCTGCTGCTCCCCCCACCCCACTTTGCAAAGCCAGAATGCTGGCATTGCAAATGCGGTTGGTGGTGCCTATGGAGATGGGGATAATTGCCCCCATCTTCACAGGAACCCTGCTGACTCCCCCCCACCCTTTACAAAGCCAGGATCCAACTTTGCAAATAACAGTTTTCTATGTATTGTCTTTTTCTATGTATTTCAAATAACAGTTTTCTAGTTGTGTTTTCTCACACAACGGACTTTATTGTGAGTAATCAAATAGATTACTGAGTTTGCTCTATCTGTCTATCTGGTGATTTTTAGAAGTCACGGAGCAAAGGCAATACTGCAGGGCGATGGCGGGCAACAACGTGGCGGACATGCTGCAGCACCGGGAGCCGAGGGAAATTCTTGATTGCACAGGGATATTCCCCGTGCTCACAACGGGTCATTTTGTTTGTGAAAAAATGGCCTCTGTCTTTTTCTAGAGCAGTTTTATTCCTCCAAGGAGTTCAGAGAGGAGTACAAACATTCTTCCTAACTCCTCTATTATACATCCTTTTTTATTTCTGCTGCTAATTATCAGGGATATTTGATCCTCAGTCTGTTAGGATTATAATTTGTTTGCAAATTGTGAGAAGGAACATGAACTTCATAAAATATGTTTAATCATTTTTCAAATGTTGTATATTGGATTTAAAATGTTCTGTAGATATACCTTGTCCCAGCACCATGTGCCAAATAAAAACACACCATACATTTGAGTTTAACTAATTTATTGATTTTGAACTTGGCTGTTCTACATCATTACTACTATCTACTTTTATGGGCAGGCTGTGCTAGACAGCCCTTTCCTGATTGGGCAATTCTACCATGGCTCCACGTGATGCCACCAATTTATTGCTAGCTGCATTTCCCTCACCTGCACATCTGTGCCAAGGGGTTCTGAGAGTCATCTCTCTCATCCATCATGGCATAGAAACTGCTAAAGATTTATTAGATGGTGCTGAACATCCAGGACATCACCTCTGAAAATCCACCCCCACCATAGGGATAAATGATGAACTGTGCAGGAACAACCTTCTATTATACCTTATGACTCAGGTTGGCTGCCTATTTGCCCTGCCTATAATGAGCAACCTACATGGATTCCTCACAGTGCAAATATAATGGGTATAGGATGCAGTACAAACCGGTGGGGGGGGGGGGACTTCATACAGGTCCCATTCCCAAAATGAGTCTGCCCCGTTTTATTTCCCTTAACCCGGGATTTTCAAAAATCGTGAAACCATCAATCCTTATGCAGAATCCCAGGATGGAGCCACAACCGTGTGAATGGTCAGGCAGGAGGTACTTTATTTCCCTCATTTTCACCACACTGTCCACAGACACAGAGAATCCACCTGCTGTTGCAGGAAAGCCCCTTTTTCTTTTTTAAAAATTGTATGTCTCACATGCGCAGTTACACAGGTGCAGTCAGTCATACTGTGGGATGATCAACATGCTGCGGGAGTTCATTTCTGTATGCCTGCGCAGCTATGCATGTGTTGCAGGAAATAAAAAAGGAGAAGCGTTTCAGTGAGAAGGCATGAAAGCAACCTGGACTGTATCCATGGGCTCCAGTCGCTGCCTGCATGGCACACATGTGAACAGAAGAAAGGAAAATAGGTTTGTACATTATACATTTGCTATGTGGAATCAACCCTACTCTATTCTTGCCAAACTAGTTATTGGTCAAGTCACAAGTCTTAACAACAGAATTATATATTCCAACCCATCCCAGAACAACATGGAACAGGAGTACGAAGGGCCCTCTAACAAGCCTGACATAGAATATCCCCCACATTCCTGCTTAGATCCAAACTGACCAACTACTCCCATGTGAAGGAGAGTGGGTCTGCAGTTTGTAGCAAATGCCTATGTAGGAAGGGTGGTGTCATGCTCCTGGACTGTTCAATAACAAGGCTCCATGTGCAAATGATTTTCTTTATTCAAATAGCATCAAGAGAAGGCATTTAGACTTCCACTGACAGAAATGAGAGTCAGTTGCCAAAACAGTTTCCATTACACCCCCATGTCCATGTCCATTCCATGGCATATAACACTTCCTCTCAGTACCAGTTCCCCGAGGGGAACCGCAACCACTATTCTCAAGGGAAGGAGGCGACATGACCTTCACTAGGACAAAACAGCCCATTCTCCCCAACACTTTAAAGTGCAAAAGCCAGCAGGTGTCTAATGAGCAGAAAAGCTGGGAAAGCAAAACTATCCAGCAAGGAAAAACAGTTCAAGAGAAAAGATCCCATAGTCAGGAGACATGTCAGGCTGCAGCAGGAGCAGATCGTGACAGGTAGGTATTGGAAATCCACTCATATGGTTTTCCCCTTAGTCTTATATGTGAGGTAGGTTAGGCAAGTGCCCAATCTACTAAGGTTCTGTGCCTTACATGAACAAGAAGGATGCTGGCACAACAGCATCCATGACCCTAGTAGCTGTTAACCTCCACGCACTTTCCCCTGACCCTTTCCTGTCATGGACCATAGCTCCATGACATGCCTTTTGTGCTTTACTAACTCAATGTTGATTATTTCCAGATCACAAATATTTTCCTAAGGTGGTCATCCTTACCTCCTCCATCCATTCACTCAACTCATCTGACAAGTAGAAATCTCAGCTCACAAGAGATGGTTTTCTTTGTTGTCTGGATCCTGAAGTTATGGGAGAGGGAAGTTGCATATTGTGCCTCTGGTGTTCCAGAGTTGTCCTTTTTGCCTCCCTCCATCATTCTGAACGCCAACTGTTTTTGTGTTTGTTTGAGTTAAGTAGATTTACATATCCCTGCAGTGGCACCTGGCATCCATTCCATTAGGACCATGCAAAAGCCCAATCGGCTCAGATCCAGTTATGCCAGAAGGGAAACTGTAAACGAACTTAGCAGAGTTCCACTCTTGCTTTCCTTCTTATAAATTATAACACCCAGAAATTGGTTACATGTCTTGTGCAAGCAGAAATGCAAGTGAGAATACTGACACACAAGTGGCTACCTCAGATTTTTATTGTGTTTCTGCTTGTGCAAGTGCTCTAGCACAAACACAATATCTAAGTTATATCCACAATATCTAAGTTATCTCCAATATCTAAGTTATCTCCAATCCGATGGATGTCACCTACTAATGCAGCTGACCATGCATACATATTGTGAACAAGCCAATCAATGTAAGCATACATCTATAGCAGCTATCCAGCCAGTCGTGATTTATGGTGCCACTCTGCAGTTGCAAAACTACTTAAAATACTGATTGGTTTGAATAATGAGCAAATTATTAAGGTGATAAACAAAATATTGTGAACAATAAGAGTTCAAACGTCAATCACTTTTTTATTCCCCTTAAATATCATCCTCAAGATAGAAATATTATAGGTGAGTCAAATGAGATTTTCCAATGACACTTATAAAATCTTTAATGCTGAGAACTGGGCTTGGATTTAAAACTGAATGTCTGTTCTTGCTCTTCTTTTTTCTAAGAGTGAAAGGGCTGCAAGACGCAAGTGGCAAGCAGGCTCTCAAATGACAAAATGTACACCAAATTCAATCCATACTTTGTGCTCTAAATAGAATACTAATAGAACAGTTATAAAAACAGAACAGTTATGAAAGGGAGGGGCATTTAACTATAATTAAGATCATCTAACATATCTGAGTTTAGGGAAGGTTCTTAAGATTTATCTCTTCCCCCCTCTCCCTTGCCTCAGTTTTACAGACTTTGGTAACTATGGACAATAAAATGCTTTTAATTATTTGCAGAGCTGCAAACATTTTTTTCTGACATGTTACACAGCTTCTGCTGCAAAGGAGGTGAAGCCAAGGGGATTCAGCTGTTTTCACTTTAAAACAATATGAGAGTGAAGGCCAGTACATTTGTTATACATTTACCAACTCCTATAGAAAGAAGTTGTAGTTTTTTTTACCTGTGACATGTTCTTTCTTTCTTTCTTTCTTTCTTTCTTTCTTTCTTTCTTTCTTTCTTTCTTTCTTTCTTTCTTTCTTTCTTTCTTTCTTTCTTTCTTTCTTTCTTTCTTTCTTTCTTTCTTTCTTTCTTTTTCTTGAATTTCTATGAAGTTTTTTCCTGCCCTTTGCTACCATCATTACTTTGTTTATAAATTAAGCAGGGGGTCTTGAGAGCAAAATGAAAAGCACATGACTGTTTCTTTACAATTGAAATGGAAGAAATTTAATATGGCAGAAGAATCATGTTGTTTATGGAGTTATAGATTTCACTGAAGGACATCCTTACTGATTCATAATTAAACTACCAAGTAAGCTCTGTATTCTATCTACTGAGCTCTAAAGGGCATAAGGGAGACAATTTTCCTAGGTTCTGGTGAAGTTATTTTCATCACCCCAAAATGCTTTTAACATGTGGATAATAGAAACCATGGTACAAAACTCTCTATTTGGATCTATACACAGGATCAAAATGGTTTCTTTCTTTCTTTCTTTCTTTCTTTCTTTCTTTCTTTCTTTCTTTCTTTCTTTCTTTCTTTCTTTCTTTCTTTCTTTCTTTCTTTCTTTCTTTCTTTCTTTCCTTCTTTCCTTCTTTCCTTCTTTCCTTCTCCTTTCTTTCTTTCTTTCTTTCTTTCTTTCTTTCTTTCTTTCTTTCTTTCTTTCTTTCTTTCTTTCTTTCTTTCTTTCTTTCTTTCTTTCTTTCCCTACCTCCTGCATAAAGGGGCTCCATTCTTACAGGTGAGGTATACAGTTTAATTGCAATCCTAAACAGTTACATGCTTTTCAGTTTTGTTTCACATCTCTCACTGATCTTTCCTTCCTGCCAAGTGTTTTTATGTTTTGTATATTTTAACTTTGAGGCTGATGGAAGGAAAACAGTCTTTTGAAAATGTCCACCTTCTCATCCTCAGAGTATAATAACACATTTAGACTGCCTTCTTTCCCAGAAGATTGTAGTGATTCAGGCTTAGGAAAGAGCTTACTGAGGAGAGGGAAAGGGTGACTGGAGTATGTGTACAACATGATGTTGTGAGGATGCACCAGGCTGTTGTGTGTGGGAGCTCTGCTGTTCAGATTCCAAAGTGAGGAAAAAGACTTGTGGATGGAAGTAGCCTAGTAGTGAGGTATGAATTATGGCTTGAATATGCTGTTTTAAATTGCATATTCTATTATGAACTCCTGACATAACATTGGGCGTTTTCGCACACAGTTTTTATTCCAGAATAAAAGCGAACCACATTGATTCCTTACCTTTTTAATGTAGTTTCGTTGCTCGATGGCATTCACACACGGCCCGGTAGTCACGCATCTTCCGCTTGCTTCGCAACTCCCGGGTTTTTGCATCCCTCAGGAATGCGGCGCAAACGACAAATCTGATTGGCTGGCGCTCAGTCCTGGGGCAGTCCGGGGGTGGGGCCTAAGTTATCCTGTGAGGCGGGTGGGGCTGAGAGAGCTCCGAGAAGCTGTGACTAGCCCAAGGCCACCCAGCTGGCATGTGTGGGAGTGCCCAGGCTAATCTGAATTCCCCAGATAGGTAAGCCTCCACAGCTCAGGCGGCAGAGCTGGGAATCAAACCCGGTTTCTCCAGATTAGATACACGAGCTCTTAACCCCCTACACCACTGGCCGGGGTGTTTTCTCAGTGGTTCTCTTCTCCCGCTCTGGGAGAAGGCACAGGAATACCTTTGTTCCGTTTCCCAGGAGGACTTTTCGGCACTGGATCCTTGAGAAAGAGAGGGGGACGAAAACAGTGGAATGCCCTCTTCTCTACCCTACTTTAGCAGGATGAGAAGGGAAACGGGGGAAAAACCCACACGCATCCCACCCCACCCCCAAAGGAGGTCTGCAGGCAAATAAGGCACCTGTTGTGCATGACAGCACAAGAGAATATTCTCTGCTCCTCTCAAAGATGCAAGCCGGGCCTCTTTCCAGCCCTCCTTGTTCCGTTTCCCAGGAGGACTTTTTGGCACTGGATCCTTGAGAAAGAGAGGGGGACGAAAACAGTGGAATGCCCTCTTCTCTACCCTACTTTAGCAGGATGAGAAGGGAAACAGGGGGGGGGGGAAACCCACACGCATCCCACCCCACCCCCAAAGGAGGTCTGCAGGCAAATACGGCACCCGTTGTGCATGACAGCACAAGAGAATATTCTCTGCTCCTCTCAAAGATGCAAGCCGGGCCGCTTTCCAGCCCTCCTTGAAAATCCGCATCCTTTAAGCAACATCTCCTAGGCTCCGCCAAAGCAAGCAGGCTTTCGCTTTCAGCCGCCCTCCATTCAGTTCTGGACAATGGGAGGGACAAAGAGAAAAGCAGAAAGGGGTGGCGGTTTTTTAAGCACCCTTCAAGAGGCCATCTGTGGGTCGAGCTACAAGGCGTACACGACCGAACGGGATGAGGGGGGGAAGTCGAGTGAGATGCAAAAGGAACAAAGGAATGTCTTGCGCGCAGCCAGAACGCCCAGTTGCACTCCCATTGGATGGATCAAATCTCGTCACATGGTGGGCGTAAACCCTTGCTGCCGCTTGTTCCACTTTCGCTCCACTTTTGTTTCGCAACTAGGCACCAAATTGTGGGGGGGAAACTGCGTTTTCCAAGAAAGTTGCACAAGTATCGAGCGACAGGAAAAATGCGGAACAACGGCTGGAATGTGGCACAGAAAGGGAGTCGGAACACATTTCGGCTTAAGTGTGTGCGAACAAATGTGTGAAACGGCAACGACCTCACATGCCAGATCTGCAACAAACAGTGTGTGCGAAAACGCCCATTAAGAACAAAAGCCAAGCCTGCACAGATGGAGTTCATAATAAGCAACTCACATTATGTTTGAACATTTTTATTAGTATTAAATAAACAGTTCTTGGAAGATTAAAACATTAAATTTACAAAACCTAGGGTCTACTTTAGTGGTGGAAACATCAAGTCACAGCTTATGGTGACCCTGTCCAAGGCAAGAGACATTCAAGGTGATTTGCCATTGCCTACCTCAGCATAGCAACCCTCAACTTCCTCGGTGGTCTCTCATCCAAGTCCTAACCAAATTCACACCTACTTAGCTTCTGAGATCTGACAAGATCAGGCTAGTTTGGGCCATCTAGGTCAAGGCAGAGTCTGCTTTAATAACTGTATTCCCTAGATGAAACTGTTTGTGTTTTATTTCAATCTTCTTTGTTTCAAATGGTTACTTATGTATGGATTTAACATATTTAATAATATATTTTTAACATCAACAAAAAACCTTCTTCTATTACATACAAGTCACACCCTCTCTAGTTTGACCAAAGTTGTTTTATAATTGAGGTTTCCCTTTCTTTGTAGAATGTCTTACTGGATTAAAACAAATATTTGCTTGATGTTACTAGCCAACCAAATTTCTAGAGGTTACACAGAGGAAATGTGCATTCCCCAAAAGTCTCATAGTATTTATGGAAAAAGTTTTGCAGAGAAAGAGTGTATGTGTAAGAGTGCTTTTTTGTTTGTTTTCTATATTTTAAATACATCCTAGATTTTGAACAAAGCTGTTCCTTGGAGTTCAAGACACAAAACCACCAAATGAAAAATTAGCGCATAAAATTAATGATTTCTCAAGTTGGCAGCCCTTGCTGGAAAACCAAAGTCCGTCCTCCTGGCATTCACATTTGGAATAGGATCAAAGCTTCTGCCTATACTCAACATGAGAGCTGAATCATAATGAAAGAGGTAAGGGGAAAAAAGAGACGAAAATGTCTCCAGAATATCAGGTGCAAAGAAAAACTGAAGGTCTAGTAGGAAAGATCACTCACTGGCTGTGTTCTTAGTTCCAGCCCAATGAAGTAATTTTTAAAAAGAATATCTGGAAAAAATTGCCTCTGAGATTCACTAGGCTCTGTTTCATTTTACCCTCCACTAACATTAAATTGGAGGTGAAAGAAAGACTTCTGAAGGGTAGGGCTGGAGTAACCCACTAAAAATGGGCATTATAATCTGAGCTTTAAATCAGCAGACATGCAGGCCATTATGAATGGCCCAACAGTCCTAGGAAGACAGAGTTACTGTGGGCTGAGCTTGACTTAAAACCCCCCAAATATGATTATTTCCTTTATGTGGTGTATATTTTTGAGACAATCCCTTGAAGCCTTTACTTCTTTTGTATTGTTTCATATATCCCCTCTTTCAGCTGCAAGCCTTGTGTGGAGTTAGCTCCAGCATACAAAGGACCAGATTTCAGCTTTCATGAGTGAAAAATTAACTTTTACCCTCAACACTAGAAGCTCCCTTGATGTGAAGCTAATGGAATCAAAGGAAGGGTAATTCCACAGCACAGCTGCCAACAGATTCTCTCATTGAGCAGATTAGCGTACAAAGTGAAGATGAAGAGAGAGTACAGTTGTAATTGGGGCATTAGACAAACAGCCCAATGCAGTCTTCATCTCATTATGGGGAGAAAAGCATATTATGTCATGGCTCTTATAGTGGTCCAGCTGCAAACTATCATTATAGAGGAGGGAAAAAAGGAAGTGATGATGCTCTGCCTTTTATTATTAGCAGTTTAATAGCTGGAAAGAAATGGATGGATTTTCTCTACTGGATATAGCTTTTGAAATAAAATGTATTTTATGTGCTTTTTAATCATTTGTTCCAAATGACTTTATAACTAATTTGTGACAACATGGCTATGCATGGATTATTCTGCATCATTATGGTGCCTGCATCTAGCATGCCATTGCCTCAAATATATAAACAGAGTCCTCAGTATTAAACTCACACTTTCAAAATGGAGGTTAAATAGGATTGTGCCCAGTCTCTATTTGTATTTGTCAAATCTAATGAACAGTTCATGTGTATTTTGATGCTCCAAAAGCTCTGTGTTGACTTGTATGCAATCAAGGTCAGGTAGAATAAAAGCTCTGTGTTCCAGGACTAGAGTTGCCAACTCCAGATAAAAAAACTCCTGGAGATTTGGGGGTAAAACTTGGAAAGAGTTGGGTTTGGGGAGGGAAGGAATCTTAGTGAGGTATACTGAATTTTCCAAATCAACTATTTTCTCCAAGGGAACTGTTCTCTGTAGTGTAAAGATTGATTGTAATTCTATGAGATGGTTAGATCCCACCCGGAGGTTGGCATCCCTCTCTAGGTTATGTGTGTGTGTTTATACACATCACCAACTCCTTAAGAATTTCCCATGAGGCCTCACTCTCAATGAGATTAACAAGTGGATGCCAGATGATTGTTCAGTAGATTTCAGTACAGGAAAGAAGGCAGTGTAGTAATGAAGGACTTGGGATGGGAAGAAGAAGAGAAGAATAGTTTGGATGTATACCCTAGGGTTGGAGATTCGGACAGTCCAAATCCGAATTTTTACCGAATCTGCACGGATTCGGATGGATTCAGACGAGCAGGGGCCGAATCTGAGCTGTCCGAATCCTAACAGATCCGAATCCATGGGATTCGGATTACCAGCCGAATTGCGTTTTTATTTTTTGGTGTTTTTTCACATTTTGGCCTGCAGGGGAGGCATTTTTAAACATATCAGCACCAAAATTTCAGGGTATCATCAGGAGAATGTCCTGATGATACCCTCCAAGTTTGGTGCATTTTGGTTTAGGGGGGCCAAAGTTATGAACCCCCAAAAGTGGTGTCCCTATCCCCCATTCTTTCCAATGGGAACTAAGGAAATGAGGGCTACCCTTTTGAGGGTCCATAACTTTGGCCCCCCTGAACCAAACTGCACCAAACTTGGAGAGTATCATCAGGACAGTCTCCTGATGATACACTGAAATATTGGTACCGATACATCTACAAATGCACCCCCTGCAGGCACCCCCAGAAATTTGCACAAGATTCTTTGTTCTGCAGTGACTTAGCTGCATTGCTGTCAATAGGGAATTTCTGAGAGGGCTGTGGAGTGCACATTTTTCATGGTAAACCCACAAAACTTTCAGGGTATCTTCAGGAGAGTCTCTGGATGACACCATCCAGGTTTGGGGAACTTTACTTCAGAGGGAAGTGGGAGATGGGCCCTACCCTTTTTTGGGTCCCATAGAATTACACCCCCTGAAGCAAAATTCCCAAACCCTGGATGGTGTCATCCAGAGACTCTCCTGAAGATACCCTGAAAGTTTTGTGACCATACCTCCAGAAATGTGCACCTCACAGCCCTCTACCAGAAATTCCTCATTGACAGCAATACAGCTAAGTCACTGCAGAACAAAGAATCTTGGGCAGAATTTCTGGGGGAATGACTGCAGGGGACGCTTTTATTTTGAGATGTATTGGCACCAAATTATCAGGAGTATCATCCAAGGTGATCTGTCTGATGTTGCCCACCAAGTTTGGTGGTGCAGTTTCGAGGTTCAGGTAATGGACCACCCTCAAAAGGGGTGCAACTATTCCCCATTGTTTCCAATGGGAGCTGATAGGGGATGGGGCTACACCTTTGAGGGAGTCCATAACTTTGGCTCCCCCTGAACCAGAAACTGCACCTCAGAACTTTGGGGGGTATCATCCCAGGACCAGTCTCCCTGATGTTACCCTGAGGACCCCAAGTTTGAGTGTCACTAACTTTAAAAATGCTGAGTTTGCACGTGTTTCACTGCTCACTCACTCCAGCAGGCTTCATGGCTGCAGGAGGCTTGGTGAAACATGAAAACCGGAGATTTTTTTTTCAAAGCTAGTAGCACCAAATTTCAGGGTATCATCAGGAGACTGTCCTGATGACACCCTCCAAGTTTGGTGCAGTTTGGTTCAGGGGGGCCAAAGTTATGGACCCTCAAAGGGGCCTCTATCCCCATTGTTTCCAATGAGAGCTGAGGAGGTGGTGGCTACCATTTTGAGGGTCCATAACTTTGGCCCCCCTAAACCAAACTGCACCAAGCGTGGGGGGGTCATCAGGACAGTCTCCTGATGATACCCTGATATTTTGGTGCTGATATGTCTAAAAAATGCGCCCCTGCAGGCACCCCTGCAAGAATTCTGCTCCAAGGTTCTTTTTTCTGCAGTGACTTCTGCATTTGCTGTCAATGGGGAATTTCTGGGTGGAGGGGCTGTGGGGGGGTGCACATTCTATCAAGGTACAGTCAACAAAATGTTCCAGGAGTATCTTCAGGAGAGTCTTTGGATGGCAGCACCATCCAGGTTTGAGGAACTTTGCTTATGGGGGGCAGTGGGAGATGGGACCCTACCCATAACATTGAACCCACTTGAAGCAACGGTCACCAAACCTGGATGGTGTCAATGAAGAGACTCTCCCTGAAGCTACACCCTGAAAGTTTTGTGGGTTTACCATGAGAAATGTGCACTCCACAGCCCCTCCCACAGAAATTTCCCACTGGCTGCAATGGGAGCCAGCCAGCCACTACAGAGCGCACAGAATCTGGGGAAATTTCTTTGGGTGACTTTGTGAAGGGGTGCAGTTTTAGAGCTACTGTCACCAAAATTTCGAAGGGTGTGCATAAATGTACTCGTCTCCTATGATAGCCTCCCCCAAGTTTGGGTGGAGTTTGGTTCAGGGGGTCCAACGTTATGGACCTTCAAAAGTGTAGCCCCCATCTCCTGTTAGCTTCCATTGGAAACAATGGGGGATGGGGCACCCCTTTTGAGGGTCAATAACTTTGCCCCCCCTGAACCAAACTGCACCAAACTTGGGGAGAATCATCAGGACAGTCTCCAGATGATATCCTGAAATTTTAGTGCTGCTAGCTTTAAAATTGCACCATCTGCAGGCCAAAACGTGTAAAAAACACCAAAAAATTCAAAAAAATAATAAAACGGACCCGAATTTTTCGGATTTACCCGAATTTTCGGGTATATCCGAATCGGCTATGATTCGGATTCGGGCATACAAATCATTTTATGCCCCAAAATACCCAAATCCGAATTTTACCGAATTTTTTTACTATTGACCAACCCTAGACCCTGCTTTCTCAACTGTAAGGAGACTGAAGAGGCTTACAAACTCCTTTTCCTTCTTCTCCCCACAATAGACACCTTGTGAAGTATGAGGGGCTGAAAGAGTTCTGAGAGAACTGGGACTAGCCCAAGATCACCCAACAGGCTTTATGGGGAGGAGCAGGGAAACGAATCCAGTGCAACATATAAGAGTCTGCTGCTCATGTGGAAAAGTGGGAAATCAAACCTAGTTCTTCCGATTAGAGTATCCTGCTCTTAACCCTGCTGGCTCTTTGAGTTACTATTTGTATTCATCAGTGATGCTTTCTGGGAGATCTTGGGTTGTTTTTTCTCAGTCTAGCCTATCTTACAGGGGTAGTTGTTGTGATAATAAAATGGAGGAAAGTGTGCCCTGACTCCATGGATGGGGATTTTTAAAATAAATGTAGATACAATGTAGAATGCTGCTTCTTTGAAAGGTCTGATAGCTACCTCTTTCTTGTTTGTTGGGAGATAAAGATGTTCCTCTTCCAACAATGTTGCCTGCACTTAGCATTGTCAATCTCCAGGCAGTGGCTGGAGGTCTCCTGGAATTACAAGTGATCTCCAGGCAACAGAGATCAGTTCCCATGGAAAAAGTGGCTGCTTTGGAAGGTAGACTCTATGGCTCTTTCCGCATGGGTGCAAGTGGGGGTGCGTCGGCATAAACAATGCCAACGCACCCCCCCGGGACTGTTCACACAGATGGCCCCAGTAGGAGTGCAAGCGGCGGCGCAGCCTTCACACAGGCTGCGCTGTCCCTGAATGCTGTACCTCGTCTCCTGGCTTCCAGCATGTTGCAGAGGCCAGGGAACATCCCCCGCAGGCTGGAATGGCGGCTCTGGAGTTGCAGGCCAGGGGGGCATCTCCAGAAGCCAGGAGACGAGGTACGGCATTCAGGGACGGTGTGGGGGGGGGAGACGCTGCTTCCGAAAAGCAGCGTCTTCGTGCCGCTTGGGGGTGCGAACCCCTCCCCAGGGATGGCGTTTTTGCCGTCCCTGGGGCACTCTATTCCGCCTGTGCGGAAAGAGCCTATGATATTATATCCCACTTCCTCCCCCAAAGTCCCAATTTTCACCCTTCTGAGCATCCACCTACTACATTTCTAGGTATTTCCCAACATGGAGCTGACATCCCTGCTTGTAGTGGTTGATTTTCAGCAAAGACTTTGAGATGTCTCTTAGTCCAACAGTTTTTTATCATTATTTTTAATGGTCTCACATGATCTTATGTGCTTTAATTGTTTTATATGAATGTATGTATCTGTGTTTTCTTTTATGGTTTATTTATTGCTGTATCTTAATGTGATTTCTTTTATACTTAGCAAATTGCCCAAAGCATTGCCAGCCAGTCTCCACAGGGAAGATTTTGTCTAGAAGAAACTATATCCCTTTGACAGAAAAGAAGTGAATGTGCAAGAAAAATGGCATATGTACAGAGAGTAATTGATTCTTCATGATAATAAATGTGAACTCAAACCTATGGATGATTTAAGAGATACAACTAAAAATTTGTACCATTATTATCAACTGTTTTAATCCACAAATGATTGATTTGGAATGTAACCTATTATAAAATGATGACAAATTGATCTCCAAAATATATAAAATGCTATTAATATGGGATACACAAGATGAAGTGGTTAAATCTGTAATGATTAAATGGTCTAGAAACGTTGGCCACGACATTCTGATGGAACAGTGGGAGAGACTGTGAAAAAATGATTTAAAATTTATGCATGTTACAATATGTTATAATATGAAAGAAAATTGTATTGTCGAAGGCTTTCACGGCCGGAATCACTGGGGTGCTGTCTGGTTTCCGGGCTGTATGGCCGTGTTCTAGCAGCATTCTCTCCTGACGTTTCACCTGCATCTGTGGCTGGCATCTTCAGAGGATCTGAAGATCTTCAGAGGATCTTCAGAGGATCATCTGAAGATGCCAGCCACAGATGCAGGTGAAACGTCAGGAGAGAATGCTGCTAGAACACGGCCATACAGCCCGGAAACCAGACAGCACCCCATTGAAATCCTCTGAAGATGCCAGCCACAGATGCAGGCGAAACGTCAGGAGAGAATGCTGCTAGAACACGGCCATACAGCCCGGAAACCAGACAGCATCTCACTGAAAGAAAATTGTTGCAAAATGATGTATAGATGGTACTTAATGGCAAAAAAGGGCAAAGCTGAACAAAAGTGTATCAAATAAAAGCTGAAAGTGTCGACAGCAAAAGGAATCTTTTTTCATATGTCATGGAAATGTAAATAAGCTTTGACGATTTGGGATATGATACTCAAGGAATTGTAAAAAAGTGGCAGTGACTGGAGCCATGGGCTCCCATTCACAAGAGTGGGGAAATCTACTCATTGAAGTGGTGCACAGCTGCACCAGCAGATTCGCTCTCCCAGGTCACTTGCAACATCACTTGCAGAGGGGCGATTTCACCAGCATGCAGCCACCACAGTTCTTCCCAGCATTGGGATGCCATGCTGAATGCCATATCAGCATTCTAGGGCTCCTGCCTCTGCTAACATAGCAGGGGCAGGGGCAGGGGCATGGCCAGGGAAGGAGTCTGGGCCTCAGACATGCCACCATAAAGGGAAACCTCCATGGAAAGCCTCCATGGGAGCGGCAGCCTGGCAGCATGGTGGCGAAGCCCATCACCATCAAGTTTGGATGGGACTGCAGGTCTCCTAGGTCCTAGTATGACACTATTCTGTGTTTCATTGTTATGCCCTTTCCTTGTCCAATACAAATCTCTTAAACTGCTACTGTGCTCCTCCTCCTTCTGTCATTGGGCCACTCCCCACTTACCTCGTCTGAGTGCAACCCCGCAGCGACCCCTCGTAGAAAAGCCTCCGTGGCTTTTGACCACGGAGACATTTGTTCCCCACTCATTTTCCATTCAGGAAATAGCGCGGGGTTCCACATCAAGAGTCAAAGAGGCAATCGAGCGTTCTGATTGGCTGGCACGCGTGTGCGTCATTTACACGTGGGAGTTGCAGCCAGCCAAAGGCGGGGCTCCATTTTGATTGGCTGACCCAAAAAGTTGGTTTGGATAAAGCTGAACTCATTGTTTTGAAACGATCTGCACATGCTGGCGTCACTACTCGATGTACCAAATTCGCTTGGGCAGAAAAGCGAAAGTAAAAATCGGGTTTTTTAGTTTACAACCGCCAACAACCCTGTGCTCAGCGGCACTTTGCCAAGCTGCAAAACCCGTGGAGCTTTCGAGGCAAAAAGAGCAAAAAAGAGCAATGTTGGCACGTCTTGTTGTGCACACGTCTCAATTTCCGAGCACTTTCTGACAGGGACACCCTCCCTAAACAAAATGGCGGTTCCTGTTTCCTGATTGGCCGGAAGCTGCACGTCAGGAAGCGGAATCAGCCAGCTGGCTGTAAACAGGCGAAATTTCCCCACCCCAGCGGCAAGCGTGGGTTTTTGAAAATGTTGCTCTTTGCAGAGGACCTAATTTGCCGCGCGACAAGGAGGTGGGAGAGCGGCAAATTAAGGGCAGCTGCGCAGTGGGCGCTGGTGACGTGGGGAACGTCCATCCTCCTCGTGTCTTTTAAAGAGGTGACCCCGTGGCTTATGGTGAGTGGGGAGTGGTCCATTGTTACTATTACTGCTGCTACAGCAACATTTTTCTCTGAGAGGTTTTCCTCTGTAAGCATCCAGTTGTGTACTCCAAAGCTATTTTATAATAGTCTTTGAAATAATTAGGAATATTTAGCTGACTCTAGTCAACATTTAATTTTACACATATCGCTTCAAACAGCATGAAGAATATGCTAGACTTATTCTGCTGATTAATTAATAAATATATATCATAAATCAATCACACATCTCAGTCCTTCACTTTTAAAAAACAACTTCATTTTTGATGGGGAATTCTGCAAGTGGAAATCAGATATTTCAGCAGTTTGGGTTGATGGATGGCACTTCTTTCTTTTTTAGATCTGCAGTTCCTTTGCAATGTTTATAATGTTGAAACAAAGGAGTTAATATTTCAGAATACAAAGTTGTTTTGTAAAAAAAATAAGAGAATTCTCAGGAGGCTCCAGCATTACAAATGTAGGAGATGAAATTCTTTTCTCTCAAATAAAATAATTGGGTATTAGCTTCTACTGTACCCCAAAGTAAGGATCTAAACTGAACAAAAGTTCTTATTCAGTACTAAATGACTGTGTTGAATAGTTCTCCACTGACAAGCTTGGGTTGACTGTGAAAGGTAAAAGCTTCTGATTTACTTTCTAGGCCAATTCTTTGAGCTTTGTGCTTGTTCTGCGATTGACATGTTTTATCTGATAATACTGCAAAACAAACAAATGAAAACAAACACCACTGTGCATCCATGAAGCACTCTCATACTAGATTACACATTATAAAGTTGAAAGACAAGCTCTGGGAATTCTCTGCTCTGAATGTAATGCCCAGGCATGTGTGTGAATGATTTATACTGAGACCACAGTGTGTTGAGGGAAGGAGATAAAGCTTCCCTCATGCTGTTTTCATAACCTGAATTGGGGGACCACTAAATACCCCAATTTTTCAGGAAGAAAAAATGGCAAATGGAGGAAAGGTTCAATGTGAATTGGGCCTGTACTTGCCTGGGAATAGTGCACGTCTGGGCTGGTCAACAGGATCAGAGTAGATATCAGTGATGTACCATTAATGGGGACATGCCTTTTTATGCCTGGTAGGCATAAGGCCACCATGTTTTTGTAATGTTTGCATAATGTTTTTGATATGTAATGTACGTTTATATCAAAGCACCAGTCACTATTAAAAATGCACTGCACTTTATCTCCTTTATAACACCTTAGTAACACCATTGTTGCCAGTGGGCATCCTGTGGTATTACCATACCCTCAGTGTAAAAAAAGGATAGTTTATGGAGATGGATCAATGGGAACATGCTGCATTTGTAGACAGTCAAGAGGTCATCCTGAGGTATTACTATAATCTCAGTGTAAAATTGTAAGTGGGAAATAAGGGGATTGGCCAGAAGTTTTTTTGGCAGGCTACAGGAATTCATGCCTGGGGACAGATTGGGACTGCAACCTCTGACCCAATTGTAGAAGACAGAGTTAAAAGCAGCCTGCCTGCTTGAATTTGTGTGAGTTTATGTATGACTTTGCTACACACTCTGTGAGGGAGGCAGATTTTCAGGAAATGTGAACTTTAGTTTGGGTTACAATCCTTTACTGGTTTTATTCTCTTTTGCTAGATACTATTTCCTAATTGCAGCTTTCACTGTTTTATTATCCTGTGTTGGCACTTAGTAGCAAAAAGTTTTTGCTTGTTAAAAAAAATGTGATGGCACTTGATCCTACTCATTGATCCAGTCATTCTACGGAGAATACCCCAAACTCTGGTGATCAGAGGTGTAGCTAGGGAAAATGGAGCTCGGTGCAAAATCTGAGTTTTGCGCCCCCCCGTATGGACCAAAGGCCGCCCCCCCCACTACGACCAAAGAACAATTTTTTGCACCATGTCATCTCAAAGTCACGATCACATTATAGAACATGCCCCAACTCACAAATCTGGGCTCCCTAGTTGAAATAACATTGAAACAACATTGTTTAGAGCCCAGATTCTTCTTTTAAATCCACCTTAAAGGGAGAATCTGGGCTCTCTAGTTTAAACAACATTGAAAGTGATGCTGTTTCAGGGGGAAAAATCTTAACACTTTTGGAGCAGCCATGAGAGATTCCAGACAGTTGGTTGCCACTTCCTGAAGACTCATTTGCTGCCAGGGGCGCTAGCCATATAAGCCCACATCTGGGCATGCCACCCGTTGGCTTGGTCACTCCAAACCTCTTAAGGAGGTTCCATCAAGCGGTTCCATCTCACCTGCTGTTCCCCATCTATAGATCAGTCCCCCATGCACAATTGCCAATCGGCTATGATAATAGAACATGCATTAACAACAATAAAACAAGGGAGAGTGGGTGGAAAACACGACTTGCTTCGGCAAAATGGTGGTGAGTGAGGCCGTGCCTGGCCTTATATAGGCTGCCCGGCCTCATCCCAGTGATGTCAGGGTGACCAGCTCCTGATGTCACTAACCGGCACCCCGCAGCCCACGGGGCATGCACGGCAGTCGGGGAAGGGGCCTCGTGAGCCGGGAGAGGCCTCATGAGGCCCTGGGGAAGGCGGGAGCTGCTACGGGAGGCTGTCCCTTCCCCAGCAGCAGTGGTGGCCATGTTAAATTGTGGCTGCTCCTTTGTGCAAGCAGGGAATTCATCCTTTATAGTAATTCATCCTTTATAGTATTCCTGGCATGTACCAGTCTCTTCTAATGAGGTGTAACACTTGGAGTGGTTTGGGTGTTGGTAGGATAGGGCACCAAGGTAGGATAGGGCACCAAGGAAGCAACTTCCCCATTCCTTGTAGGATAAAAAAGCCAGCTATGGTTTTATGGTTGTGTTTGCAGTCAACGGAATGTTGCCAGGCATAGCCCACGCTCTTAAATAGAATTTAATAATTGATGTTGAACACTAAACTAGTTTGATCACTAAACTAGTTGAACCCAGAAGTGGTATCTTGTTTGTTATTTGGAGGGACATGCCTTAGACAATGGAGAGAAGTAATCCCAGGACCACCAGTGTGCAATAAAGTATTTTCATGGTTGAGCTGACCAGGGAAAATAACATGTTTCTCTTGCAATGCTCCTGCAGGGGAGGGAAAACATTTGGACAGAAGAAGTAGAAAAAAAGCAGAGATGTTCCTTGACCAAATGAGTCATCTCACTACCCCAATGCCCACCCAGTCTGTTTTAACCCATCCCCCCCCCCCAAGTAGAGAAAAACTGGACTACAAAAATCAGTCTAGGGAGGAATTATTGAGGATAATATCAAAGATGGCAATTCTAAGGGAGCTTTTCTTGCACTGAACTCTGTTAACTTCTGAGTAGACCTGCTGAGGCTTTCTTCCTAAGTGCAGAAAATCTATATCCCACTCAACCTACTAATACTCATGTAAGTCTCATTTCTGCATTACCTACTTTTTTCTACAAAAAAGACTTCATAATATATGCTTTTCTCTTCCTCCAAAAGTGTGAAAAGAACCAACCCAACACAACATGAGTATAAAAAGATAAGAAAAAAAATCCTGTTTGATGCAGTAACTGTGAAACTTAAGAGTTCTGAAGACTTACTCATGAAATGTTACTATTTTTACCGTGTGCGTAGTCAGCACCATTCCATCTCTCAGTGTATTTCACTTATGTACTGTGTGTAATGTGCGTGTGCGTGTGCGTGCGTGTGTATATATTTCTAGCATACTTTTGAGTACCCTCGCTTTAGTAGGCTGAGTTGAAAAAATATTGGAGAGGATTTTTCTAACTGCAGCTTCCAAAACATTTCAACAGAGTACCCTTTTCAACTAACCCCCCCTTCTAGATCATACTTTAGATTGAGCACTCTGTTCTTGACCTTTTCCCTCTCTCATAGCACAGGGAAACCTATATAAAGAAACTTGGCTGGAGTTTGAAAAGCATAAATTAAGGGAGGAGGAGCCTGGGAAAGTCCCATCAGAGCCCAAGCATAAAGAGTTCAGATGGTGAAGTTTTCAGCTGTTGTAGATAAAAGTTTCAGCACTTTCAATTCTTGCTTTTTGCTTCTGCCAATAATCAGGGGGAGGGCTCTTCCCTAGCCATTTACCGCTGAAGAAATAACAAAAATAAATTAAACAAAAAATAAAAACACTGTGAATTGAATAAATAATAATGTCACTGAATATCAAAATATCAAAGGAAAATAAAAAGGGAGTGTGTGTATGTGTCTGTGTGATTGGACTTTAAATTTCAGTAAAGGCTGTGGTAGTTACTATTTCAGGGGGGAAATGCTAAAATGCTAATCATTTAATGTCAATTTATATCCTGGAGAAGATAACAAGGTTTGGAGGTGACAAGACTAATTAGTTAAACATCTCTTTTTAATAATCTGTCATTAACAGAGGCATAGCTAGGGAAAATGGAGCCCGGGCAAAATCTGAGTTTTGCACCCTTCCCCCTGTATGGGCAGCCACCCTCCCCCACCATAACCAAAGGCCACCCTCCTCCACTACAACCAATGTGATTTTGCATGATTTTGCGCCCCCCACATGACTCCCACTGGGAGCACCTGGGGCATTTGTCAGCACTGGTATCCAATCTGTTGATGGATCTCCCCAGCACCTATCTTTCCCCTCCTTTCTGTATATTGTCTTTCACTAACACAAACGATGAGAAAGTTCTTTACAGCCTCATCTTGTTTCAGTGTCTTGTCTACCATGTCTCTCCCCCCCCAATATTTCTTTTATAAGTATATGGATAATTCTTCATGTGTGGGAATTAATATTACATTGGAAAAAGCTCCTGGACAAGTCAACACAGGAGAAAATTGTTGTTTTTCCTGTGGAAAGTGGAATGGAAAGAAAATCCATCACTAGTTTTAATAGTGCTATAAAATATTATAATTTATTGAGTGTCATATTAATCATAGTTTAATACATATCCCTGTATGTGCTTGTCCTTGTTTTAACTGATATAATCTCTTATATTAACTTTACCATAAACTGTCTTCAAGTTGAGTTTGGTTCATACTAAGGTAGTGATTGGTTTCATACAAGGAACCTGTTTGTAGAAGGGCAGAAACATACTTAGTTGTAAAGTCAACATTTATGACCATAAGCTTAGAGTGGCAACAAAGCCCTAAGCTCCATACTGAGAACATTAAATATTAATAGTATAAACCATTTCTTTGGAATGAGGTTATCAGAAATAAAGAGCAGAAGGAAAACAGGGGTAAAATGCAGGACTTTTGATCAAACTGACTTTATTGTACCTAAGGCTGCTAGTTATAGATTCAAAATGTTTGTTGAGAAAATCTGCTCTTTCTACAAAGTTCTCCCTGAAGTATTAAAAAAATGGAATTATGAAGTTGTGAAGAATGATAAAATAATGCTTGGTTACATAAGTCTTGTAATACAAATATATGAAAATAGTAGCCTCTCCTCTGGTCCTCAGTTCACCTGCTGAAAAGTAAGCATTGCTTTTAGTAATTATTGTTTTATTTTTATAATTTCTTTTCTGGCAAATGTGAAACTTCCTAATGCTGATTTAAAAAAAAGAAAAATGAAGTTTTGGTATATCAAAATTAAGTTGCCATATACACATATGCACAGCAACACCAACACAAATAGTTTGGAGTCCAGTTATATAAAACATAAAACTCATCCAAATTACTGAATCCAACTTACATAGGTTCCAGTATTAGTACAATGATCTGTGCATTTGAGTGCACACAGATGTTACTAAAAATGGCTTGGTGGAACTGGCTTTCCCCATCTGCATGCTGCAACTTATACATAGGCTGCAACACAAGGAACATCCTCCTGGGAGTAATCCCCATTGAATAAAATGAGACTTTTATTTTGAATAGATCAGTTCAGGTTTGCTCCCAGACAGGGGCCCATTCCGCACAGGCCGGAGAGACGGACTCATACCGGAGTACTTGGCTGCAGTGGAGCCCTGAGACTGTTCACACACTCTTGTGCGAATGGCCTCATGGCTGCCAGGGACCACAGACAGGCCTTCCCCACCACCTCCTGCCTGATCCCTGCTTTCCTGTTCTGTAAAACAAAATAATCGCTCATTGATTCTTGTATAACCTACTCTGAGGCTGCTGGCATGGGTTAGGGGCAGTTTAGTGTCATTTGCAGGGTGGAAACCATGCGAAGTTCCCACCCAAAATGGTGTTTTTACCACCCCCAAACTGGCTTTATTGGCCAGTGCAGAGTGGGCCTTACTTCCAGTTCAGATTCTAAGTTTATCAGTTATGTCCCTGCTCCCATGTTTCTGTTGCGTTGCTTTCCTTCATATGTTCTGTCATTTGTTTTTATGGTAATTTACTTAAAAATGTAATAAGCTTCAGTTGAACAAGTGCTTTGTGTAAAGGAGGAAGGGAGAGAAGGAAGGGCAACTGTGATGACAAAACTACCAAGCAGTCTACTCTGTACAGAGTCAGTTTGTGCTCCAAACGCACAAAACTGATTTCCTGTGAGCTTCATCTTAGAAAGGAACAAGTACACCTGAGAATATCGTGATGAATGTTCTAGAATGCAGAGACCCTTGTGTTTAGGTACATTTGTACACCTAATATATGTGTATATCTGTATTTGGCCATATGGTCCACATCTTTGAAGGTCATTTGGTCAAAAGATATTTTATTACAGCCATGCAATTGTTTGTTGAACAGGAACAAAATCTATAACACATTTCTCCAAATCTTCCAATTGCCTAAATAGTAAATCAGCAGGAAGGCCTCTTTTTTGTTTTTACTGTTCATGTTGGGAATTCAATGAATGATTTCATTCCTTTGTTGATAACTCCCATGTTTTCATGTTCACTACTAGTTGTATAATAATAGTTACCACACTAGTCTATTAAATCTCTGTGTTATCACCACAAATGTCGGGGGAATTAAAATTGTTGTTCTGTACAAATTAATTAATCATCTTTTGGAAAGGACAAAGAGCAGATATCCTCTTTTGATATGTCCAATTACCATGTTTCTAATTTGCACATGGATAAAGAACTGTAAAATGGAAAACTTGTTGCACATACATGTATGGTGGTTCTATGTTGATACAAGCTTCTGGAGAACTATTACACAGATTATGTCTATAATTCCGAACAAGATTTGATTTGGGGCATATATCCATGGAAATCAATGGAAATCAGTGGGACTTCTGAAAAAAGTATGTTTTGCATTCTTTTTTTGCAATAGGAAAAACCAAAGAATAGATAGCAATGTAAAATCACAAATTATTATTAAGTGTTATTAATAACATGTTAAATCATGTTATTAATAATAGAGAATAGTTACACCATGTTTTTAGGGAGCACCTATGCAAATGGAAAATCTGGGTTCAGCAAAGGGTGTAATTTATTATTAAAGAGGAATAAATCAATTAGTACAACAATCTGGACCTATTTAATTTGAAAATATGATCCAAAAATACCTTGGTATGAATATTTTTTCAATAGTCCAAATTTTGGGTAAGAAGCCATTCAGTTTACATTGTGTTGCATGGCACTATGTAGGTTATTGTGTAGGACATTTAGGGTTGCCAGTCAGTAGTAACCAGCAGGAGTTCAGAGGGGTGGGGACATTGTATAATTGGTGCAACATTATTTCCAGGGAAAATTTGAAGTGGCATCACACCATGCTAGGAATCTCTGGTAAAATAAGAGTGTTTCCAACAATTCCTAGAGCAGACTGTTTTACCAGCATTTGGAAACTGTGCAGCTTCTCTGCTCTGTCCCACGTGACTTTGGAAAGAGCAAAAAATAATGCATAAAGGAAAGTCTACAGCAGAGGAAAGTTGATCTCGCTACAAGGCAGAACACATGTCTAAATGGCCAGAGTTACATCCTTCTAAGTCAATTCAAATCAATGGGCTCAGAAAAGGTTTAACTGTTTAGGATGGCACTCTTATGGCATAAGCTTTTGTGGAGTAGGACCCACTTGAACGGATGTCTGGCTTTTTTACATGAATGCCGCCTTGACACAGTGAGTTTGTAATCAGCCACTAGAACCAAACACAAATATATCTGATGAAGTGGACTCCACCATAAATCTGTTAGTCTTTGAAACATCACAAGACTAGCTCTCTGGTATTTGTCACAAATATTATGGGCACTGTTAAGAAAGAGGAATATTCCATAACAAATTAAACATTACACTACATGATATAGTAAGTCACATGGGTATGTAACTAACCTAATTTTTATCACAGTGTATACAGCACAATGAGATGAAAAACAATTTATTATGTGGCGCAGAGAATTTAATGTGCAGTATAGATTCTTTTGTTAAAGAATGTAATAGTTGAATCAAATGTTGATATTCTCCTTTTATTACTCTCTCTAGGCAATGTTTAAATTAGAACCATTACAGAAGTGTTATTTTCTAGGCACACTGTCAGTGTATGTCTCATATTTCATTTTAAGATCCAGCCAGAACTTTAGATTGTGAAAGTGATGTACAATTGTAGTGGAAAGTCCATTCAGAGCATTTAGTGCTAGCTGCTGGCTGACCCATTCACTGGGATTCAGATCACCTGGAATAGATTTCATTTTGGCTTGACTTTGCTTTATCCAATTTTCATTTGCTTCATTTTTTTAGTTTTATGTCATGTGCAAGTACTGCAGATATATGCATTGGTCTTCATTTCTGTCTGGATTATTTTCTCCAGGTAACTGAAAAGGACAAGACACAGTCCTTCTCCTCAAGGGACCATTCTATACTACAACCAGACTGTAACCTTGGATGTGACTAGCAAGAGCCATTGTGGATTTGTGTTATATCATATGTGCAGATCCTGCTACATGTAAAAATGGTGACTCAGTAGTGATGAGATAAAAGCAATTGTTCTAGAGTTCTGTGGAGGGAATGACATTTCCATTCATAAAAGTCCTGTGTAGATGCTTATCTAGGCAATGTGAACATATTAAGGCAGTGATGGCAAACCTTTTTTAGACCGAGTGCCCAAATTGCAACCCAAACCCCACTTATTTATCGCAAAGGGCCCACTGGTTGGCTCCCTCTTCCTCCGCCCCACCCGCTCGAGCAGGGGCCAGCCTGTTCTAGCCTCCAGCAAGTCCCACGCACACCGTTCTGTGACTCTTTAGCATCTCTGCCTCCTCTGCGCCCCCCCCCCTCGGGCAACAGCCAACTGGAGCACAGGCACCAGGCCTACCAGCCGAGTCCTCCCTGCTCACTGTGGTGTGCGCATGTCGTGTTCAGTGGCCCAGGCCAGCCTAGATGTGTGTGTGTGTGTGGGGGGTGATTTCCCCCCTGACAAACTCTGTGTGCACATGCTCACAGAGAGGGCTCCGAGTGCTATTTCTGGCACCCGTGCCATAGGTTCGCCATCACTGTATTAAGGATATACATGCTGGGATATTGCCCACTGGTCTTGTTCTGATCTCTTTATATTTGCCCATTTCTTCTGTATGCATAAACTGCATATGTGTAGGTTCTCTCCTCATGAACTATACCTTCTATTTTTATAATCATGCTGAGAGACCTATGTGTGTGCAGATTACACATACATGGTCTGTGCAGATTGAGATGGAATTAATAGGTGGAATCTTGATATCCTCTTAATTCTCCCTAGATTCTCTATTTATTCTCCCTAGACAGAGGTTTGCATTGGAGTTAAGAATGTGATCTGAGAGTATCACATAGTTTGGGGTGGCAAGTGGAAGAGAATATGCCTTGTGTTATATGATATTAGTTTGGTATTAGTTTGATGTGAGCTCATTTGAGACCTATAGGTTTTCATAATCCTCTCAACACAAATGCTGAAGTTTCCCCAGAAAGATAAATCCATGAATCAAAAATAAAGAACTCTGAGCTGTAATGGTTATCGGAGAGACTATCAGGAAGAACCTGACTTTAGCAAGGCCTTTTATACTGTGTAAAGAATGTGACATCCATTGCACTCCTGAGCTGTTTTGATTGAATTTTTTTCACACTGAGGTCATTACTGAGCCAGCTTTAAATATCCCTTTCAGGCAGCTGGTCTCAGTGTAATGTGATTTTTTTTAAAAGGATCCAGGGCTGCTTGACTATTTCAGACAAAGAAGGAAAAGGCCCCTGCTGAGTTTGGAAATCATCTTGCTACTTGGAGATCAATGTAGAACAGGTTATTTATTGCTGTTCTTGGCATGGGGGATCGTCACAGGCCTGCAGACTAAGTTTGGCTGCTCTGCTTGCAGCTCTCCAGCACAGCTGATGATCCTTCCTTCAGAGCATGGGGTGCCTGAGAGGCCATGTAGGCAAAGGGGCTGCCTTGCTCTGAATTCTTCTTAAGCTGATTTCCAGTTGCATCAACAAAGGGACTGAGTTAACAAACAGATGTGTTGAAGGAACAGAGAAGAACCAAATCATTACACTTTGGCATTAGCAAACCACTAAGAGGGAAGTCTCAGCTACTGTAACACCATGAAAATCTGAAGAAGCAAAGCATTGATTTATTAGTTTTTAAAATAATGTGACCACAGTTGGTGTGACAGGGGGCTTAGGTGGTTGCTTGCTGACCAATGAGAGCTGCAGCAAAGCCCCCTCACAGTGATGGGTTGTTACTAGTGAAGGATAGAGTCTGGAGGAATCTGCTGAAGGCATGGGTTGGGTCACCTTCTTTCTAGCTCCCTTTTACCCCTCTCAACTTCCCTCCTTCCTCCCCTCTCCCCAGTTTTTCCATGCAGGCTGCTGTCTGCACACAGAATTTGCTCCTGCATGCCTGGGAGGATTTGGTGTATTTGCTGCAGGATTTACTAAAATGGACAGGATTGCCCATTTGGGAGTTTCTACTAAGGATGCTATGAATTTTGCCACAAATACATTCAATTGTCAAATTTACTGTACTCCAAGATAGCAGTCAGATGTGAGCCAATTACTCTGTTTGGTTCATGGTGCCAGTTGTGAATGCCTGCTAAACCAGTTTGCATCCATTTTCCCCAAATCTGAGCATTTGATGGTGACCTCTGGCCCAATATTAGGTATGACAACTAGCAGTGATTCATGTTAATGCAGTGGTACATATGAGATAAGATTCTCATTTAGATATCTCGTTCTAAACTCATAAAGAATACACTCCAGCATCTTGAATTTAGAACAGAAGTATACTGGTGTTCATACAATTCATATAACAACAGTACTGTATGTTTCCTGTTATTAACACCAGACATCTGGGTCAGCGGCAACTTCTGAACAAATCTTCAAGGGCACCATCATGTACTCCTCTGCAAGAGCACCAGTTATGAAGAGAAAGCTATGCCCACCTCCCTCTATGTTTCAGATTGCATATGGTTATTCTCCAGGATCACCTTGTTTCTAACAAAGATTGGTTCTGGACACATCGATAGTCCACTGTTATACACTATTAAAGAGTAAAGTTTTCCCTCCAGTCGTGTCCGACCCTGGGGTACCACTGCAAGTAGTGATTTCATAAGCTAGCTGTTTTTGTGGGGTAGTTTGCCATTGCTTTCCCTGGCTATTCTTTACCCCCTAGCTATGTGCCAGGTACTCATTTACCGACCAAGGAAGGGATGGATGGCTGAGTTCACCATGAGCCAGCTGCCAGGATATCTGACCCACAGGAGGCTCGAACTCCTGACCATGTGTGTGGCAGTGCAAGCACTTAAGCACTACGCCACGCAGCTCCTACATACACTATTAAATAAGTTAATCTAAAAGTTGTACCTCCTGATATCACAAATCCCTTTTTCCTTGGGAAAAAGATATGTTTTACTTGTGCTGATTTAAAATGCAATCGTTGTCTTAAAATAAACAACTTTTTGCAATTTAATTTTGAAATAATCTTTAACCCCCCCCTCCCCATTTTACAGATCCTTCCTTGACTGATTCTTCATCTTTTAGGATGTTTTGGGTTTTCTGGGTTGTATAACCATGTTCCAGTAGTATTTTTTCCTGACATTTGCCTGCATCTGTGACTGGCATCTTCAGAGGATCCGCTGCTAGCCGCAGATGAAGATGAAACATTAGGAGAAAATACTACTGGACCATGGCCATACAGCCCAGAAAACCCACAACATCCTAGTGATTCTGGTTGTGAAAGCCTTCGTCAATACATCTTCATATTTTGTTTCCATTACTTAATACAGACCACATGGTACCATTGTGTTATTTAAGTACTGAAAAGGATTTCATAAGTCCCCATGTTAAGTAATTTGGAGAGGCTATCATATCAGGGATAAAGGTTCTAGTGGGCACAAATTCAGGGCAAAACATTGAAAAGTATTCTGGCAATATCACAGCCACCTATGGTAGAGCCATTCTACATTGTCAATTGTCTTTTATGACAAACCTAATGTTCTAAGGGGACAACTGAGGCTTCGCGCTGTACTTCATCTTCATAACAGAAAATTGTGATGAAGTCCCCTTCATTTCTTCAAGCTGCTGTTTTTATAGCTCAGTCAACAGCTGGAGGCAGCCAGGGAGAGTGCATTGCCATGCTGCTGCACTGCCTCCAGAGGACTTCAAGATGGCATGGGGAGACAACAGAGAAAAAAAATCCAGGCCACCTGGAAATCCCCCATAGGGCTTAACAGAGTTATGCTACCTTTTCAGAAGTTGCACCACCCTTTCAGGTGTAACTCCTGAAAGGGCTGCATAACTCTGTTAAGCACCTTTCAGGTGGCATTAAGTGTGAAGACCTGGTTGGGGCATTCCTGATCCTAAAGCATGTGTGGAAGTCAATTGGATGCCAGTGCCCACTTCCAGGTGTTGCTGCTGTGGAGCTGTGGGGCACCTGGTTGCTGGTGCCTTTGCCCTCTCTGCTGAGTGCCCTTTGACTTGGTGGAGAGGGAAAATACATCCAGCTTGGAGCCATTCCCACAGCCCGTTTGTCCCACCATCATTATTTCCTCTGTTTCATTCATTTCCACACCCTGAATCTATGCTTCCTACTTTTTGCCTTCTTGTCTCTGAAATCTCTTCCCATCTAGTTGTCAATTGTTGGTCTTGCTACTTGTCCTGAGAAGGAAATTACTATCCAAATTGGCCTTTCACATTTCTGCCGGTTGCTGGTTTGTATACAAACATTCTGCTGGTGGTAGCTTTGTGTGATGGACTGCACAGAAAACTAGAGGTTTAAAAGTGGTAGTCAGTCAGTGGAACAAGGTGGTATCACAACAGAATGAGGACAAACTTCCTAGGAATGGGAAAGTGCCCTGATTGGATAACTTGACCTGCACTCTGGTTGGTAGAGCAACCAGCTGACTCAGAGAGGGAGGAGGTATCTCTCTAAAAGGAAGTTTTGCCATTTTGGATTCCTGTAAATTAACATCAAGTCCCTTAACTGTGTGTGTTAAATATCTGCTCTGAGGGAATTTAAGTCAAGCAGTGGATCAGACTTGAAATATGAGTTCAGTGTGTGCTGAAAGCAGAAAATATACCGACAGGAGAACTGGGAGTTTTATTTAGTGGTCAAGGCTGAAGGTGGGATAATGGTGAGACTTTCCACAGGTGACCATAAATAAAAAGAAGGGGAATATATCTTCTGGGTGAAGAAGTATTCCTAATTCAGTTAGTATGGGAATTATGCACACAGGTGGATTCCCAGTCTAGCGTATCAGTGTTCTGCTAAAGTTAACTCGAAGGAGATTTATGTGAATTGGGTAGCTAACAGATTCAAGGCAGTATTTGTACTGTGTGAAAGGGTATCATCCTGTTAGAAGCCAACGTCATTGTGAATCCATTAGCCAGTAACATCTAATTGAATTATCTTAAAGTAAAGAACTTCTCATAACTTCTAAGTAACTGAAGAAACTTACAAAGCTTGATTAAGAACTGATATTTGTATATTGTTATCTCTTTCCTGATTCCAATCTTTTTAAAATATCTCCTAATCTCATCTAGTTTGTTTAATAAATTTTACTTCATTTGACAAACTTGTCTGAGTTCTTTGGTACCTTGAAAAGGGGGAATTTGCCATAGGGGAAAAACAAGCTTCCTTTACCTTTTTGGAGTTCCTAAGACTGAGCAGATAAACTTTAAGCATCTCATATGCTACCATCAAACCAGCTCAGTGATAAAGAAGGTGGGAAAATCTGCCCAGCATAGTTACAAGGCTGCCTGAGCCTGCTACAAATAGTAAGGAGTGTGAAGGGACCTGACACAGAATATTTTTGAACATTATATGACATTATATTATATCTGCCCAGCCAATCAATACCAGTTGCTTTAGTATGTTACTTGTATAAAAAGTACACCTTGAATTAAAATTGGCAGCACCATAACAGGATTACATGTCCTAGACATGTTGCATAGGAACCACTGTCACTGCATTATTACTCATCTCCGTGGGCTTTGCAAGATCAGGTCTATTATATTACTTTAAAAATTGTTTAATAGGCATGTCACCAGTTATCTAAGTGAACTGTCTTGGGGAATTTATCTGGCCCTTTAAAGTGTGTAGCTTTTGATGTTAAATGCTGTTTTCCCTTTCTGCCAAGAATTAATACATTGTGCTATCATCTTCTTTTGCAAGAGATTATTTGAGCAAAAACATTTTATTGCATCATGCATCTTAATCTCCTCAACTGTAGCATAAAGAAAAGAAATGAGAGTTACTTGCAGAGATAGTAATCAAACTTAATGTGTAACAAGGCTCAGACCTATAATCTGGTTTCAGTAGAAGACATAAATATTGTAATAGCAGAGTTAAAGTATTTCTGAGTTTCATACTTTTAAAACCCCTACCACCCCCATTTCACATACCTGTAAGGATCTCAGTCGTTCTTGTTTCCCTTACAGCCAAACCTGGCCTTGACGGAGATTCTTTTGGCCGGGCGTCCGGCCAGGACCTGCACCAACCTTGTGAGAATGCTTATCTCGCTTTTGCATAGTAGAATTCCGTTCTCATGAGAACGGAGCCGGGGGGATGGGTTAGTTAGTCAGCATTATAACCTGTTGTTTGAGCGGGGTGGCTCATTCCTGCCATGTCGTGTGTGTGTGCTTTCCAGGATGTCTGAATAAACGGACTTATAATCAAAAAGCCTTTTTATTTCTGTTCTTTGGAATTCCTTACATTATGGCAGGAATCTAACTCATTTTTCTCTTGAATGTGTTTGGATCTCTGGTGTTCTAACATGCAGAGATTGAGTACTCTTGACCATGTGGAAGGCACGATAGCCCCCATAGAGGGTTTCGAGCCTTCCCTTCCAGACTCCGAGGATCCGGGGAATGATCCGGTTTCGCTGGTGACTCTCTCCCGACCTCGGTCCAGTTCGAGTCTGCCTCTCTTCCCTTGGGACGATCGACATGGTTCAGATCGTGTGGAGATGCATGAGAGTTTTGGGGCGCTATCTATGGATCGAGCGCCTGTTGACCGGTTCGTTTCCACCCGACAACGTGTGGATTACAAACCCCAGCTGCAGCCAGTCCCTGAGGAGTTTGGATTATCTACCATTCATGCTGACACCCAAGAATCCATTGAAAGGTTCCTGGACAAATACTTCGAGGATATTCCCAAAGATCAGCAGTGGCATAGCACCGGAGCTCATCCTAAAGTTACAGTGGAAGCAGGGACGATGACGAGGGTTGGATCGATGATCGGAAGAGGGTTCCACACCGCCTCGGCAGTACCAAACCCGGGAGCGAACGAGCGAATGGGTGAAATCCGTGGAGCAGTTGGAGGCGTGGAGGAAAAACCATAAGAGGAGGAACTGGATCCCGATCCCGAATCGTTACCCATGCCCTCGAAAGAAAATTGGGACGATGCGGTGGCCATGCTGCTGGACGCCAAACTCGCCTGGGAGCGCGAGCGCGAACTGTGGGAAGAGGAGCGCGAAAATCTGCAACGGGACCGTGAAAGTTTGCAACGGGACCGTGAAAAGCAACGCAAGGAAATCCAACTGGAGTTGGACCGTGAAAGAGAAGCGTTGCGTCAACAGTATCAACAGAATCTAACGATTCATGACAAAGTGCTGGATCAGTCCAAACTGGATTTACAGCGCCAGCGCGAAAACATTAAAGCCATCCAAACCCAGAATGAACTGACTTTAGCCGTTCAACGGTATCTAAAGAGCCAAATTGGATCGAGAGAGGGCAGCTTTGCACGCACCAAGATGCCTTAACACGCAAGGAAAGGGAATTGGCTGAACGGGAGCAAACTCTACTGACGGTAACGTGAGACGTTGGTTAGAGCCCCAGTTGGTGCCTACACCTTCACCCCCGCATCAAGTGCCCTCCCTCCTGCCGGAGGCGCTGCCCTCGCGGCCCGGTTCCAGCTTTCAACTTGGGGCACCTCCTCAACCCCTGCTCCTCCAGCTACCTACCCTATCCAGTACAACAACCAGGTTACATGCAGCAGCAACCCCAACACGCACCTAGAGCGATTGAAAGAGGGTTCTACAGACCCCCCATCCCAGCTCGTTTTGATGGTACCACGTCCAAACTTCCTTACTTTATCCTGCAACTCGATGCTCATATGCAAGAATTTCATGATCTATATCGTTCTGAACGCGAAAAAATACGAGACATTGGGTCGGTGTTGGATGGGATAGCCGCTGAGTGGTTTGTTACTCTTTATGAATTGCAGGGGGACGATACCCGCACGGTAGCGGGCTTCCTCCAAGCGTTGCGCATTCGGTTCCAAGATCCCAATGCTGAAAATGATGCTATCCGTACAGTAAAAACCATCCAACAGGGCAACTGCTCCTTTGCTGATTTTGCCCGTGAATTCCGAGCAGCGGCCAGTAAACTTCCACCGGACTGGCCCGAGCGCATGAAATGCGAGTATTTCTTCGAAGCAATGGATATTAAACTTGGTGAAACAGTGATCCTTATTCGGATCCCGCAAACGCTTGCGGATTGGATCGAGCTCGGCTTGCAGGTTGCTGCCCGTCTTGCCTATGCCCGCGCTGGAGGCCGCCCATGCCCGAAACCAGCCAACACGCCGGCGCCGGCCGCTAGAAAACCAAGCCCGGCCGTGGCGGCCGAGACCACGTCGGAACGCCGTCGCCGTTTGGGATTGTGCCTCTACTGCGGAGGGCTCTTGGCCACCTGGCTGCCAACTGCCCAAGAAGCAGAAGCCTCCCCTCCCGGGGGCCCGCACTCCGTCTGCCAAGCCTCCACGCAAATCCAGCCTGCCAACTCAAGGATCGTCCAAAGCTACTTTTGATGAGGATGTCGAAGAGGAAGAAACTGCGCTTAGTCTTTCAGCAGCACCCGTGGATCTTAATCCTTCTCCTGATCCGGTGAGTGAAGGCAGCGCGCCCATTACTATTTTGACTTCCTTAGCCAACCCCAGTAAACATACGCGTATTTTGGCCTCTGCACTTGTGGACTCAGGTTGCTCCCACTGTCTTATGAGACCGCAAGTGGCCGAGGAACTCGGTTTAGACCGAGTTCCCTTGGTGGAGCTCATTCCTTTCCCCCAACGGGACGCTAGCCCACGGGGTGGTGGGGGTCCGGCCCGGTTCAAAGCCCACAACGTTCTTCTCCGTTGCAACGATCATTGGGAAAAGATTAGTTTCATTCTTGCTCCAGTTGCAAAGCACTCCATTGTATTAGGTATGCCATGGCTACTTTTACACGAACCAACCTTCGTTTGGAAGGAACGAATCCTTCAATTCTCAGATCCCCCCCTGCGGAGATCACATGGATGGGGGGGAAGATCCATCGGTAAGGGAGGGGGAAGCAACCATCGCTACAGCTTTCAATGTACTGTCGGCTCCCTTTGCTGTAGAAATCCCAAAGGCGTATCGAGACCTATCCAGAGTTTTCCAGGAACAGGAGTGCGATCAGCTTCCCCCCCATAGAGATACCGATTGCAAGATCCTGCCCAATTACCTAAGGGTAGGATCTATCGCATGAGTCCCACCGAGGAAAAGGAGCTCCGCGCCTTCTTAGATAAAAATTTAGCCCGCGGATTCATACGGCGAGCCACAAAACACACCCATGCCGCCCCTGTTTTATTTGTTAAGAAAAAAGACGGTTCGTTAAGACTTTGTACTGATTATCGTGGACTAAATGCTGTTTCCATCTCCAACAAATATCCTTTGCTCTTAATAAAGGACCTCTTGGATGCCCTAGGCAAAGGCCGGATTTTTACCAAATTGGATTTGCGGGAAGCTTATTATCGTGTCCGCATCGCGGAGGGGTACGAACATTTAACAGCATTTAATACCAAATTCGGGCAATATGAATATTTAATAATGCCCTTCGGATTAGCTGGGGCCCCAGGGGCTTTCATGGCTCTCATAAACGAAGTATTACATGATTTGTTGTACAAGGGAGTAGTCGTATATTTGGATGATGTTTTGATTTACTCACAGACCCTGGAAGAGCATGAGGCTTTAGTCCGGGAAGTTTTACAACGTTTACTTGATAACTCCCTCTTTGCCAAGTTGTCAAAGTGCTGTTTTCACCAATCCTCCATAGACTACCTGGGCTATCGAATATCCTCTGACGGTCTAGAAATGGACCCGGCTAAAGTGGCCGCAGTGGTTGACTGGCCTGCCCCCACCAATAGAAGGGAATTGCAATCTTTCTTAGGCTTTGCTAACTTCTATCGTGACTTCATTCCCCATTTTGCCAAACTTGCCTTACCGCTCACTGATCTTTTACGCACTAAAAGAAAGGACGCCCAAGCGGCCAAGCCTGGGGCCCCCCTCCCCTGGTCGCAGGAATGCCAATTAGCGTTCCAGCAGCTGAAAACAGCTTTCACAACTGAGCCAATTCTAACACATCCCGACCCTGAGCTTCCTTTCATCGTTCACGTGGATGCTTCGGACAAGGCGCTCGGCGCTGCCCTCTTGCAGAAAAATAAAGACAATAAATTGGTACCGTGTGCTTATTTATCCAAAAAATTTTCTGGTTCCGAACTAAACTGGACTGTCGGAGATAAGGAAACCGCTGCCATCAAACTTGCGTTGAGCACTTGGCGCCATTGGTTGAAGGAGCCAAGCACCCCTTTCAAGTCTGGTCGGATCATAAAAAATTTGGCTGCGCTTTCCACACCCCTCAAAATGTCCGCTAAACAATTACGTTGGGCTGATTTTTTCTCTCGCTTTTCCTTTACGGTCCATTTTTTCCCTGGTAAAAGCAATAAGCTGGCTGATGCATTGTCCCGCCTCCCCGGGGAGGGGGGAGACGCATCCCTACGGGATATTCCACGCACCGTTCTCTCTCCCTCCCAGCTAGGATTGGCTGTCACCCGCTCACAATCCTCGTCCTCCCCTCGCCCATCCCAGCCATTGTCTCCCCCTTCCTCCAGGAACTCAAGGAGGCGGGATTACGCGAGCTGCCAACAGAGGAAAAAGATGCACAGCTACGCTTGGAGGATGGTGTCTGGAAAAGGGGGGGGTGTTGGTATGTTCCTCCTCCCCTCCGAAAGCAGGTTCTTCAAGCATGCCATGATGCTCGTCAGGCTGGGCACTTCGGGTTTGTGAAAACCCTTCATCTAGCCCGCCGCCAGTTTTGGTGGCGCTCTATGCGCAAGGACGTTGAGTCTTACATTAAAGGGTGTTCCATATGTGCGGAGGCCAAGTCAATACCGGGAAAGCCTCATGGATTACTGAAACCATTCCCTGTTGCCTCCCGACCCTGGCAGGTTATTTCAATGGATTTTATCACTGACTTGCCAGACAGTCACGGGAACACTGTTTTGTGGGTGGTGGTGGATCTCTTTTCCAAACAGGCGCATTTCATTCCTTGCACCACCATACCTTCAGCTCCCAAACTAGCCCGGTTGTTTATTCAACACATCTACCGCCTACATTCCTCTCCTGAGAAGGTGGTATCGGATCGTGGCCCTCAATTCATTTCTCGATTTTGGAAGGCTTTCCTGGAGTTGTTGGGAACCACACCAGCAGTCGCCGCCCCCTACCACGTTCAAAGTGACGGGCAAAGTGAACGGACGAACAGAACACTAGAGCAATATTTACGTTGTTATACAAACTACCATCAGGACAACTGGTGTGAATTGCTTCCCTTCGCAGAGTATGCTTACAATAATGCAATTCATAGCAGTAAGCGGAAAACCCCATTTGAAGTAGTCTCTGGTCGATCCTTCCCGCCGTTGCCCCAGCTGCCGGCGGAGGTATTGCAGCCACCAGAATTCAATCAATGGATTTTGTCACTAGCTGAAGGCTGGAAAACAGTTCAGTCTACCTTAAAACAGGCTCAAGAAGCCCAAAAGTTTCAGGCAGATAAACACCGCTCAGAATTCCCCTTACGTGTTGGGGCTTGGGTTTATTTGTCCACTAAAAACCTTCCAGACGTGCACAAATATTCAAAACTTGGCAAGAAATTTGTGGGTCCCTTTCGGATTACAAAAGTGATCAATGATGTTACTGCTCGCTTAGATCTGCCTAATTCACTAAGTAACATTCATCCTGTCTTTCATTCCAGCTTGCTCAAGGAGGCTCCCGCTTCAGATGCCTGGCACGACCCTCCGGAGACACCCCCGCCAGTTATAATTGATGGACATAAGCATTATGAAATAGATGCTATCCTGGACTCTCGCTTCTTTCGCAAACGTCTACAATATCTAGTGTCATGGGTTGGCTATTCTTCTGGCCATAATCAATGGGTGTATAAGGAGAATATCGATGCCCCCTCTTTAATTGCTGCATTTCACCAAGCTTTTCCGGACAAACCGGGGGAGGGGGAAAAAAGGGGAGATTTCTTTTAGGAGAGGCAGAGTGTAAGGATCTCAGTCGTTCTTGTTTCCCTTACAGCCAAACCTGGCCTTGACGGAGATTCTTTTGGCCAGGTGTCCGGCCAGGACCTGCACCAACCTTGTGAGAATGCTTATCTCGCTTTTGCATAGTAGAATTCCGTTCTCATGAGAACGGAGCCGGGGGGATGGGTTAGTTAGTCAGCATTATAACCTGTTGTTTGAGCGGGGTGGCTCATTCCTGCCATGTCGTGTGTGTGTGCTTTCCAGGATGTCTGAATAAACGGACTTATAATCAAAAAGCCTTTTTATTTCTGCTCTTTGGAATTCCTTACAATACCCCATTCTCATTTGGAATGCGGCTATTGTTTCCAAGTATTGTCAAATAACTCTCATAAAAAGCTTGAGCTTTCTCCCCTGAGTTTTCTAAAAATTTCCACATGCTTCTCTGACAATCTTCCACTGTTCCCAACCTTCCTCCACCTCTTGAAGACCTTTGCCAGATTCACAGCAATGATGAGGATTGTATTTGCATGTGTGTGCAAAGTGGGGGCTGCTCCCTAGACTTTGTTAGGCTCAAAGGGGAGGAGGCACCCTGTTAAGGGGATGTGCTGACAACCTAGTATGGGATTGCAAGTGTCCCTGCTCCCCCTTTGGCAGCTCTCCTAGGTACACTTCCCTGAGAGTATTCCCCACCACAGGACATGGGTGCTAGGATAGCCTGACTCAGCTTGCTCCCACACATACATACTGGTGGTCTTGAGTGTGGGAACCAACAGTGTCAAGACAGTATCTGGTATGGACTCTCCACCCAGGGCAGCTGGATTCTTGCCCCCTCACCTGGTCAGTGCATAGTTGATTCTTCAAGCTGAGCCTTTGGAGAGGGTACTGGTTTGGGTTCTGGAACAAGAAATATTAGTCATATAACATGAACATTGTTCTCCCCTTTGGGTGTTATGCTTTAGTTTTTGATGGCATAATTTTCCATTGGTTTGGGGGGTATGTTCCCACGCTGAGGCTGCTATGGTCCTGGGGTTGACCCTTTCCCCCAGGGGTTTGTAGCAGCATTGCTTTACAACATGACCATCCTGGCATCTGGCCGGGGTGCAACACCAACAGAAAGCTCCTCTAGTGCATCTTGGAGATACATCAGCATAGCACTCAGTCAAATCCCTGTGCACTTTTCATACTCCCCTCAGGATCACACCACTAGTGATCTCTAGGGGAAAATGTACTCTTACTTTGTATTTTTTCATGCTTTTGTTTTAGTGCTATAGAACTTAAATCAATTGGATATCACAACAGGCATATGTCCACACAAACATGTCTATGTGCCATAATAGATGAAGAACATCTGTAAAATCTCCAGAAGCCATTCCAAAGAATTTGCCTCTTTTCTGAGGAAAAACTATTCTGTTCTGCCATTGCCACATTACTTATACACACACTGTGAAATAATGGAAACATCAGAAACAGGTTTGGGTAGTTTGAGAAACTAAATTCCAACTGAAGTCTAAGGCTGATTCCACATGGGCCAAAAACAGCAGTGTGAAAACGGTGTGAAAATGGTGTAAAACGGTTTAAAACAGTGTAAAAGGGTTTATACTGTTTTCACACTGTTTTCGGTCCATGCGGAATCAGCCTAACACTTGCAACCACACTGAACCTATTTTACATTCTGTCTCAAAGAAAGAGGCAGATGGCATTATAGTGACATGAATTGCATGCCAATTAATCAAAAGAATATATACTTAGAGCCTTTTTTAGTTTTTTAAAACCCTACAAGCACTCTACATTGCAGTTCTCTTTGTGTTGTCCTGCAGCTTGCTCATAAATAGGAGAATCCTGAATGATGAATATTTCTAGGGGAAAATAAAGTGTGATTCCCTTGCCATTAAGACATGAGGTCAGTCAGCCTTGTGTGCCATAATGATTCATATCCTTTCCTAATCACCATTGATTATATATGAAAATCTTGTAGAGCTCATCCCGGAGGCTTTAAGAGCAATGTATAAGTTCATTCCAAAACCACCATATGGACTATGACTCATACGTTATGCTCAGCACATAAAATATCTATTATACAGTAACTGTGGCTACTAAAATGAATATTTTTGTTGTTGTTTTGTTCCATTGGTAATTTGTTTCCTAATAAAGCTGCAAGAGAACCATAAACTGGTAACAAATTACATAATACTTTTGGCATCAGGCACTTCGTACTTATCCTAACACAACTTTTGTGTTTTTGGCTGGACTCAAGCAGCTGGCAAGGGAAAGAGATGTGCAAAACATCTGGAAGAGAATGGAGAGTATGGTTTATAGCAGATGAGAATTATTTCATTTTATTTTTGTACTGATAACTTGTATTCTCACAGGCTAATTGTATCAATCAGTCTTGGATCTCTGAGCAATTCAGCGGACATATTTTTGAGCCATTCCACTGACTTACACAGAGAACCTTGGGGTGAAAATCATGTAGAGTATAGCTCCAGACAGAAGTCAAACAGAACTGAGCGATTCAGCTGACATATTTTTGAGCCATTCCACTGACTTACACAGAGAACCTTGGAATAAAAATCATGTAGAGTGCAGTTCCAGACAGAAGTCAAACAGAACTGGTTTGCAAAGATACTTGTAGTGGGTAGGCCACAAGAGGTTTGCTGTAGCATTCTTGGCTGCGTTGTTCTGTGTGTTGGATTTTGAAGTGCCTGCATCAGATCAATGTGTTGAACTGGAAAAGTTCTTATCCCTGCCAGTGGTGTACTTCCTAGATTATATCAGCCTTGTACTTTGCTATTCAGCAGCATTTGACATCGGCTGATCTTTTAACAGAAGCCAGCATTTGATAGTATCAGACATTCATAAGACAGTATTTAATAGCTGATAACAGAGTAACACTCAACATCTGAGGATATCTGATTTTTGACTTTTAACAATATGCAGTAAATTTTGTACTAGCTTCATTCCTTATAGAAAGAGAGGAAGACCTAACAGAGATGGATTGATTCAGTAAACGAAGCCACAGACTTCAGTTAGCAATAATCAAGCAAAGTTGTGAAGCATAGGATGCTTGGGGCACATTTTAAAGTAAAAATCAAGTAAAGTGTAGAAAAGTTCCCTTTAAACTGATGCAAAACCAAAACAGACACATTTTCAGTTTTGGTCAGTGTTTGATTCTGAATTTTGATATTAAAGTTTGTATGTCTTGTTATGAAAGTTTGTTTCAGCCATAAGATACATTTTGTACCCCAAATGTGTACAAGGCACACTGTACAAAAGCAGACAAAAGTGTGAATGGCCCCTTCTGCACACGCAAAATAATGCGTTTTCAAACCACTTTCACAACTGTTTGCAAGTGGATTTTGCTATTCCGTACAGCTTCAAAGAGCACTGAAAGCAGTTTGAAAGTGCATTATTCTGCATGTGCGGAATGAGCCAAAGAGTCTTATATCTGTTTGGTGATATTGCTTTAAGTTTGGAGGAAAATTCACTGTTATGTGCAATTACAAAGGTGACAACAGAGGAGGAGGAGAAAGCTAGAAGATAAACTAGAGGTATAAGCAATGATTTCTAAAATCAGATTAATTTAAGGTTCATCAAGTTAAGGCTAGCTGAGGATCATGAGGGAAAAATTCTTCCAACTCCCTTATTGTCAGAGGCAATGCATGTATCCTAAATATCCTAAGATCTTATTTTCTTCTGTTGGTAAGCTTGTCTGTCTCTCTCTCTATATATATAATATAGACACACACCTTTATAGGGGTTGCCTTTAGCTGCCTCACCTGTTCCACTTCAAAATAAATGCTTAATTGAATCAGCTTAAGGAATTGAAGTGATCCCCCCTTCACTCTCTTTCTCTGTATTACCTCAATTAACCATGTGTCAAAGACCTGACCTGGTCTTTGGGTGGTAGCAGTGCCAAGCCCTGGGCCCTAGACCAGTACTCAAAACACAACATTATTTTCTTTACATTTTTTAAAAATACATAGTGAAGGTATACTCATAAGATGCATTTCAGATACACAATAAAACAACAAAACTCAAGCTTACTTACTAGAAAGTATACTTGCAAAAAGAATACAAAGTCCTTAGTGCATGAAAAAAGTTCTTTAAGCAATGTAAAGGCAAACACAGGCAAAGGGAAGATGACTACTAATGCTGATGTGATTAATTTATGGTCTAGGCTGGCCACACAAAATGATTACCAATTAACCAATCAAGTATCAAGTTGGTGAGAACAATCTAGAAGGTGAGCAAGTTACCCCTCCCTTCTAAAACTTTCAGTTAGGGCTTTAGCTGACCAGTTGTATCCAGCTGAAAATAATTGAAGAAGATTTCATGGCCATAATGAGGAATCTGATCTTGGTGGGTAGTACAACCTATCTCTAACTGCAAACACCTGCTTCTAAGCTATGTGAAAAACAAGAAATAAAGAAAACAGGATTTTTAGTAGTCCTTTCAACAATCAAAATGGAGTCTCTTAAGACATAGCAAATGTACAAGCAAAATGGTTACTTTCTTCACACCATGCAATAATACCTTTTTAAAAAAGTTTAATAAATTATAGAATTTTATTAACAACTCCAAAACTGGTGGTTTTCTAAAGTAAGTGTGTGGGGCGGCACTGCAGGGGGAGGCGGCGTGATTCCCTCCCACAGCGGCCCCCCTGTGGCGCCCCCCACACTTATTTTAGGAAACCGAGCAGGCTGCAGAACAGGCATTCCTGGGAGACCCTGGGAAATGTAGTTCCCACCAGAACAAGAAGGCCTGTTCTCCAGCCTGCTCGGTTTTCTAAAGTAAGTGGGAGTGGGAGTGGGAGTGGGAGTGGGAGTGGGAGTGGGAGTGGGAGTGGGAGTGGGAGTGGGAGTGGGAGTGGGAGTGGGAGTGGGAGTGGGTGCCATGGGGGGGGGGGTGCCGCGAGGGCGGGGGGCTAAAAATCCAGAGTGCGCACTGGGCACACTCTGGGCCAGCTATGCCTCTGGTATATGACCAAAGATGTAATGCAGCCCTCCCCAACTAATGAATTCTTTTTGAGAACACACTGACAGCTGAGGTCAGACTGCCCCATCTTGCAATCTGTCTTTCTGATTGTTCAAAAGGCATTTAGTTAAGGTTCTCAGGACATGCTTGTGTTTGTAAAGCATAGCTAAAGTAATGTATCATGAACATTCAGTATGTTTGCTTGCAGCCAAGGTCAACTTAATCTGGTTGAATGCTGTTCTCTCTGAAAATGCCCAATTACACACACTTTGCTTTTCTATGGAAGACTGTGATCTTTGGTCCACTGTCTTGTGACTCACAAGTGTTTGCCTCTTCAACATTTTCCACGAAAAATATCCAGTGACATGGTTACACTTCACTGGCTAACTGTTGTACTAAATAAATACCTTTCTTTATTGATTGCTAAGATATTTTCCACTGTTTTTGTTTCTTGGTGAAGCTCAGTTATTTCAAATGCTGCTGTTCTGGTTACTGATCTTCTCTTAAGAAAATATCTATGAACATTAAAACATGGTTGGCATAGGATTTTAACAGGAGTTTGATCCAGAGGGTGACTTTATGACTTAGTCTCCCACTACAGGGGTTGTGCAGACGCAACCTGCACATAATATCAATGATATATATTCATTCGTCTAGATCAGGATCAAAAGACTTTGCCCATTTTTGAAACCTCCAGGTAGGATATTTCATTGTAAAGCAACATTGTAAAGCACAGAAGGTTTTGATACTCTTCCTCTTGAAAAGGCTACCAATGTTTGCAAGAATGGCCATTTGAGAAAGACAGGGAGGACAATATTCCATAGGAAGTGGCTGGTGCTTAAGCAGCTTCCATTATGTACTGCCTGGTTCAAAGACCACCTCTTTCATGTGTGGTAAAGTAACTTTCTGAAGTCTAAATAGGGATCACCAAATGCAGCACCCAGACATGAATCAAAGAACATGAAAGGCACTGCAGACTAATTCAGCTGGAAAAATCAGCAATAGTTGAACATGTGGTAAACCAAGCTGGGCGCAGAATATTATTTGAAAACACAGAAATTCTGGACCGCTCTGACAACCACTACATCAGACTACACAGAGAAGCCATTAAAATCCACAAGCACATGGACAATTTCAACAGAAAGGAAAAAACCATGAAAATGGACAAAATTTGGCTACTACTAGTACTGAAAAACACTAGAATCAAGACAGTGACTAATAAACAGCACCCAGACACAGGATTTCTCCAGGCAGTAAGCAGTCAAAGGGTTATTGAACACCACCCAGACAAAGGATGTCTTTAGGCAATAAGCAATCAAAGGGATCAAAAGGCCAGGCTACTACTATGCAGATGCCCTCACTAATTGATTATGCTCTCTTCATGGTTACTCACATGATAAATTGGGTGGATCCCACTCAACACATGCAAGTCAAGCTTGCTAACTGCATCCTTTACACTTGTTAAAACAGGCAAATGGTTCTTTCTCCCAAGCTGGACGTTCCACAGGTATATATACTCCAGTTGCCTTACTACCATCAGATCCTCTGAAGATGCCAGCCACAGAAGTAGGCAAAACATCAGGAGAAAATGCTACTAGAACACAGCCATACAGCCCAGAAACCACACAACACCCCAGTGATTCCAGCCATGAAAGCCTTCAACAATACATTTAACTTTCTGAAGGTTTGTGGTGGTGGGCTCGACCATGGTGTGGATTTGTAGAAACAGAACTGTAATTTCTAGTAGAAGAAGAAGAAGAGTTTGGATTTATATCCCCCCTTCTCTCCTGTAGGAGACTCAAAGGGGCTTACAATCTCCTTGCCCTTCCCCCCTCACAACAAACACCCGGTGAGGTAGGTGGGGCTGAGAGAGCTCCAGCTGGCGTGTGTGGGAGTGTACAGGCGAATCTGAATTCCCCAGATAAGCCTTCACAGCTCAGGCAGCAGAGCTGGGAATCAAACCCGGTTCCTCCAGATTAGATACACGAGCTCTTAACCTCCTACGCCACTGCTGCTCCTGGATGACCCTGACGTTTTCGTTTATTTATTTAGACTTCAGTTTTCTCTTCAATGGGAACACAAATCAGCTTATAGAATAGTTTTTCCTTCTTCAAATTTTATCCTCACAGCAACCCTGTGAAGTAAGTTAAGCCAAGGAGTGATTGGTCCAAAGCCCCCACCCTAGTAAGCTTCCATGGCAGAGGGGGGATTTGAAGCTAGTTTCTTCAAATACAAATCCAGCCACTACACTGGATGTGCTGGTAGTAAAGGACTATCAAACCTGCCTCAATGACTATCTCCTGCCTCAATGACAGAGGAAGACTGATCAGTGAGTCAGATAGCTAGAGGGGGTCAAGACACTGGGCACTGGGATTTCATACAACAAGCCATTGAAACCAAAATATATTGGATCAGGGTTTTTGTTATGACTGTGTAATGGCAACCTGTACATCTAATACACTTTTAATGAAAATATTATTCTTTGAGACAGTGCCAAGTATGGCAGCATGAAGGCAAAGCCCCTCCTTTTTTCACCAACGATGGAAACATGATATTATAGCCCTTTTAAAAGTCTTTCTTCTGTGATGCTCTAAGGAAGAAGCCCACATCAACATTAGAATGAACCACTGATTACAAAGAGATGTCATTTAATCACAATTTATTAATACTCCTGGTTCATGCTTTTTTTAAAAAAAGGTTTTACAGAGACCTTAACAAAGGGGTGAGTGTAGTAAGAAATAATGAGAGTCTTTAGTCTCTTTGCTCCCCTCTTTTGTGTTTGCATTTCATTTTTAGTAAAACATTTGCTGAATGAAATACTCTTGTCATATACCAGCCCTGACCTTAAAATTTCTTATAGTCTAGAGATCATCACCAAAATTTGCAGCTAAGCCTTTTCAAACTTAACTCAGCCCTCCTGCTAAAGGTGTGCACAGACATTACAGAACTGCATCAGCTGGAGGCAGTAATTAAGGCTGTTTCCGCACATGTGCGAAAACGCAGCTTCACCAGCATGAATTGTGCCAGTGGAGGCTCGGGGACCGTATGGAGCTGCCTCTCGGTCTGCCCCCTCCACTGACCTTCCTGTCCAGCATCAATTTGGAGGGCTGCATGGACCCACCCATGCTGCCCTCCGACCACCGGCCTGCCGGTGCAGTTCAACGAGCGAGGTTTAAAGCGGAGGCTTCACGCTGCTCCGGGGCAGCCAGGATGGTGCAGCTGTGATGCAGCAGTGCCTCCTGTGTGAACAGCACCCCAGGGATGGCGTTTTTGCCATTCCTGGGGTGCTGTATTCTGCCCATGCGGAAAGGGCCTAAGAACTGGATGACAAAATGAGGTGTTTTTCTGCTTCCAGACCTCTGTTCCACTGTGACAGTTCTGGTGGACGTAACAGAGACACCACTGCATACTAAGGCCTTTTTGAGAACATGTTCTATATTCTATAGAAACTTGGGAAAGTTTTGAACATGCAATAGACTGCATATACATAGCTCTCCCTACCTCAAAGAGTTTCATACAGAATTTGGGAGTACAGTTGTTTTGTTTCCTCCTTCAGTAAAAGGGCAGGGGAAGACACTCCTTTCTTTAATAACTGCAGGCAATGTGACTTTAGATCTGTAGCTATTCTTACCCCAGCATGATATCCATCTAAAACCCTCTTGTGTACTACTACTAAAGGCGTTCAGTAGCGCTGGTTATCCTTTCCATCTGGTCAAATACACAGGATGTCTACGCATCCCATTCTTCTATTATGACTTCACACCCTGTAATTCGTACACAAAAATGCCTCATATGTGTTAATAGTACCTTTTGCTCCATGGAAACCATTCTCTGGATATATCTTTTTCAAAATACTTCCACCATAGCTAAGGATTGCACTTCCAAGCAGACACTCATAGAGAAAGGGAAGGATCTGCCAAATGAAGACACTTCTTGTATTTCCTTTGTTATCATTTGCGACCAGCCAGAACACTTGGAGGATACATTTCTATAATCACTCATACTGTAGATGTCTGAGTTACATATTACTTCTCTTATAACATAAATTTACACACTTGTAACAAGGCTCTATCCATATAAATTAGAATAGTCTATCATAGAAGAAAGACTTGTAGAAGAAAAAAATTCCTTTGAACATAATGTTGCTTAGAACATTTCTGCTTCACTCATTCAAAAAGTGTGAAAACTTAGGGAGGATTTGCCCTTTAATGCCATTTTAACACATCATCATCTTATATTCTAATAGTCAATTGTGGCCCAATCTGCAAGTATCTAAATCTGCAAGTTGGGAGTTCTTTGACCAAAAACAGATGGTTCTGCAAACATGGGGACTAAGTTTGCAGATTTTTCTGAAAGCATTTAAAAATAAATTGGAGGTTTAAATCCCCCCAAATGAACTTTGACTGCACCTGCACTGAGGCTGTGAAGCTGCAGGCAGGGACGCTGGCAGGGGAGGCAGGTGCCATTTAAAATGGGAGGCTGCTGCAGGGTGGGAAAGGCAAAGCTGCTGGCTTGAAAAGCAGGTGAGTTGCCACAATTGCTATGTGTGCAGCTGAGTGCTGGGAGGCAGGGGAGCTGCCAGGCAGGTGGTGGGGAGAACAGTCCATCACCATTGCTGTGAGGGGGAAAGTGACAGGCAGCCTGGAGAGGTGCCACTGCTGCTTATTTGCAGATTATTACTTTACCTCTTTGGTGGTTCTTCTAATATATTTGACGTGCAGACATTAGCAGGTGATCAAGCTTATTTCCCTGTTTTGAAAACTCTTTCCTGGATTTCTGTAGATAAAGGCAGACGAGCAGAACAATGCACTTTCTAGCAATCCTGAATTCTACTTCCATTGCAGGTGATGGAATTTCACTTGTTATGGATCATAATAAGAGCCAAGGGTTACATTGGGTCCTATTATCTCATTCTCCCCCTTTTTTTGTTTTCTCTTTTGTCTACAATTGTACCCCAGGAATCTCTGGACAATTCCCCCCTTGCAATCCCAAAATACTGCCCGCCAACTAGCAGCTGTGACAACATTTTTGGAAGTTCCCATTGGGGAGAAGAATCTCTAGCAGACATTTCAAGGGGAACTTTGCTGCCACTGAGACCTACAGACCATTCCAAAACTAGCATGGAATGATGGATGCTTCTGAAAGATCTCTCATTTTCAAAGAGACCTCTGCTTTGAGTATGGTGGGCCTCATGAATTCCAATACTAAAGCTCTGTTTATTCAAGGGGTAGTAGAAGGAGAGCCTTCTGACCCTAGCTCCATTTTCACAGTAAACTCTTCAAGCCGTTTTTCATCTTTCATGCCTTGTGTGAAAGAATCTTAAGAAGTCCAATACCTGTGATGTTATTTGTGCTGGTAAAGTATTTGTGTGGTAAATACTTTACCCATACCAAATCCAATGCAGATCTAATATGGGATGTGATTAATAGTGCTCCCTGCTTGGCACAGGTTGGAAAAGCAGCTGTGATTCCTAAGTGAAAAAAATCATCAAAGACAGGGAAATGTACAGCAGTTCTGTCAGAGGCCAGAGGAAGACTTCACACTGTAGAAGCAGTTAGTTAAATAGTCTAATAAAAGGAAAGGATGTTTATGGTTAGATATCAGGAAGAGCTTTCAGGAAATTGGTAGGAAAATTCAGAAGAGACAGAGGAAAGGGAAAACACAATATATGCACATACAGAGCTGTTGTTCAGTTACATTTATAGAAAATTGGACTATCATCAACTTTTTGATCTTGATTTCCCAGAGCATCCTCCAACCCACTCATTCATGTTTAAAAAATACAGACGTTTTGTGGGAGTTCTGTCATCTGTGCCATCAATATTGATTTAAGAGTCTATTTTGAGCATCGTCAATAAACACATTTTTGTCCTGGTGTGAACTTTATACTTTAATCAAGTTATGCTTCAAGTGCAGCATAAGAATCATATAGAGCAATACTGCAAAACAAAGAAACCATACCAATGATGAAACAGTTTACAATGTGACACTTCCACAGATTTCTGTATGGCATTCCTGTATTAGAAGTTGGTCCAGAATTTTTTTCTCAACCTGTTTTTCTTATATAGGAGTGATTATGATAAGTTGTGGATGAGAAGGAGTATGTATTGTAAACAGAACCCGGAGACTGGATGCAGGTTTAATATCTTCAGGATGTGCAGGTGCAAATTGCAGATGCAAATTGTTATTTAAAATTCATTTTAATTTACAAAAGGTACATCCTGCCTTTCTGTCTTCACAAGGGCCTCCCTGGAGACTAACAAATTAAAACATTTATATTAAGATTACATTTTAAAAACATTTAACCTTCCCCCTAATTATTTCAACTAATAATACAAAACTAAAATCACACAAAGACATAAAAACAACACATTGATCAGAAGGGAGGCATTGTGACAGAAATCCTAAAACAGGCTCAAGAGTGCCACTTACAGCATCTGAGATTTTGGATCTCTGGAGATTCCATTACAATGAGGTATTCCCTTCCACTTCACATGAGACTATTCAAGCAGACCTACAACCCGATAAACAGCCTGAAGTGCAGGGACGTAGTGCTGGTACTGTACCATCTCCTTGCCTCCAGGGGGCTTTTGGGCAGTGTAGGGAGGTAAGAAAAACAACAAACTTTCCTGGCCAGTCAAAAGCGCTTCATGGGACTGAGTGGACTCATTCCTTTTGGTGGTATAAGTCTGTTGTGCTGGCCATAGCGTTGGCAGCATAAAGGCCTGGGTGGGAGCCAACTACATTCAGCTCCACCCCTGGGAACGCCCCAGCCTGTTTCCCCTGCACTGGTGTCTAATCAGACACCAACACAGCCTAGGATGGTGAGCCTTCCTTCCAGATTAGGCACCGCCATAATCAGCAGTGCCCATCCAGCTTTCAGTTTTACCACTCCGCTGACACATTTGCCAGATACGCTGCAGGGTGGGCAAATGTGCTGACTTGAGCATGTGCTAGTTCCATTGAATTGTTGCCCTTCCGTTTGGATGGGAATGTTATTGTCCAAAGCAGGTGCAAAGCTGGAAGTAGTTTGATGCCTGTGCTGGTGCCATTACTCCAGTGCCACACAAACAGGCATGGATGCTGATGCAGAGACATTTATTAAAAAGTGGTACCTGCACCACTCATTGCCTCTTTTGAAAGTGCTCCTGCAGCGCTGTCCTCAGCTGTCACTCTACTACCCCCCTTTTGTATTGGGCTGCCTATTCCCCGCCACTCCCCACCCACCACCACCTGTATTTTAAATGCAGATAAGTTTCCTTCTGTCCAAACGTGCTGAGGCTGGCAAGACACAAGGGGGTGGAAATAAGTCAAGGGAAGAAGCTGCCCTCCCTGGCCTTCCCCAATGTCTTGTCAAACCAATATCAACCACTTGACTTTAACGAAAATATGATTTTTAAAGGGACCAAAAGGGTTTATTACAGGGGATGCAGGGGGGAAGGGCAGTGGCCAGGACACCCCCTGGAACTTGTGGCAAGAGCCCCTTCACCTTCTTCACTTTGTCCCTGCACTGAGGGGATGCCAAAATAAAAAAAATCTTTACTTGGTGGAAGATGGCAACAGGAGGAGGCAGACAACTCTCCCTGGAGAGTGAGCTGCAGAGTTTTGGTGCCACAACTGAGAAGGCCCTCTTGCAGGTTGCCACTTACCTAATCTCAGAAGGTAGAGGCAACCAAAGCAGGGCCTCGGTAGCTGACCTTAGCAATTTAACAGATTCATAAAGGAATAGGAGTAGGTGGTCTTCAGAGATGTTGGTCCCAAACCATCTAGGGCTTTGAAGGTCAACACTGGCACCTTGAATTGTGCACAGAAGCAAATTGGAGACTGTGTAGATGGGCTAAGACTGGGGTGATATGGTTCCTACATCCCATTTCAGTCAGCATACTGGCTGCAGCATTCTGTACTAATTGAGGTTTCCAAACACTTTTCAAGGGTAGAACCTCATAGAGCACATTACAGTAGTTTAGTCTAGATGTAACCAGTGTATGTACCACAGTCACCAAGTCAGCTGACTCGAAGGAGCAGGAAACAGGAAAGCTTTATTTCTATAGAGCACAAGGCAGGGAAAATAACTATCATGCCTACTGGTCTTACAGATCTAAGGAAAAGAGGAAAAAACACAATCCTAAGCCAAACCTAACAATTCAAAAGATTTACCTTTGATATTCCTTCCTGGATTTCTGTGGACTAAAGGTAAATCCTGACCTACCACCCAGAGGCGTATCTAGGGAAAATGGAGCCTAGGGCAAAACCTGAGTTTTCCACCACTCCATAGGTGACCCCCACCATGGAAGGCTCTGGAGCTGCCCTCTCTGGGTCCCTCCACCTTACATCTTGATGAAGATGGGGGAGGGTGGAGAGGAAAGACTTGGGGTGGAAGAGGATGGAATACAATGACTTGGAATGGCAAGAGGGTTGAAAGGGGAAGCTTAGAGTGGGGAAGGGTGGAAAGGTGAGGGTTCTGGTGGGGCAGGGTGGCAAGGTGAAGCCTGGGGTGGGGGCAGGGTAGTAAGATAAGGCTTAGGTGGGGGAGGGTTATGAGGTGGGACTAGGGTTGGGGGAGGATTAAGGTAGGGAGGGTGGCAAGGTGTGGCTTGGGGTGACAGAGCATGGCAAGGTGAGATTTCGGGTGGTGGGAGGGTTGGCAGGTTTGGCTAGGAATTGGGGAGGGGTGGAAGGTGAGTATTGGGGGTTGGAAGGTGAGTATTAGGGTAGGGAAGGGTGGGAAGTGATGGCTGGGGGTGACTAAAGGTGAGGGAAGGTGGATAGGGGTGGCTAGAGGCGGGGAAGGGTGCCAAGGGAAGGCTAGTGGTGGGAGAGAATGGAGGTTTGGGAGCAGGGGGTGGTGAGAAGGCCTTTGTTGCCCGCCCCAGAGGGGGGCCTTTTGGGGGCAGGGAATGGTGAGATGGCCTCTGCCAACCCACCATGGGGCTAGCTGGCCTTTTGGGGGCCAGGGGGTGGCAAGAAGGCCTCTGCCGGGCCCACTGTAGGCCTGGCTGGCCTTTTGGGGGGTTGGCCTTTTGGGGTGGTGGGGGAAGTGTGGGAAGGCCTCTGCCAGGCTCTCCTTCACCCACCTGGCTTCCAAGGAGGATAATTTTGTCTGAGGCAGCCAGTCAAGCCTGACCAAGCCCTGGAGGAGCTGCCCGACATGAGAGGAATGGGCTGGGCAGCACTGGCATGGGGGGCTCCCCTGTTCACGTGGTGCGGCGCAGGGGATGGAGGGGTGTGGGGTGATTTTGCGCTCCCCACATGATGAAATGGGCAGCACCCGGGAACATTTGACTCTCCATGTCTCCGTGGCCAGTTCGCCCCTGCTCTCACCTGCTCCATATAGGTAAATCCAACTTTCAGCATTTGAATAAAGACTTGCAGATGTTCCTAAGCATTTAGGTGTTCCTGCCTTTGCTGTTGGGATTTTTACTAAATCCAGATTTAGGGAACTTGCCCCCATATGAAAGGTGAACCTCAGTCTTTCTGAATCTTCATGAGTAAGTGACGAATCAAAGAATTTCAAGCTAAATGGAAAGAATGATGGTAAATGTGAACGATATCTTTAAAATGATACATATAAATTATAAATAATCTTAATGATATATTGCACATTATATTGAAAAGGGGTTTAAAGAAAATAGATAAGTAGTTAATCACACTATAAAAGATGATAATATATCAAAACAACTTTTATTTTGTGAAAAAAATCTAGAAATATATAATAATAATCATTCATCAGTGCTTTTTAAGCCTATTTTGGTTCATTAGAATTTACATCAATAAGGGCATTATGGGTAGTTTTTTAAATTTTTATATAATATATGAATACTTTTTGTTTCCTCTCTTACAGCCCAATCCTAAGGGGGGAAGGGGGGGCTGAATCCACCCATGGAAGTGGCACAGATCCACACCAGCAGTTTTGCTTACCCCAGGGCACTTACTGCAGCAGAAGGGCAAATAGGTTGGCAGGTAGCTTCTGTGGCCCTCCATGACAGCTAGATGTCGTGCTATGCGCCATCTCAACATTTTTGCACCCTCACCACTTCCACTTGTGTTGCCGGGCATTCCTAAGGTATGGCTGGGACCGGAGCCAATATTAATCAGCTTCTATTCAGCCTGTGCCTGTTGGAATGCCAGTGCCCAGGGCTTGGACTTAAGCTACCCTCTTGGGTAACGTAAGTCCATAATGTCCAATGGAGGGCTTTTCAGCAGCTGGGAAGGTTTTTTTGTTTTTTGCCTCCCCAAGCCACTGAGAAGCCCTCTTGGAGGCTGTGGGACAGTGCCGCAGTAGTACTGCATCCCATCACTGGGGGCTCTGGATTGGACTGTTAAGTCTTTAGAACTAGTAGGAACTATGATTTGATTCTGTTTTATTTTTTTTCTGTTTTGTTAATTCTAATCTACATAAAATTTTTAAAAAACCAAACATCTACATCATGTTGTAAAATGTTAAAAATGGGACTCTACAATTGTTAAAAGTTGTACTTTAGTTTTTAAAGCAGTATTTCTAATTTAAAAAATGAAACAAACTAAAATGTTGTTTGTATCAGACAAAAAAAAAGTAGGAAAAATCTAAACACATTCTCTGCATTTGGATTCTCTTTCATGTTTCTATTCTGATTTGGCAAAATAGATTTTGTTGCAATGTTTTAAAATTACCAACTGGACACTGTGGTAGCATAATATATTTGTTTGATTAATCATTTGTGGGTTATAGTAAAGATAAGGTTTCAGCATTCAAGTTATCAACAAAATGAAAAAAATATGAGGAACTTTCTCTTAAAGCAATCTTTGTTTTTCAAAGTGCACATATATTTATACTCTCTGGATACTGAGCTGTTGAAACCATCTGAAAACCCTTTGGCCCAAACCACAGAAAGCTAAGTATTCTGCCATAGTAAAGACATTATTATTGCCATAACATCAATCAAGTGGACATAAATGAGCATATTTCCCCCACAGGATTCCAGTGTCACAGTGTCAAATGATTTACAATATCTCACCTTTTACAGACAAATGTATTTAGTTTGAACAATTCCCCTTCCGAAAAGCACCCTCAGGAAAAGAGGCAAAACATTAGATTTCCCTTGCTAGTGTCTCTATTTGCACACATGAAGCTGCCTTATACTGAATCAGGCCCTGGGTCCATCAAAGTCAGTATTGTCTGGTTGATCTGCCACCAGGTGTTCTCCAGGGTCTCTTATATCACCTATTTATCTCATTCTTTAAACTGGAGATTTTGGAGACTGACTCTGGGACAGATCCTCTGAAGATGCCAGCCACAGATGCAGGCGAAACCTCAGGAGAGAATGCTGCTAGAACATGGCCATACAGCCCGGAAACCACACAGCACCCCAGTGACTCTGGGACATTCTGCATGCCATGTACATGCGCTAGCTCTGAGCCATGACCCCTCCCCAGACTCTAATGATGCCTAGTGCCTTGCAGAATTAGAATCATATGGAAAAAGTTACAGCTTATCCAGTTCTAATGCAATTCCTGATAAAGGATGGGTACAAATTGGCTCAATAATTACAGTACTTCCCAACAAGTGCATCCCACCTTGTGATAACCTGAAAAAGGTATGGAGAAATGTGAGGGAATTGCAGAAGCACGATATGTAGGCATATGTAGCCCACCTGCTGATTGCTGCTCCTAATAGCATTAATCATACTATCCTTAGAACTCTTGGAGTTTCTGAATGCAGCTAGCGAATAAAGATAAACGTTGAAGATGCTTGAGAATCCACTAGTTTGACTCACATTCTTCTTGCAAATCATGAGTAGGGAGATGATTATTTAGTGCAGGGGTCTCCAAACTTTTCAGTATGAAGGCCACATTGAATATTTTACAAATATTTATGAGCCAATAAAACAAAAATCAGCTTTATAACTTTTAACCATTTCCATAAGGCTGTAATCTTATGCATGCATACCTGTGTGGAAATCTTATTGAAGCTTTGAGTAAACATGCATAGGATTAAAGTGCAAATATTTAGTTCTCAGTGAGTTGTCCAACCCAGATACTATGCACTGCAGAAAGAGACTCCCGTGGCTGAATATTTCTTCAGTGATTTATTTACTGCAAATAATAAAATGTTTCTATGAGCAAACTCTGCTATATGGCCCAAATATCACAGTAATCAGATACTTGTGCATTTCCACTGCACTGTGCCTTATCTCATCATTTATATAGATATCTGTACCTTCTATAGTAGCACCATGACATCTGCAGGATTCTGAGTGCTCTATGGTTTATTTCACAGTTCTGTACACTGGAGTTGTGGTTAAGCAACTTCTGCTGAGTAAAGAAGTACACATTTGAGTCTAGTGTCTTCCCTTTATTTTGTGGCTGCTTGTCCCTTGTCAAAAGGGGAAATTTACATTCTTATTAACATTCTCCAGGTGAAACATAAACCCATACCCAGTGGTGGGATTCAGCAGGTTCACACCACTTCGGCAGAACTGGTTGTTAAAATGGTGCTTGTAAACAACCAGTTGTTAAATTATTTGAATCCCACCACCGGAACCTGTTGTCAAATTATTTGAATCCTACCACTGCCCATACTTCATGTTTTTGCCAAAAGGGTGCTTTCCCACAACAAGCATTTTTAGACAGATGACAGAAACATTTTAGTGAATGTGCAATTGTGTGATCCCTTGTTACTGCCCCAGTATCTGGCTCCATCTCTCCCCCTTCCAAATCATTATAAAGATGAGTACTTCAGTATTCTGTCGGGGTTGCCTCTGCCAAGTGAACCATGGATGTATGCAGATGATGATGCTGGAGTTGACATGGTTCTTTCTTTATGTGTTTGCCTGGTAAAAGAACACATGGCTGTAAGGGCAGATTCAAAACCTCTTCTTAGGATCTTCCTGAAGTGTGTTTATTCAATATTTATCATTGTTCAGTGGGAAACAGGATGTGTTCCAATTGTTACCTTCTTTCCTGTGTTCTTTATGTGGGCAGTCTCACACTGATGTCAGGGAGGTATGTTGGCCTCAGAACATGCTGCCTGATCCTATACATGGCTGATATGACTGTATTGTTGGGATGTTGTCTGTTACTTTTAGGTTGAAGCATGGTGCAATAGCAGTGCTTTCCACACTTTGTCCTTGAGGATTTTGTTTGGTATGTAAGTGTTTTGCCTCTGCTGAGGGAGCACAGGATACCAGCTAGTAGCCCAAGCAATTCACCAGTGCTGATAATGCACTAGAATGCTGGGCTTGGTTTTTGGGGAGCCCAATAGCCCACTTTTTCCCCCTTAAGCAAGTGACAAGTGCAAAGCAACAATGTGCATTATAATCGCATTCCATTCAACTTTTTTCCATGTTTCCTCCACATTCAAAAGAATAGGCCATCCAAGTACTGACTAAGCACAGTACAGGGAAAATAGTTTCAATGGAAGGCAGAATTCATAGTCTTTGTGTGGGTGGGTGGGAATTCAGTCTATTTTTTGACAGTTGGTGTGCATCTTATGTTTTCCTGGAGGGAACACAGAAATATGTGTGAAGCTGTGGGGGAGCAGCTTTCCTCTCTGCTTGCAGATCATTGGAAATTAGCTTTTGTTCTTCCAAGGAGCCAAGACCAGAGATCATAGTCACTGAGGAATGTTGTATATAGAGATTCTGCCAGCCAACAGAGTTACAAGTTTAAAAGGACATTTTTATGGCATCCCTCTTTCAGTTTAGCTAAATTAACATTGGTTCAACAGGGAATTCAGCAGGCCCATGTTAATATATCCAACCTTATAAAAATCTCTTAACTCCCCCAAAACAATCAAGTCACACGAACAATATGGATGAGTCATATATTAAAAACAGATCCCAAGAACAATGTTGGAAGTTCATTCTTATGCACTGCACGTGCACTGATTCTTTGCAGCTGTAAATGGATTGTTATACTTGGGAATCCTCTGAGGATCAGTTTAAGATGTGATCTTCAGTGTTACTTTCTACAGAAAAATATATTCAGATAAACAGTGCCCAGACTTAACCGCAGAGTCAGCATTTCAATTGATTTTAAACATATGATATCAGTCTTCTGGAAGGAAAAATCTTTACCTGACATTAAAACATTTATTGAAATCCTAAACCCATTTGACACCAGAGGAACCCATCTGGAACCCCTTGACTTCTGTTGAGGCATAGTTCAGTCACTAAATATGTACTTTATAGTAGAAGTTGGTAAAATTACTCTACAGTCTAATATGAAGGCATCTGGGGGCCAAAATTCAGCCTTAAACAAAGGCATTCCTGTAACACATCTATAAAAAACCCAGTTCAGCTGGTAGTCCAGATGTGCCATCATTTTCTGTTGGTATCATATTGGTTCTCTCAGTATTTGTGCCCCGAATAAAGGGCACTAAGCCATAGGGTTTCTGTACCAGCTGTTTCTTCTCTCCATATTTCCCAGGGCATTCTGTGACTACTTCTGTTATAAAGGTCTTAGCTTAGGATATTTCGACTGACTTCTAAGTTTTCCTGCGAGAATCAGTACCTCATAAAAGAGCTCTCTCTATATATATTCTCTACATATATATCTCATAATTACATGTGAATGATATTGTCCTCTTCAAGCCTGCCGCTTGAGAGGGCAGACTGGGACAAGTTTGTATAAACAGATTTGCTCTGCGCACACACGCACAGAAACCATCAGGTTCTCCAAGACATGCTGTATATTTTGCACTAAACATGTTCAACAGCTGCATTGACAGTGTTTGAATGCAATTATCAGATGCAAGCTAATTCCCTAGTCTGTTTGGTTCCTGATGAATAACTCAAACACCTGCTGAACAGGCTTGTATCAGGGTCCCCCCCACCAAAAAAAAAACCAGATTATGTGCCAAAATACTAGAAATCGAAACAGATCAGCAACCATTAACACCACCAAGGACTAGGTAGATGAACACCTAATAGTATGTTTCTTTTTAAATACAGTGTTTACTTATGATTAATGTATAAAATTTTGACTGATTTAAATCTATGGCAGCATCCATGATAATGAGACACCATTTGTCCCCCCCCCCCTTTATTCCTATCATGATAATGGAGATGTTCTACAATAAAAATTGGCAATTTGTGTTGCGAATATGGTCACAATCTCTAATTGGCTCAGGGGTGGAGGAAGGGGAAACTGTGCCCAGGTGCAAGCGTGTCCTGTGCACCACCCGCCACTGCCCCGCTCTGGAATGCCCCTGGAATGCCCCAGCCATGTCTTGCCCCAACCACGCCCTCGCCACAGTGTGTACCCGGGGTGTCGCGCACCACCCCACCCCACCCCACCCCACCCCACCCCTGCTGGTGCTACCCCACTGGATTGTCTCTAGCCCTTTTCCTTGTGGAAAGAAATTTCCCTTAATAAATATGCAAGGATAAATGAAATGAAAGCTGAGAAACCAAAGATCATTGCATAAGTTCATTAGAACATTAGTGTGCACAATCACAAAAGCAATTATTTTAAAAGTCCTCAAAAAGTCCTTCAGTGGCACACCATGGAAAATGGTGGCCATGGTGGCAGGAAAAACCAATTGTACTGTACTGCACTGTTAGGAAGACTACAACAAAGCAACTGGATGAATAGTCACAAACAAAATGACCAACAGTGAAAGTGACAATTGAAAAACTGACCCCCTGTTTGCAGTCAGTGAACAGGACATCATCTAAACCAGGGGGTGCTTGACCACAGTTCTCCCAAATCTCTAGTCAGACAGCAGATTGTTTAATTATTGAATTTCCTTAGTTCAATTCAGTGGTGGGATTCAAATAATGTAACAACTGGTTGTTTCCAAGCACCATTTTAACAACTGGTTCTGCCGAAGTGGTGCAAATCTGTTGAATCCCACCACTGGTTCAGTTGCTCTTTCTTAGCCTAACCTTTATTTCACAGAGTTGTGAATATCACATGAAGGAGGGGAAAGTCACAGAAGCCTCCTAGAACTCCTTAGAGAAAGGGTGGCAATGTTAATTCTTCTAGATCTTTCCATTTAAATCTCATATTTTTCTTCTTCAAATAGTTTGTCAAAAACATATTCTTTCCTTCTCCTCAAAATTTTAATGGGAATTTTCATTAGAATTGATATTTCCTTAGAATCTATTTTCATTCTACCTTCTGAATTTCTCTTCAAAATTGTATCTCTTCTTCTCTTTCTACAGAAGTAAATCAAGACATCCCTCTCACCTTTTCTTCTGCCATCTTAGAGTTAAGTCTTATTATTTTACTTATACCTTCTTCTAGCACATCTTTCTCTGTATCCATATATTTTGATATATTTTTAATAATTTTAGTTCTTACATTTTCTCCTTCTTTCTCTGGTACTCCCCTCAATCTTAGTATATTATATTTTGCCTCAATTCCATCATTACCAATTGAGTCTCCAATTTGTATACTTCTTCCTGTAAGTTTTTAATTTTATAATCCAATTTCCCTTGTTGCTCCTTTATTTCCTTATATTCCTGCGTTAATTTACCTTTTCTTCAATTATTTCTTCCTCTATTTTACTAAAGTTATTTTCCAAGCTAGTCAACTTCCCTTCTAGGTCATTAAACCTAGCCATTGTTTCTTTTTACATGGAGATCATCATCTCCAATATCTGATCAAATTTTGTACCTATTCCTGGTTTGTCTAGTTTATGTGGGATACTGGTTTGTTTTGTAGCTTTGATATTGTGTTGCTTTACACTTAATGTTAATCAATCTAGACCCTTCACAACCACCATTCTCTCCACTCCAAACCTGGAAGAGATATTTCCGTTCTCTCGAGCTTTGCAGTCTTTCTGGTTGTCACTTTCTTTTTAATATGCATCCTATTTTGCTTTTGATTAGCTCTTGTAGTCTTTCCCCAATCTTTGTCCTTGGCCTTCATATCTTTCTCTTTTGCCTCTAGCTATTGCTCCATTTCCAGAGCTGGGCAGGTCTGGACAGAGGGACTGGGGAGAAGGGCAGGTGCTTGGAAGACTGGGCAAGGAGGGAGGGGTTGCCAGGGTGAGTGAGCCCACTTTAAACCTGTGGTTGCTGAACTACATGGCGCCTCTACAACTGGGCACCAGGACGGGCATTCCAAAGCTCGGGAAGGGACAAGAGGGATGGTTTTGGCCCAAAATCTTGGGAAGGCGGACCCCCACACTCCACTTAACCCAATTCTCATCTTGCCTTATAATGTTCAAATCCTCTCCTTCAACTTTTCTCTCTGTCTCTGCTTTCAGCACTTACCTTGCTCAACATCTCTCAATCAGGCCCACTTCCTTATCACTTGTGACATTTCATCTATGTCAGTCTGAAACCTACTTTTCTAGTATTTAAATGTTGTCTCATGAGAAAACACTTGCCTTCAGTTGGCAGCTTTCCCACTCCTATACCTGGTTCTTTCAGCACCCTTCCCCTAAGTGTGGGCTCCTCCAAACTGGACTTTCAGGTTAGCCAGGTAGGAAATGTCACTCTGACTTTTTCCCCTTATTCAGGAAGGGTAGGCCATCCATCTCAGGTGCCCCAAATTTGTGGAGTCCAATGAGATAACGAAAATAAAGCCAAAGGTGATTCTGACCTCCATGTTCATGTCTAGCCTGGTCTTGCTCACAACTGGAAGTCCCCTGAGACAGCCTTTCAGCATATTTTCTTCAAAAATCCCCACTTGTCTATTCTGGCACTGAACTTTTAAATGTACAGCAGCTCCATAGCTATTAAAACATGGGGGAGAAACCAAATGGATAAATTATGAATTTGATACCACTGAGAATTCACATCAATGAATATCTCTGACTCAGTACTAAATAAAAATGTGAAATTGGGATGGGGTTGACAGTTGGCCAGTTTTCTACTGCTGTAACATGTTTTTTTTTCTGTCCAGTTGCCATACTTACAATGGAGAGATTAGGGAAAGGGGTTTTAAAATCCTTCCTTATTTCTTTTCTCCTTCATGACTGGAATAGAGCAGATCACTTGTTGTAGGGCTGGAATTCCCTCCGAACTCACCTGAAGCATTCTAAGTCATTCTGCTCATAAGAGAGGGGCGTGAGAATGGTCATGTGGATTTATAGTGCCTTGATTCCTGCTGTTGCTCTGGCCTACCTGCTCCCTTTCCCATTTTCTCGCCTTAGCTCAGCACCAATAAACATGGTGAGTGGGACCCACCTCAAATTAAGCCCTGTTTCTTGCCAGATTTGTGCCTTCCTTGAGTTGCCAACCTCAGAATGGAACAGACTCAAGGTTGGAGACAAAAACTAACAGCTTCACTACAGACTACCACCCTACCCTGTGCAAAGAAGACCTTAGAAAAAGTGAACTTAAAAAAAATCATTGTGACAATCCTTGGTCTCATCTCTTGAATTTTAAGAACAAGGGTGGCCATTTCTGCAGAACTCTGGTGCTATATTATACTATAAGCAAGTTTTTTCTAAGGAAATCCGGAGCTAGTATTCAATAGAATTGATTCAGTTCTGGACATTCTCCTAAACAGTGTAGGCACAGTTTGCTTTTTAACTTATTGAATTTTCCAGAGACTATTAGCCTGGTGTCCTTTAGCATGCAAAAGTTACAAGCTAATAACTTATGCTATTCTACTGCAAGACCCACCTCCTTCCTCTCTCAAGCAAACACCACTCCCAGCAGCTTCTTCTATTCCAAACCACTAGCTAGGCTGATCTCAACTGTTTATTTACTCAGACTGCCTTCCAGCTTGAAGTTGTCCCCCAGAAAGGAACCAACCTGATTAGTACCCTTTGACCTTTCAACTTTAAATGTTCACCAGCCCAGTTTCCACTTGTAACTTAGTAAAATATAGATCTCTTCTTTGGCAATATTCCAGGCTTTTCCTATTCCATAACATTGAAAGAAATACTATACTTTCAGGTAATGGATGACTTAAAAGTCATATGCAAGTTAAATAGAAATGTAAGTTATAGCAACTCACAGCTGTCCAGACATTCTCTGGGATGAAAGGGTAAAGAAACAATTCATTTATTTGTAAGTGAAATCCTTTTTTCATTTTTTTCTTTGAAAACCAAAATGTGCTTTTTCTGGTGAATGATGTCATTAGATTTGTTGTCTCCTCTTACAAGGCAAAGTTCAGTAGTTTCATGAACTTGTTTTCATTGTGTTCCTTTCAAATTGCCATTCCAGCTGAATCTCTCCAGGAAGCTGTTTGTGTGGCTAATCATTCAGGACACTAGCACTTGAATTAGAAGGGAATTTAGCTACTGACTTCAAATGTGAGCAGAAGTGAACCCTTTCATGCCACTTCCAGTGGAGAAACCTTTGAATGTTAGCAGTGGAGGATTTTACCCCGGAGGGCACATAAAAATACATGGTCAAAAGTACTGTGAAGTGCAAAGGTTGTTGACTGATTCAAAATAGCATGTGGTACTTTGCTATTTAGCCACTTTTAAAAGTGCAACGCTAGCAGAAACTGGGACTCCTGCTGACACACATGCTTTCAGCAGTGGATTGCTGTGAGTATGATGGACAGTGAATGGTTCATTGCTGGGCCCATCTTTAAAAGAGAAGAACTGTATAAAGGTCTAATTGTTTGCTGGCTGTCCAGCATATTTAACATATGGTTTGTATAACATACAGTATATGCAATTCTCATGGGACTATGAATTCTTTTTATTCTTAACATGGGTGTTTTCTGTAGCTTTACAGATTTCAGAATTTACAATTTAGAGATATTCCTTTATATTTTACAGGATTTGCCCTAAGATCATATTAGCTTAGTTCTAGGACCAGATTTAGAGACTATTTTATAAGATGCTTACCAATTTTTCTAATAAAGAGGGTTTAATGTATTCCTCATTCTGGTAATCTCACCAGTGGACCCAGAAATATTACAATAGAATCTACAGTTTATAATGGTGTTTGCAGATGTGATCCATCAGAACCAACAGCTGTTTATATCTTGGGGTGAGTAGATTCCCTCAATTTGTTTGTTGCTAAAGCAACAACAAATGTGTGTTGAGGCAATTGTCCATACAACTGTATCCCATTCTGTGATATTATGCTAGGATTGCCAGTTTTCAGGTGGGACCTTGAGGTTTCCTATTATTACAACTGATCTCCAAGCAATGGAGATCAGTTCCTCTGGAGAATATGGCTGCTTTGAAAGGTGGACTCTGTGGCATTATAATTTATACCCCACTGAAGTCCATTTCCTCACCAAACTCTGCCTAGGCTTCCTCCCACCAAATCTCCAGAAATTTCCCAACCTAGAGGAGACAATCTAATATTGTACCTATATGTATATTTGTTCTGGTGCATTAATAAAATGCCACTCACTCACTCACTCACTCACTCACTCACTCACTCACTCACTCACTCACTCACTCACTCACTCACTCACTCACTCACTCACTCACTCACTCACTCACTCACTCACTCACTCACTCACAGAGAGAGAGAGAGAGAGAGAGAGAGAGAGAGAGAGAGAAAGAGAGAGAGAGAAATGATTTCTGTTGATGTATATGCAGTGGCATCCAGATTGGTCATTGGCCTTTTATCATAATCAAAGTATCAAGTACACTTTGATAACTCAGAATGTATGGGGCATATGAATATTTTGTGAATAGGGAGAAAGTGATCTTTGCAGCCCTCTATACAAAATTTGAAAATTAAAAACAATGAACAATTGAGAATTCCTAATGCATCAGCTGTATTTCAAGAACAAGACCACATGGGTTTTTCAGCCTTTGTGGCCATGGACTTATAGTTTAATTCTAATGTTTCACTCACATCTATGGCTGGCATCATCAGGGGCATGTAACATGACATGCCTCTAAAGATGCTAGCCATAGATGCGGGTGAAAATGTTAGGAGCAAAAATTACCAGACCAGAGCCAGCAGTCAGTTGATTTCTAGATTAAAGTCTCCGACTATAGAACTCTAAAATCTGAGGAGAAATTCAAATGAAAATGCTTTCGGAAACAGATCAGGTTGGATAAATTCAATACTCTGCACTGCTGTGTTTGTGGTATTTATTACTTTCCCCAAAAAGAATTAAACATGAGAGTTAAATTTGGGACAGAAGTTTGAATTACCTTCACTGAAAACAAAAATAATTGCTTTTGTTATTAGGTTCTTCCTGTTGGTCTCCCTGCCCTTTGTCCCTCATTTTTATTTATGACAGATGCCTCCAAGAACAGCCCAATTTCCCCATAGGTAAAAATCAAGTGTCTCAGTGGGCTGCTCTTTCTTAAACACCCAAGAGTTAATAAATGCATTGCCACAATTTCATAACTCTCCTAAGGGAGGATTAAAATAAACTAATCCAGAAGGGAATCAGCCGAACAAGTGAGTTTATTCTGGGAAGTGCTGACTGCAGTTGCTATAATAAAAAGAGAGAAAATATAAGCCTGATTTTCTAATGTCATATTACATAATATTTTAAAAAATGCTTCATGGAAAATGTAGCTCTGTTGTTAGCTCTACTGTTAACCATGTTAAATAGCAAGCAACTAAATTTGATAATGATGATCCTTATGGTTGTAATAATGATGATCATTATTAAAGTGCCTATGTTTTCTGGGTTGGTTGTAAAGCTGTTCCATAGATTCCTTTCTTATGCTGCATAGATATATTCACATGTAGCAAATATATGATGCATATATTAGAATAGCTGAAACTGGCAGCTCTACTATATTATCTCATAGTAAATATCTTGAGATGCCATTAAAATGCATATTTCTGTCCTTGAAATATTATGTGTATGTGTCTGTCTGACTATTTGTCCATAATATTTCATGGACAAAAATTATCTCTTGAAAATTTTATGTGGTCACCATGCTGGCTGCGACTTGACACACACACGCTCAGATCTTATGTCACCAGGGCTACATTGCTCCGGGTACACCCGGTACATCCTAGATTCTGGTAAAACAGTAGGCAGTTCTGGGGAGGGATAAAAGGGAGGGGAGAATGATGCAGGCAGCCAAGATGATTTTTCTTTCCTCCCACCTGTTTGCTGACTGGCTATCTCTTCTACCGTCTACCATTGCCACCTACCTCTGTAACCTGGATTTAGGGGAAGAGAAATGAAGTACCCAGTTTTCCAAATCACTTGATATGGAGTGCGATTTGATTCTTCATTCCTATCTGATAATTCAGGTTAGGAAATCCAGGATATTCCAGGGGAACCTCTGTGGTCATGAAAAAGATAGATGAGGTGATGGAGCAGCTGATTGCTCTACTTTCAGGTCATTCCTTTTCAGGTCTTGCATCCCCCTTTTAATCTCACTGGCTAGGAGGTGAACTTTATTTATTTATTTATTTATTTATTCATTTATTTATTCATTTATAATTGATTTTGTATACTGTCCCTCCCTCGAAGGGCTCTGGGTGGTGAACAACACAATAAAACAACAATTACATTAAAACCCCATTAAAACAGCAAATTAAAACAAATTTACATTGGTGTCCAGCATAGAACTTCATAAACCCACCCTGGGAAGAAACAGAACAAGGGAGCGGAGGGCCCCCATAAGTATTAAGGGGCCCAGAGTGTAAAGGGGGGAGGGAAAGGAGTGCACATCAGCGGCCGGCCCCTTCAAAAGCCCAGTGGAGCAATTCGGTCTTACAGGCCCTGCGGAACTCTCCAAGATCCCGCAGGGCCCGGATAGCTGGTGGTAAAGTGTTCTACCAGGCAGGGGCCAGGGCTGTAAAGGCCCTGGCCTGGGTAGAGGCCAGCCACGTCATTAAGGGGCTAGGGACCACCAGCAAGTTGGCCTTTGACGAACGTAGAGGCCATGCAGGGACATATGGGGTAAGACGGTCCCGAAGGTACAAAGGTCCCAGGCCACATAAGACCTTAAAGGTAAGCACCCATACCTTATGAATGATTCAGAACTCAACTGGGAGCCAGTGCAAGTGGCGCAACACAAGTTGAATGTGTTCTCTAAAGGCACCACCTGTGAGAACACGTGTCGCCGCATGCTGGACCAGCTTCAGCTTCCGGAGCAGACGTAAGGGGAGGCCCACATAGAGCGAGTTACAATAGTCTAACCTAGAGGTGACCATTGCATGGATCACAGTGGCAAGGTCTGCCCAGGAGAGGAAAGGGGCTAACTGCCGGGCCTGTCGAAGATGGAAAAACGCAACCTGGGTTATGTGGGCCACCTGGGTCTCCATTGAAAGAGACTAATCCAGGTGGACCCCCAGGCTGCGGACAGAGGAGGCTGGTGCCAATACAGCCCCCTCCCACTCTGGTGGCTGAAAATCCCCCACCTCCCCCCTGCGGCCCAGCCAAAGGATCTCTGTCTTTGATGGATTCAGTTTGTACTGGCAGTGTACAATGGTGTTGTGACACTTCTTGTTTTGCCATTGAAATAATTTGACCATAAGTAGAATTGACATGATATTTTTTCCCCAAAGAAACAATAGTTTGCATGCAAAAGTCAGAGTTATCATTTTGGAAGTCAGGTTGTTAATTCTGCTTGTAGACAAATCATTTCAGTACTGATACGTTGACTTTCAAAATGACAATTTAGAATTTTGCATGCAAATTATTGTTTCTTTTGGGGAAAATACCATGTCAATTCTACTTACAGTCAAATGACTGCAATATGATTTTTTTAAAAAAATCCCGAAGTACTCACTCAGTTTTCCAGTTAGAAATAACTGACTTTTTCAAAGGAGATGTTCAGATTCTCAGATTCAATTAGAAATAACTGACTTTTTCAACGAAGTCCATATTCTCAGATTCGTTAATTATGTTCACCATTCTTCAGGCTGTATTTCATTTTGAAGTGTGAAAAAATGTTGGCATGTGTAAGTTTGCTTATTTGTGAAATGCATGTGTACATTTGCTCACTTGTGGGTTGCCCCATGTCTATTTTGTGCCAACAGCTTTCATACATTGCATATCAGAATGAAATGATGTGTGAAAGGACTCCAAAAGCACAGAGATAGGACTTTGGAAGACCCTTTGTAAAGGGCTTTTTTTGCTTTCAAAATCACATAAATCACAGCTGTAAAAACCTTGGTCTCTGTGGAAAGCTGGAACCAAAGACCTTTGTGTGCAAGAACAGATTTATAATTAGGATTGGAAACAGCATCCAGCTTCCTTCAATACTTCATGTCTGAAATATTAAAAAAATTAAAATAGACAATTGCAAGGTTTAGAATAGGCCATGCTGTCCCCTACCATTTCCTTGACCAGTTGTCAGGGTTTGGGCCACAACTTCCTCTCACTAGTTTATCAAGAGCCTATCTTTGCATGGCTGCCCAACATATAGATATCAGAACCCACATCACAAAAGAATGTCACATTCACAGTTTTTTCCTATGTTTTATTTTTTAGTACATAAAATGCAAGGCAATCTGCTGTCTAGGGCTAGATTCTGACAAAGGTCTATTCTACAGGGACATGGAAAGGACTGAAAAGTTCTAGTTACTAACTCCATAGGTAGCTTCATTGAAATTACAGCTAGCAGTAGTGTTTCATATCCTGTGGTAGTCCTGACACAACTATAATTGCGCAGGTGCTACCATACCCTGAATAGTGACTTCAATTTCTCTTGCCAGGTACTCACTGTGGGACTAGAAGAAGTTGAAATATTAGAAGGGAGAGCACAGTGTTTAATTCCTAATTTGAGGGCTAACATGCAAGATAAAAAGTAGAGTACAACCTATTAAGAATGATTCTACTGCCTGCAAGTGGGGCCAAGTTGGCTGAAGACAAACCATTTTTTTTGTGATGGAGGGAGGCTGAGGGATGCCATTCTACTGTTTGTGTTATCCCTTGTGTTATTTTGTCCTGTCCAATTTCAGGTTACACCTGGTATCTGGACTGTAGTATTTAAATGTGGTTATTTGTTCTTGTGTCACCTGAGGGCTGGGAATGTCTTCAAGGAAGCAGGATTGAGTGGGTCGTGGTGACAAGATCAATAGCGTGTGGAGTAGGCAGTACAGTGGTGGAGGAACAATAGTCTAGGCAAATTGAAGGAACAGTAGATATATTCCCCTTCTGGTTCTTCTTCCAGCCAGAGTGGAGCTGATAGCTATATCAACATCCTGCTGTTCTACAATATCATACTTTTAAATGCTACATCAGTTATTGTGAAAACATCAGTCCTCCATGATTAAATTCTGGATGAATGGGCAGAACTACATGTATCACTGAGATCTGGATGTGGGAGGGGGGGGAGTTGCAAGACTTGAATGACATTCTGTTGGCGTACCACCCACCCTGCTGCCCAACAATCTCCCTGCCTGAGCTGGTGGATCTGATTTGTTTTCAGGTGGCATTAGGGATTTTCTTGCCAATGAACTGATTGCCCTCTGAAGTGAGGAAATGTCCCACAAAATTGACATGACTGTTTCCCAGTGCCTTCTCTTGGGTCTAGAAGCCTAGGTAGTCCCTTCGTTTACCAAGGGGCTGCAGCAATGAAAAAGACTTGATTGGGTTCCAGCAGCACAGCAATTAATCACTCCAGGCTTAAAGTGGGGAGAAAAATGGTGGACTCAGTCTAATTCAAGTGCAACGTCTTCAGGAATTTCAAAAGGGTAAAAGAGTTTCAAAAGGTTTCAGAAAAATTATCAAAATAGGCTTTATGCTTCTTTGGGGACCTGCATATCTGGAACCCACAGGCTGAACTTATGCTTTGGCCAGTAGAGAAAGATAGAACTATAGCTTGGGAACTTCAATGCCCTGCTGAATTATTGTAGCCACACTGTCAATAGGGAACCAGTAGAGGAAAAATTGGGTGTAATACTGAATTGCAGATCATTTGGCTACAAAAGTGGGAACAAGTAAGAGCAAAGAAGTTTCCAACTCTCCATATTGAGACAGCCATGAAAGATTTCCTAGAGAAGTTGGAGAATTTTGGACCAAAAATGAACTTGCTACTTAATAATATAGCAAGCTAGTACAATAATATAGCAAGCCAGAGATGGAGGAATTAAATTAGCTTCATCTTTTCCAAGAAGTAAATATTTTAATTGGCTGGTTCACTTCCATGCGAATCGTGTTCCCAGGAGTGTGGTTTTTCAGCTACCAGTAAGGATTCATTTGCTAATTCAGTGAGCTTCAAACTGTGGGGAGCCCTAAGTAGTCCACTAGTCTCTCAAAGGTGGTTTATGGGGCTAGGAAAGAGGAGGAGCTAAGACAAAGGCTCTGGGAGACTCATTGGAAATTTTGGCTTTGCTTTTACATAATGTGCAAAACAGCCACAAAGTACAGTTTGTTGCTCAGTAATACACATTCAGTATTTATAAATACGAAACATGAAACATAAAATGTAATTTGTTCACCATTGACTGACATGAGGTTTCAGCATTTTATGCTGGCAAGGGTAAAAGGAGTGTGGGTTAATTCAAATATAGTAAATTTAGAAATAGATTCCAAAAAGTTCAATAAGTTTAAATATGCATTCCTTTTCAATCCATTTAAGTGCGCTAATCATATCACTAATCATCCTAAAGATGGATAGAATTGCTATTAGACGCCAGTAGAACCAATAAAATGAGCTCAAGTATAGCAGATGGTGAACAGTTTCATGAATGTAATTCCATGGTCTTTACTTTGGTTGTGGGTTTGAATAAGTAATTAAAAGGAACTGGAAGAACAACATCTTCCATGTCCGTTCAGGTCTCATTGAGATTGCCAGCAAGCAATAATCCTGGCAATGTTTCTGTGAAGTGGACACCTGTGCCTTATAAACCAGTCTGGAAATATTTTTATTGCAGTTGCTTCGGGCTGCAACTCCATAATGTCCATTAGACTGTGCTGATAAATATTAAAAATTGGCTTCTTTAAAATTAGATTTTATAGACTTGAGATGGATGTCAAGGTATTTTTGTACTAGCAGTTCTCCTTTTCTTAAAGGTACAGATGCCCTCCCTTGATTCCAAGGCAGGACTGAGGGCTTTCAAAAATTGGGTTTCCGTTTTAAGATGATGAAGGGACTCTTTGATAACGATATGGATGGACTTCATTACTTCACACACTGTTATTGTGCTTTAGTATCTAAAAGAGTATCAGCCTCAGATATTAATCCATCCAGGTTTAGTATGCTATATCTGGATAGAGAAGCCTACCTGCAATTGCATCCAAATTATAGAAAGAAGGAGAACAATGCTAAGCAGGTCTACTCAGAATACTATTCAGGTCTATTCAATGGGATTTCCTTCTGGGAGAAAGTGCTAGTAAGTTGCAGCCAACATATGGCTAACCTTACAGGTGTTTTGGGGTAAGAGCTGTTTTGCCATTGCCTGCTGCTATATAGGAACCCTGGACTTCTTTGGAAATCTCCCATTCAAATACTAACCAAGGCCAACCCTGCTTAGCTTCTGAGATCTGACGAGATCAGGCTAGGCTGGGCCATTGAGGTCAAGAGAATCCCCTGCTGGCCTAATGATTTGTTATATTTATATCCTGTCCTTCCTGGCTGGAGCTAGGCTCAGAGAAGCTTACAGAAATTGAAAAAGTTTTTCTTTCTGACTGGAACCAAAGCTCCTGCAAACAGTCAAATGTTTCTGTGAAGAGCTTGAGATTTGCAGTCTGTTACTCATGATCCCCCAAAGATTCCCCATTAAATCACTGCTACTTCTGTCCCTTTCATAGTTGTCAGCAACTGAGGAGTGGTAGCAACTGAGGGGAGAATCTAGGGATGGTAGGAGATAGTAGTTATGTGTGGCACAGAGGTACCAACGAAGGAAAGAAGTAAGACAGGATTGTGGAGTTTCATAACCTAAGTTCTCAGAATCATATATCAGACCTGGACTGAATAACAATATTCATTTTTTGGCTAGATAAGAAGGCCCAGTTTTTGTCACACATTTTTCAACCTCAGTGGCAGCTGTCCCATTGCTCTTAAAATAAGCACTTGTTTTGCAGGAAGAAGGAAGCGATTGATCTCTTAGTGCCAGAACCAGTTGCCTCATTTAGATGCACTTGGAATACAATTGTTCCTTTGCAAAGCTGAGAGTTCTGATAGCCTAGGCAAGCAAAGAGTCAGAGGCTATCCTTCCAAAATGGTTAAGCATGAATAGATGATGGTGGAGTCAAGGAATTCTCAATGGCTTCCCATTAGGTTATCTAAATAAGCTATAAATCACTGTCAACATACCATTTCCTCTGAAGGGGCTTATGCTAGTGATTAATAGGACACAAATATGGATACTGTGTGGCACCATAATACATTCATTATAACTTGCTTCCGCCTGTAACACCCTTCCTTAAAGACAGAGTGACGCTGAATCACGCATCTGCCCTTGATCTACCTGCTGTTCTAGAGAAGCTTTAAAGGGGAAAAAAGCATTTGTGTCATTTCAAAATCAGATCTATCTGAATCCAGCTGCAACCCATAAAAATTGGAACTTTAAAAGTTTGTTTTGCTGGACAAAGCTACTAATAATAAGTGATTGACACTAGGTAGTATCATGTACACCTGCTGTTTTAAAACTCCTATAAAACATTGACAGAAATGCAGTTGAAATATTGCAGAGGACAGGCCTGGGTTTACAGAGTTATGTGCTAGTTAGATAAGGTGAATATGCATAGGTCCCACTGTTACCCGAATTAGTAGGGCCTGTTCACTTTTGGTAGGGGAATTAGCAGAAACAGACTTAGCAATGCAAGAGGCTGGGCTTTGGGATCTCCACCAGTTTGTAGAGGGGTTTTTCCCTTCAAAAATCCACAGGAAACTAGAATTTAAGTGAAGTTTGGCAATTTTATTAAAGAACAAAAATAACACAAGGTAACAATGCAGTTTGAAAAAACACACACAAAGGCCCCTTCTGCACAGCAAATGTATAATGGGTTGCAGTTGGGATAAAGGAACCCGTTTTCCTGTTTTCGAGTTCACATGCATCCATGCAGGCAGCAACTGGAGTCCACAGAAACAATCCGGGTTGCTGTAATGCCTCTGCCTGGTATCCTGGGATCCTGGGCAACTGCTGCAAATCTGAGTACACAATATTGATTTTGGTGGACCAAGCAGCTGATTTTGTATGACGCAACTTCAACTGTTCATGTGAAGCAACTCAGTCTCTCCATAGCCTTGCAATCCATCTTGCTTTCTCCACTCCCTCAGTGTACTTGTGGATCTTTGTGGGTGGAGCCAGTACTGGTGCTACTTGAAACTCCCCCATCCCCAATAATTTCTGGCTGGCATGAAGTTGTCTCTAGTTTAGGAAAAGTGTAGTTTTTAAAAAAGGATCATGTAAACCATTGCTTCCTTTAAATGGGCTCTACAAGGGGGGGGGGTGGGAGATGTGTTTTTATATACAGTCTTTTCAGAAAACTATAATAAACTGGCTTGTAGATTGGACCCTTTGCATTTCTACTTTGGCTATTGCATCCAATAATTGCTATCATATTATGCCTTTAGGGGATAGTCATTACTACTTTGGCAACAACACATAAGAACCAATGAAGAAAGTGCTTGCCAGAGCTTAGAAAATGGAGGAGAGGGGGAGATGAGGAAATGTATCCAATTTGAAAGTGATGTGTTGTCTTGCACCTGTACTCAGTCACCTTCAGAAATTCCTTTTAATCATATATATCAGGAGGATTAACAAAAGTAGGTCGCTGAATGGAGCAAAATCATGTGTTTGATAAATATTAAAGAGAGCATTCTTCTCTTTTTATATGCTTCAGCTGTTGCAGAACTTTTGGATTAAGTTTGTGATTTTCTTCTTTTGGTATATATGAAGGTAGAAACTAAATAAGACAGTATATAACCTTGTTTTTTGTAAGAGACAAATGTGTGGTCTAAGGAAGGGGCACCTTCTTGCAGCTTTAAAGTCAATCTCTTGCTTTGCTGGCATAGTCACTGTCTATTTCTGGCAAGGTGCCATCTTGATGCATTGAAATGTATTTATATTGAACTGGAATGCATAAATAAAAGTTTAGGGTGTGTTGGTGTGTAATGGTTGCAACCCTGGAGGCCAACGTTTTTTTTTAATTTGGAGCTTGAAAAGGCAATGCTCTGCACTTAGGCAGTTAATCTGCAAGCATTTCCTTATTTTTCTTTCCTACAAGGCCTCAACTCAATGTTGAAATTCAGCCCAAAAATCCAAGCTCCCATGATTCAGTGCTCAGAAATCAGTTCCCAGGATTTTATACCATGTGTCCTCAGATGTTTCCCTTGATAATCCAGGAGGATCTATAAATAGGGAATGTGGTAGGTAACAAGACCAGGCAGCCAAATTGTATTCCCACTGCTAAAGCTAAACTGTTTATAATGTACAGTCTCAGTTTGATAATGAATCTTGTGAGATCATTTTAATGGATCTGAATGCAAACTTATATCATGCATTTCCCTGCTCTTTTTCTGAATACAACCAGAAGTTCTGAATGAGGTGCTGCAAATCAGTTGGGTTACAACCACATTCGTCTGAACGAATTAGGAGAGTTGCTTCTTTTTTGGTTCCCCCGTGCTTGTAGCTGAATTCAATATATAGCTGTTTCAAACCTGGCTGGCTCTTTTAACATACAGTACAGTCTGAACTATTCACACTGTAAACTGGTAAATATGTGTGAAGTCTCTGCTATCGTCAAACACCACCTTGGATTATGCTGTCCATACATAGTAAAGGGAACCACATATTTCAAGGTGTCACTTGCCCATTTCTAGCTTCTATGAAGAGGCACTCCTATTGAAACTGCAAGATTGTGCATGCAAAGCTACTTACAGCAGTTTTAGACTTCCAGTGAAAATTTATGATTGGCACTAAGCAGTGTTAAGAGAAATTCTTTTATCTCCTCTTTCTCCAGTTTTGCCCTCAAATCCAGCAATCGATTTCTTTTCCACATGATAGGAATGTGGGATTTGTCTCTAATTGAATCAGTTTTGATCCAAGAGAGGAGAGTCAAGAAGGGAAGGTCTGCAAAATTTCAAAATTTTACTCTGCAAGATGCTCAGAGGCCAGCAATGATTTGCCAAAAATCCCTACTCTCTTCCATGAGCCCCACCCTGTGGTGTGAAGATAAAACAATGGCAAATTATGACATTACAAAAGGGTGCATCAATATTTGTACAAAGAATCAAACATTTCTGTTCAAACAGAAATGAAAGCTTCCTCCTGGCCATCTGCTGCCTTATGTCAGTGACTGGTACTTTAGACTTAACCCACCAAAAAGGTGGTGTAAGTCTACTAACCCATGGGGGGCTTCTTGTCCGTGGGGAGGTTTTGTAGCTTTGCAAGTCTCCCCACACTGCAGGGAAAACTCTCTGAGAGCAATGGGGCAGGGTGGCTGTGGTACCACAACAGGCCACCTAGCCACTTGGATAGGGTTGCCCACCCCTTGTTAAAGATAAAAAGGACAGTATGGGGAAACAATGGCTATTATCTAAAAATGTTAATTTTGGGGAAAGAAATTCTCCTCCCCATAACAATGGTTGCTTGCATGAACATGTCTTTAGTCAGGTTAAATTGGAATGTTATTTCATAGTTTATATTATCTATTATTCTTTAAATAGGCACATGTATATTCTTTTTTATTCTTTGCTGCCAAGTCACAGCTGACTTATGGTGACCTTGTGGGGTTCTCTGGGTCAAAGGCATTCAGAAGTAGTTTGCCATTGCTTGCCTCTGCATCTCAACCCTGATGCTCCTTGGTGAACTCCCATCCAACTACTAGCCAGGACTGACCTTGCTCAGCTCACAAGATCTAATGAGAACAGGCTGCCCTGGGCTATCAAGGTCAGGATTATCTGTTTGTAATATACAATACTTTCAGAAAATTATGATTATTTTTCTTGTATTTTTTCTTAATTTCTGCAAATTCTTTTACAATACCTGATTCCGAAAATTATGATAAAGATTTCTCTCTCTCCCTTTCTGTAGTGTTGCAAGTGATCAATGGTATCTCCAGCTGGAAGAAAGTGGATCCTAATTTTCTTCTTGCTGCTACTAGGAAAAGTGATTTGGGGTCAGGAGCCTTAAGGGACTGCTCTCATACAGCCAAAGTGTGTAGGTAGTCACATTGGTCTCTGGGAAAAAAACAAACACAAGAGAAGTAGGCTCTGCTGCTGCGAGTGCCAGATAATCCAGGGGAATTTCCAGATCCTTTTCTGTGGGGAGTAGACCAGGCACCTAGACTGCACTTTACAGCTGAGAGCTGGGCCTTGGACCTTAAATTTTAAAAGACCATTATTTTCTATGGAAGTGAGGTGTATTTTCATAGAAAGTAATGGATTTTTAAAAATATAAATGTCCAAGACCCAACTCTCAGCTGGTGTGTTCCCTGCTCCCTAGTCACTGCAGTGTTCTCAACATAGATGTTATCAAGAGTGATAACACTGGAATCCGGAATTGTGTGAGGGAGATGCAAGTGGTGTCAGATATTGCTGACCTCACCCAGTACTCTAAATACCAGACATCTTATTGGGTTGGTATCTGACTGCAAACCCCTAGATGGGATGTTGTCTTCTAATATGAAACCCTTTATCATGCTCATGTTTCCACATAACATGTAGTGGCTTGTTACCATGTATGTTTCACTACTTAAATGTATACAGCATCTGCACATATGTGCTGGCAAGTCGTAGAGCTGTACAGTGCAGATGAGGGGCATAACTTGTATTTGGGTAGCTGCAAAAAGTAGGGAATTTTATATTACTACTACTATAGTGTAGTACTGCCAGTAGGTTTAAGGTTTTTAACCACACTCATATGGAGAAAATAATGTTTTGAATTGCACTGGAATTCCAAATCGGTGCAAAATTCTCTAGGGAACAAAAATATGATGATTTATTTTAACATCAAATATTTGCATATTTTGGATGGACTGTTGAGATCATGCCATGTTTCTATATGTGATTGTACATGAACTGGTCTTGAAGACACTGAAGGAGAGGCAAATATTTCGCAATAGGACAGTTTCCCAAAAGGTTTTTGAACTGGTATTGCACAGCCAGTGCATTTTCTATTATTCCAAGATCTAGGTAACAACATGTTTCCTCATGTGCTCAATATTACTGTTTCTATTTGTTTGCCAGTTATGATATAGTAAAGCTACTGTTTATTTTACTTATAAAATCTGTATGCCACCTCTCCAGACCAGTTCATGGTGGCTGACAACAATATGGGGCTAGTCACATTCATCATATATCTAATAGCCAACTGTACTCCAGTCTGTGGTACTTAAATCCAATGATCAGGGCCAGATGCAGAGCAGAAAGTTTTCCATGAAAACCTGGAGGGAGGAGGGACAGGTTTGAAGACAAATCTAAAAATGGAGGGGGGGGATGAATTATGAAGGGTATAAAGCCCTCAAAACTGAGGACCGTTGTCTGCACATGTGCAAACAAAACTTCTCTGTTCAGTTGGGTGGTCTGCCTGGGAACGGGATGTGGACACTCCAGAGTTCAGGTATAGCATGGCACTCTATCAGCCCCTCTCCACCATCCCCATCCCTGCCTCTTGGTCCCAGCATAGTCTGGAATCCCAGTGCAGCCAACCCCCAATATCACTACTGCTGCCCAGGAACCACAGTGGACAGGAGCTTCACCTTACCAGAGTCTGGGCTTGGCAATGGAGCCCAGGGCTAGTGGTGGAGGCTAGGAGGCATGCTAAGCTTGGTAGCAGTGACTGTGGGGGTGGTGGCAGCAAGCTGCAGCAAATTGGGGTGAGGTGGGCTTGTGGGGAATTCCCTCCCCTGTAATTCTTGCAGTTTCCACTGTTATTTTTCCTTGTCTCTCACTCACTGACAGCTAGTTGTTTGCAGCAAGGGTAGAAAGCACATGACGGAATAACTTCACATTATACACTTTCATGGCTTCAGATTAGAGGAGAGAGTATAGGGAAAGTAACACAAGTCAAGTTTTGATTTTCGTAATGTCTGGATCAATCTAAGATACAACATATCATGGACCTGTTTAGCATTCAGAAGGTGTCCAGGAAGAGGGAAATCTCAAATTCCATCAAATTCTGAAGTTCACCATGTAAAATATTATATTTTAGTAGCTTTGCCATATAAAAATTCAGTGTGAAAAGCATGCTTTCATCAATGCCATCAATAACTACATCCCACATTACTATTCTGCTTTTCAGATGAATGCTAGTTTGATTGAAGAAAAGGGGTCTGCTTCTTGAATTAAGGAATTAGTCTGTTAAACCGATTTATTTTGAATGAATGTAATGGAACTGTCAGACTCTAGTTTCACTGCGCATTTATTACTGGCACCATATTATGGGGGCAAATTTTCATACTATAATGTTTGCTTGAGCTCTGCAATGAACATGGCAAGTCTGATTGGCCCCATTATCAGCTGCTACACCAAATCACCTTCAAAGAACATGGTACCCTGCCAGCTGTAACCACCTTGAAGACTAGCTTTCGGTCCTAGAGAAGAACAATGCTTTTGATATGCCTTGTTGAGAAGCTTGCACTATTTGGACAGACCTAGTCAAATTGAAAGCTAAATAATATCCATATCCAATGATTTTCTTGATTCACAATGTCGAAATTGAAAACCTCTTGGCTTTAGATTTTAAGCCTGTGTGTCCATTCTCCAGAGAATAAGAGTTTCTGGCAAACTATCAGTTCTTAAATATCACTTCTCCAATTACGTTCTCACAGGTTAGTATTTATGCAGACCAAGCTTTTCAAATCCTCATAGCTGGTATTGGGCTGCAACTTAATGCATTACAGGTGGCTTTTGGCGTTTGAGCTCACAGGCCAAACTGATTCCAGATGGTCACACGGTATGAATAAGAACATCAGCTCATTAAGTTGCAAAGTTTCAACTCCAGTCCCAGAATTATCAATGAAATAAAAGCTAAAGGCATATGAGCTGTACATTGAGTCATAAATAGGATTTTTCAAAACTTTGAACTCCGGATTTGTCATTTGTATCAATGGTGTTAATGGGTATGTTCTCTAGATAAAATATGTAATGCCACTGTACAATACTGTGGTCCTATAGATGTCATGTTTTCAGGGATATTTTGCATCATAATTTGACACATTAAAAGAATATTTTGAACCAGTTATTGTGTTGTATGAAGTTTTTGCAAATATTTTATGGAAATCTGGTAAATGGTTGATTATACAAATATGTGCCAAAAACAATTTCAATAATTTTTTCCACGCCAAGCTTAGTCATGTTATAAAGCAAGAATTCATAACTGATGAGCAGGAACTACTGAACAGGTAACAACAAGTTTCAGGTAAAATGGCACCACTGCAGACTAGAAATAGACAAGGAGTGCTGCGATCAGTAGGAAGGCTTAAAGGCTTTTAAAGAATCCAAAATTCTTTAAAGCTTAAATGTTCTTAAAAATTGGATTGTTCCCTTTCTAGCCTTGTAGTTCTTTCCCCACTTAAATGTTCTTAAAAATTGGATTGTTCCCTTTCTAGCCTTGTAGTTCTTTCCCCACTCCAAATGCCCCAGTCCTTGCTGAGTGGGCACTATTCAGACAGGAAATAATGGAGTAATTGGCCCTTACCATGTGGATCAGTGACGTAGGTATAATGGGGACATCTGGGGACAATAGCCCTGGGCACCCCCCATTGAGTCAGGTGAGCCCCCCGGAAATCATCCCCACACCCCTCCTCCTTCCCCCTTCAGCCCGGCCCCACCCCACCAGACTGCTCTGGCAGAACCGGCTGAAGGAGCAATCTGTCAGGGTAGGACTGGGCTGAGGGTAAAGGAGGCCTGGCCCTGCCAGGGTGCCTGAGACCACCACTGCACCATAAAAGTAAGTGGGGAGTGGGGACGTGGCCTGGGCCCACATGGGCCCGGTGTAAGCTTTCCCTTTCCCCCCACTCCACCCCAAAAGACCAGCTGGGCCTGCATGGGTCCGGCATAGGCCTTCCCTCCCTCCCATGCCACCCCAAAAGACCAGCTGGGCCTGCATGGGCCTGACATAGGCCTTCCCTCTTCCTCCCATGCCACCCAAAAAGGCCCACTGGGCCTGCAGGGGCTGGCACAGGCCTTACCTCCCCCCCCATACCACCACAAAAGGAGGGACAGTGCAAAAATCATGAGGATCCATGAGGATCTGTGTTTTCCAAGCAGGTTTTTGCACCACTGTGGTGCCACGGAGTTTGGGATGCGTGATTGCTGTGTTCAGACATGTGGTCAGATGCCTGGGCTATGATTTGATGCTGATTTGGGGAGGGCAGTGTGAAATCATGAGGATCAATGATGTTCCATGTTTTCCAAGCAGGTTTTTGCACCACTGTGGTGCCATGGAGCATGGGATGTGTGATTGTTGTTGTAAGCAATAAGGGTTTATTCATAACTATTATTAGGGGTGATTGCACACAAAAAATTCTCTCTTCAGTTGGCATTTGCTTGTTCTTTTTCTCCTGTGAAGCCAGGTTTTTCCCAAACCATGCCAGTCACATTTTCCCACAGGTACCATCCAGTTTCTGGCAATTTTTAGTATCTTGACACAATTGTCAGCTATTCTTTTAACAGAACTGGTTCTGTTAAAACTGTTTATTCATTTTTATCCCAGCTGACAAATAGTGAAAGCATACACACACACAAAAATGAAAGTTAGGCCGTTTCTGCACGGCCATCGATGCGCCTCCATGCCGGCAAGAATTCTGCCGGCGTGGAGGCGGAGGCCGTTCGTGATGCACGCTATGGCGGCCTCGCCAGGAGTGTGTCGGCGGATCGGCAGGCGTCTCCACATGGAATCGCCGTCTGCTTTTCCCCTTCCCTGTTCAATTCATTGTCCCCATACTGCTGTTTGTCGTTGGTTTTCGCCCACGCTGCCCTCCCACCTCCAGGGGTCGGAGGACAGCGTGGGCGGGGCTTTGACGGCCAGCAGGCCGACGATGGGGACACGGTGAGTCGGACGGGGAAGGGAAACAGCGTGTTCCCGGCGGTGCTGTTCGCACCGCGCCGCCGGGAACACGCTGTTGCGGGAAAAACAACCCTTTAAAGGGTTGTTTTTCAGGGCGGCCTGATGCCGCCCTGGGGGAGGGGGAGCGACGCTCCCTGGGAATGGCTCCCTGGGAACGGCGTTTTTACCGTTCCCAGGGCGCCATAAAAAGGCCGTGCGGAAACGGCCTCAAAGTCTAGCAGAGGGGGGCTCTGAATCCATGTTGTCTTAATCCAACAAGTATTTCATACTGGCTCTCTAACAATAAGCAATAAAATAAACCCCTTTCCCCACCTATGAAGATGGGAACATGCAGAGTAAGAACGTAAGAACATGAGAACAAGCCAGCTGGATCAGACCAAAGTCCATCTAGTCCAGCTCTCTGCTACTCGCAGTGGCCCACCAGGTGCCTTTGGGAGCTCACATGTAGGATGTGAACGCAATGGCCTTCTGCGGCTGTTGCTCCCGATCACCTGGTCTGTTAAGGCATTTGCAATCTCAGATCAAAGAGGATCAAGATTGGTAGCCATAAATCGACTTCTCCTCCATAAATCTGTCCAAGCCCCTTTTAAAGCTATCCAGGTTAGTGGCCATCACCACCTCCTGTGGCAGCATATTCCAAACACCAATCACACGCTATGAAGAAGTGTTTCCTTTTATTAGTCCCACTCTTCCCCCCAGCATTTTCAATGAATGCCCCTGGTTCTAGTATTGTGAGAAAGAGAGAAAAATTTCTCTCTGTCAACATTTTCTACCCCATGCATAATTTTGTAGACTTCAATCATATCCCCCCTCAGCCGCCTCCTCTCCAAACTAAAGAGTCCCAAACGCTGCAGCCTCTCCTCGTAGGGAAGGTGCTCCAGTCCCTCAATCATCCTTGTTGCCCTTCTCTGCACTTTTTCTATCTCTTCGATATCCTTTTTGAACCTGAAATAGGGCCTGAAATAAAAATCTTTAAAAAATCTTTAAAAAAAATCAGTAGGGCCTGAAATAAAAATCTTTTTGTATTTTGACTGCCATTTTTCTATTTTACTTTACACATGAAAGGAGACATGATTTAAATAAACTTTTGAATTATTTTAGGGTTAAATATTACTCAATATGCACATAATAAAAAAACCCTGCACATCAAATGAGACCAACACAATGGTGATACCAGCATAATTTTAGCACAGGATTTGAATTTTTCAATAGAGAAATAAATTTTTCAATAGAGAAATAACTGATGTATTGTGACTCCTATTTGGGCAAATTTGGCAGGAAACCATTGGGTTCCAGCTAGTCTGGTCTTTAAAATGATACTTCCAGTTATATAAGTTCCTAAATTTTTCTGTCCCCCCAAAATTAAAGGACATTAAATTGTCATGCAAAGTTTTATGTGTTTCACATACTGTGGAGATACATTAAAATGCCCGAATGAAAAATCCTCACATCAGATTTGTTTAGGTTCTAATGAGCAGTGAGTGGCATGAACTGCTCAGTGTAGCAAAATATAATTTATATGAGATAAGGACATGCATATGTATAAAATGTTATGCTAGTTGGAATTTAATTAGCCACATCAATTATTACATAGGTAGTTCTTCCTCCCTCCTATGTTTCTGAAAAGTTTGCAGATGTTGTCTGCCACTACTTCCAGATGTTACAAGCCTTCTTTCAAAGTGCTGGACTGTGGCCCAAAAAGGGATTTTCTATTGGAAAATCCTGGCAGTATCTACAGATTCAGCTACAGCTCTGGTGTGAGGAAATTGTTGTGTGCGAGTAGAATGAGGATGCAGAAACGGAAGCAGACACTGGCTTGTAGTATGACTCTTCAAGGGTAATAATAGGTGAGAAGAAGCAACGTATTGTGATTGCATCAACTTTTTTTATCTCAAACAGATCTGAGGCAAAGTCTATCCCAGTGGAGGTTGTTGCAGTGGAGACCTGCCACTGCAGGGCCAAACATCTGGATTTCTGTGCTGCAGCAGCCAGCCACTGAAGTATGCCCCTCTGTGCTGGTGTTTGTGATATTTTGCATGGTGCTGGTGGCATGGACTCTGGCACAATCCTTCCTCCACTTCCCATGTGACTTCAGCCCAACCCCCCTTTGGATTGCATAGTAAATGTCAAAAAGAACTCAGCCTTCCCTAGTTTTATGATGTCAGACCCCAATCAAGACTAGTTTGTAAGGGATGTCTCAGTACCAGTTTTATAGAAAACCAGCATGATGTAGTGGTTTAAAGTGGTAGATTCTAATCTGGAGAACTGAGTTTAATTGCTCACTCCACCACATGAGTGGCAGACTCTAACCTGGTAAACCAGGGTTGGTTTCCCTCTCTTCCATAGGTATCCTGCTGAGTGACCTTGGGCTTGTCACAGTTCTCTCAGAGTTATGGTAGCCACAACTATCTCACAAGGTGTCTGTTGTTGGTGGGGGGGAGGGGAAGGTGATTGTAAGTCATTTTTATACTCCTTCTGGTAGAAAAAATGTGGCGTATAAAACCCAACTCTTCTTCTAATTCTAGGATCAAAACTTGTGTGGACTTGGAGGTAGAGATATGCTTGTTAGGTCAAATACAGGAGGCTACATGCTTGTTAGGTCAAATACAGGAGGCTACATCAAGATGAGTTCTGTTTGTTCCAGGGAAAAAGATCCATGACACTATACTCATTAATTTGTATATGAGCTTAGTTGTTATGCCTTCCATTGAACTCACAGCTTTCACACAAATAGGTTTGCATAAGATGCCAGCCTTCATTCTAATCTCTATCATTATAAGGTGATGAACAGAGCTTAAGTAGACTGCATGGAAGTCAGCTTGTTTTGTTCTGTGCAAGAGGTGGGCAGTATAAGTGGGAACTTGGGATCAGCGCAGGATATGTGAAAAGAACTGCCTATTTGGTGATTTTTGAAAACCCTGGGATAAGGGAAATGCCGTGGGGTACCCCAGAATTAGGACCGGGAACCGTGCAAAAATCCTGCAGAAACCAGGATAAGTCACTTCCCCATCCCAGAATATTTGGACCATGCAGAAAACACCGTTGTGGTCTTTGGAACTCTCTTCCCTGACCCTTTTTTACCTGGTGGTAGGGAAAGAACATTTATTATCCTAAACATTCTAATGATTAAAGGAGTATGATGATTTCTCTACAGACAAATCACTTCTGTGTATGTCCTTTTCCAGATAATATCCTTTTATCTCCAATGTCCCTTTCTACTTGTATATTTTTTGTTTTGCTTGCTTGTCCTAGGTTTCCATAATGTTTAATATTTTTATCTGCAATTTTATTTTTACTGTAAAACCCATTTATTAAAATAAGTCACTTCATGAAGCAGTTCCTGGTTGAGAATTTATAGGATAGAAATTTCAAAAACAAATTAATAATTTTTCCAGTAATTGCTTTCAGATTTACAGTGCAATCCAAATCAGAATGAGGTCTATCTGTCAAAGGAATGAGGTCTATCTGTCAAAGGAAGCCCCTTTGAAAGCTGCTATTCCTCCTTTCTGTGGCTCAAGAAGAGAAACACATCTTACTGTGACATACCTCTGAATATGCCAGCCATAAATGCGGACGAATCATTAGGACCAAAAACTACCAGACCACACCACACAGCTTTGAAAACCCAGAACAGCCAGTTGATTTCAGCAGTGAAAGTCTTTGACAATAAAAAGGAACTTGTTTGCTGTAAGCTTTCATCTCAATGCATTTTCAGCCCTTGGGAAGAATTGGAAGCAATGCTCTCACTCTAATTGGGACAGCGTCATGAAAGACAGAAAAGAATGAAAGAAAACAAGCAGCAAAGAGCCTAAAGACCCCAACATATCCATCACTGTCTTGTATAATCACAGCTAGAAATAGAAGTGAAGTCTGCAACTTCTCAGGATTGCAAACAGATTAAGTGAAGCAGTGAACAAAACTAAAGTCTTGATATTTCTGAATTCTTTTTATAAAGATGTATGATGCTCCTCTCTGTTTAGAATAGTTAGAATTTATGCCTAGTGGTGGTGAGAGCAGTCATTTATTTTTCAACTGCAGCGTACTCTGCAGTGGGGATTTTTAAAAAATATATACTTTGTCCTTTGTCATACCATTGTGATGGCCTTGGGATTCAAATGTGGCTTACAAAAAGCTAGAAACCATGTCTTCTCACAGGATCAAAAGGATTGCAATGCCAGCTGAAACAATCACCCCCTATTGTAAAAGAATAAAATATTTGCTTACAATAACACACACATCTGCGAATGGGACAATAAACATCCTAATGTTGCTTCGGAGGAAGAGGAGAGACAGGTATATGTAGATCTATGAGTTAACCAAAAAAAAACTGAATCCCACCATCAGACATTAAGTTAAACTGTCAAATAGAACAGTTTTAATTTTTCTGCTTGGTGCTTTAACCTTCTTATCCAAACATTTGAAATTATTATAGACCTGCATGGAAAACTTTAAGCCCACATACGTGAATTCTGATGGGGATTGAAAGGAACTCCCTAGGATATAGAACAATCTGTATGTTAGCCTGACTTGGAGTTAGTTTGCAAAGTGGTGATCATGGGTATTTAATAAGATGTAAGGATGCCTATCTTTAGTAGGGCAACCTCTTGTTCTCACTATAAGAAGAGCAAACTGCATGAGAGGAACTCACTAACTCTTGCCATCAGCCCCAGTAGCTCACCTCTGCTGGGCAGGTGATTACGATCTGCAGGGAGGGAACAGGATTAAAGAGAGATTTGTTTTGTTTAGGTTGTTATATTTATGAACCATCTTTCTATGAAAGAATTAATGACAGATAAGCTTACACCTAACAGTAGCAGGGAAACAAAAGAAACCTCAAAGTGTAAGTAGAAACTGAAAACTTGATGTGGAACCAGTTTAAACTTAAGGAAAGGATGCTGTAGTTAATATGGCATGCTGTGGAAACTGGTTTCCTTAGGTTGTTAAATGGGAACTTCAAGCATCTGCTTTGAGATAATGTATGCCAGTGAAGTTATGAGCATGTAATAAAGCTTAAAAATTTGCCTTTTTCACTAGTTACTTGTGCTTGATAGTTGTGTGATCAACCAAATAGACTACATTTTTTCCTGTCAGAGACCCCAGGGATTCATTTAGCAGGTCTCTCCTGCACCTGCATGTGCTTTACTCAGAAAGCTGCCAACAGCTGTAGACCTACACTGTACTTCATTAGTTCATAGCCCCTGATTTGCAGTACATTACAATGAAGGCCACACTTTTTCTGTGTGCCATCTGAAATAGCTTCTCTGTTTTGTCTTTAAAACACTTTGGTTCTTGTCCTTTTCTGATGTTGCTCAGAGGCAATAATAAATAAAAGGAGGGGTAGAATTTGATTGGACCTTGAGTTTGTTTGGAGGTTCTAGCAGGGGAGCCCAGCTATCATATACCCTTGACCAAAGAATGGTACAGTACACTCCTTCTATCTGGGATTGTTGTCCAGCTTCAGGAGGGATGCACGGAGTGGTAAGGGAGGTAGGGGACACCCACCTAGCCAGCAAGATCAGCAGAATCAACCCTGGTGACAGATGTGACAGCCAGATTGTCCTCACATCACCTTCTGACCGAGCCCAGGCAGAGATGAGTCTTGTTGAGAGCAAGATGTAATGTTTTTCCATCCGCTCTATCCCAGGGATGTTATATATCAATACCTCTTCAAGACAGAATTTGTCCACATTGTCAGATGCAGATTGAGGCAACCAACCATATTATTTTTGCATGCCCAAAGTATTCAAATTATAGCGGTCTTTTGTTGCAATTGGTTTCCACTAACATCTTTGATGGCCCAGATAATCTGAAAGGTGCATCTCTTTTGAACAACAATGTCGAAGTACTCATAAAAACTGCAAAAAAAAATTCTAAATGTACTCAGTTTCTGTTCTAATGCTATTTAGTTACTTGCTGTACATTCTTTCTTGCTCTGCCTATTTTCATAGTTTTGTTTTATATGCCTAATAAAGATATTCATTCGTTAATCTGATTGGAGCAAACTGAAAGAACTGGGAGGGGACAGCACTTGTGTGTACCAATAGGAAATTAATAAGTGATTCATGTTGCATGTATCTTCTTCTGTGCAATGAAAGAGGTTTCATGTTTGTTACAGGCCTTTTAAAGTGTTAACCAGCCTAGGCTAGGTGTAAATCTAAAGTTGCTTCTAGAGTTCTATCAGCAGGATAAATTGGTTTGTAGGCTTGTGTCAAATTAAGGACTGATTTCATCTAGCATCACCAGACACATCAGGTCAGTGGATTACACTACATTTTTTAATGATTCTCAGCAAAACGATTGAAATAGTTGTTACTCATAGCAGGGATGATCAAATGGGATATTTTTCATAATGACTGTTCTGCCCTTCAAAGGGAGCCAAATTTTTGCAAAAATACACCCACTGGGCATAACTGTCAATTATCCTTTGATATGACTGTGCCAAAATTGAGACTATGATGAGGAAGTTTCCAGAAATCATTAGAATAACCCACCCAGTTGGGTGTTTGATTTGGGAATTCGTGAAATATGATTGGAATCATTCATGTGATATGGGTGGATGAGGCATTTTGCTATTAATCTGAGTGACAGGAGTACAATATGATGCAAATAAATGGAGTTTTATACCAAAGTGGAAGACAACTGAAAAAATAGTGGTGATTTTATCATTTATCTTTGATTGCCCTCTACTATTCCAGATTCAGATTATAATAGATGTCATGACTTTATTTACATTGTCCTGCAACTCAGAAGGATATGAATGTGAAAATATGCATCCAATCCCCACGAGACATTTGCTAGCTATAAGTTATGCATCTTCAAAATCAGAAGTGAACAAGCCAGAGATTACTGACCACAGCAGAATGCCATATCATCATCCTTTACATGATCAGCCTCAGAAAATACATATGGGCAGCAGTAGAAGGACTGTAAATAATTTGTAAGACTTGTAAGTAGGAAACTCTCCAGCCATTCTTTTTTTTAAAAAAACTTGTCTCAAAACCCCCATATGGTCAGCAGCTGAGGTACCTCTGCATACCTTGACTTAGAAACCTCCACAGACAGCATTGAGACAGTTCCTGTGAATCATAGTTTTTGAGACTCATTACTTTACATTAGTGTAAATGCAGTAGAATGCCCACTGACTCATCTTTGGGCAGTTTGTCCCTGAAAAACCAAATGGGCAGCAACTGAGGCACTGAAGTCATTTGACTAATTTATAAGTTGCAAAACATCAGAACATAAGAGAGTCCTGGATCAGACCAATGGTCCATGCAATCCAGCAACCCTTTTCACACAAAGACCAACCCATTATCCTAGATGGCCAATAAACCGAACATAGAGGCCAAGGCCGTCCCCCTGATATTGTCTCTAAGTTGCTTGTGGCCTTCAGTTGTGGGGCTCCCTCTGTCTACCATGGATGGTCATTGATTGACTAATCCTCAATGAATCTGTCTAATTCTCCAGTTTATTTCTGATGAATTGGGGAAGCAGGGGAGCTAAATCAGAAGAAACTGGGCCTACTTCTACAGCATGGAAATAAATTTCACAGGACATTAATAAAATAAAAACTGGTCATTCCTCATAAAGATATTTTTGAAATCTGTCCTTGCCATCAAATAACAGTATGGCTGGGAACAAGAATATACTAATTGCTGAAAGAGAAGGGGAAATCTTTCTAGGGTTGCCAGGCCTTGTGCTATGGTGGAAGTCTTTCTGATGGTTATTTTTGTTGCTTGCTGCAACTTTGAATGATGGCAGGAGAATTCTTTTTTAAAATAGCAGTGCCATCAGTGGTGAGTTCTGATAGAAACTTGGAAATGATATCACCTCACACTATTGGCATTGCCAATAACTATGTGGTAAAACCACAGTAAAACTGGTTCCTAGAGTGACATCATATCATTTCCTGTTTTCCCTGGAAGAGCTGTCATGATACACACACTACAAGTGTCCCCTATGTCCCTGATCCCGCCAAGTTTCTACCAGTTGCCTGGCAAAGCCTGAAAACCCTATGGAAGAATCTCCCATGCCTAGGAAAATAGCCCTTCCTCAGAAATTTTCCTTTTTGCTGAAAAAGCAGGCACACTCCCTCTAACAGGCCCACTATTGTGCAATGCCAAGATTACTTAAACCCAGTAAGAGAGATGTAGAAATCAAAATGGCTACTTCCTGATGGTTGCTGACAGAGCATCTGCCTCTAGAGTTCTTAATTATCAGTTGTTGAACAGGGACCCTAGAACTCTGGATACAAAAGCTCATTCTCCCACACACACACACTCCAATTCTCATTCTGCAGTATCTTTGCAGTATCTTTGCAGAGATGTTTGGAGTATCTTTTGCAATTTTGATGCTTTATTGACTTTTCTATATATAATAATTTTGGTGCTTTATTGACTTTTCTATATTTCTGTATATAATGTACACATACTTTTGTATCTTATTGGTTATTTTTATTTATTTATTTATTTATTTATTTTTATTTATTATATTTATATACCGCCCTCCCCAAAGGCTCTGGGTGGTGTCCATCAATAATAAAACAGTTTAAAACATCATCATAATATATAAATTTACATAAAAGAATACATAAAATACTAAGACTATAGATGGCTTCAACCCCACCCTCCCCTCTTTATGTACCCACGGGAGGCCAGATGTTCTTATGGCGGAGTTGACATCATCCCGGCTGGCCAAACGCTTGGCACAACAGGTCCGTTTTACAGGCCCTGCAGAAACTTTGTAAGTCCCGCAGGGCCCTGATCTCACCTGGAAGCCTGTTCCACCAGGTAGGTGTAGAGGCCAGCCGGATCGCCTTAGGGCCAGGGATCACCAGTAGGTCCACCTCCGATGAATGGAGGGGCCTAGAAGGGTGATATAGGTAGAGACGGTCCCTCAGATAATTCCTTCCTGTTCTGCTCATGGTCTATTTTTAGGTCATTTTAACTCCTCTTCTCCCTCCACCATTTTGCTTCCATTCTGCAGTCACACATTAGCCATGTTCACTAAATAAAAGAGAGGTGCACTTTAACCTATTGTTCATACTGATACTCACATGCTCACAACCATGGATGATGAATTTTTGGTACCCCTTTTAATTTTCACCTCAATCCTTGCTGAATGATCATTGTGAGCCTAACACAGGCTAAAAGGTAACAGTAGATGTTTGACAGTCATGGCCATAGTGGCCCTTGTAATGATTTGTCATGTACATTGTTATATCTGCATATGATTTTCATAACTCACTGTTGGGATGTACTTAGTTGGAGGACACTGCTGGAGAAGTCCAGCCCATTTGAAGTGTGAGATTATCCAGTTTTAATAATACACTGTGTGTTCTTTGGCCATGCACATTTAATAGAACTGGAATAGATTTTGAAGGTCTAATAGTAAAATGCTGGCTTTATTTCCTGTTGCTGAGTGTAAGGGAATGCAAAGCAGATTTTGGTTATACATATTTGGTGGAAACATTTATCAGAGACATATAAAGGTGCAAATATATTATGAAAGTATTGTTTTCTGGCCAGAAGCACTTTTGAAAGAAAGCAATAAGATGTGTGTGTCATCTTGAATCATCTAAGGAAAGTTAATATAACATTAAGGACCAGGCAAACATCAGGGGCATGATATATCTGATTACTCTATAATACTTTATTCAGTGTTCAGGAAAGTGAACTAACCATCAACTAATAAAGTCAATAAAGATGAACAGAGCTCCTTCTTAAAATGACTGCAGGGAAACTTGATACCTACAATGTAATTAAGTATGAAATAGTCAAATCACAAATGCACTGGGCAGTGAACATCTGGATTATTTTAGCAATCAGAGAACGGAAGCAGAGCATGTGACTTCTTCCAGAGGCTGAAGGGCAAACTGACTGCATGTACCTTGTAAGTTAAGAAGAAGAAGAAGAAGAGTTTGGATTTATATCCCCCTTTTCTCTCCTGCAGGAGACTCAAAGGGGCTGACAATCTCCTTGCCCTTCCCCCCTCACAACAAACACCCTGTGAGGTGGGTGGGGCTGAGAGAGCTCCGAGAAGCTGTGACTAGCCCAAGGTCACCCAGCTGGCGTGTGTGGGAGTGCACAGGCTAATCTGAATTCCCCAGATAAGCCTCCACAGCTCAGGCGGCAGAGCTGGGAATCAAACCCGGTTCCTCCAGATTAGATACACGAGCTCTTAACCTCCTACGCCACTGCTGCTCATCATTGGTGGTGGTGGTGGGGTTAATTAATGTGATGGGGGGGGGGTTAGCTTTAAAAATATTTCCATACATTAGAGATATCCAAACCTATACATTTTCAGTTCTTTTTTGGGTTTGCTTATACTGAAGGAGTCCAGATTTGTCTCACCCAAATTCTTTCCCCCTGCCCCAAATGTGAGCAAATCGGTTCTGCTGAATTTACCAGTGCAGTCCTGAGAACTATTTACCAGAAGACCCAATAAATAGTCCTGCTTAGGATCTCCCCCTTGATTAAAAGGGTAAAGGTGCTATTCACACCACAGAGGTATATTTGAACTAGGGCTGTAGTAATTTTGAGAATACGGAGAAACCTTTACTAGTATTTTAATTGAAAGAAATTGAGAAGAGACTTTTGTAATGATTCTGGATTTAATGGTTAAAAAAAGTAGAATAATGTGATTGTCTCTGGGATTGTCTCACAATATTTCTTTTTTTCTATATATAACATAACCAGTAAATTATACAAGTCACAAAAGAAGTACAGAAAAAATATAGTGGTCATCTTTTTGTTTTCTTCAGTTTAATACATTTAAACACTGTTCCCATGAATGGGCAATCTGATCCCTTTTGAATTTCAGAATGTCAACAAGTAATTCAAGAGAGAGAAAACTACTATAACCAGTTTTAGCCTGGAGTGCCATTTTATAGTTTTGTAATAAAAGTTTTAGCAAAACAATGTTTATAAGAACTGTGATCACAGGCACTTGACAATAGTTGTGTTTTTGGACTCTGTCCCCTCCAATAAATCACTGGATAATTACAGTTTCCTGGGGCTATTTGCAATGGATTTTGTGAGTTATTCTTGTGCCTTTAAATAAGAAAAGGGAGAAGAAAAAAAGTGAGGGTTTTTAGCTACCATAACTACCAGGATTTTTATAATACAATCCAAGCTATGATTTCTGTATGTATATACATTGGTTCATATAATGTGGGTCTTTGTTGGTTATTAATCCTGGAAGTACTTCGTACTAGATAAAGTCCTGTTATAGTCAAAGTCATTTAAGTATTTATTTAATTAACATGAACAATGCTCATTTTCCAGCTTGAGAAATCTAAAATGAGGAAAGATTTTATAATGCAGAAAAATTAGTTTCTATGAAGTGCTAATTTTGTCTTGAAGCATGATGCACTAATTAATGGCTGTTCCTCTGATCCTGGAAAGATTCCTGGATAATCTGCAGAACTTTCTTATGTTATTAAATGCTGAGTGATGAAGATGAAAAAATGATCCAGAGAGCTATTTTATTTTTCCTCCTAAGCATATTGACAGAAAAAGAGAACCTTTGCTGACTCACAGAACATGAAAAATGGGGAATCTGGTAGCCAATTAGGACTGGATCTACATTTTTTAAGGAGGGCAAAAGTATAAAATGTCACCTCCATATATTATACACATATTTTTCTTATGTGTTGTGTTAAGTGCCTTCAAGTTGCTTTTGACTGGTGGTGACCCTATGAATCAATGTCCTTCAAAATGTTTTATTGTTAACTGTTTTGTTAAGGTCTTGCAAACTGAGAGCGGTGGCTTCTTTTATTGAATCAATCTATCTCATGTTGGGCCATTCTCTTTTCCTGCCACTTTCAACCTTTTCTAGCATTATTGTCTTTTCCAGTAACTGTTGTCTTCTCATTATGTAACCAAAGTACAACAGCTTCAGTGTAGTCACTTTATCTTCTAGAAACAATGTAGACTTGATTTGATCTAGAACCCACAGATCAGTTGAACTAGAACCCACTTATTTGTTTTTTGGGGGGCAGTCCATGGTATCTGTACCACTCTATGCCAACACCATATTTCAAAGGAAGCTACTATCTTTCTGTTCAGTTTTCACATCCATACATAGTGCTAGGGAATATCTTGGTTGCCTGTGACAAATCCTTACACTTAAGAATCTAATCTAGCTTTGTCATGGCTGCCCTTCCTAGCATCTATCCCTTGGTTGCAGTCTCTTGGTTGCAGTCTCCCTTTTGGTTGATGATGGAGTAAAAAAATAGAAAGTCTTCAAAGATTTTAATTGCTTCATTGTCCATCCTAAAGCTGATTAATTCTCCATTACTATAGTTTTCTTGATGTTCAGTTGAAGTCCTGCTTTGGCACTTTCTTCTTTAACATTCAGTAAGAGTTGTTTCAGGTCTTCATTATTTTCTGCCATTATCGTAAAATCCTTAACATTTATCAGATTGTTAATGATCCTTCCTTCTTTACATATGCATATATAATCAACATATATAATATGAATATGTAAACAACAAATATTTTAAATTATCGAACAAATTGTGTTGACTTCTATGAATTGTTAATTAATAGTTATACTTTTACATTATCATAGCCATCTATTATCCATGATTTGCCCTGGGCAAGTCATTCTTTCGGCCTAACCCACCTCGTTGGGCTATTATGAAGATAAAATGATGGAGAGAATGATACTGTGTTCTCATTAGGGGATAAAAGAGTGGTTTCTCCTTATTGATTGATTGATTGATTTGCTCTCCCCCGAAGGGCTCAGGGCAGTGTACAACAAGAGGACCAACAATATAACATCAATATATAAATTGAGTCAGTGTGGTGTAGTGTTTAAAGTGCTGGAAAATCTGGGAAATCCAGATCCAAATCCCAACTCATGCCATGTAAGCTTGCTGGGTGACTTTGGGCCAGTCACACATTCTCAACTTAACCTACTTCACAGGGTGCTGTGGGTTTTCCAGGATGGATGGCTATGGTCTGGTAGTTTTTTATTCTAATGTTTCCGCCTAATTTGTGGCTGGCATCTTTAGAGGTATGTCATGGTAAAATGTGTTTGTCTGCGTGGCACATCTTACCATGACATGCCTACGAAGATTCCAGCCACAAATTTGGGGGAAACATTAGAATCAAAAACTGCTAGAGCACTGTCTCATAGCCAGGAAAAACCACAATGGCCAGTTGATTCTATGAAAGCCCTTGACACTACCTCACAGCTGTGAAAGCCTTTGACACTACCTCCCAGGATTGTTGTAAGGCTAAAACAGTGGAGAAAAGAATGATATAAGCTGTTTTGGGTCCCCATTGGGGTGAAAGGCAAAGTATAAATAAAGTAAATAAATATTTCCCATGCATCCCCAAGGGCAGCTCTGAATAGCCCAGTATCTCTATTCTCCTTATTGAATACAGCTACACTGGATACAGGTTAAATTTCATATGCTAATTATAAGCTCTAAAAAGGTCAGGAAAAAAAAATGCAGGATCTGTAGCAGGGAAGCACTGTATGAAAAATAAAGGTAAGTAATTTCTCAACTATGTAAATAACCAAAGGACTAAATGGGTTTTGAGAAAGAAACATATATAAAAAAGAAGAAGGCTCAATTGCTGTTGATTTGAAGTTAATGTTCTAAGGAAGGTGGAACTATTCCAACAAACAAACAAATAAACAAACATTACATTACATTTCAGTGGCCCCCTGCCCCGCCCCATAACAAAGTTTTGAAGATCTTTAACTTGTCTTGCTTTAAAAAAACCACTGCCTGTAAGTATATCACCTGTTCAGAATTTTTCATGGGGCTTGAATTTATTACAAAACATCCCTAGCCAGGCAGAACTGTGCAAATTAGATTGGATTTACATTACAAAATAGGTACCAAGCACAGGCATCTAGGAAATGCCTGGAGGGGGGAAATCTGTTTTAAAAAATGGATAAAGAACCAAACCCTAGTCAAGGTAAATAACATTAAAATTGGGTTTGACTAAAAGAGCAATCAAGTTCTCTTGTAGGTTTGCCTGGGGCACCTGGCTGGCCAATATTGGAAATGGGATACTGTTTGAGATGGATGCTTGATCTTATCCAGCAGAGGTCTTCTTAAATTTAAATTCCTTGTTTAGGTGTCCAAGGGATACCAAAATGAGACACATAAAAATGAATTAAATGTCAGAGGCAATATACAGATTTTGGTAAATAGCAAAAATGGGACTATGAAATTATTATAAGATAAACTATTTAGTCACAATGATTTGATCCTACAGTTTGATCCTGGAGAAATTTTGTTGATATCCCTTCACTATTATTATTATTATTATTATTATTATTATTATTATTGTTGTTGTTGTTGTTGTTGTTGTTGTTGTTGTTGTTGTTGTTGTTGTTGTTGTTGTTGTTGTTGTTGTTGTTGTTGTTGTTGTTGTACCGGAGGGCTCTGGGCGGTGTACAATAAAATATTAAACAAATACAATACAAAATATCATAATATACCAATAAAACATTAAAATACATTATAGCAGCAATTCTAAAAATAGATATATGGACAGATGCACAGATGGCGCCCAAACCAAAGGCCAGGAGGGCCTTAGAGGGATTCCTTCTACTGATTTCTATGGAATTTAATCCAGCCATGACCACATTGACTAACTTCATTTTCCAGAAATAGCTGAATCCCCTCTGACTTATTGCCATTCTGGTATCAAAATATGGTTCCTTCTGTAACAGAGTGCATGTATATTAGGATCTGCAAATATGTAATTACTTCCACATGCTTTCTAGATTAGGTCTACTTGGGGTATTCATTACAGCCCAACATAATCATGTAAAAGTTATAATGTTAACTGAAATCTTATTGCAATTTATTAACAACTGGAAAAGAATCCAGGATTTCCCACTGGAAAAGCAGAAAAACTAAAATGACCTTCTTCATAGATACTAGTAACCAGCTAAACACCAGCTCAAATAAGGTGTCAATGCCTCTTCTATATGATACAATGGAAGGATCCATCAAAACCATATTTGTTAATTAGATTACTCCTGCAGATCAGCCTACAAAATTCAGATCACCGCATGGTACAAGTGAATGAACAAAGTGCTAGAGGAGCAGGTAGCTTCAGAAAAACCTGCTGCAAGCAGTTCAGAATTTTCATGATTTGAAGAGCTTGTGCTTTAAATCCTGCTTTCCCATGGCTCCAGATAACTGAAAACGTACATTCCAGCCATTCAATGAAATCCACGGGTACCACTTCCATTAATGCCAATAGTGATCAGAGAATTCTCAGTAATAGCTCAGTACTTATAGCACTCCAGGTTTTTGATTATACTGAACAAGATGCCTTTGTGAGGTTTTCTCACTAAGCATGCTGCCTCTGCCATTTCTCCATACATTCTGCCTACCTGCCTGCCTTTTCAGACTTGTTGCAAGTGGTACTAAGGAGAGCCAGAGTTATTGCTCCAGTCACTCTGGCAGTTCTCTTACCAAGAAATGTGAGATTGCCCCAAAGGGGGCAATTTCACATTATATGTTGGAATAAATGTTGAAGGGAATGGAATCATGACTCTTTGGCTGTTTCCGCATGGCCACGCTTGGGGGTGCGTCAGCGTATACAACGCCGACACCCCCCCGGGACCGTTCACACGAACGGTCCCGGTAGGGGCAGGGAAGATGGCGCAGCGCTGCGCCGTCGCCTGAACAATGTACCTTCCCTGCGACCTTCCGGCACGTCGCCCAGGCCAGGGGACATGCCCCCTGCCCTGCACGACAGCTCTGGAGTCGCAGGGCAGGGGGCGTGTCCCCAGGCCTGGGCGATGCACCGGAAGGTCTCAGGGAAGGTAAGTCATTCAGGAAGGGGGGTATGGCACCTTCCAGCCGCTGCTGTTCACATGGCAGTGGCTGGAAGCCGCTGTTTCCAGAAAACCTCACTCGGCTTCGTACTGCTGGGGGGGAGCGAGGGCGGTGCTGCTGCGATGCAGCTGTGCCCCCCATGCAAACAGCTCCCTAGGGACGGCTATTTTGCCTTTCATGCCTGAACAATGTACCTTCCCTGCGCTGGAGCAGGCGCGCAGGGCCAGGGGGGCGTGTCCCCAGGCCTCAGCAACGCGCCGGAGGCCCAGGGACATGCCGGGTCAGCCGGGCGCCGGCGCTCCGTGGCACCGCCTGCCCGGCTCTTTCCAGGACCGTCCATGCAGACGGTCCCAGCATCATCAGGTCGGCGTCGGAAACGCCGACCCGGCCGCTTCCGCATTCGTGTGGAAACGGCCAATGTCATGGGAGTATCTGGGTGAACTCCCATTTAATTAAGGGAGCTGGTGGCCCCGTATCTTGGATCAGTGGTGGGTTCTCTACTGGGCTCTGGACCTTGACAGATGCCCAACTATGCTGATTCCTGATCCATTGCATAGGTTGAGTAGTTTGCACGATTTTTTTACAAAGTTAACTGTTTCAGTGAGCACTTAAAATATGTCCAAAAGACATATGAATAATGAAGTCTTAATTTTTGAGATTCATCTAGGGTCACCAGCCTCCTGATGGGGGCTAGAGATTTCCTGGAATAATAACTGATCTTCAAACTACAGAGATCAGTTCTCCTGGAGAAAATTGCTGCTTTGGAGGGTAGACTGTATGGTATTATGCTTCACTGAGGTCCTTCCACTCCCCAAATGTTGCTTTTTCCAGTCTCTGGTCCTAAATCCTTAGAAATTTCCTAACCCAAAGTTAGCAACTCTAGTTTCAGTTATTTTATTTTATTTATTTTTTATTTATTTATTAAACTTTTATACCGCCCCATCCTCTAGGGGCTCTGGGCGGTGTATCAGAAACTACACTATGGCCCCTTCCGTACATGCAGAATAATGCAAATGCAATCCACATTCACAATTGTTTGAAAGTGGATTTTGCTATTCTGCACAGTAAAATCCAGCTTCAGAATGCATTGAAAGTGGATTGAAAGTAAATTATTCTGCATGTGCGGAAGAGTCCTTTGTCTGCACCAGAAGAGCTGTTCTTTTAAGGCATTGTTTATAGATGTTGCAAAACAAATGAATGATGTTACATTTGTTTGAAAATGCCAAGACATTTTTCAGCAATGTAAAAGTAACTGCATGAAAGGGCATATCAGATAAACCCATAAAAGAAGCTGAAATGGGGACTGATACAGAGGCTTGGGATTCATAGCTATATATAATAGGCTATTTTGAAAGCCTTACACATAGTGTGTGTAATATATTTTCTGAGGGATTACCTATATTTTTCTAAAGCTGAATGCTGTGTTGGATAGTAATTGCACATAACTGCCATGCACATGTAGAGAATCACAGTGTATCGACCCCCTGCTTTCCAAATGGCCATCAGAAATTCAGAAAGACATCTGAACTGAACTGATCCTTAGCACAGTCTTTGACATAACTCATACAATAGTTCCTTAATCTTGTAAAGAGTTTTGCTGATGTTTTTCTTAATACATATTCATCTGGTTTACAGTGTGGATATTGGAATTCTCAATATGATATCTAATAAAGATAAGAAAAACGAGGCATATCTCAGCAGCGTTTATTTTAAATTAGCATCAATTCAATTTTGCCATCAACTCACAGCTGACTTGTTGCAGCCCTGTAGGGTTTTCAAGGCAAGAGACATTTGGAGATGGTTTGCCACCTCCTGTGTCCACAACACAACAGTAGTATTCCTTGGAGATCTCCCATTCAAACACATGCCACTGTTGACTCTGCTTAGCTTCTGAGATCTGACAACAGGCCAGCCTAGGCTATCAAGGTCAGGACTACATTACATGACTGTAAACACAATCAAATCATACCAGTAGGCGTAGGTATTTGCTCAGTGGCTTCTTCCACTTTTGCATGTTGTTGTCATGTTCTGGCTGCACAAACACACATGCTGGTGTCTGTAGCAAAAACAATGGATTACAGTTCGGCCCTACTGTGTTGGCATTTTAGGCAAATACAAAAAATTTGATGAAGGCTCAAATGCAAGTCCACACAGCTCCAGTGCATTATTGTTATTAATAATCTTTTTCAGTGTTCACATTAAACAAGGAATTACCACATGTCAGAAAGGAGGGTCTGAAACTCAGAACTCTTTGAATATCACGTTTTTTTAAACCAGATATTTTCTCCCTATCAAGGCTGCAACAGCATGTTGGAGTAATTAGCCATGAACTGTATGCTTTCAACAAAAAATCCAGGACATTTTTTATGGTAAATGACTACAACCCATAGTGGGGGAGTTCTATTTCTTTTTTCAAATCATGCTTTTGTAAATTTATACTTGCTTTTTGCAGAATGTTTTCAATCATATCAGTCTAAACTCTGAATAGTATTTTGAACAGATGCAGGCTGTCAGTCTCTCTAAACATTATAATTGTTTGGCAGCCATATTGCTTACATTTAAAAATGTAATGTGCAAGGATACATAAAGATATCAGGAGTGCACTTTCTGCCATAGCTTAAAACACAACCTATACTGCATTTGAGACCCCTAATTTTCTTTTTGTTGAGCCCTTTTAAATGCAGTAAACAACCTATTATCCCATGGCTTTATATAGCACTGTGTTAGGGACCCGGCCATTTTAAAACATTTACTTTGCTCTGATTAATAGAAGGATGTGGTTTGGACTGTAACTGTAGATCTTCGTTCTCATTAGGTATCTGTAAAACAACACAGAGATTATGATGTCCTTGAATGACATTCTTGACCGTTCATGTTGCATGAAGAGAAAATGCTGGCTTTCTCAATAGATGAGGAGAGGCTAAAAAAGAGATGGTCAGGTGTCCAAGGTCATTGCTTGGCAGTTGTATGCTAACTTTTCCTTCCATGTTTAAATTAGACAGAGACACTGACCTTGTGTCTTGTCCTTGTGTCAAGACAGAGACATTGTCCTTGTGTCAAGTCAATGAAATGGCAGTGTCTTAGATTTTCAACACTCAGTAACTGCAAACCCAATCATTGTCTGCCATAAAACAAATAAATAACATCTCCCTTGGTAATCCTGCTTCACCCTTTTGTGGTATAGATTCAGAACTTCAAATACTGGACAAGTATCTGAATCTGTAGGAAAGCCTTCTTCAGTCAAGTTAATTATTTTTAATGAACTAGAGTATAGCTGATTGTGGTTCTTTTTTTCCTCCTGCAGCATATTCATTTGGAAAACAGTGAAAATATTTTGGCATCCCTCCCTGACCATCACAGAGACCACTTTGTGCTTTTCCTTCTCCACTTCTCCCTGAAGGACTTGGTAAGCTCTCACATCTCCTTTGGTTAATGCTGATTGATTATTAATATCACTGTAAATATTACATAATCTCTTTTTTATAATACAGGGGTAGGGAGGAGGGGATAAAGGAAGACCAGTGAAGGATATTTATTGTGCCATTGCTCTTAAAGCAAAAGAAATAGCTCAATTCTTTATAGTACTCCAGATTGTAATAGCATTCTTGCTGTGGCTAATGTATTCCTATTGGATTAACTGCCTTGACTAGTTTGGAAGCATGCAAAAATTAAGGGTAAAGGTTCAGGCCTTCAGGCTACCACTGAATCAACTGTTGAAGAGACCTCTGGATTTTCCTACAAGGTTGCCAACCTCTGAGTGGGGCCTGGGGATCAGAGGCGTAGCAAGGGGGAAAGCGCCAGGTGCACTGGTGCGTCCTCCGCCCCTGCCCTGCCCTGCCCTGGAATGCCCCCACCATGCCCCTGCCACACCCCCACAGGGATGTGCGCATGGTGGATTGTTCCCCCTTGCCTCCTTGGAGCTATGCCTCTGCTGGGGATCACTCTGAATTACAGTTGATCTCTAGATGACATAGATCAATTTCCCTGGGAAAAATTAATGTTTTGGAAGATAAATTCTATGGCATTATAATTCACTGAGGTCTCTTCCCTCCCTAAACCTCATCCTTTCCAGGATCCACCTCCAAAGCTTCAGGAATTTCTTGAGTTGGCAACCTTACCAATTGGTTAAATGCGACATAGCCTTTAGATGTTCCCTGTTTCTTTTCCCTTCTCACTACAACTTAGCTCCCATGGTCTGAAACACACTCTGTCAAACTGGGAAAAATATTTAGTGAAGAAACCCAGTCACTTTTTTGTAGTTCTTAAATTCCAGAACTGATGCCAACTGCACATACATCTTATCCTTTAGATGTCCTATTTCAACTGGGACTGCTCCATTTTCCAGAACCTTATTCCAGGGAAAACTCCATCTTCCATTCAACTGCAAGGCAAGAATCCCACCCCCCCTAAACAATTTTTGTTTCCATTATGTCTATGACAACAGAAGCTGAAGAGAAGAGCTGCTCCCAAGTAATATACATACCTCTGAATTTTGGTACAACGGAATTATTCTCTGTGTCACTATAATTGTTGTCATAGTGGCATGCAAAGAAATTGGCATATGTAATTCTTTTTTTTTCATCTGAGTTTTTCTCCCCAAAGCTTCAATATGAAATGGTAAATTTGATGTGTTTACTGTTGGAATAGACAATATCTGGTGTAAAAAAAAGATCTTGCAGAGGACATTAAGAGGTCAGTTGAATAGGATAGTGAAGTTAATTCTGTCCTGTTAAGTCTCATTTCTTGTCAGTCTCCAGTTTCCTACTGTTAGAGCAATAGCCTCCTCCTTCTTAGAAGTTCCACACAGTTTTTCTCTCAGCTAGTGATGCTGTTCAGACACTGTCTCTGCCTCTCCTCTTTACAATTAGGTATGATAGTTCCTGAATATAGCTTTATCTACACTTTAATCAGGTTGTATACCTTTGCTGCCAACTTTTTACTATTACTTTCTTCAGCCCACTCACATTTGGGAAGCCAGTCAAGGACTGCAACAGAAATGAGAATGGAGGAGAGTGGGGTGTTAACAGCAAACATTTAATTATGCTTTCATTTTTGAATAAAGCATTGGTGAACAAAATTACACATGTATTGTGAGGCAGAAGGCTGTAGTAATTCAGTTGTGATGGGAAATCACTCTAAACCAAGGGGTACTTTTCTTCCAAGATTTCAGGACTCAGCCTTGAAAATGACTACTAGGCTATGTCCTTGTAATGTCTTGTCACAAATTAAATGATTAATTAATAGTAGAAAATAAGAACATGTGAAATGCCGGAGACTGGGGAAGTGAAGATAAGAAAAGTGATAGATGAGAATAGAGTATATGTGTTCTGTGCTTGTGGTTTGCTGAAACAGTCAGTATGTAATTTCAAAATAAGGAAGTTTGGGGCATTATTCTGTTTGGAGAGTATACTACTATCCTGTAAGCCCTCCTTAATTCTGTTTCTGAGAATGCTTTAGTTCAGTGCAGTGGTGGGATCCAAAAATTTTAGTAACAGGTTCCCTTGGTGTGGGATTCAAACAGTGGCGTAGCGCCAATGGGGCTGGGTGGGGCCCGAGGGGTGTGTGGCCGGGCATTCCAGGGGTGGGGCATTAATAATTTCTCTGTTACTGTAAAAAACTCTTACTATAAAAAAAAAGTTCCTAATTTCCAGCTGGTATCTTTCTGTCCATAATTTAAACTCATTATAGCAAGTCCTATTGTCTACTGCCAACAGAAACAACTACTTCTCCTCTAATTGACTGCCTGTCAAATACTTAATACTTTCAAATACTTAATTTTGTTTCTAGAAATCAAAAGAAGGATACTTTCCTTAAACAAGGAACTTTACCATATTTCTAAAACATGTTTTTAAAACAGCCCAACAGGGAGAATTATCCCATTTTCTACCTTCGCTAACCAGCCACATAGGAAACAACAGGACTTTATGATTTTTGGACCTAATGGAATTTCTAACGGAAAAGCAGACCCAATTAGTAACCCCCTCTCGGCACACACAAATAATTAGTAACCTACTCTCGGGAACTGGTGAGAACCTACTGGATCCCACCTCTGGTTCAGTGGTGAGGGAAAACACTCTGCATATGATCAGAGGTAGTTCCTTTATTATCACCTCAGTGTTCTATGTTATTAATTCTGTGCCATCACATTGAGCTACTGGTTCTGCCTCAGTATCATCCAGCTGTAAAATGATACCAATATTGTCTAAATGGTCTTAGTGCAACATGATGAACACATTTGTGTGTTATATTGGATTTCCCTCACTGCTTTCATCATCTGGAGCCATCTGCTTGTATTCAGTTCAATTTCATTTCCACATTAGCATTCCAAAAAAAATATGTAGTTTAGCTGTGAAACTTGGGATACTCCAGTGAATGAGTGGGCAGGTCCATGTGTGTCCCCTGCTATGTTACTGGACTGTAGCAGGTAAAGACAGCAATTTATAGTGTAACAGGCAAAGACAATGGGCGTGGTGCCTGAGGACTAACTTGTTGCTCATGGCGTGAGCTGTCATATGTAACAGTTTACTATGTTAGATGCATGACATGGATTGAGAACACATTCTCATCCAGTCCTTCATGTCTCCTATTTTATTAATTTTGATGAGTGTGCCATGATCCTACCTAAATGGCACGGGCTATAATCCAAAACTCAATGAAGTTCTATCACTTTGCATAGATAATTCTCCAGTAATTATGGGATTAGAGCCATCCCTGCTTGCACCAAGCTCCACATCTTATTGTGAAAACATTAATTTGAGAAATTCCCTGAAAAACATTTTCCATTGTTGTGTTTACTAATTTTCATCAATGTCATTTATCATTTTTACAAAAGCCCTCTGGCTGGCTCCATTTTAAAGCTGTTACAATGTTATAATGCCCAAGAGGAAAAAAATACACTAATTCATCACTGCAGCTTTACATTAGCTGTATGTATGAAAGATAAAAATGCTCATGAAAAACCCAGATCCTAATCAAGGTATAGCGAGGCATCTGCTTTCCATTACAGTTTATTACTAGCAACATTTGAATGGTATTTCTCATGTGGGCAAATGTTTTCAAAAGTAGAGGCCTTGGCTTCCCAGAACTGCATGAAATGATGGTGATTGCTGCAGGTCTTCTGGGGGTCATTCACATGTGAACAACTATTAGTCAGTATTTATGGGAAAGGGAAGAGTCAGAAAGAAGTGTCTCTGGTTTGCGAGAATAAATGCTGGTGTGTTCCACTGGAAACCCAAGAAACGCTGGATTGACCAGGTTCATTTATACCAAATCACAATTTCCAGGTTAGCAATCACAGTAGGTGATTTAGATGCCAGATTAGGGCAGCTATTGATACGATCATGACATGGGGGAAGGAGAATATGATCTGAATCCTGAGCCTGGCAGTCGTCAAGTCACATCCATCTTAAGATGACCCTGCAGAGTTTCAAAACAAATTATTAAACATTGCCTGCCTCTGTATAGCAACTCTACACTTCCTTGGAAGTCCCAACCAAGTACTAACCAGGGCTGATTTGGCTTCCCTTCTGAGATATGAGAGGATCAGGCTAGACTTGGCCATCAGGGTCAGGATACATAATTGGTAGGGGAGATAAATTTTCCTTAAGATCATGGTCACTAAGGTGACCAGTCATTCTGCTTACCTTTTACTGCCTTTCCTCTTCCATTTTTGCAGGTGAAGACAGCTAATCAGAGCCGCTATTCACCCTGATGCAATTAGTACCTAAAATGACAAGGTTTCCTCAAATAATTCCCATGACATCATGGGAACTCAACTAACATTTATTTGTAACAGTAGGAGTTTACAGATGGAAAGGTGAAAATGGATGGGTATCAGATAAAGCTTAACAGAGTTTATTGCTAGAAAATAAAGGCACAGAACTATTATGTATGCATTATATGGCTCTTTTCTTTGCTGTGGTTTTCCCCGCAGTTTTCAGCGATAATAGGGATTCTTCCACTGAGAAGCTTCTTCAGCCAAGCCCACCTTCATTTCCCTTATTGGCCACTTCTCTCGTTGCCTGTCATATTTTTCTCTCCAAGAAAAAAACAAAACAAAAAAGAAAACCCTTTGGGTCACTCTGCTGACCAAAAGTTGGGGAACTGCTGTTGGGTGGGCGGGGGAATGTGGGAGGGGTGAGCAGAGTGAAAACACACAAAAGCTCTTCAGTGAAGAGAAAGAAAAAGTCCCACTTTAAGATGCTTTGAAAGTCACATGACTTTTTCTGTTTTGTGGCACAGTGAGTTCGGGGGGAGGGAGGGGATGTCTGCGCAACCAAGAATCTGACCTGAAGGGAATATATGCCCATTGTGGGGCAAAGCACAAGTGCATAAATGGCCATAGACTCAGGAACAAAATGAACCCTGCTAGTTAAGGTTAAGATTCCATCTATTTTGGTTGCATAAGATATTGTTTCCATCAATAGCCTAAACAATATGTTTGGGGAATTGGACATCAGCTTTCCCCATTGTACTCAACACATGTTTGGTACATTCTGTAGTATAGAGTTTGTGCAGAGTAGGCAAATGTCCCTGCACACACAGATTCTGACTAGCAAAATTAGAATAAAGTCATAGAGAACTTATTCCACTGAGGGAATTATTCATGTGCATATCTGACCCTCTGAAATTAATGGAACCTGAATGTGCTCGGATTTTGCTGGATCATACTCATTTTTTTGTTTGTCCATGTGAAATGATCCTTAGCACTATGTGCAAACAGTTATGATGATTAGCAGATATCAACCAGACTTATAATATCTACCAGACCAACTCTCCTGTTTTTTTAATAGATAATAATCTACATAAATAATCTTAGTGCCATGTTACAAAAAAAATCTTTTGACCCTGAAGTCATCACCAGTAGCTGAACCTTGTGTGGTTTTACAAAGCATAATATCACATTGATATCACTTTCCTGAGACTCCATCTGTGAAAACAAGGGCTTCACTGAGAAAATAAAACTAGACGGCACAATGAATGTTATTGATTTAAAAAAAGAACTGAGTTTTACTTTGCCAGTGCAATTGTATATAATCATGCATACATGGTAGACACATGTTGCTATCCATTATAATGTTTTCTATTTGTATACGTGAAACATAGTGTAGGAATCATATTTTTTTCCAGTGATCTGGATTTCAGACAGTGATATGCAAACTATTTCTACTCAAATTGTGCTTTGATTGCAAATTGTGGGCAGCACAATCAAGCACTCAAAAAAGTTCATTTTTTATTCAACACTCAAAAATATTCTTGATTACATTTCAAATGGTTTCATATGCACTTCCCCATTCTGTTCTTCTACATCTATCTCCCCCTTAAAAGGGCTTTGTTGTTACATTTGGCTCAAGAGAGCTGCAAGAGGGGAAGAAAAACTTCCATCTTCCCTCTCATGCCATTTTTGCCAGCAGAAACAGCCCTTTTCTTAGGCTCCATGTGGTCTGTTCATAAGACACCTTGGCGGTTTCCGCACATTCAGGCTCGTGGGCTTGCATCAGCATGATTGATGCCAATGCAAGCCCTGGGGCCATTTGTGTGAATGGTTCCACAGGCTGTGCGGCTGACAGAGCATGCTCCGCACAGCCGTGCAGCCCCCCGAACAGCTGCCTACCTTTTCCCTGCCTTTCCTCTCTCCGAGGCTGAAGCGATGGAGGCAAGGAGGCGTGTCCCCTTCCCTCCTCAGAGCAACGAAAGGCAGGGAAAAGGTAGGCAGCTGTTCAGGAGCACCATGGGAATACACCGGCTTCCACCTGCTGCTGTTTGCTCGGCAACAGGTGGCAACCGGCGTATTCCAACAAACTCTCCCCACGAGTGAGTTTCGGAAGCAGTGTCTTCGTGGCACTTCAGGGGAGCCAGGACGGGGCTGCTACGATGCATTTTACAAGTTACTTCTGGAGCAGACAGGATGTCTTATCTGTCTCTGATAGGGTACTAGTGGAAGGTGAAGGTGTCAGGCATAGGATCACTCACAAGGACCCTGCTGAATGTGGCTGTGATAGAGGACAACCACACAGCTGCCAACAGCTGATGGGCATGCTGTAGCAGTGGGATCTAGCTGCAACAAGACAAGGTCTCTTTGTCACAGACAATGAGGTAAATATGGCAGTATCAATCCAAGCCAGGAATATCAAAGGAATGCATTCTAAGGCCCTATGGCGGAATAAAATATATTTTCAAAAATCTCAGGCAGATCTACACATGAAAAACTTACAATACTGTCTTCTGAATCTCACTTATCTTCATTTCATTGTTTGTTCATAATCTGGAAAAGAAAAATAATCTTCCCTGCTTTATCAGTTCCCAAACAATTTCTCAATTCGGAATGAATGAGTTCATAGAAAGAGAATATTATTGTTGTGCCAGCAGAAGAAGCTACTGCTGTTAAAAGTGAAATCATTACTTCAACAGTCTCTAAATCCAAATGCTTAATAAGTGACCTCTACCAGTTCACTTGTGTGACTTTCTTTAATACATCATCAGCAAACATATTATTCCTTGAACTGTTTCCCTTTAGCTCTAAAGTTTATTATAGTTGGCATCACAGGTGGATGATTCCTGGATACCCATGTCATAGCTAACTCCTCTTTTTCAACACTTAAGATTTGACACTGGTACAGGATATTAGCAGTGTTTGCAAGAAAATGAGCTGGAAATAGTGCTTGTCTTTTTCGTTTTTTTAAAATGCTTGTAATTTAATTCTGGCATTGTACCATTCTGTTTTTAGGTGCTCACTCAGTTCCTTCCAAATTTCAACAGAATCTCAATAAAATAGCTATTTTTCTGTATTTTGTTTAAAGCTTCAGAAATTAGATTCAGGATTCTCAGCATATCTTCAACATTTCTCTTAAACCCAATGTTGAGGATTTGGGCTACCGGTATTTTCTCTCAATTTTGTTCACAAACGGTCATCAGAATAGAGATATATACACCCGAGATAAGCTGGTCCCCTTGTTATATCCCTTTATTAATCAACCATTTAAAAATGTTCTGTAGTTCACTCCTCATTGCTGAAATAAATTTTCAGATTGGAGCATATGCAGTTTGCTGTTTCATTTCCCTGATCCTCTCCCCGCACTTAGGTAATTCATATATAGATATATAGATTTATATATGTGTGCAAAAGTAAAGCGCTACATGGTGAAATACACAGAAAAAAGAATAATGATATTATACCTACAGACACAAGAAGGTTTCTCTTGTGCAATAGTTTATCAGTGTGTAGATTAATAGGCATGTGAACTAGAATCAAAATGTGTATTTGGAATCAGATTTAGAATTCAAAATTTAGAAAATCCAGAATTTCAAGGATTTGGAACTCCATTAAGGTCAATAGGAACTGCCACTTTCCATATTAAAGTAAACATACACATACAAACAAGAAGGCAAACCACATTTTCAAAGGTTTCTCTCAGCCCTCTGACCCTTTCTAGGTGCTGTGCTAATCCCAGCAAGTTGAAAGATGTTGCAATGACAAACAACAACTCCCACTATGCCCCACAGCAGTGTCAGCCCTTAGAAAATGACTACAATCTGGGCATAGACCCTAAATAGTACAAATGCCACCAGGGCAGCATTGGGAATGACACAGTGAAGCAGAGGATAGCTGGTGCCAGGGATTTTGAACAGAAGAAGAGCCTTCATTGTGAAACCTTGGGTCGCTCCCCACTCACCATTAGCCGCGGGGTTTTCTCTTGTTCAGACGCGGGGAGCCAGGACGTTCCCCACATCCCCAGCGTCCACTGATTGTTAGCTCGCGCCAGAAAGTGCCGCTCTTCCTCTCCTCCCCTGGGCCCAGCGTCAAAATCTGCTCTTCAAAAACAGCAACATTTTCCCCAAACCCGAGCTTGGCGCTTTGAAGTGAGGTAGGAATGGTGGGGAACCCGGAGATGGCGCAGCGGTTGATTAAGCTGGAGCGCCCAGAGCTTCCCGGACAATCACGGGAAAGAATCCTCCATTTTTGTTTAGGGAGGGCGTCACCGTCAGTCTCGCAGCGGAATGAAGCCACATGAAGAGCGTTGAGGCGATATGTGCACAGCGTGGCGTGGTGATATTGTTCCCTTTGTTAGCGGTTTATTGCTGCAAATTCACAGCCGAATTTAGTTTGCGAATTCACACAGCGAGGTGCTGCAGACCAGACCAGACGAGTAGTGGGTGGCGGCGAGCAAAGAACTGATTTTCACTTTATTTTTATGCCTGGCGATGCAGCATGTGCAGGCGATCTCAAACAAATCTTCCAAAGCTTCCAGTAGCGTTTCTGATGGCGATGCAGACATCCGAGCCTATCAAAAGCGACCTGCGTCCCAGCCAATGAAAATGGAGGCCCGCCCTCCCTCCATGGTATACTTTTACCTGTGCCAATAGCCAGTGAAAAAACACTTCATTGCCTCTATTCCCATGAAACTCCCGTTCTTGGCTGCCCGCGTTAGCTCCTTAATGGCAAATGAGTGGGGAGCAAATAGTCTCCGGTGGTCACTTAAGCCCATGAGGAGGCTTTTCGGCCCAGCGTGAGGGCGGCTGCGGAGGTTGCTACGAAGAAGAGAGGTAAGTGGGGAGCGACCCATTGCTTTCTATCGGGTTACAGTTATATCCTATGTAAGTAATTCTGAGTTGGGCATTAACAACAATTATAGCTAAAGCATATTAGTTATATAAATAATTTTCATTTGTATGTATCTATTTTTGCAGCTGGGCTTGAAAAAGGATAATGAAATAAAAACATACCCGGAGGTTTTATAGTCTCAAAATTTAGCTTCACCTGTTGAATTTATGGAAATAATTTCTAAAGTTATTTAATGGAACAGAAATTGAGATACTGTTTGAATGTGGTTTGAAATTCACTTTGTGTGACTCATGTATTGAGTATATGTATACGAAGGTGTAGTTTCTGCAACAGTATCTTATATACACCTCCCCTGCAAATATGGTGGTGTCAGAGAATGATTAAATACCCTCAGCTAGGGTGGATTTTATTTAAATCAAATCAATTTAAATCACAATTAAAATAGTAAAATTTGATTTAAATCATGGTTTTTTACATGACTCATTCTTGCTCAAACACTGACAGTGAAAGGTTTGGGCTCTGATGAAAGCATATTACAGTTTCTGGATGGTTCTGGATGGTTCTCAGCAGGGGTACAGTTCTAGATATGTGCTCTTGAGATGGGTGCCATTGGAAAGGAAACAGAAAGCAGTTTAGACAGGGGCATTACTTGAAAAAAAAAGACTTTAAATATACCAAAGGTTTACAAAGACTTCTGGCCTAAAAATAATTAAGAAGCTCACCCAGCAGATTTCATGGTACTGGACAGATACAGCACACTGGCTTGATCAGTTTTATCTTCAGCAGGGGTGTACCACCCATGGGGATAGGGGGGTTCAAATGAGTCCAGGCGCACTGGCAGGGGGGCACAAAATTGCCCCCCCACCCTACTCCCCTGCGCTGACCTGGGGGTCATTTGACCCCCCTGTCCCCGTGGGCGGTATGTGGCGCCTGTCTGAGCCACCTCCTTCCCTCCCTAGGCCCTTGGGGGTGGGGCACGGAGGTGAAAGCAGCTTGGATGGGCACTTGAGCTGTCTGCCACAGTGACCTGCCCCTCTGCCTCCCTGCAGGCCAGCTTCTGCAGGAGGTGGCCTGCAGGGAGGCGGGGGGTGGCTTGGATGGGCGCTGCAGCAGCAGGCCAGCCCAGGAGCTGGCCTGCTTCTGCAGTACCTGTCAGAGTCACTCTTGCCCTGAGCCCTGCCCCAAGAGTGGGGGCATGGAGGGCATGGAGAGCATGAGGGGGCATCTGGAGCAGGGGTTTGTCCCTGGGTGCTATTTCCCCCGATATGCCTCTGATCTTCAGCATACTACCTCAATGTTCTCTGCTTGCAGAACAGTAGCTTTGGGCTTAGACATTTGAAATGCAACTGATTTCCATAACTTAGTCATGGGCTCTATCCTGGATAGCCTTAGAAGCTAAGCAGAGTCAGCCATGATTAGTAGTTTGCTGGCTAACCTCCAAAGAACACCACAGTCATGATGCAGAGGCAGGCAATGACAAATAATCTCTGAACGTCTCTTGCCTTGAAAACCTTATGGCCTTGCCATGAGTCAGCTGTGAGTTGAAAGCACCAAAATAAATAAATAAATATATTGTTGAAGGCTTTCACGGCCGGAATCACTGGGGTGCTGTGTGGTTTCCAGGCTGTATGGCCGTGTTCTAGCAGCATTCTCTCCTGATGTTTCGCCTGCATCTGTGGCTGGCATCTTCAGAGGATTCAGATCCTCTGAAGATGCCAGCTCCTAGAGCTCCCAAGCAACGTCAGCGATCAGAATGCTGCTAGAACACAACCATACAACCTAGGAGGCTCCCACAACACCAACATCAAATAAACTCAGCCATGGAGGTGTGCAGTTTCGAGATATTTAGAACAAGAAGAGAAGATATTTAGAACAAGAAAATAAAGGAAACTGCTGCCAACCATATAGGCAAAAAAGCAACCCATACAACCTCATTTAGCTGTTTTTAAAAGAGCCATCCCATGATCACCCAGAGCACAAACTTCAAGCATGTAGAGTTAACCTGACTGACATGCAATATGCTTCCACTACACAGGAGCAAAACTGAAATGCTGCTGCTGGGTAGATTTTTTGAGGTGATGAAAAAGCTCCGCTCTTTGTCATTGTCATTTTGAACAAGTTCAAACATTGATCACAATTTTTGTGTTGTTCTCAGCATATCTAGTCCTGGCTAAGTTTATATGCAGTTCAGAAGTATTGGTACATTTGCAAATTCAGAACTGAGGGTCAGTCTGATGGTGTGTAGCTTGAGCAATGTCTTGGCTCCTTGCATAAGTACTTTAGCAGCTGGTGACCTGAGAGCTGTTTTGCTGAAATAAATCACCTAAGTGGAAAAAAAATCTGAAAAGCCGCAGACGGTGGAAACTTGACAAAGCCTTTATTGGCAATATTTGGGGATGGCCTGAAGAATGAGTCAACTGTTTTCCTATTATTTTCAACACTTCACCTATAAAAACCTGATATCCCTGAAGCTACATTGCCTTGGAAGGCTTTTGTCATGGGGGTACCACAAAACCCTACTGCGTAGCTCATTGCCACCTCAGATTAAATAAAGATGCTGTCAGGCTTATAAAGGTGTGTGTGTGTGTGTCTATACACACAAACACACACCTTTTGGGATCAATTAAAGAAAAGCTACTTGACCCAACTTGGAGGTTTTATGCACTTATAGGGCTACATTTTCCAGAGGCCTACATCACTTCTCTCTATAAATTTGTACTGACAAATATTATGCCAATCTTGAGTTGCAAGGAATAATGTTAACTCCTGAAGTTTTATGTAGTTTCAGAATCATATATTTACAAAACAGTTCTTGGTTTTCAGCTAGGAAAAAGGAGGAAAGAGTATCTGTGAAAAGGACATCATTGTACCCTTCCGGAAGACAGAAGCCCTGGCATCAGTCAATCATGAGATGGCTCATGATTCCTTACTGTTGTAAGCCAAATACTTGGTGATAAACCTTAAGAGTCAGCTGGAGTTCTCCTGAGATTATAACTGATATCCAGATGACAGAGATCAATTCAGCTGGAGAAAACAGTCACAGTAAAAGGTTGAATTATACTCCATTGAAGTTTCTCCCCTTCCCAAACTCCACCCTCCTTAGGTATCATCCACAGATCTCCAAGTATTTTCCAACGTAGAGCTAGCAACTCTATTGGGGCTGCATGATCTGATCTGAGAGGGGCTTCCCAGAATGAATTGTATGGCCTTGGAGGATGCATCTCTCAGATGAATCAATGGTTTGTTTTTGCCCTCTAGTTATACTGTCATTCCTAAGGATCCACTTGGTTTGCATGGACAAACCAAGGCCTTTTCTGCATGCAAAGAACTAACCATAGATTTTCCCAGTGGTCAAACCTTGTGTTTCGGAAACATTTTCTTCAAAATTATTCCATGTGCTTCTACCCTGTCTTCTACCCCTGTCATTTTCTCTATGGCACTTTCCACATGGGCCAATAACAGCGCCCTAGGGACGGCAAAAACGCCGTCCCTGGGGAGCTGTTCACAAGGGGGGGGCGCAGCTGCATCGCAGCAGCACCGCCCTCGCTCCCCTCCAGCGGCGTGAAGCCGCCATTTTCCCACCTCACTCCCCAAGCGAGGTTTTTTGGAAAACAGTGGTTTCCAGCCGCTGCCGTGTGAATGGCAGCGGCTGGAAGGCGCCATCCCCCCTTTCCTGGACGACTTACCTTCCCTGCGACCTTCCGGTGTAGAGGGATAGCCTGGCCCAAACCAAAAGGCAAAATAGACCTGTTTTCCCATGGTAACCTGACCTCTGTAGTGTGTTTGGTGACACACATACAGAACATAACTCAAGCCCAAGACTCCTTTCAAGGGCCTGGATGTCCTGAGTGGGGCCTGGCAGTCTAGCAAGTTTTGCTTACCCACCCACATCTGTCACACTAATAGTCTGATGAAGCTGTATGACAATGCATATTACAGTAATGGAAAAGTTTGTATGATCTAACCTAAGCATTCATCAGCTGATGCACTATGTTTTAGTATTTGTGATTTTCTTTCTTTCTTTTCTTTCTTTCTGTGCAAAATAATTTTCAAGTAGCTTGAGTTCTGAAATCAGGCTGTTCAGTTTCATTCCGGGTTTCATTTTGTATCTTAGACTCCTTTTAAAGAGAAAGAACACAGACAGCAAGAGTGGGTCTTGAACACCTGATTGATCTAGGTTAGGGGTCTGCAACCTGTGGCTCTCCTGATGTTCATGGACTACAATTCCCATCAGCCCCTGCCAGCATGGCCAATTGGCCATGCTGGCAGGGGCTGATAGGATTTGTAGTCTATGAACATCTGGAAAGCCGCAAGTTGCAGACCCATGACTAGGTAGTTCCTGTCACAGCACTGAACAATTCAATCATTACCAAAGGGATAATTCTGTACTGCCTGTTTTCCCAGTTTGTCTACATTTTCAAATATGAATAAGGCAATTGTGTGGATATTTTTCTTATTGATTAAAACACTATTTCCTTGCATCTGTTCAGGAATTTTCATTCTGCAGAAAAGACACCAGTTTCCCCTGCAGTAAAACACATTTTTTCAGTAGAAGTTTTGAAAAGTTGTTAGGATTCTCAAGTCAAGGACCAGCAGAAGTTTACAACAATGTTACTAGCAATGAGATGCAGTGCTCTGATGAACAGTGGGTTCAAAAATTGAACCTTTTTCTGAGGGAGAAAAGAAGTTTTCTATCTTGTTCCTGTTCCTTTTAGCTTCCCATTCTTTCCATTGGGGAAAATGGTTCTTTACAGAGAACACTGCAAATGGCTATACAAACCAGACATCAATGATCTAGCATGCTGTTTTGTTTGTTGGATGCTTCAAGACGATGACAGCTTAAGCGCCTAAAATTTCTAACTGAAAGGATCCGAAGTTGCACAATATCTATGTCACATTGTGGAAATCTTTTTTGAGTCTGAATAGAAAATACTGGGTAAGATGGGCTAGTGATGGGATGCTGAGAACTTTGATACGAACATGATTGGTTGCTAAATAACCTTGATTGAATTTCTCATTCCCATTTGAATTGGCCCCCCGTGCCTGATTGCCCTGATATTGTTGTTCACTGTTTGCCTCAAATGGCATACCAAGAAGCTCTCGGTTTCTATAAAAACGGTTGAGCACCAGAATTATGAATTGAGATATAATTAAGTTTATTGTGGCTTGTGCCTGCATTTGCACATGCCTTGTCTAAACACTGAATGGCCTCAATTGCTAGAAAAGAGTTATGTATCCTTCCAAGGGGTGTAGGTGGGTAATTGAAGTGAATTCCTTTCAGCACACAAAATTACTCTTTGCTCCTCAGATACATCCTTTCTGCCTGATCTTTCTGGCTGTGTAATCAATAAATTCTGTTGTAATCACAAGAAGTGATCACAAAATCTGCCCTATTTCCTTTTAGGCATCAATGTGGACTCTGTCTGCCAGTAATGCTGTCTTGCAATAAACCTCAAGATTAATTTATTTTAGTTATTTATTCTATTGTGTGTACATGTGTGTTGTTGTCTTCCCCCTCCCCTCCACAAGTGGATATGTCTGAACAGTCCAGATGCAGTTGGAGAGCATGTTGATCTGTGAATGAAACTGGCAGATAATCAAACATTCCTAGAGTCAGTATAAGAGAAAAAAAGAAAATGCTGGCATCATAGAATCTATATGATCCTACTTTCCCTATGTAATTCAGTTATCTAAATGCTAGTAGAGAAATGGAATCCAGCCACAAGAAAGCATGTGCCATGAATCAAACCATAGTCTTGGGCAAGACATCATGTGAAAGAAACATGGTTCCATTTAATTCTGGTTAGTTTATCAAATCGAGATTCAGCTTGCAGATCATCACTCTGCCATGGGTGATGTTGGACCAGTCACACACTGTCAGTCTAATCTACCTCACAGGGTTGCTGTGAGGCTAAAATGGTGGAGAATGATGTCAGCCACTCTGGGTCTCCATTGTGGATGAGTCAGGAATATGCTATTGAACAAAGAAAATGCCAGGGGTACACAAGATTCCTACCACTAACTCTATAATTTCAGAGTAGGTATGATCTCACATTCAAGAACTTTCTGGAGATTAATAGCTCAGAATAATAATTTTCACAGTTTTGCCATGGCAAACTCAATCTCAGCGGATGCCTGGGAGAGTTATTTCTCTAACCTCTATAAATATCATCAGGCTTTAACATGGCAGCACTCTGATATCCCCTTGGGGCCTTCAGTGTCTCCGGAAGAAGTCAAAACCATGATTTTGCAACTGTGAGGTGGGAAGTCCCCGGGAAATGACATTATACCACCAGAATTACTGAAAACCAGTACAGAACGGTGGGCTCCTGTTTTGTCTGAGCTCTTCGCCTATATCAATAGCACAGCCTGTATTCCGTCTGATTGGAGTGCAGCAATTATAGTTCCCATCTTCAAAAAAGGTATATCCTCTGAGCCAGCTAATTACAGACCAATTAGCTTGTTCAATGTTATGAGCAAACTATACACTAAATATCTGAGCATAAAATTTCTGGCATGGTTGGGCAGAGAAAATTTATTGGAAGATGAACAGGCTGGCTTTCGTAAAGGCCGCTCGACAATGGCTCACTGCCTGATATTAAATTATCTGATAGAGAAATATGTACATATCAAAAAAGGAGCTCTATATGCAGCCTTTGTTGATCTTAAGGCTGCATTTGACAAAGTAACATACAGTAGGCTCTGGGCAAAGCTAGAGGAGACTAATATTGATAGACACCTTCTCCAACTGATTGTTAAATTACATGAGAACACAACCATACAGGTAAAATTCTCACATGAAGATCACCTAAGTGCACCCATCTCTATTCAGAAAGGTGTAAGACAAGGGTGCCTTTTAGCACTCCATTTGTTTAACCTTTATGTTAACACACTTATAACTAGCTTCCATAAGAAAGATACCCATGCACCTATGCTTACCCCTGGTAAGAGTATAGCCATCCTCATGTATGCTGACGATGCTGTTGTTCTATCATTAACGAGAGTGGGGCTTAAAAGAGCATTGAATATATTTGCTCAGAAATGCTCAGAGGAATTATTAAACATGAATTATACAAAAACTAAGATAATGCGCTTTAATGCTAAATTTAAGAAACTGAAATGGCAGTTATCAGGACATCAGTTTGAACAAGTAAAGTGCTTCAAATGCCTAGATGTTATTAATCCAACCCTTGTTATGTAATTATACTAATCCAATCGCAGTTGACTCTGATTTAGCTCTCACAAGAATTTTATTGGAAGACCGGGTTTCTTTTATATCTCTGCAGGTAGCCAAATTTTGTATGTTAGTATACAATAAGCACAGATCTATGTGAAGACAGGGAGCAGTACTAGATGATGGTGACTGTAATAATATTGTAAGTTGATGCTTCTTTTAGGTATGGGTATTACATTATGGATTTTTGTACATATGTATAAATTGAATCTGCTTTTGTTTTCTTTTTTTGCTGGCCTTGTGGCCATAATAAAATTACTCAGTATGATCTCACCAGGTGGATAACAGGGCCACTCTAAGCACCCTTCTAAGACCATTGAAACCAACCACCATGTCAGTCCTGGCTGTTCCTCAAGTATAACATGGAAATGAGTGGCTCCCAACTACCAAACTGTTGGAGAAATTAATGGAGGCACATTATATTTCTACAATGTAAAACACAGTATTATGCTAATTTCCTTCTATGTTGACAGGGGAAAAGGCCTCAAGCTATAAGTGAATTTGCTGCATGAAGGCTATTATTCATTATGCTTAGAGTCAGGGAATATTAGGTATACAGAGATGAAAAAAGGAGATGTAGGTCCTCCATGTAATTTAATAGCAATTTAGGGGGAAAAGTAATTCCCTTAGCTGGATGGAAATGTGAGTATGATAATAATCTAGAAATCATGTAGAAGAAACAACAAAAAGTAACATTGAAAACTGTTGGTAATTTAAAAATATGAAAAGCACAGCAGCTTTATAATTGATTTGCAGGCAGAGGAAGCAACAAAGCTTAATTATATTTAAATATGTGTATTTAAAAATGTATAGCACACACTTTACCTTTTGATCTTTTATTTATTAGTCCACAGTCCAATGCAGAGTTAAGTATGTTTTAATCTCCTGAAATGAATAGCATTTAACTCTGGGGCAACGTGACCCTCATTTGTTACTGTCATTGCACAGAAAGCAATAGGAACAAGGGAGCAAAAATTCTGTACAAACTTACTGTGTGCCTTTTAAAGCTAATAACAGATTGTTTGATAGGATAACTCAGGGACAAATTTTGAAAGATTTCATTATAGACACATTTCTTTCAGAGCATATTTATTTATTTAAACAATTCACTCCCAATTCACTTATTGCTTTCAAGACAGCTTTCTGTATATCAAAAAAATCAAAACAGTAAGATATGGTAACTAATTAAAAGATCACAACAAACCCACAAAACTACTAAGCCCAGTAGTGAAAAGTTTTTTTCCCTTCAAAGAGCTATTTAAATTCACATCAAAACTGAATGAAAAACCAGATGAGTAGAACAGAAGCAATAACATGACAGCAATAACAGAAAGGGCTAAAGAACTAAGTCTAAAAGATGGGAGCGGTGAGATGTCTGCTTAAGCCAGTGTGACAGAAAGACAATGATAGCACGTACCTAAGTTAATAAAACTAATGAATAGTCACACAAAGTCTGCGAGAAAATCCATGGCTTCCCTGATGCCTAAAACTCAGAAGTCATATGGCAAAGTATATGTGGGAATTCTATGATCAAAGCCCACAGGCAGAAAAGCCCAGTTCCTAGTGCTTACCCACTGTACGTGCAAAGGCTGATGTATGCACTTATGGGCAGGTTCATATGGGATAAAGTGATTCTTTCAATCCCTTGATTCCAGGTTTGTTTGTATATAAGTGTTTAAATGTTGTAATGAGATATACATATTAAAATACATTTTTTTAAAAAAATTGATTTCTCAGAATTTGGATTTTTTAATTAATATGGATTTTTAAAAATTTTTGATCTTTTAAAAACCATTGCTCATAATAATATATAATAATTTGGACTTATTATATCTATAAATATTTATTAACTCTCACACCTCAGACGTATATATATATGTATGTGTGTGTGTGTGTGTGTATGTATATGTATATATATGTATGTGTGTGTGTGTATATATATATATATTCATCTGTGGTGGTGTGAGGGTTAATAAATATTTATTACTATATTTATTGCTATATAATATATTATTGCTATATAAGAAATAAATATTTATTGCTATATTTATTCATTATTATTCAGAACCCTTTTATGGCTTAGTTAATGCTGAGATATTACACTGACGAAGAATTGCAAGTTCAAAAACTGCAACGAAGTGTTTGTTCCGTTTTGAGAAAGGTCCGTTGGGAATCAAACGTGTGTTCCTAGCATCTCCGGGAGTCATACAGGAAGGCTCAAACAGGTGCGACTAATTAGTGATACTAACCATCCATGAATGGGAGATATACAATAGAAACAGCGCACTGCATGCTAAATTTTTCAAATAGTGTGTGGCATCACCTATCTATCTCTACATAGGCGTGGTCTATGAACTATATTGACATCAACGTCAAGGATTGAGAATTTTGCATTCCTGATTGACATTATACATAGTAGAGATGCTTTCTCTTTAAGAAGAGCTGAGTCCGTTCCTTCAGGCTTTACAGAACAGAGAATTTGAAGTGTATACAGAGACTCTATGCAAAATACAAAATCTGAAAAGGGATTATGTGCACAAATGGAAATATGATATTGTATAGTGTATATATGCATATCTTGTTATAGTACTGTTAAGTAGGATTTTAGCACTGTATTTTTGGCACTTTTGTTTGGCTAGATCCATGCATGATTATTGCACACTTACACTTAGTAAATAATTGAGTGGCAGAGTGCAACATGTTCTGTTTTCTTTTCCCCGCTTGTTATGTTGCCCTCATATCGTTTTTGTTCCTTTCTATTGTGAACCAGTATAACAAATGGATGGGGGGAAGGGATAATCAAAATGTACAGGGAATGTCAGACCCAACCAACACATGGGAGGAATTAAAAATAAAGAATACAACAGTATTTGAGCATGAAAAAAATTATGTTATCATCAAGCCATACCATAAACACTTGCAAACCCTGAACTATGGAACTGCCAGGAAAAACAGAATATCTCAAAGGGATCACTCTACATTGTGCCACACAATCCAGCTCTCACTGACTTTGATGGAAAGCCTCCCATCAATTTTCTTGGAGCAGGCCCAATTCCAAGGAGAACAAGTTATGTCTAGCTGGTCTGCAAGCTTTCAAGAATGACATACAGAGAAGGCTGATGACAAGGGGTTCAAAATTTAGCCTATGGACAGACCAAAGGAGATGAAGAAAGAGAAAAGAGACTTCTTAAAGCAGTAAAATGAGTACCTAGCTTGCTGAGAGTAAAGTGTAGATGACTGGGGAGGCAATGGCAAATATTAAGCATCATCTGCCTAGTAAAGACTAAGATGTGACATCACTCCATGGGACAGTAATGACTCAGTGCTTGAACCTTTAACTTTAATAAATACAAAATTAACACCCGATTTCCCCATCCATTCACAAGCGATGAAAAAAAGGAATGTGTTCTGGGCTTCCGAATCCATGAGATCATGGGACACTTGGTTCTGGATGGAGTTGTATTGCCCCAAAAGGATTGGGTGAGAGATCTGGGCAATGGCAGTGGCCATGAGGACCTTCCAGCAGGTCCATCTGTTATCCAGCTTTACCCATTTTTGGACCAAGGATACTTGACCACAGTGTTACACACTCTGGTAATCTCTCAATTGGACTACGGAAATGCTGTCTATGTCGGGCTGCCTTTGAATATGGCCTAGAAACTTGAGTTGGTGCAGCATGCAGCAGCTAGGCTGTTAGCCAGTACATCTGGATGGATGCACATCATGCTGGTCCATCAGGAACAGCACTGGCTCCCAGTTCAGTCCAGGGCCCAATTCAAGGTGTTGATGTTGACATACAAAGCTGCTTGATTCTCTCTTGTATGCCAGTTTCTCTTTGCTTCTCTTTATTTTTCTTTCTTCATTCTTGGTAGCTTTTTTCTGGTAGCCTATTTATTTTATTTCAGATTGTATATAATGTGTAATGCTATGTCAGACACTCTTCCTTTAAAAAGTTCTTCCTTTATATCTGAGATGAAGTGGTTTGTCTGTGCCACCCAAACCCCAGGGTGCAGCCATATCCAAGTAAGAGGGAAACAGAAATATAACAGTTCTGACTGTACACAATAAGCTGGGTCAGCTAGCAGAACAATCAATGAATGGCTTCTCCTACCCCTTTAGATTACTGAATACTCACATGACCAGGTGAAGGTTTCTCACAGGAATTAAGACAATGGGGGTCCTGGGTCCCAGTGTTATCATCATCCTATTATATAAAAGGCTAACCATGGTGGCAGTAACTCACTTCCAGCCAATCACCATGCATATGTGGCTTGGGGTGGGGCTTACACACAGAACAGGTGAAAACCAACACAAAACAGAAGACCATGGTGGTTACTTACTCACTTGTGTGCACCCTCTTCTTCTCTGCTACTGTATCTGTAGCTGCCTGAGAAGGATCAGGTACACTCCCTGAAAGAGGGTAGCAACTGCTGGTGGCTGCAGCTGTGCTGTTAACTGTTGCATGGTGATATAGGCATCTTGGGAGAAGAGCAGGTGTCTGGGAACGAGAGGAGAAGAAGGAGGGAGATGCTGACACAGGGCTGAGGGGGGAGGAAAGGCAGGAGGGGTTACTACCCTCAGTGTGCACCATTAAGCCTTGTGTGCCAATGCAAGTGTCTGGGAAGAGAAGGAGAAGGGAGCTAGAGATGCAGGGTCAAGGGATGAGGAAAGGCAAGAGCACTGGCCTCTCCTTAACACATCAACATTTTTAGAGCCCATTCTATTTGTTCGTACGATGGGCTTTACTGCTAGTCATCTCTAAAAAGAGACTGAAACTCATTGCTCTTTGTTCTGTTCCAGATCACTGTAGATTTTGAGCCCCATCCATGGGGGAGCAAAAGGGCTTGAGGGAGCAGCACACCTCACACTGTTGGCCACCCGTCACACAGCTCTGCCAGCACAGAACCCACCTGGGCTACTTTGGTGTCCCACTCAAACACCAGCATGGAAGGGGTAAGCCAGAGTGTTCCTAGAGAACTTTAGTCAGCTCCCACTGAAGATTGAATGTCCTGTCAGCCCTAGGGGTTTTTTGCTGATGTTTTAGGGCTTTTTTAGGGCCCGAAAACCCCAATCCAAAACAACCCTTTTTTTAGGGCACGAAAACCCCAATCCAAAACAACCCTGTTTTCCCATCCCACTATTCCCACCAGGAGATAGATTCACACAGAACAGAAGCCAGTGATGGCAAGCACGCAACAAGGTTAAGGAAGAGATAAAGATGGGTCTGGGCACAATGCCCAGATGGAGGAATGTAGACCCAAGGTTGAATCAGGCTGCTAGCAAACCTAAACAACCTTACATCTGCTCCCTGTACCACTGAAAAGCCCTTTTGGGGGCAGTGCTGCATCAGCGCTGTGGCCCACCTCCTCTGGGTTTGGATAGGGCTGCCCATCTGATTCCTTGTTGACTATTCTGACACCTTTGGCTATTGCATGTTATTATGACCCTCCCTCATAGTTTTTTTTAGCTTTTCTCTCCAAATAAATTTATTTGCTTTTACTTGGAATAGATAGTTGCCTCTTTTTAAAACTAAGCTGTCAGCACATGCTCTGCAGATTCCTCAGGGAAACAAGAAAAGGAGCATTTATCCCAGGTGCCTTTTGTTATTTGTTTTGCTCAAAAGAGCACATGGACTGCTGTCCAGGGTACTGACTGAAAAATTAGGTATAACCATAAACACCATTCAACCAAATACCATGGTTGAAGGGGAGGAGTTGGGAGGAACCATAATTTTATAGCATTTGGTGGTCCTTACACCTCTACCAAGGAAACTATACTTAGTTCACCAAAATACTTTATAGGTGAGTTGGGTTGAGGATGTTATATGACTCTTCCCTGTTACCTTTTCTCTTTTTTAAAAAACTCAATAAAATGAAATAATAATCGTATCTTCTAGAAGAAAGGCACATTTTAGTTTCTTGTTCTTTTTAATGTTGATGTTGTAAATCTTAATATTGTGCCAATTTTGGGCTCCTGTGGTTCTATTTCCTTTTTCCTTTTGAAGCTTTTTAATGCTATTTATCTGTTTTACAACATTTTATACCATGCAAAAAACTTGCAGCTTCAATTTTAAAGCCAAATATCCTATTTAATTTTGTGATTATGGTTGGACAATTTCACTTGAATTGGGAGAATCCATTGCAAGTTTACCCTGAATGAGGAGAATGAAAGAAACTGGGATTTTGAAATCCAAACTATTTGTTCACAGAATTCTCAAACATCCCCTACCTCCTAGTAATAGTTGGCAGGGAATTTGAATCTGTTGGCAAGCTCAAGTAGTTTTTTTCATAATGCAAAGAGATACAAGCCCTCTGTTATATTGAAAAACAAGCTACATGTGTCTGATATTACAATATTTCCCTGTCCTGATCTAGTTGACAGGTCTTAAGGTCCTAAGTAGGCTGCAGCAGCAGTGAAGTGGTGGCCCTTATGTAAAAGCAGAAAGGAAACTTGGATACAGCAAAGAAGCAGTAGAGGTATTGCAGGTGTGACAAGAGTGAAGCAGGCTACTCAAGACAAGGCTTGACTTGTTGAGGGGTGCAGTACTGAAGCGGGGTTCAATCCCCAAATTGCAGAGTTGCACAACACACACAGGAACTCACAGCAGGAACTGAGACGCACATATCAGCTTTGCAGAAGCGGTCTTACTTTATTTAGTTCACAGAAAGTTTCTCTCTCAGACAAAGTGCTTTGCCAGATGACGTGAAGACAAGAGTCTCACAGTACAAAGCACAGTGCTGACTTACATATGATTCACTAACCAATCAGAGTTCCCTTCCAATTAGTCCAGAAAGAGGCTGTGTCATGTGGCAATCTGTCATTTAGATTTTGCTGATCAGACATTGCTTTGACATGACTCTCCACCTGCACATAATGCTAGAGGCTGGAGTGGCTCTTTCTGGGCCAGGCATGGGTGGCTAATGGGAGCGGTTGAATCAGCAAGGCATCAGTCTGTTTGCAGGGTTATTTATGAGGTGAGTCAATGCCCTTCAAGATAGCTTAGTTAAGGTCCCAGCTGCAGTCAAGACTTACAAACTAGAATGTGGTAGGCCCTGGACTTCTTGAGCAGTCAACACTGGATCCATGCTCCCATCTCTGTCTTATTTTATTCCCATTTTCAATGGTTTGATGGAGACTTTGTGGGGTGAGGATCCTGACTAGGCTCCTGTAATAAAGTGCAGGGTTCTTGGGAAATTCTGGTCAGTTCAATCACTGAGTATGGTTGTTGCGAAGTACCATGCAGTCCATTTGCAATGCATTCGACAGAGCCTGTAGTATAGGCATTTCATGACTCACAAGGAACTCATCTTCATCTGAGGTTTCAATCTCAGTGGAGCTTGGGCACATCATGACTTTCCTGAGGAAGTCCTGAGCATTTCTGTAATATATTGGTGATTTTTACAGCATCCATCCTGCTGGTAAACTTTCAAGATATCATTGCCTAAAACAGTAAGCACCATTAGCAGGGGAGTGAATAGACTGCACCCCAACACTTTGGTTAAAGTATAAACAATACACATTACTGGGCCTCCAGCATGTTTTTTACTCATTGATAGCTACTGTGAGGAGATGCAAGGGATTAATTTTCCTGTCCATTATTTTTCTGACCTCCAACAGTCCTCTTTTCTGTGTGCTGTCAAAGGCTTTCACAGCTGGAATCAACTGGCTTTTGAAGGTTTTCTAGGCTATGGGGCCATGTTCTACCACACCACTACCAAACCAAAGCCACACAGCCCAGAAAACCCATAACAGCTAGTGCCCTTTTCTCTTAGTGGGAATATACAGGAAACACAATAAGACAGTTCAGGTGGTTCAGATGACATTAAATAAAAGTGTAGATGAAATTAGTCAAATCTTTCCTCCTCATATTATAATCCCAATCTTAAACAGAGCTCCTTGGAGTTGCTATTTACCAAAAAGAGAAAAATCTTAATGGGGATATAATTAAATAACTTGTCTAGTTTAGCCATTGGGTAAGAATATGAGCTTATGATGTTTTAGTAGCAGTTCAAACACTTATTCCACTTCCACAGTTCCCAATCATGAAATGTTTTTAAAAAGAAAACGAATTAAAAATAAGCCTTGCAACATTCTATAAATAGAAGATAAACCCATAAAATATATACAGAATATATATATACCTGAAAGCACCTTAGATGCTACAATTCTGTGGTAATTCAAAATACATCCTTTTATGTCAACTCCCCACACTAAGGCATGATCTGAAAGTACAGAATCTGGCAACTTTGTTAAACAATTTTGGGTCTGGCAATAGGCTTGTCGATTTGGCATGGCCGAATTTCCAAGACAGCTGAATTGGGCACGATTCAGCTGATTCGGCTTGGATTCGGGCTGAATTCAAGCAGCCCGAATCCAAGCCAAATCCGAATCTATTTGAATGCCTGAATCTGAATCACGATTTGGGCATACAAATGGATTGGGGGGGGGGGGAGAGAGCTGGGAGCCTCATGGGCTCCCTTTAAACAACATTTAAAGCAGTGTTGTTTGTCTAATTTCGGCATGAATTGGGGGGGGAGAGATTTAAAGGAAGCTCTCCCTTTAAATCCTCCCAACCCACATCAAATTTAGGCAAACTCTTCTCAGTCCCAAAATTGAAGACCCAGAACAGTTGTCCACAATGAGAAGGCAAAGATACCAAAGGCTTCTATTTCTACAGAAACAAATATCTCCTTGAGTATAAAGTGTGCCACAGTTCTTATAAATTGGAACTTAATATAATTTCCCATTATCTGAGGTTTACTTGTGAGGAGGCCTATTTTCTCAGGCCAAAGAATCATCAACTACCATCCTAGCAGGATTGAGTCTATTATCCTCCTCTGCTTCAACAGCTCTTACATAAGCTAAGCATAACCACTGATATCTGTATAAATATTTAGAATAAATTGCTACATGCAAACTCTGAATAGTAACTGTGCTTATAGTATCCCATAAACAACAAGGATGACATCATTCAGGAAAAATGTACTTTAGGAACAAAAGAGAAGCGGAGCATAACAAGATGAATCTTTGAAGTGTGATCTGACGTGAATTAAGGTCCTGTTCCAGACCCAAAAGGCTAGTGGGGTTATCACACTATTGAGTCCACCTTTCGGCAGACAGCTCCATAAAAAGACTATCATATTCACTTGAAAGGCTGATGAGCCTGAATGGAAGATGCATTAAAGCAAATGTCCCTATAATTCCTCCTTTAAAAAGGTAGCAGTATATAAAAAAACATTTTAGTGAATAGTCAATACAAAATAAGCAATATAGACTAGGGAAGAAAATAATTACTTTCACTTTTAATGCGTCTTTGCATTGTAATTATTCACTAATCATATTGGATCAAGCTGTTTCAACTTCTAAAAGACTAGGAATCTAGGGTTTTAAAATAATTTTGAAAGGCAAGAACCAAACTATTAAACCAAATAGTTTCATTTTTTTAAAGGGCAACAGACAAACTATGAAGCAAAGGTAACATTTGACCAACTGGCCTGCATGGGGCCTGCACAGTTGAGGGAATCGCCATTTGAACACATGTGCAATGCCTGGGACCATCCTAGGTGTCTGGTTTCTTCACAGTGATTATAATTGGTGCCTTGGGCTGGTGACCTATCCAGATATAATGATGATCTAGAACACTCTTGACAGAAGCAGGAATTCAAAATTCCAGAACCACTGCTCCCCTTTAACATGTGAATGATAGAATTCTTCACAGTGTCTGGCATGGGCATGTCCACACCATCTGGGGGAGGGAACTTGAGTGCAGTGGTGGTCTGCTTATGAGTACCTGACAAAAAGTTTCCCTGGGAGGCCCTGGGAGGACATTTCTTGTATCAACACAGCTCCTTCTTGGGCCCATTGATTGCCATGTGATCAGGCAGCTCCCTCACTGGTGGATGGTTAACTGTCATGGGGTGACTCTGGCATCTTGTTTCCCCTTTCCTTGGGTCTTGGACTGTCTTCCAGTCTTATCATTGCCCTTTTCAGAGGGTGGGCATCAGACAGATGCTGGGAGATGCAGCCCAAGGCACCAATTATAATCACTGCAAAGAAACCAAACACCTAGGATGGTCCCAGGCATTGCACATGTGCTCAAATGGCGATTCCCTCAACTGTGCAGGCCCCATGCAGGCCAGTTGGTCAAATGTTACCTTTGCCTCATAGTTTGGCTGTTGCCCTTTAAAAATCTGAAACTATTTGGTTTAATAGTTTGGTCCTTGCCTTTTAAAATTATTTTAAAACCCTAGATTCCTAGTCTCTTGCCTTTTAGAATTTGAAACAGCTTGATCCTGTTTCTGCCTACTCCTGCCTCTCTCCTGTTGCACTGTGGCCTTTTGTTATTATCACTCCATTGTATGTTGTTGGAAAACACAGAGGATGTATTTGAAATTGCACTCCATTACTAATTTTGTCACTAAAAGCACAGGGGTATAAATTGTTTGTTTCATATTTATCAATATATAATCATGACACACTTTTCCTGGATGTTGTGATTGATGCATTAGAGGTGAGCCTATTTGCAGTGCAAATTCTTTGTATTGTGGCTGGTGTATAACCCCCAAATTCTTTTACTATGGGGCCTCCCCATTCCTGGGCTTCACCTGCTCTCTCTTCCCTGGTTCCTCTGCCTCCCTGATGGATGTCTCCAAACCTATCTGTCAGGGCCCCTGTTCTGCCCCTCCAAACTGGCGCTGCTGTATCCCTTTTCCAGGTGTGCAAACTGGTCTTTTGCTCTGCTGCCTGTAGCTGGCTGGGATCCAGCAAACTGCCTAGGAGGTGGTTCAACTGCATGATTACTATGCCATCTGCAGCTATGGTGCAGTTGCTCCCCCCACACCAGGACTGCACAACCCGATTATGACCTTCTTCCCACTCTGAATTGGGAAGTTCCACCAAAACCCATAGACAACACCAATGCCAAGTGGTTTAATTTTAAAAATCTCATTTTGATTTGCACATCTCCTCCAGGATTTATTAGTAGTCAAACAGATATACATCACTACTAATTAAAATACATATAGAAGTTGTGACATATTTGAAGACACAGTTCCTCTATACATATCTAAAATTAGGCATAATATGTGCTTATTTAGTGGTTAAGTAACTTAAAGATCTGTCGTGTGTATTATGTTTTTTTAAAAAATAAACTACCATTTCACTTTATTGGCTAATCTTTAAAGTGCCATAGATCTCCTTTATTTTTCATTACACTAAAGCTCCAAATAAGATCTGAAATTTACATTTAGGAAGGAGGAAATCTTCAAACTAGATTTAAACATATTAGTCTGGGATGTGGTTAGTTCAATCAATGTAATCATTGACAATTGTTCAAACATTAGCCTTGTTCAATATTGACTGCTGTGAGAAATATAAATTGGAGTTAATCAAAAGTAGCACAGGTTCTCTGCCTTTAAAACTTGTATCTTATCTGAAAGTACTAAAATTTTAAAGACCTTTATTTGAATGAAAGATTCCCTATAGTAAGGAATGCTAATGGGTGGAACATAATGCTAATGGGTGGAACTGGGGCGAACATTTGCAGGGGACAATTAATGTACAGGAAGTTTTTTACTGAACCCTCCCATATATCTCCCCTTTCATGCAGATGATTTCTCATCTGATTTTAATTTTTTCTCCTAGTCTGAATGAAATGGGAGGTGAGCATAACAATAAGGAAATAGTTCAGAAGTCCATTTGCAAGTGATACTCATAGGTAGGAGCAGTATCTATCTTTGCTACCCATCCATTTTTCTCTGCATGTGTCCCCTTCCTTCTGTCTCCATATTCCAGTTATTTCAGCAAATACAAAGCTAGGGCCTTATATAAGGCAGCATGATTTCTGAATCTGCCTCCACCTACATAGTTTGGTATGCAACAAGATCTCTCATCTGCATTAACAAGAATACCTAATGGTTATTTTTTTGTTGTAATTTCAATTATCCTGAACATTTCAACAAAGATTTCTAAAGGGCAATTATCTGCAAATACACAGGATTGGGGGAAGAAATCATGTTTAGATTATAGAAACAAAATGCCAATATTTGGAATTATGCATTCTCCATATCTTTGAGTATTTTTCATTCTACAAAGGTAGTAGAAGAGAGATTATTTGATTTGAATTTAGGAAGACTTCTGACAAAACAACATGAGCAAATTAGGACAGATTAAAAGGTTTCATTATTTTCCCCTCCCAGAAAGCTAACACATGCCAATATTTACTTTACTACACATGGCATTCATTTTCCATTTCTAGTTAATTGGGACTTGGAATGATTTTCTTTCCATTTTCTTAACTTGAAAAAAGTTCTCATTTTGTTTGGCTGCATGAGAAGTGAAATTATAAATCTATTGTTAGCTCATTACAACAGCATTTTAATGGGAGGGTTAAGTAGGCACTTCATGTGCATTAATTGTCCCCTGCAAGTATGTGAACCACAAAAGAAAAATTAAACACGCCAGAGAAAGAGATATTGTATTTACAACAATACTAGGCTCTATGACAGTGATGGCGAACCTATGACATGCGTGTCAGTGCTGAGCCATTTTCAGTGACACGCGGTGGCATGCGGCCGCATACAGAGATATATGGGGCTGCATGCTGAGAAGGACGTTTCATCCTGTCTGGGGGTGGCTCGGAGGCCCCACCGCAGACTTGACGAAGCGGCAGCTCCCTCCTCTGGTCCCAGCCCGACCGGCCCGACCGCCCCGTCGCGGGCCCTGGTGGCAGCAGCAGCACAACCACAAGCTCAGGTGGAGGCAGTGGTGCCCATCATGGTCCCGGCCTCTGCAGAGGCCGGTCGGATGTTGTGGGGGCGGGGGGCGGAGCGAGCTGCATCGATGGTGGCAGCGCTCATTTCGACCCTGGCCTCTTTGGTAGGAGGCCAAGTGCGAAGGGGATGTGGCACCGAGACGGGGAAGTGAGAGAAAGCACTCTGCAGCTGGCTGGCTGCAGCGTGGAAGCAAGGGTGGAGGGTGGCGAGAGGGACACCCCAGAAGGCTGTGGGGGGATTTAAAGAGGGGCATGGCGGGCGAGCGAGGAGGCGACCAGAGGGAAGGAGCTGGGAACAGTGAAGGGTGGAAAGAGTGAGGGAAGAGAAGGGTGGGAGAAGACGTGGGGGAGCCAGCAGGGAGGGAGGGAGCTGGGGAACAACAGCAGAGAGGGAAAGAGCAGAGAAGGAGACAGAGCTGGAGGAAAGCAGCGGAGAGTGAAAGAACAGAGAAGGAGACAGAGAGCTGGAGAACAGCAGCAGAGAGGGAAAGAACAGAGAAGGAGACAGAGAGCTGGGGAAAAGCAGCAGAGAAAGAACAAGCTGAGAAGGAGGCAGTGAGCGGAGAAAAGACCCCAGCAAGAGGTCATTGACCATCATTATTGAGATAAGTGAGGGGGAGGCTGGGAGAGGCAAGGGCTTGAAGTGTACAAAATACTAACCTTCAATTGAAGATTTAGCCAATGAAATTCAGCAACAAAAAAGTCACTAATAGGCAGGTTAGTTAAAGAATTCCCCCTCCCCCTCACTTATCTTAGTTCATGGCACCCCACACAAGTTAAATAATATCAAGACCAACAAAAGAAACCAACTGACGGATGAACAAAGAAGTCCCTAAGCAACTAAGTTAAATAATTCGTTTTTGGTTTATTAAATACACTTATATATTACAATTATATATTTTTGTTATTTAAACTATAGATATTGTGAACTGATGGTTTTTTTCTCGAAGTGACACACCACCCGAGTTATGCTTGTTTTTTTGGCAAATTTTGACACACCAAGCTCAAAAGGTTGCCCATCACTGCTCTAGTCAATAATTAAATCATGTAGTGGGTGATGTGAAAGACCCTATAATGTGCCTGCATAATCGCATAATATAATGTAGAACTTAGTAATAGAACTTAAAACCTCTCAATGAGTCAGAATAGACAAAAGGAAGTTTTTTTCATTGAATGAGCAATTGAAGGCATTGCCAAAGAATGTAATGATGTCCACTAGTTTGAATTAGGAAGCTTAGAATTTCACCACAAACATGTGTGACTGTTGAACTTACATATTCAAAGGTTTTGATCACCCAGCCTAATTAGTTCATCCCAAATAACTGTAAATGCCTGAGAAACAGCTCTACAGGTTTTTGTACAAAGGCACTACTGATTCAGTCCTGCTAGCAGCCATTAGCATCACTAGGGACAATTCAGATGAACACTGAAGGATAGGATTTTTTAAAAACACAGCTTTTATTTATGGCTTAAAAGAACAGTTATGCAGGTGGGGGGGGGGGTTAAAACTTAATCAGGATGTATGAGATTGTGCATGCTAAAAAGAAAAAAAGCCAACTGCACTATACTGCATGGATAAGAAGGAATGCTGTGAAGTAGCCTGAGGTGAATCAATCTGCCCAACAGCTATGAATAAATCAAAGAACCACTGAACCAATCACTGAAAAATAAGGAACTTCTTTGCAACTGCTGAACAAGATGTGAGCTGGACTGGCAATCTTTTTATTTATTATTTTATTAAATTTCTATATCACCACTCTCCTCTCAGGCTCAGGGCAGTTTCCAACATAATCTCTCTATATAAAAATCTAACAGTGTGTTTGTCCCTGATGGTCTCCCTCAGAAGCTGCTGGACGGATCGCCCCCAAATTTTCATAGGACGTCCCTCCCTGTTGCGGGCAGGTAATCGGACCTTCAAATCGCCAAAAGTCCATACCTGAGCCAGGAAAAACGTCTTTTTCCTGGCGCACCAGGCCATGAAGCTGGCTGTGTTTAACTGTCACCCTTAGAATGTTCGTGCAGCCTGTCTGTCTGTGGCCTGAGGGCTTGGGATGCCCTTAGAATGTTCGCTCAGATGGCCAAAGATGAGCAGTTAAAACAGTAAATAGGTAACACTGTTAGGTAATACGAGTGGAAGTGAAACACATACACACTTTGCTATGTGAGACGTCAGGTGGGGTTCCCCCCCTAATATGCAGGTAACTTTCACTCTCTGTGCCTCACCCACTGCTACCACACAACACACATACTCTCATAAACATCCAGCTCATCCTCACACAGCTCACTCTGCCCTCCCTCACATCCAACCACCACTTACCCACTTCCTCACCCATATTCGCCACAGCTCTCTTTTACTAAAAGTGATCAGGAGTTTGCCTTTTTCTTCTAAGACAATCTGCAGGGTGGGGGCGAACCAACACTACTGGCTCTGCTTCTTTTGCACGCGGCCCTTTACGAACCCAGGGAGCTGGCCTCGATCTGAGCGCCTCACCACCCTGCCTCTGCTGCCTGACTGGGATAGCCTCCTTGCCCCAGTTCTTGCTTACCCAAGCCAGGACTGTGCGTGTCAACCAGCCTCATGGACAGCGGGATTTACACTCTGGACAGTTCCGTTGTGGAATGGGAAAGGTTACTTTATACTAAAAAAAACAAGACAGCACCATATAACGATGTGCATTGAAAAGGGAAAGAGGGATTCCATTTGACCACCCCAAAAGGCTATGCTGGGGATCATTGGACCTGCATGGACATCTGTGTGGGTTGCGGACTGTGATGAGAAGGACAATTGCCATAGCAACACATGGCCGGGCCCGCTAGTATAAATATAAAACCTACAACAAATGATATATACATTAACTTTTTTAACAAGACTTTATACATGTCTACTAAAACAAGATGATGAAACTTCACTATGCCCCAGTAAGTCTTAAAAAAGAAAGGACAGACAAAGACCACACTGTTGTCTCCAAACAAACATGGAGTGGTCAGTGGGTAGGCAGAGAGGGAGGAGGCCAGATATGGTAACTGTTGTGTTTCAAACATATGTCTGGTGGAACACTTCTGTCCTATAGAATTGCATTAAATCCTCCAAGGTCCTGGTTTTATTTAACAGAGCATTCTACCCTGCTGGGGTCAGGGCTGAAAAAGCCCTGGCCATGGTTGAGGCCAGCTGGACTTCCACAAGCAATTTTTCACTAGATGACCGAAGCGCTCATCGAAAGATTTAATGAGAGAGATGGCTCTGCAGGTATGTGGGTCCCAGACCATTTATGGCTTTGTACATCAGTATCAAGATCTTTAACCTGATCTAGTACTCCACTTGGAGCCAGTTCAGCTGGTGGAGCACAGGTTGTATAAGCAACCACCATAAGGAGCCTCACGGTTGCATTCTGGACCAGTAGGAGTCTCCAGAACAGGTCCAAGGGTAGCCCTGCATATATAAAGTTGCAATAATCCAGCCTGGAGGTGACCATTGCATAGATCTCTGTGACCAGATTGGCTTGGGACAGATGCAGACCAGCTGTCTCACTTCATGGATGATAAAAACCACATGTGTGATGTTGTTTCCCTGGACCTTCATTGATGAGTATGCCAAGGCTGTAGCTGCACCCCATCAAGGGATAGCAGCTAACAATCTCCTCCCTGTCCCTTTTGACTTTACAGCAGAACCTCTACAAGATTTCGTTTCAGCTGGCTCTCTTTCATCCATTCCATCAAGGCTTCCAGACATTTAACCAGTGCAACTAGGGGAGCATTCAGATAACCATCCACCACCAGATACAACTGGGTATCATCAGTGAATTGATGACACCTCAGTCCAGATCTCTAGATCAACCTAGTAAGAGAATACATGTAGATATTAAATAATAATGGTGAGATAATTGCCCCATATGGGGCACCACATGTCAGCCTATGATGGGTGGAGGTTCTCTCATCAATTGCAGCCCTCTGTCTTCAGTCTTGGAGAAATGAGTCCAGCCACAGATATTCCCCACTGACAAGGTGGTTGGTCAGGATGTCATGGTGAACCAAGTTGAATGCTTCATAATATTGGCAACACTGACCAACTTTTGTCCTGGTGTCTCTGGAGATCATCTGTTTGTGTGGTCAGAGCTTTTTCTACCCCATGGCCTGCCTGGTAGCTGGACTGGAATGGGTCCAGGATTGATGATTCTTTCAGATAAGTCTGGAGCTGCTCAATCACCACTCCCTTAATCATCTTATGCAGGAAATGAAGATTGGACACTGGGCAGTAATTGACACTGGACACTGGGTAGTAATAGATCCATAGGATCTAAGGATAGTTTTTTAAAGAACAGTCTAACTATTGTCTTCTTTAGAGTACTGGGAATGTCTAACCCATACTGGCTTTTACTAGTAAGGATGGGCAGGGGTTGAGAAAGCACGTAGTGAGTTTTGCAGATCACTGAATTCCTTCAACATTATTCTGGGAGAGTTGACTGAAATGGTCTGATGACAGACCAGTAGATGTCTAATGGGCCTCTAATTCTTTTATTGCATCAAACCTGCCTAAAATGTCATTGTGGAGAGACAAACTCATCACAACTAAATGCCAAGTTTGGAACATTCTTCGTTTAGATTGTTTTAAAAGAGAATCCAAATTCATGGATTATGGGTCTATCAATGGCTATTATCTGCAATGGCTAAGTAGAACCTTCATAATTCAGGCAGTAACACTGAGGGTCAAAAATGAGGAAGACTTTGGCATACATACCATGTTTGTTGATCTTTTGTGATCTTTTGGTCAGTCACTTGAGAAACAGCATTTGAGCTAGATGAACGATTGGTTTGATTCTGTAGGATTGCTGATTCTGTAGGGTTGTTCTTATGTTCCTACATGCAAATATCTCTGGCAGCTAAAATTATATGTGGCACATCAACATGACAGTTCCTTCCACTGGAAAGCTTCCAAATATTTTCAAAACCCAACTGAATAAGGGTTCCAGGAAGAAGTCTAGTAGTGTTTATCAGTGACAGCTCAGAAAAATCCTTAGATGGTGATGAAAACAAGGACGGACGATCAGTAGTATAATAAATTTGGATTCCACCAGGGGGTGCCATTATAACTTTTGCTCACATTTCTGAAAGCTTAAAAAGCACCCCATCTCCTACTTTAAATTTCTCCCTTGGCTTATATTAGAATGATCCATGATCCTGATGCCTTCCAAATATCCTCTGTTTAATAGCACATCTGAATAACATCACAGGGCTACTGAGGAGATGAGTGGGGTGAAGACTTTAACGGCTTTATCTGTTAACTATGCTCTGCTACACTGACCATTACAGCTTTACCGAACATTCTCTACTTTCAGTTTTGTGGAAAAAAACAGTGACTTCAATAGGGAGAAGAGTTTCCTAAAAAATAATAGGTTGGGCAAATATTCTCCAGTATCTGACCCTGTTCAGCATCATTGTTTCTTTTCGATGCTTTTTCTTCCAGCTTCTGTATTAGGCACATCTAAAGAAGGATTTGTAGTGTCACAATGGTATGTAGCCAGTCATATCTGATTGCACAATGATATTTGTCTAACAAGGGAGGACAATTGAAACAACACCAAAATTAATGTTAATTAGAACCACCAAAATAGCACCAGGAGTTTATTTATTTATTTGATATTTATACTCCATTTTCCCCACTAATGGGGCCCAAAGCCATTTACCATTCGTCTCTCTTCCCTGTTATGTTCCCAATATGAAGCAGATGTCAAGGCTAACTCTGCCTTGGTGCAGTAACATAATCACGCTTCACCTGGGTTTGGTCACAGTAACTCCCTGAGTAACATGCACCATAAAGAAAAAGAATGCTTTATTGAAAAAAATCAAGAAACTTATTAAAAACAAAGGATACAGTATACTTACTTTTGCTATTATAGCAGTCATGATAATTTTTAAATACAGAGTTCCAGGGCATAACACAAATATTTTCGAACACCACAGGAAGGGTAGGGGGAAAGAGAGAAAGATGCAAGCTATATGTTGCAGAAAACTGGTGGCCATCATCATCTCCTGGCCTCCTCAACCAATCACTGGGTGGTATTCATGGAACTTTCCAGGGTGAGAGTTGTTGCCCCTCTCATGCCAGATTCACAGCTGAACTGTGTGTGAAATTAATTAATGTGCCTAAATAGATTACCTTGTAACTGCCACGATGCGTGGTGGAGGGCTGACACCTGCAGAGTCAGACAACAGTAAAATGACCACTTAGCTGGAATATTCCTCTAAGATGGCTTCTCTCTTGACAGTAGACTAGGCTGAAAAAGAGACAATGGCCCAAGGTCACCCAGAAACCTTACATGACACAGTAGGGAGCTGATCCTGGCTTCTCTGAACTCTAAACAGTAGGCAACACTGGACGACATGAAGGCATTTTTATCAGCACCACCCTCGAAAAAGTACATTTTATTGTGTCTTTTATTTTCTGAAGGGAGGATCTTTTTGTTCATGGTATATGGTCAGTTTTATGAATAATAATAAGCAAGCTAATGTTATTAATGTTGTTTTATAACGTGATTATTAGGAACTATAGTGTTACAAAATTATTAGCTAAAGCTCCATCAATATGCTGGACTGTACTTTTCCCTTATAAAATGTTTGGAATCTTTCCTCCTAATTACAAGCCGGATCTTGAGCCAGAAATAAAAAAATATTTGATGCAGGACTCTCCGGAAGAGAGAAAACATTATTAGACTCCGCTGAATGCAGTTTCTCTGAATGTAGTGGCAATTTCCCAATGGAGAAAGAGAGGGCAATACTTCAATCTGGTAAAAGCAGAGCCACTGAAAGCAACTACAAACACAAATCGCATCATGTCCCTTTTCGCCCAGAGGTGGAAGGTGCCTAGAGCTTTGGAAGGTGCCTAGAGATGTCAGAAAAGTGTCACTCTAGTTACAACCAGCCCAACCTCCTTGGCTGAGGCAGATGTTGATTCTGAAACCATGAAACTCAATCACCAACCCAATGTTTTTGAAACAGCTCAGGAACTTCAGGTCCATCAAGTGCAAACTATTGTACCTTCTTTTGGCTCAGCCCATAAAATAACTTGCTCTTAGCAAAAATGGGTGGGAAGGCAATTGCACTAATCATAAGTTTTAACAAAGGAATGTTTTGTGTCAGTGATACAGAAAGCAACCACACAATACTTAGGAATCATTAGAGTCTTGTTAGAGAAGCCCTTGAATATGATAACGAAAAATTTATTTTGTAATGTGCTCTCTTTTTTCTGGCCATGCTGACACATGGTATGGGAACTCCAAGGTTTCGTTACTGAAGGGCATGCTACAAAGAGCTACACTTGTAGATAAGTTGGAAACTGCTTATCAGTGGTGGATTCCACACAGTACACCTTCAGGACATTATAAATAGAATTTTGGGAAAGCACTTCACCCAGGTCTCTTCCCCAAAACGACCTAAGCCCATTATATTCCTTTCAACTCGAGTTGTTCAACAATCACTAACTAACAATCTTGTTGCAAAATCCCAGATTGAAGGTTCTCCCTCTGAAAAACAACGAGCAGGAGACACATCATTCTTCCTTCCCACTGTTCTGCTGACTATATGTTTTATTAACAATACTTCAGTGGTTCATCTGGTTTAGATTTTATTTTTATGCTTATTTATAAATTGTTCCCCCCCCCCCCCTTGGGTTTCAACTATGTTAAGAGAAATGTAGGCTTACAAACAGTTTAAATAAATACATAATGTCAGAAATGTCACATGATTCAATAGTCTTGTAAAGACAAGTAAGTGTGAGGATAATGGATGCATGTATCTGAATTAGAGAAGGATCACACCTACTAGTCCCATCTCTGATCTTCAACAACTATATGGCTTCTATGCTCAGAGCCTCTATGTTTCCTTTTTCGTTTTGCAGATATGTTTCCTTTTTCATCCACTGTTTCCTTTACTGTGAATGGATTATGTCCATATTTAATTGTCGGTACAGAGCTGTTGCATGGACATTAGAACTGTCTAATTCTAATTGTATTGTAGAATTGCAGCTTCCTGCTAGCTTTTAACTACCATTGTTTTGTGAAACCAAGAAGTCACTTGCAGACAGTTACTTAAATCCTGGCTTATCTTGTCAAATGCTGGTTTCATTTCCTTTACTCTACAGTTAGGGAGGAATGGTCTGGGGAAGAATACAGGTTTAAGCAGATATACCTGTGTGAGGAAATGGCTCCTTCCTTCTCCCCCCTTTTTCCTCCCCTTCTCCAAGCAGGTATCATAGATTGGGAGGACTTAAAAATGCTAGAGGGACATCAGGAGGAGCTCCTTTACCTGGGGGGTGGGCACAGATACCTTAACCCTGAGAGAAGGATGGGGCCAGGGAACTGATAAAACTCCTAGGAGCAGGGAGGGGAGCTCTTTCAGCTGAGCCACTGAAGGAAGCACAGCACATGCCCGGGCTCAGAAGACCATGTGCTCACCCAGGGAGCTGACCCAGTCTTCCAGGTAATGAAAACTCTGTGAGGATTGTAATCTTCTAAGCTTTAGAGCCTTCCCTATTGTAACAGCGAGTAGGGTACGTATAGAGAGAGGGATGGAGGAATTGCATTCATATCTCTTTTGTTTTGGAAACCCTTGCTCAATCTAGTGCAGTGCTAAAATGTACTTGTAACCATTCTATTTTTAATAAATACTTTTGAACCTTAGGTGTGGAGAACTGTTCTCTGTATCACTTAGGCCTCCACTGTTGTGGATGCACTATTGGAATAGGAGGGCACCAGGAGGAAGGTTGGCAATTGGCAAGTAGCTGTTCCTCCAGGGCTTCCAATCTACCCTGTGGAACCTAGCAGAGGGGAAACAGGTGAAACAGAGGCTAGACTTCAGAGTTGGAAAGAAGGCTGGGGAGCCCCGACCCTCTCCAGCAGGAAGTTCCTCAAACAGTCAGGTGGTGGCAGTGGTTTACCCAGGCTCATTCTGCACATGCAGAATAATCCACCTTCAAACTGCTTTCAGTGCTCTTTGAAGCTGTGCGGAATGGCAAAATCCACTTGCAAACAGTTGTGAAAGTGGTTTGAAAATGCATTATTTTGCATGTGCGGAAGGGGCCCCAGAGAGAGAAAGCAAGCCCTTTCCAGGAAAAGGTGGCAACCACTGGTAGAGGTTTGGGGTGGAATAGGGCCTGCTGGGCAAAGTGGGCCTGTTCTGCCACAGCCTGCATTCACAGTTCATGCATAATCAAAGATAAGACTAACAGTAGAAAGGTAGTTTTTGGTCTGACAGACCCTAACTAACTATAGTTTGTAGAATAGCTTATGTTTGGCTGATCACCCTAACTATAGCTAGTTTAATTAAACCTCGAGTTTCATGTGCAGCCTGAACTAATACTTATCTTTTAGCCTGAGTCTGATTTTAGCCAGTGGTTTTTCCCAGAAGTGATGTCACCCTGTTGGCCTTATGTCCTTTAAAAAAACACAGCTCTCTTGCCACTGTTGCAAGTCACAGATGAAAACAGGATCTGGGGGTGGAAAAACCATGGCCCCCAGTAGGAAGCTGGCAACCCAACTAAGGCACTATCCAATACTCATCCTGTCATATTTGGTTTCAAATCTTGTTAGCAGACCCAGACTAAAGTAATATACAAATGAAAGTACATAAGATGTGCCCTTATTTTCATGGCTGGTGTGTTACTGTAGGAATTGATGAACTTTGTATCTCATGGCAAAGTATAATAATAGCACAGGCTGAAAAATGTATAAAGGATATGTCTTTTGGTTACATCTCTACAAAAACCCTCACATTAGTTTACACCATAGAAGAAAAAATGTTGAGGTAGTAAAACTTACAAATCAGCATGATGAATCTTAAAACCAGGGCTATTTAGTGTTCACAATTGTGAAATGAAAGCAGCTGTTCTCAGAAAGCCTAGAAGGCTTTCTGGTGTCAGATGATATGCTGTTCTTTTATTTTGAAGTACTCCATATTTCTTGCTCTTTTACAAGATGAGAGATTTACCTTCTGCTTTGGTTCAAAGGCATTTCTTTATTTTTAAAACTGCAATGGGTCCAGTGAGTGTTGAAAAACCATCTTACATAAACCAGGGATGAACCTCATTTCAGTCCTGTTGGCTAAATAATGTGTATGCTCTTGGACTGAAAAATATGGTTTCAGATTAAGACTTATTCTAGTTCATGACTCTTGAAAAAAATCTTCAGACAGTTTAGCAACAACAAGTGAAGATATCAGTGATCAAATAAAAAGAAATGCTTTGGAAAATCCAGATGAAGTTTTGGAACACAGTGGATGGATGTGCTATAATAGACAAAGCAGCCTGTTGTCTACTTCAAGAGCTGAACTTTGTAGAAGATGTACTCCTATATGCACAAATAAAAACAATTATTTTACCATTTTTCCTTTAGAAGATTTCCCCTGCATTGTGGATTTTCACTATCATTGGGCAAACATTCATGGACCATAAGAGCTAGAATAGCTAGCCAACACCAGTGAATACAGTTTTGTAATTATTTTTGTTCTGTTTTGCAGGACTTGGGGGCTATATTTTTTCCAGACTCATTTTGGGCAGAAGTGGGATATTTGACATTATAAAAAAAGAGCTAAGGCGAACCCGTGCACAACAACAATATGTCAGAATGAATAAGAACCCATTGCGCACCCAATTAGACCAATATACACGTGATGTGACTAAGTATTTTCTATTCCATGAATTAGCACTTATTTGACTGTAAAGTTCATCAATCAATATTACATACTATGATTCTCTATACAATATTAGCAACATATATATACAATTTGTGAACAATAATAATGATATATCATATTTTGTTTCCAACAGGCAGAATCAGTCCTTGCCCGAAATATAATTATCTGAGCGGTCCATCCACTGTTGCACAGTCCCATGGATCAAAGATGATCGCTGTTGGATGCTCATATCAGCCTTCCATTGATACCTCACTTCTATTTAGTCCCGCCATATAGCATGGCATACGCGATTTTGTGAATGAAATCAATGACTTTACAAAACGTAACATGCGTTTGCGCTTTCGTTCTTCTTTGAACGCAATATGCAATATGGATTGATGCTTTTTATGGGGAAGCCATATGAAGACCTTTTAATAACCCCAAAGCGTGATTATAAATGAAATTGTACACTGACGAAGAAGAACGAAATGCAGTGGATGGACTGTTCAGATAATTATATTTTGGGCAAGGACTGATTCTGCCTGTTGGAAACAAAATATGATATATCATGATTATTGTTCACAAATTGTATATATATGTTGCTAATATTGTATAGAGAATCACAGTATGTAATATTGGTTGATGAACTTTACAGTCAAATAAGTGCTAATTCATGGAATAGAAAATATTTAGTCATATTACGTGTATTGTATATTGGCCTCGTTTTTGGGAGGGTTTAAGTAAGGGTTTTTTGTGGGATGCCGATGTTATGAAATAATCGCTGTCTTAATGGGATTAATTTTTATAGTTCATGGGGCTTGAGTATTAAATATAGGTTTATTTATTGACTAGTTATTTATTTGCTCCTCTTGTGATACTTGTGTTTTATGATGATTTTATGTATGATGCTGTACACCGCCCAGAGCCCTCTGGGGATAGGGTGGTATACCCAAGCAAACAAACAAACAAACAAATTGGGTGCGCAATGGGTTCTTATTCATTATTAAAAAAGAGACAGAACATCCCAGAGCCCTCTGGGGATAGGGCGGTATACCCAAGGATAGGGCGGTATACCCAAGTAAGTAAGTAAGTGAGTAAGTAAGTAAGTGGGTGCGCAACGGGTTCTTATTCATTGTAAAAAAAAGAGACAGAACTTCCCAGAGGCCTCCAGGTCCAACATTCACAAAAGTTGAAAGGTCTAAAGCACATCTGTAATTAATCTTGGGCCTCAGTATTAATCCGATTATACTGTTCCATCATCAAGAATAACTATCATGCGATGTCTATTTGGGAAGTAAATCAGGGAAGATGAGTCAGAATGAATCCTAGGCCGTTTCCGCACGGGCAGAAAATGACGGTCTGGAGACAGTAAAAACACCGTCTCCAGGCCGCCATTCGCACGAGGGGCGCAGCTGCAGCGCAGCCGCGCCGCCCACGCGCCGCCCGCCCGGCCTGGAGCCGGCGTTTCCCCAGAGCGCTTCCTAGCGCTCTTTTTGGGGAAACGCCGCAGTGAAGCCGCTGCCGAGCGAACGGCAGCAGCTTCACTCCGACTCCCCCACCCGGCACTCACCTTGTCCCTGGGCCTCCGGCGCGTCGCCGAGGCCGGGGGACACGCCTCCCTGCCCTGCGCCGCTCGAGCAGGCGCGCAGGACCAGGGGGGCGTGTCCCCAGGCCTCGGCGACGTGCCGGAGGCCCAGGGACAAGCCGGGGCGGGCGGGCGCCAGTGCTCCGCGGCTCCGGCTGCCCGCCTCTTCCCGGGACCGTCCGTGCGGACGGTCCCAGCGTCTTCGGGTCGGCGCGAAAAGCGCCGACCCAGCCGTTTCCGCTGCCGTGCGGAAGCGGCCCTAGAGAAGGCTCCATATGACTCTAGTGACTTCAACATGGTTAAGCTCCAGTTATTGACTAAAATCCAGGGAAATTAAAGGGGCTATGGCCAATAAAATTATGGCCCTGGTTGAAAACAACCAGATGGTGTTTGGGCAGGGATAACTAGAAGATTGTTAGAAGAGGAGCATAAAGCTTATTGTGGGGTAAAAAAAAAAGCAGTTCCATAGATCCCTGACCTTTTAGAGCTTTAAAGGAAAGGACCAATACCTTGAGCTGGACCCAGAACTCAAACTGAAGCTAATGATTTGGTAGAGCTCAGACTGAATAGGTGCCTTCCAGGGGATTCCTGTAAGGGTCCATGGAGCTGCATTCTGGACCAATTGCAGTTTCCAGAGCAGTTTCAAGAGTAGTCTGGATGTGATTGTTGCATGGATCACTGTGGATAGATCAGAGTGGGATAATTAGGGCAAATGCTGCAGGATGAAAAAGGCTGACCTAACAGCATTAGCGGCCTGGGCCTCCAAGGAAAGGGAGACATCCAGGATTACTCCCAAACTCTTGGTGGAGACAGACACTTAAATATATAGGTGGCATGGATATCTTGTTAGTCATTTAGCTAAGTAAAACTTTTAGACTTCACATAAATAAGCAATAGTAAGAAAGAGCCTCTAGGCCTGTACAGAATCCCATTCCTATCTCACTGAAGTTACCAGACATTCAGTGAGGTGTTGTGGTAAGTAAGTTGAAAACTGTAATGGGATGAAACCACTAGAACCTGAAAATGCAGTAAGTAAACATTAAGCGTTTTAGGGTTAAAATTCAAAAATTAAACAAGGCTAAATAATCTGCATTGCTAGATGCTCAAGATAACCAGTCAGTGCATTTCAGGTGCAATTAGTCTGTACTTGCAGACTTGTCCCAATTTTAGCAGATTGCTTCATTTGCAATTATGTCTTATGAGACCACAGTGGTTTCTGACAAGGTTGAACATGTTTTTGCAGCACTGAAATATTCTGTAATCTCACAAAGGAGCATGTGGCAATTGCTATGACAAGAGCAATAGTGTTTATACATTAGGGAATATAGCTTCAGGCAAATGTCCAGTAGATTGTTGCCCTCGGTGTCATAAGAAGTTGGATGTTGTAATGTTTGCTCATGTTTATTCAATTTGTAATTAAAAGCTAGTGCTGAACTAACCTCAACATGTTGTGTGCTTCCTAAATGTTTATGTAGCCTCCCACCCTTCAGACTTTTCCTGTATTAATCTTTTCCCTGGTTTTGCTCACAGTGTTTTGCCCTGCTTCAAAGAAATTTAACCAAAACTTGATCCCTAAACCTACCCCAGCTACCAAATGTTTAAACTAGCTGCTATTCCGATTTCCCTGTAGCTAGCATTGTATCAAAAGTACATCGCTTATTACAATGTGTTTCTGCTGTCTTCCCAAGATGGGGAAATCAAAACATGTTTACATAAAGGGCATGATTTACAGTATTTCACTTGTAAAATGCCAAATTCTAGAACTAACCCCCCCCCCCTCAAAACTCTTCCCACTAACTTAATGTATGCAGGTGGTGATTCTTATTAGTATAGAGAAAGTGTGGCAGTCTGCATATGCTTAAAGGCAGTCTTCATAATTATCCCACAAGTTCCAGGCTGAACCATACCCCTGAATATGTGGCACTGGCAGGGCTTATTTGGGCTGATCCCTGGCTGAAAATTTACTTTCAGAGTTATAAAACTAGAAATACAATACATATTAATTCTAATACTCATTGACAGCTTTGAGAGATCTGGTTTCAGGTTTGCATTGTTTCGGTGTATGACTATTTATGTTCCTGCATTTATATTATAATTGTGCTCTGCCTCTGGCTCTGTGGAAGCTCATGCGTGTGCTGGCAAGCATCAACAAGCATGAATTTGAGCTTATAAAAGTAGGATGTGTAATGATGTGTGGTCTTGCCTATCAACTTCAGGAATCTGCAGCAACAGTCAGTCACTGTACTGGCTTTGTCATGTGCATGGGATACAAAGTCACATCCTTTTACTTTCATATGCGTCATCGTGCCTCATCATATAAACCATTAGTTTAAAGATTAGTAACTTCAGCAGATGAATTTTTTTCCGGACTGTCTACTTATTAGGAAATGTTTGAGAACAAGAAAATAAATGGGTAAACATGCTTAACTCTCTTTTTACAGCTGCCCTGTGACGCAGAATGGTAAACTGCAGCACTCCACTCACAACCTGAGTTCAATCCTGAGACAAGTTGGTTGGAGGTCATTGGCTCAAAGGTGACTCTGCCTTCCATCCTTCAGAGTTCAATAGAATGAGCACCCAGCTTGCTGGGGGTAAAGTGTGGATGACTGGGGAAGGCAATGACAAGCCACTCTGTTAACACAATCTTCCTAGTAAACGTTGTGATGTGACATCACTTCATGGGTCAGTAATAATCCTGTGCTAGCACAGAGGACTCCTTTTACCTTTTTGCCTATGTTTTAAAAGCCCCAATTATTTTCATTAATTGGTCAATCAAAACCACCATGAATCATGACCATGCTTTCATACAGGCAATGTAACTTTAAAAAGAGCAATAATTTCTTACATTAGATAACTGTCATAAACATATTGAGTGGATCATGGTTCTGGAGCCTTGCTTTCTACAGCAATGTGAATAGCTGAGCAGATATTTCTACTTTCTGTCAATAATTACACTATCTCTGTGACTTTGGGCAACATAGTCCAATTTACACCAGCTATTTCATTAACAGGGACTATCTACAGCCCTGATGTTGATGGTCCACATAGTCTGATCTCCTCTGATCTCAGAAGCTAAGCAGGGTCAGTTCTGGATATTACTTGGATGGGAGACCTCCAAGAAATACCAGGGTTATTATGTAAAAGCAGACAATGGCAAACCACCTCTGTTAGTCTCTTGCCTGGAAAACCCTACTAGTTTGCCATAAGTTGGCTGAGACTTGATGGCACTTTACACACACGCATACCTGCAAGTGAGGCCAAATCTTTGCTTGTACCCCCTAGAAAGCATGAAAGGTTTCACAGACTACATTCCCCATCCCTGCCATCAGGCCCATAATGCAGTAAATAAAGGCAAACACTTTATATCCAACCTCTGGCTGGCAATTCATGAGTGGCAAAGACACAGGATCGGGCTTTGTCAGCTTGACTGTTTGATGAACTAGGTATGGAAAGAGGCAAAGGTTTTGGGCTTATCTCCACAGTAAACACACATACATTTAAAGTAGTTCAGTATAATCAGATTAGGTGTAAGAGTCCTGTTGAATTATGACCTGAGATATCTCCATGTCTTTACTTTTATATAAAAGCAATCATGAGTTGGAATGCCAGCCTCCAAGTGTTACCTGAATATTTCCAGGAACTACAGTTCATCTCCAGGCTACAGAGAGCAGTTCCCCTAAAGAAAATGAATGTTTTAAAGGATAAAGTTTATAGCATAGTGCCTCATTAAGGTCCCTGACCTCCCCAGGTTCCACTCCTGAATCTCTAGAAGTTTTCGAACCTGGAGCTGGCAAGCTTATCCTTCCCCTGTTCCTGCCAGTGGCTGGAGTGGGCGGACATGGCAACCCTAGTCATGGGGAAGGGGGGGGGGCAGCAGGCCCTCTTTTAAAGGTTACTGCCAAAATTGTATTACTGTGTGTACAAGTTCACAGTGTAGTGGAGGGTGGGGAGACTGTATTTTTAATACCAAAAAGATACAGAAAAGAGGGAATTTCAATAGCCTATAAAATGGAGACTCTTTTTCTTACCTTTTGCAATTAGCAGGGTGAGGGTACAGTTTCTGGGAATTTTATCACCGATGAATGCATGTATGGGGGAGTTACACTCAAAAATTAAAGTACGGGAAATAAATGCTGAGCTGAGTAAACAGCTGCTAATTATTGGCCTTTAATCCTATAAACTGTAATTTGTACCCTACCACTTTGCAGCTTGTTCTCAGTGTGTAAAAATTGGCAGTGTTGACAATGGCGGGCAAAACTCTCAATTCCAAAAAAAACTCAGGATTTAAAAAAAAAATCACAGCACATTTGCAAGAGAAGGAACTTTAAAGTCCTGAGGAACTCCTACCCCAATTCTGGATGCAGTTTTGTGTACCAGCTGAGACTTCCAAAAGTTTCAAGACAGCTGAACAAAGGGTTGCAGTAGCCTTACTAGGTGGAGAATGTGGGTAGTGTTATAACTTCCACTGCTATCCGATAGAACTTTTCTGGAGAGCCCGTGTGGGTAAAGGTTAAAGTATCAAACCAGGTTTGGAAGCTCTAGGTTCAAAATCTCTTTTCAGGTTCAAATTCTCTTTTCAGCCATGAAATTAATTGGATGACTTTGATCCAGACACTGTCTCTCAGCCTAACTTACCACATAAAGTCATAATCAAGATAAAATGGAAAATATATGAAAACAACAACAGTATGTTAGAGCTCCTCAGAGAAAGGGGAAGAAATTAAAGTTCCAGCAGATCCTGACAACTGGCAAGAGAGTTGGAGGGGAGTGCAGCTTCATGGGAGAATTAAAAAAAATTTCCCCAGGCACCATTTCAAATCTCCAAGAATTTTTCAATTCAAAATTAATAATCCTAATTGTTCATCGCAAGTTACTAGACATGTAAACATCTAACCAAAATTGGAGCTCCTTGCTTCTTCCCTGGCACAGATACTATCTTTTTTTACACATGACGCAAACTGAATAATGCTGTAAAAATTATACTATCTCCATTTATGTCAGGCTGAAGTTTAAGCTTGCTGTCTTTAATCCAGTCTAGCCTTTGATATACCCACTGAGTCATTTAGAGATGCTTTATGAATGTTAAATCACCTGATTATCATGTCATTTTTAAGGTGAATCAACTATATCACTGCTACTAAATGAACCTCCTGCTGGTCTGTTTATTTTCATGCTTAACTCAGTTTGATTTGCTGTACTTTGAAAGCAGGAGTTTCCCAGCAGTTTCCTAGCTCTGATGCAATACACCAGAGCAAGTCATTGTTAGACACATTATCAGCAGCTGCTATCATTTGGATGTCGGCTGTCTGGACAGGACATCACCTGAACAGCTCAGAATGTAACATCCCAGAACGACATGCTGTATATTAGTGATGGCAAACCTTTTAAAGTCCAAGTGCCCAAACTGCAACCCAAAACCCACTTATTTATCATAAAGTGCCAACACGGCAATTTAACCTGAATACTGAGGTTTTAGTTTAGAAAAAACAACTCATACATTAACAACTTTTGTCTTAAAAAACACACAATAACAGCTTTCAATGATGGAAACAACTTTTTATTGAAACGTACAAGTTTGCATTTGGCATGCCTTTGAACAATTAATGGCCCTTTCCCCACTCACCTTTGCCCGAGGGTTGCTGCGGGCAATTCCTGGCGCGCGCAATTCCTGGCGCGCCCCCCGGCATCCCCACGACCCTGCGCTCTGCGCGGGGTCGTCGAAAGGCGCCATTTGAAAAGGCGCCAGAAATTCCGTGCGTCGAGGGGGCGCAAGAGAAGCAGCGTCGGGGCGGCTGCATTCTCACCGCCCCTGAAGTGGGGAGGGCAGCTGAACCCCGCGCTACTTTAGGAGAGTAGCGCGGGGCTTAAGGAAAGTGGGGAAAGGGCCAGTGTGATTTTTGCTGTTGTATGCATGGTGATAATTTGGACCACAGAGGAGGCATAAGTTTGCTTCAGTTGGTACCCGTAAACATCCTGGGTCTTTCATAGCTGCCTCTTGTCTTGAGGAAACCAGCACAGCTTTACTCAGCAACGAGATTCTGGGATGGAGAAAGAGAATGCAGGTGGCCTTGGTCCAAAGCAAAATCCCCAAGCAACAAATTGTGTAATCCCTTTTATTCCAACTAACCAAAAAAGCACAAAAGCACAAAAGAGCCTTAAAGGTTGCCAACTCTCACTTGGGAAACTCCTGGAGATTTGGGAGGTGGAGCCTGGGGAGGGTGGGATTTTTTTAGGGGGGGGACCCCCACAGAGTGCTCTGCTACAAAGCAGACATTTCCTCCAGTGGGACTAATCTCTGAATCCAGAGAGCACTAGTAATTGCAGATCTCCTTGTTCCGCCTGGGGATTGGCAACCCTTCTGTGTTCTCTAGGACCGTTCAGCAGGCTGGGTCCCCTGTTTTATCCAGGACCCTGTTGTTGGACTACTATCCGGAAGAGTCAGGTTCGAATCCCCACTCATGCCATGGAAGTTCACTGGGTGAACTTGACCTAGCCTAACTCACAGGGCTCTTGTGAAGCTTAAAGGGATTGATGCAAGCAGATTGGGTCCCTATTGGGGGAAAGTGGGGTATAAAAGAGATGACAGGAAGAAAGAAAGAAAAAAGGCAGGCAGGCAGGCAGGCAGGCAGGCAGACAGAAATGTATCTCTTCAAGAGACTGGCATCTTTGGTCACCAGGTCACCAAAATAGCTGGGCTGACTTTATTGGAGCATGGCATCAGGGAGGAGAGATGTGGCTGGCGATTTTCCATCCCCCCCAAGTGACTGAATGGCACCACCCAAACATTTGTTCCGATATCTCCGTGGCAGCTTTGTCTTTCGCTGGGGTGATGATGCGCATGCTCACAGAGAAGGCTCTGAGTGCCGCCTCTGGCACACGTGCCATAGGTTCACCACCACTGTTCTATATGCTTCCTACCAATGATCCACATTCTGATCATGCAGGGTGCTCTAGCTTTCACTGAGAAGAATAAGTTACTCACAACTCAAGATTGAGATCTTCTAGGAAAGCAGATTCAAGGAATGATGTGTTGGGGATTTTGCATAATATTCCCACTCTGGTCTGGAACAGGAATCTGTTTGCACTTTAGGTATATTGTAAAGGTTTGCCAAATTCTAGTCTAAGTTTTGGAATATATGAAACATGCTGCATATTCTAGCCTGCAGCCCCCTTTTTCAATTGCCATCTGTGACATGTTAGTCTTAGTTCTATAACTAAGACTTTTTAAAAAGGATAAATGAACCCTGTGCTAGTTCGTTTTCTTAGTTTGTAGAGTTTACACAGATTATACGTTTATAGCAAGTTTTGCTTTTTTCTCCCTCGCCCCACAGTTTAACCTGAAATGCATCTTCAGTGGTGGTCTTTTGAAAAGTTTTGATCTATTTTAGACTCCTATTTAGTTGCCACTGTTTAATCAATAATTCATGTAATCTGATCTGCAAATAGCCAAAGCAAACCTCTTGGAATTAAGCCAGTCTCACTGAGTTGAGAGTAATGGCCTGATCACATGAGTTACTTTGCTCGCACAGGCCTTCATTGCATGGGGCATAAATGTTTCAACACTAGCGGAGCACTTGGGACTATACCTCAGTCCATTTGACACTACCTCAGTCCATTTGTTGGCACCTAGCTGCCACCTCTGCTCTGCCTGGAGCACAGTTATTTCATGCAAGCACACTTACATGACTGAGGGAAATTACAAAAAGTCACCGAATTAGTGAGGATGCAAAGCATGATTGCAACGTGAACCTCCACAGACATTTAAAAAAAATACTTACAAATACACTGTCAAATTCCAACTACTGCAGGCTCAGAAATAGACCTAAGAATGTTTGAACACCTATTCGTGCCCTGTCTGAGTGTTGTAAACAGGGAAGCAGGGCTTTTTTGTGTGTGTGATGATCAGTTTGATTGTTTGTTGCCCTGTTTGTGGGTTTTCAGCAAGTTGCTTCACTGTATTCCTTCCTAACATGCAGAGCAGTTGGTTTCTTTGTACATATATATTCTCATGCAGCCCAACCTGCATGTACTTGCTGCATGACTGCTTTTCTTGGCAGGAAATTAAATCAGTTACAAATCATATAAAATAAGTCATAAGTAAATGCTGTCTTTTAATAAAATCCTACTCTTTATTTTTGTCTTAGCAATAATCATGGCTGCTGATTGGTTTGAATTGGCAATGTCTTTACTCATGCTCAGCTTTGAAAAAAACTGGATGCAAACCTGTTCAGCAGGAATTTAAGACTGTTCAGCGCAAACCAAGCAGACTAGATGACCAGGTCATATGTGAACAGCACCTTCAAACATATAAGGTCCACTGTCAAACATGTTCATGTAGCATCCCTAACTAGATTTGGCAACTTTTCATTGGTTGCTCTCAACATGTGGAATGGATTGCAAGGGAAGGCAAACAGCAAAGCTGTTCTTTACTTTACTTAAATGAAGTTTAATTCAGTTCAATGGCCTTGAGCAGTATCACACTCAGAAAGTTAAAAACAATCCAATTAGTCCTTCTTCAGACTCAGACTCTCAAGGCTGTTCTTTTCCTGCAAACTTGGGAAGTTGACATTTATTGGTGCAGAGGTTTGTCATTCTTTATGGCATTCTTGAGGGGGAAGCTTTTAAAAAAATGTGAGTCAAAGATGAATTTTGTTGAAGTTAAATTTTGGTTAAATTATTTTTTGGGTTGCAGCTTATATTACAATATGGTGTCCTAATTGTTTTTAACACAGTTTTTGTTGGATATGTTTTAATGTTTTAATTAATACTATGAAGAAGTGAGATAAAAATACTATGAAGAAGTGTGATAAAAATCTTGAAATACATAAATAAATTAACATTTGAAAATATTGGAATCCCACCAAATAGTCCAATTCTAGCTCCTTCTAGCCCCAGAAAACCAGCTGCTTGACAGTGTTATAAAAAGATCTGGCTTCTGTCATCTCTTCCTGTCCAGGAATTAAGATCACAAGAAAAGGCCCTTTGGATTGTCCCCCCAATCAAATAAGCTCATTTGGTGTGTATACAAGAGAGGGCATTTGCAGCAGTTGCTGGAGCAACCTCCCCAGGCAGGTGTGCCTGGCCACTTCCTTTTCAATCTTTAGGAGCCAGTTGGAGATGGTTTTTATTTAGAACTGCATTTGGTTAAGAGAAGAAGAGGAAGATAAGTTGGTTTTTTATAACCCGCTTTTCTCGACCTTAAGGAGTCTCAAAGGGTCTTACAAACTCCTTCCCCTCCTCTCCCCACAACAGACAACTTGCGAGGTAGGTGGGGCTGAGAGAGTTCTGTTACTAGCCCAAGCTCATCCAGCAGGCTTCTTGTGGAGAAGCAAGCCTGGTTCACCAGATCATAGACTGCTACTCATGTGGAGGAGTGTGAATCAAACCCGATTCTCTAGGGCCCCTTCCGCACACACAAAATAATGCGTTTTCAAACCACTTTCACAACTGTTTGCAAGTGCATTTTGCCATTCCGCACAGCTTCAAAGAGCACTGAAAGCAGTTTGAAAGTGCATTATTCAGCATGTGTGGAATAAGCCTAGATTAGAGTCTGCCACTCTTAATCACTAACCACGCTGGCTCTACTAGCAATCCTGAGGTGTGTTTTTAAATTCTAGTTTTTATGTTTTCAGTTTTTTTATTTTATAGTTTTTTCTAGGTTGTAACTTGCCTTGATCTTTGTAAGGAAGAAAGGTTGCTTAAAAGAATAAATAAACATTTTAATGGGGTCGCCTGTACAACACTGCCTTCTTGGTCATATTTGGAGACTGCACATGGGATTTCCCATTTCATTTGGAAAATTTCAGAAATTAGTATTGATCCTGCTGTTGTCAATGTATATAGCACGTAGCTGGATCTGGCCAATGTGATGCCATTCAAGAAGCAACTATACTGTCTCCTTCTATGTTGTACAAAACATGGATTATGGTATGCTTGCTTGAATGAAATATTTTTCAGTTCATAAAATGTAATTGTCTATGAAATGATTAAGGGGAAAAAAGGCCAGGACAAGTTTGATCTACTATTAAAATTTTGTTATGAAAATGAGCCACAATGTCAGAGTCATTTTAATGGCTCCTTAGATAATGAGGATGGAGGCAGGGGGATCCCTTTCTGTGAAGTTTGTTTCATTACTATAATTCACTCAATGTTTTGGAGACAAAGGGCAAAGGACTTGCCAAACTGTTGTGGCTGACACCTCCATCCAATCAAGTTACTAAACATCACATCAGTTGTTTCTTGTGCTTATTAATGCTGCCTTTACTTCCAGAATGAAATACATAAATGTTGCTTTATGCGTGGAAGAAGATATGTCTCTTTGGAGCATTGCCATTTACAACCAGAGAAGTTGCATGGATTTTGAATCTGGGCAGTCATTGGTTTTTGTGCTATGTGTAGAATTCCATTATTCTATTGTTCTGAAATAGAACACCAGATGTATAACAGCTTCAATTACTTGGGCTGATGTGGTTCTTCATCTATCCTGTATACAGAATGTCCCTTTGTAGTGCTGGCACTTAGCATAACTTTACATCATTTGCTAGTCAGAAATATAGACTTATCATACTTTGACCCTTACAACCAAAGGTAGTACTCTCTCAGACAAACTGCCATTGTCCCAGAAAAGAGCCTGAGAAAAGGGTTAAATATAAAGATGTTTTCCATTGTATTTTCCCAGAGTCTTTGTACTAGCTGACTGGAAGAGGTGCACAGAAACCAGAAGCTAACACAGCAATTATGTGTTTGATTTGCATACACAGCAAACAATTAGCATTCCATGCAAATTAGTTTACCCAGATTTAGGGGACTTGAACATGTCAACCTTATTCAAGCATTATACCTTATTCAACAGCTGTACCTTCAAATTTTTTGAAACATTATCTATTTAGAAGGAGGGTTTTTTGCCAAACCATATGGGAGGCAACATAATTTGAACACAACATGGAACAAATACAAACAGCAAATTGATCCTGAGCAGCAGGAGAGAGATCTTTGCCCCAGGTCATTTTCCTAATCAAAATTTGGGTATCTCTGTTCCCCCACCAGAACCATTGTCAGTGTCAAGGGAAGCTGATTTCTTTCATGAAAATTGTTTGTGTGAGGGGGGAGGGGGGGATTCTACCCCAAGTCAATTTCCTCTTCCTCATTTAAGCTTTAGAAGATGTATTGGGAGAGTTGATAACACATCTCCAGTGTCATGTGCAGATTAGCCCTTAACCAAGCCCACCTACAAAGTTTGTGGGTAAGCAAGGACTGGAGCTTAGGCTTTTCCAAGTTCATACACCACATGGCTCAATTCCACTAAAAGGGTTTGTTTTCAGCTAAGGAAGTCACTGTATTTATTTATTTGTGTGTGTGCGTGTGTGTGCGTGTGTGTGAAGTTCACTTGCATGTTGATATTTCCTGAACATTCAGTTCTGATCTCTTTAAGGCAGATTCTGTCCACAGTCTGGCCAAGGCAACGAGCCCATTCCAGTGTAGGCAGAGAAAACCTCAACTGATTGCATTTGAAGCCTGGCGATTCTCCTGCCATTCCAGATATTGAACACGACTGAGGTTTTTCAGTGATTGGGAGGAAACCAGAGGCAGATTTATGGCACAAAATAATGGTCCTTGTCTATGATCTGGGCTTTGTAGTTTTTAGAAAATAAAACCAAGTCATCTATGTCTGAGACCACCCCTACAATATTTTAACCTAGCATTTCTTCAAAACTGTATTTATTTTCAGTGGCAACGACATTAAGGAAAACAAAGCAGCAACAGTAGGTTTTTTAAAAGGCATGTACCAAGCCAGTGGTGCCAGTGTGGATGGAGTTTGGAAACAGAGGATCTACATTCATGAGCTTGCACATAGGTCAGCCTGATTTCTTTGTATAAGATTAAAATTAGATAAAATTATTATGAATTGCAATGAAGTTTTTAAAGCTGATTTATCCTGGTTAATACTAACATTTGTACATAACTGATGGTAATGGAAATTTCAGTCTGATTCAGCAGGAAAGGTTTTGTTGCTGTATCACAAACTGAAACAAACTGCCTCCCAATCAGACTGAAATCTCAAGTGTTTGGGAAAGACAGAAAAATAATTGAATTATAATTTTAGTCTGACCTTTTGTCTCTGGTTGCAGCCTCCACGTCTTTTGACTACTGTGATGGTGATGCTGAGTTCCATTTCCACTGCTGTAGGATCTGCACCATTCCTTCCCTTAATTTGATATAGCCTATGGTTTGTATCCACAAAGAGATATTGTCAGATGCTACAGCAATTACATTTAGGTGGAAACCACTCTGTAGTTATGGCAAGGTTGGTTGATACATACAGGGAGGTTTCACACAGTCCTTCCTGACTAATTATAGAGATTGCATGAGGTGTATTGAATTTATTTATTTATTTGAAATCTTAATAGAAACCATTGTTTCAATGATAACAAAAGGAATGCTATATCTGATAGATAACACCATGAGTTAATATTGTCAGTCTAGTGCACGATACTTCCAGTATCCTTCACCTCCCCACATGCATGAACACATTCATTAACTGATCTCCAAAAATTCAGTGATCACATTTTGGCAAATGAGTTGTATTCTTTTCATTCCAGCTAATCTTGCAGAATCTTTTTTTTGTTCCTGGAACACAATCCTACCCACAAAAAGAACTCACTTTTCTTCCTGTTAATGAGAAAGGAAAATATAATTGAATGTATTGGAGTCACTGGGAAATGTTATTATCCATTATAGTTGATTGTCACTGAAACCACAAGCAATACATAAGAGCCTACCGTACCTGCTTAAAAAAAATATCTGGGGTTTTCCTGCTGCTTGACCATGTGTATTATGAGGCTTTTTTGCTGCCCTTTTAGAGATCTATTTGTTCCTAATTTCCTGTCAATAAATGGTACAAGCTGTGGAACTGCACCTACAATGTCAGAATTTCAGTCATTTGTCTGCATTAATGGACATTAATAGCTTTTACAAATGTTGTCCTTGACTTCTTGTAGGGTTCTGTGTGTTTTAAGGGTCTATTGTGTGAGGCAACACTCATTAGTCATTTCTGTAATACTTTCTCTGGAGTTCTCTTATTATTCAGCTATAGCACAGTCAATGGCACAGAACTTTGGATTCTTGACTCTCTTCTTTAATATTCATTGGAAAGCTGATTTCAATCCCTGAGCATTTGCCAAGACATATTAAGTACCTATTTATAAACCTCAAATATTTAGTGATTGTATCCCAGTCCTCCCAACACTGAAGGAAAGGATCAGCAGTCTTTGATTGGGCACATTGTTGATAGTAATACCACAATTTTCTGTGCCTACATTGATTCAAAGTCTATTCTGAATTTAACATGAGCTAATCTTGGAGAAAAAAATGTACAAAGGAGACAAGAATTAAGAGAAGGAAGAAAGTATAGCACATAAAAGTTTGGAGTATTGTTAGACGTTTAGTGGGATAAAGTATACCCGTAGTATCCAATATAGTGCTTGTGGAAGCAACGGTGCCTGCTTGCTTTGGTAAGTGGGGGGAATCCAAGGATCTTGAATTAAACAAACAAGCTAATAGAAACACAGGAAACTTCAAGCTGCTCTCTGTCATCTAACTGACTGGCAAAGCACTACTTAGCCCAGACAATTATGTCACAGTTATGCAACTAGGAATATGCATTTGGATATTTTCAGTACGAATATATAGATGAAAAATACTTTATTAGTATTCTTTGATTGCTGTATCAGTTCAGTTCAGTTATTCTGAATGATATCTGGATTTTTTGGAATACCAATTATCAGGTCATGACAAATTATAGAAATAATTAAGATTCTATGTATTGTCGAAGGTTTTCACGGCTGGATTCACTGGAGGGTTGTGGGGATTCCGGGCTGTATGGCCGTGTTCCAGTAGCATTTTCTCCTGATGTTTCACCTGCATCTGTGACTGGCATCTTCAGAGTGAAACAGAGAGGCCATTTTTTAAAAAAAAAATCTAGAGTAAATGATAGGGCAATACTGTATTTCCATTGTGTCATGTGACAGATATCACTAGTAAAATAAAACCATTTTTCCATGGACAAAAAACAGCAGAATCAAAAGAGCATGAAGTTCATGTTCACAGATGCACCAAAATCTGTTGTTTTTTGTGACTGTGCTTATGAGGTTGTTTACCAACATTGTCCTCATTTTAGCTACCAAGAGAGCATAACCATTAATGCACAGTGATGACCAGATGATCCCTTGGTCATCCAAATATATCTACATAAAAACACAATCAGGCAGACAGAAAGAGACTCCAGTGACTTCCGTAGGATGCCGCATTTGGTGGAAAGGCTAGGAGGGCAGTGACTGTCTCTAGTAGTCTGGGTAGTAAGTAACACTGGGGCCAAATCCTTTGGATGCTGTGAGAAATACATTTTACTCTGGAGATTTGGACTGCACAAAACCTTTACCTTGAGCTTTATAAAAATTTCTCTTAGCAAAGAATGAGGAGGGATCACTTGTTCTTCAACCCCACCCAACCAGTCTTCAGAAATGCAGCAGATAGGCCTAGTCAGATACAATGAGATGGTCAAGTCACACTTTCAGCTACAAGGCAACATCTAGGATTGAACAGATATTTGGAAGACTTAAGGTGGTAGAAAGACTTTTGGAAAAAGCTTCCTAGAGACTAAGAGGAAACCTTTGAACTTTAGTAGGTGGACAAACAGAGATAAAAAACCTCCTTCCTTGTTAAGTAACAACACCTTCAGAAAGCTGATACTTGGATGAATACATGATCTCCCTACTGCTTATTTCTCTTAAGGAGAGATTGATGGTCATCTATTGAGACCATTCATATCAGATTCAAAGCTAAGGAACAATAGGAACATTGTTACCTCTATCATGGATATGACACATGTATTTTCTTTCCTTTTTCATTTGCAAACTTCCTCTTCCAGCCAACAAATGTCATGTATTCATTGAAGCAGTTCACCTTATCTCACCTTGTCCCTGCCTCACTCCCTAAAAGTGCTAAATCTTTCCCTGTCTTTGGCCCTAGCGGCCCTATTACCTGCAACTCCATGCTTCACTCAGACTTGTCTTCTGATAAATTACATCAGTTCCACAACAACTGTTTTCACCTTTAAAGCCAATTAATTAGTCAGTAATGATGGGAATTTTTCTGAAATTTTATAAAATAGGTATACTGTACTATGTCTTCCATTTTTTTAAAGATTGTCATGTTAAAAACTGTTATTTTGTTTTGCTATTCTTAAGATTCAAATATGTTTGCCCAACTACTTTAAATCAATTTCCATTTCTTTCCTAGTACAGCACCATGATTTGTTATTAGTGAAAAGGACCTGGCCATTGGTGGTGGTGGGGAGTATAGTTGCTAGCTCCAAACTGGGAAACTCCTGGAGATTTGAAGGTGGAGTCTGGGGAGGAAATGGACCTCAGTGGGACATATTCTCAAAAGCATCAGTTATCTCCATAGAGTCCATCCTCAATGCATCAGCATTCTATAGATCAATGGCATATCTGGGGCGCAAAATTGCCCCTGTCCCTCCCCTCGCTGCTGGCCTCTCAGGGGAAGCGTCCCAAGCCATGGTCATCTAGCATTCTCCTGGGCATTCTCCTGGGCTGTAGCAAGGCCTGGATAGCTTTAAAAGCTTTAAAAGGGGCTTGGACAGATTTATGGAGGAGAAGTCAATTTATGGCTACCAATCTTGAACTTTTTGATCTGAGATTGCAAATGCCTTAACAGTCCAGGTGATCGGGAGCAACAGCCGCAGAAGGCCGTTCCTTTCACATCCTGCATGTGAGCTCCCAAAGGCACCTGGTGGGCCACTGCGAGTAGCAGAGAGCTGGACTAGATGGACTTTGTTCTGATCCAGCTGGCTTGTTCTTATGTTCTTAAGGCCCTGGGGGAGCACCCTGGGTGTCACCAGCTCCCACAGCTGCTGGCCCTGCTGGCCCCTCAAGGCTACGGGGGCCAGCAATGGCCAGGGTACCACCCCCAGGGCCTTGCCACAGCCCAGGAGAACACCAGACAGCCTCGGCCTGGCACCAAGGGTGGCAGGCCCGCAGCAGGCTCCCGACAGGCTCCCAGCCTGACTGGGAGAAAATGGCACCCAGGGGGGTGCTGGAGCAGGCCATTTTTTGGATGCCATTTTTTCCTGGTATGCCTCTGTTAGAGATGAGCTGTAATTCAAGGGGACCTCCATGTCCTATGTGCAGGCTGGCATCCCTTCCTAATTTCCTTCCAACTAGAAATTATGCTGACCTTACAGACCAAAGCTTTACTTGCTTACATATCTGAAGTGTTGAAATGTGACACGATTATTTTACCCTTCCCCCTAACAATTTATATGCTTCTAAATTAATAAATCACAGATATTGCAATTCTTCTTTGAAATGTTCAGCTGTAAAACTTCAATATTGGAATTTTATTATATTACTTTTCCAAGAAATATCACTATTTTGTACAATTGCTAGTCATTTTCATGAACTTTTTTTTCAAAAAATCTGCTTGCATGCTCTCTTCCTCCTCTCTCTGGGGCCTATATATGCCTATGTGATGTTTAACCACCCCCTGCAACTTTTTAGTACAGCAGAACAGTATTACATAGATAAAACCTTACCAACAAGAAATGCATGCTTTCTATTAGAAAGACCAGGGGGAGGGACTTGAAAAATGTCCTTGAAATGAAAAGTAAATATGTTGAGAAAATCTAGGTCACAGCTTTTCTCAATTTTTGTAATTTAATGCAGTCCAGAATAATTGCTGTACACATTCTTTTGAAATCAAGTTTTATAATGTTCTCGTTGCTCGGAGTCTATTTTCAGATGTTCTTGGTACTGTACTTGGTTCTGTTTTCCAAACAATTATACTGTAAAAATGCTCAAAGAGCAAGTTGAAACCAAGTTTATCTAAATATTGGAATGAAATCTAGCCATTCAGGCAGACCAGTTAGGTACTGGAAATAATATGGAATTCTAGTAGCTGGGGAAAAATTCAAACGAGAAGAATTTCAATGTTGATCATATTATTGTTTATGGACCACACTTCTTTGATGACTGGTAACCTAAATAAATGGAATTCATCTCCTCTGAAAATCTCCCGTGTATGTCAGGGAAGTGGCCTTGTCTGTTTTGGTTGGACACAAGGTAATGCTGACATAACAAACCAGACTAACAATAGAATTCAAACTATCATTGTTTGTTCTCTATATCATACTCTAACTCTATTAGTTTCCACTATGTAAAAATGTTAATCCATGCAATTTACCATGTATTAAAACAGCCTTCTTTCTGAACTTGCCAGACTATTACTGAAAGATGCCTTTAGTGTTCATGCCACCATCTCTAAAATCTATGCCTGAAAGAGCTGTTCTTGCTACTGCATGGAGAAGAAAGAAAAAGGTGATAATGATAAGTGTTACATATACATCTGGGAGAATCAGGGCCTTGTCCAGTCATAAAACTCAGAGGGTAATCCTGGGTGGACTATTAGTTCTCTGCCCAATCCACCTCATGTTTTTCCTGCCTTATGCTTCTTGGAAGGAAGACAGGCTCCAGATATCTAATAAACATTAAAAAGCATTGAGAAGGCCTAAAACGAAGAACAGTCATTACCATATAACCAGACAGCTTGTTCCAGCCTACCATTAAGTATGACAGAAACACCAGTCTGGAAGACTCTGTTTTCCTTAATTCATCATACAATTTTGGATAAACAATATTTTAACCCAGAGAAAAAATATTATTTTGTTTAGCTGATGTCCATTTTAAACAATGGCTGAGCTTCTTCCAGCCCCAATAAACAAAAAGACATTATTAATCCCAAATGAAACTAAAATGATCTATCTTACTGCATGTCAGTTAAGTTCTTGTCATCCCATATTCATGGAACAGAAGTCTCACTTTCCCAAGCAGAAATAGAACAGAATTTTGGCTTCTGTAAATGTTTTAGTTTTAGTAAAGCTGAAGTATAACTTATATTCTCAATCAGTGACCAAACATGCTAAGATACCTTCTATCTTAGCATGAAACTCTAATGGTTTCATTAGAGTTAGCATGAAATTAGAGTTAGCATGAAACTCTAATGGTTTTTGAGTAAATTATTGGGGATGGAGTTTGCTTAAGAAGTTCCCTTGAAACTGATGAGACTTCACTGCCGCCTGATGAGGGGAGGAAGTGGTCTGAGCATAGCAAATCTTGCAAAAAGACATCTGCAACTTAAATTGATATCATTAGGCATAGTAGTTGATGTTCTAATTACTGCAGCTGGATTGCAGCTTTGGAGACTTCTTGTCTTGCACTTTTTCTAAGTACAATGTATTATGGTCTACTATGTTAGAATGAATCCAATTTCTGCAGCTAAAGAATTATGACACATGACATCATGACTATCAATTTGATCCTTTTCCACATACTAAATTTCACATCCCTTTTCACATACTAAATTAACATTATGGGCCAATCTAAACCTAAAAATTAGGGGAAATCTTTTTTATGGAAGACTTGGACCGATAAGGAGGTTTTTACATTGGACCAATTGATAAAATATGAAGATGATTTTTTGACATTTTCTCAGCTGAAGTCTAGATTTTATTGGTCATCATTGGTTGAATGGCAATATTTACAGTTGAAACATCTGTTGGTATCTAAATTTGACTTTGTAGCATTAATTATCTCAGAGTGCTCTTTGCTCATGGAAATGCTAATTAAATCAATGCAAAAAATCAAACATACAAAAATTTCTTTATAAATATTTGATGTTGATTAATAAATAAAATATGCAGAGTTCCTGGAATTAATTTTGCCAAAGCAATGGCCTTTGAGTTTATATCTGCTTTCTCTATGGATATTACATTGTGACTTATTCAGGAAAAAAATGTTAAGGACACATTGGATACCAATTTATTTATTTAATTATTATTAGATTTTTATACCACCCTCCCCCGGAGGGCTCAGGGCAGTGTACAAATAAACATATACAGACAGGGGAAGGTTAAAACCAGTACAAATATAATACAAGCCCTGTCTCCTTATTAAAACCAGTAACAGCAATACAGCCAGCATCCGAGAACTAAAACCGACCCCCACCCCCCCCGGGAAACCAAAAAGGTCCCCACTAAAATGGGCCACATAATTAAAACAAACAGACATAAGGATTTAATAAAGTCACTAATTATTGGGACTGTGACTCACAGGATGTATCTCTTAAACAAATGCTTTTGGCATGTCTAGTCATTCAGTTTTTCTGAGAGAAAGATTATTCATATCAATTTTGTTCATTGATTTTTGAGAAGATTATATACTTCTAAATTATCTGCCTGCCTTTTGGATGCTGATAGCCAACACAAATGGACTCTCTGTGCCCTTACTGCAGCTAAAAGATCTGCATTATAACATTGGAAAGATAAGTGTGCACCTCCTGTAAATCTGTGGATTGAGAACCTTATAACTTTATCAGTATTTTACCACATGGCATCCAGACAACAATTGCACATGGATTTAGGTTTAAATTTGGAAATCTTTTATAGAAAGTTATGTGTAGATCTGCCACCACTGTTGTTATATTGTGTTTCTACTTTATATATATTCACTCTCCCCTGCCTTGTTGGTTTTTAATTAGTTGCTTTTAAAAGTTTTTTTTCTTCTTGTTCTTTTTTCTCTATTTTGAAAGGTTTTTAAAAAAACCAACAAATCCAGCTATGAGTTCTTTATTGATTAACATATCTTTATTGTTCTCTTGAGAGATGCTGCCTGGCATAAATTGCAAGGGGACAATACCAAAGAGATGTGTGGAAACTTGCTGTGTTTGGAAGCTGGTAATTAACCAGTGCTTTAATTACTAAATTATGTGATTCCCAAGTTATACCTGACTCAATATATCTTCTGCAGCGAATGGAGGTAGGGATTACGGCTACCTGGATATTAAACCCTTTGGCACTTTGCACTGAAGTAGGTTTGTTTTCTCTGCAGTGAGAAGCTTTTGAGTTTAAACTCACCTGTCCAGATTCTAGGGGAAGTGATGACAGGAACTTGACAGAAATTATTCACTGGTGAATAAAATGTAGTTTGCATATGTTTAGTAGCATATGATATTTCACACAGGCAAGTCAAAGTGAAGGAGCTTACAGAGGCAGATCTTTTATGAAACTAAGAGCCAAATCCAGAACTCTTGGCAGTTGGAGCCAGTGTCACAGCATTGTCTCGCCACCTCCAGAAGGCTTTTGATACCATGAGGAGGCAAAATGCAAAAGCAGAATCTCCCTGCCACTGAAAAACTCTCTATTGAGCTCAGTGGACTTACCACACTGAGTATCTGAAGGCAAAGACAGTATGGAAGTAGACTAACATGGGTTCCATGCCTTCAGAGTGCCTAGAGGGGCTGCTGATGTGGTGCTCTGCACAGAGGCATATTTGCCTAGGGCACCCCCCATTTGGTCACATGATGGGGGGCACAAAAATTTCAGGTTCGTTTGTGGTTTTTTTGTATTTTTAGTGTTTTTCCATTTTTGGCCTGCAGGGGGCACAGTTTTTAGGCTAGCAGAACCAAAATTTCCAGGATTTTTTAGGAGACTCTCCTAATGTTACCATCCACGTTTGGTTAGGTTTGGTTCAGGGGGTCCAAAGTTATGGACTCCCAAAGGAGGTGCCCCATCCCCCATTGTTTTCAATGGCAGCTAATAGAAGATGGAGGCTACATCTTTGAAGGTTCATAACTTTGGACCCCCTGAACCAAACTTCACCAAACCTGGGTGGTATCATCAGGAGAGTCTCCTAAAGATATCCTGAAAGTTTGGTGCTGCTAGCTTAACAATTGCACTCCTGACAGCAGTCACCTTCCAAATTTCCTCAGATTCTCCTTTTAAATCCCTCCCCCTTTAGCATGGATTTAAAGAGAGAATCTGAGGTCCCCAGTTTAAACATTGAAAGTGAAGCTGTTTCAGGCTGGGGGAGAATCCACCCCAAAACAGCATCACTTTCAATGTTGTTTTAATTGGGAACCCCAGATTCTCCCATTAAGGTGGATTTAAAAGAAGAACCTGGGCTCCCTAGTTAAAACACAATTGAAAGTGATGCTGTTTGGAGGTGGATTCCACTGGAGGTGTTTTGTGAGAGATGATGCTGACATTTGTTTGGTAAATGTTTTTCTGGTGGTGATTTGTGAGAAATTTACATACTTGCACTGGCATGGAGCTGGCTTGCACTGGCTTGGAGCTGTTTCTCAGGCTAACAGCCTACCTCGTAGGATTGGTGTGAGGACAAAAATTAGGAAAGAGAGTTGTTGGGGAGAGAGCAATATAAGTTCTGCTGGGGGTGGAAGGTGCTTTGTTTGGTCATTGTAGGGGAGGGTGGCCGCGTATGTGGCATGGGCCGGCAAACTCGGGTTTTGTCCCCGGGCTCCAGTTTGCCTAGATATACCTCTGGCTCTGTGTCATGGTCGAGCATCTTGGCAGGCCACTGTGAATTTGCCTTTCCACTGGGGTAAGTGCCCATGGAGGGCAAATCCACTGGTAAATCCTGCTGCCTCCTGACAGTGATTTGCCCCCCCCCCCTCTTTGGATGGGATTGTAAATTAAGCAAAACTTCAGGACCCCTAATGGGCAGGCTCAAAATGCAACTTTAGTCTACATTGCTTAAAATTTTTGGGTCTACTGTATGAGAAGAGTATTTTTTTAAAAAAAATTAATTTGATACCAAATAATAGTAAAAATTAAAATGTCATTAAAGTATAATGTAGACTACCATAATTAAAAAAAATTCAAATTTAGGGTGTTTCATTCTAATTTAAAACATTATTAACATTTATGACAGAAATTAAAACTTTTAATAAAATTATTTATCTTAGGCTAGCTATAATTGAAAAAGTGAAAGCATTTTTATTGCTTGCAGTCATTATAAAGGACAACATTTCAGTAACTTCTTGTTTACACATATAATCATAAAAGGGCAACTAAAACAGTGTGACATGGTCTTCATTAAAAAATCATAAACTGATGCCTGTAATTTATAGACATAGAAAAGGATGTGCTTTATAATTTCTCCTTTTTCAAAAAATAAAATAATCCTTATTTTTTAAAAAATCAAAAAAGGGAAATTATTAAGTAGACCAAAAAAAATTGTGGTGGCCTTTCATGAAACAACCCCATTGAAGAATATAACAGTGTTTACCCAGACCTTGTTGCTGGTTGCAAAGGGGTCCTCAAAGCAGTTTAATCTTCAGAGCCGCCAAAATGTAGACCCCCCCCTCCACTTGTAGTCATGTTTCAAATCAGATACCAGACTGAGCAAAACAGGGAACTTGTGCATTTTTCTGCTCCCACAGTTCCCATGACCTTACTTTTTTCTACTGTAACCAGAGGTAAAAAGAGGTGATAGTCCAAAAGAAGAGTAAATTTCACTCCAGATTTCTCCCTAATGTTCTCACTTGCCACTATGAACATTAAAAAGAGAAACAACCGCGAAAGAATCAAAGGGGTAATGGAGAAATAGTGATGGGCCTCTAATAAGAATGGCTTTGGTAGTAAGGAGTTAACTGACCTAGCTTCCTCTCTCCCATTCTTTCCCAAGCAGTCTGGATAAAAATTGCTTGCAACTTTTCCTTTATGTTTCTAAAATGAAAAGGCTAGAGTCTTTCTTTAAAAAAGCAACCTAGGAAATCTGAGGAGAGACCATGGTATGTTGCTCCATATGATATCTGTATCTATAAGTCTATAAATCTGCATATAAGGCACTTATGTATGTTAACCATCATGTGTTGTAATCATATACATGATGTTTCATTTTGTATCATAGACAGGGAGCATCCATTTGCATAGAGCACAAGAAACTGTCTGATACTATTAATCTATCAAGTTCAGTGTTGACTATTTTGACGGGCAATGGTTCTCTAGGGTCTCAGGTTGAGGTTTTCATATCGCCTACTACCTGGTCCTATTTCTGTATATAACTGAAGATGCTGAAGACTGAACCTGGAACTTGCAAAGCCACTGTGAAATGGCCCCACACCAGTTGAAGTCTTATAGAGCATTATACACATTTTATTATCATATTTAGATTCAGATAATTGCTGAAAATGTTCTCAGTGGTGGGAAATGTGTGACAGGAAATAAAAGCCTCCTTTCTCAATGTTCAGGCTTGTGGGAAAATTACAACTAGGTTTACTCACAGTAATTTGTTGTATTTACACATGGAGACCAAAGTATTGCAACCCAGTCACAACCATGACATGTGGGATTTGAGGCAGAGGAACAAATTATATTCTGTGCTTGGTTCTCTAGGTCTGGAACAGTCAAATGGGTATCTAACCTATCATTTCAGACCTCAGATTCCATAGTTGTGGACATATTTGCACTCAGTCATTCTGTTGATGGAAATACACAGATAGCGGCTGGAGATGTCATAAAAGACAATGTTTGATACAGAGTGTAGCCAGTTCTTCCTGGCAAAAGCAGTTTCATGGTGCATTTTATTAAAGAAGGAAAACTGAGCTGTAAAGTTCAGTTTTGCAATTGTCAGCTATTTAGAGGAGTAACTGGCCATGCTGATGGGCTACTTATTTTCAAGAAACACATCTGCCTCTCATACCAAGGGTGGAACTATTTTTTCTCATATAAACAACCCATGTTGGTCACAGTATCAGTACGAAGACAGGAAACATTGGTAGGGGAAAACACAGGGCACGGGATGGCGAGGGAAGGGCGGGTTGATCCTTCCACTAGATATGATTTTAGACATTGCTTACACACACACACAAACACACACACATACATACATACAGCAGGGTCTTGCTTTCTCATGCCATCAAGTTATTTCTGACTCAGAGACTAGAGGTGGAAAATGGCAGTGGTTCAGAGGCTGCAGAAGAGAACTTGGAAGAAATGTACAGCACCCCCTGAAGACTGCCTGTTCTTTATCAATGTCTCCTTTGCTCTGTAATAGCCTTTTTCAAATGTGGCTGTGGAGATTCCTTTTCTACATACTAGGTAGCAGATACCAAATTAGTTATTTTGAGCTCTAGGAATGTCATGGTGCTTAGGGTAAAAATTGTAAAACATGTAATGTAGTTACAAAAACAGGGGCTGGCAGGGGCTGATGGGAATTGTAGTCCATGAACATCTGGAGAGTCGCAGGTTGCAGACCTCTGATTTAGTTCACATACCATTAATTATATTTTAATTGAAATAATCTATGTGTTAATTTCAGCTTCTTCCCAATTAGTTTGGTTGATTTTGCATTCACTCAAAATAAAGCAGTTCTGTAAGGGATTTTGGTTGGAAACTATGTACAATATGAAAAAAAAATGAGCACCACTTAAATGGTTGGTAAGAGAATAAGGCACTGCATATTTAGACATACATATGTTATTTAACTTAAGTGTGAACAAGTGTGAATATAGCCACATGGGACCATTAGAACATAATCCTTAGTTATTCAACAATCCTTAGTTATTAATGATGAACTTATAATCCAGAAGTAAAACTGTCACAGTTTTTAAAAGTACAAAATATTCACACCCACACACAAAACAGCCCAGCCATATTATAATCCAATTGAAGCTATTTTACAGAAGGTCAGATCATTGTTCCTTATAGACCAGTTCTCTAACTTACACTCTCTCCTCATGTTCTACTGAAATGCTTGAAATGCCAGGCATGGTATCTAAAACCTTGTATAAACAATATATGCATATTGCCACTGTGCTGGAGACCCTTGTTGAGAGTTTACAGGTGTCTGTCCACAAAGGATTAGCTAAATAAAAATATTTGGTATATTGATTTGGAAATAAAATGTGAACATTGCACCATACCATGGTCATAATTAATTTCTAGTCAAGATATCTGTGAAAAAATCATGAGGATCCATGTTTTTCAAGCATGTTTTTGTGCCACTGTGGTGCCACGGTTCGTGGGATGCATGATTGTTTTGTGCAGACATGTGTCTAAGGACTTGATGTGGTGGTGATTTTGTAGTGACCAAGTGGAAAAATCATGAGGATCTATGAGGATCCATGTTTTTCAAGCACGTTTTTGCTCCACTGCGGTGCCACGGAGTGTGGGCTGTGTGATTGTTTTGGTGCTCCCTGTAGACTAAGACATGTTCTATAAATTCATGGTGGTTTCACTTCATTCCAATGAAAAAATCATATGAATTCATGAGGATCCGTTGAACTTCAGTGAGATTCTTTGGGCAAGGTGGGGGAAGAGAAACTCCCGGGGGGGGGGGGGATTCGTTAGTTAAAGTTATTGTTAGTAAAGTTAAGTTATTATTGTTAAAAAGTTTAGTGCAAGTGTTGTTTTGCAACCTTTTAAGCTTTTGGGGGAGGGGATTCTGTAGCCCTTTCCGCACGGGCATAATACAGCAGCCCAGGGATGGCACGCCGTCCTGGATGCCCGGGAGCAGCATGAAGCCGCCCCTGTTAACCTCGTTAAACAAGCAAGGTTTTTCCAAAGCACCATCTTCCCGTCAGCGCAGTGCAAACAGCACCGGCGGGAAGACGCTGCTTTCCCCCTCCCCTCAATTCACCGTCCCGTCCAGTGTTGCTCTGGAGGTCGGAGGGCAGCGTGGGCAAGTCCCTGCAGCCCTCCAGAGCGACTCTGAATGGGACGGTGAGTGGAGGGGGGCGATCGGAGCATTCACTTTAAATCTCTGGCTGAGGGGAAAGTCAGGGCCACTCGCACACTAGCGAATGGTCCCCGAGCCTCCACCAGCATGATTCATGCTGGTGGAGGTGCATTTCCGCCCATGTGCGGAAAGGGCCTCTGTTTTGGTTCTTTTTTGCAGCACTTTTACAGCAGCAGCAGCAGAAGCTGGCAGCCAGCCAGTCCAGCAGCAGCAGCAAGCCACCAATGAGCGCAACTGTGGGTGAGTGGGGTATGTTTGGGAGGGGGTTGTTTTTTGGGGGGGATGGAAAACTGGGTGGGAAGCATGGCTGGGGTGGAGGGTGGGTAGTTTGTTTTTAAGGGTTTTTCGTTGCTGTGGGAGGGAGGGTTTTTGGTTGGCGAGAGGGAGAATTGAGACAGAAGGTTTCTTTTCTTGTTGGGGACTCGGGAGGGAAGGGTTTTTCGTTGCCGCGGGAGGGAAGGTTTTTGGTTGGCAAGAGGGTGACTCGGGAGGGAAGGTTTCTTTTCTCGTTGGGGACTCAGGAGGGAAGAGTTTTTCTGCACCATGGGAGGGTAGGGTGTTTGTTTGTTTTTAGATGAATCAGGCTGTCTGAGGCCCGATTCAGAAATGGCATAATCAAACAAGCATGAATTGTTCCGAGATTGAGACGATTTGGACACACCAATGCATTAGGATAATGAAACTTAGGTACAAATACGTTAGAATTGGGGGTGATTTGGACCAAATTGCTAATTCAGTCGATCCGAATCGCCAACCCTAGAGAGTTCTGAGAAAACTGTAACTAGCCTAAGGCCACCCAGTAGATTTTTTTTTGTGGACCAGTGGGGAAAACAAATGTAGCTTACCAAATTAGAGTCCACCACTCATGTGGAGGAGTGTGAAATCAAACCTGGTTTTCCCGATTAGAGTCTGCCACTACAGCAATATTAGAAATTAAGCAGCTAATCACAATTGGTGCTCATTTAAATGTGTCATATCTGGGGGTCAGGAGATTAAATCTTCATGATGTGCAGTGAATCAAAATCCAATCTGTAGTGGCAGACTCTTAAGTGCATGAGAAGTTTAGGAATTTGGATGTAAAGTGATGATTTCAAAAAGATAAAAATTGCAGGGGGAAATAAGAAAAAAGCACTCATACACCTTTTGCGTATTTAACCATAGAGGGTTTTCACACTTCCTATAGTACAAACCATTTTGGCTGCCAGTTCCTAACAGATTTTTTAAAACATTTAAGACATGTAGCCATCTGTGTCCTCTTTGCAATGAAGGGTTCAGATTTTTTTCTTTTCTTAAAACCCTTTCCTCCTAATCTTAAGTGTCCACTGTACTTCTCAATCACTGCAAAGTAATGTTTTAAATCTCTGTGGTGCTTCTGAAAGAACCACCTTTTGATTTTTTTCATCCATTTCCTGCACAATCGTTTCTGGAACCATTAAAAAAACTTGTACAGAGGCAGAAAAAGTAGAGTAGTTTTGAATGGGAACAGTGATTCCAATACAATTCATAAATGGATGTAGATACTGTTTAAAACCTCTATTCCCACATTGCTTTACATAGAGTCAGGGCAGCAAGGGGGGTGGGGGAGAGATTAAAATGAAGATGATAAAGTGCCCATAGCTACCTCTTCCTCTTAGGAACAAAGTCCACAGGCCTTACGCTACTACCACGCAGCCCAGAGGCAGCACATTTCATACTAGAACCATCATTGATGTATGTCAGCTTCAAGGGTTTTTAAAAAGCCCTTAGTAACCAGACATTCCAAACTTCTTTAGTCATCTTATGCTAATACTTTTCTAACATTCACTTTAAATCAGCAGCAGTTTAAATGTTTTAACCCCATGAGCAAAGGAGATACCTGTTCTTTGTCCATTTTTGTGAAAACCTTTCAATTGAATGAATATTGATTTACCATAAATTAAGGGTGGTCTGGTCATTCTTTATGGCACTGGCATTCTGCTTATACATAGGGAGTATCACCACAAGCCACCATGGAATTGTGATTTTCTCCATGCTTACTGCTGCTAATCCAGTGGGAGACTGGAGGCTAAGTAGGGTCAGTAAAACCCAAGTGTGTAGCACCAATATTAGGCATCAGTTCCTGGAAGTCCATGTTTCTTCCACTTCTGGTTTGTACTATTGTGCTAAATCACCATGGCACAATCTGCCAGCCATATTCATTTTGAAACCTCCAAAATTGTTGGCCAGCTCTGTCATTCTACCACAGTTTTATACCTTTCTGGGCCCTTCCAGGGCACTGCAAATCAGCTGGTGGGTGGTGTTGCTTTAAAGTGGAGTGACTTCATACCAATTGCCCAGTTTCTTGGTGGTCCTCAGGAACATCCAAAGATTCTTTCACTCCAGAAAAATGTAAAAGGACCTCAAGAAGCAGTGAGCTTCTGCCTGTGAATAAACGAAAGCAATCCATCAAGACTTTGGATGTCATATGCTGAATTGTACAATTTCCAAATTCTAAATGCAGAAAATGACACCTAACACATTTTAGAGTCACACAGCAACACTGATATTTAAGCAATAGTTTTGTAAGCAAGCATGTTGTACATGGCCTTTTGTGTCTAGTTGATGAATTTAAGAAACTGTGTCTAGTTCCTTCCTGCCATAATGAGAAGTGTGCAACCAGGATTGGAGGAAATACCATTAGTTGACTCCCCATTAGTTGGAGCCAACATTAGTTGGCTCCTGCCTTGGGTTTTCCATCGTGCCACTGTCCCGGCCCTGGACTTATGCCATCCTTTTGGGTAGCGTACATTGACTGGGTCCTATAGATGGCTTTCTGGCAGCAGGGAAGGTTGGGGGGGGGGTATTATTATTCAAATCTTCTGTGTCCAGTGTAGGTTTCTTTTACAGTGGATGCACCTCACCTGTTTCAAGGCTAGGGTGACCACCCCCTCTCTCAAGGAGGCATTAACTACCTCTCAGACCCAGTCAGCCATCCTTCCAGCAAATTTAAGAAACTAGGAAGAGCAAGGGTCATATAAGCAGCTGGTGGTCCCCTAAACATCAACATGGATCTTGTCGATATCATCAGACTGAATAAACTGGGGGAGGGGGAATCACAAATTGGGCAATATACTGTTTCAATTCATTCCCATGTGGACAATGCTCCAGTAAGTCCTCCAGGACACATGCAACTGAAGTGATAAGGAGCACAGTTTGCTTTTTTGCATCCCCAGTCATTTCAAAGGGGCTAGAACAGGAGGATTTTCTCTGTGGCTTGTGTCTCTAAACATTTCAGTAAGATATGCCTTGGAGAAGCCATCACTAAATTCAGGCTGAATGAACATTGCTAGAGAATTCAGCCTTTACAGCATTACAAGGATATTTTTAAGAGTTAAGAAAACAGTCAAAACCTTATGCACTGACTCAGTGATTCCCTTACATACCCGAGCAGTGCACTCTTAAGCAGCATTACACTGTTCTAAGTCCATAGACGTCAATTGGTTTAGAAGGGTGTAACACTACTTAGGATTGCATTGTAAGAGTTCCAGTTAGAAAAACAAAGCTGGGAACATTTTTCTTTTGGCCTTCTTTTAAAACTCCACATAGCATATTTATGACCACATTACATGTTTGGGTTGGACAACTACAGATCCAAATGATCTATTTAAACAGTGCTGTTTGGTGGAAGTTCAGCTTAGTGCAAGAAAACATGATTGTCAGAAATATAATAACTATCATTCTTTCATGATTGGAATATGAACAACTTCTAAGATTTTTTTTACCTTAACAGCATAACTTCATGAGATTTTTTTTACTGATGAACAGAACATCATTCTTAAAAGAAAGGGGTTTTACAACTCTTAAACTCTAAAAGGTTATCCCAATTCTAACCTTTCTATCCTGTTTGCAAATCCCATACAGCAATTATAATATATAATATAATATATAGACAATGAGCAATCTTGTGCACCTTTGAAGTGCTTTCAGGATTATACAGTGAACTGATTCTGAATTTGAGATGTCCTTCAAAGAATGACTGTTCCCTTGACTCATAAGATGACTATTCAGGATGCTATCCAGACAAATGTGGGTTATGGAGGGAGGAAAGTTAGCATAGTACATGCTGTCTTTGTTTCTGATTTTTGTTTGTCCATCTATGGTTTATGAAAGTGCAAGTTTCAGTGAAGATTCAATGAACCCATGGATGTTGGAAGCAATTGTAACAGGCACATTGCTGAGTGAGCACTCACATTTGTTTAAAATTCCATGTAGGAACCTAGCAGGGAGATGGTTAGGCTAGAACCCTTTTTTCTAATATGCTACTTGTTAGATTTCCGCATCTAAGAGATTGATGCTGCGATCCATAGAGATGATGGTCTTGCTATTGTTTCTCTTTTTTGGATAGTAATTTTTATGTTTTTCTCACAAAAATAGCAACCAAAAATCACACACTAAAATATAACAAAATTCAACCCATTACACAACCTACAGTGACTTCCAGCTAACTCATCTTTGACTGAAAGTTAACTCTAGATTCATACACATAATTTTAAAAATGGTTCAGTTATTTTTAGTTTTACTAATATTTACTAATATTCTAATACATTCTGCTATTTCCTTTTAATTTTCAAATCCTGCTATTGTTTCTATGTTTGAATAGGCTTGCAAAAAGCATTCCTCAAAAAGTTTCCAGTTTTCTGAAAAGTTGTCCATATTATTGACATCAGCTTTGTCATTTCTGAATATTCTATGACTTTTAAAATCCAGTCCTCCTTTGTTGTAATTTTATTATCTTTCCATTTTTGCACATAGAGAGTCCTTTTGCAGTGATCATATACATAAAGAGTGATCTGTATTGATTTGGAATATCATCTCCCATCAAAAAAGCCTCAAGTTTTTTTTCACAATTGTTGTCTTCAGAATCCTTTGTATTTCTTTAATATCATGTCCCAAAATAATTTAGCTTCTTTACACATCCACCACATACGGAATAAAGACCCCTCATGTTGGCATTTCCAACATCTGTTTGACATACCTATATACATCAATTTTTTGGCATCAAATACCTCTATACATCATTTCATAATAATTTTCCTTCAAGTTATAACATGCTGTGAACTTTAAATCTTTCTTCCAGTTTCTCCCACTGTCTATCTTTATGTTTCTACCAACATTTCTATCTACACATTTCTATCCCATTTAATCATTACAGACTTAACCACCTCATATTCTGTATCCCATTTTATAAAATTTTATACATTTTAATCATCTGTTTATCATAATTTGTACATAAATTACACTAAAAATCTGTCATTTGTGTGATAGAAATCATATTTTTGTAATCAGCTTTAAACATTTCTGGAAGTTGATAGTAATGGAACCAGTTTTAAACTGTATCTTTTAAGTCATTCATAGGTTTTAGTTCACATTTGTCATCTTGAAAATTCAGCAATTCTCTGTAAGTAGGCCATTTTTCTTGCATATTTTTAGTAAAAGCTTCAATTGGAGACAACCACACTTGCTATAAACCTTTTATATTTCAACCATATCCTTATAACGTAGTGATTAGAAAAATCTTTATGCATTTTCCCCTTATCATATCATAAACATCCATGCCATCCAAACCTCCTGTCAAAATCCTCCAGGTCCAAAATACCTTGAAAGCTCCTTGCAAGCAAGCAAGCAAGCCTCATTATGGGTATATGGGTATAAGAAAGAACCTTTCTCCAGCCTTAGCTGCAGTTAGTTACCGGCACAGACAGAATGGGTCCTTCAAAGATGTGACGTAGTCACTTTGAATGCATGTAAGTATAAAGGGTATGTGCAAATTACAGACTTAGGAAATACTTTCATAGGAAATTTATTTAATTGTTTTGAACATTACATGTACAATTGATTTCAGTACCATACATAGGAAAGTAGGATAGATAGCAAATATATATTTTAGGTACTATTTTTAATGCCTTGCAGAATGGATTACATAGATAATGCCTATAATTTTATATTTTTAATATTGTTATGCATTTATAAATTAATATGTGCAATAAGATAAGGACATGAAATATAATGTGGGGGCCATTAACCCTCTAGAAAATGCATAGGAGAAAACTTAATGATTCACAATAATTGTCTGCATAATTTCTAATGATTTTTGCTCATGTCTACAGAATACGTACAGACCCCTACTGTCGGAAATGAATATTACAGCTGAGAATCTCATTACTGAGGAAGAATATCTTTGAAAACGGCACATTAACGCATATTCCTTTTTGATGCAAATGATTCCCCTTGTCCTTATAAGGATTGGACCACCGTTTAATGGATGGGGAGTATACAGGACAGCCACGTCCATAAGTGATGTTTTTTGACGATAACATGCTGGATTTATTATCTTACTGATGGACTAGTACAGAATTCCAAAGAATTGTACTAACTGACTAAAAGGAAGTACAGGTTTATGAATATTGATGGGGGGGGGGCAGCCGCTGCCCCTGCAGCTCTACAGCATTGTTTGGAGGCGGTCGCTGGGTGGTTGAAGCAGAGCAGGTTAAAACTTAATCCAACAAAGACGGAGGTCCTTTGGCTAGGCCGGGAAGGGGAAATTGGGGATTTTCAGGCGCCTGAGTTGGAAGGGGTCTCTTTGGCCCTGACCCCTTCAACTCACAACTTGGGTGTCCACCTGGATTCGTCTCTTTCAATGGAGACCCAGGTGATTCACAATAATTGGCACTTGTAACCCAGGTTGCTTTCTTCCATCTCTGCCAGGCCCAGCGGCTGGCCCTCTATCTTTCCCAGGTTGAACTGGCCACTGTGATCCATGCGGCAATCACCTCCAGATTAAACTATTGTAACTCGCTCTACATGGGCCTTCCCTTGCGGCTGATCTGGAAATTGAAGCTGGCCCAGAATGCGGCAGCCCGCCTTCTTGCAGGCAGTTCAGCCAGGGATCGTATCACCCCTGTGCTTCACCACCTGCACTGGTTCCCAGTGGAATTCTGGATCACCTTCAAGGTGCTGGAACCTTTAAATGCCTTCACGGCCTGGGGCCCTCATACCTTTGATACTGCCTTACCCCATATGTCCTGATTCGATCCCTCCGTTCAGTGGAGGTGAACTTGTTGGTGGTCCCTTGCCCATATGATATGGCTAGCCTCCACCAGGGCCAGGGCTTTTGCGGCCCTAGCCCCTGCCTGGTGGAATGCTCTTTCTCCAGCTTTTAGGGCCCTGCGGGACCTTGGGGAATTTCGCAGGGCCTGCAAAACTGAGCTGTTCCACCAGGCTTTTGGGGGGCTGGCTGCTGAGCTGCCGCCCCTTCCTGATGCCCATGTACCATCTGTTTCTCTTTGGCTGTCTGCCGGTCCCCTCCCAGGGTTAGGACTGGATGCCATCCACCAAATTGAGGGTGGGTTGTATCGCTGCTACTGTTTTTATTGATTTTTGTATTTTAATGATATTATTCAATGCTTTTTGTATTTTGATATTTATTGTCTGTACTCCGCTCTGAGCCCTTTGGGGGAGAGCGGTTTATTATTATTATTATTATTATTATTATTATTATTATTATTATTATTATTATTATTATTATTATTATTACAATAATAGCTAGCAATTACAAATTACAATAATATCATAATACATTACAACTTCCTAGGCCTCTGGGGAAACAAGGGTATAATGAAGATAACCAATAGCTAAAGATCTGGCAGCTGTGAAATCTATAAATAGTAATATTATTATTATTATTATTATTATTATTATTATTATTATTATTATTATTATTATTATTATTATTATTATTATTATTACAATAATAATAATAACAATTACAATTACAATAATAATCGTAATGATACAACTTCCTAGACCTCTAGAGGAGCTCAATTGTAATGAGGCCAACAGCCAACTAAAAGATCTGGCAGCTATGAAATCTATGTATTATTATTATTATTATTATTATTATTATTATTATTATTATTATTATTATTATTATTATTATTATTATTATTATTATTACAATAATAATAATAACAATTACAATTACAATAATAATACGCCAATACATTACAACTTCCTAGGCCTCTGGGGGAGGCTCAAATTGTAATGAAGGCCAACAGCCAGCTAAAGATCTGGCAGCTGTGAAATCTATAACAATAATAATAATAATAATAATAATAATAATAATAATAATAATAATAATGATGATGATGATGATGATGATGATGATGATGATGTATTGTATTGAGAATTACCAGGATAGTCTATCTGTTTATGAGAAAAGGAATGTGGTTATGGAAGTTGATATGTGTATGTTATTCATGATATGTTATTACTGTACATTTACTAATTAAGATATAGTTTGCACAGGAATTAAAATAGGGATGTAACACACACACACACACACACACACACACACACACACCAAAAGTAATCAGAGTAGCAGCCCTGATGTTCTAAGACCTTACCAAATGTCACCACTTTTTTTAATTGCCAAAAGGAATAGGCAGAAGCTAATATGCTTACTGTTTTCTCATATGTCCCAGGATTTTAGAATTTAAGAACCTTCATCATCATTACCAACCCTTCAATAAACTCATAAGACATGGCATGCTCATAATTGACAGTGAACTGGTATATCTTGGTGTTGCTTTCACCATGATTAAATAAGCATTTACCAAATATTATTGGTCATTATTAAGAGAAACATGTTTGTGAAAACTATTTTACTGAACTTCCTTCACCTGAAATATCCCCCCCCCCCCCAATACATCTATAGCTGTCTGGTCCAGTTTGCTTGAGATTACCGGCTTCCTACTGTTACTACTTCTCATTTTGATGCCCCAGAGGAACATTTCAGTTCTGCCAAATGTGGCTGAGATTGTCATTTGAAAAAAGGGATATATAACTACATGTTCCCCTTCATTTAAGAATGCTGTTGATCAATACTATGCACTTGCTAGTAAACCTGCAGGAGTTTCCGAACCTCTGCTCTAGCCTAAGGGGCCTGGAACCCCTGCTGCTTTGTCCAGCAATGAACATAAATATTTTGTAATTCAAGAAAATAAAAATTACTCAGGTGTCCTTCAGTTACCATCTCTTCTCTAAATGCTTTTGAAAAACTTTCAAAGGCCTAAAAAGAAAACAGGATAGACTGGAGAGCATGAATTGCTTACATTTCTCTCTTTCTTTGTAATACCAACATAAATATTTGTTAATTTCTTTATGCATTTAAAAACATTTATCAGTCACCTTTCTCCCTGAGGAACTTAAGGTGGCTGGGAGCCGGGAGCCGGGAGGGGTGGCGAGGCTTGGGGGACATGTCCTTGGGCTTCCTTGGCCCTGCCCACATCGATGACAACATGGCAGGGCCACAGGCACCCGAAGACAACAACTGCCATGCTGTCTTCCGGGTCACATGGGAATCAATAAAATTCAGATGTGGGCAGGGCCAAGGAAGCCTTCATATCAGAAATATCCAGGATTCCTGAAAAAAGCAGGTTTGTCAGATTGAAATCTGAATTTTATATCCCCCCCATGTCCTCTCCCCTCCCTTCAAGTCCAGGAGACCAGTGATGGTGGAGGCTACCTCTGAGCCTCATATGGAACCAGGAAGTTACAGTGGTGACTGCACACCAAGCTCAGCATGCAGCTCTGTGCTGCCCAGCCCACCACCTCAGAGCCCCACGTGGAACCAGAAGATGGTGGTGGTATAGCTCTGAGCCAGCCTAGCCAGTTATCAGGTAAGTGAGGGGGAGAGGGGATCCCACCCCCCAATCTATTTTTAAATGACATTTGGACCAAATTGACCTGAAACACGCTGGAAAAAAATGGCATGATTTGGGACCCACTTTTTGACTCTCTTTAAACTGCTGCCATTTGGGAGGTGGGGGAAGAAAAAATCATGAAAAATACTGATAAGGTGGTTCAGTTTTGCTGAACATACATCTCTAGATGTAAAGGCAGGCAATGGCAAACTTACTCTGTTTTTAGAACCTGGGCTATGAATCAGTCGCGGAGCTACAAGGGAGCGGGGGTGGTGGTGCGCCGGGCACTGGGCACATGCCTTGGGGCACAGAAAATCCTCCAGGCCCCTCCCCCTTTCCCCCACCCCCCACGGTGCCCCCATCAGCCTAAGGAACTACAGTTCCCAGGAGACTTTTGGGCTCACAAGGTCTCCTGGGAAGTATAGTTCCCATCAGGCCGTTTTTACTGTGAACAGGCCTTTTGCAGCCTGAAAAAGTTCTAGAAAAGGAAAGGAACTAAGGTAAGTGTGGGAAGGGGGGAAGGGGGAGCCACGAGGGGCACCGCGGGAGGGCCATGGGGTGTGTGGAAAATATAGAATGTGCACCGGGCACAGTTTGGCCCAGCTACGCCTCTGCTATGAATTCTTTTTTCCGAATGTTCTGGATTTTCCAGGCTGTGTGGCCATGGTCTGTCAATTCTAGCTCCTAATATTTTTTCTAATGTTTCTCCTAATTGGTTCTGGTAGGTTTTCCGGGCTGTGTGGCTGTGGATCCACCAGACCATGGCCACACAGCCCGGAAAAACCTACCAGAACCAGTTGAACACGGCCGTGAAAGCCTTTCTCCTAATGTTTCATCAATGGTTGGCTTCTTCAAAGGTACGTCATTGTAAGATCCATGACATGCTTCTGAAGATGCCAACCATAGATATGCATGAAACATTGGGAGCTTAGGAACTTTATATCCCTCTATGGCTAGAATAGGAACATTTTTATCAAATACTCTTTCCCTGCCAATACCACAGGCCTATACACTGACACTAAACATATTTGAACTGTTTGGTTCCAGAAGTTCCAATGTATAATCCTGTCAGTAGCTCTGACTGATTTCTAAGCTCCACCTATTCCCAGCATGTCACTCACACACAGAGTCTGTGAGTAATTAACCCTTCACAGTCAGGTTTTTCTACCTAGCTTTGAAGTAGCATTATACTGAATAGAGTTTTTATATGCCAGGGGTTTTTTTGGTCCATCACAAATCTATCCAGATTTCCAGTAATCATATCACCATGCACATTTCATAGTGATAGAAATTTTTGCCTACCTGTCTAACATCTACAATGGCAGGTATAGCCTCTGTAACTTGGCTCAAAATGCAGCTGCCAAATTTTTAATGAGAAGAGCTTGACATAATCTCTAATACCTTTTCCTACCAGAGAATTGCAGTGGCTTCTGGTAAAAAATTGAAGTGCTGTTCTGATCTTTAAAAGACATGCATGGCATGGATTCCAGGTACTTGAAGGAACATCTGGCCCTGTTTGTTCCACTGTAGATTCTACAGGGAGATTTGCTTCTGGTTGCCCTAGGTTTTGAAATTAGGAGGGTGGTGTGAAGGCTTTAGACACTTAGGGGTTTTGTTAGCAAAAAAAAATGCCATTTTACAGTACATGAAGATTCCTGAAGTATCTTAATCACTTATTCCTGTGTTCATTTCCATGAGATTCTGAACTCTATTGAAAAATATCACTATGAGGGAGAACAATTTTTGGGAGGTAAGCACTTTATCATTTAGAACTAGATTCAATTCAGTTTTAACAAGAGACTAACTTTTAAGAGACTAATTTAAGAGATTAAGAAGAAGAGTTGGATTTATATCCCCCCCCTTTCTCTCCTGTAGGAGACTCAAAGGGGCTTACAATCTCCTTTCCCTTCCCCCCTCACAGCAAACACCCTGTGAGGTGGGTGGGGCTGAGAGAGCTCAGAAGAACTGTGACTAGCCCAAGGTCACCCAGCTGGCATGTGTTGTAGTGTACAGGTGTAACGAAAGCCACTTATATATAAGTTCTACTTTCTGCGCTGCCACCAATAATATTTTTCCCTCTATATAGCCCACTCAATACTGATTTTCCCCAGACACCACCCTTTGCGGGGAACACACAGACACTGACAGACAAATAATAAGACTGGAGAGGTTTTTATAGAACAAAAGTTGGAACTTTTATTTTGCCAAGCTTTCACAAAAGGCTTCTCAAGGTGATAGAAGCTACTGGCTGGAAGGTTTACACACTAGCAGCTTGTTGGTTTCTACCAGAATAAGTTTGATCTTAAGGTGTTACTTCAGATTTCATATGCACACCGACACTGCATGGGGGTGTCTCTTAAAGGGAAGATTGTAGCTTTGAACTAATGAAATTCCCTTACGCATGCATGAACACTATTCCTCCCACTGCTCCAATACCCACTGAGTCACACCCAAACACACAGTCCAAGCCCAGGAGATTCTGGCACAGCTGCTTGGCCTCCCTCTCTCCCCACTAGATCCCTAATGAAGCTTCACTGCCTCTGGACATTTGGCTTCTCTCCCAGACTAGGTGATTTCTGGTGAGAATTACTTTTACCCAGGGGCAAGGCAGACTAGATAGGCCTGGGCAGTTTTAAAACCGCCAAGCTCCTAGAAGGAGGGCACTTCAATCTGCACCCAGTCAGGGAGCCTCCTCTCTCTGTCAGAAGCATACACCGCTTAGACAGGGGACTGGACTTCTGTCAGCCAACTCTGCTGCTGAGACAAGAATCCTTTTCTTCAGAGCTGACAGCAGACTCCCTCTCTGCCAGACTCCTGCTCTGCTCTCTCAGACTCCGATCAGCACTCAACTCTCCTCTCAGTGCTCTAAGCCCACTGGCTCCCCCTAGCTCTTGCCAAACGTTACTGGACCTTTTTCAGCCAATCAGGTCGGTTCTCTCCTTGTGGAGCCTTTTTTTCTTTTTCTGGCTATTGCTAAGGCCTTCTCCCTTTGGCCTGCTGTATGCCAGCCCTTCAGGGTGGGGCAAGTTCGTTACAACAGGCTAATCTGAATTCCCCAGATAAGCCTCCACAGCTCAGGCGGCAGAGTGGGGAATCAAACCTAGTCCCTCCAGATTAGAGTACACCTGCTCTTAACCATTACTCCACTGCTGCTCTTAATTCAAGAGACAAGGACTGAAACCTGTGGTGGGTGATATGTGCTTTGAAAGATATTCAGGGATCACTTCTTTAATTCAGTAGAGATCAGACTTCATCTCTTTGTGACTAACAGTTTCTCTGAGGGTTAACCATTTATTTACAAGAGATAATGATTCAGTCATGAACAAATGGTTGCAAACAAAAAGCTGAAAAGATGGGGTCACACCATAAGGTGAAGCTAAATGTGCTTAACATAAATGCTGACACCTACATAAATATCCTGAACAAAAACACTGTTGGAAATATGATTCCTTTTTAAAAAGAAGAAAGGATCAATTTCTACACTTTTGCATTACTAAACTTGGCAGAAACTCATATTTGAAGTAGAATGATGTCATCTCCTCGATCTTTTCCCATTGCAAACAGTAAATCATGAATATCTGGAAAGACCCTATGTTTGGTTATTCATATTGTATGACAACAAGGGGCTACAACACATGTGCCTGGGTTTATTAAAATCATCTGGAAGAGAAGAGGATATTGTTTAAAGTACTCAATATGGGTGCGGAATAGAGGGGGTTAGTTTCCACCCTGAAATTTACATCATCTGTTTTTCTCACTTCAGATGCCTTGACAGTCAGTCTGGAAGCATTTTCAGCCAGTCATGTGATTCCTTTTCCTTCTGTTTCTGGTATGTGTCACCATTTCGGTGTTGGGTGAAATCAATGTAAACTCAGAATCAGGTTGACAAACTTACAGTCCTTTATAAATGTCTCATTTGTGCATCACAAAGTTTGTTACACACAATAGCCCACCAGTCCCTCAGTTCCCCCCCCCCCTGCCCACCCCAGAATATCTTTGGTTAAAATCAGGAAGCAAATTTATTATTACACAACATGTAAACAGCTGATCTCTTTTTGCATCTTGTGGCTTCTCAAGCTGTGTCTTTAGGTTTTCCCAGATCCCAAAGGGTGCCTTTCCAAGAGCCGTACTCATATTTACATTGCTGAGGTTTGCGTTGTTTGGAATTTGGCTTTATTTGGTCTATCAGCTGCTTTACTTGGACAATGTAACCAGTAGGCTATTCCTTCTCTTCAGTTTTACATTGCCAAAAATGTCACTATTACTATAGGAGACTATTTAATATAGGCTAACAGCTTGCTGTTAGACATGTGGTTTCCTTGTCATGCTTTGGTATCTTACCCCTAGCTATTAGGAAATAAACATTCTCTCGTCTCTGTTTAGATGGTGAAGTACAGACATATTTTGTCCTATAAATCTGTGCAAATTGCTGATGTTCTATGCTGGGTTGTTTACACAGCCTGTATGCTTAGTAATTTCTTTGGTTTTTAAAAGCTGTCTTGGGAACCATGCCTAACACCCTGGAGAACTGCTGGCAGTAGTGGGCTAGAGGGACTGGTGACCTGATTCAGGATAAAACAGCTGCTTGTTTCCTGTACTGGATGAAGGCATGTGTTCCTAAATTTGAAGATTAAGGGCAACAATTCAAGTAGCAAAAAAACTTGTAGCACTTAGGTTCACAAATTTGCTATCAATTCAATAGTAAATGCTCAAATCCAACCATAGCAGGGAACAGGCAAAAAACTCCAGCTTGTGCAGCCCAGTAAACAGACAGCTGAATGTGAATCTGAGAAACCAGATTTGTCCCATCTTTGGCAGGGATACATTGCATGATTTTAAATATGCAAATAAGAGCGATTTCTGGTTTCTTTTTTCCCCATAAAGAGAAAACAAATTAAATGCAACTGGCACGCTTTATCATTTTTGTCCTAATGACTTAGAACAGAACTTTGTTTTAATATATAGTAACCCATTCTTTTCCTATGAAATTCCTCCATTACCCCACATGATAGACTGTAAAACGCTTTTCAAATTAAAAAATGATCTAAATAATAAACAGTGGCAACTGGATAGAAAACGGAGCAATGGAATAACATTTTCCCGTAGATGGAAAAAGTGGTATGGATGTAAAATTGCAAAAAAATAATAATTCTTATGGTTACTGTTCTAGCATGAAAGAGGAAAGCAGGATAAAACAGTCCATGTCCCTTCTCTTCTACCACATTGTTCCTCATGCTCAGTATCTCTGCATGGGAGAATCCACTGTACTTTAATAACATTAACATCTTGTCCACGCTAGAGTAGCAGATGTTCCTATTAAAAGGAATGGGGCAGAAGAACAATTTGCCACCTTGGAACAGTATATAAGACCAACGATTATGAATTTCCCTCAAGAAAAGCTCTTCTGTGTTAGAATAAATTGTGAGAAGTACACTCTGATCATTTTGTCTAGGGGCTGTGCACATTTCTTTTGCTGTGTGCACATTTGGCCTTCACTCTTTCCCTCTAAAGTCTCAGACTATAGAAGCTTTACTGAAGACAGACTAACCAAATTGCTGAGTAGTGCTGATGTTCATGATAGAAGTTGAAGACCTTCTGCGTTCAAACATGAATGGCTGCTCCCAGGATTTTTAACAGTACCAGGCTCATTTGCTCCAGGATCATTTAATTGTTATCATTTATGGGCCATTTATGCATCCCCATAGCGATAGACCTTCAGTATTAAAGTTTAAAAAAAGATGTCCTTCCCAATCCTTTTGAAATAGTGGTCCAAAGAGTATGAGAAAGTGCTGTTGTGTGGGCAGGGGAAGGTGGAGAGAAGTGAGAAAACCCAAAGAAGGCTTAATGCATAGTGATCTTCACCTTCCCTGCATACGGAAAGAAAAACTCGCACTCATTATCAGCTGGTATTGCATGCTATGAATTTAAATACATCCCAAAGAAAGTGTGTAACAAATATTTATCAGCCACAAAAGGAGACAGGTACTTTTTTGTTTTTTTTCTCTGTGTTAAAAATGATAAACACCATTTACAGAAGTATATGACCTCTCTGCTGTCAAAACCTTTATTGCTCTCAGAAAACTTCATTATTGCAATCTGCAACTTGCCATTTAGAAGAAGAAGACGAGTTTGGATTTATATCTCCCCTTTCTCTCCTGCAGGAGACTCAAAGGGGCTTACAATCTCCTTGCCCTTCCCCTCTCACAACAAACACCAGATTTATAGCTTCATGATGAATCAGAGATGATCCCTAATTGCAAATGGTCCCTGAAATAAGTATTTTGGTGTACTCTCCCTCTAGTCCAAATTGATCTTTTCAGTTAAGCATTGCATTCACTTTGAATTTTGATCCCTAGGTGTGACAGTCATAAATGCATGCAATTGTATTTGCTTAATAAAATATTTTTACCCTTTTCTCTTCCTTCCCTTTCTATATGTATTGCCTACCTCACTTTCAAAATGTATATTGTGAACTCCTTACACTTACTATTTTATTGTTGCTTAAGGAACTTCATAAAGTGACTTTTTACATAGGTGGCACTATAAATAAAACGAATCTATTAACAGGATTGCAGCAGAATGACAGTATTTAGGAAGCCACAAGACTGTTGGTTGTTTTTCCTTCACTATGGGTTACTCTGCTAGACATCGAGCTCCAACTTTCTCAAGGGTTGTTATAAGCAGGCCAAAAATAAAAATAAATAAAATAATGAGGTATATTTACTTGATACTGTTTTCCATGTAATGAGATACTGTAATGAAAGTAATATAGCAAAAATTATACATAATCACCCATATTTTGGAAAGAAAAAAATACAGTGTCAAAGACTCTGAAAAAATTTCCTTTATATTATACTTCCTGAACGGAAAAGGCTGAGAATTCTGGTTACAACAAACCACAGTGGTTGCCCTAGGGCACAATACAAAGCAGAAGATTTACAACACTATAGTTATCCAACATTCAAGCCCTCTAGACTGAGGCTTCTTATTTTCAGCTCCTGACATAAGCTCAGCACCAAGTTCAGAATTCTTGGCTATAATGTTATTTCCCGAGGTCACAATTTATCATATACTAGCGGCAAGGACGTAGGTAAGGGGGGGTTCTCGGGTTCAAACCCCCCCTTCATGTCCGAAGCTCCACCCACCCCCACCCCCCGTTTGTGGGTTTTAAAAACATTTTTAGTTTTTTTGGTTTTTGGTCTGCAGGGAGTGCATTGTTTAGGCTAGCAGCACCAAACTTTCAGGGATTGTTTGGGAGACTCTTATGATGATACTACCCAGGTTTGGTGAGGTTTGGTGTAGGGGGTCCAAAGTTACGGTCTCCCAAAGGGTGTGCCCCAATCCTCCATTGTTTCCAATGGGAACTAATAGAAGATGGGGGCTACACCTTTGAAGTCCATAACTTTGGACTGCTGGAACCAAACTTCACCAAACCTGGGAGGTATCATCAAGAGAGTCTCTTACTGATATCACCCAGGTTTTGTGATGTTTTGCCCAGGGGGTCCAAAGCTATGGACTTCCAAAGGGGGTGCCCCCGTCCTCCATTGTTTCCAATTGGAGCTAATAGAAGATGGGGGCTACACCTTTGAGGGTTCATAACTTTGGACCACCTGAATCAAACTTCACCAAACCTGGGTGGTATCATTAGGAGAGTCTCCTAATGATACCCTGAACTAGAAAAGTTAGTGCTTCCTAATGCTGTAACAATTGCACTGCCCTGACATCAGGCACCCCAAATTTCCCCAGATTCTCCCTTTTAAATCCACCCCCTTGGCCTTGGATTTAAAAGGAGAATCAAAGGTATCAGATTTAGAAGAAGAAGAGTTTGGATTTATATCCCCCCCTTTCTCTCCTGTAGGAGACTCAGGAGAGAGCTTACAATCTCCTTGCCCTTCCCCCCTCACAACAAAAACCCTGTGAGGTGGGTGGGTCTGAGAGAGCTCCGAAAAGCTGTGACTAGCCCAAGGTCACCCAGCTGGAGTGCACAGGCTTATCTGAATTCCCCAGATAAGCCTCCACAGCTCAAGTGGCAGAGCAGGGAATCAAACCCGGTTCCTCCAGATTAGAATTAACCACTATGCCACATTGAAAGTGATGCTGTTTCAGGGTGGGGGATAATCCACCCCAAAACAGCATCACTTTCAATGTTGTTTAACTGGGGAGCCCAGATTCTCCCTTTAAGGTGGATTTAAAAGGAGAATTTGGACTCTCTAGTTTAAACACCTTTGAAAGTGATGCTGTTTGGGGGTGGATTCCAGCATCACAGCGGCTGCCGGGGGGGGGGGGGGGGACGCAAAACTCAGATTTTGCACCGAGCTCCATTTTCCCTGGAGGCTGGTTAGTGCTGAAAACATCGTGCTCGGGAATAATTCCGTATGTTTTGTTGAGGGCACATATTATTTATGGAGACTCAAACAACATGTACAAACTGAAAATGTTATGAATGTAAACTCTGATTTTGAGTGAAAATATACACATATATGAGTAGATGTTTAAATCTGCTGTTACAAAAGAATATTCAGCACATTTATTCAGTTTACTTTGGAAAGAAAAATACTGTTTAGGTATTTTGTTAGCTATTCGGTGCAAAGTGGTTATATTTGTGACTATTAGGAATGTTAAGCTGAGAAATTATATTTTGCCCTCAATGAGCATGGCTTAATGGGGATTTGAACCCCTCTACTTTCCACACTGAATAATCTGAATTGTAGCTCTCTGCAGCCATGTGCAATCATGTGTGTATTTTAGAACTTAGATTTAAAAAAAAAGTTGTAGAGATAAAGGAGATTGATGACTCATCTGTTTATGCAGTCAGTTATTGACTATCACTCTGTGTATGTGTAGAATAAATAAATAACTGGCCACCCTCCAGGAGACAGCTCCACGTATTACTGCTAGTTCATGGGCCAGTCAGTTGTGTATAAAGTCCAGTCCAGTGTTGCTTTTTGTATTCCCTTGAAATTTCCAGTGTCCACCATCGGAACATTTCTCTTTTCTTCATTGCTGCATTATGTCACGGAACATTTAATCAAAAAGAAATCTTGTGCTGGTTAAGTTTTAATCCATTATGTTGATAAATAACCAGATGCAAACAAATAAACAGACTGCAAATGAAGCGTTTGACATGCATATCATGCAGTATACACTCTGAATCTTTCTGTCCAAGACATTCAGAGCTATTAAAAATCTCATTCTCTTTAGTTTACACTGGCAGAGCATCTATAGCTTCAATTGTTAGAAGATATATTATATAGCAGTGTAGAAAATTGTTCGCAATGTGTAAAGCAACAGAACTAAATACTTGCCAAAGATACAAGCAGCAAAATCATAACAAAAATGCTGGCAAAAGTGGGCTGACTTCCTTACATGTTTTGTTTTGTACAAGAAAAGTAAAGGAAGTCAAAAATACATTTTATATGACTCAAATGCTTTGACATGCTTTACTAAAATTCTGGTATGTATGCACAGTGTCTTTTGCAAACAATCCCTATTTTTATTTTAACCTTGACTCTTTATTAGTCTAAAGGGATGAGAGCAATTATGATTTTCTTTCCTTGACAACTTTTTTAAAGCAAGTACTGTGATATTAAAGCGGGACAGTTGCTGAAAATTAAAGGGTATTGGACTCTTGTACAGCATACTGATGATGGAGGGGTAAGTACTAGAAAAATCTGGTCCCAACATTAAAGGAATGTGTGGGTTGAAAAGAGAAACTAGCTATGCTTAAGTCCTGCTAGAGAGAGCTCAGATATGCATTCTTAGCTAGAGCTACTGATTCATGGTCCAACTTCATTAATTACTATTTCAGGTGTACATTTAGATTTATATTGGTAGCATGAAAGCTGCTTCAGAATATCTCCTTCCTGTGTCATGGGAGAAATGTTTTGCATGCAGGAGAAGTTCTATTCCATGGCCCCTTCCTGCAATAGTAACATCTCTCCCAATTGTAGGAAAGGGATACAAGGTATTTTAAAAGGGTGACTATGACAAATATTAAAGCATGGCTACTCACCAGGAAGTTGTGACTCTGCTCTCTGTTAGGCTCTATGATGTGTTAAATTTTTATTTGCTTAAATATTTATTTATTTATGGGATTTTTATGCTACCTTTTCCCCTGCAGAGACCCAAAATAGCTCACAAAAAAGCTCCAATAAACTGCAGCTATTAGAATTGGAAGGGACTATGGAAGCCATCTTGTCCAACCCCTTGCTCAATGCAGAATTGTTCATCCAGCCACTCCTTGAAAACTGCCAATGAGGGGGAACTCACCATCTCTTTAGGCAGCCAATTCCACCCCTGAATAACTCTTACTGTAAAAATGTTTGGCCTGACATCCAGTTGATATCCCCCCCCCAATCTAAATCTATAATTACCCTATGGGGAAGGGCAGGTTCAACATTGAAAAAGAAATATATAAATAAAAAGGAGCAGCAGTGGCGAAGGAGGTTAAGAGCTCATGTATCTAATCTGGAGGAACCGGGTTTGATTCCCAGCTCTGCCGCTTGAGTTGTGGAGGCTTATCTGGGGAATTCAGATTAGCCTGTACACTCCCACACATGCCAGCTGGGTGACCTTGGGCTAGTCACAGCTTCTCGGAGCTCTCTCAGCCCCACCCACCTCACAGGGTGTTTGTTGTGAGGGGGGAAGGGCAAGGAGATTGTAAACCCCTTTGAGTCTCCTGCAGGAGAGAAAGGGGGGATATAAATCCAAACTCTTCTTCTTCTTCTTCTTCTTCTTCTAAAAAGTACTATCTACTGCAGGAGATCATGAGGGGTAATATCTCCCTCAGCTCCCTTCTACCCAAGGGCAAGAAATGTTCCCTAATTCTTGTGGTCTTTGCTGCATAAAATCTTCTGCAGGTTCCTCCAGATTGTCCCACCCTGTAACTCTTTATAATAAATGTGTATCTGAACCAGCTTAGGGCCTCAGATAACCATGCTAGATACTTTTATATGCTTTTTTTAAAAAAATCAACAAATAAAAATAGTAGAATTTTATTAAATATTTCAGGGGAATAGGATTTTGCATCTGTAAGTCAACGCCATGGAAATGCGGCATTCTGGGCTGAATCGCCACTGTAAGCTGACTAAAGTTGGGTCCTCCCTTGGGAAAGCCTGTGGGAATGCCCCCCTGGAGGCCAGCACATGCCTGAATACAAAAATCTGCCCTCCTGGCTCCATTTTCCCTAGATTTTGCCATGGGCTCCATTTTCCCATGCACCTCTGCCAAGGCCCTCCCCACCACAAGAGCCAGCCTGGGGCAGTGCCAGGGGGAGTTAACCTGTGAGATAGACTGTGCTTCAGAAAACTTACTTATTAAGGCCCAGAACAATGTGTAAGATTGGAAACAGAGGTATAGACAACAGGTATAACAGTTTAAATTCCGTTACATAGGACATTTTAAACTGACAATGAATATATCAGAAGTGCAATGTGTTACTCATGACAAGAAGCCCTTGTAAGGCATAGAGTCAACAAGATAAGTGCCCCATAGCTATTTATCAAAAGTGTATAATATATGTGACATCTACTTAATAATACAACTAAACATTTCCACATGTTAAAATACCAAGTAAATGCAAACATCCATGTGTCAACAAAGCTGAAAGCTAAGTTTGGTTATCTTACTAGAAGATATTTAAACATTCTTTCTCCAGTTTCCAGTACAACATTGCTTGCAAATGTGAAGTTTGCTAACTCCCTGCTAAAACAGTTTTCAAAGCTATTAGTTCACATCACAAAGACGAGTGTCCAGACCAGTCTGGTTTTCTTCCACTTGCTAGAGATCAGTAAAAATCTGGCTGAAGAGCAACCATGCCCCTGGGAAGAATAGGGCATTGTTCAAATGTTATCTTGAAAAATATTGAGAACATTTTTCATTGAAATTACTAACAGTTGTGAAATATTTCAAAGTTGTAGTGATCATCCTTAACTGTGCTTCATATTCACTCTGCATATACTTTCCTGTCTCCAGATCACCTCCCCTTTGTACCAGTACCTGGTCAGCTGAACTTTGGAAAAGCAAAATGAAAAGGCTAAGGTCCATCTTGGGATAATTTTCAGTACATATCTTTACTTTAAATGAGTCTGTCTGGAATTTCTTGGGCCGTTTCCGCACGGTGTCATTGGGGGTTGGGTCGGCGCATCCCACGCCGCATCCCATTACCCCTGGAAGACCGTTCCGCCCTGGCCTGAACGGTGTGCCAGAAACAGCCGGGGACGAAAACGAGCGGCCATCGCCGAGGTGCCGTTGCCCGGCCGACCCGGCGTGTCTTGGGCCGTCCAGCACGTCGCCGAGGCCTGGAGACATGCCCCCCGGCCCTCTTGCTGACTGCTCCAGTGTCGCCAGGGCAGGAAGCGTGTCCCCAGGCCTCAAGCTGATGAGCCTGGACGGACTGGAGACTAAGGTAAAGTGAAAGGGGGAGGGCGCTTGGAGCCGCTGCCGATTCAGCCGCGGCAGCTGGCTCCAAGCCGGCTGTTTTCCTGAAACCTTGCTCCCCTGAGCGAGGTCGGAAACGGCAATGACCTTCGCGCCTTGGTTGGTAGCGGCGCGGCTGCGAAAGCAGAGTACAGCCCCTGTCGCTAATGTCGCTCCCTGCAGGGATGAAGCGTTTGGTTGCCGTCCCCAGGGTGCTCAATCGCTAACCGCCCGTCTTGCAAGGAGAAGGGCCCCTGGTTTAGCCTTGCTAACAGCTTCCAATAATTAGGTAGAGAGAGCCAGCATTTGCAGTGGTTAAATGATTGAAATAGGACTAAGGGCTCTCTAGATTTAAATTATCTTGCTATCCATAAAGCAATTCATTCTCTTTTTTTCTGTTCCCCCCATGTTTTATTTTTTTTAAGTCATTCTCTCAAATGGACAACTTTGGGTGACCCTCAACACTCTCCATTCTCCTTCATGTTAAGAGTACCCCCACATATATACTGGTAACATTTAATTACAGATCACTACCTATGTATACCAGAATTTGATTGTAGCACTTTGCTGTAGGAATGGTTCCCAGAAATAAAGCAAGCAGAAAAAAGAATCAAAGTCTAATCCAGGTGCGTGAGAGGAGCGACTCATCTTTGGAGCTGGTGCAGCCTTGCATAAGCTTGAGCACCAACAATTTCTATTGGTAAATTTCAGGTGTGGATACTTTTGACAGGGGAAAAAATGGTGTCAGTTCTCTCCTCCTACCTTATGGCAGTGCAGAGAGAACTGCCCCCACTGGTGGACTTTATCCTCATGATCATTTTGTGCAAAAACTGCATAGTAAATCACAGTTGTTTCAGGTAGAATCCACAAATATGTTGTGGGACTTATCCAGACAATATTATCCCCAGGGGAGGGATTCAGCAGGTTTGCACCACTTTGGCAGAACCGGTTGTTAAAATGGTGTTTGTAAACAATCAGTTGTTAAATTATTTGAATCCCACCACTGATTATCCCCCATTTCTATGAGTAGATAACACCAGGAAAATGTTGCTGTCAAAACAATCTGTTTTTTTCCCATTCCCCCCCAGCTAGCACAATTTTCCACCACAATTTTCAGGGTCATGTGAACACTTTTTTAAGCAACTGAACACACAGTGAAAGCACCAGAATTTAAATATCCTGTTTATTTTGCCTTGAAGTGAAACCAAAACTGAGCTAAGCAGCCACAAGTAGACAGACATGGAATACCAGAAAAACAAGTATGGATAAGGAAATATATCTCACGTGCCTTTCATTCTCAAAGTACCAGCTGACTGTACCAGTTATGGGAATTCTAGCTAAAAAACACAGTCTGCTTTCATCACTGGATTCCCTTCCACCAAAGGAAATAAAATGGCCATCAGTTTCAGTATAGTTTTTGCACAGAACTGTGTTGTGTATCTACTGACTATAGTAGAAAACTGAATCAGATTTTGTTGCTTTAATTCTGCTGAAAACACATGGCAAATCTATTTTGGATTCTGCACCCAATGCTCCTTAAACACAACAGGAGTGTAAAGGCAATGCATGGATAAAGCAAATGGTTGAGTTCAGAATCAGAAATAATGGTCCATGTTTTTTTCATTTGGAAGACTGCCATATGAAGTCAGGAAAGGAAATAAATCAATGATTAGTAAGTTTGCTCTGGATCACTTGCCTGTTCTTTTGCATAATAGTCATTTGAGTGATTGTCGAGATGCAGAGAATCAGTGCATCAGTGGTAACAGCGGAAGCAGGGAGCCAGAACCTTACAATGGAAACTATTGAGATGCCTGAATTTGTAACCTCAAAGGAGAGACTGTGCAGCACTGGGAATCTTCAGTGCACTGCAGCTGCAAATACATTGTCTCACTCCAAAAACCTGGGGAGAATTACACATAAGTCTGGTCTCCTTTTAAATGAAGCCACTTCCTACCAAAAACACTCTTTAAGTCCATGGCTCAGGCCCTGATCAATTATACAGTCAGAGGATATAACACTATTTTATTTCTTTTTCCCACAGCCAGTCCATTTATTTAGTTTCATTCTTCTGATGTAGCTTGCCTTTTTTGTCTTTCATTAGCATAAGTCATTCGTTTCTAATGGAAGGTGACAGAGCTCAAGACTGTTTGTGACTGTCTCCTAATCCCAAATATGCCAAAGAAATTTATGGTTAGTGACTGTTGAGGGAAAAGCTTTCTGCATATGGACAAATATTGATTCTACTTACTACTTCTTCACGCCTTCCAGAGTAATATCCAGATAGTCTGGTACTTCACCTAGTTCAAATTGAGCTGGTGTCAAGAATGCCAGTAGGATATCTTGCAGACTGGATTCAAAAATAAATCTATCAGATCAATCCATCCTGTTTCAAATGTGCTGTCTGAAGTGTCCTAAACCATGGAATTAATCCATGACTGTCCATTTTTTATCTGGCAATGGCCAATTTTGTTTGTCCTCTCTTCACTCAGGCCCCTTCTGCACACGCAAAATAATGCGTTTTCAAACCACTTTCACAACTCTTTGCAAGTGGATTTTGCCATTCCGCACAGCTTCAAAGAGCACTGAAAGCAGTTTGAAAGTGCATTATTCTGCATGTGCGGAATGAGCCTCAGAGACTGAGCATCAGATCAAATCTGTAGTAGCATTTCTGATCCTATTGCAGGGAGATGGAGGAGGTGAAAGATAGCTAAGTATATAACTTTAGAAACCAGATTATGCAGTCTCTTTTTCTTATGCTACTTTAGTGGTTATAAGAAATGGCATTAATTTTACTTTAAATATCTTCTGTTAGTGTTATAATCTTTTAAAATCTTTTTAGAGCACTAACTATCCCACTTTGTCAAGGAGTCATTCTGCAATACACATTTGTTAGCTGCTTTGAAGTACTATGAAAGAAAAAGAGAAAGAAAGACCCACTGTTGGATACAGTTAGTGTCAATTTTTTCTATGTGAAGTAAAATGATCCAGCCAGACTATTCAAGGAAATTCTGAATGAAGCTGGTTTTATGGATTCATTTGAGGTCATGTTTGAAACTGAAATTGTTTTGTTTACTATGGTGGACAGGTAATCAACGAAGCTGGAAAAAGGAGAAAAACTTTGTATGTGGGAATGTCAAGGATAATTCCCAAAAAAAGCTAAAATACAGAATCACAGACTCTTTAATCAAATGTAAAATATTAAAAATTGTGTACATTAACTTTAGTTACAAATATTGTCGATCCTCATATTGTGTCTTCGTAACTTCTGTTAGTATTATAAATCTTTTAAAATCTCCTAATCGCAAATGTGCCAAAGAAATTTATGGTTAGTGACTGTTGAGGGAAAAGCCTTCTGCTTCAAAGGCACCTCCTTCAAAACAAAACAAAAAAGGAAAAACAACATGTGCACCGAATTGGCAGTGAAACCTAATTTTATTCATGTACATTGTAGATGGAAATTGTGGGCGGATGAGCTGCAAGCAGAGGAAACCTCTGTGGAACCTTTCTGCAAATGGTGGGAGAATCTCGAAATAGCAGAAAATGGCAGGTGTGAGGTGTAGCAAAAATGAAAGTAAGAACTCAAACATGGAAGAGGTAGATAAAAGAACCGTTTTGGGGTGAAACACTATTTTCCCATACTGTGTTGAGAAAAAAGTCAAAGCAGTTATTTTTAAAACCTGCAAGATGTTTCATTTGTGTTGTGCTGAACGGGGCAGTGACCTGGCTAGTGTCATTCATGCTCTGGTGATCTCCAATAAACAAATGCAATACACTTTTATGTGAGATTACCTATGGAGATGGTGTAGATAGAATCACCAGCTGGTCCAAAGTACTGCAACTTGTTTACTAATGAGCAGGCTTTTTCTTATAAAGCCCTCTTTGAAAATGTTCCATAGTATGCTTTAGCTCCCATAAGAAATAGAGCCCTCTGTTTAATAACCCCAAAGATATATTCACCTATGGAAATTTAGATATCCTAACCTTAGCACTCATTCCAAAAGTAGGTGCAATTCAGATGAAAGGAGATTTGGGCAGCGCAGAAAGGAGGGAAATTTTTTTAAAAAAACACCCTCTTGTCATCCAAATTGCCTCATTGAGGAAACAGGTTTATGCCACACATTCGCACATGCCACACATTCGCATTCCTGGACTGAAACTCTGGTGGAAGCTGATTAAAGTTGGCTCCACCCCCGGGAATGCCCTTCTGCGCTGGTGTCCACTTGGAAACCAATGTAGATCCCTGTAGCTTCCAGGTTTGGTCACCATGGAGTTGTGCAGCACCTGGATGCTGCTGTGTTTGCTCCATCTGTTGGCTTGGGTGTCCCTTATGTTGGCAGAGGGGTCAAACACACCAGCAAGACCTCCTCTACTCCCAAACACTGTTTCAGCCCCTTTATCTGGATTGGCCTGTAAGACTGTGTTGTTTGTTCTGTATTTGTTTATACTGCTGCATATGGACTGCTTTATCATGTTGCTTCTGTTTTGTTTTAAGGTTTCTGTTTTTGATTTATTTAATTTGTTTTATAATTAATTTTTATTTTTCCATTTTAAGTAGCATTTAAGTTATATGGGATATTTGTTTGTAAAGCATATCACAGAATTTTGTTATGAAGAAGAGTGTGAAATAAAATAAAGGAACTTAAACCTGTTACTGTATTTCATTAGTACACAAGTGGCATACCCACATTGCCTATTGATTACTAACATGCTATGCTATTCACAAATGGGCCATTTTATATGATGAATACATTTTAATTAAACATGTCCATGACCCTTCAAGTTCAACACTGTTAAAAATGTCAATAACTGTTATTGGGCGTATGTGAGACAAAACAAAAAAGTCTTCATTTGCTGGTGCAAGGTAAGAACATAAGAACATAAGAACAAGCCAGCTGGATCAGACCAGAGTCCATCTAGTCCAGCACTCTGCTACTCGCAGTGGCCCACCAGGTGCTTTTGGGAGCTCACATGCAGGATGTGAAAGCAATGGCCTTCTGCTGCCGCTGCTCCTGATCACCTGGTCTGCTAAGGCATTTGCAAACTGAGATCAAGGAGGATCAAGATTGGTAGCCATAGATCGACTTCTCCTCCATAAATCTGTCCAAGCCCTTTTTAAAGCTATCCAGGTTAGTGGCCATCACCACCTCCTGTGGCAGCATATTCCAAACACCAATCACACGTTGCGTGAAGAAGTGTTTCCTTTTATTAGTCCTAATTCTTCCCCCCAGCATTTTCAATGAATGCCCCCTGGTTCTAGTATTGTGAGAAAGAGAGAAAAATTTCTCTCTGTCAACATTTTCTACCCCATGCATAATTTTATAGACTTCAATCATATCCCCCCTCAGCCGTCTCCTGTCCAAACTAAAGAGTCCCAAATGCTGCAGCCTCTCCTCATAAGGAAGGTGCTCCAGTCCCTCAATCATCCTTGTTGCCCTTCTCTGCACTTTTTCTATCTCTTCGATATCCTTTTTGAGATGTGGCGACCAGAACTGAACACAGTACTCCAAGTGCAGTTGCACCACTGCTTTATATAAGGGCATGACAATCTTTGCAGTTTTATTATCAATTCCTTTCCTAATTATCTCCAGCATAGAGTTTGCCTTTTTCACAGCTGCCATGCATTGAGCTGACATTCCCATGGAACTATCAACTAAGACGCCCAAATCCCTTTCCTGGTCTGTGACTGATAGCACTGACCCCTGTAGCGTGTATGTGAAGTTTGGATTTTTTTGCCCCTATGTGCATCACTTTACATTTTGCTACATTGAACTGCATTTGCCATTTCTTAGCCCACTCACCTAATTTATCAAGGTCCAAAACTTTGAGCTCTTTCTCAAGAATCCTTCATGCGGTTCTCCACCCAATCCCTACATAATTTGGTATCATCTGCAAACTTGGCCACCACGCTACCCACCCCTACTTCCAGGTCATTTATGAATAGGTTAAAGAGCACTGGTCCCAAAACGGATCCTTGTGGGACACCACTCCCTACATCTCTCCATTGTGAGAATTTCCCATTTACACCCACTCTTTGCTTCCTGTTTCTCAACCAGTTTTTAATCTATAGGAGGACTTCCCCTCTTATTCCTTGATGCCACACAGAGAGGTACACAGAGAGAAAGACAGATGAATCTTTCTGGGGCAGAAATTCTAAAGTTTTGGTGCCATGTCAGAGAAGGCCTTCATCAGATTGCCACTTGTGTAGCTTCAGGTGGTGAGGGCAACTGAAATTGGGCTGCCAAAGGTGAATGAAGTGTATATGTAGTTTCGTATGGTAGAAGGCAATCTTTAAAGTATGCTGATTGCAGACTCTACAAAGCTTTAAAAATCAATACTAATACCTTGAATTAAGCCCAAAAACAAACTGAAAGCCAGTGTAGGTAGGACAGTACTGGACTGATATGGTCCCTATGATCCACTCCAGTCAATATTTTTGGTAGCAGCCTTCAAAGGCAGATCCACATAAAGTATATTGCTGTAATCTAATCTAGATGTTACCAGTGGCAAGATCTTTTTATTTCTAGAAGAGTCGCAACTGGCTCACCAGCTGAAGTTGGCGAAAAGCATTCCTGACCACTGTTGCCACCTGTTTATCATGCAGGAGTGCAGGTCCAGGAGGACCCCCAAGGTATGAACTTGTTCTCTTAGGGGGAATGCAACCCCATCCAGAACAGTATATAACTCATTTCCTGGGTTAGACTTTTCTCCTGACTAGTAGCACTTCTGTTTAACAGTAGTAATTTTCAGCTTGTTAACCCTCAACCATTGAAAAATTGTCACCAGGTACCTATTCACAATTTCCCCAACCTGCCTGTGATCTGCTGGTAGAATGAGATAGTGCTGCATACTGGTGGTAACATGGTGCCCAAACTCGATGACCTCTCCCTGTGGTTGAAAACCATGGTGGATAACATGGAACTTTGGGGAATCCCATAGGTCAAGGGGGAATGTCACATTCTCCCAGCACTATACACCAAATCTACCATCAAGGTAGGATTGAAACAGCAGAACATTGACCCCCACCCCCACCCCACCCCGCCCAGTTCCAGTCCTACAAGGTGATCCCAAAGAATACTATGATTGATGGTATCATAAGCCTCTGAGAGGTCCAGGAGAATTAACAAGGTCACACTCCTGCATCCATCTTCCAGAAATTGCTATCCACTTGAGTAACCAAATCCATTTCTGTCCCATAACCACGCCTGAAATCAGATTGGAATGGATCTAAACAATCCATTCAGAAATCTCTGAAATTGACCAGCCACTGCCTGTTCAATCAGCTTATTCAAGATTGATACATTTGAGACTGGACAGTAGTCGATCAACTCTCCAAAGTCTGGACTAAGTTTCTTTAGGAGTGCATGTACTGCTGCCCACTTCAAGGCAGGAGCATCACCTGCTCTCAGGGAGGCATTTATTGTCTCGGAGACCCTCCTACCATCAGATTTGAGCAGCCAGGAGGGACAAGGTTCATACAGAGCCATTTCAGAGCCAGCGTGGTATAGTGGTTAAGAGCAGGTAGACTCTAATCTGGAGAACTGGGTTTGATTCCCTACTCCACCACGTGAGTGGCAGTCTTATCTGGTGAACCAGATTTGCTTCCCCACCCCTACATGGTGACATTGGACTAGTCACAGCTCTTTGGAACTCTCAGTCCCACCTACCTCACAAGGTGTCTGTTGTGGTGAAAGGAAGGGAAACCTCATCTCCTTACAGGAGAGAAATGGGGGTATAAATCCAACCACCACCACCATTACCACCACTACTACTATTACTATTACTACTTTTTCTTCAAACGAGCTCTAGCCTATAGTTTGTCAGATTCATCTCAAGTCTTCCTGTATTGTCGTTCTAGCCATCTGCCTTGTCTTTTCAGATAGAATTCAATATATATAATATAGTATTTAAACATAAGAAAACCTTCAATAGAAACAATTAATAACAGAACAAAAATTAAAAACAGGACAACCCAAATATCAGGTGATAGGAATTTTTGGAAAAGAAATAGTAAAAAACTAATAAAGACAGATGATCATGGTAATAGAAAGTATGCAAAACCCAGGAGTGAAGAAACAACAGTCTGAGGGGGAAAGGAAAGATTTATCTGTAGAGGCAAAAGCCCCTGCAGCTGTCAGTAATGTAACCAAGCACTCTGGGTTTGGCTAGTAAACTCACACTGCTTTAAAACACAAAATAGAACTTTATTGAGTACTTTAGAAAGATGGTTTAAAACAAACAGAATTATAGCTTGGCAATAACAAATACACAGCAAATAACAAAGCTAACTCACTACATACTCACTGATGTCCTACACAGCATAGTTGGCCTTGAAGCCTGGGTTGCAAAGCATAATCAAAGTTCTCTTTGGCAGCAACCGGGGGTGGGGGGGGTGGGGTGGGGAGCGGGGTGGATAAAAAGGGAATGCTTAGCTATTACTCAATGACTCTTTATGGAAAATGCTGGCCCCTTTAAACCATTCCTGGGACAGCCCTGAATGAACTTCCCAGGAGCGAGTTGCCCCTCTCAACCGGAATGAGTTGTTCCCTCCCAAACAGAAGTTTCTTCAGCTGTACTGAATATTCTTAATTAGTGTCTCTGATGGTGCTCCTGCTCTATTTCTCTGTCTCTTTATTTTGAAGGCTGCCACCAGGAATAAAATTCCAAAAACTATTTTATTTCCCCTTTTATTCTTTTCTTGGTGGCGTGTATCAGATGTAAGGCAAACGGATGGCATTTGTGGTACTAAGGAAAATCAGGTGGGAATTCTAATATTTCTTTGAATAAAATAAGATTTTAGTTATAACTGGTAGGTAACTTCAGGGTTCCAAACAAATGATTTACAAAAATTAAAATAAAATATTTCACACTCACACAGCTTCTGTCCTTTTCTGACTCCAGTTCTTCCTCAGAGAGAGTTCTGACACTCTGACAGTTTTTATATTCCTCACAGATTAATATATCTCAAAACTAACTTCAATTTCTCCCCCTCTCCTTGTAAAAACCTCACAGCCTCTCACACAGCTTCACCCGTGCACACAGAGAGATCTCTCCCTGACAAACACAGAACCCCCTCTCTCTGTCTGAACCCCGTTTTATAATCTCTCTTATTTTCTCCCCCCCCCCACACTCCTCACAAAACCCAATCACAGCTCACCTGCCTTTTTATGGCCACTCCCTCTCTCTCTCTGCTATTCAGCACTCAGTTTAAAGCCACACAAACCTACAATCATTTCAATCCAACCTTAAGATCATTACAGTGTCCTTAAAAGATAAGCAGGTATATTTCTCATGCTCACACTGGTGAAATTTTCCCGTGCAAAAACAGCCTTTGTCTCCTATATGGAGTCTCAAAGTGGGATAATGGTCTGATGTAGCACAAAGCAGCTGCTTATATTTAATCAGACTTTTCAGACTGACTTAATAAAAATAATAAAAATACAAGTACACAATAATCAATACAGCAAAACACAAACACAGTCCTAGGATACAGAGAGAGAGAGTTAAGTGAATAGGTTTGGAAAAGAGAGGGAATTTGGGGTTGAAATATTACCTGTTCTTGAAGAAGGAGTCTGAAAAAGAGAGCCCCAGTGCCCACACTGAGCTTCAAGAAGGTGGGGGAGAAAGCAGATTACCTTAATCCCTTCAGGAAGGGTATGAGGCAGGTATTTTGCAGGACAGATATGGACAAGGGCAAGACTAGACAAGATTTTCTGTCCTTGTGAGTATGCTAGCAGAGAATGGGTTCCCCATCTTGGCATTGCACTGCTAGGTCCTCCAAGGGTTGGCAGGATGGGTAGAGACACTGTTGTCTTAGAAACAGAGTCCCCCCCCCCCACAGATTGGTCTGGTAACAAGGAGGCCACAGCAAGCTGGGGGGACAATGTCCTCAGGGGCTGTGCTTCTGAGCCTGGCAACAGGAGCAGGAACATGCCCAGGCCTGGAGCCAGCAAAGAAGTCAGCTGGAGCAAGATGCTGCTGGAGCAACCACTTGAGTGGTGCAAAGCAGGCAGCAGGCTGGTGGGGAGGAGAGCAAGGCACAGCCCTAGTGGCTTCACTGCTAAGAACCCACCCATCTAGGGGGAAGGCAGGGGAAGGTGGGAGGAGCTGAGCACTGCTGAGGGAAGGTAGACAGTCATTACAGTGGCTGAAGGTGGCCAGGAAGTCTGAGGAGGAGACTGGAGGGAGTTGGCAGGCTCTGGCAGGGGTTGGGAAGCAGGAGACAGCCTAGCTAGGCAGGCAGCAGCTCAGTACACAGGCCTCCAGGAAAGGGAGAGCCTGGGGTGGTGGCAGGGATTATGTGGAATTGATAGAGGAATGGGAGAGATGCTATGAAGAGATAAAGGCTGGTCCAGATGACCAGGGAGGAAGCAATGGAGCCAGCAGAAGAAGGCTGGAGGCCATAACGGAGAGCTAGAATCTGCAGTATGAGGACGAGTCTGCTTCTGATGCCAAGAGAAGGGTCTGACAGCCATGGCAGAAGGGGCAAGCAAGTGGCAGCCCCTGGGGGTGGCAACATATACATTATGGAGAAATTATGTGAAAGAAAAAATGATAGGAAACAACGGGAAAGAAAAATTGTGAAAGAAAAAGGCTCAGAACAACACCAAATGAAAAAGAATTAAAACTCCCTGAATATACAGAAATTGATTTAACTCAGTGATTTCTAAATCTCTTTAAGTAGCTAAGTGTGGCTTCAGCTGTTCAAAATGCAATATGAGACATATGTCCTTTCCAAATCTTAAAGTCGAGAACCAGGCTCACAAAAACATTTTTAAAAAAGGAAGCAGCACTTTCATATTTGCAACTGAAAGTCTGCAAGAATATCAGGCAGTCAGCCACAATTAAGTCTTCTAATTTATTGCCAGCACACCAGGGAAATAGAAGCCATTTCTCCTACTCCCTAAGCAAGCCCTGCATCAGTATATTCCTATGTGGATGTGGGGAACTTGCTCATATGTCCTTTTAATGCTTTTCGCATGAACAGTTTTTGCAAAGCCAGCCAAGTGAAAGTTGCACTCTCTTTTTGCCAGTATGGATTTCAATAGTCAGCCAGAGATATTTTACAGTTTGGGAATTTTATGAAGGGTAATTAAAATAATTGAGACCATTCTGTTCTTTCTATTCAGATGATCCTGAAATTCAGATCATCATATAGAGTTCTTTATGATCCTCTTCATTAAATATTTATGCCCTAAACACTCAAAGAAAAGGAGGGTGGAGGGCACAGTGAAATGAAAGTTGCTCTGAGCCTGGATACAGGACTTTGAAAAACAAATGCATGGCTGCTGTAACGGATCAAAACTTCTGGTAGAAAGGATTCCTGGTAGCTGTTTTCAGGAACCTTCCTTTTAATTAACTTTTCGCTGCCACCATTTAATTCAGATAACTAGAGAACCCCACACTGTTACTAGTCACCAAGGCTTTAAAGATTCCCACCTCTCTCCCACTCTGACTTGAGGAGAAATTACTTCAGAGTCCCTTTAACTGTTTTGGAGGGAGCTCCTAATGGCTGGGGTTTCTAGCCAGTTACCCACTCTAAAGGCACACACACACAGACTCTCACAGGCACGAGGGAATTTGAACATGGTAATTGAAATTTATTTTTAAAACAAAAGAAAGTCTTCTTTAAAAACTGGCTCAGAGAGGTACTAAAGCTTGGCGGTTACAGAGAGGTTCTTTTCATTTAGGTTTCAGAGACGTTGTTGGCACTTTAGTTTCACACACACACTGACACATTTATTTATTTATTTATTTATAATTAATTTTGTATACCGCCCCTCCCCTGAAGGGCTCTGGGCGGTGAACAACAGAATAATAACAGCAATAATATTAAAACCCCAATTAAAACAGCAGATTAAATAAAATTACAGCAGCATCCGACATAACTTCATAAAACTTCACCCACCCTGGAAAACAAATCCAAAAAGCTGAGGGCCCCATAAGAGATGCAGGTGTCTCTTCAGAGAAGAGCAGGTGTCGCTTCAGAGAAAGGTTTTTCTTTAAAATATCAACCTCCTTTACTGACAGACACTAGTCTTTTGCTGTACCTCACCCCACTGAATCAACACACACCCAGTCTATGCCCTGTGAGATTCTGGCATACAAGCCTCCCTCTCCCACTGTCCCAAACTGGCCAAACTGCCACTGGACTGGGCCTCCCAAGACTGGTGTTGAACTGGGCAGGACAGACTCCTGGGTCTGGTCTACTGACAAGCCTCTGGCCACCAGGTCCCTTTCTGCCAGTCTCAGGGCCTCCACCCTCTAGCAAGCCTTCTCCGCTCGTAGTTATCTGGATCCTGACAGCTAACACAGCTGAGTCAGAATCCTTCTCTCTCTCAACTGTCAGTTTCAGACCCCAAACTCTGACTGATCTTCAGTCTCGACTGCTCTCTGACAGACTCTGATTAGAACTGTCCTCACTCTAAGTGCTGTAAGCACACTAGCTCCCCCTAGCTTTGGCCAAACGTTATTGGACCTTTTCCAACCAATCAGGTGGGTTCTTTGCTTGTGGAGCCTTTTTCTTTACTCTGGCTGTTGCTAAGGCCTTCTTAACTAGGCCTGCTGTATGCCAGCCCTTCAGAGTGGGGCAAGTTCGTTACAGCTGCTTTAAATGTTATGGATTTTATACATATTGTTATACATGCAACTACCATATTATGTTTATAGGGCAGCAGTTTGTAAATAACTGTATTCCCCCTGTATCTCAAACATGCAGTAAGCATAACCACTTGAAACATGAGGTTATGCTAGGATTGCCAACCTTCAGGTGGAGACTGGAAAGCTCCCAGAATTACACCTAACCTTTAGATGACAAAGAAAAGCACTACTATGGAGAATGGACTCTGTAGTGTTATAGCCCACTGAAGTCCATCCACTTTCCAAGCCCTGCCATCCACAAGCTCCAGTCCCAAATCTCTAGGAATTTCCCAACCCTCAGTTGGCTGTACACATGTGCTTTCAGGGTACCATATTAATCTGAAAATGAGAAGAGGATTTCATGGGGAGATAAATTTTTGACAGGAAAAAAATGTTTCATGTTTTCAGTTATAGAAACTGTTACAAAAGGCAACACGTGATTCAGACAAGCAGGAAACCACGCAAGAAATCAATAGCCATCATGACAGGCATGTATACTATGATGATATGAATAGCATGCATGACTTAGGATGGCCTTTGTTCCCTATGGCAAAATGGAATCTCTGCAAACAGACTATATTGATTGCTTACATATTTTGTTCCAGCTCACAAATGTATTGAGTATGTAGAATCTGTTCTCTGTTATGTGATCATGGCTTCAATATCTCTGTTTCCTTCCTTTATTTTGCCTCAGGCTCTGACTAAACAGGCCCAGATATTAAGATGTCCACGTCAGCAAGCCATCAGAGTGGCAGTGGACGATGCTGTACTAATGCTCAGCTGCTGCAAAGGTTGCTATGCCCATGCTGCATTGCATCCTGAGAAAGGACAAATAGTTTACATTTGAATGTATTTATTCTAGAACCTCAGTCTTCTATTCTTGCATTAATGAGTACAGTTAATATCTTTGGAGACTGATCTGGATAGTCAATCAACCAGACAAAATCTGAGTTGATGCCACTGGAAGACAATACACCATAGTGCATTTTGCTCTGGACACTCTCAGTGGTGCCCAGATGTAAATACTGATGTCGAAATACTGATTCATAGAGATATTATACACATGATCATGCTAAAATTTAACAAGCTAATTGCTGATATATCATTGGATTTAGACAGGTGGCCAATTTTAAACTTGCCTCCAAGAGGTAAAGTAAATACACTCAAAATGAATACTATACCTATTTGCCTGTCTTGTGGAAGCTAAAAGACTTACAACAGTGGGACGATAAAAGCCCACCTCTTGTAAATCAATAGATTGAAGACCTTAGAATACTATCAATATTTGAATGTATGGTGTTTATATGGAATTATTTTTAGGCAGATTTATAGAAACTTATGTCTAGATCTGCCACCCCTTTTATTCTACCTTTGTCTTTTTTTTATAAATATTCATCTCAAGCTTTTTTCTGTTTTTTAAGGAAATAAAGAGAGAAAAATATTTGCATGTGAGTTTTTTTTAATCTTGAATTTACAATGTTCTCCTGAGTGTACTTAAAGAAGCAGAATATGAGCATTAATAAAAGGAACCAAATTCATCCACACTGTCAATCATGCTGTTGCTTTAAGAATCCCGCAGGAGTGTTCCTTGTCTGTCTTCCAGTGCCTCTGTGCTGCCATTGGGGTCTCATTCTCAAATAACAAGGTAAGTTGGTTCTTCAAAGGACAAAATCTTCGCATTTTATTTCAGCAGTCTGTCATTGGGAAAAGTCAAATTTCTAAACAGAACTTCAAACCTTGCATGTGTTTGTCAAGTTTATTAGTGGTTCACAGGCCTGGACAGAAGCCGTTTGACTTGGCCAGCTGCTGGGAGCAGAGGGAGGGCACCAATTCATTCTAATAAACAAACCTATTTTGTGATGTCAGCCTCTTCACAGCATCCCGAGTGACTTTTCTTTAAAGCAAGCTTGAGGAGAACTCAGTATTAGTTTTAACTCCAGACAAACCCTTCTATTGTGCTCATGGAATGCATTTAGGGTCATTTCCCCAGCAAGTAACACAACCATACATATTTCATTTCATGTTAGCCTCCCTGAGTCCGACCTTGTTTGGGAAAGGGTGGGATACAAATCTAGTAATAAATAAATACATACATATGTAACCTGTGTTCAAGGATTCCTTTAACATCCAACCATACCTGTTAAACAGAACTATTTTCCTTAGCAGCACTTTGAACATAGTGTGTGGAATATAAAAACTTTAAATAAATCAACTAATACAAAGACATTAATACATATGGAATTGAGGTGTAATACAAATGTGTGTTTGACGATTACAAAAATCTTTTATGCTCACTTGGCCATAATAAACTTGAGTAGTCTAACAAATTACAATTTAACGAGTGTGACTAGCCCATTCACTTGGATTGTCTCCTTCACCACACCTGGCAAGTATTGTGCTTTAGCCTTTCCCTAAGCTCCTTTCCTCATCAGGACTGTGGAAGCATGCATTTAAAATTGTTATTGTGCAGTCACGGGGCCTAAGTTCTGTGGTAGAGTGCATGCTTTATATATAGAACATGGCCAGTATTTATATTTATATATTTAATCAGAAATGTCCAACTGTCTTCTGTGAAGAAGAAGAGTTTTCATTTATACTCCTTTTCTGTCCTGTAAGGAGTCTCAAAGCGTCTTACAAACTCCTTCCCTTCCTCTCTCCACAGCGGACACCATGTGAGGCAGGTGGGGCTGAGAGAGTTCTGAGAGAACTGTGATAGCCCAAGGTCACTCAGCAGGCTTCATGTGAATGAGCAAGGAAACAAATCCAATTCACCAGATACAAGTCTGCCACTCATGTAGAGAGGTAAGGAATCAAACTGGTTCTCCTGATCAGAGTCCATTGCTCTTAGCTACCACCTCTTGTTGGGTCTTGTTTGTCTTGAAATGGTTTTCCAAGTTTCAGTGATATGATCATCACATTCCTGGGAAACAACTAGAATGTTTATATTGAACTAGATGGCCTTCAGGGAACATCCAGTACAATAATTCAATGGTTAAACAGAGGTATAAGTAGAAGATTGCCCAGAGGCTATATGTAGGTCTCCTTTAGTTCAAAGTTCCTGCAGTACATATGTTTTTACTTTCTTCATTAGAACAAACTAATCCTTGCCTTGGGCCCTTCCATTTTCTGCATATAGACCAATACCAATCTAGCTGTGCCTTGAGGTGATTTATGATGTGTCTCATGAGTTCTGAGCAATCAGATGATTATCCCTGTTATATTAGCCAATCATTTGACCTCAATGGGCAGAAACTGGATCATTTGGAGAAAAATATTGACTTTATGTTTTCTACAGTTATCAATCATTTTATAAACTATGATGTCAAAGGTAGGTTAACTGCTTGGTCTGTAGATTTTTCAGCTTCCCAGTATTTTTTTCCCCAAGTGCCTGATAGAATTTTCTTGATTTGACAGGTTTGAAATGGGAAATAGAGCTGTTTTTTCCCCCTCATTCACCACAGTGAGTGTCAGTTTTCTATAAAATCCTGAACAGTGAGATAAGGTGTAAGAAAGGTGCTTTATTTTCACCATGATATAGTTTGGGCCCGTGTCATACTTAGGTGAAAATTTGTTTTTCTGAGGTGCTACTTGATAATAACAGTAGCGGAAGAAAATAACAAATGACTGTTTTAATGCATTTTAAAGAAAGATTAACAGTAAAAGGACCTATTATAACCACCACCTGGAAAATAAAGAGCTTGGAAATCCTACTGAAATATGTTTTATTAAAGGCCATGTGAGAATTTGGGAGAGGGATACAAAGAAATTCTTCTTGGTTGCTTATGTAGCCTCATATTTCTTCAGGTCTCTTTGGAGATTTTTGAATCCAGTAGCCAGTCCAGATAGGATCAGCAATTGCTCTGTTTGAATTTGGTTAAACTGATGATATTTTTTAAGGAATATGACTTGTGGTATATTTTCTTTAACCCATTTTAATTTCACATTCAGCCTCATTGTAAGTACAGTCTATTTACAAATGCAAGAAGTTAAAGTTGGGTTCGTAGCAACTGTACATGATAAATAACAGAACTGAAAAGGTTTTCTGTTCAGAGGTTACTTCCTTAACTCTCAGAAACTGTTAATGTCTCTTTTGTGAACATCAACCTAAAGGATCTATTAATTTAGAATATGTAACTATGAAATAGCATGGAGTGGTGAGTGGCAATAGTGCAGTCAAAACTCTGCTCATGCTCTGAGTTCAATCTTGATGGAAGACAGAGTCAGGTAGCTGGCTCAAGGTTGACTCAGTCTTCCATGGCCAGTCAAATGAGTACTCGGTCAGTCTGCTGGAGGTAAAGTGTAGACAACTGGAGTAGGCAATACTATGGTAAGTGGGACTAATGGTCTGATTTACAGAAAGCAGTTGCTTATATTTAATCAGAAATTTCTGACTGGCTTACATGTATGTGAAGAAGAGTTTGCATTTATACCCTGCCTTTCTCTCTTGTAAGGAGTCTCAAAGCATCTTAACTCCTTCCCTTCCTCTCCTCATAAAAGACATAATGTGAGGTAGATGGGGCTGAGAGAGTTTTGAGAGAACTGTGACTAGTCCAAGGTCACCCAGCAGGCTTCATGTGTAGAAGCAGGGAAACAAATCCAGTTCACCACATAAGAGTCTGCCACTCGTGGGGAGGAGTGGAGAATTAAACCTAGTTCTCCAGATTAAAGTCCACTGCTCTTAACCACTACAACATTCTTGCCGCAGCCAGCAAGCCGACAGCAATACTCTCCCAACCCCCGTGGGACCATTCTATGCAGTTCTATGGGCTGCACCTACCTTTTTGCTGGTGTATGTCTACGCAGGCAAATGGGGGCATTCCCAGGGCCAAGGGGCTCAGGAAGCTGGCTCCACCCTTAATGAAACCCCTTTCAGCTCTGCTGTGGGCTCCTATAACAGAGGAGAGCTGGTAGGTAGGGTTCTGTTGCCCGTGCATTGGACTGCTGTGCAGCTCCCCAACATCAGCATAAGTGTATCTGTACCAGTGAAAAAGCCCCCTTATGCTGGCACAAGTAACATTTACACCAGTGGTGGGGTCACACTATCTTCTGATGTGTTTCACCCAGGATTGCATTATCAGTGCAAACAAATTGCTCAGGAAACACCTCCACCCACACACTATCATTGCTGCTTACCTAAGTACACTGAATGTTTCCCATTACCCTTGCTCTAAACTGTCTGACTACTCTGTAACTAAAGACATGATATTGTGCCCTGAAAAGTTCCTTTGAGATTAACAGTGAATGGTTTTTCTCATTCTCACAGTTTACCTAATAATTTAATGTATTTAAATTGTTTATATGTTTGCTTAATTGTTATATAATTGCATCATTTAATAGTTGTTTTTAATTGGTTTCATAATATGCATTTTTAAACAGCTGTTTTAATGGTTTTGATTATTTGCCAGTTTGAGGACCCTAAGTTGGTTGGAAGAGCAACTGTGATGGATTGCAATGAAAAGTATGCTGTGATGGATTGCAATGAAAATTGTTTACCTTTAGAGTATGGCACAGGAAGCCTAGGAACAGGATGAGCCACCTGATTGGCTGTGGCCTCCTGCACTCTGATTGGGCAAGTAACAGTGTGATGCAGATGGGGAACAGATTATCTCCCTTGTGAATACAATCTGAAAAACTTTTGAACTGAATCATTCCTTCTGTTAGGAACTGATTGTCTTAACCAAGTGAAAACTAAACATCTCTGAGAGGATAGTTCTGTCAAAGTATGTGACAGGAACTATTGTTGATATCCTGAGTGCTGGAAGAAAGCAATTATACACTGACCAAGTATACTGGTGTGTTTAGTTTATAGGAGGGCCAAGTGAAGGTCATATAAACCATGATAGGAATTTCTTCTAGGCAGAGAAGAGTTCCAGTGTACCAGTGGGTCTGGGGTATAGGGATTTGCTTTAAGTTTACCTCAGAGGAGAGTTTATGTTTTATTTGGGGGGGGGGGTTATCTAATGGGAGGGCTGAGTGAGTGTACTGTGCCTATGTTAGAACTCTGTCTGTAGAACCATAAAGAAACTGTACAAACTGGGTAACATCTATGAAACCAAAATCTAAGATGAACTATTCTAAATGGGCTTCCAGTTTGTTCTCTGCCTTCTAATCAATTCTGTTCCTTCCTTTTCACAATCAGTTCTTCAAAATGTTATTCTTCAATGTGACCACCCCCTTCCATGAGGTTGCTTTCTCCCTCTCTGAATTTATGCATACTGTGTTAGAGATCCTTAGACCTCAGAATTGTGAAAGGTAGGATACAAGCTGAGCACCTCAGGTCCATCCTTTTCTCTTGTGGAAAAGCCTTCTTCTTCCCTCTCTGATGTTGCCTTTTGTCCCCTGCTTGCCTATGAAGTCTGCCTTTTACTTTCCGCTTTCATCTTTCTCCTTTGTCCTTGAGGAACCAATCATCCAACCCTCTCCATTCACCCAATTGTCTTCATACTTGGGCTTGGCCTTGCCTTGACTGTTTCCTGGTCCAGGTGTTCCTCTTTGATCATTTGCTGACTGGCTTCTGTAGATCCCCTTGCCTGCTTCAGGCAGGAAGTCTGTTCCCTGGTGCCTCTAAGGGCTATGAACCAGGTAAGTATCCCAGCTCTGGAGCCTGAGGGGTGGAGTCTGGGCACAGCTGGACGTTCAAGTAGAAAGTAAGGGCTTATTCATTCAACCATTTTTGTTACAATGAAGTCCACATTTTGGAGTAATGCGTCTGACAGGTCATGAGATCATAATTTACAATATCCTGGAGAATGTCTGAAAACCAAATTGAGTCAGGATTTCATTAATTTAGTCTTAAGCCTTTTCCACACAAGCTATTACGTTGGTCCCAGATCGCAAATAAAACATTTCCTCCAAGGAGTTCAACACTGCCCCCCCCCCCTGATTTTGGAAATGTTTCCAGCCACCTTTTTCTCCATTGTTTCTGAAAACACTTTTACAGGGATATTTCTTACTGAAATGCTTCCAAGTCAGCTTCCCTCACAGTGCGATCATGCTGAAATAGTCTTTCTTTCTTGCCATTTGGCAAACCATTTTCCATGCTCCTGTGCAGCTGCCAATGATAACTTAGTATATCACATAAGAAAAAGACGAACATTAATAAATTGGTTTATCTTGGCTCATCAGCCCAAATGATTGTAAAACTTAAATATTGTTACACATTTTAATATGATTGATTCTTTTACTATGATGAAAACTTATAGTTTACATTTAGTGAAGCAGATTTGTTTTTTCATGAACTCATTACCCATTAGTTTTGAATTTTGTGTGCAGATCTTAGCTAAAACAGGGAAATGCTATTCAGTTTCATTTTGATTGTAAAGAAAAGGGAAGGCCATTCCATTGTTCTAAAACTTTCCCACTGACTGCACTAACCACTTGTGTGTCTGCGGCAACCAAGTGGTGAGCTGAACTTGACCAAAGACCATAATTTCCCAGACATTTGGCTCACTGTATATACCTCACCACACAGTTAGAGCCACAAAGGCAACTATAACATTATGAGTCATCCGTTCATGCCACTTGGTTAACCTAGTTCATGAATGAGTGAGTTGCTACAATAATCTGGTAGTAGTAAAATGGGTGATTTTGAAACAAAATAAATTAAATTTTCTTAAGCAGACCAAATATGAGAATTCAACTCATAACAGAATTCAACTCATAACCGCCTAGAGCCCTCCAGGGATGAGGCGGTCTACAAAATCCAAATTAATAATAATAATAATAATACTAATACTAATAATACTAATAATACTAATAATACTAATAATAATAATAATAATAATAAACAACTTCACACCTATTACCCACCATCTGTAGATGTTCCATCTGTAAATGCAGTAGGGCAAAGCAACATTCTCATGATAGATGAATCCTGTGCTGAATTTTCATGAAATTCAATCACAGATGCAAAAGTTGCATGGGAGAAAAAGATGATACTGTCTGTCCCTCCATATTTCATTCTTTCATCCTTTGTTTCCATCCATCCACTGCTTCTATAATCTGCTGCATCTTTAACAGCATTGTGCCCTCTTCATTATGGGAGGATCATAGCCGATTGGAGATCATATTTTGAATATGATGATTGGTACAATGTAGCATGCCAGGTTTCTCACTTAGGACAAATAAGGCATTTTCAAAGTCCTCATTCTGAACAGTGAGAAAGAAGAATTGCATTTCAGGCCAAAATATTGCCACATAAGAGTTTTGTTGTTCACAAAACTTTTGTTCTGATTCTTCTCAAATTGCACATCACTATGCATACTAGTTGGAGAAGAATGTGAATGAGAACACACAATTGACTGTTCACCTCACTGAAAATAATGCATATGGACACGCAACCATCAGATTCACTTCCATATTCTGCCTCTAACTAGTCATGTATGTATGATTTGATTGCTTGCCCAGTGGCCTCAGTCATAAAAATGTGTTCCCTTTTCTCTGGACACCTTGCAAATGCTTTTAATATTTTGAAATGGGATGTGAAAGATCACCAAAAAGTGTGTGTGTGGGTTTAAATATCATGCAAGGCACTAAGATAATTAAAGTGCATCATGCCAGCTAATGCACGATCAAGTCAGAGAAGAATTGTGGGGCTGTTGTTTCCATCGCACAGAATGGGGGCGTAATAAGTCATTAAATCTTATTCTCCAAGCTAATGAATCATTAGTTTTAGTGGACTCTTTACTTTGTACAACTGATTCATCAAAAGACAAATCCATACCATGGTGGAAATTATAAATGATATGTCACATAGAAAGTTGTGCCATGACTGGTCTCTATAGAAGGTCTGCCAAGCATGATTGTGTGAAAATGATTTTGGACATCTTGTTTCAGGTTACACATTGCTTCTCAAGAAAACACAAAAAATGTTTTAAAAAGGGCATAAAAGAGAGAGCATGGTTTGTAGGTGTTAGCCACAGCTAGTAAATTTTATAGTTTGTTAGAAACCACATTAAATGAAAATGTCACTTTATAGATCAACTTTGCAAGTCTGGTCAGTAGAATTAGTAGCTTATTGTGTTCTCACCAATAAAATGTAGACACAATATTGTTATTTCAGCAAGAAGAAAATATTTTAAATGAAAGAACTTTATTTGTGCTAAAACATTTCCTAAATATATAATACATGAAAAAAACCACTGTTGATAGTTGAGATTTATCATTGCACCTGTCTTCCTGATATCTCTGGAAGCCCCTGAGCATGGCATGAAAGTAAATTCTCTCCTGGATCGTATTTCAGCCACAACTGTTCCCTTAGCCTCCTAACCCAATGTGTTGCAAGCAGTGGGATGGATCTAGTGATCTGGCAGCAGAAGGTACTGATGACAAAGTATGCCAGGAAACAAGGAAAGGTGAGGGTTGTCAGGAGGCAGGAAAGAAGAATAGCACAGGAAAAATGAAGTGCATCTTGTCATAAACCCGCCCTGGGTCTATATGTGTTTACATGCATGTAGTGAGTTGGTATGCATGTAAAGCATGCTCCTCTCCTTTCTGTCACCACCTCAAGTTAAATTCAGCCTCCCATGTTACCAGTGACTTACAGAGCACTGGTAAATGCTTCCTCACCTTTGGTTGTCTGTGGAACAAATGCACATTCTGACCCCTACCTGTTCCACGCAGGTGGTTAGAAAGGAAACAAGGAAGAAGGAAAGGGGGAGAGGCAATTGGAGCTTTCAGGGAACAGAAAGAGAATATAGTGTTGGACAAATGAGAACGCCTTTGCAAGTCCTTGTGGGTCCCCCACCTGTATGGTCTAATGCTATATTAGTCATTTAAAATTTATAGAGGACAAGGATTACATATGCAATGCTGGACATGTATGTAACTGTAGAAGGAGTTGTCGAATTACCTGAACTGTCATTTATAAGTTTCTGACTTATTGTCTCACTGGCCATGTAGTTGATTTCCCCACCAGTGGGATACATGAGTCAGATTAATTCTTCAGATCATGTTCATTTTTCATGCTAAGAACAGAGCATTACAAACTGTAAATTAGTCTTAATGGGTTGGATTCCATGCAAAACTCCATTTACCAAAGGAGTTTCTACCAGCAGAGTGGTATGCCCCAAATGCTCTCCTGAAATGATGCTCCTGAGGGAAGAAGAGAACATCAAAAGTGGCAAGTGCAGGAAGTTGAGGTCTACTGTGGAACCCTGGAATTAATGAAAATTCTCCTCCCCATTCAACATCAGAAATGTTTCACTTTATCCAACTCATGATCTTTAAGTTAGATGGTTTTTCTCATAGGTATGATCAGTGGCGGAGCACCAAGGGGACGGAGGGGTGCGTCGTGCACCAGGCGCATGCCTGGGGTGGAAAATTGCCCTCAGCCCCTCCCCCTTTTCCCCGCACCCCCCGCAGCCCCCCTGTGGCACCCCCTGCAGCACACACACACACCGCCCCCCTTCCCACACTTACCTACATTCCTTTTCTTTTTTTAGTACTTTTTGAGGCTGAAAAAAGCGGCCTATTTACAGTTCAGGCTAGAAACTGCCTGAGGAGCTACAGTTCCCAGGAGACCTTGGGGCTCACAAGGTCTCCTGGGAAGTATAGTTCATCAAGCAGTTTTTTCCCTGAACTGTGAAGAGGCCGCTTTTTTAAGCCCCCAAAAGTTTTAGAAATAGAAAAGGAATGTAGGTAAGTGTGGGAAGGAAGGCGGTGTGTGTGTGCCACAGGGGGCCCGTGGAGGGCCATGCGGGGGGGGCAGAAAAAACACACTGCTCACCGGGCCAGAGCTACACCTCTGGGTATGATGTACTTTGTTAACTCATCTTGAATTCTATGAAATTCATGAGGACTCTACAACAGGCTTTAATTGTACTTGGGTGTACAAGGCCCATATTCCTCAAACTGACTGAGCAACTATACAACTATCCAAGTTCAGGGTCTTTTTAGAAGCTACAATTAAACTTGTTCACAATGAGAAACTGGCAGTCAGAAACTAAACACACCACACCATATTTTGCCATGGGAGGCAGCTCCAAGTCTCTAGCTTTAAGAACTATGGTATTTTCTATGCTTGTTCCAGAAAAAGCAAATATTTAATTAGATAAAAGCAATTCATTTCCATAAGATTATGTCCTGAATTATCTTGCAAGCAAACAATTCATTCTACCATACCATTTATAATTAGTTTTCAAGGAAAGGGCTGTGACCTGTAACCAAAAATAATTACCCATTTTTAGAGTTCAATATTTTCTGCTCTTCTCTGATAAGAACATGCACTGGAGATAACATTTGATGTGTTCCCACTATTTTTCTCTCAGGCAAAAGGAAGAAAAGGGTCAGATAGTTTCTGGGACTGACGCACAGGATGCAACTCAAGCCATCATACTTGATAATTCCAACTTGAAATTGTTTACCTATGGAAATATGATTACTTTCCAAAAATGATTTCCAGCATGTTTTCAATTAAATTTGCTTAGATGGTGTACTAGGGGTAATTCATAGAAGAAGAAGAAGAAGAAGAAGAAGAAGAAGAAGAAGAAGAAGAAGAAGAAGAAGAAGAAGAAGAAGAAGAAGAAGAAGAAGAAGAAGAAGAAGAAGAAGAAGAAGAAGAAGAAGAAGAAGAAGAAGAAGAGGAGGAGGAGGAGGAGGAGGAGGAGGAGGAGGAGGAGGAGGAGGAGTTTGGATTTATATCCCCCCTTTCTCTCCTATAGGAGACTCAAAGGGGCTTACAATCTCCTTGCCCTTCCCCCCTCACAACAAACACCCTGTGAGGTGGGTGGGGCTGAGAGAGCTTAGAAGAGCTGTGACTCGCCCAAGGTCACCCAGCTGGTGTGTGTGGGAGTGTACAGGCTAATCTGAATTCCCCAGATAAACCTCCACAGCTCAGGTGGCAGAACGGGGAATCAAACCCGGTTCCTCCAGATTAGATACACGAGCTCTTAACCTCCTACGCCACTGCTGCTCCTTCTGTACTTTGGATTTCTTGTATAATGAGGTCTGTATATCCCTCCATTGTATCTTTATCCCTCTACAACCCTCACCATTTATTTTTCATTGATGTGCACTTCTTCAAAGTTCTCACCTGATCCTTACAGTGACTCTGTTCCCTTGTATTCTGGTATTTTCTCACCAACTGTCCTGCTCCCTGTTCTATAAGGATACACCACACAGTTTTTGCTGGTGTTTACCAGGGTCTGCCAACTTGACAGAGACACCTAGGATTTTTTTCAACTGCTACTTTTGTTGATGTACTCAGTTAAATCAGGTTTTTTTTTAAAAAAAACTCAGCCCGGCTTTGCAAACAGAACACAAGTGTCTTTGAATGAAAAAAACCCCCAACAATTGTTAACAGCTGGGAGTTTGAACAGTTGTGTCTGAAATGACACAAGAAATCCATTAACAACCAGCTGTTATAATTGATTGTAAAGGCTGATTGAAATGGGTCTAGCTATCTTCATCTCCCAAGCAACAGGGCAATACATTGTCTGCAAGAGTACAGATGGAGGAGGCAGAGTAGAGAAAGTTTCTCCTATGAAGCCCCAGCAATCCTTCCCCTCATCCAAGAAAAGTACCCTTGTGAGAATGGGAGGCACTGAATGTTCTGTGCCCATCCCTCCTTCCCTTCAAAGAGGCCAAGAGAAATAGATAAAAAATGGGAGTTCCTGTGTGCCATAAATCATAACTCTTCTCTCACATGCTTGGCACTGGTAATTTCTTGTGGGTTTTTTTTCATTCAGGAAAAGATGCCTTGAGTTACAGAGCAAGGCAAAGGCTCTAGCTACCTGATATTTTAAGGGAAAGAGGCAGGACCCCAGTGAACCCTAACCTAATAGTGGCAATGCAAGTGCTTGCCTCATGGATTCTTGAGTCCTGGGTGGATACATGAATGGTACACCCTGATGTCAGTTGAGCCCTAGGTATATGCAAGAAGTACTGCCATTCATGACCACTTCAGTCATTGCAAGCAATGCCATCAGTAGGTTCCCCTGCGGTTGGCTAGCTATGATGATTTTCCATTTGAAAGCTTTGGGATTCCATTTGCATATACAGCCTATTCTATACAAACTTCCCTTACAAGATTTCATTTAGAACAGTACCAGCCGATTTCAGAAGAAAGGACTTGCTGACTAGCATAAGCCACTCTATGGCCCCTTCCGCACACGCAAAATAATGCGTTTTCAAACCACTTTCACAACTGTTTGCAAGTGGATTTTGCCATTCCGCACAGCTTCAAAGAGCACTGAAAGCAGTTTGAAAGTGCATTATTCTGCATGTGCGGAATGAGCCTATGCTTCATTATGCCATTCTCTTCACCATAATGGTATTTCAGATAAGAAGTTTAATACAAAAAGACAAAGGAATCATTATCAGTAAATTGTTATTTTCAGATGCCCTCACCTATTGACCTTTACTCACAGGTATATATACTCCACTTGCTTTCCATTCCTACTATCAGATCCTCTGAAGATGCCAGCCACAGATGCAGGCGAAACATCAGGAGAGAATGCTGCTAGAACACGGCCATACAGCCCGGAAACCACACAGCACCTCAATTGTTATTTTCATCAGCTATTAGTATTCACCCATAGTGGTCAGCTATTAGTATTCACCCATAGTGGTTAGACCATAAGGCTGTGGATGGCCTTGTGGTATCAGATCAAAGGTCCCTCTCAGCCAATATACTATGCTGTTTCCAACAGTGGCCAGCCAGATGTGCCTGGGAAGCCACAGGCAGGACATGAAGTTTGCCTCTACCAATTAATTCCTTTGCTTGTCTTCAGCATCTGGTTCTGACTGAAAATGGGGGTGGGGTAAATCAGGTATTCTTATGCCCAGTTTTTACTTTCAGTTGGAAATGACTGTGCCAAAATGCTTAAATTAAATCCCCTGACCCAAACTTCCTGCTTCATATCAGTTTCTACAGCACACCATCCATATGAATTGTGCTACATCTGTTAAAGACATGAAATATGAGAGTGTGCAGCTGAGCAATTGCTTTTAAAACATCTAAACTGGTAGTTTATTGCATTAATAATTAGTCGGGAGACTCTGGACAATCTAACAAATGGAACTTCTGGTTTTTATATAATTGTTGATAGTTTCACCTTTCCATTGTGTAGTGATTCTGATGGTTAACAGCTATGAAGTATTTCTCTGTTCTCCATCGCTGGGTCTTAATTTACGTTTGCTTGCTAAAGTAATCTGCCGCAGATATATAGCTAAATATCACAACCACATGGTGCAGGGGAAACATATGTTCCAAACAGCAAGACTAAATATAAAAATGCATAATTTTTAACTTAGTCTGAGTGCCATATTTATGGCACCAACAACATGAGTACCATAGAAGAATGCGTGAATTGCTGCCAGACGGACAGGAGGGCCCCATTCACTAGGAATCACTGATTGCGAGGGGGAAAAAGGCTGTTGTGGTTCTGTGCAGATTACTGAAATTGTACCCTTTGCGGTGGTGCTGGTTGCCACAAATGGTGTCTCTGTTGTGAACTCAGAGTCTTACATGCCTCTAAGTATGTTATTTGGGATGCCAGTAGTCACGAGCATGAGCAAGCGCTGCCAACTTCAGTTTGGAAATTCCTGGAGACTGGGACTGGTGTCTGGAGGAGATAGGGGGAAGGAAACTCAATAGGGAAGAAATGCCACAGAGTCCACCCTCTGAATCTGCCATTTCTTCCAGGTGAACAGATTCCTATCATCTGGAGATCTGGAAGTTGGCAATCCTATGCTTGACCAAGGCCTCAGACTCATCATTACTTTCATCTAGTCTTGTCTCAGTGTGGTTAATTTAACCAATTTTCTTATAAAGTTCAAGACAAAAGATTCTCAAACCCAGTCAGATCATGAAATAAAATCAAGTTACATAGGAAACAGAACCTCGATCCCAGACATTCAGTTTCCTTCCAAACCAACCTACCATATAAACTCACGTATAAGCCGAATTTTTCAACCTTTTTTTAGGCTGAAAAATGCCCCCCTCAGCTTATACGCGGGTCACACACACCCCGTGCGGAGTGTTTACTCATGCGTCGCGAAACCTCATCCCCCTCTCTAACTCAGCTTTCATTTTTGCAGCTCTAAGTTTAAGGCGTGGTTTCGGGGAAGCTGCCGGCTTTCTTTCTTGCAGGCTGTAAGTCTACAGGGAAACTGCCGCTCGGGAAAGCCTGTTCTAATTCTCATATGTCACAGGTATGTGCAATAGCATCACAGGGAAACAGATTTATGCTTCTGTGGCTGTATGTGTAGGAGATGTTTACTATCCCTCCAAGGAGTGAAGTTAATCTTATCACACATTGGGTACAGAAGTTAAATGTGGTACCCACAGAAAAGATTTATATGTGCAGAGGCGGGAGCGGTTTTTGCCAATATCTCCTACTACAGCAGCCAGGGCCAGATCTATATTTTTAAAAGGGGGCAAAAGTACAAAATGACAGCTCCAGATATTAAATACATATTTTTCTTTATATCTATGCATATAATCAGTGTATATAAATCAATTATTTTAAATAACAGAATAAATTATGTTTGCCTCTATGAACTGCTAATGAATAATTAAACTTTTACATTCTTTTATCTATCTATAATATTTGAACATTCCCTCAATCCTTCTGCACGCATAAAAATCCAACCCATGGAGAATGTTTTCCAGCCTAGCCTTTTCCCAGACATTTTTAAAAATACAGAAGACATAGATCTGACATGAGGAAACACCAAACACTCCTTCACAGCCTGATCAAGTACAGATGAAGAAAAGCCTGATAATTACGGTATATGCTATAAGCTATAATAACTAAACTGAAGCAACTGTACTTTAGTCACTGGAAAAGACAATAATACTAGGAAATGCTGAATACAGTAGGAAGAGAGGAAGACCCACCATGAGATAGATTGACTCAATAAAGGCTGACACGGTTCTCAGTTTGCATGACTTGAGCAAGCCTGTTAACAAGAGGATGTTTTGAAGGTCCTTGATTCATAAGTCAGAAGCAACTTGATGGTACATAATGTGTATCTACAGGCTCTCCATTCTTGTTTCCCTATTCTCTTTCCCATGGTGTTAAATCAGGGAAGGCCAAGTCTATCAGATGAGGGAGCAGATATACCCATGGCCTTTGGCAAAGCCAAACATAACATAGCTCCCAGTTTTAAAGCAGCAGGGGAGGGAGGTAGCAAAAGAAGATCTCATCCTCTTCTCCATCACCCCATTCAACTTCAGTCTGCTCCAAGGTTTGCAGCACCTCAGCAGAGCACAAGGCAAGGGGGCAGGAAAGTGAGGTACATCAGGTATTCTAAACCATTAATGGTCACTAACTCCCAAAACTCTTCTCCTCCTGTGAGTGTTTAGAGGTCATCTTAACCCTGCAGCCCCTAGAAGTCAAAAAGTCTTGTGTGACAAACGCCTACAGTCAACATGTGGCCACTATCAATGCATGGTCTTTCAAAGTGTGGGCAAGTAGACAAGAAGTTGGAAAGTCCTGCCAGTGGAACGGTGGAGAATGCCTCAGCCAGGGGAAGGTGGGAGATTAGTGAGGCCAAGGAAGGTTACCTGGAGGTCTATCTCCCACTGCATAAAACTTTACATCTTTGAACTTCTTCTCAGGAACCTTTAGCTCCCTCTCCTCTTTGCTTGCTTTAGTCTCACCCAACTCACAGCTGCAGCTTCTACCTTACCATGAGTTGCAAATCTCCTCTGAAGCCCGGGGCATCGTTCTCCCTTCCCTGACCTCCCTTCCCTGACCTCCTAGCCTAATCAGGGGAACAGGGCATGCAAACTGCAGAATGAGTTATCTCTTCCAGACAATTGAGCCTCCCCCACCTCCTGCCACCGCCCCTCTCTTCCCACTGCCCAGGGCACTTACCTCCCCTTTAGTCCCCAGATCTGGCCCTGGCAGCAGCCCTCCAACTCCTCCTTCATATTCACTCAAGAAGGTCCCCTATATGCCAGCATTTTGGAAGGCATTTCAGGCTACAGCAGGATGGGGTCATGCAGAAGCCATGCTTCCAAATGCAGAAATCTTTCTGTGTGCAGAAGTTTTAGATAGGATCCAATCCACAATACAAAGCCCTACCTGCAGCAGGACACAACACAACGAGCCATTACAGATTCTGAAATCACATTTTTTTCTTCCTTTTTTATGCTATGATAGCTGGAGCTTTAATTATCGGTGGATGTGAAAGAGTATTACAGTTCAAAATAGAATTACAGCCATCTAAATCTATTGCAATCAGTGACCTTAAAAGGGTTTAACTCAAATTAGGATTACACTGTTAGTCTCCAGGAGTCTTCAAAATGTTTGACTTCTCTGAGATGGAGTTCTATTGGCTGGGAGTAGTTGAGGGAGTAGTAAGATCAAAAGCAGTTTTGACCATTTCCCATACTTTACCTCAAAGTTCTTGTGGATCCTTACAATTACACACACCCCACACACCTTTCTTTATGAGATCTAATTTTACCAGGGATTCATATAATTCCGTAGTTGGGTAAGGAGGTATCCTAATAGATTGCAAACACATGCATAGTATAATCAAAATTCTATGTATGATGTCACCAGCAATTCCACTGTATGAAATTAATGGGCCCAAACTTTTATTCCCTCAGTAAATCTTTGAGCAAGAATTAAAACTACTTAAAACCCTAGTGCCTCCTTCTGTCACTTGTAAATCATATGACTTAAAGGAATGGGCTATGGCAGATATTCTGTTGCTCCAAACACCTCTGTAAATGACACAGTTTGCTAACTTTGAGGAAACACACATATATCTTTTAGGGCCCACGTTGATGTTGTTTTTTGTACCCACATGTGTAATGTTTGACATATGATGCAAATTTATTTTTACAGCTTTGGACATATCAACTACTGTATGTGCTGACTGTAATACATTCTATAAAAATACACTGAGGGATTTGTTTTCAACAGACATTTTTCATTTGGTAAAAAAGGCTCAGGATTCATAAAACATAGGAAGACATTTTAGTCAGGAATATTTTCAGAACCTTTCTATGTTGCACACTTTATTGAGGGGAATATTTGGTTTGAAATAAATTCATTGACTGGGTAACTTAGCTTGGCAATTGATGCACAAGTAACACCAGAAAACTACATTTTATGGAAAAATTCAGTACAAAAAAATAGAACATGGAGTGAAAATATAGAGGATTAAATTTAAAAGGGGGATTATTGGCTCAAACAGGCAGATGAGAAATTTTGAATATCCTTATTTGCTATGTGTCATGTGGAATTACTATTTGAGAAATATAAAGGTCATCACACAGGATTCAGTGTTGTTGTGAAGGGTTTTTTTTCCTGCTTCCCCACAACATAGTGGTATATTTCATTTTTTTAAAAAAAATTCTCAACTCTTTCATAAAAGATTAATTTCTGCAATGAAATGTTTGTTTGTTGGATTTAATATGTTGCTCCACTCCTACTGGGATTAGAGTGATTCACCACATATAAATAAAACAATTACAACATCTAATTAATATCTACAAATATATAGTTAAACCAAGGGGCATTTTAAGTATTCAGTTCAATAAAATTTAAATAGACAGACAACAACAGCACCAAGAGGTTGACTAATAACATTTGTAGTCAGAGATCAAAGATTAGAGGCCTAGATAGTTAACTTTAGGGCTGAGTGTAGTTGCTCTGCAGCTGCCACCTTTCCCAGCTCCTCTACATCAAGGATGACCGGCTTATTCACAAGGTGAAAGGAGTGGTAGAGCTGTGGGAGGCCACAGCATTCAAGTCAGAGAACCCGATGTAGCCCTTGGCTTCTGCCAAGACATAGAGGGCAGGCCCCAGGGAAGGAATAGGAGGAGTGGAGCTCAGTTTGGAAAGACAAGCACACCAGTTCAGAGGGCCAAGGAAGGGTAGGCTTGGCCCCAGTTCATAGGCCCTGAGTGGGGAAATTGGCCTCAGGACCACCTCTATAAGAGCAGGGAGGCCAAGGAGGAAGCTGTTGCCTGGGAATTCTCATAGAACTGGGGAACTGCCCAGACCACAAGGGATAGGCAGCTAATGAATCCCCCCTCACTTCTAAGGTCTCAGATAACAATGGGAAAACTAGAGATTCCTACCTAAGGAGACGCTAGCTAGGGTCCCCATCAACAGCGGGTATTACAGAATATTGTTATATTGATATTCTGTTATATCCATAAGTATATCAGGTTCTCTGAATTCCCAACTTCCACTTTTTTAATTTAAACAAGTGTGGAGAAAAAGGCATATCTCTGTAATAGAAGAGACTGGACAGTTAATTTTTGTAGAAAACATTATGTGATGTTGCAGTGCTTATCTACCAAAACAGAAGTAGTTCCACTGGCTGGATGGAGGGGGTGCTGCAAAATTTCATAATATGGATGGCATATAGATTTGCATTCTGAATTCATGATCAGTTATTTAGATTAAATTTTTGCCCTGGGCCTGACCAGTCCCTCATCTAACTGTGCAGCAACAAGTTTAATGATTTAGCTCTAGCAATGAGGTTTCACTAACCAGAATGGTGTATTTCCTTTTAGAGTACTAGTATAGTAGCTTTGAATTTCGCTGTATGTTCCCTGGCCACATGGTTGAGAAGCTCCATTCATTTTCAGAAATATTCCTCTAATGAAAACCATCATGATGTTTCCAAACATCAAGAAGGAAATTCTGCACAACTGAGAAAACCACAGATGTAGAAGAATGTACAATAATCATTAAGAGCATTTTCCATAATGTCAGACAGGGAGTACATTTCTTTAATGATTTCATTTAAAAAGTGTATTAAAGGTCAGAGGTTGCTTTGCTACAGCCCTTAATTTCCTGTTGGAGTACCAAATGCTGTGTGTATAAATTGCTTGAAGCACCAGACGAGCGAGCGAGCTTGCAAGATTAGCTTCCCAAAGCCAAGGATATCAGTGCTTTAGTTTCAAGGCTGACATTGGTCAAGTGTCTTGAAATGTCTTTCCTCTTGGTTCAGTATCACAGAAAAATGTTCAGAACTGTCCACTTTTCAAATGGTGAGAAAGCAAGGACATGACTGCAGAGTTGAGATGGCTGTTATTATTTTCCCTGGATGAGAGAGAGCATAGAAGAGTTATGGCCTGGTTTAAATGAAACATCAAACTAGGATGAATGAACTTTGGAATCACATCCTCCTTCTTTTTCCTCTTTCCCTTCTCTTTTCATTGCAAGCTGTCATTGGCCACAAAAACAAAAAGTTGCCATCTACTGGGGAAATAAATTTCTAGACTTGTCAAGTTATAAATCGAAAGTGGTGCCTTTGTAATACATTGGGAGTGGGGTGGGGGCAAAATCTCATTTTGCTTCATTTGTTTTGATAATGAAAATAGGGTGGGGTACAACTAAATAAAATCAATCAAAAATAAATTGATGACTTGTGGTTCTGAAAGTTAACAGTCCAATCCAAAAGGGGGAAGGGAGCTCAAATTGTTGCTTGGATGCGCCATGGGCTCCCACTGGCACCTTTGCTGCCTCTGCCAGTGTAAGGGTCACCTCCGCGGGTGGAGAGGGCAAGGATGCTGATGTCTGGCCACCCCACAACTCCATCCCAGTGAAACTCAGAACTGGGTGTATCAGCTGCCTTAGACTTTGGATGAGGCTTCCCAGAATGTTAAAATAAGAACCAAGAGAGAAAAGTAAGACTTATTAGTATTGAAGATTTACTTTATAATTTGGTGAATTTTTAAAATATCTGCGCATGTTTTGGATTTTGCAAAGATTTTGAAGTGCAAAAATAATATTGTAACCAAAAACAAATATGGTGGGATTTTCAAATCTCTGTCACGACCAGTCATGAAAGTGTAAATTTTCTGTTTGTATGTAAACAAGATGTGGAGGTCACATTCTAATGAGCTGACCTATTGATTAAGCATTGGCTAGCATAGTAGCCATTTGTTACATGTCTACGAGCACAGATACCTGAGGCTGTAAAGTTAACTTGGTATCTTTATTCTGTGCCCAGGTAGGCCAGGTGCCACCATGTAGCACCATGCAGTTTGTAACAGTATAGTATAATGTTTATTGTTTTTCTCCATGAAGCAATGATTCAGCAGATTGGCAAGGCATCAAGTCAATAGTTCAGCAAAGAAGAAAAGGAAAGGAAAACGTTTGGAGAAGGTGAGTGCAGACAAAGATCATGGTAAGGGGGGGGGGGGCAAAAACATTCTGGAGATGTTCTAAATGATCTGTGCAGAAAAGTCCACTGTTGGATACTGTACTCTGGAATCAATTTACAGTTCAGGCAGCAAATACTGAAGGGATGATAGTAATAATGGTGATGTGTGGATTCAATACAACTGCCCTCTTTTCTGTTGCATGAAAATCATTAGCACTCTGAGAGAACATCAACTAAGCATTCCTGATTTAGTCTGGAATTTAGTCATACCTGAATAGCCCCAGACTAGCCTGATATTGTCAGATCTCAGAAGCTAAGGACAGTTGACCCAGGTTAGAATTTGGATGGGAAACCTCCAAGTAATGCTAGGGTTGTGACACAGAGGCAGGCAATGGCAAACCACCTCCAAAGGTCTCTTGCCTTGAAAATACCATGGGATCACCATAAGTCAGATGCCACTTGATAGTATACTTTTAACTTCACCTGGATGGCCTAGGGGCGGCTAGCCTGATTTTGTACAATCTCAGAAACTAAGCAGGGTCATCCCTGGTTAGTAATTGGATGGGAGACCAGCAAGGAATACCAGGGTAGTTGGGCAGAGAATGTTTGTAATGGCAAACCACCTGTTAGGCTCTTGCCTTGAAAACCTTAAAGGGTTTCCATAAGTCAGCTGTAACTTGACAGTACTTTGCACACACACAAGCATTCCTACTACCTTAATAAAAAATAACCATTCAGCAGGCATAACAAGAAAAACAAAGCAAAGGCTTACTTGTGGTAAAGGTTTCTCTCGGTTGGTGGTTACAGGCAATAGCTGTGGCTAAAGAGGAAAGTAAAAGACCAGCAGTCGACTGTAGTAAATATGATGCAGATTCCAGAGAAATGGAAGTCCTCTGAGAACTGGCAATGTGTGAAGAGGGAGAGTGGGCATAATGGCCTTATCCTCACCTCTGTGCAATTTCTAGCTCATGAATACATCAGCCACATGAATCATAGAATAATTGAGCTGTACACATGATCAGTGCAGAATCAGAGAGAAAAAGAAGAGCAGGAGGAGGAGTTGGATTTATATCCCACCCTTTCTATCCTGTAAGGAGACTCAAGGTGGCTTACAGCCTCCTTTCTCTTCCTCTCCCCACAACAGACACCTTGTGAGGTAGGTGGGGCTGAGAGAGTTCTGAAGAACTATAACTAGCCCAAAGTCACTCAGCAGGAATGTAGGAGTGCAAAAACACATCTGGTTCACTAGATAAGCCTCTGCCAATTGGGTGGAGGAATGGGGAATCAAACCCAGTTCTCCAAATTAGAATTCACCTGCTCTTAACCACTACACCATGATGGCTCTTGCTGAAGAGAAAGTGTTTCTGCATATGCTCCCTCCTAGTGATTGGCAACATTGGAAAAGCAGCAACCCTGATTAGTCAGCTGTCTGATAGCATTTGATCATCAGATTACATTTCTCAGTTTCTGTCTAGTGATTTATTAAAAGTATTACACAGTACTAATACAATTTTATTGTACATACATGTGTAGTTACTTCTTCAACTGCAGTGGATCACAATTTGCGAGACACAATTTGCGAGACGTCTAAATGATGACTTTTTAATAAGTACTTGAAATTGTTCTGAATGACATGATAGCCTTTATTGGCATTCCAAAATACAATAAATACAATAAATACAATAAATACAATAAAACAATAAAACAATTCTCCATAAAAGACAGATAGATACAGCAGCCATTCAGAGTCTTATCAGTAGTTCAGTCCAAATGGACTAATCAAAAGTGCCATTCCTATACACCTCTCCACAGACCTGACTGAAAACCCACCAACAGAGCCCAGGCATCACAACAGCATACAGTATCAACACTCCACTATAAAACACAGAGTTTGTTAGAGTGGCACCTAACACAGAACAAGGGATAGGGGGCGAGGAAATGGGCAAACAATTGATTTGACTCCCATAGGTTGCCACAGCCTTCAGTTGTCACTCACTCCATCTAGCAATCAATAACAAAACTACGACATCCCTCAATGAATCACCCACATTTGACTTTGGGTGACCGTGACCGTGAACCCAAAGGTTGCTGGCAGAGGTAGGCACTGTGTACCAGTAGCAAATAGTTAATGTAAGCAGCATTGTTCTGAATGTATTGCAAACACTTCACCCATTCATGTTTTTACATTGCGTTTGTGAACTTTCTATGCCTCTTCTCCATCTAGCGAAACCAATGACAGTCTTGGAGTGGCAATAGGTAAATGTGGTATTTTAACAATAGCACTGTTTTGTTAAAATAGTTGCAGTCAAAAAGTTTACAAAAGTTGTGTAGTAAAAAGCCAAAATCTATTCTGAAAAATTGGTGCAAGAATTGAATTCATTGTTGTATTGAGTGTGGAAACACAAATGTTTTGGAATTATATAATAGTGTTTACAAAAATTTACAGACCATGCTTAGGCCAAATAGTCCCCCTTTTACTGACCTCAAAATGAAGTATGAAAATCTGTGTTAAGAAACATGCCCAAATATTCAGCTTGAAAAAAAATCTTTATCAGACCACTTTATTTCTTCAACACCAAAGTATATTTTGAATGCAAAATGTATTGCAGTACTACATTAAAAGCTTACAAGGTCTGATAGAGTTGAAGTGGATGTTGAATGCATGAAGGAATATGTAATCACATGACAGAGATTAAACCTGAGCCCTAATAAATCATGAAACTGAACTGCACAGCTTCCATTTCCATTCTCAGATCCTCTTTGGAGCCCTGTATGACTGTTCTGCATTATGACCCTCTAAAATAAGCAACTTGTCATTTGCTTTTATCCCAGCCTGACTAGAGTTGAGTCTTCTTTGTTTTCAAGACTTACATGGTGGGTAAGTGGCAGATGTTTCCCATTTTTTGACTCTTGGTGAAATAAACAAGAGCTACATGCCCTTTACCTTTCAACTGCTACCTGCTACCAAAGTGTCCAGTTGCAAGCCAGTACCAAACCAGACAGCCAGACCAGGCAAGAAACTGAAGCAGAAACATAATCTAACATCACTCCCTTCCCCGCCCCCCACAAATCACAACAGAAAACGATCTTTGAAAAATAACTGTAGAAACTGAACAGGAAGAATGCAAAATGTAAACTTTTAAAAACAACATCTTGGAAAATACCCCTCAAAAACACAAACCCTTTCAAAATTTAAAAATGTTAGAACGGAAAAAACATAAAGCAGTTTAACATTTTAAAACAAAAGAAGAGAACCCAACCATTTTTACAATCACACAAAATCAAACCAAGGAAAACTGTTTTTGAAGAACCAGAAAAATAAAAAAGCTCCCTCTGCCCTCCAATTATAACTCCCTACACACATACTCCAGGCAAAAAGTAAAAAACCCAGAAAAACTACAGAACTGGAAATGTACAGTAGTCAGGCGTAGAACAAGAAGAAGGTCTTTACAGTCAGGCACCACTCTAAGGAAGGTCTAGCCATGCAATGGAGATCAGCTGCTGGCTTTTTAACCTCTTTGTCCATCATGCTGAGAGAGCCATGGAAAAATGAGAGAATCATCATGACTGGGCAGATAGTTTAAGTGTTCCCCATTACAACTGATCAATTACTCACATTGGTATACATGGGTGGAGGTTGTAATATGCATGGAACAAATATGGGTATTTTGGATACTTCAGTGCTTTATAAAATAAACAGAGAAGAAACCAAATTAATTTATGCAACATGGTAGGGCAAAATGAAAGTCACAAGATGAAAAAAACACAAAACATCACATAAATGATAAAAACCTTTCGCTAGAGAACTTGCCAGCCTAAAAGAGGAATGGAGATATACAAGCTTGTTCCTGAAGAGAAATGGGGAAGAGGAGGACTCTGCAGCGAAGAAAGTGTCCATGCAGCAGAAAATTGAGAATTGAGGAATAAGTGGCCAATCCTGAGGCTGGGGTTAGGGGCAGGTGTTTGGTAAACCGAACCAGGGGGAAAAACCCCTGCAAAATACCTTCTCATTTTTCTCAAGGTTTTTTCACTCTCAAGAAAGGCAGCAATCAAGGGGAGCAAAAAAATTGGATCCTGAAAAATGCTAAAAAAAATTCTGAATTTTTCCAGCCTGTTCAGTCTGCCACTTAAAAAACAAACAAACCAAAGGGCAAGGAGCCCTTGTTTTTGAGGTCTAGTTATAGGAATAGTTACTCCTCTGGCAATAATAAGAGGGGCTACTTTACAGAAACCAACCAAAGTTCTGTTCCCAGACAGAACAAGGGGATGATTATGAGCACCCAACTACTGATTGGGCCAGCATTAATGAAATTAATGCCCGGGGCATTCCAAGCCAGGGTGAGCTTGGACTGACATACCGTATATACTCGTTTATAAGTCGACCCAAGTATAAGTCGAGGCACCTAATTTTACTACAAAAACTGGGAAAACTTATTGACTCGTGTATAAGTCGAGGGTGTGAAATGCAGCAGCTACTGGTAAATTTCAAAAATAAAAAATAGATACCAATAAAATTACATTAATTGAGGCATCAGTAGGTTAAATGTTTTTGAATATTTATATTTATTTCAAAGAAAAACAGTAAACTACAAGAACAATAAGAGGGAGAAGAAAATGAAGGAAAATTAAAGTCAGCTCATACTATGCTGCTAATAAGAAGGATGGGAAGCTTTTAAACTATTTGTCTGCAGCACTGGAAGGGTTAAAAACTGACAGAGCTGTTTGCTAGAGAGCCTGAGCAAGAAGGGAGTGGGTGGGAAAGGGTAAAAAAGGGGAGTTTGCTTTGGCTTAGAGAAAGAGAGCAATAAGGGATTCAGATATACAGCCTATGAGCCATCCTTCTTATTAGCAGCAACATCGTACTGGGAGGGACGAACTGTATCTCACCAGGGCTTCCCTATGCATTTCCTATGCATTCCACCAGGGCTTCTCTATGCAGCTCACTGGGGCTACTCTGGAGTAAGGCTGCACACAATTGAATGGGGAGGAGGGAAAAGAAAATGAAGGCGGGATGAATTGTATCTCAACAGGGCCTCCATGGGCAGCCTTACTGCATACGCCTTGTGCAGCTCACCAGGGCTACTATGGAGTAAAGCTGCACATGAACGCAGGGAGAAGAAAATGAAGGAAAACTAAGCCAGCTCACTTTAAGCAAACATTTCCCACACTAGTCTATCCATGTAACTCTCACAATACACCCCTCACCCCCCAAAAAACATTTCCCATAACTTACCAGCCTGGGACTGTATCAATTCAGTCTCTGAAATATTCCTTTTTTCTTCAAGGATAGGAGAGATCAAACTTTCATGCAATGTTCTGTAAGTTGGACAGACCAATAGAATGTCCCATTGCGCAGGGGCATACTCTCTTATCTAATGCGATTCTCTGAAATCTCCCAAATAACGTAATGGATGGAAGGGGGTTAAAACGAGCTAATGAATAAACTCTGCAATGTTTTGGATTTTTGAGAGATAAATATTTTTGAGAGATAAATATTCAGTTGGTTTGCCTGGTGATAATTTAATTCCTAAGGAGACAGGGGAGCAACTCATGCCTGCTTCTCTCAACAATTCATGTTGGTCATTCTCTAGGATCCTTCTTTTTATAAGATAATATATTTCTGGGCCAGAAGTAATTAAAAAAAGGTCCAATTATAAGCCAATAGAGTTTAATTTCTTTTCCATTATACTTATCCCTTTAAAGTGACATGATTCTGACAACATTTGATACAATAGGCTACGAGAATCTGCCTTAAAGTGTACTTGGATCCAGAATTTAAAAGCTCTGAGCCAGGCCAGTGTTTCCATCTTGTGTTGTCCTATTTCTAGACAAAGTACTGCATATAGAACACATCTTGGTGCACTGAAAATCTTCCGCAATGTTTTCAAACATGAAACAGTAGACCAAGATACCGAAATGTCTTATCCTGTTCCACTTCATGATCATTTATTCGATAAATGCGACATAAAGGCTGCCATGCTTGATGGTCACATATTTGTTGATCAAATGAGTGAGAACCAGATATTGATCAAATGTTGAAGAACCAGAATGAAATCCTGTTTGTTCAGACCAAGGAATTTCCTGACTGCCCATCCAGATCTTTAATTTCGATAACAAAAACTTGGTGTATAGTTTGCCGATAGCAGACAATAAGCTTATAGGTCAAAAGTTAGAAGGACACTTGGGATCCCCTTTGTTATGTATGGGTTTCACTATAGCATTTATCTGTGACTTAGGCAGGATACCTGAACTCTTAGCTGAAATAAATAGTGATGCGAATAAAGGGGCCCAATAGTTATATTTCATTATATCTGTAAAAAAACACTTACTTTGGTGTAGCAAGCATTTATCCACCAGATAATCTTTTGCCCATCAATCTCCTTGTTCTGAGATCCTGCACCAATAAATAGTCAGCTGCAAATCCCCATGCCCCCCAGTAATGTGATGAGACAACTACAGAAATGTTGGCTGTAAAATAAATATTCATTATGTTTTTTATTGCTCTCAACTACTGTAAACTATGGAGGAACAGAGCTGCAAAGCCAGCCATTAAACTGTCTACTCTTTCCTGTTTAATCAAGGCCCTGCCTGGGTTTTAGCAGCCTCAATCACTGTAGCCTAACATCCAGGAAGGAAGACGTTTCTAAGGTAACCACCAATGGGGTATTCGACGAAGGTGGCTGTCTGAAAGCACTGAACGGGTGAGAGTGACAAAAAGCAGTTCATGGGATAATATACAAAAAGGCTAAAAATTATGGTTTGTGGGCGGCTTTTATAATGGGGCTATTCAAGCAAAAAAAGTATTTTTAAATAGGTAGGTTGTTTCCACATTGCCAAATTATTTTTGTCCCACCCTTTCAAGCCATAGTTTACCTCAGCACAGTGGGACATAACTAATAAATAGTTCTGGGTGCCTCAGCCTCCCACCTTGCATCCTGTTGGACTCCAGCTACAGAGCATACAGTGTAAACTCTTCATCTGCATGCCCGTAGGAAATCTGTTCAGAGTGCAATGCTTCGCAAGAGGCCAAAAATGTATATGAACGTCAGTACAGTCTGCAGTCAAAGTACAACTCAACATTCCAAAATAAACACCACATCACTTTGTCACTAAATCACTTCTTCCTTAGTTGGTGATGGCCTGCAAAGTTTAGGTCATAATGATTTCTGGAGAGGGGAGGCATATCAGTTTCATTCCCAGAGTAAATTCAGTCCCCGTGGGACACACCTTCAGTTATTCAGTGTTTGAATATCTTAGTTTTTTAGAGACAGTGTGGTGCAACAATCAGAATGTCAAACTAAGATCTCAGAGACCTGAGCTCAAACCCCCACTGACTCATGATGGCTGCTCGATTACTTTGGACCAGTCAGCCACATCTCCCTCACAGTGATGTTACAAGGATAATAATTACAAGCATCATGTACATTGTTTCTAAGGACTCCTCTTCCCAGACATGGACTATCTCCATCTTAGCTAAATTTGCTTTCAATTATTTTAGACACTAGCAATGCCTCATGTTGGAGAAGGTGAGGTCATAACTCTCTTTAGTCAGGCTATGCTAACAAGTGGCCAAAAACATGGGCAGGGGAATTGTAGGGCATCTGCATGCACACCTGTCACAATGAGGGTTTGCAAATCTGGTACCCACTTCCATCTATCAATATAACTTCATCAGCTATTGGAAGTCCCCCTGAGTACAAAGTCTAGTTACTATCAAGCTGCCAGACTTGCTTGATGACTTTTACTGACATTGCACAAATATTTCCTACCGACCTGCTTTAAACATGAGTGAAGTCTCCACCCTCCCAGCCCTCCTGTCCACTGGGGATATTCACTTGTCTGATTAGTGAGGTCAAATAAGGTTACAGGAGGTCTATGTCTCCCACTGCTAAGAACTTAATATCTTTGAAAGTCTCCTCAAGAACCATTAGCTCTTCACTTTCTATAGTCTTGCCTTCCTACCATCTGCAGTTTCTGCCTTACCAAGGGCTGCAATTCCTCTCTGAAGCCTAGAGTCTCCCCATCCCATCTAGCAGCAGCCTAATTAGGGGAAGGGTGCATGTGCTGCAGAACAAGCCATCTTTGCTGGGCAATTGAGCCTCCTAGCAGCAGACGAATCAGGAGACCAGGGTTCACATACTGTAGAACGAGCCATCTCTTCTAGGCAAGTGAACTTTCCCCAGTTCCTAGCAGCAGCCTAATTGGAGGAAGGGGATGCACATGCTGTGGAACAAGCTATCTCTTCAATGCAATTGAGCCTCCCCATCTCCCCCTGTCACCCCTTCTCCGCCTATCGCCCAGACACCTGGCCCTCTTGTTCCCCCTACATCCAGCCCTGAATCTAAGTGGTTATTTTCAGTGGGAAAAGACAGTTTTGAAAATTGTGGCATATCAGCTTCCATTTAACAAACAAGGGCTTTTTTAGAATCAGAAAATTTCTGACAAACATAAACATCATCATGTTTAGAACTCCACCTTCTTGACCCTCCCAACTCTGCATGCCAAAGATTCCCCTAGGGAAGATTTTTCAGGACTGTTAGCTTGAACTTTAAAAGCTTCTAAACTATTTTAATTCAAGACATACATGTCTGATGCTAACAATTTACAGATAATAGAGGACATTCAGAAACATTTGGGCCTGTCTGTGAGTCATGGAGGTTTCTCTCTGCTATGAAGAAATAATAGCAGAACATTTTAATTGCCTTATTGTTGCTGTAAGTAGTGATCCCAACAAACTGGAGATCATTTCAGGACCATGGCATCTTAATACCAAGTGGCCAATCAGATTTTACTGTCTAATGGAACAATGACAAGTTAGAATGAGGGCAATTCCTCCTTCCCCATCTCTGGACAGAAGAGCATTTTCATCCCTCTTTTGAACATCTTCAAATAAAATTACCCCAAGAGGAACACTTTTTCTTTGCTTATGAATATTTTAATGAAAACAACATGTTCCTTTCACCTCAGTTTTATTTCAGCAAGGCTCTCTAAGGGAAAGCATTTCATAGAAAGGAGACTTGACTAGTATCTCTGCCTCTGAGGTATATGCTCAGGCACTTCAAATAAAATGCTAATTTATATCTACAATTCTGTTATCTGATCCATTTTCCAAAGTTGTACACTCCCAAATAATAAGTTGAAGAGTACATATACGTGCCACTCAATGCAATTACACTGAAGCCAGATATACTGTATATACTCACGTACAAGGCAAGTTTTTCAGCATAGTCAAGGCTCTGGTAGATCTGACAGCTCCCTCTTTTCCCACCATGGCAGAGAGAGGAAGCTTTGAAAGACCTCACAGGCATCACCAGGTGGAGGAGAGCACAGAATGGCCCAACATGGCCACACACCCTTGCCAGGCTGAGCATGAGTGCAAGTGCTCTCTGGCTACACAGAGCCATGATGGCTTCAATTAATGCAGCTGGGTTGCTATCAGACAGGTTCTGCCTTTGGGCTATCTTTAAAGTTATGGTGAGTATTTTTAAAATTATAATTATACCTTGTCCATCCCAAAAGGGCTCAGGGCAACAACAACATGTTAAACCTACATTACAGGTAAAAATTATAATTTTAAAAATACTCACCATAACTTTAAAGATAGCCCAAAGGCGGGACCTGTCTGATAGCAACCCAGGTATATTAATATAAGGAGCTAGTATGGCTCTGTGTAGCCAAGGTGTCTGGAGCACTTGCACTCATGCTCAGCCTGGCAGGGGTGTGTGGCCTCATGTGGGGGCTGCTGCATGCAGGCTTGGCTACCATTATACCTTAGGCTCTGATTTCCCTTCCTGCATCACTTCCCCTGTCGTGGTGGGAAGTGAGAGGCCTGTCAAAGCCTTGCAGTAGCCTTGCTCTAGCTGCCATGGCAGCAGGAGTGAGGAGAAAGGTGCAGAGATCCCCTGCCCGCCTCCATCAGAGACTGGCAGGTGAAGCTGGCTCCTGCATTTCCCACCCTCGGCTTATATGCGAGTCAATAAGTTTTCCCAGATTTTGGTGGTTCAAATTAGGTGCCTCGGCTTATACACTGGCCGGCTTATACCCGAGTATATACGGTATGTCTCTTTAAATTCTTGCTAGCTCTCAGCCGGGAGACAGAGTGAATATTCAAAAGCATGCTTCCTTATGTAGAAGCTCAGCAGATTTCACATCTTCCCAGGACCTGATATCTCCTTTGTTGTTTTCACTCTGTACTGACCCATAGGAGAACATAATGATATTCAGAACTGCAAGATTTGTGATGGGGACCTTGAAGATACAGAGTAGTGGAGAAGGCCCCAAAGCATGATCCCAGTTGCCCATTCACAGAATATCAATTGTACGCAGGGAGCCTTGCCAATTAGGTTAAATACTTTGAAGTTATTAATAGGACAACAAGTGCAGTGCTTCCCTCTTTTTGTTATGCCATCTGTACTCTCAACAACTAGCTTCATAGCCAGCTATATCAAAGTCTTTTGTCTCTGAGCCAAACGGTTTGTTTGCTTGCCCTGGAATCTGACTCTCATTGACCCAATGTGTACCCTTCAGTAGCTGGGGATTAAACAACTGTGGGCCAAGAACTGCAAGATTTACTTAACTTTAATAGTACACCTACTAGAAAATAGATACTTTCTAAAGTTTAAATTACCAACTAGTACAAAAGAAAATGTCAATAGTGTTTTGGTTTATCACTGATAATTATTTGTTGAAGCCTGAAAATAAATGACAGTGGATTTAGGCCTAGAAATTTGTTGGGTATATTACTATTGTCAATCTCTAAGTGGGGGCTGGAGCACTCTTGGAATTACAACTGATCTCCAGATGGCAGAAATCACTTCCTCTAGAGAAAATAGCAGCTTCAGAGGGCAGACTATAGATTCTAGGTGAAATCCCTCCTAAATCCCCCTTTCACAGGTACCACCCCCAAATCTCCAGCAATTCCCAGGCATGAGCTGGCAGTCCTAGATAGTCTTTGCTGAGCTGTGAATCCACTAATTGCTACTCAGACCATAGGTAAATGTCTATGAAGTTGCAATTCCTATAAATTACAGGCATCTAAGGATGCATTCCATATTTTTCTGGGAGTAAACCTGATTAAATAAAATAGGTTTTCTTTCATGTTTAGGATTGTTTACTAAGATATATTGTTTTGTTAACCCTTATTGAAATAAATGAAATATTACAAATACATACAGGTGTAAACACACATGATCTTGAAATGGAAGACAACAACTGGAGTGTAAACTGATCCAGAATATTACACAGTTGACCTCTCTTCCTGTTTCATAGTAGGATGAGGTCCAGAGGGAAAAATCAAATTCTGTTAAACCAGATTAATTAGCCTCTCGGTTAATATTTTCTCACTAGCATTAATATAAATTATATACACCATTGCACTTTAATGAACATTCTAACAAGTTAGTTAATATTGTGATCTATTGTTTGTATAATCACAATAAATTGTTTATAGGAGTTGTCAGAAATATATACTGATTCCAACTGGCTTTTTGAAAAAGTTTAACTAACACACTTTATCTTCAACCATTGATATAGGTTAAAATAAGCATGCTTTCTCTGAAGAAACATGGAACAGTTCCTCCATATTTTTAATCCTGTGATTTTTCTTCCTTGCTATGATGGTACATGATATATAAAGTGAAAAAGAGCATGCAAGTTTATTAAAACACTGATATTTCTGAGGAAGAAGGGCAAAACAGCTCTGTACTGAAGAATAAGGTGGGATCAAGAGGGAGGCAGGAACTAGGTTTCCACTGAAGAGATTTCATATCTGTAGCAACAATGACAGGAATTGAGGTGAAGCAGGACAAAGCACAGAGAGTGCAGCAAAGGAGCAGAGGGCTGAAATGAAGCAGGCTGCACAAGGAAGGCTTACTGTGAGGAATGTTCTCAGAACTGTCAGGGATCATTGGCCATTATGTCAGAAAAAGGGGGGAAAGTAGACCTGAACCAAGCACAAAACAAAGTTCAGATCAGGGCAGTGATAAAGGGGCCAACAGACAAGCTGATATATATACATTGCAAGAATTATGAGCTCTAAAATGCCATCCACCACCACTCCTTTGCTGCTGCTCATGATAAAATAACAGGTCGTCTGTCAGATTGTGGTCCCTTGTGAACTAAAGTCTAATTTTTAGGCTCCAGGGATTTGCATGAGTTCAAAGGTCACTTGGCAGTATCAATCAATGAATTAAATGGAGACTCATTTTCACTCAGAAGTGGAGGCCACGAGCAGAGCCCTAAGTGGTGAAATTGATGCAGTTGGTATCTGGAGAATTTCAGTTATGAAGGGATCAACTGAAGAGCCACATGTGGAACCAAAGCAAGTATTCACCTTCACTGTAAAATGCGAACTTTTAAAGGATAAATTAAAAGTACAGGATGAAAATCTTGTAAGCTTCTATCATTGATTCAAAATTCATACGTACAGATGGGGGGGGGGGGCTGTCTAATCAGATCATGTGGATTGACCATGTTCTAAACATTCTGCATTGCTTGATGACAATCAGAATATATACAACAGGAGAATAATATATGAACATAAAAGATATGCATGGCTTATACTAAATCAGCCCATCAGTGCATCAAAGTCAGCATTGTCTACTACTTCACATCACCTACTGTCTGGTCCTTTTAACTGGAGATGGTGAAAATTGAACCTGGGACCTTCTGCATATCAAGCAGATGCTCTACCACTGAGCCAAAACTCCCCCCTCCCAATTGCCAGCCAGGCTGCAAATCATGTCAAAATTTCCTTTGCTTCTGTTTTATTATATGCACTTTTTGTGAAAGGAGCCCTCTTGTGAAGGCTTTGCTGGCTTCCCAAATTGTGTTGACATCATCAACTGTTGGACATTATTAAGAAAAGCTTCACGAAAGAACAATTCTAGGTCATTTCTGGCTCCTTGTGAGAGGGGCTATTTCTTCTAAAAGTATGGCTCCCAGATGTAAAATACCACCCCAAGTATGGGAAGATCACTTTAGAAAAATCTTTGCAGAACAAAACACCACTCATTTAACGTCAGTGGTTAGGCAAGAAGGTATATTAAATTCAACACCTCAGTGGAGCCCTGTCAATGAAGAGGAAATTCATGTCTTAATAAAAAAAACTTAAGAAAGGCAAAGCTTCTGGTATCAATAAGATCCGCTTAGAATTAATCAAAAGAAATGCCCATTGGTGGGTGCCACTTCTGGCGGCCCTTTTTTTCATCAATTAATGATTCTGGAAAAATACCAGCCAAATGGACACAAGCAATAGTAGTCCCTATTTTTAAAAAGGGCTTCCCTTTCAAACCGGACAATTGCAGACCAATTAGTCTACTATCCGTAAGGGGCAAAATGTATGCCCAGTATCTTTGTAATAGATTGAAAGTCGAGTTAGCTGATAAAAAGTTTATTACTGAAGCACAATCAGCCTTCAGAGCTAATCAATCAGCAACGCATCACAGCGTTATACTAACCCATCTGACAGAAAAGTATAGCACATATATACAGGGCAACTTATTCGTGGCTTTTATGGATCTGAAGGCTGCCTTGATTCAATTAATAGAGACAGATTATGGGAAAAATTTATCTCAGTGGTTTCAGAAAAAAGGCTGGTCAGTCTTATAATAGCCCTTTATAACGATGTTTCTGAGTTCAGGGGAGGGGGAGGGGACAGCACCAGTGCCTGGAGACAAAATATAAGAGAAGGTTTGCAACTTCACATCCTGTTTTCGGACTTTCCAGGATCTGATCACTATCTGAAACAGGTTGTCAATTTTAGATTTCTTTTTCCCCACTGTTGACATGCACTCTTGATATGTTCTGTGTTGCTTCTTGGAGCTGCTACCTTGCTCAGTGCAAGATCTAAAATGTGTCTACTTTTCTAGATAACTTGGAATGTAATCCACAGTAGCTGTGCTGGTAAAGTTTTGAAAACTGTTGTATAGCTCTGCACACAATGTTTGAAGGTTTTTAATAGAACAGAAAGTAATATATTTAAAAGTTCTCCTCATGCTTCAGTGCATGGAAGTGAAAGCCATTCTGTAACTCTGTACATTCCACTTCAGAAAAACCTGTCCCCGGGGCAGAATCTGTTGTTGACAGAATAGCATGCTAACATAGTGTAGTCAGCTTTGTTAAACTAGCAACTATTTAGATTATCATTGTAAGGAACAAAAGGATAGAAATCAAGTATTCAGCTGAGGTGATAGTGTTTCCCAGTAAATTTCAAGATATCCCAAATAAGCTTTAATCACAATTTATTATAATGAACATTTTTAAAAGAGAGCTAGCGTGCTGTAGTGATTAAGAGCAGTGGACTCTAATCTAGATATCAAGGTTTGATTCCCCACACCTCCATCTAATCTTGGTTTTATGTACTATTATTTTGTTTATATTGTAAACTGCCTTGAGCTGTGGATTTGGGAGAGGAGCACAATTTCAGTACTTGCCCTCGGCACCATTTTCTATGGGTACGCCCCGGAGAACTTAAGACTCTATGCACATGTTCCAAATGCATCCGCAAAGATTGAAGGGTGGAGTTCACCACTACAATCCTGCTTCATTTCCACCATACATTTTAGCAGCTCAGATACTCAGGAAAAGGCTACTATAAATCATTGAACACAGCCCAAAGCTGCACAGTATCACTTTGCAACTAATAACAGAGAGCTTAGTCTAAGCTGTTACATATTTATTTAAAGCTTAAATCAAGCACCACTTAAGTCTGTCTGTGGATGTCTTTTCACCATTTTTTGTAGGATTCATGTATTGTCCTCACTTTAGTTATTATTACCAAGGCATTCTGCCAAAATCCAGCGTTGTTTTTACTTTAGCCATCCACAGCATAGGCAAGGATGCAGAAGAAAGTGAGAACCACCAGAGGAAATAATAGCAAGCCTATTATTAGCAACCTTACAAGAAGCAGGTAAGAAGGAACACAGAGCATTAATTTATTTTATTCATAAATGGTTATGAATAAAAGTACTTTAAAGATCTATTTTTGAGTGTCAAACTCTTTTTATTGAATAATCAAGTAGGATTTGGGTTGTAATTGTTAGTGTCTCTCAGCACCTAATTAATCTGCACAAGAACTCTCAGAAAAAAAATTCTTCTTTTTAAAAAAACAACCCTTAACCTTTAGCCATTCCCAAGCATCCTTAATTTTTATCCCCTCCAGCATTTTTTGCTAATGACTTAGTGGCAATTAATTAAATTGAGCAAGATGCAAGACAGATGAAAATGATCTAAATAGTGTTCTGTTTTTGTCCAGATTTTGCAGTTGGGCAGAGTATCACAGTAGAAGATTTGATAGTTAAGCTATTAAAAGCTGTAAGGCTTTTACTGAACAATCCTGTACTAATTAAAAGATCAAAATGAGGTGTGTTAAAACATCTGTCTAGAGTCTACAGAGTAAAACTGAAAGGAAAACAACACACATTCACAGTATGTTTTTAACAGACAACAGAAAGATTGTTATTTTTTCAACTGCAAGAAAATTACAAACATTGTCCAATCCATGATTAATAGAACCCTTAACATTGACTGATTATGCAGGGAATGTTTACCTCGGGACTCTTCTCTGTGAAGTGGGCTTTCAGAGGTCTTGCCATGCATTTCTCTGTTTAGACGCAAGGAGGCAGCCCAGTGCCTGTCATGCAGCTGCTTCCTGAAGTGTCAACCCTCTCTTTTTGCTGCTTCTCTTAACTCTGCCCATCAAAAGCCTTAAAGACACAGATCTCGCTGGTATTCTCCTCTTCCCTCCCCTACACACACACCTGACTCACACTTTCTCTGTCACTGTTGCTGCAAGAGAGAGGCTTGTTTTTAAAATATAAGCTTGTCTGAAAGTTTTTAAAATGATCTCCTGATCATTGGGGAGGACAGAAGCAGAACGAGGGAGCTGAGGTGGAGCCAGAAAGAGACCCTGCTTGATACTGATGTATCCATACTAGCATTTAGAGAAGCAAGAAGGAATCAGCAACAGTAAGGAATGTGATGGGGAAGCATGCAAAGCAGCATGAGTGAGTGGCGATGGGGAGACAAGGTGTACTGGCTATGGGAGAGAGAAGAGATCCAGGATAAACCTGTGCCCACTGGAAAATCTGCCCATTCTGACTGCAAAGCAAAATTATATTTGTGCTGGAAGTGGTCTCACCTGACACGGGGAGACTAGGAAGTGAAAGTGGGGCTTGAGGAAATACATCCATACAAGAAATCTCCCTGTGACAGACATTTGCCCCCATCGTGGAGCAGATGCCTTGTGGATAATCGGCCATTATTTTTAATTTGCCCTACACATTGTGGCAAATTTCATTCTTAGGAAATGGATGTTCCCTCTTTATATTACTTTTAGCACTAAGAAAGAATTTTCTGAACTCAGCCTTGGAACATATGAATTTAAGTATCAATGTATTTGTGTAAGTATTATAAACCAGGGTAAATCAGACATTCAGTCCTTCATGGCACAATTCATGGAAGAACTAGAAAAAATTGTTTCACAATTTATGTTAAGCAAGGATTGATACTGTGAGGACCCACTACCTGTGAGGACCCACTACCTTATACATTGGTTTGGAATATTATTTTTCTGCCTGTGAAGAACATAATGCTTCAGAGCGAACACTAATTTTTATTTTCCTAGACAACAGGCCCAGTTTGTGCATGGTCTCAATGTTCAGTATGTGTGTATTGTTTTGTGGTAACAGTATACCTGGCCGGAGAAATATCTGTATCCAACTGGATGTTATATAGTACTTTAAAAAATATTTAAAAATCCAGGCCAAATCTTAGACTGATGCCGTAAAAAAAAAACACTTGTACAGTTTCAGTGTCTGGGTATGAATCATTTATTTATTTATTTTTATTTTATTTATTTATTGCATTTATATACCGCCCTCCCCCGGAGGGCTCAGGGGTGGACAGATTATTATTCTGGGAGCTTCTTTTTTCCCCAAGAACCTTGGGATCTACTAATCATGAAATGGTGGTTCCGTGGCTAAAGCTGGTCATAAAATGGCATCTTGTACAAAATTAGTGTATCAGGACAATTCTGAAGTGTTCAGGTAAGGAACCTTTTCCCTTGATATTTTCCCACAGCAAACTACTGCCACTATCCCAACTGTAATTTTCCCTGAAGGGGGAAAATAGAGTGATTTTTTTCCAGGAAGGGGCAAATAGCAGGTTTGATACAAAGTGAAAGTGTCAATAGCAAACTACTTTCCTGTCCAAAGCACGATGGGTGCAAGTATACAGCAGGATGAGAGATGAATGCACACATATGCCTGCTTATCCTTCACAAAGAGAGAGAACCTTTAAAGAGAAGGATAGGAAAGTGATTATGGCAGCATTGGAGGAGAGGTGCAGAACTACTTTTAATTGCTTGGTAGTAACTAGAGCAGTGGTGGCGAACCTATGGCACGGGTGCCAGAGGTGACACTCAGAGCCCTCTCTGTGGGCACGTGCAAACAGAGTCCCCCACATACACATCTAGGCTGGCCTGGGCCACTGGGCTCGATTATTAGCATTAAACCTAAGGCCTAGTTTTGGGAAAGCAGTGTAGGTAACCCTGTTAAGCACTGTTAAACCTCACTGATTTTCATGCGAAGAACTAAAGCACGATCCTTTACCTGGGAGTAAGCTTGGTTGCTGGCAATGGGGCTTGCTTCTGAGTAAACCTTCCTAGGGTTGTGATTCACTCGTTGGAAGAGTTGCACGGTTGTTTCAAAGCAAAGCCACCGACTACCACTAAGCTTACTCCCAAGTAATGCATGCCTCAGAGCCAACATTTTTTTCTAAACTAAAACCTCAGTATTCAGGTTAAATTGCCGTATTGGCACTTTGCAATAGATAAGTGGGTTTTGGGTTGCAATTTGGGCACTCAGTCTTGAAAAGGTTCGCCATCACTGAACTAGAGTGTCCCAAGTGACCTCTTGCTGACCCTGGTTTTAGATGAAAACAGCTACTTCCTGAAAGCAGAATGTATATCACCAAGTCACACTGCTGCAAAACGGATGTAAAACTATCATAAAGGATACTGATTAAAATGACGTAAACCAGTAGTCTATATATAAACGTAGGGATGGACAAGTTTTTTCCATTAAGTTTTAGGTTCAGCTTTAAAAGACCAGAAAATTTTGGAGAAAGTGAAAAATTTTGACTTTTTTGAAAATTTTCAGGTTTTTAACTCCAAAACTACAAGCTCCACACAGCTGCATGCAGGAGCTCCTCTTGACATGCAAAGTTGGGGGTTACCTGTGAAGATCAAGGTTTCATAGAGGAGCAAATTCTGTGTGTGTTCTTTTATCGTCGCCCAGTCTGCACTTTAGAGCTATGAGGACAACCATGGAAATGGCTTCATTCTTGTTCATTTGTACCCTTTGCATATTTTCACCGTTTCGGGCCATGGCTATTGCAGATCCCAGATGCCAAGTGGTGTTCTGTAAGCTCACTCTTCTCCTCAAGCTGCCCTCCTCAGATCCCAATCCCAAATCTCCAGGAATTTCCCAGCCCAGAGATGGCAACCCTGACTGAGCCATGTGCTGTGGGTAGCAGGTATGACCACATCCTACACATCCTACAGAATATCCTAACCTAGAATTGTCTAAGCGGTGGAATGTTGCAATGATGAACCCTCCACCAATAATGGTCCATCCGCCCACCTTCCCTGACCCAGGAGCAAGCCTGGCTTTGCCGGCCCCCAAATCCCAGTCCCCCCCTAACAGCCAACCCCCGCTGATGGAGCAACCATATCTTGACACTCTCTGCTTTGCTGGCCTACGAGCATCCTCCCAGTTCCCCCTTACACCCCAAACCACTACTTTCCACCCTCCCTCACCTCAAGCTTCACCTTTCAACCCTCCCCCCAACCCCAAGCCACAGACTCAGAACCAGGTGGGGGTGGTGGCTTCTTCAGCCCCAGTAAAACCCATTGCAGGGAGAGATACATGCTCACTCTCCTCTGCTAGAGCCCACTGCATCTCCTCCCACAATGGGCTTTGCTGCTTGTTCAAGATAAAATATGATGCAAAACTGAATATACAACATGCCACATACACCTGATTCACACTTTGCCTTTTTCCATGAGTAGAAGCATAGTCAGAATAGGCATATGCACATACTCCCTACATCTAGAGCTGCCAAGCTCACAACTGGGGGAATCCCCCACCCTCCACTCCTGTTGCCCACTGCTGCCATGATCAGTGTTTTTTTAAAAAAAAACCTGCTACACCAGCCAATATTGCATCCCCCCATATTCCCACTCACAGTTTTATTTTCATGACACATTAAGTTGTACATGTGAATGGGGGGAACTCACTCCCCAATTGGCCATATTATATTCTCAGTGTTAAAGTATGAAGCTGGTCACCCCAAGTTGCCAACCCTGGCAGCTGGTTTACGGACTGTGGATTCGTTAAATGTAGGGATTCCTTAAATCTTGTGTATAGTAACTGGCAATAAATAACTGGCAATAAATCCCATTGTGCAAAAAAACCACAATGGGTGCTAGAAAACATACCCCACCCAATCAGAGGCCTCCTATAACAAATATAAGATAAGAGAACATGGTGACCACTCAGGGTTTTGTAGAACCAAAAAATAGGCTGCTTGGCCAATCTCTATGGACAGCAGATTGGAATTATGAACTGGCTGGAGCTGCTGGTGATTGGAACTCATTCTCATGGGTTTTTTTCTTGCCCTGCACTTCAGGGAGTCAATGGGGTTTCTCTCTCATTAACATTATTAGTATTGTAATTACTTCAGCATACAACACTGCCATGCTTTGCCCCTTCAGCCCACACCCCAAGCTCTTGGCCTTCCTGCCTAGCCTGGGCTCCGCTGACCTTGGTGTCAGGCAGCACCCACCTCTCTGACCCAAACCGAGGAGCACCTTTGAGCTAAACCCCTCACCCTCTATTCTTCCCTTGCTCTTCAGATTTTTCTGTACATTATGCTGCCCCTTGCTTCTGTCCCCCCCATGCATGTTTTCCCTCCTCAACTCATTCCTCTTCCCAAATCCCCCCGCCCCTCACCAGCAAGCAGGTGATAGATTTGCTTGGGTTGGGGAGAACCTCTTGTTATCCCCCTCACTTGACTTACCTAAAGATTCTTTTTATCCTAACCTGAGGCATTAAATAGGATGCCAATTAATTTAAAAACGAAGTGAATTGATTTGTATGCAGTGCTCCCAGCTGCTGCAACTATCTGTGCTTCTCCTGCTGCCACTGCCCAACTTTGTGTTTTCCTGATTCCATGTGTTGCTGAAGCTCCAACCACCAGACATGTTGGCTTCTGGAGGGCCTTGGGTGGCCTTGCTCCTCCACAGCTTCCTCCCTCTCAGGACAAGATGCCTAACATAGGTCACCTCATGGAGAGAGGAAAATTGTCCAAGCCACCATGGATCACCAGAAGCAGTGAGAAGAGAAGGACCAAGCTATGCTCAAGTAAGGTCAACTTGCTTCCTTCTGATGATCTGGTTGTGCGCCACACCTGCACAGCTGTTTAAAAAGTGAGTTGTTGCAAATACGCCTTGCCTTTTGTGTAATAGGATGGGCTAGAACTGAAATTCTGGGATACCGTAACAAGTAGCACAGAACAAGCAACAGTCAAGTGACAATGGTGAAAATAGACTCCGGTGTGTGGTGTTTATGGGAAAATTACAGCGGGCCTGATGTGGCTTGTAGTGTTAATAGGATATACTATTCTAAGTATAAGTACTGATTTTGGACCACACCATTGTCATGCTGCTAGTTGTATTGCTCCTTAGCAAAATGAAATGTGTGGATGCAGTACCTGAGGTATAATTGTCCACCAGTGGTAGAAAGGGCCAAAGAAATACAAGGTAGAAACCTGTCGTGAACTTCTTTGAGTGTGTGGCCATTACCACCTGTTTGTTCAATCTCCAAATCACATTTGTTTACTATGGCACTCTAGTTGTCATAGGACACAGGTTGTGTACACATCAAAAGTAAGAAAGCACTTGTCCAATGACAAACAACATCATATGGTATATTAATTTATGCAATTGGCAATGGGGAACAAAGGATATGATGCTAGTTTGCTTTTGAGCAGACATATCCAGACAACAGAGACTGTTCCAGACAGCTGAGATGATGTAGAAAATATGATGTAAATGTGATTTATGATGTAAAAAAATATGCCTTCTTTAGTATTCAGAGACAATCAAGCTGATTTTGCTTTGTAATTGTAAAGTGAAGGCTTTAAGGGGTTCACATGCAAGGCATTATTTAACTCTTGTGTACTTATTTTAATCCTTCACCTAATATTGCCCTGGAAATCAGTTTACAATAGTACATTTGCTATTGTTCTACTCCTGACAATTATGGATCCATGTCTGGAATGGCAACCAGCAGAGCAAATGTAATGGCTCCAATAAAATGAAATAGAGTCTGTAGATCACAAATTTTCTTTTAAAGACAACAGATGGGATATAATTGAGCCCAAAAACATATGTGATTAATTTAGGAAAGGAGAGTCCACAAAAAGAACAAGTATGGTGTTCATAATACAGAAGATATGGATTCAGCCCTTTGAAAACAATATATCTCTATCCATTGACCTACTGTTGACAGTGAATTTTTTTCACTATTACCTGAATTGTAAGGAGTTGGATTTTTCCATCCAACCACCCCCAGTCATATAAACCAAAGCCAGTTGAAAGAAACTGACAGTAGACAAATGATACTCATTCCAATCTTGCCTTGTTTTGCTTAATGGCGAATTTTTTCAATCCTCTACATTTATCAGTGACATTACTATTAAAACCATATTTCCTACATGACTTTTCATTTCTACAAATAAGATATAAAAATAAGTCTGCTCCTAAAGAACTGTTTGTGTGTGAATAGTGAGCAACAAAACGTATAGGCTAGGAGACATATGTTATTTATGCCTTTATTATGTTGCTAGAATTTCATTTATCCTTTAAATAGAAAATAAATCTTCTAGTCTTGGCTTTTGCAATGACCAGCATCCCAATCCAACTAAACATAATCTTCCCTAGATCATATGGAAGAAGAAGAAGAAGAAGAAGAAGAAGAAGAAGAAGAAGAAGAAGAAGAAGAAGAAGAAGAAGAAGAAGAAGATGATGATGATGATGATGATGATGATGATATATCAACCATCAAAACCAAAGTTGAAAATTAGACCGGAACAGAAGATCAGTAAACTAAGTTCAGATGCCAGCAACCTGAAAAATATGAAAGAACAAAGATTAAAGAATGGCAAGATCATGAAAGAATTAATTAGAAGGTACTGGCTAGACACTAAAACAACTGAAAAAGCACTGGAGATCACCAAACAACAAATAACAACTACAGCAAGAAAAACTGAAAGATATGAAGCAAAAAACATCCTGTACAGACAAAATCAGCAATTTCGATCAGACCAAAGGAATTTCTACCAAAACCTCAACACAAAGATCAATGTTGAAAGCAAAAAACCAGAGAAAAATGCAACACTTCAGTTTTGGAAAGATCTGTGGGAAAATGAGAAGGATTACAACAGGAAGGCGAAATGGATAAAAGATGTTGAGAAAGATGTTGGCCAAAATCAAATGCAAGAGCTGGAAAGAACAACTGATATAATAACAAATTGAAGCATGAAAGTGAAAAACTGGATGGCACCAGGACATGATCAATTGCATAGCTTCTGGCTCAAATACCTAACCAGTTTGCATCCGACAATGGCCAAGCAGTTCAATGAAGCCATGCAAATGGTGAAATCGATGAATGGCTAACAACTGGAAAGACATACTTGATTCGGAAAGATCCAACCAAAGGAACAACACCTGAAAACTACAGGCCAATAACATGTTTACCCATGATGCTCAAACTGCTCACCGGCATAATAGCAGATAACATCATGGACTACTTGGAAGCAAATAACATCTTGCCAGTGGAGCAAAATGGGAACAAAAGAAGGAGCAGGGGTACAAAAGATCAACTCCTGATAGACAAAATGATAATGGAGAACTGCAAGAATCGAAGAACAAATTTGCATATGGCCTGGATCGATTACAAGAAGGCTTTTGACTCACTGCCCCATAGTTGGATCATGAAATCAGTGGAAACAATTGGCATCAGCAAAAACATTCGAGTACTCACTGAAAAAGCAATGAGATAGTGGAAAACTGAACTCACAGTCGGAAATGAAAACTTTGGAACAGTCAACATTAAGTGAGGACTTTTCTAAGGTGATTCACTATCACCTTTACTGTTTATCATTGCCATGATCCCACTAACAGTAATTTTAAAGAAAACAAAGTTGGGCTACTAAATTCCCATTTTTCTGGTTTTATTCAAGATAACCAGTTACCAACATTCCTAAGGAAGGGTTATGCTCAGAAAGATTCCTTTTCAGGGTTGAAAGATTTCACATACATTCCAGAGTTCATTTTAAAAGGTTAAAAGTAATTATGACCATTATAATATGTGATTCTAGTAAAATACATTATATGTATATATGTGTGTATGTGTGTGTGTATATATATACACACGTGTGTGTGTATATATACACACACACATATACATACATATAAATTCATACACACATATACAAACATACATACATATACATATATACACACACACTTTTCATATATTTCACTATCATTTCAGTGTTCATTAAAATGTAGAAAAACACATTTTCAATTATCTGATCAGATTCATCTCTCTTCTTAACTTTTGATCTCTTCATTTCTGTGTTTATTCATGTAGCCCATCTCATACAGCTAGTTATGCCTAACAGGTCTATAAGATATACCTTCTGTCACGTCTTTAGCCCTTAGTGACATGATCTTTCTTAGTGATACAATCTTTTCTTGCCTGCATGACCAGTTGGCCTAGAGAGAAAGCCCTCTTGAATCTCTGGTTTTATAAATCCCTTATTCTTGAATATCAAATATAATGTTCAGGCCTAGTCTCCTGTCCCACACCAATTATATGGAAATGAGAGATAATTTTCACGTTATACTTGGTAACCACCAACCAAATAATTGCCTCCTCACTGCTTTGCCTGATGGTGGCAATTGTGAAGCCCCTCTCATATCTTTAAGCAGCAGGCTACACATGTACCAATGCCACTTTATATAATTTGAGTGAAAACAGACAAGCATAACCTGGAAATAGGTGTCAGCAGAACTTCCAGTCATCACGATCCCTCCTTTCCACATGGTTTTAATTGCCTCTTGAAGAAAGTAAAAACAGTTATGAATAATCTAATAAGGATCAGCAAACACCTGTGAAACTCTGGTCTACAGCTGTACAGAATCAAATTCAAGAAGCAAAAACAGAGTACTAAGAAGGGCAATACATATGTGCATTATGCACATATCATTCCCAAACCACAGCAAACTGAATGTATTAATGCCATTTTTGGCATGAAAAGTGCATGCCACGCTAAGAAAGTATCTCATACATGTGTTTGCTTAAGTTTGCTGAATTTGCTTTCCAGAAAGATTATAGGACAGCATTAATAATGCACAAGGCATTTCTCTTAAAAACAGAGGCCAGGCAGGCATAAATGAGTGCAGCTTTAATTTCAGACTTTCACTTCTCCTAATACTTTAATCTATCCCAGAACAATGAATAAATAAAATGTTCTAGTAGGACTGATAGACAACAACCATGACCAGCAACATCTGAAAAAAGCTGGCCAACTCAGTTATTGTAGCTGTTGACACCTCTGAATTCTCTTCTAAAATGTCTGGAAGACATGCCCAATCTGTAGTCCTTTGAACAAATTATTTGCATTTTTATTCTGATCCAGGAGGAAGTATTCATTTTTGTCATGTTTACATCACCAAACATATATTGTGGTATTTAAAATCTGACATAATAGTTTGACAGGTTTGTAACAGAACATCTGCAGTCTTGTGATATTTTAACCTTTCCATGTCAAACGATACCACATAATTTATCAAATCTTAAAATTTTAATTACTACCTAAAATAAAATATTCATACGAGAGAATTTTAAAGATATACACATCTACAAGACTACAAAGTCCATGATTCAGTGTCAACTAAAGTGAAAATAATACAGATGGCTGTTTATGCAGCTATAAACAAATCCTTTCAAAAGAAGTATACCGTTATTAAGTGAAAAAAGCAAGAAGAGAAAGGAAGTCTTTTGATTAGTACTCAGTAGAAGCATATGATATTGTCCAATGTGCTCTGAAAAAATATTTTCCAGAGTGATGAAAGTTTATTCATTTATTAGAATTATAGACTGCCCTTCCCCACACGGCCTCAGTTGGCTTTCAGCAGTGACGTTAAAATACAATCAATTCAGGTTCTGGCTTGTCAACCAATGACAGTAAAACAATCTAATTAAGGGGGGAAGTAAAGGGAAAGGGACAAAAGGATAAGATAGGGCAAGAGACCGGGACAGAAGCAGGGAGGTCAGCTGACAGAATAGCTGCACCTTACAGGCCCTGCAGAACTGTGACAAGTGCTGCAGGGCCCGGGTCTCATTTGGGAGAACATTCTACCAGGGCTGGTCCAGAGCTGAAAATGCTCTGGCCCTGGTCAAGGACAGCTGAACACTTTTCAGGCCAGTGACTACCAACAAGTTGTAATCCATAGAGCAAAGTGCTTTCCTGGAGGTGTATCTAGAGGAGCAGTCCCATACATATGAAACTTGGGGCTTCAATTTAGAAGGATGTAACCCTATTTAGAAGTATGCTATTAGAACAGTATAGCAGAAGATATGCCCCTTCTCCTTTAACTATCCTTTAAAAGTGACATTATTTTAAAGTCAAATTTGAACTATTGTGATGCAATTCCCATTATTTATTTATTTATTTCATTTTTACCTACCTTTTCTCTATTAAATTTAGACTTGAAGCAGCTAACAGCCAAGGTAAATACAACTAAAATAGATATATTACATTCTGTGTATAAGCCAACACTTGAAATAATTTCTAAAATTAACATTAAAATTCTAAGTAGAGCCCTTTCTTTGAAAAGGGAACAAGTAAGAAAATGACTGGAGGGGGGAGAGAAAAGGGCAGGGCAGGGCAGGATAAGGCAAGGAGGTCAGCTAGAATGAAACCATCACTATCCTCAGCCATGGGACAGGCAGATTAACATGTGATTCCAAATCGGTCATCCATATATTGATTCAAAAAGCATTACCTGACTCCCAATTGACAATGTTTGCACTCAAAAGCCATCACATAGTCAACTCTGGGTTCCTGTGTAGTATTATGACATGGTGGTCTCATGTCTCTGTGATCCCCAATTTCCTAGTTTCTCTTATGTGACTCATCCCAAGAGAAAGAAGCTACAACTAAAGACAAATGGCTCTGAAACTGTAGGCTACAGAGCAAAATCTCCAACCTTTGTGACCCACTGAGAACTCTTGGAATTTGTGGGCACAACCACAAAATGTCAGCACATGAGTTTATACATAACACTTTTCAACATTATAGGTAAAATCTCTGGAGCAGCAGTGGCGTAGGAGGTTAAGAGCTCGTGTATCTAATCTGGAGGAGCTGGGTTTGATTCCCAGCTCTGCCGCTTGAGTTGTGGAGGCTTATCTGGAGAATTCAGATTAGCCTGTACACTCCCACACACGCCAGCTGGGTGACCTTGGGCTAGTCACAGCTCTTTGGAGCGCTCTCAGCCCCACCCACCTCACAGGGTGTTTGTTATGAGGGGGGAAGGGCAAGGAGATTGTAAGCCCCTTTGAGTCTCCTACAGGAAAGGGGGGATATAAATCCAAACTCCTCCTCCTCCTCCTCTTCTTCTTCTTCTTCTTCTTCACAAGATGCCCTTTTAAATGAACATGTTGTTTTACACTATTTTCTTGCATACACACAGTCACAGAGTTAAGGTCCTTGTTGTGTGGTAGCAGTTGCTGCCAAACTACTGCTTTTAAGATGTCTGATGGTTAATCAGCCTGTTGGGGAAAGCCCCAAGTGGCCCTTCCTACTTCCTAAAAACACTTGGTGGGCATTAGGGAAGGTATTCGTGGGTGCTGTAACACCCACAGGCACCATTTTAGTGGACCAGGATAAGGGGGAAAGATTTTGGAATAAAGCATGGTTCAACGGTCAAAAATAAAAATGGGAGAATATTTAGCTGTAAATACTCCCTAAACTTCCTTTTAGCTCAATCCTATCATGACAAGGCTGTTCTGCTACTTGTCACTCTTGATTCTCTGCTATACACCTTACCAGAGCTTTTTGTCTTTTAATAAAAAGGAAAATAAAAATGTGATGAAATCATATGGGGAAAAATCTTCTTTGTCCTACCCCTAACACTGTATCTTTAAAAAAAAGATAAATATATGCTAGGGCTACAGAACTATCTTCACTTACTCGGAAATAAGTCCATTTGACCTCAGTGGAGCTTACTTTTGAGTAAATACCCATAGGATCAGCTGTAATATATGTGAGAAGAGATTTGCTTTTATGTGGTGAAGCAGAGATTTTGTTCTGTTGCTGTTGGGTGCAGTTACATTTGTGAGCAGAAAGTCATGACAGAAAAAATTTAACACCCATGAATTTCTGCAAAAAAAAGACATCTATGTTTTTAGTGCCCATTAAATGTGTTTTTTCTTCTATACAGAGCCTTCAAAAACAATATCTTAACAAATCAGATGATCCACCCAAAGAAATTTTTCCACAAACAGTTTTGAGTAAGGAGAAAGAAGTGAGAGGAAAAGGCAAACAGCTGTTAAAGAAACTGATTTGTTTAGATAGTTCTGAATCACTGGTGTTCAGGGCATATTATGGGGTATGTGCGCAGGGGAAACAGTCACGGTTTGGATTTGAAGGTAGCCACATCAAAACTGGCTTCATTAAACGAGGCTGTGATATTTGGGATGGGGGTGGGAAGTGTTTAAGAGATGTTAAGAGAAACATTTATATACCTCCCCCCAAACAAAGGTATTGGGTGATATGAGCCAGTCAGGTTATTGGAAAAAGCCATTTGGTTGTAATTGAACCTTGTAAGAAATCATAACTTTCTAAGAAAAGGTACTGGCGTGACAATCTCTGCTGCTTTTTTGCACATTGCCCTATTTGTCTTACAAGTCAAGAGTATTTCCCTTTCAGAAAGCAGCATTTTCCCCTACACTTAAAAAGAAATGCTACACACCATACTGTTTTCTATAGAAAGATTAAAGTAGTATTATATATTCATCCACCACTTGCTGGACCTCCTTTGCTGTAGAATGCTCCACTTGGATCCATAGTGCCTACCTAGTTCTGCTCCCCTGCCCCCATTTCAAACGCAAAAATAAAACATAAAAAAAAAACTCACCATTATGTCAGTGATTCAGGAGTAGTCCTGGGAAAGGCACACAAAGTTACATACAGGGCTATGTAAATTTTACCCTCCTGGTAAAAGCACCCAGGTTTGGTGAACCAAATGCCAAGAAAACAACCAAAGGGGGAAATATGGTAACTTTTAACAGATAACTTTTAATGGCATAGTATAAAGACTCAAAACAAGATACAAAAAATTAAAAGACTACATACAAAGCAAAATTAAGATCATTTGTTTATGACCATGCATAAAAACCCTATGGTAGAAAAACCCTAGAGTATAGCTAGATTCATTGTTTAATAGATAAACTGTCTTCTCCTGGTCTGTCCAGCACTCTAAGCCCATCAATAAGGTTGAGAGGAACTTGGTTCTGGCCCAGTTATGAAGGGGGGGGTGGATATGGTAGTAAACTTTAACCAAAAATCTTCAAACATTAGCAAATCCAAATCCAACAATCAAGAAACAGAAGCAATAACATACAAAATAATAGTAAAGGCAGCAATACAAGAACATCCAAGTGGATTTAACTATAAGCTTTAAAAAGTTATCTCACAAACCTCTTAACTCCACAACAACAGTGGCCTTCAATCAGAAATGCAGAAATTTTAAAGAACACACACAATAACAGTCAATTATGTAAGTTTTACAAAAGGGAAGAACAAAGGAAAAGAAGCAGTTTTCCCCCCCACCAAGCACAATTAGATGTATAACAAATAGCCATGAAATCATTAAAAGTCTATTTTAAAAAATTAAACTGGATCAGTCAAACTCCTTGGTGCCTTCTTCTCCAGGCAGGTCTCCTCTGCAGGGCTGGTGATATCCCAGGAAGACAGGCTCCTCAAAGACCAGACAGAGGGAGGGCAAGTTCAAAGGCCAAAGGGAAATCTCTTGAACTATCACTCTACCTCAGTCTGAAACAGAATGGGCTGGCCAGAAACCAGCACTGTAATTGCTGGTTGGGCCAGCCAGGCACCCAAAACCCAGATGTTTGAAAATATCCCAGGGAATAAAAACCTTCCCTGATTGGCCAAGGATCAGTGTTGGCAGTTAAGCTCACACTCCATTGGTCACAGTCAGTTTTCTCCCCCCTCTTGTCACTGAAGGTGCACACTCTGTAGAATTGCATGGCACTCATTAGCAGGTAGTGAATCTCAGAGAGCTCTTTCATTTGTTGCCCTGAAAACCAACACACAGGGCATGCAAAGTGCAGAAGACACCAGGGAAGGAGAGAAGAAAACTGCATTAGTACGTTCTCTTACTTTTTTTTGTTTCTATTTAATATATTGTTTCCTACTACATTGTTTTTAGTCATAATCCATCCTGACTCTGAGGAAATGAGGAAAATGAAGTAAGTCTGAATATTGATAGGTCTGCACTGATCGTTCTTCACTTTTTATTCTCCAGTTGAAATAGAAATATGTTCCAAAAAACCATACAACCACCCCCCACCCCCCGCCACACACACAGAGGCTGTTTTTTGTTTTGTTTTGTTTGCTCCTGCTGGGATTAGTCACATGGGTGATCTCATCCAATGAGTTGTCTCATTGTGAACAGGAAGGCATGACTGCATGGTGATATAACTGAGGTCAAATGGAGGTAATTGAGAATGCTAGCAATGCTTCTTTTACCAGATGATTCTATCTAATCTCTCACCCAGAAAGCAAATTATGCCTTAGTATTTGAGGGCTTTTTCTGTATATGTGTTATTAGTATTATTGGTTACTACCTCAAAGGGATGTGTTGATGACAAGCAGATGGCTAAGTGCTGCTGAAATGAAAAACTCAGTCCTACATGCTATTTTTAAGTAACCGTGCACAAAGATTTCATTATTAGCACACAATCCCAGCAACAATACTATGATATCTCATCCCTACATAATGTATAGCAAGAATGATCTATGACTAGAGAAGAGAAGCATATGAAGAACTGAATGATCCCAGTAATTAAGAATAAAAGAGTTGCTTAGAGTTGCCATCTCCATGCTGGTAACTGAGTAGAGCAATATGTGAGAGCAGGCAACTAGTAAGGTCATTTCCAGTGCTACCTGGAAGAGATGTCAGCATATAGGGGCCATACTCTAACATTTACCCTAAACTCTATGGTTTAAAAGTAGAATTTTGGACAATTTCTAGAAGATCATGTCATCAATTCTGGATTTCTCCGCAAGTGATACCTCAGGGTTGGTGTGATGCCAGTCCTGGGAACAGGATGTTTCCTTTCAAAGCAGGAGACCTGGCTTTCCTAGAGTATCTACATTAACAAAGTTTGTTACAAATGCAAATGCAGAGCCTAACTAGATGATATTATGGGAGTTTATTGTCGAAGACTTTCATGGACAGAATCACTGGGGTGTTGTGTGGTTTCCAAGCTGTATGACCGTGTTCTACTAGAACACGGCCATACAGCCCAGAAACCACACAACACCCCAATAATGGGAGTTCTTTATTAGGAATTCTCAATGTCTCTTCAATTTGGTAACAGAAGCATGGGAGCTTGATTCAGATCATGACCGTGATGAGAGGACTCCCCCAACTGATTTCCCAATTGAAAACAAACCTGTGAGGCATTCTTTGTCCTGCTGGAAAAATCTACATATACTGGCAGGATTTCCTGAGTATAACCTTTGAAATAAGTCTTAACATTGCTTTAATTTTACCAGTGAGCAGTGGGCTTTCATGAGTTTTCAAATGGCTTAATAATATTGTGAGTCAATTACTCTGACCTTTTATATTTTTTGCTCATGATACAACATCAAAATATTCTCATCACACTAGTCCAACACACTTTATTTAATGGGCTGTCCTTTATTTCAAAACATAACAGTGCCCTAAAAGTCCATTGTGGGATCTTAACTTAAAAGTGATTTTGTTAAACAGTTAAGTATGTTTTAAATATTTTCCCCACTAAAATTAATAGGATCATGTTCACTCTGCCAGCATGTAAAGAAGGTGTAAACTTCATAGGAGATGTAATTTATAATCTGTGTTCATCACTTATCACCTTCAGCCATAAAGACAGAGGGAAAAGGGGAGGGGCCATGTATTCAAGCAAAGTGGAACATCTAGTTAGGCCATCAGCCTAACCCAGGGGTAGGGAACCTGCGGCTCTCCAGATGTTCAGGAACTACAATTCCCATCAGCCCCTACCAGCATGGCCAATTGGCCATGCTGACAGAGGCTGATGGGAATTGTAGTTCCTGAACATCTGGAGAGCCGCAGGTTCCCTACCCCTGGCCTAACCTAACACACAAAGTAATGGTTGGAATAAAATAAGGCAAAATGTAATATGGTGGTGGAAAATGCTGTCAAGTCACAGCCAGCTCATGGTGACCCCATTGGGTTTTCAAGGCAAGAGACATTTACAAGTAGTTTGCCATTCTCACATATGACCTTTTATGAATGCAGTTGTAACCTGGTAGTTCTACATAACCAAAAGCAAGACTGCAGAATAAGAGATACTCTCTCTCATAGGAAACACTTGAAAGGTAGGAAAAGTAAATATTGCAGCAGCCAACAAATTCCAGTTTTCAGAAATGCAGTCAGATCAACATCCTCACCTCCTTCTTTGCAGTTGCCTGTACCCCAAAAGTAGCATGCCACCCAATCCTATACATGTTTACACAAAAGTAAATAAAGCAAGCATGGGATTTCAGTCAGTCAGTTCTTTCATAATATGATCCTTTAGCTTTTATTGACATGCCTGGGGAGTTTTAACATTTTCCAGATCACATTCCTACCTCCCCTGGTTTCTAAGCTCTCACAAATGGAAGGTATATGTGTATGTGTGCATGCATGTGTGTGTATTTAATGATACATTTAAGACTTGCCAAGCAATTGCCTGAAGAATTATGAATACAAACTTTATTATAGGATGACTTTAACAGGTAAACTGCTCAGAAAAAAGGTTATGACCTACTTCTTTTTTGTGACACACAAAGTACATAAATAGCATAACAAGCCCTTTGGTTTAAGATATTGCCAGAACAAAGATGTTTACACACTTATTAAAGATTAACTATAGAGAAATTAGTATTTTTCTGAATGAACAATGGAATAGAGACATGGACAGAACAATGAAATAGAGCTGTTGCTTTCAAAGCCTGTTTATAGGCTTCTAAGAAGTATTCAGCTGGTTACTTCTGGGAACTTTATACTAGGCTAGAGGAACACAGTTTGATCCAGCAAAGGTCTTCTCATGCTCTTATGATTTACAGCCAGCACCCTTTGCATGAACAATTTCCTCCTCTTCTGTGACCTCTGTCTGTGATAGTTACATTCAAGACTACTGGAGTGAACTGTCATGTGGCTGCAGTCTGAAACTGTCCTCGTCGTCTCCATCCTCCACCCCCAGTTTTTGGTATGTTTTTCGGAGTGCCTCAGACAGATTAATTGGATTTCCATTTATTCCTATGGGAAATTTTGCCTCGATTTTAGTTTATTTTGGTTTTTGTCGATTCCTTTCAGACAAATTACCAACGAAAAACGAGGTTCCACTGTATTTGAAATTAATCCATTAAAATTTAGAGAGTCTTACTTTCAAGTAAATATGTTTGTAGTGCAGTCCTCAGAGTTACACTCTTCTAAATGGTTCTCCCCACCAATCCATTCATAGTATTATAAACTGCATAGTCTAGATTGAAAAGGGGAAGAAAAAAGACCAGATATTGCAAAGAAATTCAGCGGCTAAAAGACTGCAGGTCTGCCCTATTAAACTGCAGTCCTTGACACACTAGCAACCTCTTTGCTCATCCAGTGCTTTTTTTTGGAAGTTTACTGAAACAGAAAAGGAGCTCATGGACTAGAACAATCATATCATTGATAGCTAAATGTCATATGGAAATAAAAAGAACATTCAAAGCCTTTCTCTTGGCTGACAAGGAGACATTCAGTTTTAACCCCCAGTTACTTTGAATCACTCAGTGGCAATGAGCTTTAAGATAGCCATGTTGGAACCAAACTCTAATGCCTTTCTTAATTGATTGTAATGGAAAGAATGTGTTTATGTTTATTTTAAAGCAAAGGATACATCAGTTGCACCATTGCTGATTCTATTTCATTAACATTGATTTAGGTCTTACTATTCTTGTACACTTTAGCAAATTACCTTAAACTTGTACTTCTAGGGCTAGGATTAAAAAAGCTCAGTTAATTTGTTATTTTTACAAGCATATTTTGTCATATGATTTGTGATTAACCCTCTTGAGATGGAGCAAGTGAGACATTTAGAAAAATATTAAAAATGTAATCTATTCAAAAAGCATTATTATAGAGTGGGATATATAAAACATAAAGAAGGAGGAGGAGGAGGAGGAGGAGGAGGAGGAGGAGGAGGAGGAGTTTGGATTTATATCCCCCCTTTCTGTCCTGTAGGAGACTCAAAGGGGCTTACAATCTCCTTGCCCTTCCCCCCTCACAACAAACACCCTGTGAGGTAGGTGGGGCTGAGAGAGCTCTGAGAAGCTGTGACTAGCCCAAGGTCACCCAGCTGGCGTGTGTGAGAGTGTACAGGCTAATCTGAATTCCCCAGATAAGCCTCCACAGCTCAGGTGGCAGAGCTGGGAATCAAACCTGGTTCCTCCAGATTAGATACACGAGCTCTTAACCTCCGACGCCACTGCTGCTCCAAGACATTGTTCTGTGCTGCTGGATCATTAGAAATGTATTGAGAAATGGAATTCTGTGTCTCATTTGTTACTAACAAGTTTTGTTTATAAACAAAAATCAGAACAGTCATGAACAACTGCTGATGTGATTGAATGCAAGAATAATAGTGTTGTAGAATTGAAAGATACATCCAGTTTGCTCAGTGTTGCTGGATTGTGGGGTTAAACATTCTATTTTCAGGAAAATCCACCAATTATATCAAAAGCAAATTCATTTTCCCAACAGAACATATTGAAGCCTATCCCTGGTCACAAATCCCTAATATACCAGATGATGAAAAAAAGTAAATGAAATGTCCCATCAGTACAATTGTGATGAGCTATTTAGATATCAAAGAGTTCAGTAAACTGTTAATATAGACAAGCAAAAGGTATGGGTTTTTTCTCTATTTAAAAAAAGAGATAAATAGATAAACTGTCTTCACAATCCACATATGAACTAGACTGTGTTCAGTTTGTTTATCAAATAAAGTATTCTGTCAAAAGCTACTCCACTGCATCAGGCAGTTTAAATAACTAGAAGTGTTGGCATACATTGGGTGTCAAATGTTTTGACAGAGGGTGAATTTGCCACAGAATACAAGCCACATTCTTTGACATTTGTCCTTCAGGGTAGAGTTTAATCTGAGAGGCAAATTAGAGGAGGGTTGATGGAGAGGAGAATTTGAACCTTAAAAATATTATTTTGGGTGGATATAGAAAACTGGGAACTACTTAGGAGCTGGCAAATTTTTTACATGGCACCTATTGCCATGTGTGAAATTATCATATGTGATCTCTAACCATGTAGCTGAGTCCTGTACTGTTTGCTTTTCTAGATTGCAAAGTATCTGCATAAAGATGATAAAGAGATGTTTTAGTTACTTGGCTAGGGGTTAAAATTGTCTGCTTCCCAGTGTAATATGGATTCTGCGCAGCAAGATTTTAATTCTAGCTTTTCTGCATAAGCACAAATTGGATTGGATCTCACAGAAGATTTCCACATATCCCACAATTATGGTGCAAGTAGATGAACTAAAATTACTATTCCCTGCTAGTGTTAAGTGAAAGTGATTCTATCCCTACTATCTTTTCTGTCCAGCAACCAAGGCAGCTAACAAATATAAAACCTCCAAATCAAATACAAATATCAAGAAATCAAGCAGTCCTTTAAAAAACAATTGAGTCACAACAGCTTTTAAAGGCTTGAGCAAGAGGGGTGCTGGGCTGAGTAGGCGGACCACTTAAGTCCTAGATCAGTGATAGCGAACCTTTTCAAGACCGAGTGCCCAAATTGCAACCCAAAACCCACTTATTTATCTCAAAGTGCCAACACAGCAATTTAACCTGAATACTGAGATTTTAGTTTAGAAAAAAAGTATTGGCTCTGAGGCATGTGTTACTCAGGAGTAAGCTTGGTGGCAGTCGGTGGCTTTGTTTGAAGCAACTGTGCAACTCTTCCAATGGGTGAATCACGACCCTAGCAGTGTTTACTCAGATGCAAGCCCCATTGCCAGCAACCAAGCTTACTCCCAGGTAAAGAATCGCGCTTTAGTTCTTTGCATGAAAATCAGTGGGGTTTAACAGCGCTTAACAGGGTTACCTATACTGCTTCCCCAAAACTAGGTCTTAGGTTTAATGCTAATAATCGATGCCATACAGAACACCCTCCAATTCAACCATTTTATGTACTCTACAAATGAGCTGTAATGCTGGGGAACTTAAAGGCTGGCATACCTGCCTCACAATACCCTGACCTCCCCAGACACCACCCCAGGAGTTTCCCAGTTCAGACTTGGCAGTGTTAGAATGTAGCCATAATACTGGCCAAGTATAGGAAGTGTTGAATGTTGTAATAGGTATAAAGTTTAGCTTCCTGATTATCTCTGTTTTAAATAGGTGTGTAGTCAGTGGTGGAATTCAGCTGGTTTGGTGCGGTTTGGGCGAACTGGTTGTTAAAAGCCCACTTGCTCGCTTCCCCTCCCCTGGGAGATGGAGCGATGGGGCTATTTGCATCACACACACACACACACGCACACACACACACACACACATACAATGTTGCCCGGCTCGGCAATCCTCCCTGTCCTGGGAGCCTAGGGTGGGGAGAAGAGCTGAGCCTTCTGCTCCACCCCCCCCCCAGTGCTGCCCACTTACCTTAGCCAGCAGAGGAGAGTGGTGGCAGTCTCAGGCAGCTTGGCAGGGCAGGGCCATGCCCCCCCCAGCCCAGCTCTTCAGCCAGAGCAGCTGCGCCAGGCTGCTCCAGCTAAAAGGCTGGGCCAAGCCAAGGGAACGTTCAGCACCCAGCAACCACTGTTCCACCAGCCTTCCTTCAGACCACTTCCTGCCCTCCCCAGGCCCTGACAGAAGGCTGGGGGAATGGGACCCACCTGTCCCCTTGGTCCGTCTCTTCATCTGGAGAAGCCTGGCATGGCTAAGTTGATGGGCAACCTGTGGCAGGCTCCTTGGCCGCCTCTCAGTCTGCCCCTGCCGGGCTGCTCTGGCTGAAGGGCCGGGCTGAGGGTGCCCATGGCCCCACCCCGCCTGGCTGCCTGAGACCGCCACCACCCTCCTCCTCCAGCTAAGGTAAGTGGAGTGTGGGAACAGTGGGGGGCAGCACGCAGCAAGGGGGCCATGTGGCAGGGGGGCGCAGCGGCGGGAAGGGGTGAACTGGTTACTGGATTGTTAGAATCCCACCACTGTGTGTAGTCCTTGAAGCTGAAACAGTATGCTTAAAAGTGTGATATCTCTGAAGTGAGAGAAGTGACTGAACACCAGTGCGGGTGATTTTGTATCCTTGTCTCCCAAACGGCAAAATGAGAATAAAAGGTGTAAAAATATCAAAAATTGCAAAATAGATCATAAAAAAGAGGAAATATCCAGGTTTTCTTTTGCAGATTTTAGTTTTGCCAGATGAAGAACTGTAATTTATTTAAGCATTTAAGCATAAGATATGCAGCCCTTTTCTTACCCATGACCAGTTTTAAAATCATTTAAATGTTACTGTGTTCTCCAAATTATTGCTTTAAATATAATGTAAGGAAAGTGACACAGAATAATTACTTGGGAAACTTAGCTCCTTGCTTCTGAGAATCTGGACTGTCATTTTTCAGATGCGAATCTTTAGCAGACAACATACACTTTACCAGAGAGTTTATGCCAGTACAGTGGCTCCATTCAAAGAAGAATTCATGGGGAAAACAACACCTTGAATGAAATATTATTCCTTGAAAACCTAATGTTTCCTTCTGTGTAGTTCAGGACTTTACGATGTTGAATACTATCTGAAATAAGTCTACTTCATCAGCTTTGTTCAGCGTAATATACACTAAACCAGGTTAAAAATGATTTCCATAATTTAGTGGTGGAGCTTATGCTACGCCTACAGAAAGTCCCACAGTCAGTCCCTGGCCTTGCAAACAAAAAAGTGGAGGTGAATGACTTGTTTTGGCTGCGCTGCTGGTGTAGCAGCCACTGACTGCACTGGGAACTGCCCTGTTGAGCCTGTCGGAGGTTGTGTCAGACTGGGTCTTGGGTGTCCCCTGGTTGATAGTACTGGGGGACTTCAACAGCCACAAATTCAGGCTTTGGAACTAGCATTGTCCATGGCAGAATTAGGATTCTCTCTAGTTAGAATAGGTCCCAAACATCAAGCAGGCCACACACTGGATCTGATTTTGGGAATGGGTGGAGATGTGGATCGGATCTCTTTAGACATAGTGCCATGGCCAGACCACTTTGTCCTGAAGGCCCACCAGGAGGTCCTAGCCCTTTTCAGTGTAGACAACAAGTGGATTTATGCTCATCCACAGAGACTCATGAATCCTATTGGTTTCCAGAATGCTCTGTGGGATCCAAATGCCCCTGGCACCTCATTAGATGATCTGGGTCGAATCCCCACTACCGTCTTAGCCAGGTTTCAGGACACAAACTAACCAGGTTTGAGGGACAACTTCCCCATTGCTTGCGTGGCAGATTCCATTTCTGGCGCTTGTTCTCCCCGTTAATCCGCGTTCTGGCAGGACCTGGTTGCAAGTGGCATAGACCCCATTAACATGGTTCAGAGCTGATCCGAGGGGAGGGATGACGGTTGAAACCCTGACTCATTTCCCGCCCTGGAGTGTGACGTGGAATTCAGGCAACCAATCAGCGCTGCGATGTGCGTGCAGCCCTTCCTTGGTTTCATTTCCGCTTTTGCGATCGGCCAGCAGAAGGGGATGTAAATGTTAAACAGTCAAACGTGTAACTTTGAATTAATGGTTTACATAGGTAACAATTAACTGTTTGCACAGTTAAACAGTTAAACATTAAACTTTTACACACTAGTTTTTTTATCACGTCCCTACAATGTACGTTTCTGCAGTGGGAAAAGGCCCCACCCCATCAAGGCATGCCAGCCAATCAGGGGAGACCGGTGAAGCGAGCTCTCCTGGTAGTGGGGATTGCTAAGAGTTCTGCAACTGGGTGTGTCTGCTGTGTGCTCGCTGCGGTGGGGAGGGAGAAACTCTGATGAAGAGGACACAGTTTCACAACGAACAGGTTTTGATCTGTGTGCAAATTTCAAGTGGGGATTCGACCCTGGTAGTAGACTGGCATGCCTGTCTTACTGAAGCCATCAATGATGTTGCTCCCTGGCATCCTCTTCATTCCTGTCGAAACCCAGCTCCTTGGCATACAAAAGAGCTGAGGAAAATGAAAAGGAACTAAGATGACTAAAGCAAAATTGGTGTCAAACTCATGACAGCTGCAAGAACATCCTGTAGAATGTTTATGAAATCCTATAAGATGGTTCTGAAAGTCACTAAAAGGACCTTTTTTACGGCCTCCATTGTGTCCTCTAGCTCACATTCAGCTCAATTGTTTTGGGTGATTTGATCACTTACATTTCATATACCCTTTTACATCTAGGACTTGAAAACTTGAGTTGGTGGCTGGAGATCTCCTGCTATTATAATTGATCACCAGGTGGCAGAATTAAATTCACTTGGAGAAAATGGCCACTTCAAAAGGTGGACTCTACATCATTATATGAAGTCCCTCTCCTCCCCAAACCCTGTCCACCTCAGGCTCTACCCCAAAGTCTCCAGGTATTTCCCAACATGGAGCTGACAGCCCTATTTATCTTGCCTGTCCACCTAGGAAATAAAGGTGGCATACATGGGTATTTCCAAGAGATTTCCCATCTAGACATTGATCAAACCCATTTTTACTAGATACAAGATTGCTATACCAAGGATATTTCAACTACACTCTAGGGCTGTTTCTGCACGGGCAGAATACAGCGCCCCAGGGACAGCATTTTTGCTGTGCCTGGGGAGGAGTTCATACAGCAGCACCGTGCTCACACCGCCCAAGCAGTGCAGAAACGCCACTTCTGAATCTCGCTCCAAAAGTGGTGCCTTCCATCCACTGTCATGAGAACGTGATCTAGGAAGCTGTTCAGTGTTTCCCTCCCTCTTTCCCCAACCGGCTTACCTGGTCCTGCTGGCTTCGGTCACGTTGTGGAGGCCAGGGGACATGCCCCACTGGCCTCCGTCTCCAGAGCCATCACTTTGGCCAGGGGGGCATGTCCCTTGTCCTCCACAATGTGACAGCAGCCAGCAGGAGCAGGTAAACCAGTTGGGGAAGGGTCTGTGTGAACGGTCCCGGGGGGATGCATCGTCATAATTTTGTTCATAGACTATCAACCCAACTCAGAGTGGGAGGGTTGAATAGAGTTTTGGAGGCAGTGCGGACCTACATTGGCAGAAATGCCCTCCCCAGAACACTTATCTTGGCAGAGGGGCAAACCCACCAGCAGGTGGCTGATGCAGCCTCCTGGGATGCCCCAATGTGGCCTTCTGGGATGCCCCTTAGCCAAGTGCTGTGTCAGAGCCCCAGTGCTGCCGTTGGCTTAGTGGAGGAATTCTGGGGGTATGGTCAGGGGCAGAGCCAACATTTGTCAGCTTTTCACCCTGGTTTTACCTCTGGATGTGCTGCAGTCCCAAGCTCCAAACTACACACCCCTTATGGGTCCATGGAACCCTCTGAAGGGCTTGCTGGAAGTGGGAGGGGGGTTACACTTTTATTTTTGCCTCCCCACAAAAACCCTCTGGAGGCAGTGAAATGGCATACCAGCAGCACCTGGGCACCCTGGCCTCTGGATTTAGCTGTAAGTGCCTGAAAAATATTGGCTACCACTGGCAGCATGGTGTAGTGGTTAAGAGCAGTGGACTCTAATCTAGGGAATAAGGTTCAATTCCCCACTCCTCCACATGAAACCTGCTAGGTGACCTTAGGTCAGTCACAGTTCTTTCATAACTCTCTCAGCCCACTTAGGTGCAGGCCATGGCAAACCATCTCCAAACATCTCTTGCCTTGAAAATCCTACAGGGTTACCATAAATCATCTGTGGCTTAATGGCATCTACACACACACACCGACAGCAGAAAATTTCACTGGCAATTTTACCACTATCTGAAGCGTATAGTGACAATGGTATGTATAGATTTTCTTAGAGACATTGTTATAATGATTTAAGGATAAAGATTCAGTTAAATGTACAGTTACTTTTAGGAATCAATCCCATTGCATATAAGTCCTGTTTTCCAAGCTCTGTTATGACTAACGATCATTAATAGCTGGAATCAAGCAAAGCAATACAGTGATGCTTTGCTTTTTTCACAACTCCTGCTGATAACAAAAATTATGGCTATCAATTACACCCTGATAATTCAGTCCATAGCTAATTAGAAAAGTCAGTCATGTTGTTAACACTCTGATTGTCATGAACTTTATGTATTTTTCTAAATCCAATTTAGATGCAAAATATGTTTTATTAGCTGCAGACAAGCATATTTAAATTCAACATTTTTAAAAGTTTCATCTTTTGAAAAGGCAAATAACTACATTCAAGCCACATGTTGGCCACTCACTGTTTTTTTCCTTCTTTTCCCAAAAAACTGAGAGTCAGCATGCCTCAGTACAAACCTTTCTCTATTTCTTGAGAAAACAACAATAAAACACCCTTTGCCTTTTATCCACATCTGGCTGCAGCAAAGGCTTTACAGTAGAGCCCGTAAGGAATTCAAAATTTCACTGCGCTTCCACTGCTGCAAAGCTAAGCATGCCTCAGGGAGAGATTATTCTAGCCTATGTTTCACTCATTGAAGAGATTTGAACTGTCAAGAGAAGTGCTTATTGAGAAAACACATGGAATGTCTCCTTCCAAAAAATCATGGAATTTGCCAGTGATAAGAGATTTCCCCCTCCCTTTATTTCCTCTAGATGCTTGTAAGACTTAATGAGGAATGGCTGAGTTGTTAATTGCAAAACTAGAGTAAACAGTCTCATACTTTGCCATCCAAATACCGCTCGTGCACAGCCAGTATCTGACTTAAGAGGAATTATCTTGAGGGGGTTACAAACATTATGGAATTTATTTGCTTTTAAAATCTTCCGTGCTTATAGCTCAAACTCATAGAGACTTGCTTCACTGTAATGATGTGTGTTGGGCAGCCTAGTCCAGAGCTCTGGGTGGGCAGGGACAACACTGCTTCTGCCCCACCACTTTCAGAAGACTTTTAGGCGTGGCTGAAAAGAAAAAAAATTCCCTGCTGCCAAAAAGTTACCCGTAGGACTATCTGGACTTACACCACTGGGTGGTGTAAGTTGGAGCCCTGGGCCACAGCGTAACTGGCTGTAAAGGCAGGGTGGAAGCCAACTAATGTCAGCTTCGCCCCTAGCCAAGCCTCCAAACCAACGAGGCTGGTGGCAGCACAAGAACACTGACTCAAGCCATCTCGGGAGGCCATGGCAGCCAGTGTGTTTGCCCCTCTATTGAGGGAACCCATGGAGGGAAATCCACCAGTATGAGGCCATGCCACCTCCACAAGTGGATTTGTGCTATCCCCCCAATCTGGATTCGACCAAATCTTGTCAGTTAGTCTCTGGAACCAGCAGAGAAGAGGAGCAGTGGAGAACAGCAGTGGGCCAGAAAGGGCTGAGAAGTGGGCCAGAAAGGGCTGAGGAGCTCTGATTTTTCTTTACAGAGGGCTTTTCTCAAAGCCACATCTTTTAAACAGTGTATTTTAAACAGGGGGTTTCTCTTTTTTTCTCCTTGTCCTAGGGCTGCTGATTGGTGGAGGCTGCTGAAGGGGTGGGGCCTCTCACATTTGTAAATCTTTTCAGTTAGTGCTGAAGGGGTGGGGCTTCTCACATTTTTAAATCTTGTCAGTTAGTCTCTGGAACCAGCAGAGAAGAGGAGCAGTGGAGAACAGCAGTGGGCCAGAAAGGGCTGAGAAGTGGGCCAGAAAGGGCTGAGGAGCTCTGATTTTTCTTTACAGAGGGCTTTTCTCAAAGCCACATCTTTTAAACAGGGGGTTTCTCTTTTTTTCTCCTTGTCCTAGGGCTGCTGATTGGTGGAGGCTGCTGAAGGGGTGGGGCCTAACGGCGCGCGCAGGTCTTTTACTAAATAAGAACATATTTTAAGGGATAGTAGAAGGTATAGGAACCTTAAGAGGGAGCCACTAATTAAAATCAGTATTTGAATATCTAAAATTTGATATGAAGGCAGGAAGCCAGCAGGGGGATGGGGGCTTTCCAGTGTTTTGCACTGAGTGTCACATGTATGACTATCTGCCACTAGGGCAGAAGTCATGGGTGTGCCCTCGCTGCAATGAGCTCCTGGCACTCAAGGAACGTGTGCGTTCTCTTGAAGCCAAGGTGGCAGATCTGGTGAAGCTGAGAGAGCCAGAGAGGGCAACAAACGAGGCTTTCAGGGACCTAGCAGCCGGGTCCCACTCCCAAGGTGACATCTCTTCAGATGTCATGGAGAATGAGAGTCTGGGTGATGGAGGGTGCCAGTCTGAGGTGGGGGAAGATGCTCCCTTAGATGGGACCCCTTCCTTAGCTGGTGGTCAGATATCCTCTTGCACTGAGGATACCCCTCGGGGAGGTGGGGGGCTCCTTGTAGTGGGTGATTCGATCATTAAGAATATCGAGAGTTGGGTTTGTGAGAGGCGTGATGACCGCATGGTGACTTGCCTGCCTGGTGCAAAGGTTTCGGATATCACGCTTCGTCTAGATAGGCTGTTAGACAGTGCTGGGGTGGAGTCAGCAGTTGTGGTCCACATTGGTACCAATGACATTGGGAAATGTAGCCGGGAGGTTCTGGAAGCTAAATTTAGGCTGCTAGGAAAAAGGTTAAAAATCAGGACCCCCCAAGGTGGCATTCATAAGAATGATCTGCTACCTGTTCCACTGCAGCACTTGAGGCAGAGCTGAGGCAAAGCGGGAGATACAGGGTCTCAATCGTGAGACCGAGAGAAGGTGGTGTAAAGGCAGAGGGCTTCAGCTTTGTCAGGAACTGGGGAACCTTTTGGGATAAAGGAGCGAGGCCACCTGTACACCAAAATGGAGTTGAGACGGGCTTCATCTTAACCAAAGAAGGAACCAGGCTGCTGGCTCTCCCAGCGTTAAAAAAGGTGGCAGAACAGCTTTTAAACTGATCCTTGGGGAGGGAAAGCCGACCAGGGAGCTAGAGGTGACTTGGGTTCGGAATACAAGAAGTCCATGAGGGATGCAGCAAGACAGAGAGGGAGGTTTTTTCTAAATCAACCACAGCATACAAGCTGAGGAGCATAGCAATGTGATAAGTGATAGTGTCTACAAAAGGCTTCAGAGGGCAGGGGAGACAGAGTATACAAGTGTCTCCCTATGCTATTAGTAGAAGCTTGCTGTCCTGGAAGAGCCTAAAATGGAGGGAGCTGGAGTTACAGAGTTTTGAAGGAGGGACATTGATATGGTAGGCATCCACAGAGACATGGTGGAATGAGGAGGAACCAAGTGGGATGCTGTTATCCCAGGATTACAGGCTCTACAGGAAAAGGATAGAGACAGAGCGTATTGGGGGTGGGGTGGCCCTCTACATCCAAAGAGAGCATAGTAGTGTCACATAAAATAGACAATGCAGGGGGAGCTGATTCCTCTACAAGAAGCACTACATGGATATCAATACCAGGGTGAAGCTTATGGTTGGCACAAGTAGGAATACTTCAATTCATCGTCCCCCTAGAAGCCACAAGTGCACAAGAGGATTCACCTGAGATGGAAAAAGAAATTAGAGAGGCCAACAAAAGCAAAATAATGTCGTGGTAATGGGCTGATTTTAACTATCCCCACATAAGAAGCTGGAAAAATGCATGTGTTCAAGGGTCATAGTAAAGGAGAGGAACATTCCCTGGATGTCCTGCTTCTAAATGACTGTGGCTTACAGAGCAGATGGTTGTAGAACCAACCAGGGGAGCAGGTGATCCTAGATCTAATTCTATGTGGGACCCAGGACCCACCAGTGAGTGCGGAGGAGAGATCCAGTGACATGGTGAAATTTCAAGCCGATAAGGGAACAGTAAGGACCACAATGCTGTCCAGATTCAGTATCTACTGCATGCAGAACAGTGAAACAGCTACTAATAGTAGTTACATTAAGCCTTCCAGAAAGGGAAATTTCTCTCAAAAGATGAGGGGATAGTGTGCAGGAGAAGCTTGAAAGGGAAAATCAAAGAGAGTCAAAAATATGTCCGAGGTGCTTGGAGGTTATTTAAAAACACAGTCTTAAAAAAGCTCAAGCTGGAATGTGTTCACTTAGAGTTAGGAGAAAGGCAGCGCCTTGAAGTCAAAAGAAAGCCACCATGGTTAACAAAGGGGAGGTTGAGAGGAAATTATTAGGAAAAAAAAGATGTCTTTTAGAAAATGGAAGTCCAACTTAACTGATGAAAGAATACCAGAGAGGAACACAAATGGTATGGCAAAAGAGAAGCAAGTTAGCTGCTAAGGGGAGGCAAAAAAGGATTATGAGGAGCATGGCCTGCGAACATCCAAGACCAGCAACAAACAGTTCTTCAGAGGTACACATCAAAAAAAGCAGGGAAGCCAGCGAGGGAAAGCGGTAGGCCAGTTAGATGATGAGAAGGGAACAAAAGGTGTGCTAAAAAGATGATAGGGAGATTGCAGAGAAGCTGAATGAATTCTTTGCATCATGTGCTTCACCCAAAGGAGAGTGAGGAAAATTCCTGCACCTGAACCAAAGCTATCTTAGGAGGTGAATCCGAGGAACTAGCGAAGATAGTGGTAGACAAGGAGAAGTTCTGGCAGCCATTGATAAACTAAATGCTACCAAATCCCCTGGCCCAGATTGCATTCATCCCAAGAGGTTCTTAAAGAGCTCAAGCATGAAATTAGCAGTGATGTGTCTCCACATTAATATGCAACTTATCACTGAAATCAGGCTCCATCCCTGAGAAGACTGGAGAGATGGCCCAAATGTCACACCAATCTTTTAAGAAAGAAGGGTCCTAGGGGGGGGGACCCAGGAAATTACAGGCCAGTCGAGGTTTTGGAACATCTGTTCCTAGTACAATTAGTAAGAATCTATCATTAAAGATAAAGGTATTAAACATGGCTAGAAAAATTGCAGAACCTGCTGTGAGGAAGAGTCAGCATGGCTTTGTGAGGAAGCACGTCCTGTCTTACAAACTTACTAGGGTTCTTTTGAGGGGTGTAAACAGACATGGTGGATAAGAACCAGTGGACATTAATCTACTTTGCAGATTTCCAAAAGGCTTTTGACAAAGTTCCTCACGAGAGACTGTTAGAGAAAACTCAGCAGCAATGGAAAGGAATAAGAGGAGAGGAAGTGCTCATATGGAGTAAAAACTGGTTGAGGGACAGGTAAAAAAGGGTGGGTATAAATGGGAAGTTCTCACAATGTGAGAGATGTAGGGAGTGTGGGCAATTGTCCCCAAGGATCCGTTTTGGGACCAGTGCTCTTTAACTTATTCATAAATGACCACAAGTAGGGGTAGGTAGTGTGGTGGCCAGTTTTGCAGATGATACACCAAATTATGTAGGGTGGTAAGAACCACAAAGGATTGCGAAGAGCTCAAAAGCGGACCTTGATAGAGATTAGGTGATTGGGCTAAGAAATGGCAAATGCACAGTTCAATGTAGCAAAATGTAAAAGTGATGCACATAGGAGCACAAAATCCAAACTTCACATACACACTACAGGAAGTCCAGTGCTGTCAGTCACAGACCAGGAAAGGGATTTAGGCATCGCAGTTGATGGATTCCATGGGAATGTCAACTCAATGCATGGCAGCTGTGAAAAAAGGCAAACTCTATGCACAGGGATAGTTAGGAAAGGAGTTGATAATAAAACTGCACAGGATTGTCATGCCACTTATATAAAAGCAATTGAATGCGACCACACACTTGGAGTACTATGTTCAGTTCACAGTCGCATACATCTCAAAAAGGATATCGAAGAGATAGAAAAAGTGCAGAGAAGGGCAACAAGGATGATTGAAGGATTGGAGCACCTTCCTTATGAGGAGAGACTGCAGCGTTTGGGACTCTTTAGTTTGGAGAGGAGACGTCTGAGGGGGGATATGATTGAAGTCTATAAAATTATGCATGGGGTAGAAAATGTTGACAGAGAGAATTTTTTCTCTCTTTCTCACAATACTAGAACCAGGGGGCATTCATTGAAAATGCTGGGGGGAAGAATTAGGACTAATAAAAGTAAACACTTCTTCACGCAACGTGTGATTGGTGTTTGGAATATGCTGCCACAGGAGGTGGTGATGGCCACTAACCTGGATAGCTTTAAAAAGGGCTTGGACAGATTTATGGAGGAGAAGTCAATCTGTGGCTACCAATCTTGATCCTCCTTGATCTTAGATTGCAAATGCCTTAGCAGACCAGGTGCTCAAGAGCAGCAGCAGCAGCAGAAGGCCATTGCTTTCACCTCCTGCATGTGAGCTCCCAAAGGCACCTGGTGGGCCACTGCGAGTAGCAGAATGCTGGACTAGATGGACTCTGGTCTGATCCAGCAGGCTAGTTCTTATGTTCTTATGTTCTTATAAGTGACAGATAGAATGTCTCTTATACCATAACGTCTCCATGCTTCTGGCTGAACCCAACTTGAAACTTTGCCCTGACCCAGATGGGCCAGGCTAGCCTGCTCTCTTTAGATCGCAGAAGCTCAGAAGAATGGTTGACTGTGGAAAGCATTTGGATGGCAGACATCAAAGGAATACCATAATGCGGAGGCAGGCAATGGCAAACCACCTCCAAATGTCTTTTGCCTTGAAAACTTCACCAGGGGTTGCCAGTTTATTTATTTATTTATATATTCAATTTAGTAGACTGCCCTACCCCCAAAGGGCTCAGAGTTCTGGCTTGATAGCACAAAACAAGTATAAGAAGACCTTGATGTTCTCTATTTTGCCTCCTACACAAACGGCCAACTTTTGCTTTTGCTCCACCCTGAAGTGAGATGCAAAGCAACACTTAGTAGGGGGAGAACCTATTTTGGCCAGGGCCAGATATACATTTTTGGAGGGCAAAAGTACAAAATAATGTTCCCATATATACATTTTTCTTTACATATACATATATTATTACAAAAAAGTGTAGAAGAGTTCAGATTTATACCCCGCTTTTCTCTACTGCAAGGAGTCTCAAAACAGCTTACCAATTCTTTCCCTTCCTATCCCACAACAGATACCTTGTGAGGTTAGTGGGGCTGGAAACATTCTGAGAAAACTGTGACTAGCCCAAGGTCACTCTGTAGGCTTCATTTCACCCAGGTCACCCAGCAGGCTTCAGGTTAAAGTCTACCACTTTCAACCATAACATCGTGCATGGCTCTCTTAAATGAGCTACAAATGTTCAAAGATTAGGAACCAAACTGGTTCTATTCTTGTGAAGGCTTCATCAGCTGGCTAGAGATCCTAGACAGCATGTATCAAGGTATTTCTGACCACAGACTGAAGGGTAATGCAGATAATATCTTGGTTTCATTTGGCTCTTGGAAGCTTTCGTGATGGGAAAGAATGGTGGAGTGGATTCCCAGCAGAGAGAATGTAGGTTATAGGAATGCATCAGTGCCACTCTGCAAACAAGTCAAGGTAATTTGGAACTTTGAAATATGAAAAGAAATTGAACTGGACTTGCACACTTGTCTTTCCATCTCCATCAGCCTCTTATGTTTCATCATGCAAGCTGCTGGCAGTTTGACCCCAAGACTTTCACTACTAATTAGTGATTCCCAATCCACTATTTCAGAACCAGTGGGTAAAATAAAGAAGCTCTTGGGAGTTCTTCTAATGTTAATTTTTCCAACTGCTAATCATTTTTGTAACCCTGTTTCAATTAATTGTTATCTACATGATCTAGGAAGTTGTTCAGCAATTTGCTAGTTTTGAAAACTGAAGGAATTCCATTTCAGGTCAGTTTTTAATGTCCATAGATTATATGAATAGCAATCCAGTGCACAGAGGACCTATTCTTTTCTTACAATTTGAATATATTCCTTGCTGAGCCAACCAGGCTGCATCACACAATGTGACCAAGTGAGCTTCACTAATACTCTGTAGGAAAGTATTCAGACAATTCCTCAAACTATTTAAAGTAGAAAATGGGGGGAGGAGAGAACTCATTTCTTTTCATTTTCTTCCTGCATTACATTTGCAATTGATTCACTACACACACAGTTGAGAAATGGCCTGTTTACGAAATACACAATAAAATGTAGCAATGTATCAGATTCCTGTAAGAGTCTCAAGTGTGATCCATTTGAAGATAAACATTAGTTAAATGGATTCAATACATTTTGCGACAAATATTCCCTGACTGTAAAAACAGTGAGTGTACAGTGTTCATCCTGAATAGTAAACTTTTGTCTTTGCATGATTTTTGTCTACAGAATTTTAAAAAAATAGTATTAAGACCAAAGTAATTTTCCTGTAAGCTTGTGGTCAGGGCATCATTAAAAAGAGGGAGCAGACTGGCAATGCCCTTTTATTATTTAAAACTGTCCTCATTCCTGCCTGATGCCATATGGTTCTGAAACATCCCTGTACAATTTTGACTTCCCATGAAATCAGCTGTTCAGTGAAGAAGAATATAATATAATCCTTAAAATTCCAAGATGGCATGTTATCATTCCATATTACAAAATTATAAAAATAAAGAATATATATGAAATGAAAACCATTGATACATGTTAAGGGCCCATAATAGCCTACATTACGATATTCACTTACACATATGTAACACAAATAGGTCTAGCTGTACATATTTGTGTTGTGTGTGTGTAAGTCATATTTATAATATAGGCCTTATAATATAAGCCTTTATAATATAATATTTATAATATAGGCCTTATAATATAATATTTATAATATAGGCCTTATAATATATATGGACCCTTAACATGTATTGATGTTTTAATTTGTTATATATTTATAACAAAAATAAATATATAATATAATATTATTATATAATATTATCTATATATATATAAATCTAACACTGTGTTTGTCCCTGATGGGGTCCCTCAGAAGCTGCTGGATGGATTGCCCCCAAATTTTCACAGGACGTCCCTCCCTGTTGCGGGCAGGTACTCGGACCTTCAAACCGCCGAAAGACCATACCTGAGCCAAGTAAAACGTCTTTTTCCTGGTGCATCAGGCCATGAAGCTGCCTCTGTTTAACTGTCACCCTTAGAATGTTCGTGCAACATGTCTGTCTATGGCAGGGGTAGGGAACCTGCGGCTCTCCAGATGTTCAGGAACTACAATTCCCATCAGCCTCTGTCAGCATGGCCAATTGGCCATGCTGACAGAGGCTGATGGGAAGGTAGCCCTGAGCACATCTGGAAAGCCGCAGGTTCCCTACCCCTGATCTATGAGCTGAGAACTTAGGAGAATGTTAGATTGCAGATGAATTTGAAGATGAGCAGTGAAAGCGATAAATGGGTAATACATTGTTAGGTAATACGAGGTGGAAGTGAAACACATGCACCCTTTGCCGTGTGAGTGCAGTCAGATGGGGTTCCCCCCCTTGCAGGTAACTTTCACTCTGTGCTTGCCCACCCACTGCTACCGCCACACAACACACACATCAGCTCATCCTCCGCGCACTGCTCACTCTGCCCTCCCTCACATCCAACCACCACTTACCCACTTCCTCACCCATATTCGCCACAGCTCTTTTTTACTAAAAGCAAGCTGGAGTTTGCCTTTTTCTTCTAAGAAAATCCACGGGGTGGGGGCGAACCAACACTACCGGCTCCGCTTCTTTTGCACATGGCCCTTTAAGAACCCAGGGAGCTGGCCTCAATCTGAGCGCCTCACCACCCTGCCTCTGCTGCCTGACTGGGATAGCCTGCCTTACCCAAGCCTTACCCAAGCCAGGACTGTGCGTGTCAACCAGCCTCATGGACAGCAGTATTCGCATTCTGGACAGTTCTGTTGTGGAATGGGAAGGGTTACCTTATACTAAAAAAACAAGACACCACCATCTCACGATGTGCATTGAAAAGGGATCCCATTTGACCACCCCAAAAGGCTATGCTGGGGATCATTGGACCTGCATGGACATCTGTGTGGGTTGTGATGAGAAGGACAATTGCAACAGCAACGCATGGCTGGGCCCGCTAGTATTATATAATAAATATATAATATAATAAATATAAAATATAATATATCAGATTCCTATATATATATATATATCTATATATATATATATATATATCTATATCTATATCTATATCTATATCTATCTATCTATATATATATATATCTATATCTATATCTATATATATATATCATATATACCATCTATATATATATATATATATATATATATATATATATATATATATATATATATATATATATATATATATCCAATTCCAAAGCCTTTATTGGCATTATAAATTACAGAGTTAGTAGAAAAGGGGCATTTATCTACTAACTGAGACATTAAAACATTAAAATACATTAAAACATTAAATACATTAAAACAATGTTGAACATTCACAACCACGCCTTGTAAACCGCACACACACACACACACACACACACACATATATATATATATATAATTTTGTAATTAGCAGCTCTTCATTTATATTTTCTTAACCTTCAGGTGCTTAATTCCATTGTTATAGGGTTATGCAGGAGTGAGAGACCATGTCAATGCTGGCACTAGGCCACTACTAGCATTACTGGGGAGGGATTTGACACATCCTGTGGCTCTCAAAAGCTTCCATAGAAGCAACACTTTAGAACTGAGGGAACTAAGGACTAGGCTGTAAGGGAGATGTCAATGAGGTTCAGTCTTAACACCATCTGGAATGGGATATAATGTTCTAATATTGAACATTTTAATGTTATTAATAACTTAATTTGTTGTTGTCAATGTTTTGATCTAATAGCTACTTTGAGCCTAGTCGTTGGGTCAGGGAAAGGAGGGTTTTAAGTTTAAAAAAATATAAATAAATTGTTTATTTAAGATTACTTATTTATACGAATAGTTAATAGCTATTTCTAAGCCAGGGACCCACAAAAGATTCAAGGAAGGAGAAATTCTATCCCCACATTAGTCCCTGGTTCCTGACCTATTGCTTGCCTCATCCACCTCTTTATTCTTTCCCTCCACCCTGTCTCTGCCATCCTCTCCACTATTAGTGCTGTTTTTTCATCGTCTCTTCCTGTTACCTCTGCCTTCCTGTGCCTTCTCCCGCCCACCACCTTCATCCACCATCATGCCTCTTTCCCCTGGATTGTTCTGGTAGCCTGTACCAGCCATGTGATGGGGGACAGTTTGAACGTGTAACAGAAAGGGTAGCAGATGTTCCAAACCTCCCTCCCCTCCCACAGCCAGCAAGTTGGCCCTGATCTTGTAGCAGAAAACATTCCAGCCATGTTTTCTGACTCAAGCCTACCTCACCAAGTGGAAGAAATTAAGCAGGCTACAACTAGATTTTACTCTTGCCCTTTCTAAACAGTGTCCCAAACCACAACCTCACTTGACTTTTTGGGTCCCCTAGAAACATATGTGGCCAACCTTTCTGGTCACCATTTTGCAGTGGTATTGTTTTCTAACTGTGACTGAGAGAACAGAAATTCTCTTCGTTGGGTAAAGGGTTGTCAAATAATATTTATTCCCAGTCTGGCATGCTGTACCCAAGTCTGTGGCTACAAGTGTGAATAAAAGGATCCAGTCCTCTCAGCTGAAAGATTAGTGAGCCTCTGTTTATTTATGCAGTATTATACAATCCTTATTTCATATTTTAAATCATATAAGCAGCAACAAACATTTCAAACTGTTGCCAGATGTTTCACATAAGCATTTAACATCCTTCCCACTTCGTGAGGATTGAAAAGCTTGGAAATGTCTTGCCCCCACAGAATTGCAGCCAACCTGAAGTTCTACATTCTTCAATTTCTCAGGGATTAACTCCTTTAAACTGTGCATTTTCTTTTCTTACAGGGATACTTTCAGGGATACTTAGTGCATAACAGGCTAGGAGTTGTGTGCTGTGTTTCTCCCTCTCTTCCCTTCCTGCTCAAACATGGTTCCTGTGCATCTAAATCCATTGGGTCCCTTTCCTCATGATGCAGTAAATGAGTTATAGCAGTAAAACTCATTGGTTTTCTAAAGTGATGATCTGCATGGGAAGGAGACAATACAGTTGTGCTACATCATGCAAAATTCCAAAATTGATTTCAGTTACTGAAACTGGCTCAAATTATCCATGAATTGGTTTTAGCAGCCTCTACATTGCTCAAATAATTAGATTAATTAATCTAGGAATTTTAATTAAATCAATCATATTCTACAGAAATTCATTTCTCTGAAAGCAAAGCTTTACATATAATTCCATATAATCGTGAAACTTTCCTGCAAAAATTGCAACGTTAAATAAAGGGAGCTCTTTTTTGAGGAATGGCTTACAGTGGAGGATGATAAAAATATTATTTTACCCCCAAACCAGTTTATTTATCAATGCTAACCACATAAGACCTGTGATTTACAGAAAGCTGCCTTCCTTGCTGGTATAAAATACCACTCTATGATAGTGGAATGAGCTATAAAATTGCAGCTGATTTATGACTAGCCACTCATGTGGTTTTTAAATGTTTCAAATAAGTGCTGGAAATGTGATAATCAAGAAGGGACTTATGGTAGACTTGTGAAAAAGCTCAGAAATGTTGTAAGTTAACATACAACAAGTTAACATTCCTACCTTATAGGCCCCCATATTTTCTCCATTTGGGAGTTCATAAAACTGGAACCCCTGAACCAATCTTTACCAAATTAGGGGATTCTTGTAAGCTAAGCTGCAAGTTTGGTACATCTACCTTAAGAAACCAGGCCCCTCTAGAGACCTGGAAAGATTCCCCATAGGCTATAATGGAGCCATTTTTTCAGATTCCTGAAAAATCCTATACTGGTACAGATATTTAGGAAAATTCAGAATTTCAGAAATTTTTCAAAACCAAGATACCTGAATCCAAATTTTGCTGTTTTGTTGTATACTCCCCATTAGATATTTTTGTTCTATTTCATTTCATTCCTTTTGTAGTGAGATGGTGCAAACAGGCCATGGTTGTTTAGTAATGCATATTCTTGTCCTTGATCTAGACTCAGCAAGTTAAAAAAAGAACAAAAATTGAAAAAAAATAGCATAGGTATTTGTGCTGTAAGGACTATAAAATGTTTCCACTGTTGATAAACAGTGAAGCTGCAATTGCAACTGAGGCTGCCTGTGTCCATCTTTTTTCCATCCCGGTTGGGCCTGATTCTCTGATACCATCACAGGCCCTCCCGCTCCTTCCCTCTCTTTTTGGCCTATAGATCGGGCGCCGATTTTAATTAACGATTTGATTAACTGTTAAACAACTCCTGTTGTTCAATTTTTATTTATGGTATGTAATTGCTGCTTAAATTTTAATTGGTTAATAGGTTAAGTTTTATGTGATTGCTGTTTGAATAACAGCCGTGTTGTGAGCCACCTCGAGCCCTTCGGGGATGAGGCGGCTTATAAGTCGAATAATAGATAGACAGACAAACAGACAGACAGACAGACAGACAGACAGACAGACAGACAGACAGACAGACAGACAGACAGACAGACAGACAGACAGACAGACAGACAGACAGACAGACAGACAGACAGACAGATAGATAGATAGATAGATAGATAGATAGATAGATAGATAGATAGATAAGCAAGCGAGCAAGCAAGTAAGTAAATAAATAAAAGATCATAAAACTTCCTGTATTATATTATAAGGACATGTACTTCGTTCTCACCCATTCAAGATTGTTGCTAATAAAAGAATATAGCATGAATTTTTACACTCCCTATCAAACATCTACATCCGCCTGCCACACACTTAGGCCCCTTCTGCACACGCAAAATAATGCATTTTCAAAACACTTCCACAACTGTTTGCAAGTGGATTTTGCCATTCCGCACAGCTTCAAAGAGCACTGAAAGAAGTTTGAAAGTGCGTTATTCTGCATGTGCGGAATGAGCCTTAGAAAATCAATGGTTTCTATTCTCACTCATCAAACATTTCCTTGATTGTAACTTTTTCACTGAGTCATATTCTACTTTATTTTTATCGAAAAGGCATACAATAAACACTGCATCAGATGCAATGTGGAGACTGTTGCAGAAATCTCTGACATACGTCTGTTCAGTGATGATAGCATTACACTTGCTTTCATATTTAGAGACTAAATAGTTGGCATGTAGGGTTCCGTAAAATACACTCTGCAGGCATTTCTTTTATTGTTGAGAAATACGCAAACCCGTATATTTGTGTGTGTGTGTGTGTGTGTGTATGCATTCATGCAGTTGGTTGACCTGACCTGTTCTAATCCTTCCTAAGTATTTCAATTCTTAAAAACTCCAAGTCCCAGTGTTAAAATGTCAACCAGTGATACACAACATGAGCAGTCAACCAATGAGGCAAATTCTGCATTAAGGACTGAAGCTACTTAGACAAACCACTTGGGCTTACGTTCTATTCACTAGTTGGAACAGGGAGCAGATTTTTTTTGTTAGACTGTCCAGCTGTTTACAAACAGTTTGAGCCTATATTTTAGGTTCCTTTTCTTATATTTAGACCTTAGAGTATAGACAACTATCCAAGTTTCATATATGCACATCTCAATACATCCTATTGAGACAATGTCCTTGATCCTTGACCTGCTGTTGCTTTATGCCTGTTGGCACACAGTCAATTAAATAAAGAGTGAACAAATCAGCTAATTATTATTTCTTTTAAAAACTCATTTGAACCTCTACTGAAAAGAATTAATGAGGACTTAGAGATACAGGGTTTAAAATACAAAGGAGGAAGACAGAAAATCAAAGCATATGCCGATGACATACTGATTTTCTTGGACGACCCAACAAAAAAGATAAACAACCTCTTAGACATATTGGAAACCTATGGCAAAATCTCTGGATTTAAAGTAAACCCATGTAAAACCCAGATACTGACTAAAAATATTTCAAAAAAAGAAATTAAGATATTAGAAAATAAATCAAATTTCAAGGTGGAAACAAAGGTTAAATATTTAGGAATCTATCTGACCCCAAATAATAAAGATTTGATAAAAAATAACTATGCAACAGCCTGGCAAGGAGTCAAAAATGACCTTAAAAAATGGGAAGGCCTAAACTTAAATCTATGGGGAAGAATATCCCTGATCAAAATGGTTATACTCCCGAGGCTAATGTACTTATTTCAGTGTATCCGAATTACCCAACTTTCGATGAAATTGTAATTTAACCAGTGGAGATGCCAAGAAATATTAAAAATTTGTCTGGCAAGAATAAAAAACTTATAGGATAAAATACCAAAACTTGAGTAGAACCTACTAAGACAGGGGGGGGTTACTCCCTACCCAGTTTTTCGTTTGTATCCTGATTAAGTGACCCTCTCTCTGGATCAAAAAAAATGGATTCAATTGGAAGAGAAAGACCTGTTAATGATGGAAGGCCACAATAATCCGAAAGGATGGCATAACTATTTATGGACAACAGACCCAGGAAAAAAGGAAGGGGATAAAATATTTAAAAATCATATTATAAGAAATGCCTTGTTAAAAATCTGGTGTAAATATAAAAAAATATTTTATCCAAATATTCCAAGATGGTTATCCAGGGCAGAAGGTCTTCAGATCATTGAATATAAGGATCAAGGAAATTGGCCCAGATACCAAGATATAACTTTAACATATCAAAACAGACAAATTATCAAATCCAAAGAACAGTTAAAAAAACAAGGGATAACAGAGTAGTGGTTTACATACACACAAATTTATGATAGCTGGAGGGGAGATACAAAGCACTGGGAGATTGCTACAACGAACAATGAACTAGATAAAATATTTATAAGCAATGAAGGTAAAGAAATCAGTAGAATATACAAGATACTAAGAGATCAATATCACAGGAGGCATGGAATTCGTTAAAACAACTATGATAAAGTGGGCTCAAAACGGCAATGCCGAAATATCCCTACTACAATGGCAAAAATATTGGAAGGGAATATATAAATACTCACCAAATGCTGATTTATGGACCCATAATCTGAAAGTCTTTTATAGAGATTATATCACTCCCTTATTAATATCAAGGATGAATAATAACTATTCACCGAAATGCTGGAAGTGCGGCCAAGATGTAGGCACCTTCCTACACATGTGGTGGACCTGTAATAGAGTAAAAAAATACTGGTCAGAAATTCATCAAAAAATACAGAAAATTATAAAAAAAACATTCAAGAAAGAACACAATACTTACCTATTAGGCCCTACTTTTGTAGAAAAATCAAATATACCTTATCGTTTACTGCTTCATCTAATTACAGCAGCGCGACTGACCTTGGCTAGACATTGGAAGACAACTTATATCCCAGAAACAACAGAGTGGGAAAACAAAGTTCAACAGCTATACTTGCTGGACAAACTCACATTTCAAATTAAAGGCCAACCAGCTGAGCTATATTTAGAAAATTGGCAACTATGGACAGACTATCTAAACAAGGAAACCGGTGCGAAATTTTACCCGGTCATGTTTTAATTAATTAGTTTGACGATTAGAATTGCATGTATTTTCCTTCTCCTGTATGATCGGAAATTATCTCACAATATGTTTGAATGTTGGATAAGGAGGTAAATAGATAAGACCTGTTATAGTAATGGTATGATCTGATAAAGCAACTGCTAAGGATGTAAATAGTTACTTAAATACAAGTAAAACCAGAATGTATTAACTACAATGTTAGCTCACTTACTAGTACACAATTATGTTTTTCTTTTGTCTGTCAACTTTGTGACCGACTCTAGGTGAAGAAGTTTTTACTTATTAAGATTTAAGAATAGAGATTACTATGGGGTGGATATACACCCAAGATAAAGGTAAATAGCCAGGCCAAGAAGATCACTATTGGCCTTCATGACAATTTATGTATATTATGGTTTACCTGGTTTGATTTGGTTTACTATGTACTTTTATCAATGTAACCATATAAACTGTTGATTAAAAATAAACTATTTGAAAAAAACACTCATTTTTTAAAAAACCCTTTTTAAGTTTGAGTTATCAAGGTTATTGTATACATGCACTTTTCACACTGCCTTACTGTATTATTCCCATGTTATGTTATTTAATTTCCTGACCCAACTACCCATGACCTTAAGGCAGAATTGATTTCACCTGCTGTGCAGATGCTAAAATTCCCTGCAAGGTAAGGAAACAAAACCTTGCCGCTGCCACAACTGCTGCAGAACCACAAAGCTATTCAACAGCTGTTTGAAGCAGACAATTGGCAAGCAAACGTATTGATCACATGCGTCACATATGGTCTATTCACTTACTGAGCACGTTCACCGTGAAGTCTGGAAGTTGAAAAAGCAATTATTTCATGACATATATGTGGGTTTAAAAAAACCCTGAGGCATCACTTCCTCAATCAAAAAAAATAATAAGTGGAGTATCATATGTAATTGATTAGGACTGAAGATATGAAACCAGGAGAGAGATCCCATTAAAAAATCCGTACGTAGGGTGGGATTTTTGCTGATACCCCTCTCCCTCAGCAGCCCTTCAACTCCTGCTGAAATTCTGACCTGGGGCAGGGGAAGGGGGGGCCAGTCCACTGACCCTCGAGAGTAATGTTTCAGGGTGTATTTGGGGAAGAGGTGGAAAGGGGAAGAAGAAGTCATATTTTCCTGTATATACATTTTAGACAGAATCCAACCATATGAGAAGACAGTCTGTGAGCAGGCAAGGTTTTGCACAACCAATAAGTAAATGTGGGGTGCTTCTCAAGAAATAGGTCAGGACAAAGTGAAAAATTAATTATCTAAATTGTATCAAACTTTCCTGCCTCCCCAATTATCATGTATCAAACTTTTCTGCCTCCCAAACAGTTTGCTGGAATGAACTATGAAGGAAAAGAAATCTGCCCAGGGACTACCAGGACTGATTTATCCTCTGTTCCCCCCACCCCTGCACATACTAGAAGCATCAGAGTCCACTGCCAATCTGAAAGGCAGATAAGAACATGTCCCTGAGAGATTCAAAGTGAACTATTTTTTTCTATAAATGAAATATAATGAAAGCTCAAAGCTCAGATAAGGAAAAAGTGAAGGCTAACAATTACTGGAGAGTTCTTCTGCAGAGTTTGCATCTCCCACACGCCCAACAAAAAGTTCCCCATTCCCACTGCAATGTAGAAAATATGAATATAGAATAAGCTGGCGATCCCAAGGATTTCCTGCACACAAAACCAATGCATTACCTCTTAACTAATGTCCCTCCCTTAATAAGACCTATATTAAAGCATTCACTGTTATAGTTTAATATATTGCTCGGTCCTGTAGTATCCAGAGGTTCCCCAGGGAAATTCCTGCAAGGGTTTTCATACAGCTGATAAGTGATTATTGCCTCCTACAGTATTTCTTAGCTTTTTTCATTTATTCTGGGAAATTGTACTTTTTCCTCATGGCTTGAAGTATCTTCACAGTTCAGTAGTCTTTTTTTCCCCTCAGCTTTTTGAGCCAAAAGCAACCAAGAAGCTATGCTTATTTGGCATTTGGTACCACACAAGAGTTTCGTTCAAAGCCTGGTTCCAAATGGGGGACTAAATCCGGGATAAAACACTTATTTCATAGTTGTGTCCTGCAATAACAATTTTAAAAAGTTTTTTTAGGTGAGGACTGAACCAGAACAATGTACTTGTATTTAATTTTTCCATTGTGCATGAAAATGTGAGTACTGTACTATATATAATCTTTAGGAGGGAAGGAAAGGTAAAGAAATATGTCACTAGCACTTAGTAAAATATGGATATTGCCTAAGAATACATTCTTAGCCAGGCATAAACTGACATAGACCACCAGGGAGGAAAAATTCTCCTTATATAAAATATTCTTTGGCTTAGTCCTGAGTTATTACCAAGTTCCATTGCTTCAGTCAGATATATGTCTGTGCCAGCCAATATCTGGACATCCAAAGTGTTGGATATAGACTCTGCCTCGTAAGCCTGACTGGGAAGCCTCTTCCATAACTTCTTCCTGCCACTGACATATAAAGCCAGAGCTCTTGATGCCCAGACACACATAGGACCACAGGATGAGAACAGGATTAAACCTTCTTCCGTATGCTGTTTTTCAGATTTGATTGGGAAACTTACATGTAGCAAATAGCCGATCTACAATGCCTTTCATGTCAGGAAAACAGCCAGGAAAGGAAGGCCTAAGCCCTCTTTCCCCCAGAACCATAATCCTTATGGGCTGCACATGCCTGGGAATTTAGTTTCAGGCACAGAACTTCCAGGGTGTGTCTGGTAAACATAATCAGAATGAACATGGGAGTACTTTAGGATAGTGAAATGTACAGTTGCGGGGGGTGGGGGATAATGTAGGACAGTGTAATATACAGTTCTTCAGTTTGCAACTTCTAAATTGGCAAGACCTTAGCATACTGGAACTCATTAATTCATAGGGTCACCGTATGAGGGAAGCAACTTGGCAGCACATAACACCCACAATATACAGTTATGCCCATAGGCTCTTTCCACATGACACACTCATAAAGTCATGTTATGACAGTTTGAAAAGGAGGCCTCTGTAGTAGTTCTCACTCTGCTGAGGTTGTGCTAGCTAGAGGGATCCCTTAGAAATCCTACATGGAAATTTAGCAAGACATTCTAGTGGTATCTAGAGGGTCAGCGTAAGCAACACATATTTAGTTTTCTAACTAGCCAATCAATCCAAAACTCTCTTCTGTAGTCAACCTAAGACACCCCTCCCATCCAATATGCTAATCATTGTGCCAGTGCTTCAGCTTCACTCATACATTTTTGATCAGAGAATGTTTCAAGACGTCCAATTTGAAGGCAAATGCATTCTGCCAGCTCATTTTAGTTTCAGACAAACAATATTAATGTTAGCCCCATTAATTTTACAGAAGCTAAATGGGAAAGAAAGAAGAAAGGGAATCCTTTCCATCTGAACACTGTGATGTTAGAATCTGGCACCCTTTACAAAGACTCGAAGGAAATATAAAATGGAAACCATAAGTATTTGGTATCATCCATTTGCCAAACCACTGCTATATCCTGGTATGAGCATTGCCACCTCAAAGACTAAAGAAATACAAATGCATCAATGCTTGTGGCCATCCATTTCCATATTGCATTTTCATGGCATTTTAACTAATTCTGTATTGTTGTCACTCATAGTGCATAGTCTTCATTTTGTTCCTCAGATGCTCTGTCTCCCTTGTTTTAGAAACTTCCAGTGTGTACTGAGCTGATCCAGTTATTTTTCAGTCAGTGCCCAATATATACCCAAGTGAAACAAACTCTCATGCCAAGCAATGCATTTTACAAGTTGTTTCACACCCTTCTTTTTTTTTTGTAATTGAAAACTGATGGCAATTTTTGAAAACCTGCTAGGAAATTGCTTCATAATTTTAGTATTTTCATCTGGTAGCCTTGCCTATTTATCTCTATCTGGGGCTTTCCCTCCTGTGCTTCTTGTAAACATGCCCTGACTGCATTTAATACCAAAAAAAAGATATTACTGCTAAGGGAAATGCTTTTGTGGTTTTTTAAAGCCTCCACAAATGTTTTAATGTGTAACTCTAGATTGTTGGAGTCTTCTTTTTCTTATGACATTTAGCTTCATTTGAGAGCCTGATGTGAAATGTGAATGAACTTTGTCTCTCCCTCTAACATTTAAGGCTTTCACAATGTTTAGAGGATTTTACTGGAATAAGTCCCCATAGAAAGTAGTCACAATAATATTTTTACTAATTCTGCAAGTGATAAGATGATAGAGTCCATGCACTCTAGTAGGGAACTGTCAAAACCTATGAACTAACTAGCAACATTCGTTTCACCACTGGCCTTGTTATAATTAAACAACTAATGTAATAAGGCAGTGAGACAATGACCTCAAACAGTGGATGTCAGAGGCAGCAACCATGACTTTCTCTGCCACCATTACCACCTTGGCTCCACCTTCCTCATGCCCAGCCCTCCTCCAGTGCAACAGCAACAAACACTGGTTCTTTCTGTACAAGCCCCTGAAAACGTTTTGCAAACTTTTTCATAATGTTTTCAAAAAAACCCATTTGGCTGCCACTTTGTGGTCATTCCTTTTTTTAAAAAAAAAAACTTAATAGATTTATAGCTATAAGGCTTTAAAATCTCAAGCTGTGATTCTGACGAGGAAGTCCAGGAACTGCAAAGAGGCATGGGAAACATTTTAAAGAGATTGCACAGCAAGTGAAAATGTTTTCAAAAAAGAATTTCTTTGGAACAGCATGCAAATAAAATATTTTCAGGCAGGAGATCAATCATTTTGGGCTAAAAACCATGTGGAAATCCATGGAGGAAACATTTTATTTCCTGCCTGAAAATGTTATATTTGTGTTGTGTGGAAAGGGCCAATCCTACCCTCCTTGTGCTTCAGGCATCCACAGCACGGCAAATATGCTTGTCCAACTGAACTTCATAAACTCTCATAAGAAGGAGCTCCAGTAATTATCTCAAGAGACATTTTCTTCCCAACAGTGAATCACTGCTGACAGTGAGGCAACATTTATGCATTCACTTGAGGATGCTGGTATAATCTTTGGAACCAAGCTGATTGAATGTGGGAGACTGAGCTGCAGGAGCTGTTCTGGACCCACAGCTTCTTTCTGCTAATACCTGCTTTCATCACTGGATTGCTGGCACAATGTGTATCAGAGAGATAATATATATTAGGCAGCACGTGGTTGCTCCGGCCTTCTTCGATGCCTAAACTGACCCACTCTCCCTCCCTTATTTGGGCAAGGTTTTTGCTGCTCATTTTGTCGCAACCTTGGCGGTTTGGGCAGAGGAGCGCATCCCTATGGGAAGGCTGAGCTTGCGCGCTGGACCTCCCCGCAGTTGGGGGCATCCATAAGAGGCTTGGGGTGGGGCGGGGTGGGCTCATGGCGCATGCCACAGAGGTCTCTGCAATCGAGCCCAACACCCCAGCAGGCAGGGGGCTACAACGGGTGGGTGCCCAGGTGGCCCAGTACCTTCTCTGTCCTCCCCAATATGGATTGGGGTTGGTGCCGGGGTTCAGCCATGGGTGCTGACTGGCTTCTGAACGGATGTGCCCCTCTTGCTTGCCCAGCTTCTGCCTTAGTAATAAAAGGGGCTGTGTCCTGTGGTTATTCACCAGATGAAACCTCTGTACATCTGGGGCAAATTGTATTTGGCCCTGATGAAAACTACTGTGTGAGTACACATTTGTTTTTCAGCCATTTTTATTCCAGTGGATGTGTGTATTACATATAACACCCAATATGAAGGTAGTGATTTGGAAGACGAACAGGCAGCTGTTGGAAAAGGGTCCTGAATTTCCAAACTCATTTTGCAAACAGAATTAGAGCTTCACATTTCAGACCCAAAACAGAATCTGTCAAGATGCTTTGGACTTGAATCTAAAGTCTTGCACAAGGCCCAGTAGTAGTCTTTTGCAATGAGATATCATTGTAAGTGCTGAAGTGCCCCCCCTGAAAAGTTTTTTAAGCTCAGAATAGATCTATAGCTGAAATATTAGATGCACCTTTGATATATCACAAATTAATCTGGCACATTGCGGATGTGAGAATTTTATGCTATCCTTCAGACAATTTTAATGGTGAATTTTACATGCCATTATACATATTGCTGTTGTAAAATTGTGCTGGTCAGGTGGATCCTATTGTTTTTATTTCCATCTGCCCTCAAAAGGCATACGTCATATTCTGCTAAAGCAACATTTGTTTCGATCTCTTGAGGTATTACAAAAAGCCTCCCAAGCTCAGAGCTAGTATAATTGCAAGTCAGATGCACATAAATCATCCAGATCATCCTATGCTAAACATACCTTCTTCCTTTCTCCAAGCAGTGGGAAAACTCATGAACAGCCTTTGCAGAGTCAGTTTTCTCTAGAGAGAGATCACTGGAACCCTACAGTGTTTTGTTTTGCTTTTAATCGACTTGACAAACTAAAAAGAAATTAATTGTGCCGTGTCCAGAATGAGCTGCTGTACTAGTTCCAAAAGAGAATCAGTGCAGATCCAAAAATCAGAGAGCATACACAGCTGCAACTTCCAGCATCTACACATGCAGAAAAGCCAAGTTCACTTATTCCCCAGCATCCAATCATCAGCTGTGGATGTGATTTTCAAGGGACCCATTTGCATTTTTGCTATATCTTTGCATGATTTACTGTTCTGGCTTGTTTTCTTACATATAACAGGACAGCAGTCCCATTTCTGTATTGTCACAACTTTTCTAATATACAGACTCAGCAGTATTATCCACTCTCAGAGGAAGCTTCCAAGTTGTGTCTCTGCATGTCTTAGTGTCTGAAATGGCATACTTTCTGTTGTGATAAATAAATGTAGGATATCTTGATTAACACAAGATAAGCACTGGCTCAAATAGACCATTCTCCTTCCTGGGAAAGAAATAATAAACTCCTTGGATTTCAAGCTGAGAGGAAATGGTTTCTCTTTATGGAGTAAATGAGCAAGACAAAGATAATTGGTTGTACACCTGCCATGAAGAAGCATATTAGATAACTGTTTGGATATCCAAGTTAGACCTTGAGTGATGACCATAATAGTTGAAGATGTGTGCCTTCTTATGATTGGGAAAAGGTGCAGGGCAGCACATGTGGGAATTCACACTCAATTCAGGGAGAAACACTCCAAGCTAGGAGGGAGAGGGTTAAAAGGTTAGCACACTTGATTAAAGGCGTGCAAGCCTTTATTTCAGAATTCCAGTTTTGCTTGTGTGTATCACTTAGATGCCAAGGCAAAGGTGTATCACTTGGAATGCCAAGGCAAAACTACTGACTTGTGTAGTGCATTAGAGCCCACACGGTCAAGCGTAAGAAGCGAGGCTGAGGCGGAGATAACATCTGAAAGGTTGAGATAAGCCAGCTTGGCGGGGAGACCGGAGGTCCGTGTTCCTAGCGAGTCTCCGTCTGCAGGTTCCTGGCACCTTTTATTGTTATCCCTGTTAAAGTGTAGGAGGGAGGACCCGAGAGAGTTCGGGCGAGACCGGGAAGTGAGAGAGATCATCATGTGATGCATGATCTCATCTGGCTACGTGCGGAGAGGAGCGTACGCGTCTGAGCCTAATCCTCACCTGGGGGCAAGACCATTGTCCCTGCGCCCGGTGATTGAGTCAGACAGTTCATGACCCGTGACTCATGGGGAGTTGATGAGGAGTGAAGAGTGCGATGCGACCCGGCAAAGGCCGCGGAATCCGTTAAGCGTCCCAACGTTCTACTCGGCGCTGCTGGAGTAGGCAGTGCACTACTACATCTCCCCTCCTTTTACATTTTAGAAAAAGGGGACGAGAAATGCTAAGAGGCGATTTAAAGGGCGCTTGTCTCCCCTCCGCCGTTTGGTCCAAGTTGATTAAGCTGCTTGTGTAACATTAGAACTTGGTTGCGGGGTAAAAGGAAAGTCGGGGAGGCTTCTTACGCGTTACAGGCAATATTAGACCGCGCATTGAGCGAAACAAGATCGATAATAAGGCACACTGGCGTTAAACCAATGCAAGGAGCTGTACAATAGCACTCAACCATCCCTCGGCAACAGCCAGCTCAGGGCTGACCACCAATGGGAGCAAAACATCATACTTCAGATTAGATACAACTTCTTGCAGCTCACTCACTTTCATGTGAATCAACTGGGAATTATCAGAAAGAATTAAAACAACACATATGTATGTACATTCTCACAACCTTGGTGGTGTAGTAACAACAAGTAATCAATAGCTGCGATTGTCTAGAATTAAGCTTGGCGTGAAGTTCCTGCTGCTTCCGGAGGCCAGAGGCGTCCAGGCGGTGGAGGTGGAGTTGATGGACTTACGCCAGGGCACAGGCCAACCCGGCCAATAGTCTTAGCATTGTAGGAGCCCGAGTCCGAGGGGGACTCCCGCACTAGGAAGTTCGCAGGGAGGCCGAACTCGGCTTGCCCGAGAGAGGCGACAGCTTTGTGCCATCGACAGGAAAGTCGAAAGGCAGAGCCGGGCGGCCTTGCGTCCCCGGAGCTCGGGGGTGGGAGCCTGGGGTAGGACGCAATGGTGAGGCGACTGAAGGGCAACAAAAAGAGTTCCGGCAGAGTCCGAGGCGGGGAATGTAGTTAAGCGTCCCTCCCGCGGAGTCCAGAACCAGCCCCACAGAGGGAGCAGGATGTTTCTACCGAACACGGGGGGGAATGTCCTCCATGTGTGTGCAGTTCCAACTAGGCCGAGCCAGACTTGAATGGGCCGGAGTCGGTTCCCGTTTAGCTGCTGCCCACATTGTTGATGCGGCGCATGAGTGTTAGGTCGTGGTTAGCGACGATCTTGACGGTGACAAGGGAGAGAAGCCAGCAGGAGTTTGGGCGGCGGAGTCCCCAGTGAGCTCATAGAAGCTATCTGATGGATGAGAAAGACATTCATGAAGGGGCTCAGCCCAGACTCCGCTAGGAAGTCTCAGGTGCTTACACTGGCGAGGAGCAGGCAGGAGGCTTAGCGGGCTCCGGCTCACAGAGTACTGGCAGGCAGAAAGATGAGGCGTTGGCAGCAGCAGCAAACTGCTCCCAGATGTTGGTCTCTGGTGAAAGCTTCGTCAGGGGTGGCCGATGTCGCCATCGGCAGGAGGAGGCAACAGAGCAGGAACAAGGATGGTGTGGTCGCTGAGTTGTAGGTGGTGATGATCCTTAAAGAAGCGGCCTGAGAGGTTCTCGGGTGTCGGGGGGTGGTCTTGCTGGCTGCCTTGCTTGTAGCTAGGAGCCTGGCTGTGGTGATGGCCTTGGCGTCTCCCAGGTGTCCGATTGGTCTTTGGGCATTGGCGACTGGCGTTCCTGTTGGGGTCACAGCTGGGCGGGATCCTCCTAGAGATGCGTTCCCATCTCCCGGGATGGGGTTAGTTTCCCTCCTGGCCATTCACTGGGTTGGCCTATGTCATAGCCCGAATGTCGGAGTCCACGGGAACCTGTAGGAAGAGGACTGAAACACACCTTTCCCAGATTACTGAGGGGGGGCCGGAGTCTCGCCAGAGCTCAGTTCTAGAGGCGGATGGCGGGGGGGGCGGGATCAGAGAGTTGAGTGTTTAGATTTAATATGGGTGGGAGGGAAGAAGGCTTGTTTTGCAGTCTGTGAAGGTTGCTTTTAATACGAAACCCTCCTGGGAAACGCCCTACACTCCTCTTTCTTTAGTTGTTTGACAGGGGAGGCAGGAGGTAAGAGAAGCGACCCTGGTGGGAAGTGGCTTCAAGCGTCATCAGGGGATTGCATCAAGGTGAGGAGGTCGAGCCTCGAGAGGAGAGGAGACAGGCGGGTCCTGGGGGGAGTTGTGGGTATGCATGTTTAATCAGCAACACAAAGGGGGCTCTGGGGAGCACCTTTTGGAGATGGGTATCGAGGGTGAAGCAATCCGGCAATTAGAACAAATTCTCGCACACACACAAGGAAAGGGAAGGGGGGTTTCTTTGCAAGGGGGTTGCACTTACGTGACCTTGGTGGCTAATGCAGAGCCGGGATGGTGCTAAAATTTTGTGTCAGATTATCGAGGATTGCCGCCGAGGCCGACAGCGATGGCAAACACCACCCACCCAAATCATGAGGAAGGGATCTGTGTTTGCAGCAACCTTGTGAGTATTAGGGGCATAATGGCGGCAGCCCAGCGCTTTTAAACTGGGGCCTGTCTGACGGTGCTTCACGGTATCAGGGGCGGGCCCAGATTTTTTAATCAGGAGGGCCAGTCAGCCGAGTGGCCCTCCGCTACTGGTGAAAAAAAACAGAAGGAAAAGAGGAGGGAGAGCAGTTTTCCCTGCGGAAACTAGAAAATATTTGAGGAGGCAAGATTGGGATCAACGACCTTGTGGCGGCTTTACCGTCCCAGACCAGAGTCGTTTTGACCTGACTCATGAGCTCCCCTTCCCAGAAGATTGACATGGATGTCAAAATGATGGGGGCGGACTGTGAGCTACGCTCAAAGTCCTGGGCTGTTGACGTGGCCGGATGCTCGTCGCGGTTTGTCTCCACCCCAGATGCGGGCAAGCCACCGATTAGGCCACTGGTGAGACCCACTCGGCTGCTCTGATGGCGGTAACACATCAGCCGGTGTCCACCAGGCCCTTGAATACATCCTTCTATGGCTGACTCAGATATGGGCGGGAGACTCCCGATAAGCGTCTCCACGCTGCGGCGGTGGCGTAGGCTGCGCCATGTTGGCTGCACTGGGGCTCGTAGCCTTTGTGGGTGGAAGCAGCGGGCAGCGCATGGGGCAGAAAGAATCCAGCTGGCGCCTTGTCCGGCGAACTAGCTCCTGTGGGATGTTGTCCAGACCTGGAGGTGGATGGGTCGCTTAGTGCGTGGAGTCGATCCTCGGGGATGATGAACAGTCCTGTTATTCAGCGGCAGAGGCCTTTGGCAGCACTAGCCCCATTGTCGGTAGGGGATGGGCTCATCATACTGGGTTGGGCGACAAGAACCTCGTGGGGAACTTAAAGGAGATGGGCTGGGTGCATGCGGCGAGATGCCGAGAGGGGTGGTTTTTTGGCAGGGGCCTTGGCGTTTGGGTCCTGCTATAGTACTCTCCTCCTTGGTCCTGGGCTGGGGAGGCGCCGGTGAGTTTCCCGGCCGAACGGTCGTTTCTCCAATGGAAGCCCTTCTGGCAGCGTGGGCGGGTTTTAGGTGGCCTTCTCCTCCTGAGGGAGGCCCTCCTCCATCGGGGTTGTAGGCTACCGGGCCTGCCTACACTCGCCGGAAGTGTCGGGTCTGCCGCGATTAAAGCAGTCATCCTGAGACTGTCTCCGCCCGATTGGAAGTGCTGCGGCGGGGAGGCTAACTTGAGTGGGCGGAGGACCCGATGTCCTAACGAAGCCTTAAGCATGTCGGCCAGTTCAGGATTTTTTGCCCAGGCCGTGGTGCTCTGCGGCACTCCGTGTGGAAGCGTTCTCTTTGCGAGGCATGAGAATTTCGTTTGGGCCTCCTGCTATCTACCTACCTGCCTCTTGGCGCTTCCTGGAGCCTGTTCACAAATTAGGCATAGGGCTCTTAGGGTTTTGCGGATGGAGGGAAAACTCTGGGTTGGCTGGCGGCATTGGGGACTTTGACAAATGCCTTATAAGAAACACTCAGAAGCGACCGTGGGGAGTGGCCTCAGGCAGGATAATCTGATGGTTAGGATTGGCAAAGCATCGAAACACGTAAAGCTGGCGGTGTGAGCGCCGCCAGAGTGGCTGCTCTGTTGAAGCACTGCTGGCGGAACTCACTTTCCAGACCACAAATTGTGCCGGGGCTCCAGGGCATCGCGAAGGTGGTCTTCCAGTCATCTGGAACCATTAGGTGGTTCCTTGCGTTAGCCTCAGCATGCCTCTCCGCGTGAGGGCTAGTGACTCCGTCCGCGTGCTGAGACTCGGTAGGATGTTATAGCTTAGAGGCGATTTTCGACAACCAGCGGATGGCTCATCCTCCCCTCGGTATCTGTGAAGTGGGCCGAGGGCACAATGCAGAATATCGGCGCTCGTCTTCCGTCAAGGAGTTTCTTTCTTCTGCAGATGTCGTGGCCTATCACGTTCTCGAGAGTTTTGAAAACCAGCGCCGATATATGGCTATTGGAGGTCACAGTGGCCCGAGGAAAATGAAGCGAACAAGGGGAGGCTGACTGAGCGGCGGGAGGATTTAATGGGTGAAGAGGCGAGGGGCAGAAGGAGGACGAAGTCCAATTTAGTGGATAAGAAAATTCGGGGAGGTTGAAGTGAAGGTGAAAGATGTCGAAGGAGGCCTACAGCAGGAGCCATAGGTCTGCAGGCTGATGGCGACAAAACATTCAATCTCCGATCAGTAGCAGCGACATCGGTAGCGAGCTCTGTCGCGAAAGAGTCGCCGATGTTTTCCAGTCCTTAAGATTCAATGTCCCCCTCTGGGTACCATGGACACTGAGCTAATCTCCTCAACCAATTTCGCGTAGCTCCCTTCTCTTCTGGGGACCCTGCGCATTTTAGTTAGCAGCTTTCAGTTAGATCAACGTTAGCGTCATAAACCCTGCTTTGCAAGCTCCATACTCCACCGGTGTTCCGTCGGACGAAGAGTGTCCTAGGGCCAGCGTGTCTCTGGATCGCCGATCCAGAGGACAGGCGATGCAACGATTAGTCCCTGGATCGCCGATCAGGACCGATATCGCTGACCCTTCCCAAGCGACGGTGAGCAGGGTGGAGGTTCGAGGATTCGGGTTCGGCACCAGCTTGTAATTACCGCGGTCAGCGTAGAAGCAGGCAGGCGAATATTAACATCTGGTGGAGATCGCCAGCAGCGGGAGACAGTCCGTGTTCTATTCAGTCGTCTGCGGTTCCTGCTTTCTTTATTGTTATCCTATTGAAGCGTGTAGGAGAGGACGGGGAGTTCGGAAGCGGAAGTCGGAGATCATCATGTGATGCATGATCTCATCTGGCTACGTCTTGAGGAGAAGGGCTGTCCAGCGTCTGAGCCTAATCTGGGGGCAAGACCATTGTCCCTGCGCCCGGTGATTGAGTCAGACAGTTCATGACCCGTGACTCATGGGGGGATGAGGAGTGGGGGTGCGATGCGACCGGCAAGGCCGCAGGTCCGTTGGCGTCCCAACGTTCTACTACGGCGCTGCTGGGTCGGCAGTGCACTACTACAACTTGTACAATCTAGTTTTCATTTTTCAGATTAATTTATGTGAACATTTCTAATGTTCTGGTACGTGTTTCCTTTGTTTCTGTGCTCCTAGAAATCAGGATTGTTTTTTTGTTAGAGAATAAAGGTTTTTTTTTCCTTATTTAAAAAGTCTCAGACTGTAACCAACGATTCTTACCCAAAGCACCTGGGTTCTCGGGTGGGAGATTCTCGGCTGCACGATTTGCATGGAAACGGAGTGTTTCTGTGCTAACCATGCTGCCTCCTGCCTATGGGATCGCAGCGATCTTGGCTGGCCCCTGCCCCTGCCATGCAAATGGCAACAGAGGCAGTAGAAACAGGTTCCTTGAACCCATGTTGCCTGTGCAGAGTCGGCCACAGTCAAAATAGACAATTCAGAGTTAGATGCATCAAAGGTATGAGGAGTTCCAAGGCAGTTCCATAAATTATTCTAAAAAGTGTTTATTTTGAAGTGTAAAAGTAGAGATTCCAATTTTTAATCTAGGTAAAAATATATTTCAGCTACTAGCTAAAACACATACACTATCTAATGATCAATCTAGATGTTAGAAGTACAATTATCCATGCTGAACATGGGCATTCCTTCTAAGTCTTCTATAGATATCGTTTATTGACAATAGGCTGTTTTACACCATCCAATTGTCTTCTCCAGTCAAGCATTATTTTCCTACTGAGCCAAGCAGAAGCCTTTGGGAGAACAGGGTGATCTTGACTTGTTTGCATGAGTTCATAGCTCAAGACTTTCTTTGCCTGTAAATTGGAAGAAAGCCAAGTTTTCATTAAACCTCTTATAAACTCCAGGCTCCTGCAAAGTTCCATATGGCAAGGAAGCCATCTGGGTTCTTATAGTCTTGCTCCAACTAAACGACAACAGTGTGAAAAACTCTTTTCTCTGGTTGGCAGTGAACTGTAAAAGTAATGTTAGTAATAGCTTCTGCAGGCTCGGGAGTGACATAATTGACATTGGCTTATGGCACAAGCATTAGATGCAAACTCTTGCCAAATATTCTGGGTTGATTAATATCTTCATTTTAAAACATTGACCATAATGGTCAATATCATTCTTAGAGTCAGCATGGGGAGTTTGTAGGATGCTTCTGAAATAGAGTATCAGAAAACCCAAAATTCCTCCCCACTAGAAACCCATTTTATTTAGCTATGAATAAAGCTTGTATTTCTAATTATTTCATAACATTAATGCGTGGCCCTCCTGCTCTCAACATATTTGTGGCAACTTGACCTAGTGTCTGTTATTTAGCACAGAGCTTTAGCAGAAATACTGGGCTAAAAGCCATGCACACATATGTTTCTTGGATGCCTGATATTTTCATTTTGCTTCAGATGATTCAAACTATGAGGAGTGTCCATTTATAGTACTCAGGATTTTTTCCAGAATATTTTGTTTTCATCCTCAGTCCTTTTCTTTTTTCAACAACCAACTCCAAGAATGTAGAATTCAGCAGATGCCATCATTTTTTTTACCAAAATGAAAGGAGAGGTCTGAGCTCCACAGAAAATCATGGAAACTACCAATATTTTCCCACTACCTTTGAATTTGGAAGTGTGAACTCCTTGTGTTAGAGAAATTTTTGCAATGCACTTTAAAGATCTCATTGGGACTATCCAGCATTAAAAGCCTGCCTGCTTACTGGAGCAACTGTTTAGAAAAAACAACACCTTATAACAGCAAGGTTTCCTTTCCCAACTCCCCCAGTCTACTGTTTTATAGATAGGCTAAGCTGAAAGACAGAAGCATTTCATGGTTTATTTAGATAAGTAAGTGGCAAAATAAATTGGACCTGTTCCTAGAGTTTTTATGCAAGTTTTGCTGTGATTCTTTTTACCCAGATGTCACGGGGAATTTCTCCAGTCATGAAAGAATAAACAAAAGTGTGACACTGGACTAAAGGCTGACAGATTTCCACTTGGGGGAAGCTTGTATGTAATTTCTCTGCCTAAGTCACCCACCTAAGTTGAGGGTTTCCTTACTTTCTCACTCTCCTAGTGCTTTTCTTGACTCGAGCCTCTTGACTGGTCCATTTTAGTCCTTATGCCAGTGTTTTTTATTCTCCTGGCTTCTCCTATGACCTCTGAGTAATATGAATCTGTGAGAATGCTAAAAATTCTCTGTTAAATATTTTTAGGATGCAACTCTAAAAACACTATCCTGGGAGTAATCACTTCTAACTACAGTGGGACATTACTGAGTAGCATTAGTATACTCTCTACAACTAGAATTGTAGAAATGAAAAAAAAATCAGAACAGAAGAGTCCAGGGGTTATATCAAATCTCTCACTATTGCTGGAGAAGCAAGTTCATACAATTGTACACAGAGACATATCGAGGAAAAAATGGAGCCTGGGGCAAAATCTGAGCCCCTCCCTCCCGGCTCCATTTCCCCTAGATTTTGCCCTGGCCTCCATTTTCCCTAAATGTGCCTCTGCTGTGATGTCCACTCCTTTAAAAGTAATGATTCAGAAGTGGGCACCAGTCCAATGAAAGTTTGCATGGGAATAAAATGGCATTTGGGTTTAAGATGCCACAAAACTCCTGGGCATTTTTACTGCAAGAAAAGGAAAAGGGCCAAAACAAAAAAAAACACACACACAATGAAAATCTCCTTGCAAATGGTCCTGCAGGACTTGCAGAGCCTGCAAAGACTGTTTGTTTTTTAAAGCTCCCATCAGCTGGCAAGTTAATGCAAAGGCCACTTTGGGGGGCTTCCATCCCAACCCCACCTTTAAATCAGAAGCTGCATGTAAGCAAGAGAGAACCATGTTTTTCCTTCCATTCCTCCTTCTCTCCTCCTCTCCTCTTTTAAATTATCCTGACTCTTCTGGATTTAAGTTCAGTGGCTTGGTCCCATTGTCTAACATAGGTATCCTTTGCATAATACAGAATTACCTTAACTTCCCCAACAATACCAGTTCATGCTAGCTGTCTCAGAGTTCTGAACAACATAGTAAAATGTAAACTTAGAAAGCTAATAGAACTGGTCCAACAGAGAGAAATAAAAAGTAGCAGAATAAACAACAGAAAATAAAATGTGCAGTAGGAGAGCCAGTAAAAGATATTTACCCCAAATGTTCACAGTACATCATATTTTGCTAGATTGTCTCAGCCTCTCTAGGTTCAGGTGTAACCTTGTACTGGTGGCAATCTTAATCGTTGATGAGGCTCCATCAAAAACAAACAATCTGTGCCAGATGCATTCAGACATTCAGTACCTCTCTTCCCCAGGGTATTACCTCTAGGTGGTTTAGGAGTTATATTTCTCCAGTCATGGCAGGAGCTCAGGAATGCAACCAGAGCTAAGGGGAAAAAATTCTCTCTCAGAGTACTCTTCAGGGGTAGAGAAGAAATATACAGAAAGTCTAGCTACTACTATTTTCTATTAAGCAATTGCTTTAAAATTCCTGCAAGGTCATTTAAATAAAATAACGTGTTGCAGTATTTGCAGAAGGCATGAATACCTCTTCAATGGGTGTCCCAGTATCACAGCTAATTGGACAAGTTTTATACACACACACACACACACACACACACACATATATACATATATTTAACTTGTCCAATTTGTCTCTATGTATAGATAGATATTATTTGTCAATATATATATATATATTGAGAATATTGTGAGAAAAAGCAAGCTGAAGCCCCTCTTGGATAATTCCAAACATTCATTCAATAAAAAAGAGGAACCTAAATTACTTTCCTGCAGCAAGAAGAAAGGCAGTTGACAAAGAGAATAGTGCAAAAATGATGCAAAAACTGATATAGATGGTAGTGTCTCAGAATTGTATTGCATATTGTAAATTGCAGAAAGCAACATAGACTTTAATACATAGAGGAAGCACATGTCCAGGGGTGGGAGTCCTTGTATCAGTGAGTGGGGCAATACCACTGCCCAGAATTCTTCATTTTCCCTAAGGCATATGAATGCTTACAGAAAACGAGTGGGAGGGTGTTTCAGATAGTGGACTGAAGAGGTTGGCAGTGCCCAATTTCCCCTTCTTCTTGGTTCCATGCTGGCGCCTGACCTCATCTGCACGTGGCAGCATCAGGGAGGCTCCTCAGGATGCCACTTCCGTCCCAACCTCCCTTGCCATACCAGCATCTGCTGTGAGCTGTGGCTGTGTCCCCGGCCCCTTTCTGTGTGGTTGACTGGCCAGGGAGGAGCCCAAAAGCAGCTGTCCCAGCTAGTCCTGCTCCAGGTGTGGGGTGCCCTCTGAGCAAGGATGGGGGTGGGGTGGTCAGCCCCAGGCCCAGACATTAGGTAACCCAGCATTTTGCTTTTGTGACCCAGTACCAGATCACGACCCACCATTTGGGAAATGGTGGTCTAGAGAATCAGCCCAGTAGTTCCAGTAGTTCAACATTTGGTGCTGTTCTACTACAGTAAGCCCCCCCCCCCACTTTTGTGGCAATGGCTTCTGCCAGGCACCACCTGCCTCCAGCCTCAAGAGGTGTTTCTATGAGATGTCTTTGTCATGCTTGTCTCAGTGGAACCTGGACTTTTAGATAAGGAGAAGGTTATTATTATTATTATTTTATTTATGGGATTTCTATACCACCCAATCCCCAAAGGGCTCTGGGCGGTGTACAACATGGATTCCACATACAGTATATAAACAAAACCCCATTAAATTAAAATGTAAGTTTAAAAGTTTAAATATTTAAAACGCAGCAGTAATTCAGTAAAATGGCGTTAGCAATGAAAAAAGTCTTTTTTCAGGCAATTAATCTGTAGTGAGTAAATACATCTGGAGGGGAGACTGCAGTGACAAGTACAATTTGCAACCAATGTGTATTCAGTGGATGGTGAGAACAGATCTTACATACATATGTGTACAATTGTATATCTGCATATCCAATTACCTAGATTTTTGGGGGTCACAAGTGATGGACCCCTCCAGAAAATGAATTTGATTGTTCTAAACTGAAAACTTTTTTCATATGTTTGTTTCCTATTAGAGCAGTTCTCTTAACAACTTTACCCTCGAAAGGCTGTTTCTTTAAAAAAAGAAAAATCTAATTGAACGACATTGTCCTTGCATTTATTTAATGGTGTAGATTCAATTAAAGAAGAGTGTGAGTCACCTCAGTACAGCTCTTTCTGCAGCCATGATCAATCAGAGGCTGAGTCAACTCCAACTCCTCTAAAGCTATTTTTTTCTGGGAATGTAATAACAAAGCCAGATTTCTGGACTGAAAAGCTGTCACCAACCTACCTCCTATGGATTGCTAGAGAACTGTGCCAGACAATTACTGGAATTAGAGAATTAAAAGACCATCCACCTACTGTGGGGTCATTCTCTTGGCCTTGTCTTTTGTACAGCCGTTCATTTCACTAGAGTTCTGTGAAATTCTTAATACAAGCTTCCAACTTTAGCTATGGTAGATATGGTAAACTTAAACATCAATATTTTGCTTACAAAGTGTGACCAATAAAAATCATAGATCAGGGCAACAGAAATCAATGCATGTCTACCTCTCATGTATCCAGAAAAGTACCTAGCTGTGACAAATGTTTCTGATGAAGGAATATGTGGGAAATTTACCCAAAATAGGCATTCCTAAGAATTTGAAAAACAAAACACCAGAGGCCTTATTTGTATTGATTCCAAAAGATGCAAGTTGCTTTTCCTGTCAAAACTATAAATATAATTTTATTTATTTCCATTATCTTCTACTTTGTCATTAAGACAAGGTAGCTTACGAAATTATAAAACAAATTAATGTAGCCCAAATAATAGAAAAGGCAATTAAACAATAAGTGTAAAGAAGTAAAAATCATGTAATACATCCAACAGACAATCTATATATATAAAAAGCTAACAGTGTTTTTGTTAATGGTAGTATAACTCAGTAACTGCTGGGCCAATTCCTCTGAAAATTCCCAGCCACTATAGTCAGCCAGGTGAGAGTGTTTTTAGATGTTTACATACCTGAAATTTCACACCTGGCCTAGGTAAAATGCCTTTTTCCTGGAGCTCCATGGTGAAGGACATGCAGCTGACTGTGTGTAACTGTCACCCTTAGAATGTTCGTGCAGCTTAGACTGTTCGCTCAGATGGCCAGATATGGGCAATTAAAACAGTACATAGGAAGTAACTCGAGTGGAAGTGAAACACATACACACATATACACATGAGGGAGAGGGAAAGGAGGGAGAGGGAGGGGTGGCATTCAAGGGAAGAGAGGGAGGGAGAGGAAAGGGACAGAGTGGAAGGCAATGCAAGGGAAGAGAAATGAGAGAGGAGCCCCTGCCATGCCCCTGCCCAGCCCTGGAATGCCCCCGCCATGCCCCCATGCCCCATTGGCACTACACCACTGTTGAATCCTTACTCTGGCATGGAACCTTACTAAGTATTCTTGGACACTCCTCTCTGTATAACCTACCTGTCATTAACACAATAATGAAAGAAGAAGAAAATCATTTAGGTTTGAGCCACTACAGATTTATCGAAATGTCAGTTCTAGCCAAGAATTAATCCCAAATCCGCTGAATTATTTTTATATACTCAGGAGATAGCTAGGATTAATCTGCTAGGACAGGTCAGCTTCAATAAACTTGGATGGAACCTGGACACACAATAGAGGCCAATATTAGCATAAGTCCACAAGAATACAATTAAATTCCCAAAGGATTCTTCTCTCATTGAAAGGTATTTCAAGAATCTACCATGACAATCCAAATTATACAGCTGGTAAGTGAAAAAAAGTAATTTTAGGTAATTCCAATCATAGAGTTGGAAGCTACCTGAAGATGTTCTTTTCCAGAAGTTTGATCAAAGAGAGGATATTCTCCATACATTAGAGCATTTCCAAACCACACATCTGCTTTCCACCACCACCACCCTGCCCAAAAAAACCCCCAGCTTTCCAGGTGGCTACACTGACTCCATGACAAATTACTATTTGGCAAAATGACCACGTGTATTTAACTAGTAGGAAAAAATGTTTTTCTGTGAATATGCAAATGAAGTTCTGTATCTGTTCATATTTCCCACATATTTGCATAAGCTCAACTTTTAATCAAAAAAGCACAAACGGAGTTACAGGCAACTAATTTCTTATATATCCATTCTTTTAATATTCTGGGGAAGCTGTCAGGCCACAGTGTTCAAAGACTCTCTCTTGCTGCTGAGTTAAACCTTGCTATTTTAGACCATAATTTCCCTGATTAGCTACAAACCACATTCTTCCTGAACTAATGGAAACAAATTCTATTAACTATATTACATGAAAATAAGCCACCTTGCAATGCAGGGGAAAGAGTCTACATCGTGTAGAGTTAGCTCTCCCTCTCAATCTGGTCAAACATAGACATCCTCTTAACACTATGAACTGTTCAGAATATGAATAATGTTCCCAGCAAAAAAAAAAAAAGGTCTTCAGTGTTGCTTTCTCAGTTTAGAACAGCATTTTTATTTCTTCCTTTTTAAAAAAAGCACAAAGGGTTTTCTTGTATTCAGAGCCAGAAGCAGCAACTTTATGTGCAGAAAATGCACCTGCTTACCATTTTAATGAATTCTGCTCTTCAGATAGATTCTCATACAGTCAATTGTTTGTCAAAAGAAAGGCCCTTTTTGTTTCCCTTTGATTGGGAAAATGAAATGCAGGATCTGGGTCAATTTCTAAATGAAACCATGTGGAAAGAATAACCGAACCAGAGGTATTTAATTAGAGTTTCATTAATATGCATAAAACTCTTTGAAAGTCTTTTAGAACAGAATCTTCTCGCAGTCAAATGTGAGCAACAGATTTAATCATTCCAGCAGACTATATGTCTCGGTACGTTGGCAAGCAAAATGTCACTCTTGTTTCAAGGAATTGTTGTAGGGAATAAATTTTCCTTTGACTGAATATACATTTGAAAATATCTATCACTGAAATGATTGACACCTCTTATCAAATTGTATTTCCTTTTGATAGTCTCACATATATTGCTCAGCAACTTTTTTGGATACCCTATCTCCTATGCTCAATCTTGTCTTCAATAATGGCATACTCCACAAGGAGAGAAAAAGAGGAAGTTACAAGCACCCAAGACCATCAGTAAACCGGGTTTGTTCTCTAGTGTGTTCTCTAGTGTGATAACTGTATGTAGCTTTTCATGCCACTGCAGGAACAGACTAAAATCCTTCATTAGGGCAAGGCTCTGATAACTCTGATAACATTCTAAGACTCAGCAAATTCAAAAGTGGTGTCTAAGTCCTTGTGGATAACAGCAATGTTATCTGAAAAATGCATTGCAAAGGAATCACAGCAGACTTGTGTATATTTTCTGGGTCAGTGTCATCTGATCCTCTTTCCCTTTATAAAAATGCCTTCCTGAACAATTTTTTAAACAGAGTTTGTGAAATGCCAGGAGTATGGGAGCTTTCCTGACCTCCTTGTGCAGGTCATGCCTACAGGGTGGGGGTCAATACAGTGAAGGCATATGTATGAATAATTGCTGATCTTCCTCATTTTCAGGGTGGCACTTGCAGAAAGTTTTGCTTAAATGAGCAAAGTTGTCATGGCAGGACATAGCTGGAGAGTTGCAGATATCAGGATGCATAGCTATGAAGGGCTTTGTACGTACTAGGCAATACCTTGACTTGAATTCTGTAATTGATGAGCAGCCAATGGAGTGACTGAAGAATGGATGTAATATGCATGCTTCACCTGGTTCCTGATAACAACCAAGTTGCAGCATTGTGCACAAATTGGCATCTTTGAATTGAAATCAAGGGTAGACCTATTACAGTAGTCTAGCCATAGAGTTAAACTAGCCATGTCGAGATAGAGCAGTGGTTCTCAACCTGGGGGTCGAATGACCCTTTCACAGGGGTCGCCTAAGACTCTCTGCATCAGTGTTCTCCATCTGTAAAATGGATAAATGTTAGGGTTGAGGGTCACCACAACATGAGGAAATGTATTAAAGGGTCGTGGCATTAGGAAGGTTGAGAACCACTGAGATAGAGGGACTTTTTTTGTGGCAGCATGAATTTGTTTCTACAGCAGTAATCCTGGGTCTGCAAAATCCCCATTATTAACCAAGTCAGCAAGGGTCAGCTGAATGCCATCAAAATGGGAAGCACTATGTCATTAAAGACCAGGCTTCCCAGCCAAAATTACATCCATCTTGTTTGAGTTCACTGTCAATTTGTTCAGTTTCAGTCATTTAACCACATTAGTCCAGCAATGGGTCAAGGCCTCTACCTCTGGACAAGAGGACTGGGACAGAGAAAAGTAAAGCTCCGTGTCAACAGCATATTGATGATATCCAGTTCCAAAGCTATAAATGATTTTTCCTAAAGGCTTTACATAGAGATTGAATAGCATGAGACATAAACTGCACCCTGTGGGACACCACAGGACAACCCCCACACTGAAGATAACTTATTTATGATGCCAACCCTTTAATTCTAAAATGTGATGAACTTTTAAACCAATCCAAAGAACATTTTCTGATACCTCCAAACACTTCCACAGGATGGCATTATCTACTATCAAAGGCTGTAGGTAAATCCTGTAGGACAAAAAAGGACAAAAATGCCTTTATCAACGTTCTGATGAAGGTCATTATTTAAAGCTACCAAGCTATCTCTGCCACATAGTTCAACCTGAAAACAGACAGGAAGATGAGTTGTCCAACAAGACCTGGAATTGGCCCACTAATGTTCTCTCAATCACTTTGCCCAGAAAGGGAAATCTGAGACCAGATGGTAACTGGCCACATCATTATTCTCTAGGAATCATTTTAAAACAGTGGGTGGATAATCACCTGTTTGAGTAGCCAAGGGAAGATGCTATGAGTTAGTGACTGATTTATGATGGACATCAATGGCTCATTAATGTGATTCTTACAGGATTTTTGCAGCCAGGTTGGGCAAGGATCCAATGCACAAGTACTGACATTCACAGTACCCAGGATCCTGTCAGCACCCATCACAATAAATGGCTCAAAATAGACCATAAACAGACTACATTATGTATATGTCACTGACCTCATAGCCTTTTCTTCAAGCTTCTGTGACCCATAGTCACTATTGAACAAGGATATGGATTGGGTCTTCTCTGAGGATTGTAGAGGTCCTTGTAGAGCTGATCATGATTACCAGTCATGTGCAAGGCTTTGCAAGGCTTGTTTGAGTACAAGAATGCAGGCACCCTTGGAATTCTGACAGAGGGTGGTGGGTAAAAATACAAAATGGCTACGACAGAAAGTGGAACCAATCACAAAATATCAGGAAGAGAATGTATTCATAACTCTAATAGGAATTCTTCATTCACAATTTCAGAACAATGAATCCCCCCCCCCACCTCACCAGGGCTGAATAGGAACACAGGATTCTCATCTCACAACATATGCTGATTTTCTGCTCCAAATGTTTCCTCCTATGCTCTAAAATCTAATTACAATATGCATTGTAACTTTTGCATCTTTTACAAGCATTCTTTTCAACACTCCTCTCAACTTCTGACTGGGATAGGAAAACCCAGAGATCTCCACTCCCTCTTGCATCTGCTGAAGACAGCTTTGACTCTCAAAAAAGTACACCCTGGAAAATTTGTTGATAAAGGCCAATTATGCACAAGGTTGTCTGCTGCATAGGGGTGAATGTCTGGTGGGACAAGATTTCTTGTATGGATATATTTCTCTGAGTACCTCTTTCAATTTCCATTCTCCCCACACCAAGCGACACCACTTTAAGCATGACTTGAATTTTCTTCACTGCCAGAGCAGGGGACATTTGCCAGTGAGAACAGTTTTGCCCTGACATCTTCTTTCTGCCCACTGCCAGCTTACCCAGCTTCACCCCTTCAACTCCCTCGTGCTGCCTTATACACCTCCCCCTTCCCCCTCCCTGTTTTCTTTATAAAATTTATTAATTTTTCATAAAACATCAACAACAATAACAAAAGGATACAGAGACTTAAAGGTGAAACTGAGAAAGTTGGGGTAGAGAAAAAAGTGGAGAGGCAGATTCTAAAGCCAAAGGCATCTCATACCTATTGGACCTAGATGTTTACAGAACTAGCAGGTCTAAAATAAGTCTTAGCTAATTCACCTGAAAACTTTTAAGTTCTCCAGAACGTCTGCAGAGGCTGGAGTCAGACCCAGTTTGCCCTAATCCCAGCATTCCTTTCAGTAAAGTGTAGCAGGGAGCTTCTGCAATGTGCCATGTTCCTGGGAAGTCTCTCTGTTGTTTTCTTTATAAAATTTATCCCCTCCCTGTTGTGTCCAACACCTTCCTACTTCCTCATCATTCTGCCAGATTACTTTTCTTCTCCTTGTTTACTGCCCCCATCCCACCCCAGTGACTTCTATGTGCTGGGACAAAGGAGTCATAGAACAGTTTGCATATACCAGAGCATAGGAAAGTGATAATTGGGAGTTGGGAGAGCATTCCAAAAAGGCAGATCACATTGTTCCAGGTGGTCTGGTCTGTACACCAGCATTGCTGCCTCTCTTCCTTACCACCAATGAATGGAAAAGGGGGCAGATGGCGAGCAAGGAAACTTTTCAGATTTGTTATTTTAGTGTTTGTTATTTATTATATTGTAATATCAATGTATTGATATATCAATAGAATATACATATCAATAGATTATACAATAGATTATATATATATAAACATAATCATTGTAAAAACTGCTTTTTTGTGCATTTTCAAACCAAATTGATTGCAAGGGGATCTCTCCATGATTACAAGGGAATTTCTCCAGCTTTGGATAAGCACTTGCATTGCAGCCCTCCCCCCGCATCCAACAGGGTGAACAGAGCATTTGTCCCTGAAATATCCAATTGTAAATTGCGATATATGCTGCATAGGATATTTGAATTATTATAGCCATTGGACTAGTAAGATAAAGAACTTTTTCTGAGGAGGGAGGGAGGGAGAGGGGGATGTCCAATCATATCCATTGGGAACATACATGCAGCTGGATTGGGCTGAACAGGGTGAAGATTTTTTCCCCCACATAACAAATTGAATCAGTTGTCAGAATCTCCTCATGGGTACCAGTATTAAACATGTTTCCATTGCAACAGGTCAGCCTAGAAAGATTTACACCCTCTTTACTCTATCAACCCTGGCTGACATTATTTTTAACTTTTATGGTAGTTCTCTATTTGCCTGAGAAGTACTGCAGCTGCACTTGTGATGCATAACACACCCTTTCCTTGTACTGGACATGGGAGTTCACATCCTCTGCCCCTTCCTCCTCACAAGACCATTCCCTGAAAATGCAGAGGCATATGAAAAGAACATTAAAATAAGAGAACAAAGTATACTTTGAGCTTTGCAAAAATGTATTCTGGGGTAAAAGCTTCAGTGACCAAGTCAGTGAATGGCAAAATTCTATTTAAAAACTTTTTTGCAGGCAAATAAAACAAATTTCTATTAATATTCTTCAATATCCATTTCAGGTCTGACCCCCACCCCCATTAATAATTTTTATCTGAAAATCTGACCCAACGAGAAGGCAGGCTTGCTGTGTGGAGAAGCACAATGTGTAAATGGCCAGAAACAGCAAAATTGTCTCCTGCTATTCCAAATACCTTTACGGTATGACATTTCTTCTTGTACTTTGTCCACTGTCCATTGTTTGAATGTGCTGTTTCTGACCTATCCTTTTGCTTCCACATTCCTTCTGAAGGAAACACCTGAAGGAAACACCTATCCGATTATTTTGAGTTGATTGAAAACTTTGTTGCTGCTCATTTTCATTAAGTGCTTTCTGGTGGTTTTAGTGTTGTTTTTTGTATGGTTGTTCGTGGTGTTCCTCAGGGACCTGCATTTTCACCTGTATTGTTTAACATACATGTTACAATATTAAACTGGATCACTGGAGCTCCGGGGCTGGGTGATTTCAATATGCTGATGACACCCAGCTCTATATTTTGGTAATGAAGTCCATAGAAGCAGCAGTATGGCAAGAATTAGAGGCTGGGTGCGAGTGGTTATGTGGACATGGAAAAACAAGTCAGACAAGACACAGATTATGCTGGCTATGATTGATTTGTCTAGATGGGATTATGTTGCCCTTAAATAAGAGAGTAAATAAGGTGCTCTCGGACCCTTTCTTGCTTTTTGGAAAGTAAGATATGGATGCAGCAAAGAGAGCCTTTCTTCAGCTGCATTTGGCATTTATCTTACTTTCAAGATATAGGTGGACTGGCCATGCTGCTTCATACAACCAGCTCACAAATTCACTAATCCACAGATATTTTGAGACATTTTACATAAGGCTGCCCCTTCAAGATTACTTGGGAGGTTTTAGGTGTTAAAAAATGAAGCTGTAGAACTATCTCTGTAGTATGATCTAGCATGCTGATTCAGATCCTTTTAACCAAGTCATCTGCTGAGATAGTGTGCTTGTCCTCTGTGAGCAATAATGTCTCCTCAGAGGTTATTTTATTGTTATTTATTTTTTATTTATTACATTTATATCCTTCCCTATCCCCGTAGGACTTTAAAACAACATTAAAAATATACAATCAATAAAATCATTAAAATAGCAATACAGATATTAAAACAATGAGTTATAATGTCAGTTTTATGGACAAGAAACTGCATGCCGAACCCCTCACTGAAGCTTTTAGAAGAGCATTCAAAACTAGCTTGCTCCAAAGGTCATTTGTAAACGAAGCTATTTTTGTAAACCAATGGTTTTTTTGTCTGTTGTTTTCTATTGCTAACATTACACCAGTTAGGGAAAGTGAAGGCCTGATCACTGGAAAACAGAACATAGGAAAAGAGTTAAACACCAAACTCCAAAAACATGAGAACATTTGTAGACTAATAATGGATCCTGTCAATCTAACGTTCCATTAGTTTGAAAGAGAGTTGTAACTCGGTAAGGAATGCAAAATGAAGCCTAGGAATTATGTAATTATGGAAACAATTCTACCTCATGTTTCTACTCACATCTACATAAGCCAACTTTTCTATTGTTTTCTATTTTATTTTGAGAAGCCTGCTCCTCCCAAGGCAATTAAATGAGCAAATCTGTTATTCGTTAATGTGTCCTAAATACTGAGATTTCAAACATGCAAAAAAATGAAAACTCAAATGTTATGGTTCTCATTAACTCTGCCACGTTACACATTCTATATTAAATATTTCAGTACTGACACCATCCACAGGATTCAAAATACAAAAGGCATCCAAAATACTATTTGTATGCAGAAATTCAGTGATTGTTGAAACAACTGGACTGGATTTTACACTGATGTATAATTTCTTAAGAAGAATATAGTTGGAGTATATAAAGTGCAATGAACTCACAGTCTTGCCTGTGAGCTGCTGTGCTGACATGGCTATTCACAGATTTGGGCAAACATTAGTAGGGCTGCCACAACAGTCATCATTGACCCTACTATTTAAATAGCTCCAAGTTGAGAGCGAAGAGGCTTACTGGTATGGCCTTATATTTATGGTGTTTGAACAAGTAATGTACATTATTTATACAAACATGATATGAAAACAGCTGATTGTACAAAGGATTGCACTGATGCACAAAGGATGTTCAATTAGTATTTGTTTGTTTTTTAAAAAAAACATTCTGTACCAACAGAAGTTTCCAGACATTCAAGGGCAACTACACATATAACACATTGCATTGATCTAATCTAGATGTTACCAGAACATGTACCACAATACTAAGATATTTTTCACTCAGGAAAGGCTGCAGTTGGCTCACCAACTGAAACTGATGGAATGTGTCCCTGACCACCACTGCAGACTCTTTATTCAACAGGCAGCCTGCAGAGCTCAAGAAGAATGATTTTTTCAGGACCAGTAAAAGCATTTAGAACAACCCCCACCTCCATCCCAACACCACAATCTTCATCCCATAAATTGGGGTCGCCAACATGGTGCCTGTGGGGGCCATGGTACCTGCTGATACTTTTTCTGGTGCCCACAAAATGTTTTAGAAAATAGGCAGGGCCAGCTAGAGCATTTGCCAAGCAAGGCTTCTGATTGGCTGTGCAGATTTTTAAAAAAGATTGATTTGGAAGCAGTTGCCACCACAGCAAAGGATCTTTACTGTGAAGGTAAGCTGCAGCAGCACTTTTGTGACTGGCTTAATTTCCTATTGCAGCTATTTTGCGGCAGCCATTTTGTGGCTGGACCTACCATTCTGTATCAGAATTCAAAGGGTGGTCATAGGCTCAAAAAGTTTTGGGACCCCTGCCATACACACAATCTCAAGAACCGGAGAAAAGTTTGTTTTAGCGCCTTTCCCCACTTACCTTAAGCCCCGTGCTACTTGAGGAGAGTAGCGCGGGGTCCCCCTGCACTCCCCACGAGAGGGGCGGCGACACCCCGACGCTGCCGCTGTCACGCCCCCTCAGCGCGCGGCATCCCAGGTGCTCTTCTTAACAGTGCCTTTTGATGACCCCGCGCAGAGCGCGGGGTCGTGGGGACACCCAGGCACGTTCCTGGGATGCCGCATGCTGAGAGCAGTGCGTGGCATAGGGGGGATAGACGAGAGTGGGGAAAGGCCCTTAGTTATAAAACCACTTTTACTTTTTTACTTTTTTACTTTTTACTTTTTTAGTTATAAAACTACTTTTACATTTCATTTTATTCTAAGGAATACCAGAGTCGCGACTCTGGCCCTTTCCATATGGGCCAATAAACGCAGGGTAAGGACAATAAAAAACCCAGTTTGTCTGAGGGGAGAACTTTGCATGGATCGCACCTTTAAAGTGAGTCTGCCCCATGTTATTTTCCCCAAACTGGGTTTTTTGAGAATCGTGCTATTCACAAGCCTTTTGAAAAATCCCGGATTGCAGCCACTTGCAAGCGAACGGCCAGGCAGGAGGCACTTTATTCAGCTGCGCTTTCCTTTTTATTTTATTTACCAGCTTACATCTGAGTAGCCACACAGGTGCAAATGGTTGTATCACAGGCCCTTTCTGCACGGGCACTGAGGAGGGGGGTGCATCAGCATAGTTTACACCGCCGCACCCCCACAGGACCGTTTGCATGGACGGTCCCGCTGGAAGCGGTGGCAGCGGCGCAGCCTTCGTGCAGGTTGCGCCGCTCCCAAACGCTCCTTACCTCCGGTTGCCTTTTGTCGCGTTGTGGAGGCCAGGGGACACGCCTCCCCTTGCTAGAGCAACAACCCTGGAGAATGAGGCCAGGGGCATGTCTCCTGGCCTCCACAATGTGACAGAAGGTGACCGGAGGTAAGGAGCATTTGGGAGGACTGGGAGAGAAGCGCCAGCTTCCACCCGGTGCCATTCGCATGGCACCGAATGGAAGCCGGCGTTTCCAAAATACCTCGCTCCCTGAGTGAGATTCAAAAACACCATTTGGCGGGAGCTGGGCGCCGCTGCAGTGATTTGGCAGCGGTGCCTGTGCGAGCAGTCCCCACCAAAACGCTGTTTTACCAGCCCGCCACCACCGCTTTTGGCCCTTGCGGAAAGGGCCACAGTATCATGAGACATGGCTGTGGGGGCTCATTTGTGCATGCCTGGGTAGCTACACATCGGTGGAAGGTCTATGCGAAAGCACGACAGCAACTCACATTTTTTCCATGGGCTCCAATCGCTGCCTGCACGGATGCATGCACGGATGCAAAAACAGGAAAGCAGGTTACTTTATCCTGGCTGCAACCTGCTATACATTTGCTGTGTGGAAAGGGCCATGGAGGCAATAGCAATAGCAAACTAGCTCTGAACATATCTTGCCTTGATAACCCCACCAGAGGTTGCCATAAGTCAGATATAACTTGATGGCAAAAAAGGGGGGGTTACTATTGAGGGCCCTGGAGGCTTTGGTCCAACAGTAGCCCCAGATTGTAAACCTGTTATTTTAAGGAGAGAGCAATATCCAGAACAGAAGAAATTTCCAGGATCAGTCTCAATAAAGAATCATAGGTTTGACCTACACAAGGAAGCAGAATAATAGAAATGGGAATTCTCAAACCAAAATAGCAGGGATGACAAATCTACAGTAATCCTTAGTCTAGAGGTATATCCTTTTCATATCTGATTCTTTGGGGTGGTTTTGTTTCCTTCCAAAGAGTCTGATGCTATTTGTTTCCTGACCTGAGACATGGCTGACAGTTCTCTGTACTTCCTGCAACCCCGTAAACAACAAATGCTCATTTTACTATTTTATAGCTCACCCAACATCACGAACTTTGTTTGTGTTGACTCAGATGGGATAAATTTCCAGGAATAAAATGAACACAGACCATCAGAGCTTTATTTAATTTCTCCTTCAACTTCTTAAAGGCAGACCCTAAGAATAACTGTCATTTCCTGCCCAAGAAGGAAACTATGTTTTCCTCTCTTTTTATAAATATTACTTCCTTGCTCATATGTTTTCCCAGTAATAGAAACAGCAGAAGGAATCTTCCCAGCCATAAAATGTGTTGGCTTAAAAAAATCACACCAAACTACACCCAATTTCCTCTCAACTAATCAGGAATGTTTACAGACTATGGAAAACTGAGGTGTAACTACCTTGGACTATCCACGTGTATATATAAATAGAACGAGGATAATATAAGAAAAGTGTGTTGCCACAGAAATTCCAGCGCAGCTGGTGAGATTTAAGTAGGCACATTCCACTGCTGCAAGTGGGCTGCAACTAATTTTTGCTGATATGTGGCTGAAGAACGTGGAAGCTAAATCTACAGATCTCTGATAAGGAAGTGTAGATTATAAATAAATAGGGTGTTGCTTCATTGTACAGTGAATGAAGTTTGTGGGTAGTAACACATGGTCTCTTTCATGAACTCTGTCAGCCATAATGAACTACATATACACTTCAGCATAACACAGGGCTTCTACTAAACTGGCAGCTGAAAAACATTAACATGGAGACAAAACTTTTATGAACGAGTGACTCCAGATAAAGGTCTTCTCCTGTGCAAACACCCAGGTCATTACTAACCCATGGGGTGATGTCACATTGCAGCGTTTACTAGGCAGACTATATATGGGGTGATTTGCCAGCTACATATAATCCTCAGCAAGATGGTAGTTAGGATTAAACTCAGATCCTGAGCAGAGTTCTGACTGCAGTAGTGCAGCTTACCCAGAGGCGTATTGGGGGAAATGGCGCCTGGGGACAATACCTGCTCCAGGTGCCCCACACCTTGCACCCCCATGCCCTTACACTCAGGGATGGGGCTCGAGGGCAGGGGTGGCTTGGACAGGCACTACAGTGGCAGCAGGCCAGCAGCACTCCTGAGCCCCACCCCCAAGTGCCTGGGGAGGGAAGGAGGTGGCTGGGATGGGCGTCGCAGCAGTAGGTCAGCTCCTGGCAGCAGGCTGGCTCTATCGTTAGGTGCCTCTCCTGCGTGGGGGAGGAGGGAGATGCGGGGCGATTTTGCATCCCCTGCCATTGCACCCGGGGTCATTTGACCCCACCTGTTCCCTTGGGTGGTATGCCACTGAGCTCACCACTCTGTGCCACGGAACTCCTCCATGTGCCTCTGCCACACATAAATTACTCCTTTTGTCTTCATTGTTCTCCTAAGGTGGGAATCTCCGCAAAAACCTCTCTCACAGGATCTCAAGATTCCAAGCAGGATCACAAGATTCCAAGCAGGAATCAAAATGCCACATGTTTTGTATTACATTCAAAATGCTTTGTGGAGGCCAGGTGACACTTCATTTTGCAAAGCTGTGTTTTATAGAAGGAGAGGCCAGAGCAGGGAGGTACCCATCCATCTTAAGTTGGAGAGAAGTATCATCTTACCTTACTAGAAATTATATCTTTACTGGTTGGAAACTTGGTAAAGCAATGATATCTTTTAAACACTTTTAGGACAATCACAAAACCTCTGAGTTATTAGACACAATACGAGTGCTTCCAAAGAGACTAAACTAAGAAACATAATGTCCAGAGTTTTAAAATACAATACATATTGTATTTTACTCAGAAACCTCAGAACTCAGAAACCTCTTGTAATGTTTTTTTAATCTCTTTTCATCTCCACTATATGGAAATTAAGAGCCAAAACAGAGGTTTTAAAGATTTCAACCTTCATCTGTCTTGTAAAATCTAAATTTCACACAAGTGCTGCCCTGATGTGAGGCCATGCACATAGGGCTGAGGAGATCTAACCCTTCAAACACCATTCAATTTCACTTCCTACTCGGTTATTAATATTTTTTTAAAAAAATCTGTTTTGAAAAGAACCTTCCCAATCTATTTAAATGTTAATAAGTACATGAAGAACCAGTTGCAGTTAATGAAAAGAAGGCAGCAATATTAAATCCACTCTGCTGTTAGCTGCATGGTCCTGATTCAAATTCAAATAATTGATCTGTACAATTTATCTTTGGACCTCAGATTTTAAATTTATCAGGCTTTCTTTCTTTCTTTCTTTTTTTCCTTTTTTGTGAATTATAAATAATATGAAATTAATATGAAATAATATAATTCTTTCTTTTAAAAAATATATATATCTGTAAGCAGACTATGTAGATCAGGTTCTATACCTTAAATACAATTCCAAAAAGGACTGTTCATTTATTTCATTTGGAAGACATGGCCAATCCTACCATTCAGCTATGTTCTCCGGCTAAAATGCACTCCAACGATATTATTCTAAACAACAGCTACTCTTCATTATTTTGCATTATGGAGTCTTGGAAGAAAAAAAAACTTCAGTTGCACAACATCCCTAATTAAAAGTATTCTGTTTTGTCCCCTGTGTGCATATGTTTTTGCTTACTAATTAGAACAATATGCTGACAAAATAATGTAAATATTTAGATTGCCTGGGTGTTGCTGTTTCGCAGCAATATAAGTTCAAACATATTGAAGCTTTCCAGGTTATTCATTTCATCAATTTAATGGTTTTTAAACTTACAGATGAATGACATATTTATCAAACTCGCCAGTTCAGTCAGTATGCGCTCAAGAGGTTTTACATTATGGAGGCATGGATTCAACCCTGAAATCTGCTCCAGAAGCAGTTAGGAACAGGGCTTAAAAACGCATTTCATATGAACTTTTATTGTATTTCATATGAACTTTTATTGTATTTTAAAACAGCAGGATTCGTGCCTCTCAGTAAGGCCTGTTCAAAAAAGGTTTTCTGAAATGAACCAAAAAGATCCCGAACAGAGTCTCAAAACAGTGCACACATGGTAGACTGGTATTAACTGTATGTAATGACTAGAAGATTTGTAGATATTTATGTGGGATGGCAGAAAAAATGTTTTACAAAAATAAATAGCTATGATTTAGGGATTGAGAAAAGGGAGGAAATTGTGAAATCATAAATTCCCAGCATAACTGGAGGTCATATTTATTTTTATTTATTTTTCATATTTTTATCCTGCTTAATTTTCCACAGGGCTCACCCAGGCAGCACCTCATCCCATTCCTTGCCTCCATTTGCCTCTACTCTTACCACTGGAATTTGTGTTCCTCCTGGTGAGTGGATATATAGGTTGGGGACATGATATATAATCAGAGGCATATGGGGGGGAAATGGCGCCTGGGGACAACACTTGCTCCAGGCGCCACCCCCGGCACCCCATTTATGCTCACTGGTGGGGCTCAGATGGCACACCCAACCTCTCCCGTGGCATGAATCTCTCAGACACTTCCCTGCCGTGGAACACCCAGCCTCTCCCATGGCGCGTAAGGTCTCTCCCCCCACCAGGGGATTGCACTGGAACACCTGGCCTCTCCTGGGGGATCACACCAGTGGGATACACTGGTGGGCGAGAGGCCTCAGGCAGCGGGGCGGGGCGTGCTGGCGGAGGAGAGGCCTGCAGGGGGATCATGCTGGCAAGAGAGGCCTCCCTCGGCGCATGAGGCCTCTCCCCTACCAGCACGTCCAGCCTCTCCTGGTGGATTGCGTCAGAACACCAGAGAGGCCTTGCACGAGGCAGGGGGATCGCGCCAGTGGGAGAGGCCTCTCTCTCGTCAGTGTACCCGCCCTCTCCCATCTCCCTTCTTCAGCGTTTCTTGGCCCTTCCCACATCATCTTGCTGCCTCATGATAACATGGGCAGGGCTGAGGAGGACCAAAGACTCTTCACAGTGAAAGTTCAGTCTGTGAGGGGTGATTTTGTGTCCCTCATGTGATCAGATTAGTTGCACCTGCAGCAGATATACCCCTGCACATAATGTTACATCCATCTTCTCCCACACCACCAGCAGCCAGGATGCAAGAGAAGAAAAGCATCAGCATCATTGCCAGCACTACCAGTATTGTTGACATTCACCTGGGATGCGGAAGGGAAGATCTGGGAAGCATTAATGGGAGCAAACTACATCAATCACATCCTCAAATTGGGCTGACAAATCATTTGTGTGGTGAACTTTCCCTGATCCCACCAAGAGGTCTTACTAATTTTTGCTCATTGCCATCCATTCAAATCTGTGGTGATGAGAAGCAGCATTTTCCGTGAGAGCACTGACCTTGTAGAAACAGATTACTAAGCCTATTTGGCATAATTCCATAGAAGCTGTGAAACCTTCCTTTTCAATGAGTTCCACAGAAATTTTGAATTGCTGTATCTCTTCAAAATTTCAGAAGTGCTCCAGTTGTACTCAGGACCTTTCTAAATGTTACATAATGGTGAGCCCAGGTTTTCCAGCTACTCGACATTCAACAAGGAAGTCAGTTTGAAAATGTAAATACATAATGGTTGATTTCATACCCTACTTTTTTAGATGAACAAGTAAAAAAATTTGCTTAGATTCTCAAAATGTAAAAGAACTGATTTTGCTGATTTCCTCTTCCCATTGCAAACCCCCAACATTGCCTGATACTGTTCTCAGGAGTCCACCAGTCACATGGCATAAGGATACAGCAGTCTGCAGGAGGGGAGGGCAGAAAAATGTACTTCCGTAACCATTGTACAAGTCACAGCAGGTAAGGTTAAGCCTTTATGCACATACTTAAGTACAGTTCTGAAAACAAACATGTTATTTATTTATTTTCCTTGTTAGTAGATTGTCTAGTCCTCTGCCCCAGAACAAAGCATGCCCACGTAGCCTGCTCCCCCCATGCTTTTGAAGGTTTGAAAGTAAAAATACATTTTGACATAAATGTTCTTGCATCAAAATATCGTATTCATTAATTCACAAAATAATGGTTTTCTGAATTTTCTCAACTGAACTAATTTTCTCAACTAAACTAATATCTTTATGTGAAAGAGTATAGAAAAAATATTTGCTTTCAAAAAATTCTCTGCAAATCTTGGTTACAAACTTTTTTTACTATTATATAAGAAACTAACAAGTTGCAGTATTTGATATCTAACAGGCAATAGCAGTCAACATTTGAAAAACAATTCACATAATGTGATTTTTGACAGCTGACCAGCGGTAGTAGTCATTATTTGACAGCTGATGCAGAGCAGTACAGTCTGTTTATACTAACTGATATATAGTAGCAGTCAACATTTGCCAGTAACTAGCTACATTCAGATGCCACAATAAACCAGTTTATAAAATGTGGTTTGATTAAACTCCACTTTAAGATGACTTCAGAATGCAGGCTGCCCCCCAAATTATGGTATCTGTTTTGTTTACTGCCCCATGTGATTTGTTGTGTGGTCTGAATGCAGATACACAGTTTGGTTAATAGAAGCAGGCACATCCTAGTGATCAAATTTATAATTAGAGACATTCTCTTATATTTAATGGGAGTTGGTAGTTTGGTAGTTTGAGGACTTGCCCTAATAGCACATGAACAAGACTTAGAAGCTGTTGTACAAAACATTTAGTTGGTCTTCACCTTCATCTTTTTAAAGACATTTCACATTATGTTAGTCTTTATCTGTGTGCCCAGAAACCCTACACCCATAACCAGAATTTTTTATGGGAAGGAGCAGAAAAGTACAGTGGTGTCTCCTATAAAGCTGTTTCATTTAACATTCTTTATCCTGGGTGTGACTTTTTTCCTATAAAATGCGGAGGAGCTCTGCAGTCTGAATGGCCCTGCTGGAAATAAGTGCAGCTGGGCCAAAAGTGATATAGCCCTGTCAAAGGCTGGACAGCCATCTCTGTTACACTGATTTAGCTTGTTCAACATAATAAATTCATAGTATTACTCTGTACATTAATGTACTTTCTGAAAAATCACTGCCTTTCCTCTTATTAATTTTAAGTAATCTCCTTGTATGAATATAAAAAATCTTGAACGATCTATACAATTTCATTAATTTCTGCACAGACTGTTATCCCCACTTGGGAAGAAACTCAGCACACCACAAAATTCCGCTAAAAATTACTTCACACATTATAAAGCATGCCCAGCATGAATTTTAAAAGAGGTGTCCAAAAAGATTTTTTAACAGTGCTATGTGACTAAGTTTGTTTTTCCAAAACTCGCTGTGTTTCTTTTAAAAAACCAAGTTGATATTTTTCCTGGAATTAGTATTTGAATTGGTCTTGAGTTCTGATTAAATATGAGGTGGTTTGGAGTAAAAGTGTACAGCTAATGAATATATTCACTTGTCACTGAAGAGGGAGTCATCAAATGCACTGCTCTCCTTTTTTAAGGTGGAATTTCTTTACTATTGTTCTATGTACTATAGGAGCAGAAAAAACATTACCTTTCCTACGTTATGTCAGCTAAGCCATGATTTGCCAGAATGGGCATGAATGCTGCTTGTTTCTTATGCCCGTGCTCTCTTTTCCCCCTCCTCACTTTTCACACAGTGAAAATACTTGAGGATTCCTGGTTTGAAACTTGAGCCTGACCTCAATGACATATGAACACTGGTGCCTAGAGGAACTAGCATTTGTCGACTTCCCTTGAGAATTCCAGCTTACGGAGAATAAACAAATTCTGATTCACCTGGACCTGCATTTCTTATGGAACTAGAGTTAGGCTTATATCAGGAATTCATAATCATACTTCATTGGACAAGGGAAGCGGGAAGAAAGAGGAATGCAGGAGAACCATAAGCTCCAATGCTCATGACATCAAGAGACTGGAATGGTAAACTGAAAAAAAAAGCTATTCTAATCTATAGCTGAATGCAAGTTTACTTCATTGTTTGAGTGCTAAACTTTCATTAACACACCTGCACTTTGGGTGATGTATAGGGTGTTCAAATACCTGCTGGTTCTGCTCATATTTCGTTTACTATCTGTGAACAGAGAGCCAGTCTCCAAGACAAAATGCAAAAGTCAGGATTGATTCCTTGGCTATCTAGGTGCACACACACACCCGCCCCATTTTCAACAGAGGAACAAGGACTTTGGAAAATGTACAGCTCTCTCCTTCTGTAAATTAAGGTGGGCATCTTTCCATAAGAACATCAGAACAAGCCTGCTGGATCAGACCAGAGTAAATCTAGTCCAGTACTCTGCTACTCGCAGTGGCCCACCAGGTGCCTTTGGGAGCTCACAAGCAGGAGGTGAAAACAATGGCCTTCTGCTGCTGCTCCTGAGCACCTGGTCTGCTAAGGCATTTGCAATCTCAGATCAAAGAGGATCAAGATTGGTAGCCATAGATCGACTTCTCCTCCATAAATCTGTCCAAGCCCTTTTTAAAGCTATCCAGGTTAGTAGCCATCACCACCTCCTGTGGCAGCATAGTCCAAACACCAATCACACGTTGCGTGAAGAAATGTTTACTTTTGTTAGTCCTTATTCTTCCCCCCAGCATTTTCAATGTATTCCCCCTGGTTCTAGTATTGTGAGAAAGAGAAAAATTTCTCTCTGTCAACATTTTCTACCCCATGCATAATTTTATATACTTCAATCACATCCCCCCTCAGACGTCTCCTCTCCAAACTAAAGAGTCCAGGATAGCAAAGGAGCAGTGAGTCACTGCTCAAGGAAGCTGTACTTTTGCATAGCATGTGTCTATTCTGGCTGGCTGAATCCATGGGATAGATCAAGAAACTAATCTAGGGAATAGTTCAGTTTAAATATGTTAGGAAATCATTGATTGTTTTCAGGTTGCCTGGCTGCCTTTTTAAATGATGCCTAGTATCCATTTTGCCAAAACTTCATTGTTCTCTTTGTAGCTTAAATTCTAGCAGCTGCATCATTTTAGTTTTCCAGTGCTGGCCTACCCAGCTGTTCCAGGTTCTGTGCTTTGCACAGAGTTGCCCATTACAGAGCGCTGAATGTCTGGGCAAACCCCATCTGTTTGTCCAGTGTTAGGTCTCATAACCTTAAGCCAATAAACAGACTCTGGGGTATTGATCAGTAGCATTTATTGATGAGGCATCAAAGCACAAAAGCTTGGCAAAGCCAGTTTTGACAAACCTGGCATTTGCCACCCCCTTTATCCCATTGCAAGTCCCCCCTCCTGCTTTCCCAAGAAGTTGTGAAAAACAGCTCCTGGAACTAAGGTGCCGAAAGGTCTTTTTCAGTAAGCTGCAATGGAACAGAGAGTATATACCTCATAAGTTATTTGGTAGTTCTGGTTTAATCACCACAGGAGTAATAACTCGTAACACTTTAAAGGGACAAATGAATTTATGACCTAGCTTCCGGTTCCCCTGTAGACCCCTCAGGTTTCAGGTAGATAGATATGCAAAGCCCCCTGTTTCATAAGACACTCTCAGTCATTTTTTTTGTCTGTGTGTCTCTTATTGTCCTCCTTAGCTTTCTGTGGAGATCTCTGGATCACTTTCCAGGAGTCCTGCAAAGTCGTGATCCACATCTGTAAATCCCCTGGCCCTTCAATTTGCTTTCCCTGGAGTGGGTAAAGTCGCCCCTTCTGCCCAAACACTACTTAGAAGAGGCTCTTGCCTGTGTAGTGAGGAACTGCATTGTTGTACACAAATTCAGCGAATGGCAACAAGTCAGCCCAATTATCCTGATGATAATCTATGTAACACCTTAGATATTGCTCCAGCACTGCATTTAATCTCTCAGTCTGGCCATTTGTGGCCCCTTCTCCACCCCCAACAACTTTAAGAACTGTTTCCAGAATCATGATATGAATTGAATCCCCCGGTTGGAGACTATTTTTTCCAGTAATGAGTAACCGATAGATCTACCTGGGAACCAGTGAGCCAATTTTTAGGCTGAGGGCATCCCTGCACAGGGTACGAAATGCGCTTGTTTCGAAAATAAGTCTACTACTACCCAAATTACCATCTTCCCCTTATTAGTGGGCAGGTCTGTGATAAAATTCATTTATATTACTTTCCAGGGGGTGGCCGGGGCAGGTAATGGCTGCAATAGACCCGGTTACTTCCCCAGCACTATCTATACCACTTTAAGAGGAAATCAGATTTTTTAATCAGATTTCTGGTGGCAGTGATATATAGATATGGAAAGTTACCCAGACTGCCCAAGCAGCGTTCCACCATCTTGGCAGGCACAGCAACTGGCCCTGTACTTCTCCCGTTCTGACCTAGCCACAGTCATCCATGCAATGGTCACCTCCAGACTTGATTATTGTAACTCGCTTTACGCTGGCCTGCCTTTGAATGTGATCCGGAAACTTAAACTCGTTCAGCATGTGGCAGCCAGACTTCTCACTGGGATGTCGAGCTGGGACTGGATAACACCGGTCCTGTACCACCTCCACTGGCTGCCCATTGAGTTCCAGGTCATGTTCAAGGTGTTGGTTCTGACCTTTAATGCCATTAGTGGCCTTGGACCTAGGTACTTGAGGGACCGTGTCTCCCCATATTGCCCTGCTAAGTACCTCCGATCATCGGAGGAGAACCTGCTGGTGGTCCCCAGCCCAAAACACATCTGGCTGTCCTCTACTAGGGCCAGCCCCGCTCTGGTGGAACAGGCTCCCTAGGGAAACCAGGGCCCTGCGGGATTCACAAGCTTTCCGCAGGGCCTGTAAAATGGACCTGTTCCACCAAGCATTTGGCCAGCCAGGTTGATTGAGACCCCATGCCATCTTGTCCTCCAGAGGGCTCGGTTGGGGGATGGGGGGCTTTTATCACCATCTGTTACAGACATAGTCCTTTTTGTATTTATTGTTGCTGTTTTAAATTGGTTTTAATCTGAATTGTTTTATGTGTATTATACAGTTTATACTATACTCTTATGTTTTATGTATAGTCTTATGTTGTACACTGCCCTGAGCCCTTCGAGGGAGGGTGCTTTAAAAATTGAAAATATAAACAAATAAAATTAATTAATTAATTAACAGTATTTTGCACCCATCATATTTATTTACAAAGGAATAAGAGTGATCATTGCAGGCAGCTTCATATATTTATATCCCTTTAAGAAAATAAAGGGCCAACATTTCATGCTACTCATGCTGCTCTACTGCATACCAAATTTCTTTTGGAGGCATCCTTATGGAAATTTTTCTCTCTTTCTCACAATACTAGAACCAGGGAGCATGCACTGAAAATGCTGGGGGGAAGAATAAGGACTAATAAAAGGAAACATTTTTTCATGCAACGTGTGATTGGTGTTTGGAATATGCTGCCACAGGAGGTGGTGATGGCTGCTAACCTGGATATCTTTAAAAAGGGCTTGGACAGATTTATGGTGGAGAAGTTGATCTATGGCTACCAATCTTGATCCTCCTTGATCTGAGATTGCAAATGCCTTAGCAGACCAGGTGCTCAGGAGGAGCAGCAGCAGCAGCAGCAGAAGGCCATTGCTTTCACCTCCTGCTTGTGAGCTCCCAAAGGCACCTGGTGGGCCTCTGCGAGTATCAGAGAGCTGGACTAGATGGACTCTGGTCTGATCCAGCTGGCTTGTTCTTATGTTCTTATGGAGCTTGCCACAGTTTGCTGCGCACTTTACCATTCTGAATAATTGGTAGAGTTTGTGTTTGCCCAGTTATGGCAGGAAACTGCCAGTCAATTGTAGTCCTTGTTCACCTATGGTCAGCTGATCAGCGGGCAGAAACTTATGCCGAAAGGGCATATATACTCCTCCTGGTGAGGAAAACTAAAAACAAAAATAAGACCTTAGTTGCTCGCTAGAAGTCCTAACCATAAAGTTCATTAGGATTCCTAGAACTAGTTGAAAATTACAAGCGTGGCTCTAGCAATTTCAGGAAATTCATCAACTTAATATGAGTCACAAAACCCTTTGATTTATTCTTCTCTCTGTGAATGTGGTCAGTTTATATCGACCTCATATCTTTAAGTAGATTATTTCTATCCTACCTTTCCACACAATGATCCCAAGGCTGTTTTAGCCACATCCAGTTAATAAAAAATACTTGTCTGACTGCTTGTTCCATTACTGTTTCCTTAACAACCTTTAATGAGTTACTTTTCTTCGGAAAATTATATGTAAAATTGACCAGAACACTATTCCATGCTTGTTGAAACCCTGCTAAGAATTCTAAATAGCGAATAAGGCAAAAGTCACAGTGGTTCTCCATCAACAATTATGTTTAATTGGACTTTTAAATTATTATTTTGTCTTAGATCCGATGGAACTAAGCTCTATCAAATTCAGCTGGTCTTACTTTTGTTTAAACACACACATAGGATTAATCACCTAGCATTTCCCAGGGTATAAAGTGGGCGGCTTCTAGTTTCCTTGATTCCCAGCAGGAGTGCTTTCTTTAAAAACTGATTTGGGAAAGCAGTTTCCCAAATAAGCACAGTGGCCAAAGAAATGAGCAGTGATCCAATAAAGGTCCCCTGTTCAAATCTTAGCTTTGTCACGTACCTACCAAGTGGCCCTGCACAAACCAGACTCAACTAGGCCTGAGTAAAAAAAAATAGCATAAAGTCCTGTTGAGTGCTAATTTCACCATTCTTTGGATTCTGGCAATTTTTAATAATTATTTATTTATATATTCATATGTTTTGCCATCAAGTCGCAGCCAACTAATGGCACCCTTTAGGACTTTCAAGGTAAAAGACTTGCCCTATGTAATCTGACTATTTAGCAATCAAATTATAATACTTGGGGGGAAATATCCTCCCAAGATCAATCAAGATTTTCTAAAAAAAATGTGTTTGGATTTCTGAGTGATTTAAATTTTGAAGCAGTTCAGTCTTTTTGTTTCTTGTGCTCTCTGCCCCAAAAGCCGCTATTTGTGTGTCATTTTTCTATCCTTTAAAACCTTCTGAAAGGAAAAAAGAAAGGGGGAAAATAAATGTTCTTAATATCCATTTTAAAACCACTGATGTGTCAACCTTCATAATCACCATGACCGGTTTTATTAATATTGTGAAGAACTTGAACAGAAGGGAATAAGACATGTTAATCTTAATAGAACAGTTTGTTTTTGAAATCACGATTGTGAACAAGCAACTTGAATGGGCATTTTCTGGCTATGATTTTAATACAGCTCCTAGCGCAAAACCTGTTTTATGTATTAATATCAAAATCAAGCTTCCTGCAAGGGTTTTTGGCAGCTGCCTAAGAAACTCAAATCATTTCAGTTTACACTTCTGTATGTTTAATGTAACACATACAGATGTGGCATACTGATGGGACAGACCACCCCATAGATAAGTTTCTATGCCAGGAAACAAATGCTTGATTCTGATTTTCAGGTTTGACCTCTGTATGAATGCCTTATAACCAGTGGTAGGATTCAAATTTAACAACCGGTTCCAAAAGGACTCAGTAGTGGGATTACAACCATTCTCTGAACTAGACAAAAAATCAGCTACCGGTTCTACCGAATAGGTGCGAGTAGGCTGAATCCCACCACTGCTTATAACTTTATTCTCTTGTTATTTTGGTATTTGTCAGTGGCTGGAAGGTTTGATGTGTAGAGAAAACAGAATCAGGAATCAGATGAGTAAAGTGATAAGTGATCCCCATGACGTGATGCAGTTTGAACAACCTGTCACTGAAAGAGGTTCAAACATCTTGGTAGCCCAGGACCCATTAATGTGATTGGAAGTCTCTTTCAATGTAGACCTGGCTGATAGTGAAAAATTAATGTCTTGCAACCAGAGTCTTATCTATTGAAAATAGCACTGCCCAGCTCCACATGGAATTTGAGGTTGGGCACACATTTAAATATAATGCTATACCCAGGTCCAGCATTGAACTGTGTGCTCCCTCCCCCCTGAGCCCATATGGAATTTGGAGTTGGAGTGCACAGTTTAAGGCTGGGCTTGACTGAACTGAGCCCAGTCTTGAAGTGCAAGCTTGGCTGGCAGGGTCCAGCTTTATACTGATAGATCCACCTGCGAAGTTCACATGACTTCAAAAGTGGAGCTTCAGAGGCAGACCCAACAGCATAAAGCTGGACCCAGCCAGGCCGAGCCTGCAGTTCAAGGTTGGAGTCAGCCCAGCTGGGTTCAGCTTCAGCTTCAGTGGAGCCCAGTTTAAAGCTGGATCCAGCCAAGCCAAGCCTAACCTTGAGCAATGCACCCTTCCCCCAAACTTCATGTGGAATTTGGTTCAACACTGGGCCCTCCACTCTCCTCTCCTTGTAGTCCTGTGGCTGCCACCTGCATTCTGCCTCTCATCTGCTCAAGGCTGTGGGGTGCAACGAGTGCCCCTTTGAAGGGGTAGTGCCCAGGGCCTCACCCTAGATATGCCTCTGCTTGCAACTTCATTCCTTGACTATTATAGCAATAGCATGATTCCCATCTTAAATATAGTTTGTTCTCTATTTTGTGTGCAAAATATGATACTCATGGGAGGGAGGTGTTTTAAATAACAATTTAACACAGATAACAATCTATATTAAAGTTGGCAGCAGGTGTTATGGGCCTGTGAACCCTGCTGGTCACAGTTCCTGTCTTCCCTTGTTGTGACCATCTTTCCACCCAATTATGACAAAGATGGTCATCTTTCTTCCCAATTATGGCTATTTTGCAGGGAGCACAATGGTCTTTTCTGCAAAGCACAAATATAAAGTCTTGAGGATGTTATAAAAAGCATTTTGGATAAGAAGTTTGCACAGCTGTCTCCCCCAAACTGTCTTCAGGACATTTTATTTCTCTTGAGTTTTTCAAAAATTGCTAAATTAGCAATCTTTTCTTGTCCTGACGATGGGTTGAAGATGCCTCCTGCTTCCCGGTACAAACAAAAGCAGGCAGGAGGCGCTTTATTCCTCCTGCTCTTACTTTTCACTGCAGTTACATCCCCCATTTTCTGCCCTCTTCAGGAGCCTCCTGCCTCTGCCATTAGGTGAAAGTTTCCCATGAAGGTTTCCTCTGCTTTCCTCATCAATGTGTGATTTCACTGTAAAATGTACATGAATAAAGTTTGTTTTCCCTGGCAATCCCACGCATGTGTCTTTTTTCCTTTTTTTGTTTTGAGGGAGATGTCTGTGAAGCTACAATGACACGACACTCTGCAATATGTGCATATTTGAGTCTTTGAAGCATTGCAGACATCTCCCTCAAAACAAAAAAGAGGAAAAATGACACAAGAGCAGGATCACCAGGAAAGCAAACTTTATTCATGTACTTTTTATAGTGAAATCGTGTGTGGATTAGCTGAAAACAGAGGAAATTTTCATGGGAAACTTTCATCAAATGGTGGAGGTATGGAGAATCTCTGCAGCAGCACACAAAATGACTGCTGCAACTATGGAACTGAGAAGAGCTTCATCAGGTGGCAAGCAGGAAAAAAGAACCATTTTGGCTGGCGACGCTTTTTTTGTTCACACACACTGAATACAGAAAGCCAAGACGGATCTTTTTAAAATGTCTGCAGGATGTTTTATTTCTTCTGTGTGGAAAAGACCCTTGTAACTTTCTCACTGTCCCTTTACCCCCAATAGTGGCGCTGGGTCTAAAAGGAACACAAAAAACCCAGCATAGTTCTCAAGTTCTGCTTTCTTCATTGCTTCCAGTCACTTTCACCAACAGAAAATGGAACATCAATCAAACATCTTTAGAAGTGAGTCATCTGCTAGGCTGTGGGCCTCCATATGTTCCAAAACATAATAGCCCCTGACAGTGGCCTTGCTGGTTTTTATTTAAAATCGTTTATTTTAAAATACTGAGCTAAAATAGTTGTTAAGGGTCCATCAAAATTCAGCCAGTATGTACACTGAACATAGATCATGGAAGGAACTTCCTAGTCAAAGCCCAGATGTCCTTATTCCATTCATCATTTTTCATTCATTATGAGAATTAATGGTAACATTTACACATTATAAAATTGTAAAAAAAATGTATTATGACAAATATACCGCCTATTTTCTTAAAGGAGCTGAGAACCCATAACTTCAATGTGAGCAAAAGGGGAAAGTTACTGAAGGTTCAAGCTGCTTTGCTTTACAGTGCATAAAACAGTATCAGGAAACCAGGTTGTCTTCTCATTTATCTTTTGTGTTACACAACCATGGTAAATTTAATTTAAAGTTTGTTATAGTAAGCATAACATCATTGCCCACTTACTGGAATACTATGGCATATAAATAGATGAAATGGTGGCTTGTTTGTGATGGGAACAATCTAAACAAAGTTAAGCAGTGTTCAGTCTTGCTGATTTCTGTCCTAGTTGAAGCACCTAACCAGGTTATGTCCTCGCTTGATCTCCTCTTGTCTTAGAAGCTAAGCAAGGACAGCATTGGCCGGTGCTTGGATGGGAGACCACCAAGGAGATCTACAGTCACGATGCAGAGGCAGGCAATGGCAAACCACTTCTGAAGGTTTCTTGCCTAGAAGACTCTATGGATTCACCATATGTCAACTGCAACTTGATGGAACGTTCCACTACCAACTGGATTATGCCACTGTGACTTGCCCAGTCACAATGCCCAGGATTCCTGCTATGAAACTGATCCAGGGTCTGATAAAACTTTGTTTAAATGTTTTGCTACAATCCACCACATTCAATGCTTATGCTAGATTGTATCCAACAAATGTTCAGTGTTGCAGAATAAGACAATGAGCAGTTCCTTAAAAGACATTTGGATTATTATTTTTTGCTTCAATATGACAACAATATAATAAAATGATAAGCAGAATGGTACTTAGCTGTATATGTGTGTATGTGTGTGTGAAACACACACATACACACACTCTTTTGTGTGAACTTAAATAGCTTCCAGTGCAAACTTCCTTTGCTTTTAGATTCTAAACAGTAACCAGAGGCAGAATATGAGATGAATTAGATGAATTAATTGTGCCCAGAAAATTTATTTATAAATCACATTTATACAGCAATGTTTTTGCAAATACAAACTTCAATTTTGTACTCTACAAAAATCTTGCATATTCTTTTTACAAAAAAAGAAACATTACAAAAATACAGACAATTTAATATGATTTTATACAATTGTCTTTAGTTGTTATTTTCATTAAAATATTGCTACCACAGAACTACAATATTTTAGTTGACTATAAAAAATTAAGTCAATGCTTTTCTTAAGCAGCAAAATGTAAATAACACAGGTCAAAACACAGTTTATAATCATAGTGGATATATCTAAAATTGTTTCAGAAATAATATTTTACATAGTTAATTTTTAATGTTTTATACATTATTTATATAATATTTATATATATTTATAAAAATCATAGCTTGCTAGAATTGAAATGAAAGGACGGATTCTGTATGACAAGGATGTGCAAAGGCCAGTCTGCTCGGTTAGCATTCGCTGATCAGTTCTTAAAACATTTTGCAAAACAGCTGTCTTCTGGAATTCTATCCAAAAGCCTAGAAGGAGAGTTACTGGGCAAAGTTCTGCTCCTGTTTGTCTTCTTCATATGCCCTTGGTGATACTGCGAGCAGCTTTTGGCCTACTGTCTAATTAATAGTTTATAATCACTCCTTTTCTTGGTCATGGAAAATAAGGAGAGGGATTTCACTAAATGTCATACTAGGACAGTTCTGCCCAGCAGTCCATCCCAGATTTGCAGAATCCATGTTCTCTGGGTCTCAAGCCCAGATCTCATAGTGCTAACACATATCAACAACACTAACCAACTAATAAAAGAACATTCTGTGAATTTAAAATGAGTTGGCCCTTAACTGTTCAGAAATTACTTTTATCAATTTCTGTATGTCAGTGGAAGCAAGAGGGAGATTTCACAGGACATTAAAAATTCTATAAAGGGATGGACATTTCAGACAGTTTTGGTAATGATACACATGGAAAGACATGGATCCTATACTTCTCAAGCATCCCTCATTTGATGTCTAACCTGCTCTGTGATGCTTAATAGAGGATTTAAGAAAATGTGAACATGGAGAATATCAAAAGACGCTGGAGGGACATGAGAAAAATAGCTGGAAAAAAAATCTGTGAATTGTGTTGTGTACCAAATGGAGAATGGATCCCTTTATGCTTAATCGGGTATAAAGTGTTCGCCCCACTGCCCAAGATTTGTGTAGTGGGAATAGAAACTCTTGCAACATTTTATTGGGCAAGCTTCTTCTAAGCCAAAATTGTCACAGTATGGAATGAAGTCAAAGGAAAACAATATATAAAATAAAACAGATATATTGAGAGTGATCACAAATCCTGAATCAGTGCTTATTTCTGGTAGACAGTGCTATAGTCTGGGATAGTGAGGGTTTTTTCTTTTCCTTTTGCCTTTTCTCAACAGAAATTAGAAGTCATCATAGCGAAAACAAGATGCAGAGATGGCCAATTTCCTAGAATCATTTAGTGTTCATTAAACTATGGACAATTCAGCATTCACTACAACATGAACATTCAGCCAATTGCACATTTAGAATTTCTGCATGTTTTGAATTGTTTTGTCGTTTTGCCTTAGACCTAGTTAAACAACACGCATTTTATACAAATGTAAGAATATAAAGGCCACCAAGTAAGACCTTATTGGTCAGGTAAGAGTCTCTCCCTACATTCTACTGTCTGATGAGATTGAGAGCAGCAGGTAGTTGCTGTCAGCAGTCATTTTGCAAAAACAAAAAAATTAAAAACTGTCAGTCATTTACACTATGTTGTGATGATTGTTCCGGTCAATGATATCCACAGGTGAAAGGATTTCCTTCCGGATTGGAGGAGGAGGAGACAGAGATGCCTTTGTTTTCGGTTTGAAGAGGTCTGATACATAGAACACCTGTGGAGACAATGGAAAATAGATGATTATTCAGCAGAACAATCCAAAGTTTTGTTCCTACTCCCTTTTGCTTTAAATTTTCCACTCATTTTGATAAGTCATTTGCAGAATTTGTATCCTGCCTCCTTACAAGGGTCATCAATTTAACGTATACATCATAAATTACATGTTAAAACCATTAAAATCAATTTTCCCTCCCAAACACATCTCATGAAAACAACTGAAAAACTAAGTTAAAATACATTAAAAACATCGGCTCATTCCACACACGCAAAATAATGCACCTTCAAGCTGCTTTCACAACTGTTTTTGCCATTCCGCACAGCTTCAAAGAGCCCTGAAAGCAGCTTGAAAGTGCATTATTCTGCGTGTGCGGAATGAGCCATCATTAAAATAATTACAAAAACATAAAAAAATGGGGAAATGTTATTTCTATGCTACCATCACACTCATAGAATATGCCTTAAAGTGAGCTTTGGCCCATATCCTATCCAATTCAGTCGGAGTCTTCCTCCACTGTCAGTGTGGCAGTCTCCCTTCTCTTACATCGGCCACAACTCCTCAATAAATCAAGGGTCTACCTGGATTCTGATACTTGAGAAAGGGTGTCTGGGAGCAATCATATCAACTACCCAGTCATTTCCTCATTCCAAAGGTCAACCAGGCATTGACAGTAGCACCAACCATATAAACAGGAAAATCCTCTAGATGTCTGGTATATTTCTGTCCTACCTCTCCTCCAAAGAGCATTTTCTTCCTCCATTTTTACAATGATCCTATGAGGTTGGTGAAACTGGAAGTGTCTATGATTGGCCAGGTGCACACATAAAATTTCATGGCAGAGTTAGGATTTAAACATGGGTTGGCCAGATCCTAGTTCTGGCATAACTACATCCTAACTACACAAAATATATACTAATTTATACACGCTCTAAGAAAATACTTCAGATGCCAAGGAATGAAATGCTCCTTTATTTTAAGGAATTATTTATTCCACTGGACAAGGAGATACAAAGTTGCTGTGACTGAATCTAGTTACAACTTTAATTTAGGTACATCTTATGCTGTCCCTCTGGAAAGAGGCAGAACTCTAAGCTGATGGATGATTCGTCTCTAACATGACGAGAAAGGCAACTATGCAGACATTATAATGACTGGCTTAAATCCAGGAAATCTCAGTGAACTGACATGTTACCAGAAATAGCAAAATCTTGACATAATTGCAGCTGCGTCTGGCTCAGTAGTTTGTCTCTGATGTGCTTACTGCCTCAGACCCTCAAAGAATTTGAGACCTTCCCAGAATTCTGTCCTTCATCTTCAAACTATCTGCAATTTTAAGCAAGTATCTGAGATGGCCTCAAACATAACATGGAGTATTTGAATTGATTAAACTCAAGACAAAGTCACAGTGGAAGACTGGTCTCAAAGCAATCACCTAATTATTTCAATTTCGACTTTCAAATGAGGCTTCAGTTTTGATAAAAAATTGTAGTTCACACTAATTCTTCCCCCCAAATTTTTATGATGTGTTCATGTTAGAGATATGGAGTTTTTCATGCAAGCTAAGCCACATGTTTGTGTGTTGTTCTAGCACTGAACTTTTTTCTCTTGTTGCAAATCTGTCATTGACAGAACCATTTTTGTCTTCACTGGTATTATTGCCATATATGCATGTGTGGTCTCCTTTGGAAAGAGGGAGTGTGTGAACATTGCTGTGTGTGAACATTCCCTTTGTGAACATTTTCCCTTATTTGGAACTCACTGAGTTCTCAGATCAGAGAATCCCCATGGTTTCCAAAAGCTCTGAAAGGGCAACTTTTCCTACAGAGAAAGTAAAGGAATCACTGTGCTTTAAGATTTATTTGGGTTTTCTCGTTTCTCCCTGCCTTTCCCCACCCACAAAACAGCAGTTTCTCCCACTTTTTGGGCTACTGTTTCAGAATAATGAGAAAAGCTTTCCTTTTTAAAAAAAAATTAATGCTGAAAGTTTATCACTGGAGGGATAGATCTGTGACATGGATTGGCATGGTCAAAGCAACACTAGACCAAAGATGACAAGAAAAATAAAGGAGGCAGGCAACCTCCCAAAATGGAGTTTGCATGAGAACAACAAGGAAGCAGTGGGCAGGCAAAATGGTGGATTGACTCAGATAGGGAAACTTCTCAGGAGGAGAATCCCTGTGTAAACAAAAAACCATGGGAGAACTCCACTGCAAAGTAAACAACCACAGGGTAAGTAGTGCATGCATAAATGGTCTATTATTCTCATTCAACAACTTTACAGTGTTTTAAACTACAATTCAGTCATCTTCTATGCTATTATTCTGCGGTTTGGGCCCTTCCAGTCATCAGTAGAAAAGAGAGCGGTGTTGCAGTTCAGAAAGTCACAACCTTCATCTATAACAGAGATTGATTTGTCTAGCAGTGATAGTGAGTCATGATGTATAAACATTCAATTTGGTAACTATTTCTAGAAGTGAACTTTAATTCTACTATTTAATCTTCACGTAAAGTCTTCCTATTCTGGCTTTCTCTCTTTTAGTTTCCATGTTGTTTAATCCTTGTTGTTTTATTTTATTTAGTCATTGAGATTAGTTTTCTTTACCACTGCACATCAAATGCATTGATTTGAGGGGATTAATGTACTTGATAAGGAATTTTGAGGGAGGAAGGGATACTGAAGAGATATGAAATTTTCTGTATTTTAAAAATGATTATACTGTTGAGATTCTGTTATGCTCTCCTATCACTTATCTATAAAGTTTTAATAGTAACCCCTTCACATGTGTAGGTACAATTTCCCTAGTAGTTTAAAACAGATCTAAAATTAAACTTCCATTAAAAGTCAGTTCTGTATGGCTTGATATTTCCCTTATGTTTCTATCCTTCCCTCACTGGCTTTTCCTCTGTATTAGTAAATTCAAGCTTAGTCAGAATGACTTAGCAGATTTTTCAAGTGTTTAGGAAGAGATATTCCGAGCTCCTTTCCTTTCCCTCCTTTCCACAATGACGTATCTATTCTTATGGATGTGAACGTGCCCACATCTGACAGTTTAGAGATACAGTCGCACAATGAGAAAGCTCTGAGAGGAAACTTGGACATCCTCTTTCAGTGCCATAGCCTAAGCACTGTCAAGCTAGCACAACTGGTACACTTTCTCCCTTGCAAAATGCAACATATAAAGGAAAATAATAATTCAAAGCTTGTCCTTCTGTAAGCAGTTCTTTTACCCAGTTCTACAAATTTGCAATAATAAAAAAGTTATTAAATACACACACACTATACAAGCATACATGAACAGACATGCATATGTCATACATACACATATTACATGTATAACAGATCATTAAATGGATTTGTTGAAGGCTTTTACGGCCGCATTCAACTGGTTGATGTATGGTAGAAGTATTTTTCCGGTGGTGGGCTGTTTCTCCTCAGTCCTCTGGGTTTTTCTTGGTCTTAAATCTCTTCTTATTTCTGTAGTGGAGTAGCCATTAGCCTGCAGAGCCCAGTCTAGATGGTTGATAACCCCACCCGCAATACAATGCACTCAACCACACCTTTGCATAGCAAGTTCCACCCAAACACTTAATGATTGGTTCCCCACGCTGGGACATGGACAATATACCCCACTAAACTTTCCCGTCGGAATATGGCGGCCTGGGGACAGCAAAAACGCCATCCCCAAGCCGCCATTTGCACAGGGAGCGCAGCTGCTTCGCAGCCGCGCTGCCCGACCGGCGCCAAGCCAGCATTTCCAAACCACGCTTCCCCAGCGTGGTTTTTTGGAAACGCCAGCTGGAAGCTGCTGCCGTGCGAACAGCAGCAGCTTCCAGGCGCTTCCCCCCCACTCCCTCCCTTCACTTAACTGCTCTTCGGCCCTCCGGCGCATCGCCGGGGCCTGGGGACACGCCCCCCTGCTCTGCGATGCGGAAGCAGGCGTGCAGGGCAGGGGAGGCGTGTCCCCAGGCCCAGGCGACATGCCGGAGGGCCAGAGAGCAGGTAAGTCGACCGGGCGACGGTGCCCAGCGGCGCCGTCTTCCCGGTTTTTTCTGGGACCGTCCATGCGGACGGTTCCGGCGTCGTCAGGTCGGCGTCAGCAACGCCGACCAAAGCCCTTCCGCCTCCGTGAGGAAAGGGCCTTAGACACAGTGTTAAACAGACTTTTCTCTGTGATACACCTCTGAAGATGCCAGCCACAGATGCAGGCGAAACGTTAGGAACAAAATCCACCAGACCATGGCCACACAGCCCGGAAAACCCACCAGAACCAATTAACTGGATTACTACTAAATATATTATGCCAGTGCAACAAATACACCATTATCACCACATGGGGATTGCTGAAGCTCAGGCCACTTTCTAAGAAAGGAGTTGAGAAATCACAAAATGCTTGACTGTTTAAAGAGACTTGTTTTACTAGATGCAGATGTTTGCATTCGAGCTTCCAAATGTCTTGCTATGTTCCCAGATCAGTTAGTTTGACATCTAAATATTGGCATTAGTGCCTACAGTCAATGCACTGTGGAAACAGAATGGTACTCAGAAAATAAGACATTCGGCAAAGAAATACAAACAGGATCAATTTCTTCTTTAAGATTGTTTTGATTTTATGTTTTCTTTGAAGACCATGCACTGACACATTTCGCTTCTTAATGGCTGGCATGACTTCATTGATTTTACCAGGCTTATACTGAAGACAGATAGCATTCAAGATTTTTTCCCCCAGAAAAGAAAGCTATATTTCCTGTTGCACACTCTAGGTTCACCAAGAAAAAGAATTATGGTTGCTGGCACAATCCATAAGCAGTTAGTACTACTGAAATCAATGAGACTTAATGTAGTCACAATATCATGTCATGTTTTCATTTGACATTCATTATGACTAACTTTGGTTGGATTGTGTCAAATATTTATGCCCCCTATTTATATATGCCTTCCCTTCAAGATGGCAATGGTGAAATCTTGTGACCTGCATGCAAATCTATGCTATAATATGGAATTTGCTGGAATTTGAAATTGGTAAAGAAATTTGCTGGAAATTGAGATTGACTTGGATGCATTGAGCTATTGTTCCAGCTTCATAGAAACCATGTATCTGTATGGTCTATGTTTAAATGAACCAGCACACAGATATACAACTCACAGAAAACTGGGAAAAGGTCTAAAGATCATTTGGGTCTCACTGAAATCAGTGGGATGTACCCATTCTCCATGATTTGTAGTAAGGTGAAGTTGTAGATATGCCTAACTTCTTTTGGACTGGCTGTAGACTATCTTTCACAAAACAGAACTTCTGTTGGTGGGTCACACACTTGGACAAGTTTTGTGGAGGTGAGGGCTGGAAGGTCATTCTGATGCTATGCCTCTTACTTGCCAACTTCTAGGGCTGGTTTGGATCACAGCAATATCAACATCCCATACTATGATCTCTATGACAAATCGATTTGTAGCAGGAGTGAGGTGGCGACTGCCTGGTCCAAGTGGCAAATGGAAATTACATTAAACCTAGCCCTTTCTAAATGAATAAGTTATGGATGGGGTGTCATCTTGGCTTTCTTTGCCTTTGCTCTGGAGTTCATGGTGTGTGTGGCTTTAAATCAGATACCTGTTAGTAGCATTAATTCCCCTTTTAAACTGTATTTCACACTAGCAAGGCTTGAGGTTATAAAAACAGTTACAGAAATCATGAAACATGATCTTCCAAGGTTAGAACAGTGTGTTAAACCCTACTAATTCTTCAGCTGCTTAACGCACAAAAAAGAGAGGGCAATGGCACAGAGTGCTTTTGCTTGGATTTATTCCATTTCCTGTAAAAGGTGCTCTCCACCCAAAAAGAAAACTCAACAGTAGATGCCTGAGAATGAGCAGCTTAAAGTTGTAAGCTGGCAGTTCAGGATTTCAACTGATTGATTTCTATTAATTATATTTAAAAAGACCTAGGCCCTGCAATATCTGACATGCAAGTGAAAAAGAGTGGAAAAAGCCACAACCTAATAAACAGCCATTTCAAAGTCGCATAATAAAGGATGGGTATTCATGTTAAAACTTCACCTATTTTGATTTCAGAATTTTTTTGTGTATTTCAATTCTAAACAAAACAAGACTGTTTTATCAGCTGGGAGGATATGAAATACATGTCTTGCATTTGTTATTTCAGGCTGGTAAGTGCAAGCTGGGTATACCCATGGAGATAAAAAGTCAAGTGACTTGAAGAGAGTTCCTGCCTAATGACGGGTAAACTTAATAGCCTTGAATGTCACTGAGTCTGAGACGAATGGGTCTTTTTCTTACTGTCTCCACCTCATTATGGAATTACTGTCTCCACCTCATTATGGAATTTTCAGCTGGAATATGATAACACATGGTTTTCAGTTGCTGTTCAGGAATATAGTGACAAATAACAAAACCATGGTGGCAGCATAGGAAGTTAGCCTCTGACAGCATGGGAGCCAAAGGCCAGACCAATTTTGTTACCATGTTGGCATAGCGATATAAAACAAAAAATGTCTAGTGATACAGATATAATTCAAAATACAGCTTTTCATGACAAGCACTACATAAAAGTTCTAAACACAACCAATAAGCTCTGACACAAAAGAAGATGATGAAATATAGTGCTATAAATCTAATGCTGTTCCAAAGACAATGCAGGGGTCCATAACCTTTTTGAGCTGGTGGACATGTTTAGAATTCCAACATGGCATGATGGGCACAGTAAAAAATGGCTGCCACAGGAAGAAGAGCCAGTCACAACCGGGGCTTAGAAGGGGCTCAGTATTGCAGCAGGTTGGGGAAGTGGGAAACGCACACTTCTTGAATAAGATACACTCTGGTTTGGGTGGCTATTACTCCACTTGTCTGAGGAGGGGACATATGATATTTGTTCCACAACAGTAAGCACTCTGTAGTATCTAACTTCTCCCTTCTGTTACAATTCTGAGCTACTGCTTGTACTGAGCTATCATAAGTAGCCAAGTTTAAGACAAACATCACAAACCCAGTTTGTTTTTGAGCTTGTGTGCCTGTCTTGTTCTTCCCCTCCTTTCTCACACTAATAATTGTAGTTAACTGCAATACAAAAAGTAGGCATGCATGTTAAGTAGAGTTATTCTGCCCCCACACACTTACTGGGATCCTAAACCAAGTTTATTGCAGACTTAGAATCATAATTATTAGAGAGTGGGAGACTAAGAGCTCCATCCAGGAGACTAAGGCCCCTTCCACACACGCAAAATAATGCATTTTCAAACCATTTTCACAACTGTTTGCAAGTGGATTTTGCCATTCCGCACAGCTTCAAAGAGCACTGGAAGCAGTTTGAAAGTGCATTATTCTGCATGTGCGGAATAAGCCTGAGATGTGTTATGGCAGCGGCCAGGAATTTAAAATTATGCCAAGGATGGCATAAGTTCATTGTGACCCATAGAGGCTTCCTGGCAGAGTGGAGACTTTTTCATTTTTCAATCCTCTCCATGCTGCCGGGAAGTCTCTTTGGGAACAGCGGCTGGTAACAGCGGCTGTTGGCTGTGGCTGGGCACCTGGCTCTTGGATGGGTCTGTAACTCTAGTTATTCCAAGTGCCTGTATTTGTATGTCGCAGGCAACTGGAATTAGTGTTTAACTTTGATTCTTAGTACAGGAAGGGGAAATGAGGAATGGGGGAGGCACAAGAGAGAACCTTGGACCAACCCATCTTGACCATTTTCCTTTGATTGCAGCCTTATATTTCCTTTTATGAAGCTCCTAAGCCATATACTTGTAGTAGCAGGTTTAAAAATACAGGCAAGAAGCATGAATGGAAGGCTCAGGTTCACCTGTGTCTGAATACCTGGAAAAATATGAAGTACCTTTCTTTTTCTTTCGCAAAAAGAACACATAAGAGAACCTGAGGGCTTTCAGTATTTGCAGATCTTCTCTCCCAAAAAACAGCTACAGCATCAGAGGAGGACAGAGCACTCCAAATGATTGGAAGAGTAGCACCTGCAACTGGGAACTATTGAAAGTCGCTAACTGGAAGTACCAAACCCAGACAGGACATAGGATGGGAATAAATTAATAAAATTCTCTCTCTCTCTCTCTGGCTGTTTCCACACAGCCATGCTGGGGGTTGGGTCAGCGTACATGACGCCGACCCAACCCCCCCGGGACCATTCGCATGAACGGTCCTGGTTGTGGTGGGGAAGACGGCGTAGCCTCCGCACAGGCTGCGCCGTCCCCCAAATGCCTTACCATGTCCTCCGGCCTCCAGCGTGTCTCACAGGCCAGGGGACACACCCCCCTGCCCTGTGCGACAGCTTGGAAGTCGCAGGGCAGAGGGGGCGTGTCCCCTGGCCTGTGCGACACGCCGGAGGCCGGAGGACACGGTAAGGCGTTTGGGAAAGGGATGGAATGGTGCTTTCCTGCTGCTGCCATTCTCATGGCAGTGGTTGGAAGCCGCTGTTTCCCAAAAACCTCGCTCGGGGAGTGAGGTTGGGAAACAGCGGCTTCACGCCGCTGGGGGGGAGCAAAGGCGACGCGGCCTAGGGATGGCGTTTTTGTCGTCCCTAGGGTGCTGTTATTGGCCCGTGCGGAAAGGGCCTCTGTGTGTGTGTGTGTGTGTGTGTGTGTGTGTGTGTGTGTGTGTGTGTGTGTGTACATATCAATACACACACACAGTTTTATTCATTCATTTCCATCCTATGTCCTGTCTGGGTTTGGTATTTCCAGTTAGCAGCTTTCATTAGTTCCCAGTTGCAGGTGCTACTCTTCCATTCACTTGGAGTCATATATATAAAAAACTGTTATTTATATATTATATAAAATTGTCAAAGAGATTATACTAGAATATTTTTGAGTCAAATAACATTATTTTGTAATTGATGTCTAGCATTTCCTGGGAACTGGGAATAGGAAATAATGGAAAGACTTAGGAAATCTCTAATCTCTAAGCACCACTCTCTAAGCTTCTGCTTCTACTGCCGTGGCTGTACAAGGGCAGGGCAAACAGTGATCAATGCCCTCTCCATATCCTGGCTAGGTATGAAAGCACACAAAAGAACAGGGAGGGTCAGCCCAGTGCTAAAAAGGAAGGGCTTTGGATGTGGATGGATTTTCTCAGGCAGCTGCTTCCTCAATAGCTTTACTTCATCACAGGAAAGTCAGCCTATAGCAGCCAAAAATTCTCATCCCTCCTCTGGCCTAGTAAAATTTGTCATCTGTTTGGGGGAGGGGGGAAGAGTGTCAGATTTGCAACTTGCAATTAGACAGGAAATGGTCTAGCATCCATCTCTTGTGTCAGGAACCTTATTGTCTGCCTGCAGTTTACTCTGAGATCATTGGTGTCATCCTACTACTACATCCTGCATTGTGTAATTTCATTTTTCACCTTTCCCAAGCATCCCCACTCCCATTTGACAAAGCATTTAGAATAGCAAACGGGGGGGGGGGGGGATAATGAAGCCTATACAGGCACTTAAAACAACTTGTACTAATAATGTCTTGTCAAAGCCACATGAGACAATATGAATCACCTGAAAAAATTGGTTCATTGTTTTCAACAGTTATCCAAGGCCTAAACACTCCCAAACCTTTTATGAGTATTGTTTCTTTAACCAGCAGCACAGATAATTAAAAGGTCACAAAAGCTTTGAGAAATACTCATGATGTGTGTCTATAAACTGGAAACATGGAGCATTACATTGCCATCAGAGAGAACTGTGGCATCTACCCAAAAGAAGTTTAACAACTTAAAAGAAACACAGAACAATTTTATTGTGGTAAATAAATTTGCCATAGCCGTTATTTTTTATTGGCACAAGGAGCCAAAGTGTAAGGCAAAGAATGGGGGGGGGTCTGATCCACATGCTGGGCAGCCCGAAAGCTGTCCCCCAGCACCCACTTTCCTCAAACCCGCCTGTTTGAGGAAAAAAACATAAACCACTGCAGCAACGGGGGAAAATTCCAGATGGGTAGTGGGCAACTGCCTGCAGATTTCCCATTGCTGGGGGCGAAAGCCTACTCAGCCCACACCTGGGTGTCCTGACCCATGGCTTGCTCCACCCCATACCTCGTAAGGAGGTTCCACCAAAAGGCTTAGCACACAGCTTATCCCAACCAAAGGATCAGACCCCCCATGTGCAACCTGCTCGATTGCTATGACAAGACAAAGCATAACAAACATAAAACAGGGAGAGGTGGTTGGGGGTTGATTTGCACATGGAAAGGCAAGAGGGCCTTGCCATGCACGGCCCTGCCTTATAAAGGCGCAGGCAGGCCTGCTGATGTCAGGACACTGCGTCCTAACGATCAGAGGTGGCCAATTTTCTGCTGAGATAAAGTAAGCAGGAGCTGAACTAATCATTGCAAAATAAAATGTGGGTTTCTCAACCTCCTACTTCCTTGTCATACCCTTGTGTTGCTGGCTAGGAGGGACACTTTCAATTAGCTAATCTATAAACTTGGTGTGGCTCAGCTCATGATCAAAAAAGGTGTTACATGACTGTGTGGGAATTCAAACATAGTTTTCCACATTTTGGGCTGATGCTGCATACAGAGATGTTATAGTGGGAGGTCTCTCAGCATTCTGCTGCTTTGTGGGGAGTTGGGCTGATATCACTTCTGGTAAAAACAAGTTTTATCAAAGAATTCTGGTTAATTCTAACATGTCTAATTACATCACTCCCTGGTTCCACCTACCACCACCCAAAAGTGATGTTAGCAAACCGATGCAGCTTGGCAACTCTAGGTCTATACCACACTGACTTTTCTATAATCATTAGAACTACTAGGAACTGAACAAGTTCAGTTTACATTGATTAGGTCACTTGTTTCCAGTTCAAGAGCATGACAGCAAAAAAATCATTTAATTTCAAAGGCTACTCAGCCCATGAGATTTTTCTATGTATGTCATTTTGAGTTAAAACGTCTGGACATTCTGGTCACTTTTGAAAAATGTATTGCTTATGAAAAAGTCAGACAGTGACAGACAAAGCAATAATGACTCGGATAAATTCATCCCCCCCCCCCCCCAAAATCTTTGCACAATTAAAAGGAACACCAATCTGCACTTCCAATCAAAATAATGGACTCACATTTCATATTCTCAAGTTTTCTAGTTTAATTCAAAAGGAGACACTGATCTGGGCATGCTCCCTTAAGTGCCAAGTATTTCTTTGTTTCAGAAATCAGAGACTTTATTGCTCAGAGAATATTGGCAGGGGTTTGGCCAGAACTGGCACCAGTGGAAAAGGGGGAGAAATCTGCTTTCTTTGAAAGTGTTTAGCCTTTCAGGAAAAACCCCTGGAATCCTTTACTCAGCCCCCTATGTGAACTACCCTGGTAATATGCCCAGTTTGGCAAGGGTTCAAGGAAAGTTCCTTTCCATACACTGTACCTAATGCTGAGAGAGAAATGTAGAAAACAGCTGTGTCACATGAGCTATGGTTTAGTTGATATTGCACCTGAAAGGTCACAGTGCACTTTGCAGATATCGTTCATATTTCCCTCATTATAAGGGAACATCTCATATTAAGTTCCTGCACTTTAAAATTCTCCACATTCCCTTCTTGGTTTAATTAGCAGATGAAACCCAGCTACCTATTCATCTTTTCGGTCAAAATTAACTTGATGATTAATTTGAGTTAGTTAAATAATTTGTTTGGTTTTGAAGCTCGTTCTAAAGTCTGCATCTCATAGTGCTTCCAATAACATCACTGGGTCTGTAAAGGCGATCCCAATGCCTTGCCAAAACCATCTGTGAGTTCCTGAGACCATTATCACCTACCCCAAAATTTATATAATAATGGCTGCAACTAAGAGAGGCTGAACAAGAAGCATCTCACCAAAAGGCCCCAATTACCCCCAGCTTAGTAGGAAGCCCTAGACTTCTGAGTAGACCTGCTTCGGAGTAAACCCTAGACAAGAACAGGAAGAAGAGTCTGGATTTATACCCTACTTTTCTCAACTGAAGGAGTCTCAAAGTGGCTTATGAACTCTTTCCCTTCCTCTCCCCACAACGCATACCTTGTAGGATAGATGGGGCTGAGAAAGTCTTGAAAAAACTGTGATTAGCCCAACGTCACCCGCACACTTCATGTGGAGGAGTGGGGAAACAAGTACAGTTCACCAGATAAGAGTCCACTACTCTTAACCACTACACCATGCTGGCTCTTAATAATGTAATTACTCCGAACCAGTGGTGGAGCTACAAGGGGACGGGGGGGTGCGCCGTGCACCGGGCGCATGCCTGGGGGTGCAGAAAATCATCCCCAGGCCTCTTCCCCTTTCCCCCCTTCTCATTAGCGCTTCACTCTTCCCTCAATATACCTTATTTTCCTTTTTCTTGAACTTTTTTCAGGTTGCAAAAGGCCTGTTTGCAGTAAAAATGGCCTGAGGAACTACAGTTCCCAGGAGACCTTGGGGCTCACAAGGTCTCCTGGGAAGTATAGTTCCCATCAGGCCGTTTTTACTGCGAACGGGCCTTTTGCAGCCTGAAAAAGTTCTAGAAAAAGGAAAGGAACTAAGGTAAGTGGGGGAAGGGGGTGCCGTGGGGGAGCGTAAAATATAGAATGCGCACCGGGCGCAGTTTGGCCCAGCTACGCCACTGCTCTGAATCTCTCTGAACCTCTCATTGCAGCTGGATCATTGTTTCCCTTTAGTCATCACCATTCATTTCCTCAGGCAGATATTCTTAGTATTCCTCATAGTGATAAGGATGAAACTTCTTCACTGGATTTTGAATAATGGGTGAGATCCTGTGGAAAAGATCTGCACACTCATGGGGGAGAGAGGCAGTTTTTTGCTGATCCTTTTTCTGCTATATCAGCCTTTCAGCTCCTCTCTCATGCTGCTTCTGAAGGTCCCCCATTTCATAGGAGCAGAATTTCAAGGAGAATTTCAATCATCAATGGGGTAAGGATGGGAAGAAGTCACACTTCCATCTATGGATGTTTTACGTGAGATCCATCTCACAATCTATTGCAAGCTATCACACTGCAACTGAAGTCCCAACATCATCTTATCAAGAGATTGATAGATCTATCTTATATATACAGTAGACTACATAACTTATGTAGTGTAATAACACAATATGTTCCACTTACTATGCAGTAAGCTACCAGGGCCCCTTGTGCAAAGCCTGCCAGTACATCTGATGGATGATGTTTGTGGTCAGACACACGAGACAGTCCTGTGTAAAAGGCCATCATAAGCAGGGTAAACTGCAACAGAGGACGCAGCAGGCGGGCACCACTCCAGGTGAACCTGGCCTGAAGATACAGCTGAAAAGAAAAGAAGAGGACAAAAAGATTATAATTCTGTCCTTACATTAGTTTACATTTTAGTTTACATACAATACAGTGTTGAAGCTACACAAATCAGGAAATTTGTTAGAACAAATCTTATTAGTGCAAGACAGAAGTGACTAGAATTCCCCTAATACTCCAGTTCATAGAGGAAATATCTATATATTTCTTGCACTTAGAATCACACCAGAGATGTGGAGGAACTTTTCATCAAAGGCAGTTATGATAGGGACTGTGACAGGCCTCATCTACCAACTGAGGGGACCCACAGAGCCTCCTATGATTTTGGGGGTCTAGGGTTGTTTTACACCTACCCTCAGTTATCAGGTGTTCTAAAGTTAGCAAGGCTTTGAGATCTCTGCCGTGAGATATGGTTTGTGCCCACCGGTAGGGTTTTTATGTACTTTCTCCACACTATTCAAAATTTCCTAAACTTTCTATCATGCTCCCTCTTATCTTTATTTCTAAATGAACAGGGGCCCCAAAGCACTTCAGTCTTTCTTCACAAAATACCCCTAATCATTTTGGTAGACTATTTCTTTACCCTTTTTTAAAAAACGGGGTGATCACAGTATTCTGTGTGTGACTACAGCATAGATTTATAGAAAGGCATTACAATTCTGGCCATTTTATCTTCATTGCCTTAGATCCAAGTGCTATGATTTAAGAAATGTACTTTAAAGTTCCTTGAATATGGAATATGAAATACAAAATGATAATACTTAGGCAGTAAGGGAAAAAACAACAAAAACAAATCAGCAATCAACCAAGGATTTGACCTGAAAGAAAGTTGTTAAAGTCATGTCAGATGGGCATCGTTGCCTTCTCCCTATTTCATATCTTCCAACTTATTCTGATCTTGTTTTCTCTCAAAATCTGTGGGCACAATCTCTTCCCTCGTAGTTTACCAACCTCCAGGTACGACCTGAAGTTCTCCCAGAATTACAACTGTTTTCCAAACTACACAGATGAGCTCCATAGAGAAAATGACAGTTTCAGAGGGCAGATTCTATAGCATCACACCTGTTGAGTTCCCAGTCCTCCCCAAACTCCACCCTTCCCAGGCACTGATTGCAAATTTTCAAAATGGATTTTGGCATCTGTGTGAGGAAATTCAGATGCTAAAGAGGGGACAGCAGGAATGGCATAAACATCTATCCTCAAATTAAAGCAGTTGGGAGTTGAGCAGCTGGGTGCTCAGCTTCTTCCAAACTGTTGGCTTCCTCTGTAAGAGAGAGGAAGTTGAGTAAAACAGAGCAGACAGCGTGATAGTTATAAGGTCATAGGACTGTCAGCAGTGTATGCAGGAAAGGTAAGCATGGCACCCACATCTATTATGTTACACCTGCCATATCACACCTATTCAAGGTTTTAAGCCTGCAGGCAGGGTTGCTTGTTTTCAATATAATCAGTGTATGGCACCTAGCCTTTGAAGCCCTATGTAAATAATACATGTTATTAATCCTACAATACAGCATACAAAAACCTCCCACACGTTGTAGAGATGACCTAGATGTCTGCCATTCTCTTAAAAATAAAAAGTACACAATGAGATTTTCCAATTCCCTGAATTAACTGAATAAGTAACAGACAGTCAGACTAGCAGTTAATTGTCAAAGCTCTGGTGCTGAAGTTCACCAATGAGCTTACCCTATGCAACTTGTCAGTATTTTTCTATTAACGGTTCAGAACATAAGAAGATAATAAGGTTTAGGTGACTTGATGGTAGGGAAAAAGCCCTTCACATGCTGGTGAAAAGTTCATTGGGTGACATTATCTGACATATTCCAGGGCTGCAGAACACTCTAGAATGGAATGGGAATTTGAGGGCTGAGCTCCAGAGGTTCTGTACTAGCGATTTATGATGCTATTTATAAAAAGGCCATTTTTACCACCAATACTTTTTCTTACATTACATTTGCATCTGACAAAGGGGACTCCAAAGTTTCTGCTGCATTATCTATTTCTTCAAAGGGCCACAGGACTCTTCTTTGATACTTGGTGAGAAGATTTGGAAAAGCAGATTGCTAGACTGATTGCAGACCAAGTTTGAAAAAAGTTTCTTTTTCAATATGTGAAAGTAGTAGAATGACTTAACCTTCCCATCACTCAAGCCGGAAGGACTCACAGTAAGATAAAAGGAGCCCATAATATTTTTTAAAAAATATCACAGTCAGCCTCCAGCGTGAAGTTAGGGGTTGGGAAAAGACAAGATCCGAGTTCAGAAGGAGGCGGCAAGGCAGAGTGTAGTGACTGACAGGGAGAGGCAAGGGGGGAGGGGGGAGAGAGAAAGAGCCAGGTAGAAGGAATGAGCTAGGAATTTGCTGGGACAAAGGGAGAATTGGGTGCACCTGGGGCAAATAGGGGTGATAAGGGAGCACTAGGATAAATAGGGAAAAGATTCACTAGTCAGGAAGGAGAAGGGGGGTGATGCAGTGAGAGCTCCCTTGGAGGTGGAAACAGAAAGCAGCAGATGCGGATGGAAGGAAGCCAATGAGCTCAGTTCAAGGCTCCCCATTCTACTCCCCATTCTCCATGCTGGTGGAGGCAGGTTCGAGCAGAGCCAAGGTGGGAGGAGAGGGCAAGCCAGCAGGTGGGGAGGTAGACTCTAACAACTCTTAAAAAAACTTTAGCTCATTTATGCCAGGTTCCTCAGGGCTTTAAAATTTAATCCTCCTTCAACTTCATTATAACCTGTGTGTGTGTTTTAAAGGTAAAGGCAACAAATTTGCAGCATAGATGGTGGTGACTCTCCTCAGAAGAAGCCTTGAGTCTGGTAAAGTTTGGGTCAGGGGGGTCTAATTTTACAGGCCTCAATTTCCTGCATTGGAAACAATGGAGAATGGATAGGGGCATCCTCTTTGGGGGCCCATAAAGTTTGGTGATTGTACCTTAAAAAATACTTCTTCTCAGAGCTCTGGAAAAATTCCCCATAAGCTATAATAGAGCCAATTTTTTTCAGACTATCCCATACCTCTCCCCGCACAAATAACCCTATAACAGTATTAGATTTCGCTAATATTGTGGAATCCTGAAAATCTTCAAATATACATTAATCTGACCCCCCCCCCCCAAGTATACCCCGACCAGAAGGAAAAGTACCAAAAGCTCCCCCACTTTTGGACACCTACCCTAGAATCATTCAGCCTGCCAGCTGGGGACTTACCAGCAGCAAACTGAGGCCTAGGCCTCTGTCACTGGTGTATCAACCTCATGTCTGGTGCTCATATCGTCAGCCATTTGGGAATTCTATGATATTTGGGTAAAACTCTATGATAAAAATGGCTTCTCCTGTAAAGTTTTTGGCCAAATACTAGAGCATTCCCGTGTTGCTGAAGAAGTGGTGATGTAACTTCTGATGCATACCAGCAACTACATCAACAAATTATTGGCCACAAAAACGTATGTCTCAGTTTGCTGCTGATAAGTTCCCCTCACCCTCCCAGTTGCTTGTGGGACCTGGCAACGCTTCCCACACAGGATTGCTATGCACTAGCATTGGCACTGATATAGAACTATCCCATCCACTAAGAAGAAAGTGTTGCATATTTATTCTTGACTGATTGAGACTCAAGAGGGGTTCTGTAACTTTAAGAAATGCATAGAAGCCAGAATTTCTCCACATAATCTATCTTTCACCTTCTTACAATAGCAGGAAACTCTCCTTTTTATGCAACTTTCAAGGCTCAGGAGATCTTTAAATGACCAAAGTGTACTAAATTCACCTTTAAATTGAAAATAAAATTCATATAAAAACCTTCTTTTCACCCAACCTTTACCATAGTCAGCAGACAAATGTTTGCTACAGTGTGGGAAGAGTTAATGAATCTAATCTTGTATTTCTGTTGGTGAAACCCACCCCCACCCCCCTTCCTCATCCCTGGACCATTTTTGTCACTGATATTACTCTCTCTTCTGTCCTCCTATATTCCAAGGGCTTTCATTATAAAGTGAAACCAAGCTAAGGAAAACAAACATTTAATGTAAAAAAAACCAACTGAGCTTAAATTGTTTTTACAGCAGACAGTAGGCAAATTGCAAGTGGGTTTTGCTCAAGCCTTGAACGACTGCTAGTTCAGTCTTAGGAGATTTATGAAGGCGCCTGTGTGGTATTTATATAGTAATACAAAATGAGCAACTTCTACTGTGGGCCAATAAGCAGCAGCATGCAAGTATTACCCAGTAGCATAAACAAGATGGGTGTGACAAAACTCAAGAGGGAGGGAAGAAAGCGGTGACCTGGTGACCATATCTGGTAACAAAGACTTCTCAAACAAGTTGACATCGCAGCATCACCACACAGAAAACTTTCAGTGCAATATGCAATGTGACCATGATTAGGGGGCCTCCATGATATCTACGGAAACAAATAACTTATCCAGTGATTCTATACAGATAATGTGTGGTATTCATGCTCATTCAGTGACTTATGGAGCAATGGAGGAAAATTAATAGTAATTGCCTACATTTATTGTCTTAGAAAGTCTGGGGTTTTAAAAAATGTTTTGGCAACCTTCGTTATGCAGAAAAATAATAGATGTCAAGTGGTTTGAAAACTGAAAGCACAATACAAGTGCTAAGTATTATTACTGGCATAATTGTACACCCTATCTAATATCCAGGTACTATTTACATATCAAATGGGATTAATGTACATATACATCATGAAATCAGCACAGAGTAATGAAAGAATGTTAACTGACTTAATGGAGGTGCTCTGAGAGGGGTTTGTGCTTTTTGAAATGTATGTAATAATTACTGAAAGTCTGCTGAAATAATACTGTTCAAGAAAAATAAAAGGAAAGGAAGACATTTTTAAATAAGGTTTCATGGGATGGTGGAAAAAACACAAATCTGCAGTTTGATTGCAACAGTCTTTAGAAGGAGTAGAGGCATTCTGTTAGAGCTAGGTGCACACATAGGTTGATTATACACTGGTGCTCTCCACACAGCAAGGGAACGTTTCCTATGGGGCAAAGATTTATGTACTGACATGATCTATGTTACAATGCTGCAGATCCCCTTGGTTAGTGAGAGCTGCAAAACCCTGATGTTTTCCATCACTTTGGAGTTTCCGCTTGTTCTGGTTTCTCCCCCAGCTCCTTTTCAGCATTTCCAGGGCATCTATGAATGGCTTTTGCGAAAAGTATAAAAATATAAATATAACACAGAAATATTGATATAAAAATTTAAAGAGCTTTAAAAACAAAGCCAGCAATCTTGCAATGACTGGGAGTGACCCAGAAGTGGGGGCAGGCAACCCACAGCAGGTAGTGGGGTGCCTCTTTGTGTGTAAACAAGGAAACGTGAGGATACCCCACTACAAATCCAAGGCAGAGCAAAGAGCCCTGAGGAAAACACTTCATGCTTAATGGGCCACATTCCAGATTTCATCAAGGACCATCAGGAGAATAAAACAAGAAATTGCCATTTTCAGCCTGAAAACATTAAAATCAGCAGTAACGCAGATTTCTCTGGACACTCAAGGCCCACATTCAAATCTTGGCTTAGCAATTTGACTCTGAGGGTGGGATGTGGTTTATCCTACCTCACAAGATTGTAAGCAAGTTAATGGTTGTAAAGTACTTTGTGGGTTGAAAGTGCTTTTGGAAAGTATCAATACTTTTAGAGGAAGTTGAACTTGTTTCAAATGAATGAGGACCCAAGTCTGACCTTACTAATATTTGGTGAGTTGTAAAACATAAAAGAGTACAAGACAAAATTCTTCATTTGTTGAGTCTAGCAGTTGGGAATTGTCACTGATGCTTATCTAATGACTAACACACTGGCCATGATCCCACTGAAATATAATCAGATGCTTGCTATTTGGTGTCCCTAGAATTATGAACACTCTGTTCATCTCGCAGTTAAAAGTATAGTATAATTCTGGGAACTCAAACAGCATTTATGATTATCATCTCAGGAGTTTATTTCATAACACTGCATGGCACAACTGAATAAATGTCAGACAAGTTATAAAAGAAATCAGTTTAACACAATATGAGATTTTGGAGGCAACAGCCTATTTAATCAGATACATATTCAAATTTATCTGCAGCTCATTCAGTCATGAGATGACAGTTCCAAAGACGTGTGCTCTGTGGTGTGAAATTTGAAAGACCCCATTGCCGAGAACATGGAAAACCAGAATCTCCTTAGCAGAGAAATTCAGTACTTTTACTAGAAAGACATAAGGCATCCAACACATCATCCTCACCTCATTCTATCCCTGTATTCTGGGATGTATAGCAAGAAGCAGGGCCAAGTTTGGCAGAAACCTAATTCTGTATTTGGGAAAATAAAGGCTAATCTATTTTCACATAATAGTAGGTCAATATGTTAAATAGTTGAGTCTGGAAATCTGTCTTCTGGCAGCACCTGAGAGCAGAACCAGATGGTGGGCAAACAGTCACTTTAAAGTCCATGAAAGAAAATGACACTACTACCATGAAATTCAAGAAAAAGCCACAAACAAAAACTTTTTAAAAAGGGAATAGTTGTTCTTCTTTTTGGGGGCTACCTTACAAGTTATTTTAGTACAATGTGGTAGTGTCTTGTTGTCTACTCAATAGTGTAAGGTGTGAAACTTATTTTTGGTTTTTTTGTAAGCAGTAAGAAAAGTTGTGCCATAGAGCACAAAAATACCATAGCTTCCCACAGTCCCAGTGAAGATATTTTTAAAAGTTTTTATATTTTAAAATGTTACAGTTTTAACTGGTTCTATAACTTTTTTAAAAAAACCATGTTTACAATCTAATGTGTAAAGCAGCTTTGAGGAATGTAATGCTGAATCTGCAGGAACTAAAAATGTGCAACCTGGCAAATTTCAATCCCTACAGGACTACAGCAGGAGAGGGAGAGACCTTCAGAGACTGACTCCACAAAGAAAGCTTCCTTCACCTGAAGCCAAAGAAGAGGAGAGGAAAATTAAGACCTTGTGGGAGTGTTTGACATTAGTCAGCAATTCAAGTTTTATGCTGTGAATTTTAATGAAGAAAGCAGCAGAACAGGTTTTTTTTTTTTTACAAAACAATCAGTCAATCCCACAAAGCCTAGAAGCAACTTCTGTGCAGTTTCAGAATCAGCAGAAGCTTGGATGATGGTGATTATGCATATTTACTTTTATTTTGGGAAATTTTTACAATAAAACCCATATGTGCTGGCCCAGTTTTGCAGAAACATCCATTTGTTTGAAGATGCCCACTTTTTAATAAATCCAAAATTAAAAATGAATTGTTTGTGCAACATGTTTTAAATGTTCAGAAGCTCCCTCTTCCCTCAGGCCACCACCTGCTATTACTGCAATAGCTTCCAAGTTCAAATCCGAAGATCTCTGCAAGTCAGCCACTTAGTATTTCTAATTTTGTGAAATCACATGAACTTGCAATGATATTTTCCTTATCCTCCAGTTATATAGGAACTTTCCACCCTTCTGAACAGAGATCACTCCTGAACAGAGGTGAACAAAGTGGACAGAGTAGACCAGTGAACACAGATCATCACTGCGGAGATTATGGGTGGTGGTAGAAAAGGGTGGCACCAAATAAAAGTGGTGAAAGGTTAAAACAAACCATTTATTTAAAAAACTTAGACACAGCATTATTACTATAGCCAGTCACTATGTAAGAATTCTTGGAGTATGGAAGGGGGAAGAAAGAACAGAAAAAAATGTTTTACCGGTAATTTCTTTCATGTTGTATATGCCCCCTAATTCATGGGAAATGTTGTTTTAGCATCACTGAGAGGAAACTGTGTAAATGTTTACAGAATAACTTTGAAACATTTGAAGAAAAGTAAGAGAAAAATATAAGGAAATAAATTCATATAGATTCCAAAAACAGTCTAAAAGGTATGGTAATTAAATTACAGAGGCTGCTTCCAGCTTTAGCAGTAAAAGGAAAAGGAGAAGAAAAACAGCAGGGAATTCTGTTTTCTTTGCTGTCTCTTTGGACAGCAAAGACCAGGAGTTGCGGTGTGCAAGGTTCATAGAGATATAAAAGTCCATGCTTAATGTTTATATAAGTTCAGACCTGCTTTTTCCCTTCATTTCAAATCTAAGGTTACAGGAGATACGGGGCCACAAATCTTTTGAAAGTATTTTTTTAAAAAAGCTTTTTTCCTAATTACATTTACCACAAATCACTCCTTAAATCTCTCTCTCTCTCACTCTCTCTCCCTCTTTCCCTTCCAAAGAGCTTAGGGGAGTTCCACCCATAATTGACCTGCACTGAGTTCCTTTCACAACCTCTATCAAGCATGCTTCAAGCATTTACAGTCAGGAAACAGTGTGGCATAACAAGCTGAGGAAAGGAAGGGCAAGGCCATTTTTCATTGACAAAGAAAAACAAGACTAGGCCCATAGTTTTTGGTGAAACTACGTGGGCTGGGCAGTCCACCTGCCATACTTCCTGAAATGCTACCCAGAAAGCAATTTTTTAACCTAAAGAACCAGATAACTAGGATTTTTGCTAAGTGTATGTTGATACCAGATAAGCACGCTAACATCATCTCAGTTATGTCCCTTGGTAAAATTAAATACATGTCTTCTACATTTCCTACTTTTTTAAATTCTTGCTTTTAATTCTTGTGAAACTAGGTGTACCGAAAGGAATACAGATGTCATTATTAAGGTGCATAAGACACTGAGTCCTTGCTACCTTCCTATATAGGCAGCCAAATGCCTCATTGGATACAATTATCTATATATATAAAAAGCAAACAGTGACTTTGTTAGTCACTCCCTAACGCCAAAACGGCTGGATCTGGATCAGCTCTTCCCAAATTTTCATATATGACATCTCCTCCCTGTTGGGCGGCAGGTAATCAGACCTTCAAATCGCCGAAAGTCCATACCTGCGCCAGGTAAAATGTCTTTTTCCTGGCGCACCAGGCCATGAAGCTGGCTGTGTTCAACTGTCACCCTTAGAATGTTCGTGCAGCCTGTCTGTCTGTGGCCTGAGGGCTTGGTATGAGGGCTTAGAATGTTCGTGCAGATGGGCAGAGATGAGCAGTGAAAACAGTAAATAGGTAACACTGTTAGGTAATACGACTGGAAGTGAAGCACATACACACTTTGCCATGTGAGACACCAGGTGGGGTTTTCCCCCCTCACACGCAGGTAACTCTCTGTGCCTCACCCACTGCTACCACATAACACATATACTTTCATACACATCCAGCTCATCATCCTCACACACCACCTTCACTCTGCCCTCCCTCACATCCAACCACCACTTCTACCACTCCACTTCCTCACCCATATTCACCATACAGCTCTCTTTACTAAAAGCCTTAGCTGGAGTTTGCCTTTTTCTTTCTTTCTAAGAAAATTCCACGGGCTGGGGGCGCTTAACCAACACTACTGGTCTCCATTTCATTCTTGCACATGGCCCCTTTAAGAACTCCAGTAGAGAACTGGTTCGAGCATACGAAGCGCCACCTACTCTCCAAGCCTCTCGCTGCCTGACTGGAGATAGCCTCCTTGTCCCAATTCTGCCTCTACACTCCAAGCCAGGACTGTGCGTGTCAACCAGCCTCATGGACAGTGGGATTCGCACTCTGACAGTTCCGTTGTGGAATGGAAAGGGTTACATTATACTAAAAAAACAAGACACCACCATACAACAATGTGAATTGAAAAGGGAAGGATTCCATTTGACCACCCCAAAAGGCTATGCTGCGGATCATTGGAGCTGCATGGACATCTGTGTGGGTTGCGGACTGTGATGAGAAGGACAATTGCCACAGCAACGCATGGCCCTGCTAGTTAAATATTAAAAACAAACAAAAGAGGCTACTTGCCATTACAAAGTTCCATGCCACTGTCCCTTTAAAATGGTCCCATACAGTGATATGTTCAAGATTATATATTTTTGCTCCTCAAGCATACATTAATAAATTCCATCATGATACTGTACCTCTCATCAAGAAATTGTGGTAGAAATGTTTAAACATTCAGCTATGGAGAAAGAGACTTAATTCCACCCATCAGGCAGCACTGTTTTGAAAGGAAATCATGACCAGAAACTGAAATACAACCCCTTTCACATTCTCGCCTACATTATTAATTGAATATATCGAAGTTTACTGTTTTTGCCCTGAGTATGATAATCATCATGTCAGGGAGGACATAACTGATCATAACCAAACTCACGTTTATTTATATTTTTACTCACTGCCTGCTTTGCTCAATGAGATTCAAGGCAGTTACAAAATGCAATGTTGACCCTATTGTGCAAACAAAGGCCTACTGCAGAATTTTTCTAAGCAATTTTGTATACAGATGTATGATAACATGGAGAGAGATCATTTTGAACGCAGTGCTCTACACAGTGAGGTTACAGGCATGACTGGGGTTGGGGCTCTCTAGCACCCAATTTACATTAACTATTCAGCACCAGAGTAGGGATGCTCAAAATTTTGCTGCAAAAACATTTGATTGTCAGACTTAATTTGACAGAATGAACTATCTTTAAGACAGAAAAAAAACCCTGTTGGACACATTAAGTCTCAATTATAGAGATGTTAAGATCATAAGGCTTCAGTGTATGAACAGTTTTCTGGAGAAGTGGCAAGTAAAAATCTGTACAAATGGTTTCACAAATGATTATCGTATTCTTGTTGAGAAGGGTACACTGCACAGATTAGAAGAGGGTTTAATGTACCTCTGTAAATGTTATACATAATTTGTTGTAGATTAAACGGAATTACACTTACCACCAAATAAAGCATGGTGTACAGGGAGAATGAGGCATGGCCAGAGAAGAAAGATTTCCTGAAAGAAAGAAGTAGCAAAGTAAAGCTACCATCACACAATGTGAATGAATAGATGAACACCATTCACATAACATTTTTGTTCAATAACAGTGATTAAAATTGTAGAGTCATATGACTATAATTTCTTAGCCAAATCGCCACGTCTATTTTTAGCTTAAATTCAAGATTGATTTTAAGTACTAAGGTGGGGGATTAAAGGAGGACAGAATACCTTTGTATTTGAACATTATAATCAATAATTATTTATATTCAGAGTAATGTAATCATTTATTATATTCTCTGTGGTCTTCTAAACAGATGAATTTGAATAACTGGTTTAACCTAATGGGTGCAATAGAATCTAAGAACAATTACATTCTTTCATATACGTATACAGCTATTGTTCATGTCTTTGATGAAAATTAAATTATTGGCCTTGGACACACATTGTGTAGAGGATAAATCCCTTGTGTGACTCAGTTCTCACTGATGGAATGTTCACAGTATCATTGATATATACTGTCCGAGTCCTCCTTCCTACCCTCCACACCTACCTCATTTGCTATAATGATGATATTTATATAAAATTCTGGATAGATGTTATGTGGCCCAAACTGTTATGCTCCGTTGATCAAGTGATAATTCCCTGTATTGAATGGCACATCCATCAGAGGAACAGAAGTTTCTTGCCTTCTCCCTCCAGCTGCAAGGCACTGAACTCCCTGAAATGCCACTCATGAGGGACAAGGAACGCACAGAAACTGACTGGGGGCAAATAATGGGTAGGAGAAATCACCCAAACTCTTACCTCCTGCCTTACATTTGTGGAAACTATTATTCTCATCCAAGCATTTGATTTTATTGTTCAGTTTGATTTTCATATTGAGCAGCAGTTCCTTACAATAACTATAATAATAATTTTAAAGAGTTCTGAATAAATGAATGCAACAAATATTAATCAAATATGCATCATTCCAAATTTTATGGCCTTCCCCAAGGTTTTATTTTAGCGAAGGGAAAGAGGAAATTCCCAAACATTTAAAAATTCTACCAAATCCATATATATACATCCATATACAATCTCAAATTATCAAGGTTTCTATTCTTCAGCATGTCAATTATCCATATATTTTAATGGACCTTCTAAGACAAAAAGGCAAATGGAGGCATCCTTTTCGCACAGTTCTGGTTCTATTGAAAGGAAAATTCTTCTCACCTGGCTTCCTGAACTTTGCTTTCATCTGGATTAAGGCACCGATAAACTTCAATATAACCTTTTGAGCAGTTAGTTAGTGAAATATTTGGATTGCAAACTGCCAGGAAATTGGGTCTCAAGCGTCCAACAGAGACTTTTGCAATGTCTGTGAAAGACTGGCTGATGGCACAACCAAAGACAAAGCAACCAACTTGTTTGTACAAAGCTGCCACATATGGGTTCTGGATGAATGATCGGGACTTCTCCTTCAAGCAGTGGATCCGATAAAACTCTCCTATTATGATCTGAAAGAACAAAGATTTATTTTTAACTATTATTGAGAAAAAAATCCCCTCATCTTCCATGACTAGGCCACAAAATAGCACAAAATAGCCCATAAGATAGTAACAGTATATTTGAAAAGAAATCTATCATAAGCTTTCAGTCTCAGAAAACTCTTTTCCACTGTCACATTCTGCTGAAATTTTTCTGACAGATGTTTCCACTCTTCCACTGAGATGCAGATGTTTCTAGTCTTCCACTAAGATGTTTTGAGACTTCCATTATTTAGTAGTCTATAAACAATGAAGAAAAGCTGTAAATGAGAGGAAAGCTTCCATGAACACACCAAGAGATTATCATGACATTAAAGTGTTTTCACTGGTCATCTTAATTGCCTAACAAAACAATCCAGATTGGGGGCGGGAGGGTGGGAGGAGAGCTGCGCTATGTCCAGAGACAGTGTGGTGAAGGCAGTATCAGCCACCTCCAAAGGGGTTCCAGACAGCTCAAGCAGGAACGAAATTCAAAAACCCTTCTGCTGTCTGAAGAGCCCCACAGGGGAAAGACACTTACACCATTGTATTTAAGGTGTAAGCCTGAGGGCAGCACAAAAGCCCGGTGAAAGGCAACCAAAGTCAACTCCCATCCTCTCTGAAATACCTCCAGAATGGGCCCAGACGTGCCTCTGCTAGGCACATGCTCTTTTGGGTCAGGCATCATGGAGCTCTGTGGCACCCGTCCACATCCCAGTTTGCCCTCCCTGCCAGCATAAGTGCCTGTAGAGTAAGAAAGGAGGGGGCTGGATGGATGGATTGGCCAGTAGCTGTACCATAGTGGGTGGAGTTACTGGTTTGTAGAAAGAGAGTTTGTTCAGAGCGTGGGTGAGAAGAGTGTTCAGTGGGTGAGGAGTGAAAAGTGAGGGAGAAATCTGTATTCTTTGTGGAAGTTACAAGCCTAAGTGGAAAATTATGGAATTAAGCTTTGTGGAAGTTATTCACCTAAGTGGCAAATGAGAAAATAAACCATTGTGGCTATGTCTATTTATGGAACTTTATAGAAGGAAGAACTATACCAAGCTGAAACCATTACACCTGTGAACTTTACTGAAGCTGTTATGTTTTTATACTTCTAAATAAACTCTGTTTATGTTTTAGTGAAAACAGCTGCTTTATTTAGAATAAAGGATCTCCTTTTACCTCAGAGACAGTCCCATTCACTGACCATTTTGTCATTCTACAAACTATAACTAAATCACCCTGTTCCTTGGGTCTAACTAAGAATTCTAAGACAAGAGCCTTTGGTGGTAATGAAAATAATAAATCAGTTCTAAGTCTAAGATTTTTGTGAAAGGTTTTTTAAAAATGAATGTTCAGAATAAACTAAGAAAAAAATTGAAATGACATTTGACTGGCCCAAAGTACTCCTCTAAAGCTGCTTCCATATAAAGAAAAAATATGTTTATTGGTATATTGCAGCGGTGTACTGCCCACGGGAAGAGGGGGGTCAAATGACCCCAGGCGCACCAGTGGGGGGGGGCTAAATTGCCCCACCACACTCCTCCCCCATGCTGACCCAAGGGTAATTTGACCCCCCTGTCCCCGAGGGTGGTACATAGTGCCTGTTTGAGCTGCCTCCTTCCCTCTCCAGGCCCTGGGGGGTGGGGCTCAGAGGTGGAGCGGAGGTGGCTCGGACAGGCACTGCGGAGGCAGGATGCCTCCTGGGCCACCCACTGCAGTGCCCTCCCCCGCCTCCCTGCAGGCTGGTTCTGCCCTCCCCAGGGCTCGAGGAGGGCAAAAGGCAGCCTGCAGGGAGGTGGTGGGTGGCTTGGACGGGTGCCATGGCAGCAGGCCAATCCAGGAGCCAGCCTGTTGATGTGGTGCCTGTCCGAGCCACCCCTGCCCCTGAGCCCCACTCCCGAGCATGGGGGGTCAGGGAGCACTCGGAACAGGTGCTTTCTCCAGACAGCATTTTCCCCCAATATGCCTCTGAGTATATAGATAGCATTTCCAACATTTATCCATCTCAAAATTACTAGATTATATTATAAATGTAACTTGGTATGCAGTATTGTAAGGCATTGGGGGAATCTCTCGTATGTGTTGTAAAACGAAATTATCTCTTATTCCGAGACTTCACTTATAGCAATTATGACAAACTTAAAGGTGCCATTAACAAAACTGGTATAGTTGCTTTCATTTCATCACCCTATATCAGTGGTGGTGAACCTATGGCACGGGTGCCAGAGGTGGGACTCAGAGCCTTCTCTGTGGGCACCCGCAAACAAAGTCTTCCCCACACACATCTAGGCTGGCCTGGGCTTCTGGACTCGATTATTAGCATTAAACCTAAGACCTAGTTTTGGGGAAGCAGTGTAGGTAACCCTGTTAAGTGCCATTAACTCAGTCAGAAGTTGACCTATGTGGTTTCCTGATGTCTATCTGCTTGTATGATTGTATATTTTTGTGTGATCATATGACACAAGTTCCTAAAATGCATTTTTTTTCACAGTTGCTAAAGTAGTATGAAGCTACAGCATAGTATTTTGGGGAATTATGTGGAAACCTCTTGGGCTGATGCAAAGAAACACCTGGAGAACCTGAGGCTAAGATAGCAACAAGTTCTTCTGTGAGCACAATTCATAGCAAACAATAGATAGTTTAGTGGCAAGATAGCAAATGCCAGACAGACAAAATGTGAATGCTATTTGGCACTGAAGAGCTGCCACCACAAAGGAAATTAATATGAAGATCCCTGAGGCTAGACCAATGCTGTCTAGGATTTAGGAGGTAACCTGTTCCAGAGTTGCATATATGCTGTGGACAGCACAAATATTACACAGCTGATGGTGTATCTAATTTTTGGACAATCTTCAAATGCATTCAATGAGCCTAAATTTGCATGTGGGGAGAAAGCAAACATCTGCATCTCTCTCTCTCTCTCTCTCTCTGAGAGCATATGGTTTATTTACCACAGATGGCCTCTCATCGACAGGCAGAGCATCTTCTCTACAAGCAAAGCCATCAGCCTCTTTTCTGAATTGCTCATTTACAGAAAGATGACTTCTTTATAAAGCCCCTGTGCTAGCTGCGGATACCTGGGAATACATTTCTGCCATTTCTGTCACATGAACACAGATAATGGTGGCCTGTGAGAGTATACTATTTAAAGCACAGATAAATACAGGTAAGATGCACAAATGTCAGCTGCCCGAGATAGCATCTGCTCTCCATATGTATCAATGCACATGATGAATGTGAAAGAGCAATAATCACCTTTATTCTATAGGGGTTGATATTTGGGCCCAAAACAAGTAAGGAAATAAAATAATAATAAACTGGTTTAGGGTGACAGGGTAACAATAGGTGCAACATTCTGTCCTCAGCATTCACAAACATTTTGATCATCTCAAAGCATAGATTAGCCCAAAATTAACATATTTTAATCAGGGGCAACCAAGTCTAGGGACTGATATTTTCTGTCACTGCTGGTGGTCCTGATAATTACACAGATGTAGCAGACTGTAAATTGGAGACTTCAGCCCCCCACCAGCCTACCACTGTGTAGTCATGACCTGTCCTGCTTTCCTTGAAATCGTGGCTGGACCCTTAATGAGAAGCTGAAGTAGGATAAACTTGTTCTTTTGGCAGTGCTGTCCTTGATTGGGGGCCGGGACGGGGGAAGAAAGTGCAGGCAACTAATTCAGCACAGATGTACCAGAGCTGAAACTTCATCCTGAATAAACAACTCTTAACAATATTAAGCTCTTCTTCTGACTTGTGTCTCCAGAAAGCAATATGCATAGGGTGCCACAGTGTGAACTGCTGGAAATGCTTAAAGAGGAGGGAAACAGGGATGACACAGTGCAAAATGTTTCAGAATGTAGAAAGGAGAGCAGCAAATCACTTTCATCAAATCTTTGAAAGGCTTCTATACAATTAGTTTGCAGTTGTTGCTATTCATTTTTCAGCTATATTTCATTTTCACATCATTGTTTTTTCACTAACTAATTGGATGGAAACAGTGAAGGTTTAAATCTAAATCACACGTTCCTCTCTTTTGGGATTGTTCTTATTTTCACTTCTTAAATGCAACTGTTTTCATTTTTAAAAAATATATGTTATGGATGTTCTTTAGGTGTTTCTGCAAGTGGGGGTGCTGGACAGTTGTATTGTGCAGAAAAGATCTCACACAGGGAATAAAATATCCCTTCATCTCTAAGTCATTGGTTCAAAATCACATCCAATAGGAGCTATCTTCGAAGATACACAGACATGCATAACAGAATCTTAGCCACTCGGAGGACTCCTTTACCTCCCACTGAGAAGCACTGGGTAGAGCTGCACTTCACAGACCATTTAATTTTTCTGTGCAGCAAGAAAAAAACGAAGATGATCCACTGAGGGCAGGTCAACCCAATGCTTCTCAATGGGAGGTAGATGGGTCTTATGAGCAGCTAAGGTCTCATATTTGTGTCTGTGTAGTTAAGGAGATAGCTCATCAAAAATATTTAAAAATAGAAAAACTATATATTGCCAGAATCAGCAGGACGAGTTGAGTACAACTATGCACTTTTCAGGTTGAAATGGTACCCAGGATTGGAGCCTGCAGAATAAATGTTCTGCGGCAACCTTCAGCAAATGGTGGCAGGGAGAATCCCTTCAGCTGCAAATATCAGACACAAAAGGAGGGTGAAATTGACCAGAGAGCAAAACAGTTGGGTGGAAACAATAAGATGCCTCCTGAGCTTCGCATTCTGCACAGCCTGGCAGAGGATGACTTGCAGGTGCCTTAAGGAAAAAAGGTGTATTTGAAGTGGGGTTTTTTTTTTAAAAAAGGTGCCCTGAGTTAAAATAAGGCACTGTGAGGATGTCTTGTGGAAGCTGTGTGGAATTCCTTCCCAAGATGCCTTTCTTTGAGGTCTTCAGGATGTCTTATTTGTGCTATGCAGAATGGACAATTCACTCTCATGAGCTGAACACATACAACTTCTGAACATCATGGTTGGCTAAGAGCTTGCATCCCAGAATGTAAAAGCCCCAATAAAGCTTAACTATTTCCTTTCCCACTTGCTGGGCTTCCACAATATAAAGACCCTTCATAGAGCAGAAAAAAACTGACTACAAATTAAAGCCTTCTTTAAACACATAAATGACAACAGGTGGTATGTTTTCTCCTCTAAACTTCTGTTACAGGGAACAAATATTTATGTGTTTCTCTGGAAAACAGAGATGAACATGCAAACAGAGAATGAAAGGGGTACTCAGTTTCAACTATGACACATACAAGTTGACCAGTAAGAAAAAGTTGACATGGCTGCTACTATTATTGTGGTTAAAGTGAGGTCTGTTGAAGGGTCAGGCAAGCCATATTTTCTAAATTAAATAGAATGCTCTTTGCACTAAACTTTAGAAATATTTAGGGGAGGTCTGGAAAGCTTAGTCCCTAAGGCTAGTAGTATCTCTAGGGTTTTATGCATTTATATCCTCCCATGTACTGATAGAGATAAGGGTCATGGCCTTTGCTGTTTATGTAACAAAAACTTTGTGATTCCTTCAAGCCCCATAAAACGTGACCTAGACCTTTCACTGTGGACTAGAGACTCCACTGATGACACTATTTAAAATAAAGAGTTTGCAGTGTGAAAATGATTGTCTTGTTTGTTGTTCCCTAGAGCCCCTGTGCTAGCTTTGTGTTTGGAAAAAACACACACACACATCAAATGGAAAGGGAAAACACCAGTGATCTGTGTATTTGGGAGGAATTCTTATTATGTTAAGATAATTCTGCCTATATTTTTTTAATTAAAAAAAGCATATTCAGTGAATGGAAATAAAACTATACAGCAATTCAGTCCATATGTAAAAAAAAATTGAAAACAAGCGACAAACATTATCTTTTAGATTGTGACACTTATAAGGCTATCTTATGCAGAATAATTCCAGTCTAAGCCCATTGAAATTAATGGTTTTATACTGGTGTTATTCTCTTTAGGATTCCGCTGTTATTCTAGTTGTCCATTGGTTATTTCAAGGACTGGTACAAGTAGTAAGAAAAGTTAATTTTTAATTAGCATTGTTACATGCTTTAATTAACAATGTTACGTGAACTGTTGCACACATGTAGGATTTCACTTGTGTAGAAATGGAATTTCCCTCTTTTGGCACCTGGGTTAATAAAACATAGTCTAACATGTAAGGCAACGCCAGTAGAACACGCAGTGTATAAATATGTCTGAAATCATTTACCAATGTTATGAGAAAAATCAACGTAACAGCTAAGCAGTTATCTCATTTGTTAATTTGTGCATTTTATGAAAGAGAATATTTTTTAAAATTTATTGTTGTAGCTTTTTGAGTATAGTAAGTCTGTATGTATTTATATTTTCTAAGGCAATAAAAATAGTAAAAGAAGTCAGAAAGCCATTTTTTTGTCTTTTGCCACAATGACCCATTCCACACAACCTTTTGTTGAAAATGTTTTATTTCTTGCCACCCACCATTTTCTACCACTTCAGTGATTCTCTGTGCTGACTTTTCCCAGGAACATTTGCTATGTCCACCATTAATGTACATTAATAAATTACATGAACATATTTGTTTTTCTTTTTAATAAATTTTCTGTGAGGTATCTGCAAAGCTACGAAGACACAATATGAGGCAATATGAACAAAATTTCAAATCTCCGTAGATTTGAAAAGTTTTTTTTAAAGAACTGCTTTTGCCAGAAATGCTCTATTTTTCTATACCATGCAAGCAAAACCGCCAAAACGGTTCTTTTCAAAATGTTTTTAAAATGTTTTAAATGTTCTGTGCAGAAAAAAACAACTAATCTGTTTGTTCACTTGTTTGTTAGAGCTGTGTAACTTTCCATAATAAAAAGCATAATAAAAAGGTTCATTTTTTTCCTTCATATTTCACACCAGGTTATTTTTGTTGTAGAAGCAACTTCAGAGTTGCTGGTTGTTGTTTTTTTCATTTATTTCTTTTTCCCCCTTCAGGTTTTAATTAGCTTGCCATTTTGTGTTAGAAAGCTGATGGATTATATAGTCAGCTGATTATGTTTCCAGTCACATTTCCAGCATTTATATACATCACTGGCTTTCTCCTGATCAGAAGCAGATTCTGCAAGGAGCCAAAGTGACAGTACATTAGGCACTTACATGAAAATTACACTCTTTTTTCCCACTTTAGTTTATGGCTTTTCCATAATGGGGGAGTTCCCCTGCAGGGTAATTTTTTTCTTGTTTATAGGTTTATTCATTAGCTTTTACATTTTAAATGCAAAACAACTGATCACAGGGTTTTGAGTTCATAATAGACACACAACACGCTTTTTTACCATCTGAAATATTACTGCATATAGGAAAAAAGCACTGCCGATAAAATAAACCAACTAGGGATGCCAGCCTCCAGGTGGGATCCAGGTATTCCTGGAATTACAACTTGTATCCAGATTACAGAGAGTTCGTTTTGAGAATTTCAGAATAGTCTCGCAGAAAATCTTCCATTTAGAAACTACTGACCATGCTGAGATCTGCTTAGTTTGAAGAAATGTATTAATAACGTAAATGTATTAATAACGTAAATGTATTAATAATGCCCTCTGGCCACTCTTTGTTCTTTCCTATTCCCTAGGCCCGTGATGGCGAACCTATGGCACGCGAGTGCCCAGATCTCCCCCTCCCCCGAGCAGGTCGCCGCCGCCATTCCCCCTCTGCCCGAGGGAGAAGGTGCTTGCCTTCTCCCTCAGGCAGACGGGGAAGTGGCAGCCTGCTTGGGGCTGCCTGCTCTCGCGTTGTGGGAGCAGGTGGCGTTGAGCAGGGAACCCCCTCTGCCCGAGGGAGATGGTGCTTGCCTTCTCCCTTGGGCAGAGGGGGAATGGCGGCGGTGGCAGCCTGCTCAGGGCCGCCTGCTCTTGAGTTGCGGGAGCATGCGGCGTTGAGCAGGGAACCCCCTCTGCCTGAGGGAGAAGGTGCTTGCCTCCTCCCCCGGGCAGAGGGGGAATGGTAGAGGGGGACCTGCTCGGTGGCCTCCAACACTCCAGCCTGGGCACTTTTTTAAGCCGAGAAAGGGACCCTTTCTCGGCATAAAAAAATCCCAAATACAGAGGCTGGAGTTCCCCTCTCTCTCTGAGAGGAAAAGCTGGAGCTCACTTCTCTCTGAGAGGCTACCTCTCAGATAGAGAGTGGCGCTCCAGTCTCCTTTGATCCATCCACCCCTCACCCCCATCAAGCTTTCTCTGCCCATGGATCACAGGGTCCATGGGTAGTGACAGCTTTCCCATCCCCCCCCCCCCCAATCCCTATCAAGCTTTCATGGATCACAGGGTCCATGGCCTGCATCTGTGTCTGGCATCTTCAGAGGTGTATCACAGAGGGAAGTCACAGAGTGTATCACGATGTGTAACAGACTTCCCTGTGATACACTTCTGAAGATGCCAGACACAGATGCAGGTGAAATGTTAGGAGTAAGATCCACCAGACCACGGCCACACAGCCTGGAAAACCCACCAGAACCTGGAATACCTCAGTATTTAGGTTAAATTGCCATATTGGCACTTTGCGATAAATAAGTGGGTTTTGAGTTGCAGTTTGGGCACTCGGTCTCGAAAAGGTTCGCCATCACTGCCCTAGGCCATCTAAATTCTAGTGGGTCCTTTATGGAAATATTTATCTGTAAATTAATTTATAAAAAATGTAAACAGACCCTCATACCTGTGTCTCATGGCAGCTTACACAGGTTAAAACAATAAAAAAAACCACAATGAAACATCATAAATAAAATATAAAAATTACTATTATTATTAAAACATTACTAAAACAAAATAAAAACAATATTAAAATAACCTCCACGCTAACCTAATGCCTGCATGAAAAGGAAGGTCTTTGCCGTTCGCCTAAACTCATAAAGGCTAGGCACGTGACGAATCTCCGAGGGGAGATTATTCCAAAGCCTGGAGGCAATAATGAAGAAAGCCCTCCCACATGCCCTCACTGCCTGTACTTCAGCAGGGGAAGATACCACCAGGAATGCCCCTCTATGACCTCAGTGTTCCTTTTAGTGTTCCCTTTATTGTCATTTGTATTCTTTTTCAGCTGCCTTAAGAAGTGGAAACACTGGTGCAAAACACTACAAAACTGGATCCTATCTACGGCCATGAAACAGCTGATTTTCCTGTGTTCTCCTTCCCCCAACAGTTGTTTCCAGTTTAAAGTAAATTCAATGGGTTGCAGGACCTGCATGTATTAATAGCCTCAGGGGGGGGGGGGAGTTTGGTTCTGTGGATAGAGGGATTTTTGCCCCCTTGCCTTCCTGAAGGAGCCACCCAACATACATAAGTACATGCATGCCTGGGAAACTACTGAGTCAGAAGGGACACCAAGAGGGCAGAGGAACGCAACAAAGATCTGAAATCCTTCTTTCCAGGATCAAAACTCTGCTTTTTTACAAAGTGACTTTTTACATTACAAGTGGTGGAGGTCATATACAATCTTTCTCTCATGCTGTAATCAGTACAGCCAGCCATCTTTCTTCTTATGCATTTCATCTTTTGTTATACGCGACACTCCAGGGGTGATCAGCCATGTGCCTCAGCTGTTCAAGGGCCATCCAGATTTGATTCTGGATTTCATGCTACAAAACTGAAGTGCAGACTAATGACCTAGTGAATATAACAGCACCAGGGCAGATTCACCAGAGCCCCCACAGCCTTGAGCTCCAGCTTCCATCTGCACTCAAAACAGTTGGCCCCTACAGCCCTGCCAGTCTCACAGCCTCTACCTGCCATGATCAGTAAGATCAGACAGGTCCCTGTGCTGAGAGGCAGGGAACTTTCAAAAATATTTTTTGGGTTGAGAAGCCCCTTCCAGGAGGTACAGTCTGAGTGCCCTTAAAGGATACAGGTGGTGCACTCCACCTGCAAGTTCTGCTATACAGGACCTGTTGAGATGACCAGTCATGTAAAAACATGACACCTGGATGGATTTTCCTCCTCACCCAGCAATGTGGCCAGGGCTAGCTTTTCTTCTGCACCTTCTCATTTTTAACATATTGAAATAGATGGGGGTGAGAACTGAATGTGTGGATGTAGAGTAGTTTTAGAAGTAATTGACACTCACTTTGGGGGAAAATCTCAGGTAGGTGAACTTTTAGTTCCTTTTTCTTATATGATCCCATTGTTTTTAAGCAGAACTACTTATGAGTCTGAACCACCCAAAAGCGATTGCCTTGGTGGTAATAATTATTTTGTTTAATTCACTTGCAATTTTAGATGGAGGAGAGTGATGCAAGGTAATTTGGGCAGAAAGTAAGTATTTATTATGTAAATAATGAAATAAAAATATTAGTAAAGTGTTCATTAATGCAATGATGCATGTTAACTCCATTCATGTGCCAGCACAGAAGTAAATTTCTTCTTGCTTAAAAAAATACAAAACCTTGAGCAGTGTTTTATTCAGTAATGAGAAAAATGTTGGTATAAATTTTTTTTAAATGCAAACAGAATTATCTGATTTAGTATGAAAAAACTGGGAACACAGAAAATGTTCCTTTCTTCCATCTAGGTTTTCTATTTCTCTTTAAAACATGCCAGGTTTAGTACATGTCAGAGCTTAACATTGTCTGAAACATTTTTAGACAGTTTTGGCTAAAAAAAACAGGACATACGTCATAAGTAAGCATGAAATATAGAATAAGTAAATACCACAAAAATTATCTGAGTGTGGACAAAGCACACTAAATCCTTAATGACTCTAAATTCTATTTTGCCTGGGAGTTTGCAATTGCTGAAATATGAAGTGACTGCTACCTTGGTTGTTCTATGAAGCTGACAGGATTTGGCTTGCTTGTGTGGTTTTGAAATGAGTTCACTGTCCCCAATACTGGGTTTATTTCCCGCATGTTTACATATCCCTGTGCCAGGTAATTAACAGCATTCTTTTCACCTGGTTAATCCACTAATATTATTATCATAGTTGGAAAAAATCCTAACTTCTTGAATCAACTGTTACAAAGATTAGACTGATCTGTTTAGTTATTTGGGGAGACAGCATTTTTTCTATGCTTAAAAGTAACAATGTAATTTCCAAGGCAACTGAGGTCTAATTTGTAAATCACTTTAGGCAAAAGTAGTTCTGCTGACTGCAGTATTAATATGAGAGAGAGAGAGAGAGAGAGAGAGAGAGAGAGAGAGAGAGAGAGAGAGAGAGAGAAATGCATTGTCTTGCATTGTCTTCTACTTTTGCGATGTACTTTTTTCAGTTTATGGGATGTTTTTAATACGTATATTCAATAGATGTTTGTGCTCTCTGATTGCATTGTTTTTTTATAATTTGTAATCCACTCTGAGTCTTAGCAAGTTATAAATAAAATAAAATTTTACTAACAAATGAATCGAACCATCAAAAGTACTGAAACATTTCTGAAATAACTTTCAATTCAGGAACTGTTCTACTGTCACTTGATTAGGAGATATCCACAGAGTACAGTGCTACTTACAGCAAGTATGGCTATGAGAATGCCTGCAGCACACAAGACAGCATCATTGATGGTCTCTCCACTTTTCAAGGGATAGCTGATACTCTCATCGTTACAGTAAAATCCTCGTTCATAGGGCGCAATTGTGCTTGTTTCAATTATCAGAAATGGTAGGCCAGCTAGTAAGGAAAAAAGCAAGAGAAACAAACGAATAATCAGAAACACAGGCAAGAATTAAATGACATTTTGGTATCTGCAACAGAAAACACTGTCTACTGGAAACTCATGAACACATGGAAATTGCCTTATACTTAATCAGACCATCAGTCAGTCCATTCTGCACTGCAAAAATAAGACACTCTGAGTACGCAAAAAAAAAAGCATCACGGGGAGGAACTCCACACAGTCGTACTCAGAACACCTTATTTCTGCTCAAGCAGCCCTATTTTGAGTATGCAAAATTACTTTTTTTTACCAAGTTGTCTACAAGTTGTCTCCTCTTGATGTGCAGAGCTGAGGAGACATCTTATTTTTCTCGCCTAACTCTTGTCAGTTTCATCCACTGCTGTGTGGTGCTGCAGGAATTCTCTACGCCTGCAGCTTTTTGCTTATGGTTTTCCCAGGAGGTTTGCTCTTCAGACTCCAATCCTGGGTGCCTTTTCAGCCGCCAAAGTACATGGTTGTACTCAAGTCATCCTGCCTATTTTGGAAATATGTAGTTTTCCCTATTAAATTTTTTTTGATGAGCTGTCTTTGAAGACATGCAAATCTGATTTTAGAATCACAGCCGATTTTCAAATTGTATTCACATAGCTTCGAAGACAGCTCATCGAAAATTTAAAAGAAGAGAATACTATATATTGCCAGAATCGGTCGGATGAGCAGAGTACAACCATGTACTTTTCAGGCTGAAAAGGCACCCAGGATCGATGCCTGCAGACCAAATGTTTGGGGTAATCTTAACCAATTGCTGCACATGCGGAGAATTTTTATCCAGGGATGACTGTATCCCACTGGTTCTCTCCTTTCCATCAGGTTTCTATAATGCTTGTATATCCATGTTTTCCCTTAAAATCAAGCACTCTTACTCACCATTTTCACTTGGAGGCTTCTGGCTTTAGCATAGAAACACCTCCACATTGTCTTTCTCAAAGATTTTCAAATGTTTTCAAAATTTGAAATCTCCATCCAGTGGAAACTTTTGCTGGTGATCATTAGTGTGATCATTAGTGTGTATTTGTACATGAATTAGAGATAAACTTTACTGTAGGAAAAATGCTGTCCTAAAGAGACTTCGGCCCTTTCCCCACTTACTGTTTGCTGCGCGCTACTCTCCCCAAATAGCACGGGGTCCAGCAGCGCTCCCCACGAGTCCGGGCGGCGACAACGCAGCCGCTCCTACTCTGCCGCTCTCGCGTCCCCTCAGCGCGTGTCATTTCTGGCGCTGAAAAAACGGCACCTTTTGATGACCCTGCGCAGAGCGCGGGGCAGTGGGGAACACGACCCCGCACCAGAAATGACTCGCGCTGAGAGTAGCGCGCCACAAACGGTAAGTGGGGAAAGGGCCATCTTGAACTATTTATCTTCACAATTTAAAAACCCTTCTCTTTAGAATTTGACATACATACATAAAAATGTTTGAAGAACAAGTGAATATGGTGCCTAATATTGTATTTTCTTTCCAGTTACATCTCCCATGGTCACTTCCAGCCAATCATTTGTTATCCTTAAAATGTTTGGCCCATAATCTTTTATTGTTGAGTGCTTTCTTATATAAGAAGGGTCTGTTTTGCAACATGCTCATACAAGTGAATAAATATGTCATTTCTCTTCCAACAATTTTTGCATTTGCAATCTAACATAATATGTGTATCCAGAGCATCTTCATTCTACTACCTAAAACATACTGGAACAGTCCCAACTTGTACACAAATATCTCTGTCCTGAGCCAGCAGTAAAGGATATTAATAGCCTGCTTTTTGGATCCTTTAGCATCTCAATGAAAAATTGCTGCCAGACGGCTAAGACTGCACAATGTGATCTGGTTCCACTAGAAGCAGCAATTTAACAGTCAAACTTTGCAAAGTAACCATGCCACGGTTATGTGGCTTATTGTTATTGTTCCAATTCCTCTTTTTAATAGCTTTCACATGACAGGTCTGTAAAACACATGTTCCCTCAAACAATAAAACATATCTGAGAACTGAATCAAGCTTTTTAAAAAAGGGAAAGAAAGAAACAAAAAGGGACAAAGGAGGGATAGAAAGAGAAGAGTGTTCCTGTACATTATGTGAACTTTGAAATAATAAAGATTTGTTTTTCCTTGATTCGCTGAGCAGCATGGGGTAGTATTTCCATATCTGAATTATTTTCAGGCCTGCCACAACTATATGAGCATGACTTGACCTATATTGTATATATTTTCTTTAAAAGCATACAGACATAGTTTTGAAAATCTGATGGTTTGGGGTTTTTTTCCTACAAACCTGTGGTTTGGTGGGATATTGCCAATTGAGTTTTGACATTTTTCCAGCACAACAGTAACCTCAGATTCCCTATTTTCATATGAGAAATGTAAACATACACTCAGGAGGTGAACAGATACTGCTCACAAAAACCCACAACATGCTCTGCCCTCTGAGGTCTGGGCTGGAGTCTGTGCTGAAGATAGTCAACATGTGGTCCAAGGCATACACTGCCCTTGTAATAGAGTGGTGCCAGGCCTTTGCTAAGGCAGCCTTGCTTCCAAGAGAGTATCTTTTAGAGTACACACTGATTAAGAAATTCTGTCACCACCCACAGCTTTTGGCTCCAGCTCTGTCTTCTGGGAATGGTTAGCGCTGAGGTTGCAGCATGGAGAGATGCCAATGACCACCCTGAAAACAGATTTTGAAAAGATACTGCGGCTAAAAGTCTAGAAAGAAATGAATGCCACAGATTTTTAAAAGTATGAAAGGAAGGAGTAGCAAAATTGAAACACTTGCTCAATGATTGATTACTTATTTTAATGCATTTATAACATAAGCCCATCTTTTCCCTACCTAACTGAGACCTAAGGTGGATAAGGTGGTGCATCTAGATTAGGTTACTGCAATGCAATGTACGCGGGGCTGTTCTTGAAGACTGTCTGGAAGCTGCAGTTGGTACAGAATGCTGCCACGAGAGTGTTCACTGGAGTGGGTCATAGATCATATCACTCAAGTCTTTTTCCATCTATACTGACTTCCAATTAGCTTCTGGACTCAATTCAGGGCGCTGGTATTGACTTTTAAAGCCCTGTATGGCCTGAGACTAACATACCTTACGAACATACATTTTCCCTGCTCACACCATTCCACATAAGATAATTTGCATTGGTTACCCCCGTTATCTGAGGCTAGATGGATGGCAACCCAAGAATGAGCTTTCTCAGACATGGCATCCAAACTTTGGAACTCTCCCATCCCAGAAAGATTTGTGTGCCCTCTTCTATCAATATCTTCTGCCAGCAGGTGAACTTTTTGTTGGTTTAATTGGCATACACCCCAATAATAGTCACAGGGCCTTATTCTTGATTCTAAGGTTTTTGAATAGGTTTTATTGAATTATTTTATGATTTTAATCCTGCCTTTAATTGTTGTAGTGTTTTATGTGCACTGCCTTAAGGAAGCTGATTAGGTGGAAAGGCAAGATAAAAATGTTTCAAATAAATAAAAAAGCACAACTAAATAACAAAGAATGTAAATCATTACACTATTAAAACTCCCACCAAAAACCTTTTATAATAACAATTACAAGAAAAGATCCAGATCACACTTTTATTTATACCACAACATTAATCCAAGTATTCTATTTTACAAAGGTCTCCCCCCCCCCCCTTACAATTTGTTTTACTGGGAGGGTAGGGCTGATCAGTTCTCCAATTTATTCCTCCCTATCTGGAGGGTTATAAGACATGGCCTTGTTCCAAACCATGCCAGTTAATCATCTAGACAAGTATTAACCTGAACTGCCAGTAGTTTCTGTGCAGCTCAAATAGGCCTTGGCCATTTTACATTAATAGTTTGAACTAAATTTGCCAAACTTCTAACAGAAACCTAAGGCTGACCTTTTTTCTCTAGCATTTCCTGGTCTTACTTCCAGGCTCTGCTTCTGCTGCTACTCAATGGAGTGATGGAAGTAAAATAGGGGAAGGGATTGACATCACATGTCATGTCACTTCTGGGTAAAAATCTGTAAGCAAAGCCACAGGATCACCACACTATTACCCAGTCCTCCTCCCCCCCCCCCCAATATTCCCAGAGGTAGCTACTAAGAACTGGCTTCTGTATTTCACACACAAAGCAGATGTATCTCCATCCCTCCTGTCCATACTACAGCAGGCAGTTTGGTTTCCAGATTCAACCTGTTAATGGTAGTGAACTGAGATTTTTTTGCTGTAGCAAACGCAGCGGTAAACATAGCAATGTAAGGAATGAGGCCGTGCAGTGATCCCACACTTCCAAAATCTTATCTAGTACTAGCGGGGCCCGGCCACGCATTGCTGTGGCAATTGTCCTTCTCATCACAGTCCGCAACCCACACAGATGTCCATGCAGCTCCAATGATCCACAGCATAGCCTTTTGGGGTGGTCAAATGGAATCCCTCTTTCCCTTTTCAATTCACATTGTTATATGGTGCTGTCTTGTTTTTTTAGTATAATGTAACCCTTTCCATTCCACAACAGAACTGTCCAGAGTGCGAATCCCGCTGTCCATGAGGCTGGTTGACATGCACAGTCCTGGCTTGGGTAAGGCAGATCTGGGGCAAGGAGGCTATCCCAGTCAAGCAGCAGAGGCAGGGTGGTGAGGCGCTCAGATCGAGGCCAGTTCTCTGGGTTCTTAAAGGGCCATGTACAAAAGAAGCGGAGCCAGTAGTGTTGGTTTGCCCCCACTCTACGGATTTTCTTAGAAAAAAAAGGCAAACTCCAGCTCGCTTTTAGTAAAAGAGAGCTGTGGCGAATATGGTTGAGGAAGTGGGTAAGTGGTGGTTGGATGTGAGGGAGGGCAGAGTGAGGTGTGTGAGCTGGATGTGTATTGTGTGGTAGCAGTGCGTGAGGCACAGAGAGTGAAAGTTAACTGCGTGTGAGGGGTGGGAACCCCACCTGATGTCTCACACGGCAAAGTGTGTATGTGTTTCATTTCCACTCGTATTACCTAACAGTATTACCTATTTACTGTTTTCAATGCTCATTCCTGCCCATCTGCACGAACATTCCAAGCCCTCAGGCCACAGACAGACAGGCTGCATGAACATTCTAAGGGTGACAGTTAAACACAGCCAGTTTCATGGCCTGGTGCAGCAGGAAAAAAGACGTTTTACCTGCCTCAGGTATGGACTTTTGGCGATTTGAAGGTTCGATTACCTACCCACAACAGGGAGGAACATCATGTGAAGATTTGGGGGCCGTTTCGGTGCTAGGGCGTGACTAACAAAGTCACTGTTAGCTTTTTATATATATATAGATTCTACAAAGTCAGTACTATATATATTCTGGTGGAGTGACCATTTCCTGCTTGTGATTGACTGAGGTAAGGTCTTGATTGCATGGATTTCTTGGTATAGGTTGGGGAGGAGCGAGGAGGCCAGTTTGTGGACAGTCCTGCCTGGTGAGAGAAAGATATCAAGACATTTTCCTTTCTCACTATGATTTTACGAAGACTACTTTTTAGCTGCTTGATTTGTGAAGACAATTCAATTGAGTAAAATTAATTCTACCCACAGAGAACTAGGCTATATCACTGAAGTACTAAAATGGCTCAGAACTGTATATTATTGCTATAGTTTTTTGTGTAGCTAAAGAGCATTTTGCTAAAGATTTCACTGATATATGAAACAGGTGTGGATGTTAATTAATTCATCTCAGCCCTCTAGGAGTCAGTGCTGCCATGAATTATGCTCCTTTTGTTGGATGGATAATCACAGCGCCCTTTCCGAATAGCTGAAAAAAGGCATCCTGAGAAGGAACTCTGCACAGCCTTTTTTTTTTTTACAAACATCCTTAGGACATCTTATTTCTGCCCTAGATGTGTGTTTTTTAAATTAAAACAAAAAACCCTCAAAGTGTATCTGTCAGCAAATGGCAGCAGGGAGAATCCCTTCAGCAGCACACAAAATGTAGGTTGCAAGCTGAGGGTGAAACTGACCAGAGAGCAAAGTGGTCGGGTGGGAAACAGCCTCTTTCCCCCTCTGACACCTTTGCTGCCTGGAAAGCACCCAGAAGCTATCTTTTTTTAGGACATCTGCCAGACATTTTATTTTTGGTGTGCAGAGTGAAAAGAGGCAATCATCTTTTTAAGACATCCCGCAGACCTCTTTTTTGTGCTGTGCGGAGTGGACCAGTTACTTTTTGATTCCACATAGTTTCCTTGATAAAAGGCTAATAGTGCTTTCTGCTGTAAATTTTAGTAAGGGGTACTACAGCTGAATCTAAGCAGATTTTGCCAAGTAAGGTTGCTGTATTACATCTTTTCCAACAATCAATTTTTCTACAGCTGTTGGGAATGCTAATAATCCCAGAGACCCAGGAGGCAATTTAAAAAACATGCAGCTTGCAATGGGTAGAAAATCAAAGGTCAGATTTAATCCTTTGAAACAGTGGACATTTGAAAACTTAACACTTGAGCAGATGGGGGAAGCACAGGACAGGATAAGCTTTCATAGGCCACCCATTGATAAAGCCATGAGGGATGTGTTACTGTGGTGACCCAGCTAGGCAGCTCTGATCTTCCCAGCTAAAGTTTCACCTTTACACTTAATTAAACACAGTTGATTCTCCTACCACCCATTTAAGCCATGGAAGAAACATCCTCTTCAGCTGTCTGTGGAACTACCAGGATACTTCCAGCAAAAATATCTCAGACATTTTTCAATTATTACTGTGGTCTATTACTTTTATTGTAAGGGATTATTTACCCAAACGTTTAATCTCAAATAAGATTACACTGCTTTAGATAGGGATTGGTTTTGCAAGGGGCAGTTATGAGTCAAATGAGAGAAAGCGCATTCAATTGGATAATTGCTTAGTGTAACCTAATCTCTTGTTTCATCTTGTGGCTGATTGTTAAACAAACAAGGCCTAAGCAATGATAACCATTTATACAAGCATAGAATATTTAAAAGCATTATGAAATGTAGGTGGCTAAATTGCCACCAAACATCTTGTTGATGTAAACTCTAGTTCATCCCAGTGTGATGAGCCGCATTTCATTCTTGTGTGTTCCCACTTAGTCCTGTGGGAGACCAACATTATCCCTTCTTCAGAAATGATGTCAATGCATGCAGTTAGGCAGCCAATCATATAAATAAAGAGCAAACCAGTTAGTCAGTGGTTGTAAACACTTTAAACTGTCTTACAGTGTGGTGTTCATCTTAGTTCCCCGCTATCATATTCTTTAATTATTTGACCTGTCACTTGACCTGGAAGATTATCAATTTTACCTACCCTTACAAATACAAAACACTTACCAGGCAGAATAAATTAAACTCCACCAACACATCTACTGCACAGCCACAAAGCTGTTTGGCAGTTGCTTGAGTTGGACAGTTGTAATGAGATCAAAGGTTTGGTTCACAAAAATCATGGCAGTTGAAAGCCTGAACATTTTCACCACATAGTTTGCCACACTCCTAGTCATAATGAACCACAATTAGTAACAACTGTCGTTTACGAACTACATACAATTGCCAACATGCACTGCACAACCATTTACAACATTCAAGGGCACAGTTTCAGTTCCCACGAGGCAGTGAGGTGAAAATATTTCAGCCACTTATTCTAAAGTACCTGAACATTCACTTTTAAAGATGTCCCAGAATATTTCTGCAATGCACTGAAGTCCTATGGAAGAAAGGCAAAAGCTGTCTTTTTTTTTTCCTGTTCCCTACATACATTTGAATGTGGAGCTATAAGGCATATTATTTTAGGTCACAAATAATATGGTTGTTTTTGTTTTTAATAATTTCAAGGCTCAACCAGGTATTGTCAGGGATTTTTGGTGATTGTAGCTGGCTCAAGGTTGACTCAACCTTCCATCTTTCCAATGTCTGTAAAATAAATACTCGACTTGCTGGGAATAAAGTATAGACAACTAGGGAAGGCAACTGCAAACCACCCCATTAACATAGTCTTCCTAGCGAACATTGTGATGTGACAGTACCCCATGGGCCAGTAATGACCCGGTGATTGCATGGGAGACTAGTTTTACCTTTAGGCATCAAATTATTGCCCACCCTCCTTGCTGCCTCTCCACACCCCAAGGAGATGGAAGGTGAGGCTTTTTCATCTATTCTCCTCTTCCTATACCTTGAGGAGCTGAGAGGTTAGCTTTTTACCTGCTCTCCCTCTGTACCTTGGAGTGGTGGGAAGCAGACTGCCACCTACATTTGTCCTGCCCGCACACCTCAAGTAGGCAAGCAACAGGTGAGCCTTCTGCCCAGTCTCCTTGTTCCTTTCTCACCACAGGAAGATGGGAAGGCATTGCTGCCCTCCTTCCCAACCAAGGAGGAAGGAATGATGGCCTGCCCCTCCCATTCACTAGAGCAAAGGGTTCCTCTCAGGTCTGCTGCTTGTTGAGAAAGGTTACAGGCTTTTGAGAGTGACTGGCATCCCTCCACCACTGGAGCTCCTAGGTGTACCTAACATAGGTTCACCTAATGGATGGGTAACCCTCTATTATTGTTTATTAAAAAATAGTGTATCCCTGGAAGAGTCCATTATGTTAGATATAATATCCAACTAAGAAAGGAGTAGAAAACAAATATGATTTTACCAACTAGGAAAATAATAAACGTCACATTGCTCTAGCATTAGCTAAAAAAATCTTTATCTACTAGCAGCTAAGATAGTAGTTTCCAAATGGATTAAAACTGGTAACTGCAAAATTATGGTTGGCTGTCCACTCCCCCATCCCACCAAAAACAAAAATGGGCTTGGTGCTGGTATCCCATGGTTTTGAGATATTTACCACGTGAAATAGTAAAACTATGATGCTGGTTCCAAAGTATTTCAAATACTTTTCCAGCTCTGATTGGAAGGTATCCAGTAGAACTCTGAACAGTTAAAAAAACACATTATAGAATAATTTTGGTAGGATTAAGCAACACAGTGAATTTTTATATTCTAGGTACACATTGCAAATATTTGAGTGATGTGTAATTTGCACATGGCTAGAAGCCTTGGAAATGCCAGAGCTTTATTTGTTTTACAATATTTCTTCAGCTTCTTCCAGTTTGATTAAACTAAGTTATTACAGCTTTTTTTTGCCATGGTTGTCAAGTAAATTACTAGTTCTGATTTCTATTAATGCAACCTATTCTCATCATAGGACATTCAGTTAGCTCCCTATTCCCCCCAGCCACATTGCTCAATAAGCATATTAAGATTCTGCTCCAGTCATACTCATCCTATAAAGACATGTTGCTTAATTTCTCAGGTAATTTCTGATCCCCATAAACACCAAGTCTGAAAATTCCCGAGGGCGCTGGATATCATTCACACCAACCCTAACACAACCTGATGTTTCATGCAGTTTCAAGGATGCAGCTTGTTTCATAGCATATTTAACCATATGGTCAACTCCAGAAGCAGATAACATGTCGGTTGATCTTGGATTATTCAGCAGGGATAAAAATATATAATTATGAAACATTTTGCAAAGCAATGAATATTTTTAGTTTATATAGTCAGCTGGAGATGGAATAAAAAGTTGTGGTTAGTTTGGCTGATGATGCTTTGAAAAAAAGCTTTGTTGTATTACACCTTCTTTTGGCTTGGGTATGATCTGCTTTATCTTATGTAGCCCTAGATGGCCCACGCTGGCCCAGTCTCATCAAATCTCAGATGCTAAGAAAGGTTGGCCTTGGTTAGTACTTGGATAGGATTCCTCCAAGAAAGTGTGGGGTTGTTCATAGGATTTCAAGTTTTCTCCTTGGCTCATTCCGCACATGCAGAATAATGCACTTTCAAACTGTTTCAGTGCTCTTTGAAGCTGTGCAGAATGGCAAAATCCACTTGCAAACAGTTGTGGTTTGAAAACGCATTATTTTGCGTGTGCGGAAGGGGTCCTTGATTCAAAAAAAGTATGGTAGAAATAGTTTTATTTGCTTTGGCCATCTATATTTGCTTATACCATCCAAATGTCTTCCCATTAATAAATATTTCTTTTAGAACAGGTCATTACAGGTTTAGTGCCCACATTATACCAACAATAAGAATAAAACTTCTCATCATCTAGATGCTTTGTAACTGGATGCTTTGATTTTCATTTATGCTGATACGAGAGTTCACCTATTCCTTCTTCCATCCTTTCCCCCTCAGCTTTTGTTCACATTGGAAAAAAGATATGTGTACTGTAAACAAAAGCAGGATGTGGGTGATCATCAAAATAGCATAAAGAGGAAGTATTAAGCACCCTTCTGACACTACTTGAAAACACTGATGGCAACCTGCCATTAAGGAAAGAGAAAGGTATCAATAATGATGATAATGAACATGATGCCTAATAGTTAGTTTGATGTTTCTGTACTGCTTCCAGAGACTGAATATGAAAGGGACTCTTTAGTTTCTGCAACAACCAGTATGAGTCACGCAGCTATAATGGGATATCCGGGGACAAATGCCCCAGGCGCCCCCTGGTGAGTCACATGGGGGGTAGAAAATTGCCATCACACTTCTGACCCCACCCACCACACACACCCAGCAGGCCTCGGCCAATCAGGCAAGCAAGAGGGAGTGGGCTGGCCAGGCCAGGCCATCGGCCAACACTGAAGTTAGAGACTGGGTTGTATGGAGCAGTCAGTCAGCCAGACAGGCCCTGCCCCCTGGCTGGAGACTGAGCTTTGTGGAGCAACCAGCCCCCCCAGCTGGAGCCTGGGCTGCATGGCGCAAGCTCAGGTAAGCGGGTGAAGATACGGGGTACGGGGTGAGTAGCTACCACAAGGCACGGGCAGGGCAGGGGGTAGATAGCTACCATGGGGCGCTGGGGCACTATTTTGCCCTGGGCAACATTTTGCCCCGCTATGCCTCTGCTCAGATCTGAAAGTCATACCCTCTGACCTGAAAAATCCTGAACGTTAATGTCATAGTCAAAGCAGCAGTTTACTTTAATTACAAATGTTCTGTCATTCTTTTTTGGCCCTACTCAGTGTCACAGATCTCTCTACCACCAACCATGATTTTCTTCCCTTTTCAGCTGCTCTTTTTGAAACTCTTCCTTTGAAGAGCATTCCAGTTCAGCTCTTGTGTGAAAAAATTGGTGGCTTAGATCCAAATTCCATCCAGCCAGTGCAGTATAACAGGATCAGCATCCACAAGTGCACAAAGATTATCTGCAAGCAAATTTCCTGTATTAGAAGAAAAGGTATCCCTCTCTTCTGATATTTAGGACCGGCAGCCTGCCAACCAGTGAGAGACTGAGGTGGGCGGCCAAGGACATAGTGGACAGCTGACAGACAATGGCCTGACAACACTTCCAGGAAAACCAAGAAGTGACATCATGCCTCTGTAGGAATCACTGGAAATTCTATGGCAAAACCAAAAAGTTTTGGGCATTCCGAGAGAAGACAAGTATCACTTCCAAGTTTTACCAATGTGATGGACATTTCCAGTTTCCTCTCTGTCTGCAAACACCAATGAGAGTTGATGGAATGTTGGGAGAAGGGCTGGCAGTTAGAACTGTTAGTTCAGTTAGATGTCAGTTGGAATAAGATCTATAGCGGTGTAGAGAAGTACAGCCTAATGTTGGCTAAGGGAAAGAACTTGTGACAAAATAGGCTTGGACACATGAATAGAGTTATAGTTCAGAAGTTCAAGCAATCAGAAATGTTGCATATGCCTTCATGAATCACTCGAATGTGGTTTGTAACCTTCAATAAAAGTTAACTCCTTTTTATGGGTAACCAGCAGACTGAATGAGTGCTGTCTGAAGGGAAGACGTGCGTACACACAATCCTATCAGATCTTGGCTTGTATACATGTTTGGATATGAGTGAATATTTCTGGGGGTGACTGAAGCTGTGTTTGTGTCTCAACCCCAGTAACTCTGTGAAGTGTTGATATCTCTGTGAATGAGAGAGGAGACCTGGCTTGTGAAAGGGTCAGGGTTTTTATATGTTTAAAAGAGGCAAGTCAGGTAGTGGACAGTGACTGTCTGACCTAACTCTATCCCTAAACCTGAGTGACAAAGGTTGTGGTTTGGGATAGAGTTTGTGAATAGAGGGAATCACAGCCATTTTTTAAAAAAAAATTCCAAGTGCAATTAAGCTATGGGTAGGGGCTCCCCTAACCCTGTCAGGAGCCAGGCAAACCTGCTCTTGTTGGATCAAGGCAATGATGGTTTAAGGCCATTTTTTCTTAGTCTTTTTGTTATGGGGCATGGGAACAGAGGTTGCACAGAAGTCCAAAATGCTGCCCCTCATCTCCTGCCCCTGAGACTTTCTGGAGTAATTCTGACCCCTTACAAGCTTCTTGAATTCTCAAATGCTTTCCCAGACTAGCCCTCCTTGCAAAGACCCCTGAATGCTGAACAGTGGTCCCTGTTTATTGGGAAGGCAGACCACTCTGGTTTATAAATCTCCATCAACAGAAAAACACACTTCAATGATACTCATGTCTAAGACAGGGAAACAAACCTATCTTCACCAAATTGGGTTTTGCAGTGTCTTAGGCAGCCTACATGAGCATTTTCAGATATTCAGTCAAAATCTGGACTTTATTCCTAATCCTTAATGCAATAGCAGAGCTACAGTTCACTTGTCCTCTTGGGACACAATATGTATAGTGTTCCCTTACAAATAAAAATGGATACATCCCAGCTTCCCTTTTCAGATCTCTTGTAACAATGCTCTGCCCTGCTGTCAAGCAACGTGTGAATAAATTGTAGAAAAAAAGGTTAAAGAAGCCTAAGGGAATAGTGGCCCCTTTTCTTGTGTGTGTGTGAGTGTGTTTTATTGCGGTAAATTTTGGACAAAGGCACCCCTGTTCTCTACACTTTTTTGCAAAGGCTCAGTGCCAAATAACGTTATTCCTCTTCACCATGGTACTGCCATGAGAGCAGACTGGTATGTTTGCCTGAAAATCGAAGGTTTTTCATGGAAATTGCTTTACCTCAACAACAACTTTCTTTGTCAAATTAGACATGAAAGGGGGAGAAGCACTTGGATGAAATCTAATCATCAGCACTGGGAACAAAGTGCTGAGCCAACAACACAGCCACTGAGAGAGCCAAAACAGCAGCTAAAATTTAGCTTTGTACAAGCTAACTCTCAGTGTTCATCAAAATGTTATATTCCTTTCATTCTCAAACTTTTTAACCTTATAACACTGGAATTATTATCAAGTTATCATAAAAAAGTAATTATAAATAATTTTCACAAGCATTTTTCTGCAGCAGAATCAAAGAATGTTTTCCATGCTACTGGGAACTTATTTTGACTTGCTTCTGATAGTAAACATTATTACCATTCTCTTCAAAACACTGCGTCTTTTTCACTCCATTGAAATATGAAGAATTTTGGGAAATATCACATAATCATCCATTTGTTTCAGCCAAGTTGCCTTACTTAAGCACAAGCAAATAAGATTATCTAGTTTTCAGAAAGCAATTTGGGAATGCTTAATGCCCATTACTGAAGATTGTCAATAGGAATGGCTTGACATTTTTCACTATGCTTTTTATGCAGCATTTTGAAAGGCTTGTCAAACTTCACAACATGAATGGGGATCTGGCAGGAATTCATTTGCTGCCTGTCTTTCCATGGGTGGCTTATAATTAAGCTTAGAGCTGCTGCCAGATTTTAATCTACAAAAGGACACCAATTAAACCAACTTCTAGAAGGTATATAAATGTCAAAAATATGGAACCAGTCCATTCAAAAGCATATATTTATTTTACATTTTAAAATAACATTAGTGACCAACTGGAGTTTTAAATATATTCTAGTTTGAAATTGTGAGAGACTCCTGAACAAGCATCATTTCAACTCATGGGCTAGATCTATCAGTGGTGAAGTTCCTTTGAAGTAATGGCTATCTATATGAAGAAAATTCTTAAATTTGCAAGAAGTTGCCTATAGACTAGCTATTCCAGAACTGTAAGGTTATATGGGATTTTGTTTTGCATTCTCATATACGTGCAGAGCATCCATAGTAGCTTAAAACTTACATAACTTGGGGCAATGGAAAAAGCAGATATTACAGAATTATTTGAACTTTCACAAGGTTACTTCCTTTTGTAAGACTTTGTTCATTTTTATCATGCTGGCAACAGGCAACAAGCAATGGATGAAGTAATTTCATGAGGGCACACTCAGCTTGTCACACTATTTTAAAGCAGTCCAGGGAACCAAGAAGTAAGGAGAATGACCTCTGGCTACCAGGCAGTCAACTGTCTAGCTCCATGGTGGCAAACCTTTGGCACTCCAGATGTTATGAACTACAATTCCCATCAGCCCCTGCCAGCATGGTCAATTGGCCATGCGGGCAGGAGCTGATGGGAATTGTAGTCCATAACATCTGGAGTGCCACCCCCCCCCCCCCACCCCCCCCCCCCCCCCCCCCCCCCCCCCCCCCCCCCCCCCCCCCCCCCCCCCCCCCCCCCCCACCCCCCCCCCCCCCCCCCCCCCCCCCCCCCCCCGCCCCCCCCCCCCCACCCCCCCCCCCCCCCCCCCCCCCCCCTCACCCCCCCCCCCCCCCACCCCCCCCCCCCCCCCCCCCGCCCCCCCCCCACCCCCCCCCCCCCCCACCCCCCCCCCCCCCCACCCCCCCCCCCCCCCACCCCCCCCCCCCCCCACCCCCCCCCCCCCCCACCCCCCCCCCCCCCCACCCCCCCCCCCCCCCACCCCCCCCCCCCCCCACCCCCCCCCCCCCCCACCCCCCCCCCCCCCCACCCCCCCCCCCCCCCACCCCCCCCCCCCCCCACCCCCCCCCCCCCCCACCCCCCCCCCCCCCCACCCCCCCCCCCCCCCACCCCCCCCCCCCCCCACCCCCCCCCCCCCCCACCCCCCCCCCCCCCCACCCCCCCCCCCCCCCACCCCCCCCCCCCCCCACCCCCCCCCCCCCCCACCCCCCCCCCCCCCCACCCCCCCCCCCCCCCACCCCCCCCCCCCCCCACCCCCCCCCCCCCCCACCCCCCCCCCCCCCCACCCCCCCCCCCCCCCACCCCCCCCCCCCCCCACCCCCCCCCCCCCCCACCCCCCCCCCCCCCCACCCCCCCCCCCCCCCACCCCCCCCCCCCCCCACCCCCCCCCCCCCCCACCCCCCCCCCCCCCCACCCCCCCCCCCCCCCACCCCCCCCCCCCCCCACCCCCCCCCCCCCCCACCCCCCCCCCCCCCCACCCCCCCCCCCCCCCACCCCCCCCCCCCCCCACCCCCCCCCCCCCCCACCCCCCCCCCCCCCCACCCCCCCCCCCCCCCACCCCCCCCCCCCCCCACCCCCCCCCCCCCCCACCCCCCCCCCCCCCCACCCCCCCCCCCCCCCACCCCCCCCCCCCCCCACCCCCCCCCCCCCCCACCCCCCCCCCCCCCCACCCCCCCCCCCCCCCACCCCCCCCCCCCCCCACCCCCCCCCCCCCCCACCCCCCCCCCCCCCCACCCCCCCCCCCCCCCACCCCCCCCCCCCCCCACCCCCCCCCCCCCCCACCCCCCCCCCCCCCCACCCCCCCCCCCCCCCACCCCCCCCCCCCCCCACCCCCCCCCCCCCCCACCCCCCCCCCCCCCCACCCCCCCCCCCCCCCACCCCCCCCCCCCCCCACCCCCCCCCCCCCCCACCCCCCCCCCCCCCCACCCCCCCCCCCCCCCACCCCCCCCCCCCCCCACCCCCCCCCCCCCCCACCCCCCCCCCCCCCCACCCCCCCCCCCCCCCACCCCCCCCCCCCCCCACCCCCCCCCCCCCCCACCCCCCCCCCCCCCCACCCCCCCCCCCCCCCACCCCCCCCCCCCCCCACCCCCCCCCCCCCCCACCCCCCCCCCCCCCCACCCCCCCCCCCCCCCACCCCCCCCCCCCCCCACCCCCCCCCCCCCCCACCCCCCCCCCCCCCCACCCCCCCCCCCCCCCACCCCCCCCCCCCCCCACCCCCCCCCCCCCCCACCCCCCCCCCCCCCCACCCCCCCCCCCCCCCACCCCCCCCCCCCCCCACCCCCCCCCCCCCCCACCCCCCCCCCCCCCCACCCCCCCCCCCCCCCACCCCCCCCCCCCCCCACCCCCCCCCCCCCCCACCCCCCCCCCCCCCCACCCCCCCCCCCCCCCACCCCCCCCCCCCCCCACCCCCCCCCCCCCCCACCCCCCCCCCCCCCCACCCCCCCCCCCCCCCACCCCCCCCCCCCCCCACCCCCCCCCCCCCCCACCCCCCCCCCCCCCCACCCCCCCCCCCCCCCACCCCCCCCCCCCCCCACCCCCCCCCCCCCCCACCCCCCCCCCCCCCCACCCCCCCCCCCCCCCACCCCCCCCCCCCCCCACCCCCCCCCCCCCCCACCCCCCCCCCCCCCCACCCCCCCCCCCCCCCACCCCCCCCCCCCCCCACCCCCCCCCCCCCCCACCCCCCCCCCCCCCCACCCCCCCCCCCCCCCACCCCCCCCCCCCCCCACCCCCCCCCCCCCCCACCCCCCCCCCCCCCCACCCCCCCCCCCCCCCACCCCCCCCCCCCCCCACCCCCCCCCCCCCCCACCCCCCCCCCCCCCCACCCCCCCCCCCCCCCACCCCCCCCCCCCCCCACCCCCCCCCCCCCCCACCCCCCCCCCCCCCCACCCCCCCCCCCCCCCACCCCCCCCCCCCCCCACCCCCCCCCCCCCCCACCCCCCCCCCCCCCCACCCCCCCCCCCCCCCACCCCCCCCCCCCCCCACCCCCCCCCCCCCCCACCCCCCCCCCCCCCCACCCCCCCCCCCCCCCACCCCCCCCCCCCCCCACCCCCCCCCCCCCCCACCCCCCCCCCCCCCCACCCCCCCCCCCCCCCACCCCCCCCCCCCCCCACCCCCCCCCCCCCCCACCCCCCCCCCCCCCCACCCCCCCCCCCCCCCACCCCCCCCCCCCCCCACCCCCCCCCCCCCCCACCCCCCCCCCCCCCCACCCCCCCCCCCCCCCACCCCCCCCCCCCCCCACCCCCCCCCCCCCCCACCCCCCCCCCCCCCCACCCCCCCCCCCCCCCACCCCCCCCCCCCCCCACCCCCCCCCCCCCCCACCCCCCCCCCCCCCCACCCCCCCCCCCCCCCACCCCCCCCCCCCCCCACCCCCCCCCCCCCCCACCCCCCCCCCCCCCCACCCCCCCCCCCCCCCACCCCCCCCCCCCCCCACCCCCCCCCCCCCCCACCCCCCCCCCCCCCCACCCCCCCCCCCCCCCACCCCCCCCCCCCCCCACCCCCCCCCCCCCCCACCCCCCCCCCCCCCCACCCCCCCCCCCCCCCACCCCCCCCCCCCCCCACCCCCCCCCCCCCCCACCCCCCCCCCCCCCCACCCCCCCCCCCCCCCACCCCCCCCCCCCCCCACCCCCCCCCCCCCCCACCCCCCCCCCCCCCCACCCCCCCCCCCCCCCACCCCCCCCCCCCCCCACCCCCCCCCCCCCCCACCCCCCCCCCCCCCCACCCCCCCCCCCCCCCACCCCCCCCCCCCCCCACCCCCCCCCCCCCCCACCCCCCCCCCCCCCCACCCCCCCCCCCCCCCACCCCCCCCCCCCCCCACCCCCCCCCCCCCCCACCCCCCCCCCCCCCCACCCCCCCCCCCCCCCACCCCCCCCCCCCCCCACCCCCCCCCCCCCCCACCCCCCCCCCCCCCCACCCCCCCCCCCCCCCACCCCCCCCCCCCCCCACCCCCCCCCCCCCCCACCCCCCCCCCCCCCCACCCCCCCCCCCCCCCACCCCCCCCCCCCCCCACCCCCCCCCCCCCCCACCCCCCCCCCCCCCCACCCCCCCCCCCCCCCACCCCCCCCCCCCCCCACCCCCCCCCCCCCCCACCCCCCCCCCCCCCCACCCCCCCCCCCCCCCACCCCCCCCCCCCCCCACCCCCCCCCCCCCCCACCCCCCCCCCCCCCCACCCCCCCCCCCCCCCACCCCCCCCCCCCCCCACCCCCCCCCCCCCCCACCCCCCCCCCCCCCCACCCCCCCCCCCCCCCACCCCCCCCCCCCCCCACCCCCCCCCCCCCCCACCCCCCCCCCCCCCCACCCCCCCCCCCCCCCACCCCCCCCCCCCCCCACCCCCCCCCCCCCCCACCCCCCCCCCCCCCCACCCCCCCCCCCCCCCACCCCCCCCCCCCCCCACCCCCCCCCCCCCCCACCCCCCCCCCCCCCCACCCCCCCCCCCCCCCACCCCCCCCCCCCCCCACCCCCCCCCCCCCCCACCCCCCCCCCCCCCCACCCCCCCCCCCCCCCACCCCCCCCCCCCCCCACCCCCCCCCCCCCCCACCCCCCCCCCCCCCCACCCCCCCCCCCCCCCACCCCCCCCCCCCCCCACCCCCCCCCCCCCCCACCCCCCCCCCCCCCCACCCCCCCCCCCCCCCACCCCCCCCCCCCCCCACCCCCCCCCCCCCCCACCCCCCCCCCCCCCCACCCCCCCCCCCCCCCACCCCCCCCCCCCCCCACCCCCCCCCCCCCCCACCCCCCCCCCCCCCCACCCCCCCCCCCCCCCACCCCCCCCCCCCCCCACCCCCCCCCCCCCCCACCCCCCCCCCCCCCCACCCCCCCCCCCCCCCACCCCCCCCCCCCCCCACCCCCCCCCCCCCCCACCCCCCCCCCCCCCCACCCCCCCCCCCCCCCACCCCCCCCCCCCCCCACCCCCCCCCCCCCCCACCCCCCCCCCCCCCCACCCCCCCCCCCCCCCACCCCCCCCCCCCCCCACCCCCCCCCCCCCCCACCCCCCCCCCCCCCCACCCCCCCCCCCCCCCACCCCCCCCCCCCCCCACCCCCCCCCCCCCCCACCCCCCCCCCCCCCCACCCCCCCCCCCCCCCACCCCCCCCCCCCCCCACCCCCCCCCCCCCCCACCCCCCCCCCCCCCCACCCCCCCCCCCCCCCACCCCCCCCCCCCCCCACCCCCCCCCCCCCCCACCCCCCCCCCCCCCCACCCCCCCCCCCCCCCACCCCCCCCCCCCCCCACCCCCCCCCCCCCCCACCCCCCCCCCCCCCCACCCCCCCCCCCCCCCACCCCCCCCCCCCCCCACCCCCCCCCCCCCCCACCCCCCCCCCCCCCCACCCCCCCCCCCCCCCACCCCCCCCCCCCCCCACCCCCCCCCTCCCCCCACCCCACAACCCCCCCCCCCCCCCCCCCACCCCCCACCCCCCCACCCCACACACCCACCCCCCCCACCCCCCCCCCCCCCCCCCACCCCCCCCCCCCCCCCCCCCCCCCCCCCCACCCCCCCCCCCCCCCACCCCCCGCCCCCCCCACCCCTCCCCCCTCGCCCCCCGCCCTCACCCCCGACCCCCACCCCCCCCCCAGCCGCCCCCACCTCCCCCCCCCCCCCCACCCCCCCCCCCACCCCCACCCCCGCCGCCCCCCCCCCCCCCCCCCCCCCGGCCGCCCCCGCCCCCCCGCCCCCCCCCCCCCCCCCCCCCCCCAAGAGAAGAAAGCGGCTCCGCGCCACCGCCCCCCCAAGAGAAAAAAGCGGCCTCCGTGCTGCCGCCCCCCCCGGGGAGAGAGAAGAAAGCGGCCTCCGCGCCACACGCTCCACTCTCAGGGGGGAAGAGAAAAAAGCGGCCTGCGCGCCGCCCCCCCCCCCAGGGGGGGAAGAGAAGAAAGTGGCCTCCGCGCCACCGCCGCCCCCCCCCCAAAGAGAAAAAAGCCAGCACCAGCCGTTTGCCCAAAAATCCCCTAAACAGCTCAGCCCTGGAGTTGGCAACGCAGGGGATTTTTTGACAGGTCGAAGAAGGGAGGGGGAAGGAGCCGCAACAGCGGTGAAAGTGAAACCAGCCGAAGCAGCAACAGAAGCAGCAGAGTCGAAACAACAGCCTCCGCTGCCTCCCCCCCCCCAGAGAAAAAAGCGGCCTCCGCGCCTCCGTCCGCCCCCCCACAGAGGCGGGGGGGGAAGAGAAGGAAGTGGAATCCCCCCCCCCCAGGGTGCGGCTCCATGAATTTTCTTTTCCGGGGAAAATGGGCCCAAATGGCTCTTTGAGTCTAAAAGGTTCCCGACCCCTGCTTTAGAGGAACTATTTCTATAGTCTGGAGATGTTGTAATTCTTAGAGAACTCCAAGCCCCATTTGGAGACTGGCAACCTTACTCAGGTCACATAGTTTAAAAATTCCCTCCACTTGCTTTTTTCAGTGTCCATCATACAGAGGCAATGGACACAAACACTGGCAGGCACAGTTAAGGCTTAGAATGCTGTTTAGGAATGTTTCTAATAGGTAGAAACAGAACCCCTTCCAAGTGTAAATCTGCAAAATTCAGACATTGTTATTACTTGTACTGCATGGTTTGTTGATTTCGTAACACCTTCCAAGTGATCCACCCTTCCTACTTTTCTCTTTTAATTTAAATAAACATTTCCTCATGCTTGAAAGGAGGCAAGTTTTGACCAGTTGTAGAAGCTTTTTGGTCACAGTGAGAGTTTGCAAAAATAAACTAGGAATGAATAGGAAAACATGTGCCTGGCACTTTATTGCTTGGCCTCCTAGATAACGAGGGGCTTTCTACTATTTGTAATCTTGTAGATTCTTTTAACTGAAATTGTTAAGCTCTTTTAAAGCCAAGTGTCACACTGTGATGAACTCATGAAACACAAGTGCAAAGGGAAAGGAGGAGCTGTAGAAGATAGACAGTCCAGTTCTGATATAGAGAAAACTTTTATAGTCCAGTTCTGATATAGAGAAAATGGAGAAAAGTTCTATATCCAGAAATACCACCTTTGACCCCAATTCTACATCACCCAAAATTTTGCCTAATTCAGAATTATGGTCTTTCCGCAAATAAGCCCTTTTTTGAAAAGGTATTTTTAAAAATGTCAATATCATTTTAAAGAAGGGGGGACTTTAAAAAGTCCGGAAGTAACATTTCCATAGGATGTATGGATACAGAAATATCAAATTTCAATGCTTTTGCAACAAAAAAGAGAATATAGACCAGACGAACTAAACTGGAGGAACTAGTTTATAATGTAGAAAAGAAAGAAGGAAAATTAATTACAAATACATATATTATTGAATCATGAACAGAAGCCATCACCGATGATTAAAAAGAACTGGGAAACAAAATCAAATACAACTATAAATGATAATTAATGGAATAGACTATTTCAGCAAGTTCCATTCAAGTCATTTTTGAGGAGTATGTGTGGGTTAAAGATAGTTCAAAAATGGTATTACGTATGTCCTTGTTAGGATTTCTCATATCATGAAGGCAGGGAATAAACATTTTTAGAGAGGTTGTGGGGAATTAGGTACATTTATACAAATGTGGTGGTCTTGCCCTACGAGAGTAAAGTTGTTGGAATCTGTTTTTGCTGAGATTAGTAAAATTACAAAAGAACACTTAGAGCCACAATTGAATTAGCTCTGTTAAATTTATTTTCTAATGGTAATATGGATTGTAAACAGAAAATACTTATAAATTTTCTTACAGTATTGGTCAGGATGGTTATTGCTGCAAGCTGGAGAAACACAAATAATATTTCATTACAGAGATGGCAGATTAAAATAAGAAATATAATTGTTTTGGAAAAATGAACTAATAATGGTAGAATAATGTAAGAAAGAAAAAAGGAAGATGAGTTTAGGAGAATTTGGAATAATTTTGGAAGGTAGTTAATGAAATTTTTAGAATTGAAAATATGTAATAATCTTTAATAAGTTGAGATCCCGTCTTGGATATAAGAACTTGAACAATGAACTATATTTGTATAGAATATATATGGAAGCTGTTGCCAAAGAAGGAAGTTTTTCCTTTTTTTTCTCTTCCGCCTCTGTTCTTTTACTAAGTTTGTTATATTTTGGTATCAGTTTCAATACCAATAGATAATTTACCTATTATGTACTGGATATGTAGGTTGAATTGTTCGGGTATTGTCATTTTTTTAATGTTTTGTGAACTTTGTGTATTTCCCTTTCTTTTCTTCTGTTATATTTTAAAAAAATTAAATAAAAATAATTTTTTTAAAAAATCCTAATTCCTGTCTTTTTTCAAAAAAGAAATTAAAATTATATGCTGGGTACTTTTTTACTGCATTAACATCCATCCCCTTTTTTCCCTGCTCCTCTCCAAGACCTCCGGATGCTTCTGTGACCTAAAATTGCTCTTTAGTAAATCCAAACCACAACTTCGCCACTGAAAAGCCTCTTTGTTTGGCATCTCCTTCCAAATCAGTATATCCTGTGATGGAACCCCTAGCACTATGCAATGTTTACAAGCATCAGCAGCTGTGGGGTCTGCCAGCAGGTCTATGGTTCCCATAATAGCTTTCCGAACTTGAGTGCTGGAGCACATTCATTACTATAAAAATTTGTTCCATAGCAAAAAGAAGGGAAAAAATCAACAAACAGGGAAGGAGCAAAATTGCGAAATGACTTCAAATAAAACTGTTTGTGGGAATTACCAGAGATCTAGATTCATTCCACCATAGGTTAAGTTACAGACTGAATATCTCTCAAGCAGCATAGATTTAAGATCTGTCAGACAAAGATCCCCTTATCTAAAGACTGGATCTATACTGCAGAATTATTTTTCTTTAATGACAGTACTATACTTAAGAGTCCAAAAAAGTTAACAAGTTTATAAGAGATGTTTGTGTACATGTTGTCTGACTTACATATGTCCAACATGATCAAGAAAAGTATCCCTTTACTGCTACACAAGGTACATTTGTGTCACCTAACCACCCAAACTACAATATATGGCAAACACATAGCTGCTTAAAAGAACAACCACTACTTGTCTTTACATTATTAATTTAGGGAATTGATACACTGTCTCTCCAGGGACTTTCCTCTCCCTCTTCAGAGAATATAATAGAACTTAGCTTGGGTTTGAATGCCACAACCTCTGTATTTAACTGCTCCATCTTCACATCACTAGTCAATTCTGAGAACCAGAGAAGCTAAGAATGTTGTGATTCATCATAACAGGTAAGTGCCATTATACAAACAGAAAGGGAGGAATTATACTCAATTACAGGAATTAGACTGCAGCATCAGTCACACATTTAGACCAGCTCACTAAACTGAAATCCTCACATTATTTGCTTTGATTTTTCTGATGTAATCAGGATAGTAAGAACCTAAGAGCTTCAGAGTTCTGAAGCCAAGGTATAATGACAAATTTAATGTGATTTTTTAAAGCTGTCATTTCTAAAAGCTATTTTTTTAGATAGACAGATTAGAATACGAATATTACAGAATAAGCATGCTTCTGTTTAACAACTAGGTGTCATTTTCTTCTATATGCAGCTAACTTAATAGACGTCAACTGGCTCGACAGTGAACTCTGGACTATTTGATTGTTTCCCACTTCTCTTATTTTGACCTGACTGCACTTGGAAATGCAATTATGAATCCCCTGCATATAACATGGAACATCAGTTATCTAGTTTATGAGACATCATAGTACAATCATAAGCACCCACATTTAGTAGTAAATTTCACTTCCTAATAAATGCAGTTAGGATCGCAGTCTCAGCTTTTTGCATCATAGACTCATATATCTGGGAGTGAGTTAATATATAATGTGAAAACTGTGACATATTAGGTGACACTGACACAAGCTGAAGAAGAGTCATGGGAAACAGGACAATTCAGCCATGGTGACATGGTTTATAACCAAAAAAGGATTGAGCCTGGCATTGTTGGTACTAAGAATCCAAGACAAATATTTATTTTTAAAGCTAAGCCAGGGTAAAAAGAGTTCATAAACAGATCAGTCATGTGCCTGAATCTGTGGACAAGTGATTTTGTACCATCATGCTGATTTCATAAGTTTCCCATTCAACTAATTCACGTGTGTGTGGGGGGGGGGGGTCAACACAAGTTATGCATAATGACCATGTGACCAAATGTACTGAATCAATTTGTTATAGCTTCGGCATTCCTACCAATACTCATGTAGCTATTTCCTAAGCCCAAAAGACACTGCTGAGAGAGCATTGATACCAAATTGTCAGCTAATATAAAATTACTGATAGCAGATGTCAGTTCACATCAATAAAAAATTCTCCACCAATAAAAAAATTCCCCCTTCTCAACCACAGAGAAACAGGAGCAATCATAATCAAGATAATTCGATAAAACAAATCTAAAATTTAAATCAAGTTCCATAATTTGATTTCTGTTGCTTACTCTTCATTTCATTGACTGTGAAGTCAAGAGAAACAAGTATGGAAACAGGTGAATAAAGCAGCATCCAAATAAGAATGGATTTCGTGGTTCAATTTAGTATGATCATAAAGATGCCAGGGAATTAGTAGATGTCTGTTGATTTTGGTATTTTGTCTGCTCTGTGATGCCAGAAAAATAAAAGACTGGGATTTGGAAGACATTACCAAGAACCTGCAGAGCCAAGTCTTTAGAAAGCTTCTTTGTAATCTTAAACATGTGAGAATACTTCCCTCTCCCCTGAAATGGGTCCTCTCCAAAACTCTATTTGACTTTTCCACAGGCTTGTGTTTGTGAAAGATTCATGCCAAGTGAGTAACACTCGCCACCCCCCAAAGAAATAGACTGTCACAAAACTTGTAAAGAGAAAGGGTGGTGTGGGGTACCATTCTTTTCTAGAAATTTGCTCATACACAAATTAACTCTGAATGGCATCTTAATGGCTGTGAAATACACAGACTTAAAGGCTGCTTCACACAAGGTTTTTTCCCCCTTAACAGGAAGAAAACTGTACAAATAGTGTATACAGCCATTCAGGGGGAAAATGCTCAAGAAGAACACATGCACATGTGGCAAAACAGTCCTAGTCCAGGAACAGACTGCCTACTTTATTTTAAATGCTACAATCACCTTGAAGAGACTCAAATAGACTAGCAAATGAAGGAGACAAAGAGGGATAATGGAAGAATGATAAAAATTCAAAAGTTGTCTAGTGAAAGCCAACAGAAAGACTCTTTCTGCTCCATTTGTCAGTTGGATAGACTATATTGTCCACTGGTCGAGGACTATGAACATTAGACCTCTATATGTGACCTCTCCCTATCTTCAGTCAATATGTGCAGAGAAAGAGATAGCAGGCATGAGTAGGCTGGTCCCACCTACACCTCCAGCAGCTACATGTAGAACGAATGCCCACAATCAGCAATGTTTGAAAAGCAGGGAGAAAGCAAATGTGCATACACTTTCTCCAACATGGGTACCTTGCCCATGATCTAGCAATCACATGGAGGCAGGGGTAGGATTGCCAGGTTTTGGGGGCATGGGAGCATCACAAATGCTTGATAGCACAGCCTTTGAGTTGGCCATACTCTTGGAATTTCTTTCCCCAGCATCTATGATAAATACCATACAGAAATTCTTATAGCATCACTATGGAGGATGTTTTCTGGCAAATTTTTTTCTCCCATGCCAGTTTTTCAAGGATGGATGAGAGGGACCAAAGGTGGATATTTATCTGCTTCAGGCAGGCAAGTGGCAAGCCTAAGACATAGACAAATGGGGTGAACATATGAGACACATAAAGAGAATTCCAGCAGCCTTCTGTTGTTCCCAATGAAGAAAGCTGTGAAAGAGCTCTCTTTCCAGCTAGCATAACAGTGCAGTTCATGAGCACAGCCTATGTTCCTGACCCTCCAAGCCTTTTCATAGTATGCTGCCCCCATTTAAAATTAATTGCAAACCTGGATTGTCGGGCAGAGCAAAGAATTAAAAAAACAATGTATTGTCAAAGGCTTTCATGGTTAAAATTAGCTGGTTATTGTGGGTTTTTTAAACTGTGTGGCTGTTTGGTAGTTTTAGCTCCTAACATTTCACCCACATATATGACTGGCATCTTCAGAGGCATGTTACAGTAAGATGTGTTTTGTGTAGTTGGGTCTCTGTCTTGTCCATCTCCTAGGAGGGAGGACTATGAATTGGGAGGACTACATTTGCATGTGTTCGGGTGGAGTTCATTTGCTGTTGCATTTGTATGTATCCTAGTGGTTTGAATGTGTGTGGCTTATCTCATAAACTGCAGTGAGGCAGTGTGGGGGGGGGGAAGGTTTTTATATGATCTGGTGGATTGTTGAATGGTGTTTGAAAGGTGCTCTGTTGTTTTTTTGTCTTGATGCTTTTTAGTACCAGTAGCCAGGTTTTATTTCCAAACTCTCTTCCCTTTCATTGAAACTGTCAATGTTTGCGGATTTCAATGACTTCCCTGTGTAGTCTGACATAGTAGCTGTCAGAGTTACCAAGAATTTCTGTATCATCAAATAAGATCCTATATCAGGCTTGGATTAGAACATATTCAGCTTCTGCTGATATCTCAGCTTGGTTTAGTCTGCAGTGCCTTTCATATTCTCTTATTCTTGTCAGAATACTGCCATTTGTAGCCGTTATGCATACTTGTTCACAGCTGCATGGTATGCAATAGACTCCTGCAGAGGTAAGGGAGTCTCTCTTGTTTTTTGCTGATTGTAGCATTTGCTGTATTTTTCTGGTGGGTTTGAAGAATGTTTGAAGGTTATGTTTTTCCAACAGTTTTCCCATTCAGTCAGTGATTCCTTTGATGTACAGGAAAAATACCTTACCCAAACAAACATGTTAAAACAAAACCACATTTTCCCAAGTAAGTAAAAATAAAAAAGGAGAAAGACATCCCCCCTCCACATACACAAAGGCTACTTACCAATATGAAGTGGGGGAAATGTCTTTGAAAAGCTTTGAAATGTCTTTGAAAATGTAGATTCTAAATTTTGAAATGCTATCTGATGAGTTTCTTGAAGAGAAAATGGTCTCATTTGGATATTTAATTTTCAATGATAGCTTAAAGACTAAAGATGCTACTGGAATACTGTACAAAAAACCCAAATAGATGCAATTGACAAAAATTGACAAAAATATAAAAAATTAATCCAAGAAAGTATCTATTCATAACAGAAAAAGTACCACTGCTAACTAGTGCTACCTCCAAGTTTGGAGACCCTTTAATAAGATGTTCTTTGCACACCCCATCCCTGTGTAGGACCACTGTCAGTACAGCCCGCTATCTTGAAGATGGCAATATTTTCTCTCTCCTGCTGAATCCAATCCATGCTGCCACTCAGAGTGACATGCAGGAGCTTTCAAGGAAAGGTGGCAACCAATGATAGCACCGAGCAGTGACGTAGGTATAGATTTTTTATGGAGGGGTTCGAGGACGAGGCCTCGTTCGAGGACGAGGCCCCATCCACCCCTTGGGATGTGGCCACGCCTCCCCAAGCCCCGCCCCAGCCTCAGTGCTTATAAAAGCAGCTCTCTGAGGCCAGGGATGGCAGACTCCCCTGCCCCACCCACCCCGCCCACTCTCCCGGCGGCAGCCAGTAATCCCTTCTGCCCTCCCCTCCAGGCAGAGGCTTAGCTAGGGAAGATGGAGCCAGGTGCAAAATCTGGGGAAATTTGGGGGGTGCCTGCTGTCAGGGGTGCAATGGTTAAGCTAGCAGCACCAAAATTTCAGGGCATCTTTAGGAAACTCTTCTGATGATACCATCCAGGTTTGGTGAAGTTTGGTTCAGGGGGTCCAAAGTTAGGGACCTTCAAATGTGTAGCCCCAATCTCCTATTAGCTCCCATTGGAAACAATGGGGAATGGGGCATCCCCTTTGGGAGTCCATAACTTTGGACCCCCTGAACCGAACCTCACCGAACCTGACTGGTATCATCAGGAGAGTCTCCCAACAAATTCCTGAAATTTTACTGCTGCTATCCTAAAAGCTACACCCCCTGCAGGCCAACAAATGAAAAAAAACACTAAAAATACAAAAAAACAAACACGGGCGGAACTTCGGATTTGTAAGAGAGGGTTTGAACCTGAGAACCCCTCCCCCCATTACCTACGTCCTTGGCACAGAGAAGATTTAAGGTTGAGGGGTGCAGAAAGTGGCAGTAGGGCCCTATGGGGGCAGGTACCTAATGATGCTGACCTCTGATGCCAGCAGCACCTGCTGCTATCACCCAATTCAAGGAAGTCATCAAATCATATGAGTTTTAATTAATTAGTGAGCTTGCATAATATTAGATGATACATGCATATGTCTCAGCAGGCACCATCTCAGAAGTATTTCCTTCTGTGTGGGAGAAAGATGATGTCTCTCCTAAAACAGTGCCCGTAATACATGCATGTTTTGTGAGAATTTTTGTTAAAAATTTGTACTTGTACATAAGTGAAATATTCGTGTTTATTTTTAAACGACCATTGGAAAAAAAATTTAAATCAATAAAATACTTTAAAAACAATTTAAAAGACTAAATAAATGTTGCAACAGCATGTGAAGACCAATTTTGGTAAGAATAAAATCAAGATTTAACACACACACATTTTAAATGCTCTTAGGATAAAATTCAGACAAATTATTGCTTATCCATTGTACTTTGTTACTTGTTAACTCGAACACATTAAGCTATCTTACACTGAATCAGAGCACTGGTTTACCAAGGTCACTTTGTCTATTTTCAATGTTAGTGGCTTTCCATGTTCTCAGATAGAGGTAGTTTCCATCACCTATTTATCCCTTTAAATGATGATGCCATGTTTGAACCTGGGACCTTCTGCATCTCCACTGAAGAAAAATTGCCTGGGAAGAGGGGCTATGAGGAGGTAAGCCCAGCCAAAGGAAGACTCCTCCACTGCTTACCAGCACATCCTTTCTGATATTAAAAATCAACTCCACATAACCTTCTTTTTACAAGATAGACGATGTTTAATGTTTATACACAGAAACTTCACATCTAATTTGGCAGTCTTGATATTTGGGTTTCATCAAAAAGTCATTAGTTTGATGTCTTGGGACTCTTTGAAGAAGCATAATCATCACAATGATACAGAGTACAGTTGTCAAATTTCACAAGATTTGGTTAATCAGGCGTCGGTTTTTATGGTTAGGAGCTGTTCTGTCTTTGACAGAAGTGCACAACTACCATCAAATATAATAAGACATATTTTGTAAAGGATCTCAGTAAACCTTCTATCTGCGTCACATTGGTTAACACCTCATTCCAGCTGTAAATAATAGAGTCAATTACACTTCCTGTCACTGATAAAATAGCCTGAAATACAAGTAATTCTTGTCAAACTACTGATATAATTAAACTGCAGAAGATATACACTGCAATTCTAAGCAGAGTTATATCTTTCTAAGCCCATTAACTTCAATAGATTTAGAAAGGTGTAACTATAAGTGCTATAGGGACTGTGGAGCCAATTAATAGAATACAGTCTAACCTCTTAGCTGAATTATGCCAGAATTAGAGCAAAATAAGGGAACCCACCAGGGTCACAATCAACCCTACTTGGGTGCCTTATGTGAATACTGAGATACTTATTAGGGAAATTTCAATAATTTGTTTAGAATCCACTAGGTCCTGTCATAAACCTGTTTCATCACACCCATTTTTTCCAGCTCATGGATCTATCCTCGTCTTCTGGGAAAGATGACTAAATAACAAATTCCACCCTAAAGAATTAAATTTCAGGCAGAGGCATATTGGGGGGAAATGGCACTCGGGGACAACACCTGCTCCAGGTGCCCCCCCCATGCCCCCCGTCCCCCACTTACTTTTGCAAGCCTGCAGGTGGTGAGCAGCTCAGCAGGCGCCGGATACCGGCTCCTGCACTCCCTGGTCTCCCTGCTGACAAGTCGGCCTCCGACATAGGTGGGGAGGCTGGCAGAAGCCGGCGCCGGGCTGGCAGCCTGCCATGAGCTTGCCAAAGTCCCTCTTGACTCAAGGGGCACATGGTGGGCCCTCGGCAGGCTTCGGTGTGTGGGGGGAGATTTTGCACCCCCCATGTGACCTGATGGACAGCACCCAGGGGCAGAGGATACCCCCATCCCTCTGGGAGGTATGTCCCTGATTTCAGACACTACAAAGAGCTAGAAACTAACCATGAATCCAAACTTCTCTGCCCTTAAGGTACCTAGATAATATACATACCTTTTGTTTGCTTACCATGCTGATTAAGTAGGTAGAACTGAAAGAACAAAAGAAAGAACAGGCTGCCTGGGCCCCTCATTACTTCCATTTTTCTTTCCCCTTCCTTCTTTTAGTCAGTTGGAGACAACATGATTCATGTCTATGCTTTCCTCTTGCTCAATGACAGAATGTGACCAAAAGAACTGAGAGAGAGGGGAAAGTATATTACTAATTTCCCCCCTTTCTTTGGGACTGGGCAGCATGACAACTTTATTTTTTTTAATTTTATTTATTTATTCAATTTAATATACCGCCCCATCCCCGAAGGACTCTGGGCAGTGCACAACATAAAACCACCAATAAAAACATCATAACAGACTACCAGAATTATAATAAAACAACGATTATGTCCCAAGATGGCCTCTCATTAAAGCGGGTCCTGATAGTATTGGGGACCCATATATCCCAATAATGGGTCCCGATGGTATAGGGGAGGGGGGCACACTCAGCGGCTGGTTTCTCCAAAAGCCCGGTGGAACAACTCAGTCTTACAGGCCCTGCGGAAATCCCCAAGGTCCCGCAGGGCCCGGACTTTATTTCCTAAGTTTAGCAGAACATCAGCTTTGATGTCACTTGATGCTTCTGTCATGCACAGAGCTGTGACATTAGTTGATTACTCCAGGTAACCACCTTGCTTGGCTAATGTCTCCAACATTTCACAAGATCCCTACCTTAAGGTCTCCACATTCAATTTAAACACCTTGACCAGTAAATGTTTACTCCTTATATGACTGTTTTCTGCTTTTTTATTTTGGTCTTCTTTTCAATCTTGTGAGTGTTTAAGGATCATACACAAAGATGGTGTGATTTATCCTGCTGCATCCTTGACATGGATTTAGATGCAGAGGGTACAGAAGTGTGTCTGTCAAAGGAGATGTCTGTGATTGACAGGGAAAATGAAATTTCCTAAGCAAGACTTCTGTCAGTTTTGCTGCACAACTTGTTTGAAAAAACAGGCCAAGTACTGGCTAGCCTTTTCAGAGAAACGTCTGCAGGATGTTTTTCTCTTTTCTCCCCCACACATTTGTTCAAAAATTGGAGTGGCATTAACAGTTCAATGCATGGCTTGTTCAGAGATAAATCTCACTGCATTCAATTATGCATTCTCCTACATGCTGTAAGTATGCTTAGGATTACAACCTAATTGCAGCAGTGACGTAAAAGAAGCATAGCATCAGCTGTCCAGTGGAGTTTGGCAAACATCACCTATTCAAAGCCCTGCCCTCTTTAACCCTGCTTGTCCACAACCAGCTGCTTCACTTCAGCCAGGCCTCCTTCTAGTGCAGTGGTGGCGAACCTATGGCACGGGTGCCAGAGCCCTCTCTGTGGGCACACGTGCACAGAGTTCGTCATGTGATAATAGTGTAATTATTTCAGGGAGATTATTAGCATTAAACCTAAGACCTAGTTTTGGGGAAGCAGTGTAGGTAACCCAGTGTAGGTAACCCAGTTAAACCCTACTGACTTTCATGGGAAGAACTAAAGTGTGATCCTTTACCTGGGAGAAAGCTTGGTTGCTGGCAATGGGACTTGCTTCTGAGTAAACCCTCCTAGGGTCGTGATTCACCTGTTCGAAGAGTTGGACAGTTGCTTCAAAGCAAAGCCACCAAGAACCACCAAGCCCTTGGAGCCAACTGTTTTTTCTATACTAAAACCTCAGTATTCAGGTTAAATTGCCATGTTGGCACTTTGCGATAAATAAGTGAGTTTTGGGTTGCAGTTTGAGCACTCGGTCTCAAAAAGGTTCGCCATCACTGTTCTAGTGTTTCCCTATACTACTGCAAAAATCTCTGTTCTGTCCAACAGCTTTGATCCTGTTAACTTCATGAGAGCTATCAGCAAGGGACAGAATCACTGGGCATCTGCTAGAGTCCATAGTTAAGGGTACCATCCTCCAGGTGATGGCTGAAGATATCCTGGAATTACAACTGATCTCCAGGTGACAGAGATCAATTCATCTGGAGGAAATGGATGCTTTGGAAGGTGGACTCTACAGCATTACACTCAATTGAAGTCCCTCCCCTCACCAAACCCCACCCTCCTCAGGTTCCACTGCCAAAATAGATATTTCCCAACCCAGGGTTGGTAATCCTAGCCATAGACCAGAAGAAGGCATAGTGTCAACCATGGGTCTTTGGAGTCAACTACAGTTTCATGTTGGAAGAAGAGTGCAGCACAACTCATCTGAGCTCCTTTTAGCCTTGCTAGCACTAATCTGCTTCACTTACTCTGGATGCTTCACTTTCTCCACTCCACTGCCTATACATACACGGACAACTTGTTTAGTAGGAAAGGCAGGACGGTTGACAGCGGTAGGAGGATGAGAACAAAATTCCAAAAGTCCTCTGGGGAACGAAGGAGCTTGGCAAGTCATGCCATTTGGTTTAATGTAATTGTTGAATTGAGTATCGATAGTGTGAGGGGAGCATAGCATAGGGTTGCCAGATCCTTTTGGAAGCTCTTGGAGATTTGGGGAGAAAGTCTTGAGAGGACAGGGACCTCAGTGGGCTACAGTGCCATACACACTCCCCTCCAAAGCATCCATTTTCTCAAGGAGGACTGATGCCTGTAGTTTGGAGATAAGCTGTAATTCTGGGGTATCCCCAGGTCCAACATGGATGCTGGCATCCCTAGCTTAGAAGAAATCTTCATCTAAAGGCATCCCTGAGGGAGAGCAAAAGTGGCATCTTACCCAGTGGTCATGAAACCCTGGAGCCGATTCTAATAAGAAGTCCTCACCAGAAGTAGGAGACTGGAATGGCTTCAAGAAACAAGACAATACCTCTTAACAAGATATCTTTCTGCCTTTCATTGTGGGCTTTAGAGATGGACCAGGAGACACATCCTTTTTCATAGGGTGATTAATGGTCACCATTGATCCATGTTCTGATGCCACTTTAAACTCACATTTCCTACCAGAGTGCATAAGCAGAGTGGACTGGAGATATTTTTTTTGTTTTAAAGAGTAATTTTGTTTTTTTCTAATACAAACTTTTATTTTTGCAAACTTGCAAGCTGCACACTTTCATGGAGTCCCCAGGGGCCTTCCTATTACACTAGTAAGCAATCCAGTATGGCACCAGCATGTGAATCCTGGATTCCCGGCCATATCCTTATTAAAATTAATGGGTGGTATGAGAGGCCTTTTTGATCAGCAGGTCAGTTTGGTCCCTGCTGTCGTTCCCAAAATCTGCATTTATTCTTTATTATGTGGGGTTGAACAATGTCTATAAACAGAGCAAATATTGGACTTTGATGTCAGTGGGACAATGTCATTTTATGCTACCCAAGAGTGTACTCCTAAACAGCCTGATAAGCAACATCAATGAAATGAATCAACCTCTATACCAAGAAAAAGACTTGCAAAGATTTATCATGGGGGAGGGGAGTCTACTGAACTAGTTCCATCAAGAAATATGGTTAACTGCATTAAATCTACCAGTTAACAAAAAGCTTGGGTGGGGAGGGGGATTGTGTTATTCTTTCCTCAATGCTTTACTCAAAAACCATGGAGACAGAATCGCTTTTGCTCAGGAGATCTTAGCTTGGAGTTCTTGGCCAGTCGCCATGGATACCAAGCTTATACAATGCCTACACTGAAAGCAACAGTGGGAAAAACTGCTCGAGTTGGCTTCTGTGCAAATTATGTGCAACAGGAACTGACCTCGGCTAACAGATTTAGAAGGGGATGGAAACGGTAGGGAAAATGCCACCCTCCCCCCACCCCCAAAGGGACTGGAAAAGCTTTCAAAGATTAAAAAGAGCCGGGGCACACACACGCTTCACGTTCCCTGCTTTTTCTGTTCTTGTGAATTAAAGTTTAAGCAAATTCACTAAAGGAGAGAGAACCCATTCCAATTCTGTCTAACCTTTGAATAAGTCTATTATGAAAAGCCTGGAATGAAATTAATATGCACTCTGTGGACCTTATTCCAGCACAGGCACAGGCAGACCCCTTGGGCAACTCAACAATTTTTTTTCAAAAAAAAGTCTTTTCAAAACAACTGCAATTGAGACCAGTTGACAATAAAAGCATTTTGAGATTTGTTACATACAGGTGTGATGCAATTTTGCCACTTCTTTTGCAACAAACTTCAACGGCTACCCCAGCAATCTATCAAAATAGTAGCACATTATAAAAGAGAGTCACACCTAAAAATATTCAGATTTTTGGTCTCATGGACCAATTTGGGCAGCAGGTATCATTGAGAATTGTAAAATTAGCTCTATCATGAAATTAATGCTTTTCATTCAATGCTCCATCAGGCCAGTGTAAGCACGAATACCAAAATCACAGGATTGTTAGACTGGAAGGACACTAAAGGTAATTCAACTGGCCATTCACTAATGTAACCACACCAGAATTTTCCGAGTCCCTCTAAAAATCTACCTTCTGAAATGATCACTCATAAAGGCACTTCAGCCCCAACCATGATTCATAGTTGAGAGATTTCCAAGCACAGAGATCTTTGGACTGATGCACTAATCTAACACTGGCACTAGACAAGCCATCTGTCACCCTTCTTCTTACTCTACATACAAGGAAACACTAACAGAACAGAGCAAAAATACTTCTCAAATCAGATTGGGAAGTTGGAGCAAGTGGGAAGTCACCCTCATTACACTAATATAAATCCAATGACGATATTCAGCCCACTCACAGTCTTGGCTTGTGAGGGATGGACGGATGCTATACCTCCCTGGAACTTTGCGCACACCCTTCCAAATCCTCTATGCCTCACCCAGCAGAGCCACCCCCCTCCCAAATCTGAAAATTACTAATCTACACCCACAGCTGATATATGTACAAGTGTCCAAACACTCCTATAGTACAGTCTGAGAACAGAAGCAGACAGAAACTATGCAGCATAGCTGCTTCTGAGAAGTACTAGTGAAAAACAAAGCCTGGCTATCCAAGAAGTGAAGAAAAGGTAAAAAGGATAGGTTTGTTACTTGACAAAAGCATCATCAGATGCTGGGACTTCATCCTGTCAAGTTGTGGTCCAAGGAGACAGGGAACTAGAAGGAGCAGATCGTGGTTTCCCTACCATGGGGCAAATTCCTAAGCTTTCCAATCAAGCCATCTCTTTCCTGAACAATTTTCTTGCTTGACATGACATGCCCAAGAAATCATACTCCTTAGTGTCAGGTGAAACAGCCTAGGGTAATAGCTGATCTGCACATGTGTGGCTGCAGTAATTTCTGAAACCTGACAGGCAACCATGACTTCATGCTGTTGGCAGGAACAGACTACCACCAGAGAATACTGGGAGATCTGCCCAGAGTCTCTGTCATTTTTCACTTTTTAGGAGTCTCTGAAGCTTATAGACTGTTCTTGAGAAAAGCTCCAAAATGAAGGGGCTTCCAGCAGTCAGTGCCTTACAGAGATAGTAGCCACTTCATAGTCTCCGGCTTCTACTTTCCATCTTTTCTTTACACCCACATACAGGACTTCCAACCTCCAGCTGGGACCTGGAGTTCTCTGAAAATTACAACTACAGAGGTCAGTTCCTCTAGAGAAAACAGATTATATACCAGATTATATACCATCATATTGTTGCTGAGCTCCCTTCCATCTCCAACCTGTACCCTCTCCAGGCTCCGCCCCCAAATCTCCAGAAATTTCCCAACCTAAAGTTGGCAACACTTCCTACACATTCCCCTCTTTACAGATGTACCCCATATAATATCTTTAGGCCTGCATCATGCTAGTCCTAGATCAGAAACTGTGTAAGATAATTGATGATGTAAAAATCTGGTCTTTGGGGTCTGGATATAATGACTGTGATATAAAGGGAAGGGGTTTATATCATAACCTAATAATAGCCACAGAAAATCCATCAGCCTATTATTTGCAAAGCACTCATATTAGTACCATTCTTTGCGTAGTAACTTTTAATGCAGTGATAATACATTTGTGGCGTTTGCTACAACCTCATGGTAGTTAGGGCACTATGTGTGTGTGAGTGTGAGTGTGTGTAAAGTGTGTGTAAAGCCATCAAGTCACAACCCAGTGTAAAATGTCATCAAGGCAATGCAACTTAGTAGAATCTTCTGGAAAAAAAACTAATAGAAGTGGTTTGTCATTGCCTGCACAGCAACCATGGAATTCCTTGGTGGTCTCCCATCCAAATGCTACCCAGAGCCAACTCTGCTCAGCTTCTAAGACCTGACAAGGTCAGGCTAGCCTGTGCCATCCACATCAGGGCTCAAAGGGCTCATAGGCATTGTTAATAGGGAAGGCACACACTCTCAAACAGCCCTGGGTCCAGTCCTTCTGCTGAGTTCTTGCTTAACAAAACACGCTGAGAGAAGAAATCACAAACAATGTGTGTACACAGCTTCTTATTTTGTAAATAGAATTACTAGTCAACTTAGTAAGCTTCCCCAATCAAATTAAAAGCAAAAACGGTAAGAATTTCTGGGCTAGGACAGATAAAGGGTTTCATGCAGCTCAGCATTTTTTGACTGACAAATACCAAATAGATACTTAGTGAAGCTTTACAAGAAGGCCACGAAGTTGATACTATCCCCAGCATTTGTTAATGAGAGTCGCTGACATCACAGTTTCTGAGAATATAGACTTTGCTTTTGGCTAACAGGGCTATTTCCCACTGACAGATTTAAAAACCAGACAATCACATTTTTCATAAGCAACTTGGTTTACTTATTTAAAGAAGTAAAGTTTTATGAAATTCAAGCCTGTGAACATGATAGATGAATATGATCTCTTTTCGTTTGTTTTCTTTTTAATTGCAAGTTGTTGTTAGCAATTTTGTTCTGGCTGGAGCTGCAAAACCACCAACCAGATCCATGCAAAGGTGACTGAACTCTCCATTTTCACACCTGTCTCCTTTTTTTAAAGTGATGACAACTTCATGTGATTTCACAAGCTGCTTCTACCAATTAGAGACCTTACACTTGTAACTGGTGGGATCACCTAATAATCAAAGGAAAGGTATACCTTTCCAATATCGTTTGACAGCTGTCAAAACAAAACCTCACACACAGAAGCCTGATTTAGAGACTTAAGTTTCCCAACAGCAAAATAATCTACACATTGTGAGAACATATGAACACTGGTATGCTGAAAACTGCAAAATAGGCAGGGAATTAAGAAAAACAGAAGGAAATCAAAGTATGTCTGCAGCACAGTGCAGTGTAGTGACTCTGCAATTCAGGTCCACAGGTGTGAAGTTATTTTATATGTATGGTGCAAAGAAACTATGGGAGCCATCTGGAAACGTTCATACAGGCAGATGAATACTAAAACCCAATTAAATTGACAGGCCAATAGATTCGGACAGACAAAAGGAAGTACTTCTTTACTCAGTAAAGTACTACTTTATTCAGTAAGTGATTCAAATATGGCCTTCATTGCCAAAGCCACAAGATGGCTTTAATTCATGGAGGATAGTCTTGTCAGTTGCTACTACCCATGGTGACTAAAGGAAACATCCTCAGAGACAGTACATCTCTAAATGCCATTGTTAAGAGGCAACATCGTGAGAAATCCTTAGCCTCTATACCACATGGTTGGCCCTCCAAAATAACTTGTTGGATATAGGATAACTTGTGTGAGACAGGATATTGGACTAGTCGGACCACTGATCTGAACCAACCAGATTCTTCTGTCAAGAATACAATGTTTAATATCCAAATGGAAGAAGGGTTCTGGAAAATTTGAAAACTTACGCACTGTTCTGTGTTATTTTGATTGGTACAAATGGTATAAAATGGCTTTTGTTTGGGGATTTTGCTTCGGACTAGTGTGGCTACCTATAGATCATGTCTATTAAGGAGATTCATTAAAGTCTTGCTTGGTGTTACATCACTAATTCTTATTAGCCCTTTTCCTGTTTGTATGTTTATCTTTATGTGTTTATCTGCTTTATTCAATTGTTGTAAATATTTCATATACACTTATTTATGAGTTTTAAATGCTGTTCTAATGTTCAAAATGTTTGCCACCTTGGGGATCCTAAGTTGGATGGAAATGCAGCATAGAAATGGTTTAAATAAACACTAAACTTTACACAAATAAGGATGCCAGATCTTGAACAAGAGAATGCATTTTGCTTTAACTTGCTAAGTATATGATGATACGAAGGCTCCCAGTGGGCTACTCTATATCGAGAAAATGAAAAACTATGGTACTAGGAATATAGATATTATCCCCACACTTGGACATTATTCCTATCACAGTTGTTAAAGAAAGAGGCATTTTGCTACTGGAGCTGGCAATCTTACCAATGTACGATTTGAGATTCAAAGATGGTAATGCTCCCATTATGCTCCTATTACTGTTGATAGTAAAGGCTAGGGATATTAGTGGTGCTAATTTCATGTGTTGCCAGTCAGGTATGGTGTACAACAGTTGCAAGTATCCTGGCAACATATATCCTGGGTAAATTCCAGGACCATATAGCTTCTGCAGTTTCATGGTATCCAATACAGAATATGGCATCCTGCAAATCTGAGCAGCTGTTTAAAATTAAATTCTAGGCTTCCTTTTGCAAAGGACAGGTTGAAAAATGTCTAACTGATTTTGCAGTGAGGCTGCCAAGGGCAACAGGAGAAGACATGGAAGTCTAATGAATTTAATCACAGGCTGGCAGGGCTAGGTACTCATCAGCATCCACCTCACTGTCTCCTTCTCTTCCTCTTTTGCCTTGAAGCCTCTTCTGGAGTTAGAGAAGCAGCTGTCCATTTATAATTGTCCTTCTTAAATGGGCGACTGCTGAAAAACTTACTACCTAGACATATGTATTGTTGAAGGCTTTCACGGCCGGAATCACTTGGGTGCTGTGTGGTTTCCGGGCTGTATGGCCGTGTTCTAGCAGCATTCTCTCCTGACGTTTCGCCTGCATCTGTGGCTGGCATCTTCAGAGGATCATGATCCTCTGTGTGTAACAGACTTCCCTCTGTGATACACCTCTGAAGATGCCAGCCATAGATGCAGGCAAAATGTTAAGAACAAGATCTACCAGACCATGGCCACACAGTCCGGAAAACCCACAACAACCAGTTACTATTTTTACACCCACAATGCAATCATAAACAGAGTTACACTCTTCTAATCCCTTTTACTTCACTGGACCTTGAAGAGTGGTTACTCTGTTTAGGGTTGCATTGGCAATGTAGGACACAACATTGTATATGATTATTTGTCTCCTGTGAAGCAAGGAATCAAGCTTTCGTCACAGATGTGTTTTCAGGAAAGTTACCAGATCTCATTGCCGAAAAATCTATTTTGCATGTAGAAGTTTTCAGATTCAGTCATGGGCAGGTCCGGCTAAAGGTTCTTGAGCAGGGTTAGTCAAAGCCTCTTGTCTGAGACCTGAGCTTTTGTGAAACCAGTATGAGAATAGTGGGGTAGATGGCTCAATGAACTGATTCACCATACAGTCTCATGATAAGCTAGGACGACAAATGAAAGACCAATTCTACATTACCACTTTTATAATACATAATATCTTCCTATACCTGACTACAGAATGTAAATATATAACAATTTTACATTAAACAGTAGTAAGCTACTGATAGAATGAAACTTGCTTTCTGGTAAGCACAACAAAGGATTGTATTTTTTTTATTATTCATTTGTCACTGAGAAACAATTAGTTGTTAAATGTCTCTTATTTTAAGGAATGTCCTTTATTTCAAAACTCTCCCACAGAACAGTGCAGGTGTTCCCTAATCCAGGCACTTCCATACTCAAATGTACCTTGCTTTGGAAACGTCTCAGTTCACAGAGTTCAGTCACATGATCAGTTCAGCATCTCTTGCTTCTCGCTGTTGACTAACTGGCTGGTGCAAGGAGGGCACAAGAGCCTTGAACGTTGGCCTTGGATAACAATTGTGACGCGTGCTTACTCCTGCTTTTCAGTCCAAGTAGTGTCTGCCTAAAATGCGCAATCAAAGTGCTTCACCAGACCTTAAGCACATGCTTGATTCATTTTATGAAAGAGAGGCTGCCTAGTATCACTCCAGATGTAAATAAAAACAAAGCTTTTGAAAGTGTATCTTGCTGAACAGTTAGATGCATGATACCTCTGCCATAACTACTTTAGAGTCTAAGTCATAATATTCTCACAAGGATGTAAACAAACCTACGCTAAATAGGTAAACAAGATCACATTTCAAAGGATGTTCCTGGTAGGAAACAAAAAGTTAGAAAATGAAACCTACTCAACCTTTAAGCAACAGAAAGCCACCACAGTTTCCTTGCCCGCTTGTTTAACCATGACTTTATCCGCTTTCATCCTTAACTAAACGCTTAAATCACATCGTTATTACTTATAGAGTCTATCATTCTTTTATCAGTATTTTATTATTATTTATTTATTAAACTTTTATACCGCCCCATCCTCTAGGGGCTCTGGGCAGTAGAAAAAATGATTTTTTTAATGATTGGAGACAGTGTTGGAAAATAAAATTATTCACACCAGTTGCTAGATAAGGGCAGTGGAAAGGGTGGAGTTTCACAGGACTAATTGTACATAACTCTTTGTGACATAAGAAATTGCAGAGATCATTTGACTGCTGTTAACTGGCTCCAGGTAGTCTATACTGAACAATAGTAATAACACAGGTTTTGGTTTTTATAGCCATTTTTCTATGTCAACATAGAGTGGGACTTTCAGGTAGGTTTTAAAACATAATCCAGTTGTGATAAAGAAGAACAGATTTACTATTCAAAATATTTTACCAGCCTTACCTCATTTGCCCTCATGATATTATTATTCCTGGCTTGAAATTAGGAGGGGGTGAGAAATTGGCACTCAGGCTCAACAGGAATTTTAATCACCTTTACTTACTAGCCTTTGAATTACTGACTGTAAACAAAATTCCTTTTATGTGAAGTTTCATCTCCACCAAGCTCAGATTTTCCTTCCCTAAAAAGCATGCCTCATTTCAGCTACACTTATTAACACACAATGAGTTGGGATTTAGAATGAACTGACTTAAGTAACAAGAGAGCTAGTGTGGTCTAGTAATTAAGAATGTTGGACTTGTAGCTGGAAGATGGATTCAAATCTTCACTCAAAGCATAAAAGCTCACTGGTGACTTTGGGTCAGCCATACTCTCTCAGTCTAACCTACTTCACAGGGTTATTGTGAAGATAAGTGGAAAGGAAGAGAATACAGTACGCCACTTTGGATCCCTACTGGGGAGAAAGGCAGTGTACAAATGAATTAAATAAAAATAAAAACAACACAGTTGTTTCCTGAGAAATCACTCTTATTTCAGTTTCCGTGTGTGTTTGCCATCTAACAGCTCTATCCTACTCAGAAGAATATCCCAATGAGTTCCACAGGACTGAGTTCCAGGTGAGAATTCACAGGATTTCAGTCTTACTCTTCCCAAAAGATCCCTGGCTGAAAAGTAATCAGAGCTAGCACACAAACATATAAAGGAGTTCTCAAAACCTGATTCTTTGCAATTAGAATGGAATTATTTAACATGTGAGAGGTGTCATTGTCCCAAATGCTGATATGGCAGATAATCTCCTAGTTAGACCCAAGAGGTAAACTAAATTAAATGTTTATAGTGCCTTCTCCTCCATCTCCTATTCCATCTCTTCAAGGCAGCCAAGAATGAAGTTCTGCCTACATAATCCCATAGGCATGAGGGAATATGAAGAAATAAATACAATTTCTCTGCTGCTTACACTGATGATTAGTAATAGAGCCCAAATGAATAATACCCTCCTAAATTAAACCAAAGTAACAGTATGAAGAAAAATGTGCTCTAAACAGAAACAGTCATTTTAAACAAGGCGGTGTCTATTAAAGTCACATGCTGTTGCATTATTCATTTTGTCCCAGAAGCCAGTGGATTGTACCTGACTGTCTGTAACAACTAACTTTTGAACATTACATACAACTTTTTTTTAAACTGCTGGGTTCTTTCACCTGTAAGTAATTCTCAAGCAGGCTGTTTGTGATTCTGTAACTTTATTAAATAACTGGGCTGCACTACATGTGCATGCTAGATTTTGTACTTTGGCTGGGTAGCTGCATTAGAATGCAAAAGCAAAACAAAATGTGCTACAGATCAACACTGCAAGGTTATGGATGAAACGAGCAAGACTGATACTAGAGTAATGCTGCATAGGATTGCACTGTAATTGGTTTACAGTGATCTGGGCTCTTATTTATTTTAAATCAAATGAGAAATTGCCTGATCTATTTATTTTACATTATTTCACAGCTCCCTCCAAGCACTTTCAGCCATCACTGATTTCCTCAATTTACTTCCACAAAAGTGTGCATGAGACTGCAGCTTGAAGTAACAAAACAACAAGTAACAAGACTTAGTGCATTACAAACTTCAGTAGCCACATGAGTAATTCCAAAGTAAGAAGAGTCTTGAGGCAAATTAAAGACTAACCAAACATTATTACGCTATAAACTTTTGTGAACTAGAGTCCCTTTCTTGAGATGGTCCACCTGCTCCAGCTAGAAAGGTGCTGCCCACCTTTCTAATTTCATTGTCAACAGGTATGTGGGTATGCAGGTGTGTAGGTGGCCACATAGTGTTATACCTCTTAGGCTGTTCATAGATTATAGCAAATGATGCCCCTCAGCTACCAAGCACAATTTACTGATCCCTGATTGTCCACTTTCCTTTTGGAATGCTACTACTGCACTACTTTTTTTAGGGGGACTGGGGACTGGCAAACATTATTGTTTGCAGCATACAGCTGGTGTAGCCCAAGACTGATATTAAACTATATCACCCACCAATCTTCAATAACCAATAGTTAACAGAACTGGAACCCAAGCCCTTTTTAAGGTAAGGTGAACAGCACCCTATCCACTAGACCACAGTGCCCCCTAGTCTCAATTTGCCATAATTTCCTTCACTTAAAAAACATTGAGCCTGAACTTTGTACTGTAATGGGTCATCTTGATTAAAGTGGAGCAAAAAAATGCCCAGACACTGAATTAAATTGTTTTCTCTTCTAACACTTCTTCATTTGTTTATCTTTCAAAGAAGACCACAGACCAAGCTGTGCTGGATAAGCTTATCCTATTATTCCACATATAAAGAAAATCAAAGAAAGGCATTTTTATTTTTATTTGCTCTGCTACTCAGCTGAGTACAGACTCCTCTTCCCCCCCCACTCCCCCACTCCCCAGCTTTTATATTGTAAATTCTGAAGCTCATGATAAAATTTCACCAGCAGTGAACTCCTAAAAACATACACATTCAACCACTCTTGTACTGATATGATGACTGGTAGGGACAGACTAATAGTGATTTGCTTAGCAAATATATTGGATTTCCACCCACCTCTTGTGTGAAATCAGATACAGATGTGGAAATTACAGTTCTAGTTTAAAAGTGTTGGCCATCATCATATGATACATACTACAGAAACAACAGAAAAAGTCCAATCACAGAATAAAGTGTCACACATACCAATGGTATAAAATGCAGCATCTCAATCAGCATCTCATTCTATGTGCATCAGAGTTTGCCTGGGTATTGACATATGCTGGAAGATATTTTATTTTTAGGATTTAATTTGCACTCTGTTATCATATATACCAACAAGATGAGCAACTGGACAGCAGCAAGCAATTTAGTGATCTTGGCAAAGCCAGATTCTCAAGTCTCATCAGTAACATTGTGGGGTTCTTTTCTGCAGTCTCCTAATACCAGTGGCTGAACTGTTGCACACATTGGGCATTTCAGGAATTTAGAACATGACACTAGTGTCATGAAGACTCACTTGCTGGCTGCAGCTCCCAGTTGTGTATACACACAGTGGTAAACTTGGGATTCTTATTATACAACATGTGAAATTGGTCTTATCCTGATTGGGTAATACACACTTAAATTGGCTTATTTCAGTTTCCAAAAGACATAAGTGAAGAAAATATTCAAGCCAGTATCCTCAGAGTAAATCCATTAATGTCTTCAAAACTACTTCAGTGTAAAGAGTTTAAATCTCATTGGTCTCTCTCAATCCATCCCCTTCCCTGGAGTAGATTAAGATTGTTTAAATGTACAACTGAATGCCATCTCTATTAAGACGTTTTGAAAAATACCCCATTGCAGTCATTTATTTTGTAAAGTTCTTTGGAACATTGATAATCTGAAATAGGAAAAAACTTTTTGGACAGAGAGAATTTTACTATCTGTTGTAATCTGTTGTAAGTGTTCCTAAGCAAGAAAATGTCTGGCAGCAGTGGAGAGGATTTCCAGAGATCACTTGCTGCTAGTTTGACGTTCAATCCAAGCTTGTCTATGCCCACCAGGTCACTCCATGTGGTCTGTTGCCCACAAAAGCCCATAAGTTTAACAAGCCAGTAATCACACTATGGTACAATTGCTACCTGTTTTCCCCTGCCAGGGTTCCTGTGTGACAGCATCAAAATACAATGATGAGAAAAGATTATTTTGTTCAGTTGCTGGCTGATACACAGCTGATCTTGACAAAGCACAGGAGCCTTGCTGGGAAACAGGTGACAACCCTACTTACAGTCTGAGCTGTCAACTTGTGTTTAATGGAATTTTAAAATGCTTTTTTCCAAACCACAATTCGAAGGAACTCCCTAAAACGGTTGCAGCAGATCCAATGTGCTCTAGGCTAGTGTTTGGAAATTCCAAGTCTATCAACTACATCTAGTATAACCACCCCTTCTCCTTTAAGATGGGTGGTCCACAGAATGTACCAGACTGGATCCAGGGCCAAACTCTTCTTCCAATCTATTTTTTTGGAGGAACCAATTCCACCTCCACCCCCTTTAAACGATGTAGTTTTAAAACTAAAAGTTTTCCATCACAAATCAGTTTGAGACAATCACACAGGTTCACTACCGCTACAGCCAAAACCTATTTTCTTGGGATTGTTTTCCTCTTCTAACCTCGTAAAAATTAACCCAACATTTTATCTGCTGTCCTCCCATCCCCACCCGTTGGAGGCTACCTCTCCCGACCTACTCTTCAGGCGGGATGAAAAGCACGCCTGTCCCCCGCCAGTTCCTGAAGAGCGAGCTGGGATGGGAGATGCTGTGTTTACATTCGAGGCTCAGCTCTCGGCTGGGACATCCATTTTATTTGGGCTGACCCCAGAGCGGCTAGGGGTTTCCATACGTTTCTGCGGTTTCGCAGGGTGCTTTCCTGGAGTCAAAGAAAGCCTCTTTTTAATTATTCCTTGGCACTCACAACGACTGGCTGTTGTGAGTGTCCAATGTCCAGTAAGTCGGGCACTTTCTACACGTACTATAGGCAGTGTTATTTGAGCACCCCAGACCAGCAGCGAAAGGTTTTTGTCTCCCCCTCCCCATTATTCTTTGGTATAACCCATGAAAACAGCAGGCGAAAAACAGAGCCTGCCCGACAAAGACATGTCCCGAGGAGCTCTTGGAAAGCAGATCAGCTCGAGAAAGTTGCTTCTCCGTCGCAAAGTTTAGAAAGCAGGAAAGGAGAGAAAGAGAGAGCGACCAAAGTTTTGAGGCGGAGGGAGCGCGGAGGACAAGACTGGTTAGTTTTGGCAGAAGGAGGCTGCGGAGAGCGGAAAAGTTTGTGCAAAGCCAGAGGCTTGCTTTAAAAAACAAAACAAAAACGTGATATCCGAAGAAAGTGGATTAAAATGAGGGAGGGAGAGTCGGTCATTTCAAATCTCACCCATGAAGAGGCAGAAGAGATCGAGGCAAATCAGCAAAACTTTCTTGCTGTTGCTTTTGGTCGGGTTATTGTTCAAGGCAGGGCTGCCCCCATTCTTGCTCTCTGGAGCAATCGCTTTGTCGTATTTGTAATTCTGCATCGTGTGGGGAGAATCGCCCTTCCAAACAACAGCTGGGAGCAGACTAAGTTGCGGTACGGAGAGAAGCAAAATCCAGCCGATGAAAGTGCTGCTGCTGCTGCTGCCTGCCGGCTTCTCGCCCAGGCTCTTGGCTCGCAGAGAGGAGGAGGAAGGGGCTGGCGGATTCACAGACTTTTGTTGTTGTCGCTAACTTGCAGTAGGCTCTTTAAATCTGGCCTCAAGTTTTTCACCCCTTCCCAAGCTGAAAAGGGAGAAGGGAAGAAAGTGCGTGATTCCCTCTAGATCGTCAATGAGTCAGTCTTTGCAAAGGCTGGAAGTTTAAATCAAAGATCGAAATCGAGCCTTTTTGCCCAGCGTGATCTAGAAATCGACCAATCCCGGCTGGGCTTTCCGACCATATGAATTTAGCTTAGCAGCTAGTTAAGCCAAGTGTGCGTTGAAATTCCCTTGCGCAATGAATGGGAGCCGCATTAGCCGAGCAGCGCTGCTCTCGTCGGCAAGTAGCCGCTGTTGCTGCTGCCGCCGCTGTGTGATCCGACTGCTTGTTTCTGCACTTTTATTTCCTCAGATCCTTTCCACCACCACCCCTTTTTAAAAGGCTCTTATGGGCTATCCAAGTACAGTCCCCTTCCTGAAGCTGACATAGACACATGACAACTAACACTCTCTCTATTTTTCCCAGAGAGGAGAAAAAGAGAAAGGACGGTTTCCTCAAAAGTAAGCGAGAGAGCCCCCAGCGTTCAACCCGACTCCCGGAGGGCATAGGTGGTCCAGTCTCAATATGCCCCCTCCCCCCATCTTTATTGACGATTCGAGTTTGGCGTTATTTATTTTATTCTCCTCTCTCTAATAGGTATAATCTAAATAGAGACCGGTATTTAACTCGACGTGCTTTTGATAAGTTTTTAATTCAGAGTGTATCCCATTTCCGACTATCCGAGGTTTGTTCAGCGCTGAGATCCTATGTTTCTGAGCACGTGCAGAATGCCTTTCCCCCTGTATCAATATCTGGTATACAAAGGACATCTGGGGTTTGAGGTTAAGGGGATTTCAAAGAAAAAGGCACAACCTTATAGTACTTTTATAAGAATAACAGTCTTTGGGTGAAAATTTGCCAATTTCAGCCTTTCTTTCAAAATCACACACAGTATAAAAATTAAATGTTTAAAAATAAGAGATGCTGTTTTTAGTTGTTTGTGGATTTCCAAGAGGAGCCTGGCTTGCTACTGTAACAACAGACTGGTGGTATTGATGAACCTTAGTCTGATCCAGCATTCCTTTTCATATGTTTTTATGAGTATTTTCTCTCTGGCAGTAACTGTATGGGACTTCAAGTGCCCTTTGTTTAAGGAAGGGAAGCAGGGAGGGAGGATTAGATAAGGAACACAGCAAACAGATGCGTAGTTCCTTCCCTGCTTGCTATTTCTATGCTCCAGCTCACTCCTGCCCCCAGTGGCTGCACCCCACCATGGCTTTAAAATACAGGGGAATCAATAGGGATGGTGATACTCCATAAGAAAAATAAAATCTTGTTACAATTTGTTTCAGTGGTGTGTAGTGACTCCTTGCCTACTATCCCTAAATCTGCTCAGGAGCAAGAGGCCATTTGCCACTTCGCAAGCCCCATGCTCTGATCACAAGAAAATAGTACTAAACTCGATTTCTGCATAGTCCAGTTTGTTCCCTCCCAAAGGGTTTCCCCCGCAAAAAAATCTGCTTTTTTCCAAGGTCATTTGTCACCATGAGTCATTTACAGTACCATCCTCAAGTTACAACCTTTGCAGCCAGTTGATGTCAAAGAATTTCGAAGGATGTAACTCTGCCTAGAATGGCATAGATAACAAAGTTCCAGCATTTTGCATTTGTTTGGGAATAATTTAAAATAAAAATCCCATTGCAGTTTGGAATGCCTGTGTGATCTTGGAGCACTCACTGTCACTGGGCATCAGTTTCCTGAGTTTAAAATGGGAATTACAACCCTGCCCAAAAAAACAGGAATGAACTTGTCTGTCTGCATTGTGCTTGTGGTAGTGATAAAAAAAGGTGGAGGACTGCTCAAGGGGCAGAGTGCCTTAAGTGTCCAAGAGAAGTGGGCAGTGACCTGAAAAACAGGAACTGGAGAAAACAATTAAAGGTGGAGACAAAGAGTTGGACGAAGGAGGAGCCAAGGAAAAGACAGGCGTGGGGCTGTGTGTTCTTATGAGCAGGATGTCGGCTGTGTGGCCAGGTATAGCGGCTGAGGGACTGTAGAACCTGACTAGACAACCTGCCAATTAATGCAGTATGATGACCTGGCAGCCTTACAAGGGCAACCAGGAAGCTGAAATTCACATTTGATTGGAGCTAATGAATGGCTGGAGGCTTATAGTAAGGATTGGAAAGCACGAGAGTCAGTGAGAGACTGTGGAGGCCTGTATATCCAGATGCTCACTGCCATTATTTGATTTTTATTTTATTCATTTTGTTTCATTTACATTTCTAATGAGGACCCAGAGTGACTTACATCACTCTCCTCTCCACTTGTTTTCAATTTTATTTTTGTTAAAAGCAGCACACCTAAGCAGACCTGTTTCTCACTTTTAACACAACAACCTCACAACAACCCTGTGAGGTAGCTTAGACTGACAGTGTATGAATGATCCAAGTTTTCCCAGCAAGCTCTGATGTCAGGGTGGGGATTCAAATCTAGGTTTTCCCAGATCCAGACCTAGCCCAACACCTGGATCCTAATACCACACTAGCTTTCACATTGGCTCATTCCGCACATGCAGAATAATGCACTTTCAAACTGCTTTCAGTGCTCTTTGAAGCTGTGCGGAATGGCAAAATCCACTTGCAAACAGTTGTGAAAGTGGTTTGAAAATGCATTATTTTGCGTGTGCGGAAGGGGCCTGAGCTTATTGGATGGCCTACAGCAAATCATTAACAGCTAACAGGCTAGCCTCCTACAAGGAAAAATAATGTAGGATTTAATTTATAATAGATTCTATGTAATATAAGATTGATAATGATATATTTAGCACAAGGTTTTTAGCAGGAACACTTGGTGTGCTGGGTGTAGCTTTAGAATGTTAATATGTGCTTTAGAAAAATCCATCTGTTCTGAGTGTCCTGGAATGGTCTGTATCCTTCTTGTGAAATTCCAGAGGCAATCCAGAACTATATAACATCCTTTCCAGAAATGCTCATGTGATCCAAATTGTTGTTAATTCATAAGCATACTAACTTCAGGAGCATTGCACACAAAACAGCCCCAGCATGGTGCCTCTCCATTAGTCCCCTGAGGCAACTGCAGGCCAGTTGTGTAAAACATTTTAATTATTTTATAAGCCCTTTGGGGGATTGGCGCAATAAAAATGGAATAAATAAATAAATAAGATGTGACAAATGCAGTTCACACCATTGCAAGCCTCTTAAAAGAAGATAGAAGGAAGTCATGTGGAAAACAGTCCCCTAATATGACAGAAGATATTTATGGGCAGCAGAACTTCATGTGGTTTGGTAACTTTTTTTTAATCACAAACTTCCAAAGAAAAAGCTTTTTAGTTATGTAGGACAGGATTCCTGATACATATGGCAGCCACTGGAAAGGACATGGCTGGCCCTGTGGATTTGGAGGGGGGCAAGCTCTATACATACATACGTGTGTGGGTGGGTGGGTGGGTGGGTGGGAGGGTGTATACACATACACATATTTCTGTTGTGTATATATAATGAAGTAAGGACTGATTTGTGTGTGTGTGTGTGTGTGTGTGTGTGTGTGTGTGTGTGTGTGTGTGTGTGTGTGTGAGAGAGAGAGAGAGAGAGAGAGAGAATCTGGTGCAACCAAAACAGTAAAGGATCTTGTAGCTCCCCAAAGATGATATATGTGTCCATGATTTTTGAGTTCAGAGGGCTTGTTTCCAATCTTCTATTTGTTGTATAGGCTTCTGCTCAGATGTTATCACATTTCCAAAATACTAAAACTCAGAAAATATTCAAAATACACTAGAGAAGTACACAGCAGATAGGTTCCGTTGACATGGATGCAACAGGATGGATTACACAGATTAACATGGCAAATACCTATAAAATAGACCAACTCTTTAAGAAACAGATCTGCACATACAAAGGAATAGACATCTGGATCTATTTCTTCCACTGAAATAAATGGAGCATCCCTTATGACTATAACACCTGTGCATGTAAGGCAATGCTGGATCAAGGTGAAGGCCTGCATATTTTCAAACCTATCTTTCTGGTATAATGGCTAGAAAGTTGATATTTTAACATCCTAATATGAAATTCCTGAATACCAAATTTCTGAGCCAAAGTCCACATACTGGGAAGAACAGGAAGTATAGTTATTTTACCTAATTTTCCCAGTACAATTAGCAGGCAGGTTTTTAAAAGGAACATGTTTCAGCCTCTCTTACACTCATTCCATAAGATAAGTTATTTATTTCAAAAAAAGCGGGGGGGGGGGAGGGGGAACCAGCCAAGGTTGAGAGTCAGTAATCTGTCCATGGAGAGCTGCTTTCCAAGACAATACAGACCAAAGAATTAGGAAAGTAGCTATCAGTCACATGTTTGAATAATACCAAAGAGATAATTTGTATTGTCCCTGAAGACAATCAGCTCCAATCTTCTATAGATTGCAATGACATACAGAGTAGAGGTCCAAAAACTAACAGATTTTATATTTGAAATAAAATCTCTCTTAAACTGATGTATTCTACAATCCACCAAGAAACTGGGAAGGAAAAATATATAGTTTAGAAAGCAGATTTCTGTGTAATTCTATTCACTCCAGTGTAAATAAACATGGCCCATCTCCTCATTAAGCCCTAGAGATGATAGAGAAGGGGGTTGGGTAAGGAGAGAATACTCTGATTATTGACTCTTTCCCTCCTATCCAGGGTTATCTACTTTGACATCAATTCAAATTGAAAATCTCTGTTTAAACACAATTAATGTGAAAGTTGGGTAAGAGTTGCAACATTAGCAAGCTTCCTTCTTCCCCCGGCAACAAAGACCCTCAAATATCAGGAAATAGTTTTCAGGCAGTGCAATCTCCCTTTCTAGTGTCAGAGCATACATTTCACCTACCTCCTGCAAGGCTATGCCTCTTATCTTGTTACGTCTGTGCTGAAGCAAGAATAGGAGGTCAGGATAGACACGTAGCTGCCCTGGAAAAGAGCTGCCTTGTGTTTGCTGTTCCTCTGCTGTAATGTTTCTTGGTCACACAAAACACATCACTGCACCTCATCACCTCATCTACTTCACTTCTGGTGAGTTAGTAAAACTGGCAATGAGATAGTGTCATGTCAAGGTTTGTACCAATTGTCATTGCTGGGTATCAGAGACATCACTGTGGGTTCAAACCAGGAGTCCTGTGGGTCTGGGCATGGGCTCCCTGCCCTGTTAAAATTGTTGTTTGCAGAAGAAATGACAAGTTAGTCCAGTCTGGAGTTTACCAAGCCAGCTCATGATCTTCCTGGCCTAAAATCAGTCAAAATGACAACCAGATGTAACTGGGTGATGTAAAGCCTAGTCGATTCTCTGATTTCCTGCAGTTTGGTAATTTGGATACTGCAAGCCAGCAAGGTGTTGTAGTTAAGGTGTTGGACTAGTGCCTGGGAACCCAGGGTCAAATCTGCACCCTGGAAGCTCACTGGGTGACTTGGGCCAATCACACCCTCTCAGCCCTGAGCTGGTTAGTTTTTGTATGGGAGACCTCCAAGGAATACCAGGTCATGACACAGAGGCAGACAATGGCAAACCAACTCCCAGAGTCCCAGTGTCTCTTGTCTTGGAAACCCTATGGAGTTGCCATATGTCAGCTGTAAACCTGATGGCAAAAAAAGGAAGGGACATTAGCATCCAGTCCAACTTTCTTTGACCTGCTCCCCAAAGGCCTCAATGCCTGCTTCCAGCTGATATGTTAGCCTTCATCTCATTTGCTACTGAGATACCTGCTGCTTTTAGTTTGACTACCTCACATTGGCGGCGGGGGACGGGGAGAATAAAGAACAAACTGAATGGTGACAGTTTTTAGTTACAGGTTTGGATTTGCTGCAATATTTAGTTCTGTTTTTTTAAAATTATTTTCTTCATTTTATACTCTCTCCTCACTGGGGACTTAAAGCAGCTTATATAATTCTGTTCACTGTTTTAGTCTGAGAGTTATTGACTGGTCCAAGGTCAGCCCATGAACTTTGACAGCAGAATGTGGATTCGAACCTGGGTTTCTAGTCTGACACTCTACCCACTGTATTGCACTGGATACATCCTTGCTAGGCTCTCTGGCAAAGGCTATATGTGGTTAGGATGTGTTTTGACTCATCACCTGACAAGCTGATAGCATAGCAAGAAACTTTGCACTTGCTCACCTTGAAGTCTGCTGTTGTGTCAGCTCTGTATAAGCCTGTGCATAAAACTGAGATCAACGTTAGGTTATTCTTTTGAGAAAAATCTAGTATAAAAGCCTTGTCCATTCACACATCTTTAGATTGCTTATTTCTCACTAAGCAGCTGTTACAATTCGTATAGGAAAATAGGGGAAATAGTTGTAGGAGCTCTGTTTAATAAGAATAGTTTCTAGACTGTCATACCTATGAAATGAGAATGATTTCAGACCTAAAGATCTTCTAGAAAAACCCTAACAGAGTTCAGTGTTGACTCTAGAAGATGTACTCTAAAGCAGTTGCAGTCAATCTTTCCAGATTTACACTAAATATGAGCAGTCAGTGTGATGCAGTGGGAAAAAAAGGCTAATTTGGTCTTGGGATGCATCAACAGAGACATAACATCCAAATCACAAAATGTCTTGGCCCTCTTCTGCAATGCATTTGTCAGGTTGTACCTGGAGTACTGTGTGCAGTTCTGGAAGCCTCACTTCAAAAAAGATGTGGACAGAATGTAGCAGCTGCAGAGGAGAGTGACAAGGATGATCAGGGCCAAGACACCAAACCCTGTGAGGAAAGGCTGAGGGACCTGGGAATGTTCAGTATGGAGAAGTGGAGGTTGGTTGCTCTCCTTACACTTCTGAAAGGCTGTCACTTAGAACAGGGCAGGGAGCTGTTCCTTTTACCGTAGCAGTAGAGGATAGGACTCGCAATAATGGGTATAAATGACAAGCAGAAAGCTATGGGCTAGCTATTAGGAAGATTTTTTTTGCAATAAGATTAGTTCAGCAGGGGAATTGGCTGCCTAGGGGGAGGTTAGGTCTCCCTCTTCGGCATTCTTCAAACAGTAGCTTGATGAACCCTTGTCAGGGATGCTTTACTGATATTGCATAGAGCAGGGGACTAGATAGTATCTATGGTCCATTCCAAATCTATCACCTGGGACTTACTGAGCTGCAAGCATGTGACATAAAGTAATGAAACAGAGTTTTCGGACAGGAAAAAAGTGATGGGGGGACCTGAGTTACAATCTCATTGTTCTTAAGGCCAGGACCATGGTCAGATGACCAAAGGGGCATGGGACAGGAAACACAACTCACATACCAGAAAGTGTTGTGGAGTGAAGACAAAGACAAAGGTCAGGCCTATGGGGGAATCCCTTCCATAACTGTGTGTGGCCTCACCTTTCATCTTTCTGCTTTTCTCCACATGTCTGCAAAGAGAGGCAGGAGACATGACACCCTTGCTGTTTATGCTGCGGTTCCTATCGAAAGGCAGCAGGAAGAAAACTAGTTTATAGGGGCTGTAAGGGCTCCGTGGTCCACTTGAGGGTCCCAGCCCATGGGAGGAAGACCACCCTTCTAAATAAATCTAAAAGAAAATCTGCTCAGTTATTGTTGGAATTATGCCTCTGATGCCTTCCCTCATCTTGGTTCATAATTTGCCGTGACAAAATGAGTTTTTCTCTTCAAAAAATCATTGGAAACTTGCTTCAGATCCTGTCATGTTTCTGGTGGGACAGGGTTTGAACCTCTCCTCCCCGACCCTCCTATAAAGCCCTCCATTGGTCTCTCCTCATTTACCTGATAGGGGTTGCACCATGACAACAAGGAGGTAGGAAGATCCTCTGTAAGACCTCCCCTCCCCTCCCAGATGTGATCCTAGCAGTGCCACAAGTGTAAGAGACCCTGGTATGCCCACAGCCCTTCTCATCACAATAGGTTAGAGGGAAGCAAATGCAGAGGGAGGGGAGGCCAAGACCACTTTTTGCGGTTTGGTTATGAACCAAGCCTGAACTTTGGTGGTTAGACCACAGCTTGTCCAAAACCTAGGGCAGCAAACTCTTCCATTTGCCATTATGACCTCCTATTTTGACTGAATGGGCTGGAAAAGACAATAAATGGAAACTGAATATTTGCTGTTGGGTAAGGACAAAAGAGTTTCCAGTGATGTAGTCTGGTTTTGTGTTTTAGTCAACAAATACAGGAATGCAGGTGGATAGGAGACCCTTAATTCTGTAGAGGAATGTTAAAATAAGTTGTACTTTATATTTTAACTTTCGAATCTCTTTGTATATAAATAATTTGGGCCCCTTCTGCACACGCAGAATAATGCATTTTCAAACCACTTTCACAACTGTTTGCAAGTGGATTTTGCTATTCCGCACAGCTTCAAAGAGTGTTGAAAGCAGTTTGAAAGTGCATTATTCTGCATGTGCGGAAGGAGCCTTGGAATTTGGCTTTTTATGAATTGTTGTTTTACTGGTTGTTAACCGTAAATAAATAAACTGTACTTACCTCCTCAAGTAAACATGTCACTGTCCCCTCTAGGACAGTTCACATCACTCTGGATCTTTCTCTGCTGTGGGGAATGGGATCCCTACCCTAGGCCCAACTCCACTGATCTAAACTATCTGTCCTGTTTGTGTATATCAGTTACTTGCAGTGCATTCCTAACCAGAGTCATACCCTTTCTCAGTCCAAACTCCAACAGACTTACAAGGGGATAACTCTGTTTAGGATGGTACAGTTAGTTTTTTATATTTAGCATGCTGTTGGTGTGACTGTGAACAGAGGAAAGGAGGTGATAGAAGAGAACAAACTGAGCCATAAGAGAGTAATGCTGCCAAGAAGATTTGGCAATCACTTTGCTAGACAACCTTCAGGATGAGAAGACAACCTACTGTGTTATTGCATGTTCATACATGAAATTTCTGCTCTTTAATGCATCCAGAGGTCTTTGACTTTCTGCTGTGCTTGCATTCCCTTTGAAGTTAATGGGAGCTTCAAGCCTTCTAAGCAAAGCCTGATATCAAAGCAGATATGCCATGTTGTTCTCTTTAAAAGTGCAATATATATATATGAATGAGAATGTGGTACTTTAAAATATGCTTTTGTTGGAGTTCACAGAACATTACAATCCACAACTGACTCTTGGTTTTTCATTGGCAAAGAAGAGTACAAAAAGAAAATAAGAAGCCCTGTTAACGAAACCAGAAGAAGCATCAAGTAAGAGATTAATAATTACTTGATTAAAAATCCAAAATATACATAACCGAGTTCATGCTTCCTTTCTATAAACCTGTTATTTTATGCATCCCCTGTAGCATTTAATCCTGTGACTATTGCAGAAAAACTACAAGTATTACTGCTCTGACCCACTTTACTCCTAAGCCTATTTACTAGGCAATAAGTTCCACTAACTTCCAAGTAAACACATATAGGGCCCTGCTGGATAGCTGCCATCCCATGCACAGTTATTTTTGAAGTAACCTCCACTGAATAAAGTGGGACTATTTTCTGAGTGACAAGACACTCCTTGCAAGACACTCAATGCATTTGAATTGAGTAAAAGGAAGGAATGTATAACGAGGAGATTCATATTCCTCCCTAGTGAAATCATAGTTGCATTTTTACACATCCCGATCAGGTAGCTAGTGCACATCCCAAGCATTGTGTGCAACACTGTCTAGAGAAATGCTCGTTATCACTGACTTTTTGCTTGCCCTTACCATCATGAATATTGCATGGTGCCTTGTGACCCCTGAGGGACTGAAATATCATTTTATTGACCTCCCTGCTTTACTTTGCTTCAAGTTTGCTGAAGTTAAGTGGATGTTGTTATCAGCCGGTTAATGAAGGTAATTGTGGGGCAGATATGTGAAAAAATGGTTAGAGAATTGGAAAAGATTATTTAGCAATTATAGAGTTACTCCTGGTTGTTTCTCTCTCTGTGTGTGTGGTGGTGGTAGTGGGGAGATAAAGCAACTTTTCAGATCAATTTCCTACAAGTCAAGGAAATGTGGTGATTTCGTCTTTTAACAACAAAAGTAAATGCTACCATCTAGTGTCCTTAGATGAAAATGCAATCCAAGGAAAAACACCAGGCTTGAATATAGTAGGTGGCTTTCAAACTATCACTGTGCACATTTGCACATCTGTTTTTTTCAAAAATATGCTGCTTTTCATGCTCCATCACAATAAGCTGAAGTTATATATATTATCAGGCTGATTCCGCATGGGCAAAAACCGCAGTTTGAAAACGGTGTGAAAATGGTGTAAAAGGGTTTAAAATGGTGTAAAAGGGTTTATACTGTTTTCACACCGTTTTCACACCACTGTTTTTGGCCCATGCGGAATCAGCCTCAGATACTGAATCGTTCATTTACTCCTCCTTGTGTTTTTCAGCAAAGTGAAATAGAAATCATGGCACCTTTAAGGCTAATAAAGTTTATTCTAACATAAGCTGTCAAGAGTCAATTTAAAAAAGCTCTCTGATGATTATACAAGTGACTATGTGTGGCACACAACATGGTCCACACTGCAGTTGGGGATGGAGGAGAAAGAGATGAGGGAAAGGCAGAAAAAGCTCTATTTGGGATTCAGTTAAGAATGGCCCCTTCTGCACACTCAAAATAATGCATTTTCAAACCACTTTCACAACTGCTTGCAAGTGGATTTTGCTATTCCGCACAGCTTCAAAGAGCGCTGAAAGCAGTTTGAAAGTGCATTATTCTGCATGTGTGGAATGAACCTATGTGATGCCCATGTGGCAGTGTTCATACAAGTCCATTGAAAAGACAATACTTGAAAGAATCAGCAATTCATGGGAATCAGCTCCATGGGAAGTGGGGTTCTTAGGATAAGGATATAACCACCTAACTATTTTTGACTGTTTAATAGCCTCTCAGATGCAAAAGAGGGCGCAATCCCATCACTCCTCCATTCCTATTACTGAACCTCAAACTGGTCTTTAGGTGTAGGCATGTTTATGTGGGGGGAGGGAAATAACCTGACATTGATTTAGCACATCAGCGTGGTGTTGTGATCAGGAGTGCTAGAAGAGCAATCCTTGCATTTTCTTTTATGGCTACAAAGCTGTAAAAAGCCAGACAGTCCCTCGGTTTGGAACCTGGCAGTTCTCGAGAAAGTGAGCCTCGCACTTAAAAGAAAATGAAATAAATAATAACCCCTTCTTCTTCACTCATTCCCAGTCCTATCTATCTATCTATCTATCTATCTATCTATCTATCTATCTATCTATCTATCTATCTATCTATCTATCTATCTATCTATCTATCTATCTATCTATCTATCTATCTATCTATCTATCTATCTATCTATCTATCTATCTATCTATCTATCTATCTATCTATCTATCTATCTATCTATCTATCTATCTATCTATCTATCTATCTAAATTACAGTTCAAATGCATGATCTGACTACCTGTGCTCAATTTTCCGGGCTGTGTGGCTGCAGCCTAGTAGTTTTTGCCCCTAATGTTTCGCCTGCCTCTATGGCTGGTAACTTCAGAGGCATGTCACAGTAAGTTGTTCTCTGCAGCACAGAGCAGAATGTGGAATGACTGTGTGGTGGGATGTATATTTTGTTCAACTCGCAAGTGTGTGTGGCGGGGGGGGGGGGGGGGGGCGCATTTGCATGTGTTCAGGTGGAGTTCAGCTGCAGTTGCAATCACATTCACAACTGCAACAGCCAGTTGATTCCGACTGTAAAAGCCTTGAATCATACAGATAAAATCTGAGTATTTGGTGGTGGCACTGGCTGGGTTTTTATGTGACTTTTGGAGTGCACAGTCAACCTGTGATTGTAACTGATCTGTCACAAGCAGAGTGAAGACTTTCCTATCTCCTGCTGCAGCTCACAGCAGCACAGAATTCTGCTCCTGAGTGTTCAGGAAACCCTTACAGACAGGGTGGGGACAAACTGGGATATGCAGTTGAGAGGAAAGAATCTGAAAAAATCAAGCCATCTGTCAACAGGAAGTGCCCTTATGCGAGAAGGGGATCTTTAATCCAATTCTTTGCGCAAATTCAAAAACTTTAAGTTGTATCTTCCACAAGCTTCAATTTTGATGGGAAGGTGAGGATAAGCATTATATAATGTCAGAGATGTTTGGCTGTCAAATATAATATCTGGAACAAAATTAAAATAACTATGGAAACCTGTTAAGTAAGGAAAAAGAAGAGTAATTGTTAGACATTCCAGCACAAGATCAACAACAATATTTCAAAATCACAGCATTTCCATGCAACAGAATATTTCAAATTCTGTTTCATGTGGTTCTGGGTAAACTTACAGAGCTGTGTGTAGAGCGCTCTATGTGTTATGTACACAAAGCAGGCATTTTTGCAGTAAGTTGGGAATGAAAGAAATAGTTTGTGTGCAAGGGTTTAAATAAAGGCTGGTAAATTCTGACTTTGTGCTTATATGTTGGCCAGCATCCAGAAGGCAGTTTGGCAGGCAAGTAATGTAGTATGCTGAGACTGCATTTTCAGGTCACTTTAGGGATAGCCCTACACATGGGAATATCACAGAAGAATCGTTTCAAAACAGAATTCACCACTGTTTGCACAATTCAGATATAGTATTATTAATACTAAAGTTGTGCCCCAATCAAGAGCCCCGTGTGAACGTCAGCATGCACCTGGAACTCCTACAATCACTGGACTCCCCAGTCCTTCCTAACGAGGGCTCCAAGTGCCCTAAAGAGCAGGTACCTGTGGAGATCCACATTTGGTAGAAATAATTCAGAAATGTTCATTCAAACATTCTCTCTCTCCTGCACCCAAATCTCCTGTTGACAGTTACAACATTTCCTTTTTCTTTTGGAATTCTTGGAACAAGTCATGGTAGATATCGTGCTAATGATTCCTGGCATTCCCAGTAAGCAACCAAAGGGCCCATCATTGTCCAAAGGATTCAGTTAACCCAAATAAAGTCTCTAACAAATCCAGGGTGATTTAAATATTTGTGGTTTTGAGACAGCTGAGGGTAGATGACTTTTAAAAACACTAGTAGTCAAACCCTATTCCAAGATACTGACATTATTGGGTTGCCAGGTCTCTCCCCCCCCCCCCCCCCCCGCCACGGCTGGAGGTGGAGCAGAAATTGCTCCAATGTGGGCTGAGAATGTTGCCTAGATGGGAAAAAAAACATGCTCTCACAGCCCACTTGTTGGTGGGCAAGAGCGGATCCTCTGGACAACAAGACAAGTCTGGCCATAATAACACCTTCATGACCCAGTAGTTCAGCAGGTTAGTGGACTGCAACTTTGTAGGACTCTGCAAGGCACTCCCTCAGCATTGCAGCCACTATATGCTCTCTCATGTGCTTTTTCCTCTGAAATTGAGTGCCTGTACAATGAACTACATCCCCATGGAGATCTTTGCAGCTGCCCTGAGGGGTGGGGAATGCTACCTAGCTGAGAAGAGAGGGAGAAACAGCAACAGAGCTGCTTATGCCTTCTATTTTCTGTTGCAGCAACATGCCCCTTCGAGGTTTCATTCACCATACATGTTAGGAGAGCTCATCTCTCCAGCATACAAACTCCCCAGCCCACTCAGCATTTGTGCCCTTGATGCATGAGTCCCATATGGTAACCAACATATAAACTTTCTGCTGGGTCAAAGGCTCAAGACAGGATTTTGTAGCCTCTGGACCAGCAGCACATTGCTGGTAGGTGGTCTATATATCCTTCAGCTGGCTCCAGAATTGTGGCCAAATTCTCATGAGATGCTTGGATTACGGCCAGAGCTATCATGAGAGCAACTGTGTAAAGCCCATTTTAGAGTGCCGAAGGGCTGGTCATGAAGTCGGGTCCTCCAGTGGCTGCAAATCCACCCAAGGAATCTCCCTCCCTCCCCTCCAGTTCACATTTCACTGCTTCACCAACAAAACTGTCCTGGAGATCCAAATGCTTTTCTGAAACCGAGATATGTTATACTCACAGCTCTCCCACAGTTGACTAAACTAATTACCTGATTTTTTAAAAATGCATAAATTCAATCCAGTAGGATTTATTCTGACTTCCATGCTGATTCATGTTCTCCCTGCATTTTTCTCAAGTGGTGCACAGGCTGACCATTTCACAGCCCCTCCTCCATTTCTTTGTAGCTTCCTGCATTCTCCCTCCACCCCCAAAGACAAGGACTTTTGCCCACCTTGCCTTGGAAGTCTTTCTTGTCTTCCAAGAGTTCTCACCCTTGGCAGAGAGAGGTGGGGTAGGGCAGCAGCGAATAGGGTCCCCAGTCCCAGAAGAAGATGCCAATCATTCAGCTCTGAAGACAGGGACTGGGAGACCTGGGTTCATGTCTCCCCTCTGCCTCTTGGAAGCTGGGTGCGGGGGGGGAGGGGTGCGTGACCTTAGACTTCAAAGCTATTACTGCCCAGGGACTCCTCAGAACAAGGGGCCATAGGACTCGTGAGCTTTGGCAGGGGTGGTGGCAGGAGGTCTCCCTCCCTTTGGTCCCTTTGCTATTCACAGTAGTGCATGGCAGCTTCTAGGCGAGGGCTACAGTTGTGCAATAAGCCACCCCCTGCCAATGGTCCCCTACCCTCTTCGGCGTCTCGGAATCCATACTTTGCTGAAGCACCTGTCCCCCAGGCCGACAGAAGGCTGCTTTGACTGCCTCAGTTCCCAGCCCCTTCCTCAGCTAGTGAGAGACGCCCAACTCCAGCCGCACCAGGAAGAGAAGGCTCAGCTGGCACGCCCAGGGCCGGGGGCGGCCTGGTTGGTGCTGCGGAGGGTGTGCTGGCCAGGAAGAAGCTGGCCCTGGCACCGCCTCCCTGCCTAGAGTGCTCTCCCTGGCCGGTGTGCCCTCTGCAACTCCAACCACGCCGCTCCCAGCCCTGGCTGCAATGACTGAGCCTTCTCCTGCAGGGCCAGCCAGCAAGGCATGGCTCTGCAGGCCACCCTTCAGTGCTGCTTCCCATTTGGGTGCGCCGGGCAGGGAGGCAGCGCCGAGGCTGGCTGGCCATGCAGGAGAAGGCTCAGCCAGCGCGCCCAGGGCCGGTAGGGTGGCTGGGGCTGCGGAGGGTGTGTTGGCCTGGGAGAGACTGGCTCTGGCAGGGCTGGCCTCTTGGCTGGGCACCCCTGTCTGGGGTGCAGCGGGGGGGAGGGGTATGGGGGCAATTTTCCACCCCCACATGACTCAAATGGCCTCCGCCTGGAACATGTGACCCCACATGTCCCCATGGGCGCTACACGTCTGCCTCAAAGGTCTTAAGGACTTCCACAGTCTAAGAAAATGTTAATTGGTTAGGCTACCTTTCTGTCCCTACTTCCACACTCCCATCTCTGAAGGTTGTTGCAATCCAAATTAGTATTGAGCAGCCTAGTAAAAATGCAGTAAACCTTCCTATGTGTCTCTTCAAGATGTCTCTTCCCCTCTCTCCTGTTGCCCTGGAAACCAGCCAAAGGGCAGGAAAAGGACAACAGGAGACTGCTCCTTCCAGAACAATCCAGCAAAGGGAGGAGGCATCTTTGCTACCCCAGCAGAACCCACCTGGAAGCTCAGCAGAGCACCAGCCAATGTATGTTTGGGTGGGGGTGGGGGGTGAGATTTAAAGTCCAATCACCAGTCTCACAAACGAGTTTTAAATTTTGTTTGAATTTTCTATATTTTTCTCCTGCTTTTATGTGAGAAAGTCAGATTTGTTTCCCAGCTTTTTCACTCTATTCAAATTGGTGCTTTTTTTCAGGCCCCTCCTCCAAAAGGCAAAAGGGCTAGAATGGCATTTTCTGGCATTGGTGGAGGGTTCAGCATATCTAAATGCACACCCCTAGTCCTAATGTTGTGGGATGTGCGCCACCTAGTGTACATGTTAGGTTGGGGAATTTATATAAGATTCAATGACCTCCATTCTACCACTCTGCTCAGTCAAGTTTGAAGACTTCAATCAGTCTCAGAAGTCTTCCTGCAGCTTGTGGCTCTTCCACCATCCAAATGAAGAGCTTAGGCTCCTTTCCTGGAAGAAGAGCATTAACTTTGCTAAGCAGAGTGGCAGGATAAAGAAAATAGCAGCTGATTGGATCCCAAAGTAAAATCCCAAAAATTCGAGCCCAATCCCCATAATACCTTTTATTAGAACTAACCAAATAACGCATAATGATATGCAAGCTTTTGAGTTCAATAAATCTCTTCATCATCTATAGGTTAAAAAAATAGAAAGGGATATATAGGCACAATATGGGCCAATGATGCAGAGGACTGCAACTAGCTCAGGGCAGCAACATTTGTCCTGGATGTCTGTATACCCTTTTTCATGTTGATGCTTGAAACGTATAGACCAGATCATCAGGGTTTGACTATTGTCTCTGGCATGTGTCAGATGATAAATGGCTTGCAGCCTTGAACTTGTGGATCCTAAGTGAAACAGCTGTCATTGAATGTGCAAGACTAAAAGGACTCCGCAATTATGCTTGGTTACAAAAACAAACCAGTGCGCTTTTTCCATGTATATTTGAATGTATGAAATACTAGAAATAATAGGTGCTTCTCTTTCCTATTAGATACAATTACTATTCAATGCAAATACTCTATTATGATTTATGAGCTGGTGCTGAAAACAGACAGCCTGGTTTAAAAATCAATAGTCGTCATCATTTAAAGAAAACAAAACACTGAACTAAGAAGCTTCAGCTATCTAAGAAGACTCTTAATCAAGTATTTTGAATTGCATCCTAAGCAGTGCAAGCAGAGAGCAGCTAGAGGAAAGAAACTTCCCTGCCTCCTTTCTTCCTGCACCATTCTTTTCTCCCCAGCCTGAATGCTCTGCCTGAGCCTGGGGACCTGGTCCTGCAGGGACTTCTGGCTGCTTAGTCTCTGCATCTACAGGTAGTGCCTGAAAATCTGAAAGCAACACTGTCCCCTCTTCTCTATCTGAGTCTTCCTCCCAGGAGTTCCCATTCAGACCAGGCTGAGCCCTAACACTCAGCCCCTGACCTTGTACAACTTTACCCTTCTGGGAATTCTCACTGTAGATTAAACCACATCAATTTATACATTTTATTTCCCCTGCCCCCAAGCACACACCAAAACATGTAGCTACTGTCTCTCCTATCAAACATACACGTTTCTGCATGTACACACACACCAGTCTTCTTTCTGTGTTCTGCTTGCTGGTCCGAACATCTGCTGTCCCATCAGCCTAGTTTTGCAATTTTCCATTGGTAACAAATGTTTGTTTGGTCTTTGCTGTCTTGTTAAGATGGTAGAGCAGCTATGGACTTCATGACCAGTTCTCAATCACTCCTGCCTGGATTACCTGATATGATGGAGGATGCATAGTCCTGGTTGCTACAGGTATGTGTAGATAAACAACTTAGAAACATAGGGACAAGAATAATAAAACTCAGGATCACACAAATATACGCACACTATGCTGTGAACATTGCCGTGAACATGTTCCATAGTTGTACATACTGTGTTAGTTATAATCACTAGTGAGCTAATCTTTTGATATGATTGCTTGTCCATCATCCACCACAAACAGCTACCAAATAGTTTTGCAACTGTGTGGTATTAGTGGTAGTCTGGTTTCATTTTCTAATTATGGTAGAATTTCATTTGCTTGCCTTGTGAAGGCTATAGTAGGTGAGATGGTTCTTGGGTCATGATAGTCAGGTGAGGTAATTAATGTAATGGGAGAATTGTGGCTCCCAAAATTATGTGCATTATATTACATATGTGCAGAATAATGTTGATAATATGAACTTAACAAAATACCAAATGACTTACATAAAAGATCGATCTATGTATCCAATTCCAAAGTGTGCTCCCTGCTTGCAGATACTTAAATTGGCAGATCAGGGGACATTCGTTCCAAACAGGTATTTCTTAAAATTTAGGGTACTTCCCAAGTTTTCATAAAAAACTAAAAAGTTTTAAAAAATGGAATTTAAACCCCCCTGATTTTTTAAAAAAGTATTGTTTGCTCATATGCCGACAATCTGCTTACTGTTGAGGTGAGGAGGACAGCAGCACACTCAGTGAAACCAGGCTTGTCAGCAGTGATGGGGAGGGGGGAGAGGAAGCCACAATAGGGGTTAGGAGCCTCACTAGGCCTAGGAGAGGTGGCAGCAATGAAGGGAGGAAGGAAGCTAGGAGAGGATGGGTTCAGCATCAGAGTCTAGGAGCCTTGCTAGGCCCAAATGCAATGGTGGCAGTGGGAGGGAAGATGGGATTCCCCGCCATGAAGTGGAGATGGAACTCCCCCCCTTGCAGGTTTTGCAGGACCCCAGTTTTATATTTGATTCTCAACATGACTAAATCTGTGGATAGTTAAATCTGGAGACTGGAGCCATGAACAGAAAATACATCTTTCTACAAATATGAAAAATGTCATACCGAGACATTCGTGAGGGAGGGGGAAATGGTTGCCCTAAAGCAGTGATGGGCAACCTTTTGAGCTTGGTGTGTCAAAATTTGCCATAAAACCGAGCATAACTCAGGTGGTGTGTCACTTCGAGAAAAAAACATAATTTCATGATATTTATAGTTTAAATAACAAAAATGTATAATTATAATATATAACTGTATTTAATAAACCAAAAACTAATTATTTAACTTACCTGCTTAGTGACTTCTTTGTTCATCTGTCAGTCGGTTTCTTTTGTTGGTCTTGATATTATTTAACTTGTGTGGGGTGCCGTGAACTAAGATAAGTGAGGGGGAAGGGGAATTCTTTAACTAACCTGCCTATTAGTGACTTTTTTGTTGCTGAATTTAATTGGCTAAATCTTCAATTGAAGGTTGGTATTTTGTACAGTTCAAGCCCAAGCAAGCGCTACTAACTTCATCTGTCAATCTGTTTCTTTTGTTGGGGGGGGGGGGGGAGGATATGATTGAAGTCTATTAAATTACACATGGGATAGAAAATGTTAACATGTTATCATAAATGTTAAATTTTTCTCTCTTTCTCACAATACTAAAACCAGGGAGCATATATTGAAAATGCTGGGCGGGGGGGGGGGGGGGGGGGGGTAAGAATTATGGTTAATAAAAGGAAAAATTTCTTCATGCAATGTGTGATTGGTGTTTGGAATATGCTGGCACAGGAGGTGGTGATGGGCACTTACCTGGATAGTTTTAAAAGGGGCTTGGGCAGATTTATGGAGGAGAAGTCGATCTATGGCTACCAATCTTGATCCTCCTTGATCTGAGATTGCAAATGCCTCAGCAGACCAGGTGCTCGGGAGCAGCAGCAGCAGAAGGCCATTGCTTTCACATCCTGCATGTGAGCTCCCAAAGGCATCTGGTGGGCCACTGCGAGTAGCAGAGTGCTAGACTAGATGGACTCTGGTCTGATCCAGCAGGCTCTTTCTTATGTTCTTATGAATACATTCAGTTGGATCCAAAAATTGAGTTTGACTAAAAATGGGGCATCTGCTGACAGAAACCTCCTTCCACTGATAGAAGTCTTATGTAAAGGAAGGATCAATCTGTGGATCCAACCCACTGAATAAAAAAGATGTTTTAAATCCTATACAGAGATTAGAGTTTTACAAAACACTTTTCTCTCATGGTCTTTTTGCCTAAGCAAATGAACATACTGATTCCCAGTATAAGCCTAGCTGTGAACTGCTCACTTCTGATAATGAGTTATGAAACAGTAATATTGTCATCAGTTTTCAGTTTGAATGTCTTTTATGTAAAAACTATTCAGTCTTGTATGTGAAAACTTTTCCAGACTGGCATATTTATTGCCTGCTTTTTCCTAATAGTATTATCTATTAAATATGCACTGAAGAGTTAAAAGGTAACTAACATTGTTGATATCATTTGTAGGAAGAACAATGTATTGAGTTTGAACAGAGACTACAGATAATTAGAACTTTTAAACTTATGCTTGAGTATTCCCATATGCATTCAAAGCAATAGTCCCACTGCAAAAATGCCTGGACTAAAAATAGCACATTATTGAGCACCGAATGTGGAGCTTTTATTTTAATTAATATTTCAGAGCAGTCCTTAGATGAGGGAAGTAAGAGCGCTATTCATAAACTTTCTGGCGTTCTGCCACAAAAAAGTTGCTTTTATTGAGCAAAAGGGGGAAAGGTGGGATGTGTCTTTGCAGCAGGAATGCATGTTTTTTTAATTCAATTCATAAATCCTTTTTTCATGCCATTGATGAAGGGTGAACCTTTTTTCATTTACTACTGATGTAAAGAGAATTTGAGAGTATGATACTTTAAAGAGCAATACAAAGAAATTACATTCTTGAGTATTTATTAAAATAAATGCCTCCATTATTTATTTACTATTAATTAATTATTAATAAATATTTATTTAAAAATAAAAACAAGCGTTGCAACTGTGTTGGGGCAAAGTGAAGAAGTTCCAAAGTAACAAAATATTAACTAGTCTGTTGAAAACAAGCTGTTACAAGTGAGAGAACTGAATTTATCATCAAAAATTAATAATATAGCATTTACTAGATATTATCCACTTGTTAATTATTTGTGAAGTATATATGACACTGAACTCTGTAAAAGACTTCATACATTCCAGTGGTCAATCTCTTCTACAAGCTTATGTTGGCTTAATACTAATTTAGCTGTGTTGCTCCCACTCCCCAGAAACTGTAGTAGGTGAATATACCGTACTGATAATTATCCAAACGCTGTATTGTCGAAGGCTTTCACGGCCGGATTCAACTGGTTCCACCCAAACATTTAATGATTGGTTCCCCATCCTGGGACATGGACACTATACCACACTAAACTTTCCCTTCTCACTAGACACAGTGTGAAACAGACTTTTCTCTGTGATACACCTCTGAAGATGCCAGCCACAGATGCAGGCGAAATGTTAGGAATAAGATCCACCAGACCACAGCCACCAGAACTATCCAAACACTGTTAGTACCTCAGTTGGAAAGTCATGGGCTCAAGAGCTGGAGGACTGTAGAGGCTCAGAGTTAGGTGTGGCAAAAGCAATGAAATCCCATCTTTACCAGTACCTGCTGGAGAAGTCTACCTAAGGGAAGAGCACCTGACAAACAAGAAAACTCCAGTCATGGAAAATCATTGCATTTTTCATGAGAGTTCCCTGGAGAGAATTAAATTAGTTTAAATTCATGACAAAAATGTACCATCAAGTAAATACTTTGTTGGGCTAGTCCTGAAATTAAGGAAATATGAGAAAGTGTGTACCTTTAAAAGGTGGAGTTTGTTAAGAAATAGCACTGCTGCCACAGAGATGAAAAACAAATACACTGTGTAATAAACAGGTCAACAGGTGAAGTCCTACTGGGGTCAAAGTCAGTGTGGTGTAGTGGTTAGAGACTTGAGGAGGCACCTTCAAACCCCTGCTTGGTGTGAAACTTTCTGAATGGGCTAGTTATTCTCTCTCCACCTAACCTACCTCAAAGGATTGTTCTGAGAATAAAATAGATGAGAGAATCTGGAGATCCTTAGAGGAAGGGTGGGAAAGAAATGCATTAAATAATTATGCATGCAGTTGTGCCTTTGAAAAGCATTGTATAGAGAAAAGAAGGAAAGTGCTCATGCAGACAGTGACTAAGGCTGATTATGCACAAGATATCTGCTATGCTGCAGGGACGAATGTCTGTCACAGCAAAATTTCTTGTACAGATGAACTTCCTCGAGCACCATTTCACTTTCCATTCTTTCCATGGCAAGTGACATGACTTCCAGCAGGCCTTCAATTTGCTTCACCACCAGAGCAGGGCACCAGGGCAGGAACAGAACCCAACCAGGATGACCTTTCGGGGGGAGGAAACTCTGTTGCTAACTCCAGAGGGGGTGGCAACCTCCCAGACCCCTCTCCCGAACAATATGTGGGGTTGGACTAGCCCATCATCCCTGGCTCGCTCCACAACACTGGGCTGGTATGTACGCTGAATTTCTTGAAGCCAGGGAGCAGTTCCAGGCAGAAAGCCATGACCAAGAATGGAGGCTGAGAAAGAGGTTCTCCGGCATGAGATCAGCATTCTCAGCAGAGGGATGGGAGACCTCATCTGGCAGATAGCTGGGCTGCACGTGCAGATGGCACTGAAGACCCAAAGGACAGTCCAGCAACCTGTTCCACCAGCTCCACTACCAGTGGAGGCCCCTGGAAATCAATCTGTTGGGTCAGCTACCTGCCCCGCTGGCCTCATTTGATGGAGATCCTGATAGGTTGGCCTTTTGTATGGTTCAAGTGAGTGGCTTTATGGAGGATTGGGGCCAGACTTTTCCTTCTGATGCTAGCCGGGTGTGATGTGTAGGAGGCCTGTTGGAAGGGGAGGCAATTGCCTGTTTGGATGCTGCCAAGCTCCGGCAACTGGATCAATGTATGCTGGTGCTGCGTGGCACTTTGAAGGTCCCTGGCAGGAGGAGAAAGCTTAGAGCCACGACCAGAGGCTGTGCCCAGGGTCCAAGTCTATTGTGTATGCCGTGTTCAGAAAGCTGGGTAGCCAAGTACGGGACTGCCCAGAGGCGATGTTCATGAGTTTGTTCCAGAGAGGCCTTGATCCAGGGGTCTACAATGGGCCCTTGTGCAAGACAACCCCCTTGCAAAAGCTCCACCCCAAATCTCCAGGAATTTCCCAACCTGAAGCTGGCAACCCTAAAGGGAATTGATTTCTGTAGCTGGGAGATTGTCCGTGATTCTAGGAAAGTTGCTGCCGCTATGGGAGGAGGAGAGGAAGTAGATGGGAGACCTGTGTTACGGCCTTAACAGGGGTAAGGATTTTATTAAAGGGATTCTCCACCAGCTGCTAAAAATATAACAGCACAAAAGTAGCAAATTAGGGCAATGTTCGAGCTCACGCTGGCAGCTTAGAGGGGCCTAGAGGGGGATCATCTTAGGACTGTATCTACGTGGGAAGGAATCTCTGGGTAAATGGATATTCCAACATAGAGAAGCAAGAGTCCAAATTGAGTTTAAAATATTTATATAAATTTGTTTTAAAAAAATACAAACACACAGTGAGACACAAGAGTGCCACATAGCATCTTCAAGTTCCTAAGATATAAAAAAAAAGGTTTTAAAGATAGATTTGGATGATAGAAATGGAGGGGGGGTTTTGTGGGTGTAATACATTACCTCCAATCGATTCTTAGAAGGGGTAGAAGTAGAAGGCAGGGATTCCATGCCAGCACAGGAACCCAATGAAGGATGAATTCATGTCTCAACAGAGACAAGAACATGTGGCAAATGAGCAATATGTTGCAGGTAAACTGAACTTTTACAAGGTGGGTCGTTCCTTGGATGGGGTAAGGGAACCAATCTCATTACCACTAATGCTTCCCTCACATCTGTGCTGGGTCTGGGGGTGCTGAGGTAATTAGCCAGCTCCTCTACTGCTAAACCCGTGACAATGGGGCCAAAATTGCTTTGTTAAGCTAAACGAGGAAATGCTCAAAGACTTCCATGCAGATTAACTTCCTTTGAGAGTTACTGCCTCCAGGATATTCAGATTTAGCTGAGACATTTAGATCAGGATAAGGTGAGTGATTTAGGAGAGTCATGACAAAGGGAAGGAAATGCAGAGAAGCAACCCTTTGTTGCTAACTTGGTTTCCCAGAAGAGATAGGGAAATGACAGTATCTGATAGCAAGTTGGCTCTCCATATTCTTTGTCTTTAGCAGTATCTTTGCAAGGTGAGGTAATCAAGCATTGTAGTGACTCAAATGAGACCTCCAGGTTATGCTGGAGTAGCTCATTATCTTAGCTTTTGTTAAAGTATTGTCGAAGGCTTTCACGGCCGGAATCACTTGGGTGCTGTGTGGTTTCCGGGCTGTATGGCCGTGTTCTAGTAGCGTTCTCTCCTGACGTTTTGCCTGCATCTGTGGCTGGCATCTTCAGAGGATCTGATGTTGGGAAAGCAAGTGGAGTATATATCTGTTGGAGTGTCCAGGGTGGGTGGGGAAACCTTGTCTGTGAGTAACAAAGGCGGCAAACTATGGGTGGCCAATAGTTGAGGGCATCTTGAATATAGCTTTTAAGTATGCTTACAGGTAAACAATGAAGACTATAGCCTGGGAGTAAACCCTGTAGGATAAAGCGTCACAATTGGTGGGAGCATCTGAATAGAAGTATCCTGGCCTTTGTTTCTTTTGTCTATGGTCATCCTGTGTTTGTGTGGAGCTGGTTTGACACAGTCTTGACCCTAGTGTTTTTCAACACTGGCAGCCAAGTTCATGTTCATTTTCATAGTTTCTTTCAGCTTCCTTGTTAAAATTGTCCATGTGCTTATGGGATTTCCGGCAATTGCTTCTCTGTGTAGTCTAACGAAGTAGCTTTCTTGTGAGTGGTCCTAGAATTTCTGGTTTTTTTCAAAATAAATATTCTCTCCTATGTCCAGGTTGGTTTATCATGGCTAATTTCCGCTATTGCTGACTTTTTTTCTGGCTGGGAAATAGTCTTTGAGCCCAGTGCCTTTCGTGGTTCTTTTGATACGTGTCTGTTCCAGCGGCTTTAAGCGCTTTTGGTTGTTCCTATCGCTGAGACTTGTCCACAGCTGCATGGTATTTTGCTTTATAGACTCCTGCAGTAGCTAAAGGATCCTCTCTTATCCTTTGCTGAACGTGAGCATCCAAGTTGCCAATTTTCTTAAAGTGGGTCTGTAGACTGTTTGTAGGTTGTAGCTTCTTCATCAGTCGGATTTCCTGTGCTTAATCCAGTGGTTCCCTTGATGTATGGTGTAAGAAACACCTTCCCTCTAGATGGCTCTTTATCTTTGTTCATGTGGTTTGTTCTTGGTCTTGCAGCCCTTCTGATTTCTGTGTTAGAGTAACCATTAGCCATTTTGTTAAAGTAGTTTTTACCTTTTGACATGCTGCTACCTACACCCATAGGAGTGCTTTTGGCAACTGGCTTTTGCCAATATGATTTTAAAACAGAAATATATATAAATAATATTCTGGGGGTCCTTTGGGTCGTTACACCTGGAAGGGTGGCAGAGAGAGAGGTGATGGGGAGAGAGACAGAAACTGATGGTCATGGAGGAAAGAGTACGAAAAGCAGTGGCAGGAAGGAGAAAGAGTGATTCAGTGAATTAGGGGGAGAGGGCAGAAAACAAAGGTGGGGGTAATGGGATGGCTGCTCCTGCAAGTTTCTTGTAGGCCCCTGCTTGGAATAATAAGAGGGGAAAATAATTATTTCCACACTTCTGTCTCTTAAGCCTCAACTTTTTGAGTCTCAACAAAAGTGAATAATAAATGAGGTAAATGCATAAACTTGCACTTATTGCCGCTCCTCCTATTTTAAAGCCTGATTGTTTTTGTAAATTACAATCTCCTATTTAACTGTGCCAGCCCAATTTGTCCTGAGAAAGTGGAATTTCTGAATTATTCCTCACTATTCGATGTCACCAATAATTTTCTGTTCAATGACTGTTCAAATTCGTGAAAACTCCTCAGGATCTAGATTTTTGGTTGTAGAGTAAATCTTACCCTTTCCCAGCCAAAATAATCATGCATGGGTCCAAATCGAGATATCTGTCATTCACATCCTCCCCCCCCCACACCGCCCGTCCGCCCCCCCCCCGACCCACGCGAAACACCGCGTGTCACAAATGTCCTAATTGCCGAGTGGGAAATAACTGCAAATCCAATTCAACAGCCTGGTCTAGTCAGAACCTCAGCTTAGTGAGCCACTAAACTTCAACTCAGTCAATACTGCGAAAAGAGGGGAGCCGAGCAGAACTGTTTAAATTAAGAGAGTCTCTGAGCATGTGCAGACGCTTTTCCTGTATGCTGATCCACATCGCCGGTAGAGTCGGAGGAGGCTGCTTCTAGGCCAGGGGTCGGGAACCCGTGGCTCGCGAGCCGCATGCGGCTCTTCCGCCGCTGTTCTGCGGCTCCATGAGCCAAGCCGCGGGGCCCATCTTCACCCGCCCTGCAAGGAGCAGGGCGGGCGCTTCACTCGCCCGGCGGCTTGGCCTGGCCGAGCCGCCAAGACCCTCTTCACCCGCCCTGCAAGGAGCAGGGCGCGCGCTTCACTCGCCTGGTGGCTTGGCCTGGCCGGCCGCCGGGACCCTCTTCACCCGCCCTGCAAGGAGCAGGGCGGGCGCTTCACTCGCCCGGCGGGCGGCCAGACCGAGCCGCCGAGAACCTTCTTTCTTCACCTGTCTTTCCTGTGCAAGGAAACCCATGGGCGGGCGCCTTCACTCACCCGGCGGCCGTAGCCAGACCGAGCCGCCCGGGACCCTCTTCAGTACCCGCCTCTTGCAAGGAGCAGGGCGGGCGCTTTACTCACCCGGTGGCCAGCCAGACCGAGCCAGCCGGGACCTCTCTTCACACCCGCTCTGTAAGGAGCAGGGCGGGCGGCTTCATCTCCACCCGGCGGCCAGCCAGACCGAGCTAAGCTGAGATCCTCTCTCACCTTTGCCTAAAGCAAGGAGCAGGGCGGGCGCTTCACTCACCCGGCGGCCAGCCAGACCGAGCCGCCGGGACCCTCTTCACCCGCCCTGCAAGGAGCAGGGCGGGCGCTTTACTCGCCCGGCAGCCGCCGGGCCCATCTACGCCTGCCCTGCAGGCGGGGGGAGGGGTGAGCGGCCGGTGGGGGCGCCAGCGAGCAAGTGGGCGGGGGAGCGGAGGGGGGGGCGTGCGAGGGAGCGGGGGAGGGGGAGCCAAATGGCTCTTTGAGGGGAAAAGGTTCCCGACCCCTGTTCTAGGCAAACAGAATCCCCATCTTTTCCTGTTCTGTAGCGCCCAGGCCGGACTCAGCCACCCCTTACCTGTCCGCCTCCCCCTCCCGCCCGGTCGCCATGCGCTGCCTCGTCGCCCGCCCCGTCTCCCCTCCCGGCCCTGCTGCATTGTGGTCCGGCCCGGCCGGTGGCGGCGGCAGCGTAAAACGGCATGAAGATGGCTGAGAAGCCTCCGCAGAAGCCGCACGACGGGCGAGTGAAGATCGGCCACTATGTGCTTGGGGACACGCTGGGGGTCGGCACCTTCGGCAAAGTCAAGAGCTGAGTATGGGGCTGCGCAGGGGCGGGATGTCGGGGCGCCGCAGGACCGCGCATGCGGGCGGGGGGGGGGTGAACAGAGAGAGACGGGGAGGCTTCATCTTTTCCCCAGCCCTTCATTGGCTGCAAATGCCCTTGGATGGCGGGCTGACCGTTTCTTTCTTGCGACACCCCAAATGCATAGCCCAGTGCTCCCTTCCGCACCCCCCCCCCCCATTAAATTCAGAAAGGCAAAGGGATGCTCAGAGACTTGCAAGGAGAGGAGGGTCTACATCACCATTATGATGGTGTGTAGGAAATAATGAAGGTGACTTCCGATCTAGAGCCCTTAGTAGTCGTTCAGCCGGCTGACCTATCCTGTCCACTACTTACACCACCTGTGGAACTCCCCGTGAGATGATCAGCAGAAAGGTGGCCTTCTAGGTGGTTCTAATACATAAATAAATTCTGTGATCTGTTGTGCATTTTCACACACTTGATATAATATGTGTATGAGAAAAGGAGAAGTCTTTGTCCAGTGAGGCTTCCATTGACCCCAAAGTAGAAATCATTCAACTTTATGACATCTCCTGATATGTAAGTCTTTAGCTGCATAATAAAATAGGAGTCCAGTGAAACCTTAAAGACTCACCAAATGTATTCCGGCTTACCCTTTCCAATAAGTACTTGTTCTTTAAAGTGCTACTGGTTTCTTTCTTTCTTTCTTTCTTTCTTTCTTTCTTTCTTTCTTTCTTTCTTTCTTTCTTTCTTTCTTTTTGTGCTACAGATACTTGAGATTAGTCAGACTAGGAAAAAAGTGTTTGAAGTTGGTAACATTTGAGGGACTTCCTTGCAAGGTTGATGAGAGTTAGTACCTCACTTCTCAGAATTCAGTTGAACTAATATTCACACCTTTTACCAAGATTGTTCTTCCAGTTGAAGCAAAGAACTCAAAGATATTCTGGTTTCAGTGCACATGCTATTTCATTTAAAAAATATTTTTAGGCATTTTATGATGATAAATTAGTGTATCTTTCTCTTCCTAGCTTTCTGGCAATAGATACCAGCATAGCACAGGCCTGGGTTACAATTCTACACAACAAACAATGCTCTTGTCTCCACCTTTAAAGACATCCAAGCAGTCTTAACAGCTCCCAAAGGAGTGAAACAGTTATATCTGGGCATCTCTGTTGCTTACATTCAGCAAATGATGGATAAGCAAAACAGGCTGTTTATTATTAATTATTAATGTATCATCACTAAGAAACCACATGCAAACAGTTAGAGATGATGAAGAGAAGGTGGCCTACTTAGCACATTAGTCATGCTTTTGCTTTGTTTTATTAATTGGGATAAGTTGCTCTGTTTTCCACTGAATTTCAGTAAGGTCAAGATATTGAATATGGAATATTCAAATTATCACTCTTAACATTGGGCCCTAGAGTAAATCACCTTTCATTCTGATTTTGTCTATGTGAACCTGACATTGTTTTTGCATTGTTTGAAAGAATGAGATACCAGATGAAATGATAGCATTAGACCACCTTCTGATAACAGTAGACAAGAGAAAGCAGAAGAAGCACACTGGCATGTGTGATGTGTTGTGTCCATCTTCTAAGGATACATAGGGTTGCCAGCTGACCAGAAAAAAATGCCTGACCTAATTTTTGGTGCAGGATCTGAAGATTGTAAAAATAAGTGCCATTGCATACCAATATTGGCAAATCAAGTTGCTGGCAAATGTACAGGAACCCAAGCCAGTCCAAAAATTAACAACACTAATTATGAAATTTAAAGCATCAAGATTCCATTGTCTTGAGATCTATATTTACGGCAGCCTAGACAAATGAGCTCTGAGGGGATCTTGGGAGTCCAGTTTGAACCTGACCTGTGAAGTGCATTAATAGAGTGACCAAATATTACTGCAGGGTAAAAAAACCTTCATCTACTGAGATGTCTTCCTCTACACAATTATTATATTTTCTTTTGTATGTGGACATTCTGAATACAAAAAGCACTCTTTTTTTATAGAGGCAGGCATTTCACACAGAAATAGACCTAAGATTGTGGTAGCCCTTGAGTTTAGGCTGTTTGTGTATGGCGGTAGCAGCAGGTAACCTAAGGCTGAGGGTTTCCAGGCTCAGAAAATAAATCATTCTTTAGGTCTCCTATTTTTATGGTCATTTTTATTTGGAGCATTTCCTAGAGTGACTTCAATTGAATATACAACTTTTCCAGTGGCAAGGTAGTGTATGTCCCTCTTACATGTAGAGGCATAGGTTTTCACTTAGCCTCCGGTCACAGTTAACCTATGGGCTGCACATGTAAATTATACACCAAAGCATTTTTTAACTATTTGTTTTCCTTTTCAGCATGTATGGAGGCTCATAAAAAGGGCAAGCCAGAAGGTTTTTATTGGAAGCGTGGCCAGGCATTTTATTTTTAGAACACTCTTATTGAGGAAAGAATTCAGGCTGTTCTTATCTCTGCTAATAATAGTGACTTGCTCAGCCTTTGCACAGCTCCTGCATCATCACTCTGCCCCTTTCTGTAGTTGGGCCGACTCTGCAATCCCAGATTGCCTCTTTCTTCCAAGAACAACCTTGCTGTAAAATTCTGTAACTCTGAAGTGAAATATTAAACTCTGCACATGTAATAGTTTGGGCTACCATAAAGATTCTTGGACACTTAACATAGTGTCATTCCACTGTTTGCTAAAAGCAAACATAAGGTTCTGTACCTTGTTGTATTTTATAAAACTAGTTATTTCAGCCTGTAATATAACTATGGGTAGAGGCCACTGAAATCAGCTTTTTTCTTAAATTAAAGTGTCCTTTTGCAAAGCAGTTGTTTCAAACTGATACCCATTCTCCTTGAAAGTTACTGAGTGATTCTGGACAGAGAGTGGACAGGAATGCTACCAGGTGCTCATCATTAAGGCACAAGGAGAGTTGAATGGAGGATCGGAGGCAAGTTGTGGAAAAAATCATATAAGGTTTCCTTAGTAACAAGTTCTGAAATCTGTGCTGAAAAAAAGCCACTTAATTTTTAACACATCAGCTATTATATGAGTGTTGATTCTGATCTATTTTAAAATTCTTAATTTTGCTAAATCTTGGGTTACATTCTGAATTGTTTCTTTCTTAAAAATCTCTCACTTTCGCAATTGAACTTTTTATTTGAATGTTCGTGGTTCCTACTTTAGATGTGAACCTCAAAAAAAGAGAATAAGTATGCAATGCTGTGCACAGTTACTTGAAAGTAAGTTCTGCTAAGTAGATATGGAAGGGCTTGTGCTTCAAACCATTTTTTAGTTTTAGTTTAAACTAGTTTAGTTAGTTTAGTTTTTAGTTTTTTAGTTTAGTTTTTTAGTTTAAGGCTTTCACTGCCGGAATCACTGGGCTGTTGTGTGGTTTCTGGGCTGTATGGCTGGGTTCTAGTAGCATTTTCTCCTGACTCTTTGCCTGCATCTGTGGCTGGCATCTTCAGAGGATCTGAAGGTAGTAAAGCAAGTGGAGTATATATGTTATAGCTTTTGTTTGTTTGTTTTCTTTCTCAGTTGTATATGGTATAAGCAATGGAATAGTGCAGTTGATGTCTTTGGAAATGGAGCAGAATGAACCATCTGGGTACTTAAGGCTAACTGTGGCTATTTCCTGATGATGAAAACCTAGAAATCTGTTCAAATATAGTTATCCCTTCCACATCACCGGTCTTAGGGGCACAGCTCCCCCTCCCCCCCCTCCCCAAAAAAAATCTGGAAATCCACATAAAATGTTTTGGTCCTCCCTTCGTACCAGAGAATAAGTCTGATTTTTTCTTTTTTTTCTCTTTTTTAACTTTAAAAATAAATTGTGTATATTTATGGTATTTAAAGATAAAATATTTTGATATTATACAACACTATACATATATTTTATGCATTTCTTAGTTTCTAAATCTGTTCTGTCGTCTGCTGGCCTTCACATGTTGTCTGCAGCTTCTGAAAAACTTCCAAAACTTCCTATTTAATTTCTTAGGCTGACCGGCAATATATCAAAACCACAATGGGGAAAGTCAAGATGTGGAAGGGATAACTGTAGAAACTGACTTGTAGACAGTCAGTGGCAGCTTAGAAAACTGCAACTCAGGAGAATAGATCTCATAGGAATGTTCCAGACATGATGAAAAAGTGATATTCCAGATCCTTCAGCTTCAACTATGGAAGCCATTCCTGTGTCTATCCATGTCCTGCTCAAGCTTGAGGTCTACCAATTCAAGTCAACAGACTGAATTCAACAGAGCAGAAATGTTGTTAGAGCAGAGCCTGAAGATAGACTGGAGACAAGCCCTCCCACAAGGAGGCAAAATTGCAAGATACAGCTCCTTGGCAGCTGTTCTTTAAAGGTACCACATTTGGTTACACTGGAGAGGCCAGCTTAGAGAGATGTCAGGCACTGGATCTGGCTTTCAGATAGGTGTTTTGGATCTGAGTCTGTGGAAGAAGGTGTTGTTTCCCAGAGTGACTGATATGACCCAGTCTCTTGGGCTTCTGCAATATTTCCAGAGAACTAATTGAGGTGGCCTGAATACCAACTCCTGAGTTTAGTTTTTTCCATTATGCTCTTTTACCCAGTGGGAAGGAGTCAGTGTCCTGTTCCATGACAATTCAGGGAAGCAGTTAATAAAGATACACCACTACTACGGTAGGAAAGCAAATCCTCTTCAGACAGTAACATCTGTTGGGTCCCTGAGAAAGCCATCTTTAGGGATACAGCTCTGTGAGGAACACATGGATGGAAAAGGATGACTGATAAAAAATGAGGTCAGATGGAGAGCATAAAAACTTTCTTTCTGTTCCCTCCAATTATTGTAAAATATTTCAAAATCCCACGTATTTCTTGGGGTAGTGATTGGAGTGTTGCCCTAAGATCTGAGAGACCAGGTTCAGGGTTTTTTTAAATATATAATTATAATGAATGTACATATTACTTATATAATCAAAATCAAATATAGTCTATGTCAGAATTAAGTATCAAATGGATCTGCATTTATAATCTTATTGATGAAGATAAACTAACATGGACTAGTATACTGGATAAAAACAATTTTAACTATTAATATTTTAGGTGGTTTAACTAATTTTAAGTATAGTCTTATTTTTAAAAGGAAATTAATAAACAAATATGGATGGTTATATCTACAGAAAAACTATTATAATGATCCAAAAAGTCTTACATTCAGGTTCAAATTCTTGTTCAGCCATTGAATCTCATTGGGTGATTTTGAACCAGTTATACACTCTGAACCTCGCTTACCTCACAGGAAGAGCAGAGAACAATGTAAGCTGCTTGGATCCCCATTGTTCTTTCTTACAAACAGATGTGCACATGTACATGCTGGATGCACATGTGCGCATTGTAACATGTGAAGGGATTAGTGCCTGGGTGCAAGTGTTCTAATTCAAACAAATAAATAAGTGGAAATTTCATTGTTCTCCTTGTTCTCTTACTAAAGATCACACCCTTTAGTGACTCATATCTGGAGAGCACTATACAATGATGAAATGTAGTGTCTCTGAAGCTCTTTGCATGTATATGATGTGGGTCCTCAGTATTTAGTTTAAATTAGTTTATTCAATTTATATCCCGCCCTCTACCGAAGGGCTCAGGGCGGCGCACAACAATAGTATAAGTAACAATATCAATATCAGCAATATCAGCAATTTGAAGGGCTTATCTGCCAGGGGGAAAAAGTTTGGGGTTTTTTACCTCTAGCTCGTTGGCTTTGAGCCAGAAATCTCCAAAAGATTATTGTTCTTGTATGAATAATAAGAGCAATGGAAATCACATTTAAGTTACCTAAATGGCTTTTCTTGGAGCAATGATGTTTCTTTCAGTTAACGTTCCACTTCTTAAAAATCTAGTTGGAGAACACCAGCTCACAGGACACAAAGTGGCGGTCAAAATTTTGAACAGACAAAAAATCCGCAGTTTGGATGTGGTTGGGAAGATCAAACGAGAAATTCAAAACCTAAAACTTTTCCGGCATCCCCATATCATCAAACTGTAAGTCTTCCTGGTTATACTGCATGTTAGATACATAGTGCATGAAATGGGATGACTTAATTTCATCTCTGTATTCCAGGTATTTTGTTGAGTCTCTCATTAATAGTTTCAAGGATAAAGTTGTTCTGTACAAAAATATACAGGGTCTGTAATGGAATACAGCTGGTTTAGAACTGCCAGATTTGGTACATGATCTGTGTGAGGGAACATTCTGAGGAGCTGGTCATCTGTTTTTTTATGCGTGCTTCTTGTGTTTTTGAGGGTTGGACTTGGACTGGAGGGATGTGGATTTGAATTGTGGGATGAAGCAGACTAACAGTGAAATCCTAAAAAGAGTTACGTCTTTCTAACATCATTGGTAAGACTGGGATATAACTGTGTTTAGGATGCTGCAAGTTAACCTCAGTGGCATATTTGCCAAGGGACGGGGGTACTCTCTGTCCCGGGCACCACTGATCTGGTCATTTGGGGGTGCAAAATCAGCCCCCCACATGACCAGGAAGACGGCAAGGCAGCAGGAAGTCCTGCTTCCTTTTCGTCTTCTGGCACCCTTGGCCCCGCCCATGTTGTCATCGACATGGACAGGGCCAAGAAAGTCAGAGGACTCGCCCCCCTCCCTGCTGCCGGCTCCAAGCCAGCAGCCGGCAGTCACTTCTGCCCTCCCCTCTGGGGAGGACAGAAACAACTGGAAGGCTCTGTGCTGGGACTTTTGCTTTTCTATCTTTGATTGGCACAGTTCAGGTTCTCTATGTTTTCTTTACTCTGAACATTGCCTTTGCATTGTTAGACATTCTTGCACATTTTTAGCGATAGTTGAAGTTAAGAGGGATAGTCCCAGGTAAGGTGGGTTTATCAAGCAAATATTCAAAGAATCATCTAAAGGTTAAGGGAATAAAAAGGTAAATCTGTCAAACACCAATTGGAAACAGCCCAGAAAATAATTTCTATGTGCTTATATCTTGAAAATTTTATCAATTTCATTTTCAGAAATAGAAAGCAATTATGTGGAAAGTGAAATCCAGTTATTTTGAGGAAGACATTAGGTTAGTGATATATGTTAAGACTCTACTGTTTTCTTAATGGTGAAAGCTTTTCAGTCAAGAAATTATCTTTTTTTGCTCATTTTTAATAGGTACCAGGTCATCAGCACGCCAACAGATTTTTTCATGGTTATGGAATATGTTTCCGGCGGGGAATTGTTTGATTACATCTGTAAAAATGGACGTGTAAGTGGCCTTTCTGATAGTGGTAAATGTGTGGGGTTGAGGAGCACATAAGTATGAGAATAGTGTAGCGAAAAAGAGTAGTTTTGCTCAATGAGACTCGTTTTGAGGTCTTTAAGGCCAAAAATAGGTCTCACTTTATCACATTCTCGTCCATAATGGCATACAGCTGTCTTGCCACTGCTATAACATTTTATCATTTGCAGCTATTCCCTATAATGTTCACTGAAAACATTCTTCTAGTTCATCTTGCTTCAGGTTATATACCATTTTCATAAACTAGTATCATAGCAACTGTTCCTAGCTTGCTATTTTTTAACCTATAGTATTCAGTATTGTTTATTGTAGAGTGACACCACTGACTTATGTGGAAATTCTTCAGTGAGATTCAGTTGGGCATACTATGTAGTCATAAGAGAGAGAGAGAGTGTGTGTGTGTGTACCCTACAATGACAGTGTAATTTTTTGTGACATTGTGCTAATTAATTTGGGCAATCCTAAGTACTCATTTGCTCTTTTAAGTATATCTTAATAATCATTAGTTGGTGATATAATTACTTAGCAATAACAATGAACCACAGAATTACCTAGAATATGTGCCGGAGGTCAGGCTAAGAAGCAGATACAATTGCTGTCCTCTGTAAATACATGTTTTACAGGTAATCAGCACAATTCACTGATGAAAGGGTTGGTTTTTTTAAAAAAATTCTTACTCTTTATTTGTTCAAATGTTCCTGAAACTGAGCTATTTCTGAGTGCTTACGTTTAGAATCCAAATCCTCTATAATAGTAATAATAGTAACAATAATTTTATTTCCAGTGCATCAATTCATAGGTTAGAACAGGGGTTGGCAACCCGCGGCTCCAGAGCCGCATGTGGCTCTTTCGTCCTTGTACTGCGGCTCTCTTGTCTGGTGCCTGGGAAGGAGGAGAAAGGACGCCAGAGGGAGGAAGGAGGGTGCGGGGAAGGAGGCGTTCTCGCCACGTCCCAAGTGCAACTTGCCGTTGTTGGCATCACCGCTGCTGTCTTCCCCGCCCCCTCCTTCCTTCCTTCCTCCAGCGTCCTTTCCCCTCCTTCCCTCGTCTGGCGCCTGCTGTCACCTGCCTGGCTGGGGGCATCCCCCATAAGTGCAGCCTCCCCTGCAACTTACTCTGTCCATCAGCTTGATTGGCTGGCTTGCAGACTGAAGGCAGGGCTTGGGGAAGCCGGGGGCAGGGCTTGGGGAGGCGGGCCACGCGCCCATGACTCTTTGGGTGTTAGAGGCTGCCGACCCCTGGGTTAGAAGAACATGAAGCTGTTATCTCTTTAATTCTCATGAAGCCATTAGCAGAGCTGACATTCCTACCCCATATATTATATAACTGACAACTCATCAAGTAACTTTGTGATTTTGTTTCTGTCAAGTTGCAGCCAATTTATGCATCCCCGTAACATTTTCAAGACGAGATGTTCAAAGGTGGTTTGCCTTGCTCTGCCACTTTGTAAAATTTAGTATAAAGTTTTTTTCTCCAGCAGTCTTAAATTTTCCTAATTTGATCTATTGCTTCTAATTCATTCAGCAACAAGTATTATAATAAACTGTATAATTATGCTTAGTTATAAAATATAAAGTATATAATCATCATGATTACAGCATTATGATTAACGAGTGAGGCTCATCAATTAATGGCCTGAACACTGTTTAAAAATAGAGCTTCTATTAACAGACTTCGCCAGCTCGAGCTTCCTAACTACCTCATTTTTAATGCATGTGAAGAGTAGCATGAGGTGGCAGAAGGACAGTGTGACTTAATATTATATTGGAGGATATCAATTTTAAATGTTACTACATCATTCTCCTTTCATTCTGCTGTTCCCTGAAGAGATATATTGAAAGTGTGGGGAGATTAAACCTGTCCTTTCCTTTCACTCTACCTGATACGATGGCTCAGGATGAGAGTAAAAGGCTATGAGGAAAATTTTTGAAAAAAGCGGAGTGCTCTTCTGTAGGATCCTCCATATTGTCGAGATTTAGGAGAAAATAGTGCCCATGTGTGTGGCAGTGGTAGCAGTGAGAATTTTCAAAGCCAGGAGTTGAATGTTTTTGAAGATTAAGAGCCTTTACTTACTTAGCAGCTTTGATTCTAAGACTTGACTCATGAAGTACTATCTTTGAATTCCCCCAGATATGCACCTGCTTAATGTTGTTCACTGTAATGCTGTCCCTCATGACTCATAGAGACACCTCTTGCTTTGCGAGACTTAAAAAAAAACCTTGTCTATTCTTTCCCATGCTTCATTTAACATAGGTTGAAGAGGCTGAAGCAAGGCGCCTTTTTCAACAAATTCTGTCGGCTGTGGATTACTGTCATCGGCATATGGTGGTTCACAGAGACCTGAAACCGGAGAATGTGCTGTTGGATGCACACATGAATGCCAAAATAGCTGATTTTGGTATGTGACTCCAGCAGCATTCCAGTAATGCAATCCACTGTAAGCCACTCGCTAGAGTGTGTTAAGGCAAACATCCTTCAAAGAACCCAGAATCAATTTTCATCACCATTAGCAGTTTCTTTTCTACTGTGAAAAGCTTCACTCATTATAAACATTGGCCTAGTTCTAGCTGGGCCAGTACATTTACATCCAAGCTATACAATATCAGAGTACTAGTGGGACCCCATATGATTGACTGCTTCTCTAGTCACAACATTTGTAAAGAAGTCACCATGTAAAGGCTTCTTCCTCATGTCTGTTTTTCTCTCTGGAGAGAACTGCTTTTGTATGAAAAAGCAGAAAGACTCTTTTGAACAAGAGTTAAAGGTTTGTCTATGATAGTATTTTATTTCTATATTTAATCCACACCAATGGTAAGTATCTTGTTATTTCATTTGAAAGAAGTATTTTTCCTCATTTCTTTGTCTCACCAAGCATGATCATGTACCTTCAAGCACAGAGGGCTAAGCTTTGATCCACCACATCATCCTTATCTACTGTGGATATTCACAACAATATGCCAGGCTAGGCACTGCAACCTGAGGCCCTTTCTCCATATGATGTTGAGTGACCTGCTCCTTTCTTGGCCTCTGCACAGAATTTACTCTAACTTGTGATGATAGTCACCTGTGTGCAAAAGTTGACAAAATAGTTCCCAAAGGGCTTCCCTTACACAAACTGACTGAAAGCTTTAAGAAGTTAGCTTACAATATGAAACAGCTTTTACAAAGACAGCCTTTGTGCTTTATGATTGTAGTTCTAATCTTAACAAAAGATATCACAGAGCTGGAAAACGTGCCAAACAGAGCAACCAAGATAATTAAAGGGTTGAGGTACCTTTCTTATGGGAAAGGCCAAAGTCTGGGGGTTTTTTTAATTTAGAAAAGATACAACTAAAGAGATGTATAAAATTGTGCCACGAGGGGGCAGCAAGAATTTCTTCTTCATCTCCCAAAATACTAGAACTCAGGACACCCAGTGTAAATAATGGGGAATAGATTTGGGCCTGGCAATCCGCAAGTAAATAAGCTGTGGAATTCGCTACTGGTGGATGTAGTGATGAACCACAAGAAAAAGAGTTTGGATTTATCCCCTGCTTTTCTCAAAGCAGTTTACAAACTTCCCTTTCCCTACAACCATGTGAAGTAGGTGAGGCTGAGAGAATTCAGAGGGAACTGGGACTAGCTCAAGGTCACCCAGCAGGCTTCTTGTGTAGGAGTGGGAAATCAAACCCGGTTCTCCAGATTAGAGTCCACCGCTGTTAACCACTTTACCATGGTGGCTGTCCCATACAAGCATGTATGGCTTTAAAAGATTCACAGTCACATCTATGGTTACTAGCCAAGATTACTAATGACTATATATCAAGAATAAACAGAGTATCAGGGTTAGGAGGCAACATTGGGGAATTGCCTTGGCCTTTATGTCCTATTGTTGGCCTTCGAGAGTAAGTGGTTGTCCACTGTGTGATACAAGATGTTGGACCACATATACCACTTCTCTAATCCCGCAGGGCTCTTCTTGTGTTCCTAAGCAAATATGCCAGATTTCTAAGAATCCTGTTGTGTGATTTTGTTTGTTAATTTTGCTAATGTATGATTTACCTTGCTCCTTCTGTGGTGGTTCTTCCCCTCCCTCTTTTTTATTATAATGATGTCCAAAGTCCCTAACATTTGAGTGCATTTGTGTATGTCAACATGGGACAATCTTTTTAGGACTTTCCAACATGATGTCTGATGGCGAATTTCTGCGAACAAGCTGTGGTTCACCCAACTATGCAGCACCTGAAGTTATCTCTGGAAGGTAGGACATGAAACCATTGGATGCCCATTTAAAAAAAATACATGGTTTTGGAATGGAGATTTTTTCCGTGGCTGAGAAACTTGTAGTCATGGATGAATTTAATCATTGTTCACAGGGCTTTAGAATGTATGATTTAGATTTCATCAATTAACAGCAGCACAAACAGTACTTAGCAAAGACCCCAAGATTTGACCAGCGTTGCAGAGTATGATTAGTCCTGGACCAGTTGAGAAACACTTTATTTCCCGTCACTTCACTAAGGCATGCATAGAAACTGGGCATATCTTGGTTAAGAAATATCCAAAACAAATAGAGTGGTACAGAACATGTTAGAGACATTTGAAGAATGTGGCACAAGGAGATCAAAAGGAAGAACTCTGGGTAATTCCAGAATGATCAACAGACTGAAGAAGAGCAGGATGGGTGTTTCAGTGAACAGATGCTCTTGAAATTGTCAGTTTGAGGAAAGGTGAGGGCAGTAGCATACCTGTACAAGATGACGCCTGAGGCAAGTACTGAAATTGCACACCTCCCCAAATTATGCCCTCCCCCAAAATTGCACCTCCAGAGAGGGGAAGAAGGAAAGGGTGCCCTCAACCTCTTGCCTACCTCTGTGGGGGGCAGGCAGTGGGTGGGCAGGTGGCGAGCAATGGACAGGCAGAGACTGGTGGGTGAGGTGCAGGGGGGAAGGGGCGAGTGTTTATCATTCTTTCCCTCTTGCTCTTCCAGAGATCCCATGAGAGCTTTGGGACTTCATGCCTGTGATGTGCACATTGTCTTAAGAAATAATGTCCTTCTTTTGCTTAGGTTATATGCTGGTCCAGAGGTTGATATCTGGAGTTGTGGTGTAATTCTGTATGCTCTTCTCTGTGGGACTCTTCCTTTTGATGATGAGCATGTCCCAACACTCTTTAAAAAAATTCGCGGAGGTGTATTTTACATTCCTGAATACCTCAACCGTTCAGTTGCTACCTTACTCATGCATATGCTACAGGTTGATCCACTCAAACTTGAAAGCAACCATCAAGGACATACGGTAAGTTTTGGTGTTGGAATTCCTCCTAGTAAAATTTTTCCCTGTGGAAAATCATATTGGCTAACAGATCATATTGGCTAACATACTCAAACATTTTCTCTGATATGGAACTGTTGGGCTAAAGGCAAGCGCAATGGCTGTTTCTTCTACATTAAACCATTCTTTCGTGTTTTGTAGGTAAGTCCTTGGAAGGAGCAAAGTGGGGCTTCACACAACTGTAGTCATTGATGGGATAGTAGTTAGACTGCTTGATTTTAACCAGAAGCATCCAGGTTTGGATTCCTTCTGAGCCATACTACTCACTGGGTAGCCTTGATCCAGGATAAGTTTATATGATGATTGGGAAGATAAGATGTCTGGAGGGAGGCAGGGGAAGAATGGTAATACTGTCGTGAGCTCCTTGGAGAAAAGGCAGGGGGAAATGTGACAGATAGATAGTTGTTGAAATTACATTCATGGCATCTGAATAATCAGAACTATGAATAAATGTTTCTAAGCAATGGTCGCCAAAACACTTAAGCTGAAAAAAGTAAATATCTTTATGTGACCCAGACCACAAAATGTTTTCACAGATAATACTGACATAAACCCTCATACTATTGCTTTCTTCTCCTGCTTCCCTCTCTGTTTTTGAAGCCCTGCTATATTTATATCCTCATTGGTACAACGCATATGATTGAAAAATAGAAATACAGTCTGTAATACATGTGCAGAAGGGGCTTCCACAGTGTTAATGAAGATGATACTAAATTATTACTTTCTTTAATTTAGCTTTGTTCATGGCCTCAATTGTTTATCAGGAATAATACTAAATCAGTAACATAAATTTGATGCCTTTAACATCAGAATGTTTTACACCAGTTTACATTGTAATTCATTGTGGTTTACTTCAGTTGCTGTCTTTTTAGTTCCATGGTTTGACTTCCATGATTACTCACATCGGTGCTGTCATTAGGTAGCCTTTGTAAGTCACAGGGGTTTCTTTTCTTTCTAGAGAACATGAATGGTTCAAACAGGAACTGCCAAGTTACTTATTCCCAGAGGATCCATCTTATGATGCTAATGTCATTGATGATGATGCCGTGCGAGAAGTATGTGAAAAATTTGAGTGCCCTGAATCTGAGGTGATGACCAGTTTGTATAGTGGGGATCCCCAAGACCAACTTGCAGTAGCATACCATCTTATTATTGACAATCGGAGAATCATGAACCAGGCCAGTGAGTTCTACCTCGCTTCCAGCCCTCCTACTGGATCTTTCATGGATGACACTATGCACATCCCCCCAGGGGTGAAACCCCACCCTGAGCGGATGCCTCCTCTAGTAGCAGATAGTCCCAAAGCAAAATGTCCCTTAGATGCACTGAATACCACTAAGCCAAAACCACTGACTGTGAAAAAAGCCAAGTGGCATTTAGGAATACGGAGTCAAAGCAAGCCTTATGACATCATGGCAGAAGTCTACCGTGCTATGAAACACCTGGATTTTGAATGGAAGGTATGGAATGCAAATGCATTTTGTCTGTTTATCCAGATTGCTTTTCTTATAAATTCTTAGTTGAGACTAGTAAGGTCCATGAAAATGCCAGATTGTAATCATGACTTTACTACTGCCTGTGAAGCTAATGTTAACTGTGGTTAAATAACATGTATTTTAACTACTAACCTGAGACCACTTTTTTCTTTTTTAAGATGCATAAGCTTGAAGATGCATAAGCTCATTTTTAAAGATGCATAAGCTCATTCTGCATTGCACAGCTGTAGGGATGGCAACAAATCTTTTGATGTTTACTTTTAGTAGCAAATTCCATTCCAAAGAACTAAACTTCCTGAATTTTTTTTAATATTTGTTCATAGCTACCAAGAGCCATGAAGGCCACATAAAGCCATGCAACATTATCCCTGAAATCTGTCTTAAATAATGTGGCATTTTTTAGCTGACTCGTCTTTTTGCCACAGGATAGTTGTGGGAAGCACTGTTTTAAGCAGTACATAAAAGAGGGTGAAGCATGTTCAAATTGCCATGATTTATTGCCGCACCTGAGGAGCTAGATATTTATGAGGAAGAGTTGGTATTGCCCCAGCATTGGATTCATTTTCATTTATCGTTGTAATTTTGAAATGGAAGTACATATTTTGTTCTGCCTTTCTTATTGACTATCACATGCATGTCTACTCAGCAGGAAGTTCCATTTTATACAATGGAGCTTACTCCTGGGCAGATGTTTTTAGGATTATAGTCAGGCAGCCCCATCCAAGAGCCAGGTGCCTGGCCATGGTGCTGCGGCCGTGTCCAGTTGCTGTGTCCAAAGAGGCTTATTGGCAGCACAGGGAGGCTTGCAAAAAATCTTCCCAACCACTGAGAAGCCCCATGGGTTTCAAAAGACTTACGGCACCTTGTTAGGTCCTGGCCCCCAGTGTAAGGTTGTGAATGACTGGGAAGAAGCCATGCCCCTGGTCCCACCCCATAATGCCGGCAGCAGCAGGGGCACTGGGACACTGGCATAGTGTCTGGCACTGCATCCCAGTGCCAGGGAGGGATGCAAAAGCTGCACACCAGCGAAATCACCCGAGGAAGGCAAATCCGCCAGTGCAGTCATGCGCTGCTTCCACAGGAAAGTTTTGTAAACCACTCCAGGTTTCACAACAAATTTGATTTCTTTTACCTCATTACTCTTTTGATCTCAACTTTGTGTGGGTTGGGGAGAGAAAGCACAGAATTCCAGGAATAAATCAGGCTTGTTCTTGCCACATATTAGTCCTTAGGTATAGACATTCTTGACTTCATTGCATATGTTTGTTCAGAATAGGTGCTTAAAAACAGAGTTGTGCATGTTCTTAAAGAATCCCAAAAGCCTCCACAAAGAATCAGCCTTTAAATTAGACAAAATACAATATTTTTTTCTTCTACCACCTTTATTATATATTTTAGTGTAACTCACAATCAGTTCCCACATAATATTTTACAGTCTCGTATGCTAGTACAATCTGTTTTGAAAACTGGACACAAATACAGTTAAGGCCAATTTTTAATTTTTTTGCGTGTTGAATCATTTAACTTCATGTAACATAGAAAAGTGCAAAGGGTGATTTTGCAAATGATCAAAGCAGTTTGAGGGGGAGGATGAGCAGGAATACCTGTTTATTACAGAACAATACTTAAAATGTCATGAGTGTGGACAGGCTAGATATTGGTTTCTATAATTATGGTCCAGAAGTATTGGTGACCAAGTGTTTAAATTAATTAAAGAAATTATTTTGTCAAAAATATAAAATGTACTTCCAAGTATGCTAACTGAAAAGTTTTTCAGCTAGGGTATTGGCAGTATTTAAAGTGCAGTCGTTCTTTTGATGCAGCATTCTATGATTGAGATAATTCATACCCAAAAAAAGCTGCTGTTTCTTTTATGCCAAAGTTCCGTTTTTTCTGAAAGCCAGTTACATGTTTTAGGTGGTGAACGCCTATCATCTTAGAGTTCGTCGGAAGAATCCAGTAACAGGAAATTACGTGAAAATGAGTTTGCAGCTTTATCAGGTTGACAATCGCAGCTATCTTTTGGACTTTAAGAGCATTGATGGTAAGCAGGTTACTAGAGAGGCAGCATATCAATTTTCTAAATAAAGAATACTGAATATTGTGGCATAAAATCAAGTGATTTGTTGTGTATTTAAACATTTCACCATCTCTTTCCTTGCCATCACCATAGGTCCCCCCAACTATTTTTATGTCTTCTGCTAGTACGAACTTCTGTTCCCAAAATAGCACTTTGATCAAATGGTTATCATTGGCAATATCTGGTGAGAGTTTAAAAATATGTTCCAACTAACCCTATTTACCAGGGACAGTTCCTGTATCTTGGAAACTTCTCCTGCTAAACCATACTCCCTGATTTGTGCTATTTTCACCAGTGGGAATACTTTGTTGAAGTGACATAAGTGAGGATTGCTAGGGTTGTCACTCTTCAGGGTTCAGCTTTCTCACTAGGATTTACCTACATCTGGAAGTTAAGTCTGTAGCTGGTGTATGATGTGTCATGACTAATGCACATACATTTATATGAATGTCCATGACCACTGTGGCACATACTGTGCAACCTGCTATTTCACATGTACGTGGGGCTAATTTTGAACAATCATTAACAAATTGTAGAACCATCATCCTTTAAACAACTTCCTAGCTGTATCTTGCCCCCTTCCTTGTTTATTGGATTTTTAACTATAGTATACTCTTAAACAAAGTACAATAGGGGGTGCAGTCTGCTTAAGCAACAGTCATTCTTATGAGACAGCTTGCAGTGTACCAGGTTTTTGTCTGTGAAACACTGGAACTGTGGAATCTACCTCTGGGGAAGACTGACCATCATCTGCTAGCAGATGATGATTTTGGTAACTTTTTTAAAAAAAATTGGAGAGCATTTTAGGCCACCTACTTAATATCAGACTTTCTCAGAAGTGCATTTTCTTTTTTCTCCTCAAAGATTCCATTTATAAGTTTTATTGCTTCAACTGAACCAAATCTTTTCAATTTCACTTATATTGTGGTCAAATATTTTTCATCTCTGCTTTTCAGTTTAAGATTTTGGAGGATAGGGTGCCAAAGAAGTGGAAGAATACAATGAAACACTTTGGATTTACTTGTCCTTTGTTTAGATTCACAAAACAAACAAATTTCAACATGAAAATCAAAATTCACAGCAATTCACTAACAATGCCTTGTTTTTATTGTCATTAATATCTTGTGTCAAGAACCCAGAAGCTGAATAGGTTTCAATTTACTGGAAATTTTCCATGGGATTTCTGCTCATAGAGCACATCTCACTCTCCTATGGCAGCCTGAAATACCTCCACCCTTCTTACTTCTAGAAACAAGATTTCTGGGGACATTTCAGGCTATTGCAAGAGGGAAGATGGACAAGCAAGTTGGTCTAGGCAGTAAGAAAAGATCAGGACAAGGCAAAGGAGAAGGCTGGGCTTGATAATAGGAGTAAATAGAATGGAGGGAATGGAGTAAATAAAACAGAAAAAGAATGACTAAAGTAGTTTAGTAAAGATTCAATTCCCAGGGGTCAAGTGTCCCCCCACCCCACCCCCGGCTCAAAGCTGAAATCGAAGGCATCCTAGTTTAGGAAGTCTTCAATCTAACTACAGTTTATGATATTCAAATTCAAGCTCGTCAATAAACAGGAGTTTGTTTCTTGCCCACACATTTAGAATTCTAATTGGTTGGCAAGGAACAGTCTCCAGTTCGTTAAAGTTCTTGAATTTGGACCATACTGCATATTTGGACATAACAATAATTTCTGTTTAGCTTGATTATGGTGGAGGATGGCAGTCTTCAATTTCATTTCTGTATACAAGGTCAGGAAATCAGGTAAAGGACTGAGATTGCATGTGAACACAAACATTTTATGCTTGTTTTCATTATAAGCAAATGGTGGCTGGTTTGTGAAGTCTGAATACATCATATAGGGCTATCATAAGAAAACCTAGCTGGGAGTAAGCTCCATTGAATAGATTTTACTAATATTGTGACTTGTCTTGCTTAGGATTGTTCTGTTGGTGTTCCTTCTCATGTTATCCTTGTGGTATAAGATCTTTCTTGTTCTGCAAACATAATATAGAAACAGCAAAAAAAGGGACTCTCCTACAGAGCCTGAGGCTTCTGACATTACAAAAGACACATGGGAGCACACAACCCACCTCACAAATGTAACAGAAGAAACCATAAATATATCAAGTCACATTCACTCCTTCCAACCTTAGTAGAAAGAGCTGTTTCTAGTAAACGAATGATTAGGAGTGGGGGAAAAGAACAGAAGGGGTATCCACCTAATACCAATGTGATAAGATATTTTAATGTCCTCTGTTTATGCCTTTAAAGATGATGTCATGGAGCAAAGATCAGGCTCTTCCACACCTCAGCGCTCATGTTCTGCAGCTCGTTTGCACAGACCAAGACTGAGTTTTGATTCTGCCACTGCTGATTGCCAGTCGCTCCCAGGATCCCTCACTGGCTCCTTGACTGGGAGCATGCCCTCTATAACACCACGCCTTGGTAGCCACACCATGGATTTCTTTGAAATGTGTGCCAGTCTCATCATGGCGCTTGCTCGCTGAATGGTATAGTTAAGAAGCTTGATTTCTTTGGGCAGGGTCAGACCTTGGCAAAATGTGCACTAAAGAACAGTTTTGAGCATTGTCATCAAACGAAAGCTAAATTTTGAAAGTAGAAATAATAATTTCTGTAGCCAGAATGTATTGTGTATATTATGGGAAATATGCAAATGTGGCTCTATTTATGTAATTCTAGTGGCAAACTTTACAATATTTATGCAAGGAGTTTGGAGTGTTTCTGTTTGAATATGGTAGAAGGGGTGGAACAGTGAAATGATTGGTAGTTCTAGAAGACGAGGACTGGGGCCCTATTCAGCTACTGGTAGCTGTCTTGGTGATATTGCTCCTAAGTTAGAGTTTGCAGAAAATGCAACAGTTGCCAAAACGTAAACATGTGTGCTATTGTAGAATCCACAGTGCCCCTGACATTGTGAATGTTTCAGTGCAATAATGTTCTTGAAGACTTGATTATTCCTTCAAAGGATTCAGTACATTTAATTGATTTTAGTAAACACATATTAAAATAGATTAGTCCCAGATATCTTCAGTTGGAAAAATTTTGGTGGTAGGCCTAGCAGCCTGTAGTAATGCAATATCTTTCTTTATTAGAGTACTTTTGGAATGGTACAATTTTAAGAACACTTTGCTAGGATTAAACCCCATTGAATAAAATGGGATTTCTTCAAAGTAGACCTGTTCAGAATTAAGTGACCTGTTGCAGCGTAAAAGTATCATTCCGTAGAATCAATTCCCCCAAAAAACCACTTCTGTGGGAGAACATGTCACATCAAAAATGCTAAGAGGGATCCACTTTCCATTTTCTGACACAGTGGAGAGCTGAACATGCTGAGCGTTGTGGCTGAAGGCACAATACTACTCATTATAAGACAATGTTACACAGTGGAGCAATCAGAGAAAATAAACTTTTTTCCTAATGGCAGCAAGCAAGGAATGATGCACAGGTCACGGAATACCAGGTACACAAATAGCCTGTTATTCCCAATTGTTTCCCAGGTTCTACACATCTAACAGAATTTTGGTTACTGCTGGAGTGTTTGGTTTTCGTGTATGTGGGTATGTGTGCGTGCA